>NC_135375.1:4643685-5878685 GCF_049243985.1 Paroedura picta
TGAACCAATTAAAGAAGCCGTCAGAGACAGGGACGCATGGCGGAGACTTTCCTATAGAATTGCCGAGAGCCGGACACGACTGAACGGATGACATCATCATCCCAGTTGCCTCCCCAGTTGGGGCTCAAAGCGTTGAGATCTGCCCACATCCATGGCCCTGTGAGTCATGCCTCTCTGAGAGGTTCGCCCAGTTGGCCGGTATTGGAAGGGCTAGACTCAAGGCCCAGGAGCAAGGGCTTCCGGATCGAAGCTTTCAAGAGTCATGGCGCTCTTCCTAGGACCCCTTGGCCCCCGGAGACTCTTGTTGGTCTCTAAGGTGGCTCTGGACTCAAACCTAATGGCCAGTCGGACAGTTGTTGATGGTCCGAAGGTCATCCAGCAAGCTCCTGTAGTGGCCTCTAGCAAACAGGCAGGGCCATTTTTATCCCAACACACTGTCCCTCTTACTGGTGCTACCAGAGCTGCTGTCAAGTGTCAGCTAGTCCCTCTTGGAGGGAAACATGAAGCCAAAGGGAAGACTTCTCTCAAAAGGTGATATCTTCCAAACTGGGGCAGCCAGGTCCCTCCTAGGGGTGGGGAAGGCCAAGGTGGCCAGATCCAGGTTGAGAATCAGCAGGAGGTTTGGAGATGGGGACTGGGGAGGATGGGGCCTCAGAGGGCCCAAAGAGGCCGCACCCCCGAGCATCCATTTTATCTGGGGGGACTGACCTCTGTTGCCTGGAGATGAGCTGTAATTCAGGGCAATCTCCAGGTCTCATCTGGGGGCTGGCATCCCTGCTTCCAAGATCATGGGCCTCTGAAGAGGGCAGAAGGACCCCCACCCCACCTGGCCCGGTCAAGGGTGCTTGGGGGCTGCTTTGGTGTCTTCTGCCCCCCCCCTGCTGCTCCCCATCACCATAATTGAGTCCTCCTGGATCTTTCTGTGCCTCCCGCTCCTTCTTCCTGACTTCTCTATTTTTAAATTCTCTCCTATTGATCAACACCTTTGCCGAATTAACTCACGTTTAAATAATAATTATGTTTTCACCGCTGAGACTAGACAGGGAGGGAGATAAATACCGCTGGAAACGGAGGCGCTCGTTGGGGCCGCCGGCCGAGGTTAATCTATTGACGGGTGTCCGAGCGGCTGCAGGCCCGTAGCTTAGTAACCAGCGCGGAGCAATTAGCCTCAATCATTGCCAGGCAGAGGGAGGGGGCATTTCGCCCTGCCCTCCCGGCTCCCTCTTTCTCCGGGTGCTCATCTTGGGCAATCAGTTTGGCTACACGGCCCCCCTGGGAACATGGCCCATTTGCAAAGGCTGATTGCATGGGGGGGGGGGGAGACATCCTCTGACAGCCGGCTTCCCAGGCGATGTGCCCCCCCTGGAACCTCTCACCCACCCCGCAGCATCCTTCCTCCTCCTCCTCCTCCTGTTCAGCAGCTGCCTTGCTTGCAGTGCTTGGTCTGCAGAAGCAAGCCTAATTTTTACTCTTGATTTTTAGTCATGTTGGCCTCCCACAATTGGAACTAAACAACCCTGCAAGCTTTGAAATATCCTAATCAAAGGACCTCGGTAGGCTTTTTGAGCCCTTCCCTTTCTCCATGTCTTTCCTGACACTTCTCCCCAAAGACCCTGCTGAGACCGAGCAAAGAGCCCAAGTGCTCCCTGGTCCCGGCTGGAGCCTGCCTGCAAACACACACAGATGATTCTTTGCCAGGCAGCGAGGGCCTGCTGGATCATTCTGAGTAACAGAATCCTCTCCGTGGGTCTCCTTCCTGTCTCTCTCCAGTCTGCGTGGGACTTTTTACACCTGCGGTGAAGAGGACATCTTTTGAAGAAATGAGAGATGGAGGCAAGCCAAGGGTCCCCGTGCCTCTGTGTCTCCTGGAGTTCTTTGCCGGAGTGGCTAAGGGATCGTGTGCTGCGTGTGACCTTTTGGTGCATACTGGAAAGCGAGGGGCAGCTCCAGGGAGATGAGCAGCCACCCAGGGGATTAAGGGTCAGTGGGTCCGGGCCCATAAATGAAAATGAAGAAGAAGAAGAAGAAGAAGAAGAAGAAGAAGAAGAAGAAGAAGAAGAAGAAGAAGAAGAAGAAGAAGAAGAAGAAGAAGAAGAAGAAGAAGAAGAAGAAGAAGAAGAAGAAGAAGAAGAAGAAGAAGAAGAAGAAGAAGAAGAAGAAGAAGAAGAAGAAGAAGAAGAAGAAGAAGAAGAAGAAGAAGAAGAAGAAGAAGAAGAAGAAGAAGAAGAAGAAGAAGAAGAAAAGGAGGAGGAGGAGTCGGTTTTTATATGCCACTTTTCCCTACCCGAAGAAGGCTCAAAGCGGCTTCCAGTCGCCTTCCCTTCCTCTCCCCATAACAGACACCCTGTGGGGTGGGTGAGGCTGAGAGAGCCCTGATATCACTGCCCGGTCAGAACAGCTTTATCAGTACTGTGACTAGCCCAAGTTCACCCAGCTGGCTGCATGTGGGGGAGCGCAGAATCGAACCTGGCATGCCAGATTAGAAGTCCGCACTCCTAACCACGACACCAAACTGGCTCTCTGAAGATTTAGTGTTGGCAGCTAATCCTGTTTCAGAACTGCTAAATATTGTAAGATCCACTTGGCCGTTGCAGGAATCTGGTCCGATAAACTCAGGTGTCTTTTTTTGCAGTATGTGATTTTCCCCCCTCCTCTTAAGTGGGTTTTTTTAAATAATGTATTTGTTCCTTTGGTACACCTTGAGACAAGGAGAGAGAGTTTGCCTCCAGTAGCCAGAGCGGCTTTATTTGTTCCTCTTTTGCATTTGTTGCCCTATGGGGGGGGGAATGGGGGTGCCAGACTCTTGCCAGCCAGCCTGCCCACCCTAGTCTGGCTTGGGGAGTCGAGGACCTTGCAGGCTTGTAGGGTTTTGCCCCCACATCCCAATTTCCCCCCAGCCGTTCTCCAGAGGCAACCTCCGCCTGGAGCCATCATTCTGGGGAGCTATCTCAGAATGGGGGGGGGGGGGGCTACGCAGGTGTTGCAGGGCTGTTGCAGGAAATTTCCAGGGGTGGATCGTGCCTCCGGTGGGTGATGCCCTCTGGCTGCCCTGTGCCTTCTTGGCCCAGCCCTGCCCTTTGCTTGGTGCCCTCCTCTGAAGAGCCCGTTCTTCCTGCCACGGAGACCTGTTGTCCGCAGCTTAACAGAGCAGGGGGCATCACGCACGGCCCTTATAATGAGCGGCCCTAATCGGAGGGCTCATCGGGGGGCAACAGAGCCAAGGCATCAACGGGAAGCAAATGACAGGCGAGTGGGGGGGAGGAGGGGGCGGCATGTTACCCCAGCGTCCTCCCAAGGACATTCGTCCCCAAGTGCCGGAACGTCACAAGCGGGTCTGGCATTTTAGGGGCAGAAAGCTAATTGTACCGCTTCCCTTTCCTTAATGGGGATGTTGCTGTCAGGGCGGGTGAAGAAAAATTAGTTCTGCTGCCTGCCTGGCGTGAAGGGGGGGCCATGGCAGCCGGCGGGGGGGCACGATCATCTCTGGCTGCAGGACCTTCTGCTCTTGATGGTGCTGACCCCCCCCCTCCAAACAGCCATTTCCTCCAAGGGGACTAATCTGGAGGAATAGTCTGGAGGTCCGTTGTAATTCTGGGAGATCACCAGGCCTCGCCTGGAGGTTGGCAGCAGTACCACAGTAGGCATCGACCTAAGAAACAGCCCAGCAAAGAACAGCAGTTCGCAGACTTTCCTTCTGGATGAGCTCTGCAAAAGGCAGCCCCCCCCCGCCCCTCCCCCTCCCCCAACGGGATGATTCTGGCTGCCAAATACCAGCCCTTAATTAATTAACATCGATCGCCCTTCGCTTAAAGCAATAAAGAGGGATCTATAGTGAAATTAGGCACCGAGGTGTGATTTGGGGGGGTTGAGGAGGGTGATGAAAGTCAGTCAGTGCTTGGCTGGAGTTGCCTGCCAAAGGGGGGCATTGGGGGGCAGGGCTGGGAAATGCATTTCTTGGGCGTTGGGCGGGGCCCTTCGGATCCCTTTTTGCACGTTTCCTGGTCTTTGTGATCCTGTTGTGCCTGACCTGAACGGCCCTGGTGGGCCCGACGTCATCAGATCTCAGAAACTAAGGAGGGTCCACGCTGGGTGTTCTTAGGATGGGAGCAAGTCCCGGGTGGCTGCACAGAGGCAGGCAAGGGCGACCCGGCCCCTCTTTCCCCTTGAAAAGCTCTGTGGGGTGCTCTGAGTTGCCTGGGACTCGAAGGACACCTCCCCCCTCCGCTGGTCTTCTTGCACTGCCGGAGGAAGGAAGGCCTCCTGGTCCCCTCTTGCACTGTCAGTTCCCCCCAGCCCACCTTGAGCCACAGTGGGACTGGCGGCCTCTAAATAAGACCAGAGAAGGCATGGTGAGATTGTCCCTTCTGTCGCGGGGGGAGAATGGGTGAGTGCTTGTGCCTTCTTACGCCAGCCCCGGACATTTTGCTCTGCTGAAACCTCTTCTAGGGGAGGGTCTTGGCTTGTGAGAAAGGGGGAAAGTCACTGTTCTCCTCCAAGCAAAAGAGCCCAAATCTCTGTCACCTTTCTTCATCAGGGAAGGAGTTCTGCCCCTCCACCATTCTAGTGGCCCTTTCCCCTTTCCCCTTCTCCAAGGCTAGAACATCTTGGCTTAGCCATGGTGACCCTTTCCTGCACACGGTATTCCGGATGAGGCTGCAAGGGAGACCTACACAGGGGAGCTGTGATCCTGGCTAATTTCCCCCCACACACACACACGCACTCCCATTCCTAGTGGTCCCCCCCCCCCAATAACATTTGCCTTTTTTATTGCTGTCGCACCCTGAGTTGACCATTCTGGTGAGTGCTTTGGAAATTTGGAAACTCCATCTTTGGAGATTTTTAAGCAGTGGCTGGAGAGCCATCTGACGGAGAGGCTGATTCTGTGAAGGCTCAAGGGGGTGGCAGGTGACAGTGGATGAGTGAGAGGGTTGTGGGTGTCCTGCGTAGTGCAGGGGGTTGGACTAGATGACCCAGGAGGTCCCTTCCAACTCTATGATTCTATGATTCTGTTCTCTGCCAGGACTCTGTCAGTTTGGACCCTTTTCTCCTGGGCTGCCGAGTTTCCCTGCCCCTCGAGTGGGTCTCTCGGTTTTATTCAAGGTGTGGGCTTCCGTGTGCTAACACCCATCCTCAGATACACAGAAGCACCACCTTGAATGAAACTTTGTTGGACACGGATTCTGTTCTGCTGCTTCAGACCAACATGGAGACCCAATGGATTAATTCGGCTGTGACTTGACCACACTTTCCGCCACCTCCGTGGCTAGGAGAGCCCGTTTGAAAAGAACTTCAGCAGAGGGTCAATCTCAAGGGTGTCCTGAACCGCGGCCGTCCCGGACCTGCTGCTGACCCACAGAATTTAAAGGCCGCGGAGAGGGGGGAGACTTTGGGTCCTGTGGACCGTACCGGGCTTGTCTAGATACTCTGGAACTCTTGTTTGGAAGAGACAGAATGGAATTAAAAGTACTAATAGTGGTGACATGTTTTGAAATTAAACAGCCGAGAAGAGAAGAAAGGGGTCCCGAGGGAGGTGGGGGTGGTGGGGGGGCTGAAACTCTGGGAACAAACGGCGTGTTTTGCAGCAGACTGGCTGCCCCAGCTTTTCTTCTGGGCTGGACTGCTTTGTCCCCAGAACTCAAAGTAATTAATATTTTTTTAAATAAAGAAAAAATGCACATATTTGGTTTCCTAAGCGGAGTGTGATTTGGGTAGGGGGAGGGGGGAGGGATTCTTGGCTCCTGAAAGGAGGCTGCTGTGAAAAGGTCATTAGAAGCTGCAGAATGGAGATGAAGCCATGAATAAGAATAGCCAGAAAGCAAGAAAGGGTTTCGGGAGACGAAGGGAACAAAACCAGGGAACAAAAGCGGCAGACATCGCGCAGGACTCAGAGCGGGAAAGCCGGCCTCGTAAAGGGAACCTGCGTCCCTGCTTGGAATCAATGCAAATCTATGCGCAGAGGCATGGAAACGCACCATCAGAGGGAAAGCGCCTTTCTTGAGGCCTTCAATGGAGAACAATTCTTTCAAATCCACTCGCCGAAAGAAAAGAACAGCCGCTGTTATGCCAGGCGAGAACTGGCTCCCCCCCCCCTTTTTTTTTTAATTCTGCACGGGGGGGGGGGAGTAGGAAAAGCACTGATCTGTTTAGGGGACCTTGCTGAGCCCACTGGCTGCCTTAATTAGGCCCCGAACCCCAGGCACCACCCCTGACTCTCCAGCGTGGCTCTTTGCCAGGGAGCTCAGCTCAGGAAATGGAATCGGGGACCTTCAGCCACAAGGCGGAACACACCTTGGCTAGACAAAAAGGGGAGGCAGCATAGGAATGGGGTCCTCAGCACACACACACCCCCCAACCCAGCCAGCATCCACAGAAGGATGCTGATTGTGTCAAAAGCCAATGGACGTCCAGGGTAATCCCCTGTCACCCTCCCACGGAGGATAAGACCCTCAGAAGAGCCCTGCATGGTCAGGCCAGGGAGGGTCCTCCAGTCCAGCCTCCCCTCTCACCCAGGGGCCAGCCAGTTCCTCTGCAGGGCCAGCCACAGGGCAGGGAGGCCGAGGCCTTCCCCTGAGAAGACCCTCAGAAGAGCCCTGCTGGGTCAGGCCAGGGAGGGTCCCTCCAGTCCAGCCTCCCATCTCACCCAGGGGCCAGCCAGTTCCTCTGCAGGGCCAGCCACAGGGCAGAGAGGCCGAGGCCTTCCCCTGAGAAGACCCTCAGAAGACCCCTGTTGGGTCAGGCCAGGGAGGGTCCCTCCAGTCCAGCCTCCCGTCTCACCCAGGGGCCAGCCAGTTCCTCTGCAGGGCCAGCCACAGGGCAGAGAGGCCGAGGCCTTCCCCTGAGAAGACCCTCAGAAGAGCCCTGCTGGGTCAGGCCAGGGAGGGTCCCTCCAGTCCAGCCTTCCGTCTCACCCAGGGGCCAGCCAGTTCCTCTGCAGGGCCAGCCACAGGGCAGAGAGGCCAAGGCCTTCCCCTGAGAAGCCACTCAGAAGAGCCCTGCTGGGTAGGCCAGGGAGGGTCCCTCCAGTCCAGCCTCCCATCTCACCCAGGGGCCAGCCAGTGTCTCTGCAGGGCCAACAACAGGGCAGAGAGGCCGAGGCCTTCCCCTGAGAAGACCCTCAGAAGAGCCCTGCGGGGTCAGACCAGGGAGGGTCCTTCCAGTCCAGCCTCCCGTCTCACCCAGGGGCCAGCCAGTCCCTCTGCAGGGCCAGCCACAGGGCAGAGAGGCCTTCCCCTGAGAAGACCCTCAGAAGAGCCCTGCTGGGTCAGACCAGGGAGGGTCCTTCCAGTCCAGCCTCCCGTCTCACCCAGGGGCCAGCCAGTTCCTCTGCAGGGCCAGCCACAGGGCAGAGAGGCCGAGGCCTTCCCCTGAGAAGACCCTCAGAAGAGCCCTGCGGGGTCAGGCCAGGGAGGGTCCCTCCAGTCCAGCCTCCCGTCTCACCCAGGGGCCAGCCAGTTCCTCTGCAAGGCCAGCCACAGGGCAGAGAGGCCGAGGCCTTCCCCTGAGAAGACCCTCAGAAGAGCCCTGCTGGGTCAGGCCAGGGAGGGTCCCTCCAGTCCAGCCTCCCATCTCACCCAGGGGCCAGACAGTTCCTCTGCAGGGCCAGCCACAGGGCAGGGACGCCGAGGCCTTCCCCTGAGAAGACCCTCAGAAGAGCCCTGCTGGGTCAGACCAGGGAGGGTCCCTCCAGTCCAGCCTCCCGTCTCACCCAGGGGCCAGCCAGTTCCCTGCAGGGCCAGCCACAGGGCAGAGAGGCCGAGGCCTTCCCCTGAGAAGACCCTCAGAAGAGCCCTGCGGGGTCAAGCCAGGGAGGGTCCCTCCAGTCCAGCCTCCCGTCTCACCCAGGGGCCAGCCAGTTCCTCTGCAGGGCCAGCCACAGGGCAGAGAGGCCGAGGCCTTCCCCTGAGAAGACCCTCAGAAGAGCCCTGCGGGGTCAGGCCAGGGAGGGTCCCTCCAGTCCAGCCTCCCGTCTCACCCAGGGGCCAGCCAGTTCCTCTGCAGGGCCAGCCACAGGGCAGAGAGGCCGAGGCCTTCCCCTGAGAAGACCCTCAGAAGAGCCCTGCGGGGTCAGGCCAGGGAGGGTCCCTCCAGTCCGGCCTCCTGTCTCACACAGTTCTTAGAGAACCAGGAAAACGGCATAGAGGTTGAAGCCTCTCCCTCATGTTACCTCCTGGCACTGAGATGTGGATGTTGACTTCCTCTTGGTGCTGTAGTTAAGAGTGGTGGCCTCTAATCTGGAAAATTGGGTTGGATTTTCTACTCCTCCTCTACATGCAGCCAGCCACATGCAGCCAGCCACTTTTTGTCCCAAAGTGCATCACCTGGCACCAATACTGAATGCCACCTGCCACACTGTTGCCCCCAATCTGGGGAGGGTCTCTTGGAGCTGTTCCCAGGCAGCCGTGGTTTTCATCACCGTAATGGGCAGTTGCAGTTCCAGATGTGAACAAATTAAATAAAATGTGTGTGTGAAGTGCCGTCCAGTCCCTTCTGGAGTGCCAGCTTGGAGAAGGAGAGCCAGCTTATATATTTAAAAAAAATACTTCTTCCTCCTCTTGTTCTCCTTCTTTTGCCTCTTCTTCCTCCTCTTGTTCTTCTTGTTCTTCTCCTTCTTTCTCCTCTTCTTCCTCCTTCTTTTTCTCCTCTTCTTGTTCTTCTCCTTCTTTCTCCTTTTCTTCCCCCTTCTTTTTCTCCTCTTCTTGTTCTTCTCCTTTCTCCTCTTCTTCCTCCTTCTTTTTCTCCTCTTCTTGTTCTTCTCCTTCTTTCTCCTTTTCTTCCTCCTTCTTTTTCTCCTCTTCTTGTTCTTCTCCTTTCTCCTCTTCTTCCTCCTTCTTTTTCTCCTCTTCTTGTTCTTCTTCTTTCTCCTTTTCTTCCCCCTTCTTTTTCTCCTCTTCTTGTTCTTCTCCTTTCTCCTCTTCTTCCTCCTTCTTTTTCTCCTCTTCTTGTTCTCCTTCTTTCTCCTCTTCTTCCTCCTTCTTTTTCTCCTCTTCTTGTTCTTTTCCTTTCTCCTCTTCTTCCTCCTTCTTTTTCTCCTCTTCTTGTTCTTCTCCTTCTTTCTCCTCTTCTTCCTCCTTCTTTTTCTCCTCTTCTTGTTCTTCTCCTTTCTCCTCTTCTTCCTCCTTCTTCTTCTCCTCTTCTTGTTCTTCTCCTTCTTTCTCCTCTTCTTCCTCTTCTTGTTCTTCTCCTTTCTCCTCTTCTTCCTCCTTCTTTTTCTCCTCTTCTTGTTCTTCTCCTTCTTTCTCCTCTTCTTCCTCCTTCTTTTTCTCCTCTTCTTGTTCTTCTTTCTCCTCTTCTTCCTCCTTCTTTTTCTCCTCTTCTTGTTCTTCTCCTTCTTTCTCCTCTTCTTCCTCCTCTTGTCCTTCTTCTTTCTCCTCTTCTTCCTCCGTCTTCCTTTCCTGACCTATAGCAACCTCCAAGTGTCCTTTGGCTAAGAGCCTTGCAACCTGTGGGTCTGTGACTTCCTTTCCCTCTGTGCCCTCCTCTTTTCCTGCTGCCTTCAGCTTTCCCTGGTGTGGTTGTCCTTCCCAAAGGCTCTTTTCTTCTCATGATGTGGCCAAAGTGAGGCTACCTCAGTTCAGTCATTTTAGCTTTGAGGGAGAGTTTAGGCTTGAATTGGTGCTGAACCAACTAGTTTGGGGCGATTCACATTAGCCACAAAACCCTCAGCCGATGCTAAGAAACGGTAATAGTTAATCCTGATAGAGACCTAATAAGGAACAGCAGTCAAACCGAGGGGTCTGATTCAAGAGCGGAGGGTGAGGACGTCCAAAACCCACCAAGTGGCTCAGTCCTCGGCAGCTCTAGTTAAAATAGTTTCAGGCTGTGGGTGATGTGGGAGAGTTCTGCCAGGATCCTGGAGAGCGGCTGCCAGTCTGACGGGCAATACTGACTTTGATGGACTGAGGGTTTATAAAATCGTAGAATAACAGAGGTGGAAGGGACCTCCTGGGTCATTAGCCCAACCCCCTGCACTACGCAGGACACTCACAACCCTCTTTCTCACCCACTGTCACCTGCCACTGCCTTGAGCCTTTACAGAATCAGCCTCTCTGTCAGATGGCTCTCCAGCCTCTGCTTAAAAATCGCCAAAGATGGAGAACCCACCACCTCCCGAGGAAGCCTGTTCCACTGAGAAACCGCTCTGACTGTCAGGAACTTCTTCCGGAGGTTTAGATGGAATGTCTTTTTCATTAACTTCATCCCGTTGGTTCTGGTCCGTCCCTCTAGTTTAATCCACTAGATGGCAGCTTCATGTGTTGACAACTGAACAGGTAGCCTGGGCTCACAGTTTTGCCTGCGGAGTGGAATGCCTGGTCTGCAGGTGAGCCACGGCAGGGAGGTGAGTCCATGCTGGAGGGTCCCACCGTAGAAAAGGCCCTGCAGAGGCTGTGCTCTGCCGTTCAGGGCCTTTGTAGGTGGCCTGGGGGGGGGGGCAGGCACCTGTCTTGGCACCTAGCCCTGGGCTCCCTCTCCGCAGGCGTCCCTTGCTGGCCCGCACTCTGGCCAGGGCCAGCCCTCCCCCACCAACTCATTCCGGCTCCCTGGCCTAGCAAAGGAAGGATCCAGGTCTGTCAGCTTCCCGGTCTGTCCATCGCCCTCTGCTCATGTGGGTGGGGATTAATTCCTCTCTTTACCCAACTCTGTCAGAATAAATGTTTTCTTTTCTCAGCTGACATTTCTTACTCGGGGCTTAATTGCGATGTGCTGACTTTATTTTTTAAAAGCAACAACAACTCCCCCCCCCCCTCCGCCCCGATCTTTAGTAAGTGACAAAACACCAGACGCTCAGCCAAGAAAAGAGGCAGGCAAGAGAATCCACCCGGGGGAGGAATTTGAAAAGCAATTAAATGAACCAGGAAAAATATACCGGGAGGGGGGATGTTAATGCGACGTCATGGCTATGATTTCACACACCCCAGAGCCCCCCAAGCGGAGCGCTCCGGCGTGCACCAGGCGGCCATAAGCTGACCCTGCGCAGGCGGGATGGGGGGTAAAACGAGAGCTGAGAAGGCTGAGGCAGATGGGCCGCTGGGGCCAATCCTGGCTTGGCTGGGAAGAGTGTGTTTTGGAGGGGACCCAGTAGGTCTTTTACATTCCCTCTAATGCCGCAGTGCTTTATTGGAGTCTTATTTTTATGTCCTAGTAAAAAAGATGACAGCATGTGCAGCCCCCGGCATCCCTGGCGGAGGAGGAGGAGGAGGAGGAGGAGGAGGAGAGCGGGGCTTCAGGTGTGTGGGAGAGCAGAAGGCCTTCTCCGTCACCAGCACCCCGTCCCCAAGGTGTCCCCGTGCACTACAGATGACTGGGGCACTCTGGAGAGAGCGCTGTGGGGTGTCCCCCTTTCTTCCCTCAGACCGTAGATTCAGTGTTGGGAGGGGCCATCTGGACAGGGATTCAAAAGTGACAGGAGTGCCCCCCCATCCCTTTTGAGCCCCTGGACACCTTTCAAATCCTGATGCAGGGTGACGGGCACAGCCACAAAATGGCTGCTGCAGGAGGTGGAGCCAGCCACAAAATGGCTGCTGCAGGAGGCGGAGCCAGCCACAAAACAACTGCTGCGGGAGGCGGAGCCAGCCACAAAATGGCTGCTGCAGTTTTCCTGCAGTCACGTAGTGATGATGATCCTTATGGTAGGGCGGCAGCTGCTGCCAAAGCAACGTTTAAAATAAATCTGTCCAGCCAATCTAAAGCCTTGCTGAGCAAAAGCCCCCACTTGTCCCTCCCACATTCTGAAACCCTTTGCGGGCTTAGGAGAGGCTTAGGAGAGCCCACCACCTGCTTCCTCCTCCACACAGAGGGATTGGAGGCCCCCAGCCCCACCCCTGCAGCAACTCTGCCAATGGGCAGTGATGGGGGGGGGCACGTTCTGCCCTCTGGGATCTGGAGGGACTCCAGATTATGCCTCAACCCCCCCCCTCCTTCAAGTTTGGATGGTACAGAGATTATTCTGAGCAGGAAACACGGCAGAGGCCTGTCCTTGAAGTGGGACTGCAGGGACGCCAGCCGGGATCTGGTTCAACAGCGGAATTGTGGGCACAGCGTCTTCCAGGCCAGGGGAGGGGCAAAAGCCAGGCTTCACACACCCCTCGGCCACTATGGGGCGCATCTCCTTGTCCCAGCTCAGCCACCGAAGGACTCATTCCCGGCCCCAGGGAAGCGCGCCTAGCCTCGACCAGGGCCAGGGCCTTCTCGGTCCTGGCCCCGACCTGGTGGAATGAGCTCC
This sequence comes from Paroedura picta, assembly GCF_049243985.1. NCBI lineage: Eukaryota > Metazoa > Chordata > Lepidosauria > Squamata > Gekkonidae > Paroedura > Paroedura picta. Next base: position 4,655,906 of record NC_135375.1, read on the forward strand.
CGGGTGAGCTGCGGGCCCTGCGGGATCTTCCAGCATTCCGCAGGGCCTGCAAAACAGAGTTCTTGCGCCAGGTCTATGGATGAGGACGGGCAGCCAGGTAGATCAGGGCCCCTTCCAAAGAAGCAGCAGTGGCGAATTCCACCTGCCCAACCCTCCACCTGAAGATGGTTTCAGGGTATTGTTACAAAATTGGAACAACTTTACCGCCGAGTCTGATCTTTTGATATTTTTGTTGTGTATTGGTCTTATGTAGGGATTGTTTTTATCTGTTTTATGGGGTTTTATTGGGATTTTAAGCGATGATTGTAACCCGCTGCAAGCCTTTGGGGAGCGGCGGGCAATAAATCGAATGAATGAATGAATGAATGAATGAATGAATGAATGAATGAATGAATGAATGAATGAATGAATGAATGAATGAATGAATGAATGAATGAATGAGGGGCACGGCAGGGGCAGCACTGCTGCAAGGAGGGAAAAGGAGGGGGAGTCACACCCAAATCTCTCAAATTAGAGTCCAGCACAGGGTGGGATGGGGTGGGGCTGCGAAGGAGAGGAGCCAGCTTGGCCCTTTGGCTGCCTCTCCGTAGGGGTCGCATTCAGCCGGTGCTCTTGCAGTACCTCCGGATCTGATCTTTCAGGCCAGTCATAGGAGAAGGGAGACAACCAGGAACTGGAGGAGTACTGGAATCAGAACTGGAGTCCAGGTGCCAGCCAGGGGGAAATGGCCCAGTCTGGGATGTGTTTGGGAAAGGAGGCTTCTGCGGCCAGTTCCCTCCCCTTCTGCAACAGGAACCCGGTTGGTTCTCAGAAGGGCCGAGCTGCAGCCCCCCTGGCTGCTGCACATCAGTCTTCCACCTGGCCTTCCCACCTGCCCCCCAACAGCCCCCGGCATTGTGCTCCCGGCCCGGCCCGGCCAAGGGGCCAGCTCCTGCAGGGCCCGTGTCTGCGGTCACTCCCCAAAATGGACGGATTAGGTAATCCTGGAGCGGGCTCCGCTGCCATTTCCTACTGGAAACCAGATCTCCTCAAACGTCGTCTTTCACTCACGGCCGAGGAATAATTGGACGCCGGGGTCCCGTCAACACGTCCGAAATCCCAGCCGCTCTGGGGACAGCGTCCCGAGGAACCCGGAGGTGTTTGTGAAGAAAGGCAAAGAGGGAAGAAAGGCAGCTCTGCTCTGCTTCATGTTTCTCTGGTTTACGGCTTCCCTTGGCTGGAAAGAGAAACGCGCTCTCAGCCTCTCCGAAACGGGGCTCCTGAGGCGAGAGGCGTGAGGCAGCTGCCTGGGTCCCAGCCCTGCTCTTCTGGACAGCGTCAAGGAGAGACAGGCTCCTTCCCGGCCCGGCTGGACAGGCCAAGGGGAGGGAAGGGAGGAGAAGCACAAGCCCAGCCCAGGGTCCCTGGCTCTGCAGGGTCTGCCACCCGAGGGAGGGACGGAGGGAGGGAGGGAGGGAGGCGGCTTTGGGGCGCCATGTCAGGGCTTCTGGTTTGCCTTCTTAGCCTAGAAGGGCCATTCCTCTGCAGAAGGCTGGCTGGAACAGCAAAGATCTCGCTCTTCTCCCCAACCCTGGGCCGGCTCCATTTTGAGTGACCCAGTCCCCCTTTGCTCCATGCTGCCCTTGGGGCTAGAAAGTTCCCTTCCAAGCAATTTCTGACACGAATACATTTTGTCAGCAGGTGCCCCGGAACTGAAGCCCAGCTTTAGGATGGCCAGCTCTCAGTGTATGCATGCGGGAGGAAAGGAGGTGAGAACTTCTAGGGCTCTCTGTGCATGCTCAGGAGCCTGCTCTCACTGTTCTACATGAGCAAGAGTTGCTGCTTTAGCAACCACCAGAGTTGAGTCTCCTCTTAAGGGGTGGACAGGACCGTTTTCTAATTCAGGGAGATGGTGGTGAAGAGGGATTTGCTAAACCAAAAGATGCGGTCATAATGGCCAAGGAATTAACCGTGGGGAAATTACTAATCTGGGGGGCAAGGACAGCCCCGGGAGCGCTCCTGTTTCCAGCTTCGAAGAGACGGCTGGGCCAGGCCTTCCAAAGAGCTCTCCCTCCTTGGCCCTCTTCAAGCAGCGTCTGGACGGAGCCTTCTCGGGATGCCTGGGGATGATGGGGGGGGCTGGGGGCTGGGGGCTGGTCTAGAGTGCCTCTGTGGCCCCTTCCTTCCTTGGCTGCTCCGATTCCGTGATTCCTTTACGCTCAGTCCTGGGCCTGACTGCGGTGGGAGCTCTTGCTGGGATTCCCCCTGGTCTGCGTCTCCCCGCCTCCCTTCTCTTCTCATGAGTGCCCCGCAGAGGGGCTGCCAGAGGGCATGCGGAGGAGTCTCCCTCACAGCGGATCTCTTGTGACAGCAGCATATTTGCTGGCGTGCCCATTGGTCCCGTCCTCTCTTCCCGGAAACGCTGCATTAACTTTCACGGAACATGCGCACGCCTCTTGCAGCTGAGTGGCTAAAAGGGGGGAGGAACCCCTCCCCCTTCGCGGGGCGCTTCTGGCATTTCGAGCTTAAGACACGGAGATCTGTGCCCTTGAAGCAGGGGGTTGTTTGCTCCCTGGGAGGCTGCCTGGCCCTGCTGAGGGCAAAGATGCTCTCTCCTGCTCAGCACACGGCAGAGTTTGGACCGGGGGTCCCCAGCCCGCGTGGGCCTCAGGGCACCTTTGGAATTCTGCCCCCGTACGAGCAGCTGCAGCCACTAAGGCCTGCCACAGGAGGAAGACCAGCCCCCTGCAGAAGAGGAGCTCGAGAGGGTCAGGATGGCTGTCTTGTGAAAGGTGGTCCCTTAGAGGAGGGCAGGAGAAGGTTCCTGGCAGCAGAGGAGAGGACCCCCAGGAATGGCTTCCAGCGACGTGGAGAACGATAACGGCTCAATAGCAGGATTAAAACGCTTCAGTCCCTGGCATCTCCCGTTCTAGAGCTCAGGAGTTAGGGGGTGACGGTCCTTAAGCAGCAGCTGGACAGATCCTTCTCCTGGATGATTTAGGCTGATCCCGCCTTGAGCAGGGGGTGGGACTAGATCAAGCTTACTGCTTGGGGCTTTAAAGTGAAGATGCCGTGGTAGAACCTGGGATCTTCTGCATGCCCGGCAGATGTTCTACTGCTGGGTCCAGACGTCTCCTGCCAGGACTGGTCAGAGTCCTTGGATGTGCCCGACTGTCTCCCCCTTCCCTTAGGCCAGGGATAGTCAACCTGTGGTCCTCAGGATGTTCATGGACTACATTTCCCATGAGCCCCTGCCAGAAAACGCTGGCAGGGGCTCATGGGGATTGTAGTCCATGAATATCTGGGGAGGGTTCAAAGAGCTCCATCACATCTCCCTGGAAAGCACGATACTCACATTGCCGTGCCAGATGGGAAATGATTTGCCGGGCTGCACCCAATCACATGGAAATTGCAGGGAGGCACCTCCCAGGAAGCCTAGGGTTGATAAACAGAGGCAGGCAGCAACAAAGCAACTCTGTGGAATCCTAGAGTTGGAAGGGCCCTCCCAGGTCATCTAGTCCAACCCTCTGCAGAAGGCAGGAAATTCAGAAGTACCTGTATATGTGACCCCATTGGGATAGCTCAAGCTAGTAGTCCTGGGTCCGATGAATTAACAGCACAAAGCAACTACTGTGCATAAAATTCCCAAAACAAAGCTACAGATTGTGTATAGACATATATTTGTAAGCAGTGGCATCTTGTTTACTAATTAATTCCATTGGTTTCAACATGGAAGATTGGTACCCAAGTACCAAATGAAAAAACCCACTGTCTGCTGCTGTGTTTTGAAGTGTTCTTTGTCAGCGATAACAAATTTCCAGAAGCTCTTCGCAGTCAAAAATCCTCAAGTGGCTGCAACATTTATCTATGCAACTCTCTAGAATGGAGCATGCATCTTTGCAGGGTTGAGGGGCGTCCACGTCGTCCACCTCTTGCCCTGAAAGCCCCAGCTGCAGTTAGTGGGGGGAGGACGACTGGAGATGCTTTGAAGGGAACAGACATTTGGGGAGGAGGTGTTAAGCAGCTGCCTTGAAAGCTCTTGTGCAGGGCGCTCTCCTCTCCTCTCCTCTCCTCTCCTCTCCTCTCCTCTCCTCTCCTCTCCTCTCCTCTCCTCTCCTTCGGGGTCCAAAGACAACCTCTCCTCCTTCAGGCAAAGCCCTCCCTTAGCTGCTGGGCCACTCCCGTTGGGCGCTCTGGGCACCTGCGTGGGCACTGCCAGGCTGCCCCTCTGTTGGCACAGTGGCTGGAGCAGCCTGCCTCTGTTGCTGTCCTGATGCTTCCTTCACTTATTGGATGACACGTGTGTGGCGTGGCCAGGGGAACCAAGGATGGGCCGGCAGCCGGGCGAGAGCCCTTTGGAGGGGGTTGCCGTTCTTCCCTGCCCCTCGTGTGCCTTGGGGGTCTCCCATCCAACTAGGAGCCAGGGCTGACCCTGCTTCCCTTTGCAGATCTGACCACATTGGGCAGGACTGAGCTGATAGGGAGTGCACCTGAGGCTGCCTCCTGCGGAATGAGACCCCCTCGGACTCCCAAGGCCAGTCTTGTCTCCTCAGACCGGCACATCCCCTTCTTCAGGATCCCAAGGGGCTCCTCCCCCTCCCCTGCAGCCATCCTTCCCCTCTGCTCCCCGGGAGGCAAAGGGGCTCTCTGCTGAGCCTGCGCCATTTGTCTCCCCCCTGCTGCCTGCCATCTCCCCCGCTCAGCGGCTCCTTCCCGCGGACGGCCCCACCGAGGGCTTGTCTCCATTAATAGCTTAGCCCGGTTCAGCCATGGGTTGGAGCTGATTGAATGCACAGCTGGCGGACAGAGTCTGTGCTGGGAACATCTGGCTGTGGAGGCGGGCTTTGCTCTCAGCCTCCCCCCCCCCGGTCCAGGGATCCAGGTACAACATCTGCTTTGTCTCAGACTCCCGGGGGGGGGGGGGGCTTGCCTTGCCTTGCTGACTTCCACCTTCTCCTTCATGGCTCTTGGCTCGGCCGGCGGTTCCAGGACTAGACTCCTCACTCCTGACAGACCCGTGCTGGGACCCCACGTGTCGAGAGGTCCGGAGCGACGGTGATGGTCAGAGGGGGCCATTTTGGATTTCTCCTCCGCTGACCCGGAGGCCGGCATGCTTCCTCCAGGGAGGGCCATTGTGCCCTGGGCAGGGAGACCCAGGCCTGCCGCTCTGCCTTCCTTGCGGAAAGGAGTGAGGGCTGATGGGGCTGTGCTGTGGTGTGATGGTTAGGGGGTCGGATCTGGGGAGACCCAGGTTCGAATCCCCACGTTGGCATGGGCCCCAGGCCAGTCCCACGCTCTCAGCCCAGCCCACCGTACAGGGAGGTTGTGAGGATAAAGGAGAATGAGGTAAGGCTCTTTGGGCCCCCCTGCGGGGAGAAAAGCAGGGCATGCAGAAAGCAAAGAAAATAACATCTCAATGCAAGCGGAGGTCTGGGGCATTCCAGCTCCTGCTTCCTCCCTTGCATAGTTGTTGTGAGGACAAAACAGGGATGGGGAACGAACGTATTCCCTCCCCAAGGAAGGGGCAGGTTAGGTCAACCCCCTCGTTTCCATAGAAAGGGATTTCCGTGCCTCGTGTGAGATGGGATTCTTGGTCGCTGGTGAAAGAGCGTGGCCAAGGGAATGCTGCCCAGGCCAAGGGAATGTGGCCACACATCTCGGAAGCCCGGCAGGAACAGGCAGCTGGGTGCCTCTTGTCAGGACGGTCTCCTGCCAGGAAGGTGCCCTGGGCTCAGCTCGGCCGGACAGGGGAGTAAATAGAAATCAAGCTCCAGGCTGTCTGCTAGTGATTAAGTGGGAGTCCTTTAGCGCTCATCTGTTATCTCTTAATTAAAGTTCCCTGCTAATTATTTTCCGGTGTCAAGAGAGCAGGACTGCTGACTCTGGAGATTCCTGCAAACAGACGTGCTCTCTGCTTGCCACGGTGCTTCGTTAACGAACAAATTAAACCTGGAACGGGCCGTATCTCTGGCTACCCTGACGCCTCTTCATCACACCGAGAAAGGTGTCCTTTTAAATCACAGTGCCGGCAACTGAGGCTGTGTCCACCAGCTCCCTTCTCCTTCAAGGGATGGGCTTGTAGGGTTAGGGGACACAGCCTTCCTCTCGCCTGGCTTTCCACAAACTACTCACAAACTATTGCAGATGATACTAAACTGGGAGGGGTCGCAAACACAACTGAAGACAGAATCAGAATACAGGACGATCGTTATAGGCTCGAGAAGTGGGCTAAACTGAATAAAATGAAGCTCAATAGGGAGAAATGTAAAGTTCTGCATTTAGGTAGGAAAAACCAGATATACCAGTATAAGATGGGGGAGACTTGTCTTGGCAGTAGCATGTGTGAAAAGCATCTAGGGGTCTTAGTGGACCATACATTGAACATGAGTCAGCAGGGTGACTCAGTGGCTAAAAAGGCAAGTGGGATTTTGAGCTGTATCAAACGGAGTATCGTGTCCAGATCACGGGAGGTGATGGTACCGCTTTACTCTGCTCTGGTTCGGCCTCCCTTGAAGTCCTGTGTTCACTTTTGGGCACCCCAGTTGAAGAGGGATGTTGAGCAGGGGGTGGGACTAGATGGTCTGGATGGTCCCTTCCCCTTCTAGGATTCTCTCCTGTCTTGCTCAATGGCCAACCCTTTATGGTGGGTCTGCCAGTCCTGCATTTTTTCCTGCTCCATGGCCACCTGCCTGAAAGCGTTTGAAGCGGTAACCTGAAACTCAAAATAGCGCTTCCGTTTTGAGGTGAGGGCTTCTGCTGCCTTTCTTAGGATGATGAAAGGATATCTGCGGCTGGAGGTCCCCGGGGGCGTGTGGCGTCATCAGCCAAGTCTGCGGGGCATTGAGGTCCCAGCAGGGCACAGCTTGAAGCAGGAGAGTGAAGCGGAGACCGATGGGGAGGCGGGAGATGGAAGTGAGCCAAACGTTTTGGGCAAGGATGGGCTTAGATAGGCAGAGGACCTCTCGGAAGTCTGGAAGAGGCAAGTGTGAACACAGAACCCCCCAAAGAACCCCTCGTTTTGTTTTCTGAGCCTCCGCAGGCTCAGAAGATTTGGTCTCTGGGATCTCAATCAGGGCAAATACTTGACTAGCTGGATTTGGGGTTGTGGATCACAGCATGGGCATTGTGGGGGGCGAGGAGATGTGCCTCGGTTTTCCATGCTGGGTCCCTGGGTGGCCCAGGACGCTCTCGCCTGTCAGTGAGGCTCTGTCATTTCCTCTCCCCCGAATCGGTGACTTTATCTCCGCCGGTGCTTAGAAGGGACGCATTGACTCACGGTCCGTTTTATCTTTTCACTCACCGGCACCGGGAAGCAACGAAGGACATCACAGCCGGCAGCAGCACAGGAACACCTAATCAAAGGAAACTTGCCTTCAAGGGAGGCTGCATGCCTCACCTGCCATGTTTGGGCTTTTAAGGTTTTTATATAGGTTTTGTTCTGTTGCGGTTTCTCGTGTTACCACAAAGGGGGGGGGAGAAGAGAGATCCCCTAAGCACTCTGCTTCCAAACGGTGTGTGCTTCTCAAAATGGCGGGAGGGGAGGTGTGTTGGAAGGGGGTGGTTGGGGTGGCCCCTGGCTCTTGCCTTGTCTCTCAGTTTGCTTCAAGAGACAGTAGTCTGGACTCGGTGGAGGGGTCATGGGATCAACGCCCTGCCCTCTCCTTCTTCCCAGGAATTGGTCAGGGGTCGCTCTGAGGCATCCAGCTGGCTGCCTTCTCCGTGGCCGGGGAGGGAATTGAGGCTGCAAGAGAAAAGCTGCCTGTCAGTTATCTGTTGGAAACGCACGTATTTCAGCCGAACAGAGAGGTCTCCGGAGCGCTGAGCACTGCGGCCGACACATCCTCACTCTCTGGGGAGCCTCAGCTTGTAGGCAGGATTCAAATGTCTCCTCTGAGATTCTGGCCCGATGCCTCGGACACCAATGCAATATTTTGGGACGTGTGGTTTATCAGACACATTGTCTGTTTCCCTTCACACGATGCCCCCAAGAAGGATAAAGGTAATTCAGATTAAAAGCACCGTCCGCTGTAGGCTGCGGGAAGCCAAGTGGGCGATGCTGGATGCTCTGGACTAGTTACTGGTCAAGAGTAGCAGTCCCACCCGGTGCTGTTTGCCCAGATGCAGGGAACGGGGAGCAGATGCAGAGCGTGGTGCTGTGCCTCCGCGACTGCCTTGGCTGGCCAGATGTCCATGGACTACAGTTCCCATGAGCCCCTGCCAGAGGCAAGAGCAAAGTTGATGATTTTGACCGGCAACAAGTCCAGAGCTTAAGTGGTAAAGCAGCAGGAAAGGGGTTGGTTGATCCCACAAGCACAGTTGTGTGTGCCGATTAATAGAACTGCGATTCAAACATCAGGGACTCTGACTTCTGTTAGCCAGCGGTCAGGACCGGACCTGCCATTGGATCACTTAACTCAGGGGTAGTCAAACTGCGGCCCTCCAGATGTCCATGGACTACAATTCCCACGAGCCCCTGCCAGCGTTCGCTGGCAGGGGCTCGTGGGAATTGTAGTCCATGAACATCTGGAGGACCACAGGTTGACTCCCCCTGGCTTAACTGGTCCGATCCGCTTGTGGCTGGGGTCTTGTTCTGGGCCAAGCACAGGCTGTGGCAGGGACCCTCCACTCTCTCTAAGGTCAGGGGGTGGGCTACTGAATGCCGCTCAACTGGGTGTGTTGACATAACAGTGGGTCTGTGTCTCATGGGTCTCACTGCTCAGTGGGCACCCCACTGGGGACCCTACGCAAGCCGGTGGTGCCCGCCAAGAGTTTTGGAAAGTGGGTGGGGCCAGGTATGGCTTTTGCTGAGGAAGATTTGGCAGTTCGAGCTTCGATTGACTATGAAGATTTTTAAATAACATTCATTTGGCTGCAGCCTCCACCGCAGCACAAGGATCTGCACTGTACAGCGGGAGGTAAGCTGCAGCAGCCATTTTGTGGCTGGCTCCGCCTCCTGCCACAGCCATTTTGTGGCAGCCATTTTGTGACTGCGCCTGTCGTGTCCCGTGGCAGTTCTCCCCACGAAGGCAAACGTTGAGTCTTAGAAAGAGTTTCCATCTGTTTATTGGAGCCGTTCAAGGAACTGCCTTCTGCACCCTCCAAGAGGCCGGTCTTCTTCCTGGGCCTCCTCTCTGTCTCCTGGGGGGGTCTCCACTGTCCCCCTCCCCAGAGGTGCTGCTGCCGTTGTCCGTTTGTTCCCTGCAGTACTCTTGGTTTCGTCAACCTGCAGGGTTTGCCGCCCTTTGGTTGCCTGTCAGTCTCGTCACACACCTGTGATTCTTACCGAATGTGTCCTCCATTATTTATGGAGGACAGAGAGCGCGGAAGGCAGGCCTTGATCTCATAAATGCTCTGAAAAGCAAACGGGAGGGGGGTGGACATTTGACACCAGAGAAGCAGAGAGGAACCGAAAAGGATGTGGTCAAAAGGGAGACGGCGCAGAAGAGAGCAATGAGAATATTCCAGGGGTGCCTGGGGACCAAGCCCTGTGAGGAAAGGCTGAGGGACCCGGGAATGTTCAGCCTGGAGAAGAGGAGGTATCATAGAATCATAGAGTCCGAAGGGGTCTCCAGGGTCATCTAGTCCAGCCCCCTGCAGAATGCAGGAACTCACAACTACCTGCCCACCCACAAGTGACCCCAGTTTCATACTCAAGTGATCCCCACACACAGACACCAAAAATCTCCAGAATCCAGCCTGGCCTGGAGGGAATTCACCTCCCATCCCAGACAGGAGAGGGGACATGGTGGTTCTCTAGAGGTATTTGAAAAGTGGAGGAGGGCAGGGAGTGGTCCCTGTTGGCAGCAGAGGAGACGACCCACAGTCATGGGTTCCAACTATGTGCTGGACGATGTCGGCTAGATATCGGGGGAAATCTCAGAAGCTAAGCAGGGCTGCCTTGGTTGGTGCTTGTGTGGGAGACCTCCCACGGGCCCTGGGGTGATGAGGCCAGCTCCAAATGCCTCTTTCCTGGCTTTTAGCGGACATTGACATTCTCAGTATGTTTATGAGACTCTTGGGTGAAGGCACGCTTTTCTGTCCCAAGATGGGGAGTTACCTCCATCTCTGGGGCTCTCTTGACTGTCCTCTGGGGTCAGCCTTGAAACTCAGCAGGCCCCTTCCCAGCCCCCCCCCCCCTCCCATCCAAACTTTCTGGCTCAAGAGCTGGCAGCCCTCTGCTTGGAAGGGACCTCGTGACGGCTGGGAAAGCGTAAGCAGCAGCATGCCAGATGGTCCAAAGCAGCCCTTCCAAAATTGCTCTTGTTTGGCCGGCCACCCCCCACCCAATTTCCAAGTATCCTTTTCTCCCTTTTTGATTTCGTAAAGGTTTGATAAACATCGCCTGCGTCTGTTAGACAGACTGTCAATTCTCCAAGAGCTGAGAAGGAACCAGGGAGTGCGTGCCCCACCCTTCAATTTGGGAGGAATTTAGGCAACCAATGAAAATCCTCAATACCATGAAAATAAGATTCTAGAATTGTAGAATCATCAACAGAGTTGGAAGGGACCTCCTAGGTCATCTAGTTTAACCCCCTGCACTATGCAGGACACTCCCAACCCTCTCGCTCCTCCACTGTCACCTGCAACCCCCTTGAACCTTCACAGCATCAGCCTCTCCGTCAGATGGCTCTCCAGCCTCTGTGTAAAAATCTCCAAAGATGGAGAACCCACCACCTCCTGTTCCACCACCAAGCCTGTTCCACTGAGAAACCGCTCTGACTGTCAGGAACTTCCTCCAGAGGTTTAGACGGAATTTCTTTTGCATTAATCTCATCCCATTCATTCTGGTCCGTCCCCCTGGGGCAAGAGAGAACAACTCTGCTCCATCCTCTACACTCCATGGCACCCTTTTAAATACTTGAAGATGGTTATCAGATCCCCTCTCAGTTGTCTCCTCTCCAGGCGAAATAAACCAAGCTCCCCCAACCTTTCTTCATACGTCTTGGTCTCCAAACCCTCCCCATCTTTGTTGCCCTCCTCTGGACATGTTCCAGTTTGTCAACATCCCTCTTCAACTGGGGTGCCCAAAACTGAACACAGGACTCCAAGTGAGGCTGAACCAGAGCAGACTAAAGCGGTACCATCACCTCCCGTAATCTGGACACGATACTCCGTTTGATACAGCCCAACATCCCATTTGCCTTTTTAGCCACTGAGTCACACTGCTGACTCCTGTTCAATGTATGGTCTATTAAGACTCCTAGATGCTTTTCACACATGCTCCTGCCAAGACAAGTCTCCCTGATCCTATACTGGTATATCTGGTTTTTCCTACCTAAATGCAGAACTTTACATTTCTCCCTATTGAGCTTCATTTTATTCAGTTTAGCCCACTTCTCGAGCCTATCAAGATCGTCCTGTATTCTGTTGCTGTCTTCAGTTGTGTTTGTGATCCCTTCCCAGTTTAGTATCATCTGCAAATTTTATAAGGATCCTTGCGCAGGGGCCACGCTAATCTTCTCTGTATCGTTCCAATTTTAGTATATGTGCTGCCGAAGTGAGCACAAAAAATATGGAACGCTTCACGAATTTGCATGCCATCCTTGCGCAGGGGCCAGATAAGTACCCCCTCTAATCCCTCATCCAAATCATTTATAAACATGTTGAACAACACAGGCCCCAGGACAGACCCTTGGGGTACTCCACTTGTCACACTGTTCCAAGAAGATGCTGGACCATTAACAAGCACCCTCTGGGTACGATTTGTCAACCAGTTATTGATCCCCCTGACAGAATTGGGATCCAAAGCGCATCCTGACATATAAACAGAGTGGGGTGTGTGTTAAACTGTCCCAGCCTGGATTTTCACACGTGGAGTCCTCTTTTTCTCTCCCTTTGTCTTCTCTCTGCGCCCCTGTGTGATTCTCCTGGTTCCTTTTCCATGGCTGACGTTCTCTGGTGCCATTGCTGCTTTGTTTAGCCATTTCTTATGTGTAACGTCAGGAAAGGATTGCAGTTTCATCCCCAATGGGGAGACCCTGTGCCAAACACAGAAGTTGTGAAATCAAGACTGTTTTTGTGAAATGCGGGGCCCTGGCCAAAGGGAGAGAGAGTCTAAACCTCCTCCCTGGACTGGGGAAATAAGTTACAAGGTGAGGCAGTTTTCAGAGCACTCACTGGGTTGAATACCCCCTCCCCTTCTTGGTGAACCTCCCCAAAAATGACCCCACCTCCCCCAGCCCCAGCTTTGCTGTTATGTCCATGTGTTTTTGCCAAAGGAGTGTCCGGTTTGGCCTTCAGACAGCCCGGAAAATTGACAGGGCAGGTTCGATTCTGGGTCAGATTTTCGGGGTGGGGGGAATGGTCAAACAGGCTCTTGGATATGATTCCACTCCCCCCCCCCCCCCGCGATGGCAGGGATCCCTCCGGAGTGCAGAAGGGTGGTGAAGTTCCACATCTGGAAAGAATGGCAAAGGATACAGATTTATTCGTTGTGTAGATAAACACAATTGGGGCAAAGTTGAGGCATCTTTTGTCAGAGAGACTGCTGCTAGTCCCCACAGCCCTTCCTAGGATGACTGGGCTGTGGGCAGGAGCTGGACCCCTCCCCTGAAGCAGGACGGCCTCTCCGCAGAGACCCCCCTGGTCCCCTCTGCTGGAAGCCCTTCCAGGCAGAAGCAGCCTCCCCTTCCCCTGTCTCTGACCTGCCCCGGGGGGCTAGCAGCCTCCTCCAACCGTGCCCCCCTCCCTTCCCCCCTCTTTGGGGGGAACCGTGCCCCCCTCCCTTCAACCCCCCCCCCCAGATGCCCTTCAACCCTTCCCGTTCAGAGCCTCCATTTCCCAAATTGCAGGCCTCCCGCCATCCCCCTCCTGATCACAGCACCTGGGGACCCCTCCCCAGGTAGGGAAGAATAGATGCCTCCCCCCCCCCTCGGAAGCTGCACGCAGGCTCAGCCACTGGGAGGAGTGACCCTGCAGGGCGTCTCCTTTGGGGGCTGACACCCTCTCTTTTTCTCCGGAGCGACTTTTTAGGGTGTGGCTGATCTGCACCTGATGGCATTTTCCCTCGTGTTTTGTGCTGTTTTCATTGTGTGGCTCAAGAAAACGGCTCCTGTGGGGGGGGGGGGTGCGGCTCTCCTGCGCTCCTCCCGGAGGGTCCCTCCGCCCCACAGTGCCCATAACTCTCTCTTCTCTCTTGAATCCCAGATTCCCACACTAAGTACGCACAGCTGGGCAAGGACGTGACGTTGCAGTGTGGGTCGCTGGACCAGGAGGCGGTCGTCACCTGGACGGCCAACAACACGGACCTGGACGCCTCCCACCTCAACGGTTCGTGGCTGGTCCTGCAGCACGTGGACCTGGCCCACAGCGGCCTGTACTCCTGCTACGAGGGATCGTCGTGGCACCTCAAGTACCGGGTGAACCTCCGAGTAGGGAGTGAGTACTCATCCGGGCCCCTGCCCCCTCCCTGGGGGTGAGCTCTGGGCTCCTGCCTGCCCGTGGCAAGAAGAAGGGGGGCTCAGTGTTCTCGTGTTGATGCCGCTATTTGTCCAGCACCCTCCTGCAGAAGGGCATAAGAAAAGCGCCCGTCCCCCAAACGGCCCAGCCTGCATTTGGTACTGGGGGGGGGGGAGGAAACAGGTTGGACTGAGGACTCTTTCGTGTCTCCTGGGTCTCCGCGGAAGTAACGCTCACGAGGCACAGAAGGGGGAGGTGGGGCTTCCTCCTCCGAATGGGATGTTTTGTTATTTGGCCAGGAGGGGGGACCTGGGTCTTTCGGAGCCCTGCTGCTTGTTTTGTTCTTGTTCCGTGGCCGGCATTTGCTACGTGGGGCTGCAGAGATGGATGGATGGGCCGGGGGGTGGAACATGGCAGGGGGGGAGGCAGATCCTGCAGAAAGCTGACAAATCCCGCAGGGCCCACAGATCCTCCAGGAGCTCGTTCCACCGGGTGGGGGCCAGGACTGAAAAAGCCCTGGCCCTGGTTGAGGCTAGGCGCGCTTCTCTAGGGCAGGGGTAGTCAAACTGCGGCCCTCCAGATGTCCATGGACTACAATTCCCAGGAGCCCCTGCCAGCGAATGCTGGCAGGGGCTCCTGGGAATTGTAGTCCATGGACATCTGGAGGGCCGCAGTTTGACTACCCCTGCTCTAGGGCCAGGAACGACCAATAGATTTCCCCCCGCAGAGCGTAACGTCCTGTGGGGGACATAGGGCGATAGACGGTTCCTCAGGTATGTGGGTCCCAACTCGTGTAAAGCCTTAAAGGTTAATCCCAAAACCTTGAACCGGATCCAGGCAGCAATTGGCAACCAGTGCAGCTGCCTCAGCACCGGCTGGATGTGGGCGCTCCAAGGTGTGCCAGTGAGGACCCTGGCAGCCACGTTTTGCACTAGCTGGAGTTTCCGGGTCAGGGACAAGGGCAGGCCTGCGTAGAGCGAGTGACAGAAATCTAGTCTGGAGGTGACCGTCGCGTGGATCACTATCATGGATCACTATCACTATCATGATCAGACCTTGACTCTCTTGTTACTCAAAGGATGTTCTTGTTTGCTTTGGCAGCTAAGGAGGTTTTAAAGAGAGGAATTGCATAGAAATCTCAGGACTGGGTCACATTTGGCATAATCCCTGTTTGCCAGCTGCTGAGGAATGGTTATCACGTTGACATTTCCCTTCTCTTTGCTTTCTGTTTTCAAACTTTGACCATCGTACTGTTTTGGCCAATAGTTCTGGTGTTCCATAATGGTCCTTGGCTACACCAGCTGCTCTCAACCATTTCAGACCTCTGAGGACCTCTCCTTCCCCCACCCCCCTCACACAAGGGTGCCACCCGACACAAGCAGACAGACGGAAAGCAATTTATTATTGAGCACCAAGGAAACCTGAATATTATGACATAACTGGAAAGACATTTTTCAAGATGGCTTGAAATTCAAGTTTAGAACCTTTGCATTTTTTTCCCTTGATGGCCATATTCCAGGCACCTACAAAGGGATGGATTGCATAGTCTCTTTTTCTTTCCCTTGTTGAAGGTCGAACTCCCTAGCAATTATTGATGTCGTACATGAGTATTTCAGGGGGTCAGCTACCAAGGCCCCCCTAAAGACCTTGGGCTCCCCTTCTCACACGGTCCAGATGTGCCAGGGCTGTCCAGGGGGGCAGATGCTCCCCTCCCTTGAGAATGGCTGGGCTACATCAGAGGGGCTGGCCAAGGAGCCAAGAGGTGCTTCTGGCCTTGCCCGTTCAACCGTGCCATCTTTCTGACTCCTCAGCAGCCTGGCTTTCAACCACGCCCCTCTCTCTTGGGGAAGGGCATGATGTTCAAGATGCCTGTCTGAGCAGGAATTTTTGCACAGCTTCCCCCCCTCCCACCCCCCTCCTGCCCCTGCTCCGGGGGGGCCAGCAAACACCTTGGAAGGCCCCACAAACAGGTGCAGGGGGACGTTAAGGACACCGCCGGCCTCGGTCCTGGGGAGGGGAGGGCTTAGTGCCATTAAGTATGCATGGAACTAATCAGGTGAGGTGCTTTTAGGGTAATTAATTTAATTTTAATTTAACGCTCTTCCTCCCCCGGCAGATGATGAATAGTGATGCTGTTGTGATGTATGCCCCTTGTCCTGCTGCTCCGTGTTCCTCGGGAGTCACTGGGGATGGAGAGGGAGAAGGTGGGAGGGGGCCCTGGAGGGGGCCCGGGGGGGAGGGGTCGGGTGTCCCAGCCAGCAGCTCCCAGGCCGTCAAGGTCCAGAAACCCTGTGCAAGTTCAGCAGCTCTTGGGGGCCTCACCGGAAGAGCGCCTTCCTGTCTCCTTTTTGCATTCTGCTCTCTGACTAAAGAGCTCGGGGGGGGGGGGGGGGCTTATAGGTCCCCCCTCCCGTCTAGTTCCTGTGCCAGCCCTGCAAAGTGTGGTCCAGGGAGGGCTATAAAATTGCTGCTCTGCAGGCCCAGGGTCCCTGATTCAGTCCCCAGCAGCATCTCCTGTGGGCAGCACCCAGGAGCAGAAGAGCTGAGAGAGAGCTGTTGCTAGGTCCGGCAGCCAGCGCTGGGCAGTCCCTTCCACCTTCCTGCCCGATGGCCCCTGGCCTTCCTCCCCCGCAGAGGTTCATGTTGGAGAACTGGAGTGGTGGAAGTTGCAGGGCCAAGTCACTGAGCACCTTGGGCCCAGGCATCCTCTGCCTGTCCTACCTTACAGGGTTGTTGTGAGAAAACAACAAGGGAGGGAAGAGCTGTGTGCCCTGTGCCAATGACCTTAGGGAAGAGAAGGTGGAAACTGAGAGGGGAAAACTGCTTTGCAGAACTGTCACTGCTGCTTCCCAGTCTAGCCCTAACATCCTGGGGGCCTTTCCCAGGAGGGGGGGCCAATTAGGCTCAGCTTTTTGCACAGCGCAAATGCCGTCTGCGGGTCCCATCAGCCTCCTGCAAAGAAGAGTTCAACCACCAAAGGGTGGGGGGGGGGGGGGAGCCGAGGCGTTCAGGACCAAGGAGAACTCTCTGGAAGCAGACCGGTCGCTCTCTTGGCCTGCAGGTCAGTTTGGGTGAGGCCAGGCTCTGCCTCCTCGTGGGGGGCCAGGAATCCAAACAGGGCAGGGTCTGGCGCTTCATTTTTGCCGGCTTTTCTGACCTCTTTGTGAGATGTGGGGATCCTGAGGGGTTGAACCTGCTGAGTCAATGGCCTGGAAGACCCTTGGGGGGAAACGAGGGAAGCCGGGCCTCTAGGCAGCACTCCTGGAGCTCCCGGGCCTCTAGGCAGCACTCCTGGGGGGGTTGATGGGCATAGGGAACGTTGTGTGACATGCAGTGTTACATCCCTCGGAAACCCAGATGGGACACAAGCCCACCCATCCCCCCAAACGCCATGGATGGCCACAGAGGGGCCCAACATGCTGCAGAGGCAGGAGGGGACACCGTGTGACATCCCTTCTGCCCCCAGACCTTCCTCCTGCCACTTTGGGGATAAAGGGCAGGAGGGTGGCAGGCAGCTGGTCAAACGGAGGGGGGGGTGTCTGTTGGACATGAGGTTGCAGCTCCCAGGCCAGGTTAAGAGCAGTGGTTTCCAGTCTGGAGAACTGGGTGTGATTCCCCCCTCCTCCTCCACATGCCCCCAGCTGGGTGACCTTTGGCGAATCCCATTTCTCTCAGAGCTCTCTCCACCTCCCGTACCTAGAAGGGAAGGCGACTGTGAGCCGCTTTGAGACGCCTTCTGGTAGAGAAAAGCGGCATCTAAGAACCAACTCTTCTTCTTCTAGAAGCCAGGTGACTCTCTTCTCTTTGGGGCTGGCTTCTCTGTGGACGGAGAGAAAGAAGCCGTCAGCGCTGATTCATCTGGGACACATTTCTAAAGTTGAGCCAGCCGGGGAGGGGGGTGGCTACACCTAGAGGGGTAAGAACAGGACGCCTAGGTTGTCGCCATCTGTGCTCAAGGCTCTTTCCCTGGCCTTGAGCAGGGGCCGGATGCAGCTCTCTTGTTGTGCCATGTGTGTATAATTGTCTGCAGAGCAGGTGGAGGCCGGGATCAGTTTGAGGATTGGGGAGGCTGGCTCGGAGCCACGTCCCTGCAGCCGGAGAGACGGGCTCTTTTATGGGAGCTCCCCACTTCCAGCTGACACCCCCCCCCCCCCATCTGTCACTAAAGAACTGGCAAAGGCAAGAGGAAGGGACATGGAAAAAGGCAGGATGATCAACAGCCAAACACACACAGCAGAACGGGGGGGGGGGGGCAACAGGACCCATGGAGACTGCCCTCTACCCCCTGATTATCAGGTGAGCAGCAATTAGTTGCTAATAAATGACCCCCCCCCCAATCCTCCTTGGATCTCCTGTTCAGCTGGACGCCAGATGCAGCCCGGGATGGAAGCTCCTGCTCTTTCTCTTCTCCTCCAGCCCTGCTGGCTGCTGACGGCCTGGCCTGAGATGAGGAGGCAAAGTCCATCTCCAGGGAGGGGGTTCTGGACCCCAGGGCCTGCTGGCCACAATCCAAGGCCCAAGCAGGCGTACGTCTTGTGAAGCAGAGGTGTGGATGACAGAAAAGGTGAGGGCACTGGGAGCTTCCTAGTGTGGAGAATGGAGGGCCAGGGGAGATGATAGCGGCTTATAAAATTAGACCACTTCCACACCCTTGAGACCCCTACACTGCAAGGGGATGCAAGGGGAAGAGAACTCAGAAGTCAGCTCCTAGGAAGAAGAAGGAGACAAAGAAGAGGAGGAGGTGGAGGGAGATTGCTTTCTATGCCCCGCTTTTCACTGCCCAAAGGAGTCTCAGAGCGGCTTCCATTCGCCTTCCCTTTCCTCTCCCCACAACAGACCCCCTTTGAGGGAGGGGAGGCTGGGAGAGCCCTGAGATTACTGAAGAAAGAAGAAGAAGAGTTGGTTCTTATAAGCTGCTTTTCCCTACCTGAAGGAGGCTCAAAGCAGCTTCCAGTCGCCTTCCCTTTCCTCTCCCCACAACAGACCCCCTGTGGGGCAGGTGGGGCTGAGAGAGCCCTGATATCACTGCCTGGTCAGGACAGCTCTATCAGGGCTATGACTAGGCCAAGGTCACCCAGCTGGCTGAATGTGGGGGAGTGGGGAACCAAACCCGTCTCCCTGGATTAGAACCACTCCACCACCCTTTCTCGACTTCGTTACCCTTGAGAAACCCCTGAACCATTTTTCAGGCTTGGAGAAACCCCAGAAGTGGTGCAGAATGTGGTTGGGACCCCTCCCCTCCCCCCCCTCCTCCAGGCCCATCACTGGCCATTTTGGGAATAGGGCGGGGCAGGTCGGCATGACCATATATGGTCATACAGCCCAATAAATGCTTAGCTCGTCCGGGATCACGTTGTGGCAGATCCGTGCCATTTGGGTGCTCCTTCTGGACTGCTGCTGACCGCTGATCTCCCGAGATTTCGTTGCTGTTTTTCCCCCCCTCCCAACCAGTTTGCCTCTTCTCTCTGTGCGGGGACGTCCCGCGATCTGCCTTTCTCACCGCATTGATTAAATAGGCCTGAGGTGGGCGGTGGGTGGGCGGGTGGGTGGGTGGTGCAGGCAGGTGGATATTTAGCCCGGGAACTCAGCCGCCCAGGGGGAAAGCACCGTTGCTCAGTGGCAGAGCTCCGGCTTGAGGCGCAGAAAGCCTGGCGTACCGTCCGTGGCGTCTTTGCTGATGCGATCAACATTTCCCAGCCTGCAGTCCTGGAGAACCTCTGCTGGTCGGAGCCAACACTGCTGACCTAGACGGGCCGGAGGGTCCGGCATAACCCGGCTCCTGTGTTCCGAACGTGGCATCAGGATTGGCTGGCTGCTGTGCAAGCAGGAGGCCCCCCTGGAGCCCAGCCCCAGCTGTGGCCAGAGCAGAATTGTGGGTGGGCCGGCCAGCTTCCTGGAGCTCGGGCTCCGCCGTCCCGTGTTGAGCTTTCGAAGGCGACCGTCCCGCGGGCTGGACGATGCTTCGTGCCCGGCACTTTTGCCGCTGTTTGCACCTGGAGCGTTCCTGCATGAAACAGGGCAACCCAGTGGGAAACGGTGGCCGAAGTGTTTTGAGGGTGCAGGGCCCGGTGGGTGCAGAAGCAGCCAAAGCACCACGGATTGCGGACCTGAGTCCGCTTCGGGCAAATCGTTGGCTCTCAGCTTCTGCCAAATGGGGCTATCCGGCCTGCCCCGCAGGGCTGTGTGCAGGGCAATGCAAAGAGACAATGCCGGGTGTTCTGCACATCAGCAGTGCTGCCAGCGTGGCAAGCAGCCACTGGTGCCCTCAGGACTTGGGAGCCACAACTGAAAAGTGAAATGGCTCTGATTCCCCCCCCCCTCCGCGGCCCCCGGCCCCCGGCTGCTGAGTTTCCCGTTCAAGGGATTGTTTTTGCCACCCAGAAGGTGAGCTCTGAGCCGCAATCAAGTGCCGGCATGGTTCTCATTTCCTCGCCTGCCTTCTGTGCCACATTCCTTCCAGTCCCTCGGAGAGCCCGCGTGGCAGAGAGCCGGGAGAGAGGCACTTTTGGCTCGCTCGGGGAAAGGGGATCATCCGGGGCAGCCAATGTCAGAAACAATCAAAGTATCCCCCTCCCCCTTGTAAACATTGTGCAAGTTGCAGAGGCGGGCAGCGGGGGGGGAGGGGGGGACACACTGTGCGGAGTCTCTCAGAGGGCATGAAGCCCGGCAGGCCTGGCAGAGGCCCCCCCTGATCCTCCCCCCCCCCAGTTTCTGATCATTCCCAAATCACGAGAAGTTTCACAGGCAGAACCACTAAGACTAGTCTCGAGGGGCAAGATGCCGCCCAGGAAGCGACGATGACGAGAGACCAATGCAGTGATTCCCAGATCTGTCAGAGGCTGCTGGGAAGGAGGCAGCCTCGTCGCCCCCCTGCGTGACCGGGGTTACGTGCAAACTACGGAAGAGAAGGAAGGGAAAGCAGAAGAGTCGGTTCTTATACCCTGCTTTTCACTGCCCAAGGGAGTCTCCAAGCAGCTTCCCTTCCTCTCCCCACAAGAGACACCCTGGGAGGGAGGGAGGGGAGGCCGAGAGAGCCCTGAGATTGCTGCTCTGTGAAAACTGCTCTTAACAGGACTGTGACAAGCCAAGGCCACCCAGCTGGCTGCCTGTGGGGGAGCGGAGAATCCAACCCGCTCGCCAGATTAGTAACCACTGCTCTTCGCCACGACCCCACGCTGGTGACACCGCAGGAAGGAGCCAGGCCCTTCGGATGGCTTTTGTTGAGGCCAACCCAAAGGACTCCAAGCGCGGCAGGAGAGCTGCTGGAGTTATCTGGAGCAACTCGGGTCATTCTCTGCTTGCAGAGCGGACCCATGGGGGGGGCATGTTGGACAGGGGGAGCTGCTTAGTCGAGGGGGGTGGGGGGTGGGTGGGGAGGACTTCCCATCCTGTTAACCTTTGCAAAGAGCCGGGGACTTTGGACACAGAGACTTGGATCTCCCCTGGATTCAAGGCCTCTTTGATCATTTGCTTTCCCTTTTGATCTGGGGAGCCGAGGGCTGGTGGGCAGAGTCCCCTAACTGCCAATAACTCTGATCAAAGCGACCTCAAGCGTGGAGAAAGAGCCCTTGGCAGGATGGCGGCCTTGCCTCCGCTGCAGGTCCCGTGGCTGCAGGTTCCGTGGGGCCGTGGCAGAGGGCAGAGAGGCCCTGTGGCCCTGGCAGCAGGTCCGGCTGGCGCTGGGCTCTGGCCCACCGGCCATTTGGAAGCCCTGGTCCGACTGTCTTGCTTGAAGCTCTCCCTGAGAATGGGAGGGACAGTCTGGTTGCTGGGCCAAGCCGGGGCATTTTGCCGGTTCCCTTTCAGCCGCCCAGGCTTCAGTCCCCAGCAGCACCTCCAGTCCAAGGGGCCAGGCGGGAGGGGAGGGGAAAGATCCTTCTCCGACTTCCCGTCAGAGCAGGCAAGGCTGACCTGGCTGGGCCGAGGGGGTCTGCGTCACAAGTGCATTTGTGGGTCTGGTTCCTGGATTTGGGCCCAAGGAGTTCTGCCCAGTCAACCCTCTCCGTGGCATTCTTCTCTCCTAAGCCGGGGGTCTTCCCCATCCTTCCGACACCTTGGGCTGGTGGGTGGGCTTCTCCATGTAAATTTGGCAACGTCGGCTCCAAGAGGGGCCCCGAGTCACAAAGAGGGCCCCTTGGGTTCCTATTGGGGCGGGCCTTTGGGGGCCGGAGGAGAGCTCGGTTCTAGTCCCCTGCTTTTCAGCGTGACGGAACGGGAGGTCTCCGTGGGACAGCTGCTCCTTTGTTCCCATGAACCTCTCCTGGCCCCTTTTGGCACCTCTCGCCCTCAGGGGGCTTTCCATCCCAGAAAGGATTGCACCACATGGATGCACCTCCTTCACCCCAGCAGCCGCTCTCCTTCTCCGTGGGCCCCCAGGCAGAGATTCCCTCCAGAACCCTCCCCCTGCAGGACGCTGATCCAAACCAAATGTCCTGACAAAACAAAGGACTCGCCGGGCGGTTAGCATGCGTTGCCAATATTAACAGAAGGATCCACGTGTCCATCTGTCCTCCCAGGAAATAAAGTCAGCCTTGGGACACCGTCTGCAGGGGCCTCATGGGCATCCCAGGGCCCAAACCAGAAGGGAACAGGCCTTCTGAGGTGTCCCTTCGGCCTCCTTGCCCTGTGGCTGGCCCTCCTGGGAACTGGCTGGCCCTTGTGTGAGATGGGGGGCTGGACTGGAGGGACCCTCCCTGGCCTGACCCAGCAGGGCTCTTCTGAGGGTCTTCTCAGGGGAAGGCCTCGGCCTCTCTGCCCTGTGGCTGGCCCTGCAGAGGAACTGGCTGGCCCATGGGAGAGACGGGAGGCTGGACTGGAGGGACCCTCCCTGGCCTGACCCAGCAGGGCTCTTCTGAGGGTCTTCTCAGGAGAAGGCCTCGGCCTCTCTGCCCTGTGGCTGGCCCTGCAGAGGAACTGGCTGGCCCCTGGGTGAGACGGGAGGCTGGACTGGAGGGACCCTCCCTGGACTGACCCAGCAGGGCTCTTCTGAGGGTCTTCTCAGGGGAAGGCCTCGGCCTCTCTGCCCTGTGGCTGGCCCTGCAGAGGAACTGGCTGGCCCCTGGGTGAGACGGGAGGCTGGACTGGAGGGACCCTCCCTGGCCTGACACAGCAGGGCTCTTCTGAGGGTCTTCTCAGGGGGAGGCCTCGGCTTCTCTGCCCTGTGGCTGGCCCTGCAGAGGAACTGGCTGGCCCCTGGGTGAGACGGGAGGCTGGACTGGAGGGACCCTCCCTGGCCTGACCCTGCAGGCATACCCTCCCCAAGCCCTGTCTTTCCCACCCAGCCCCAGTGTGGGGGGAAGAGCGGTCCTCCTTTTCGCAGAGCCAAGGGCCGCATGTCTGAATTCAGGGCCTGCTCCGGGGTTGTGGCACAGCCAGCGTGGCCCAAGGCCGGGCCTCCTCCAGGCGTCCCGGGCCCTGGCACTCTCTGAGGCAGCCTGGCTCCCCCTTCCCCGAGCTGTCAGCATGATCCATGCAGGCAGAGGTCAGACGTCTCCCAGCCGCTGGGGCTCCCAGCCCTTTAATGCAGTTTAAACAATTACACACTTGATAAATTTTGACATGGAGAGATAGGAATGGGCTGGAGAGTGGCGACACTCTAAACTCAGCCCCCTCTCCTCTCCCTCCGGGGACTTTGTGTTGCCTGCTGATGCAAGATGACTGCCCGGCGCAGGGTCCAGCCTGTCCCCACAGGGCTCATGATCTGGTCCCTGGGCCAGCCTGCCTATCAGAAGGGGCTGTCTCGGCATGCTGGGGAGCTGCTGGGACTCAAAGCTGGGAAACCATAGAGCAGGGGTAGTCAAATTGTGGCCCTCCAGATGTCCATGGACTACAATTCCCATGAGCCCCTGCCAGCAACCGCTGGCAGGGGCTCATGGGAATTGTAGTCCATGGACATCTGGAGGACCACAGTTTGACTACCCCTGCCCTAGAGTCATTGGTCCCTTGAGGTAGAGCTGCCAACCTCCAGGTGGTGCCTTGCTATTAAAAGTGATCTCCAGTTGGCCAAGACCAGTTCCCTTGGAGAAAATGACTCCCTTGAGGGATGAATTCCAGGGCATCATAAGCCCCCCCCCCCCCCCCCGAGGCTCCACACCCAAATCTTCAAGCTTTTCACTGCCCAAAGGAGTCTCCAAGTGGCTAATAAGCACCTTCTCTTCCTGTCCCCACCACAGACACCCTGCAAGGCAAACGAGGCTGAAAGCACTCTGAGAGATCCGCATAATCAGGACTGTGGCTAGCCCAAGTTTCCCCAGCAGGCAGTGTGTGGAGGAGCGGGGAATGAAGCCTGCCTTCATGATAGAAGCTGCCACTCTTAACCATGCCCCCAAGCTGGCTCTCCCACAGCTGGCAACCCTTCCTGCGGGGCTTGTGCACAGACTTCTTTAAGGGACGGCCTCCCTTGGTTTCGCACCCGTCTTCTTCCTTCACTGGCTTTCCGGTGGGTGGGCCTGGCCAGAGTCTGCAACGCCTGAGCTGAGCCCTGCCGGGAGGGCCTCAGGGTGCGTTTCTTGCAGCAAAGCCTAGCAGGAGGGAGGGCAGGTTTTTTGGGGTGGGGTAGATGGTCTGACACGGAGCAGGCCCCCTCTCTCTTGAGCAATGGCCCGGCCCCTCCATCCAGGGGGTGATCCGCCTCTCTAGGCCCTCCTGGCCCTCAGTGGGGAGTGGGGGGCAGGGCTGCCAGGTCCAGGCTGGGAAATGCCTACGGATTTGGGGGCGGAGCCTGGGGAGGACAGGGACCCCTGTGAGGTACAGTGTGGCAAAGTCGCAGTGCGGCAACCCCCCTTGAAGCCCCTGTTGTGATTGCAGGGGGTCCCCAAGTCACACCCGGGGGCTGGGCTCCTTATTCCTCCCCTCCTGCCGTCTTGTGCAAGGGCTGGGCTGGGCTGGGATTCCACCGCTTCTGTGTTCTTCACAGTCCCAGGTTGCCAATTCCTGGAGATTTTGGGCGAGGGCAGCGCTTGGGGAGGAAAGGACCGCAGTGGGGTATAGTGCCAGAAGACCTACTCCAAGGCAGACCTTTTGCAGTGATCTAGAGATCTTTTAAGCAAAGTTTGGATCCAGGGCACCTTCAAGGTATCGTTTTACCTGTATCTGAAGACGTGGTCATACACACAAGAGCCACCTTCTGCTGCTGCAGACCAACATGGTCACCCACCTGACTCTGTATGGAGAACCCCATTTTAATGGGGTTTTATTGGAGTTTTACTGGACATTTGCAACCCGCCATGAGCCAGTTCCAGGAATGAATGACAGGCAATAAATTTTTAGTTTGTAGTTGTGGGAGATTTCCAGGCCTCACCTGGAGGCTGGCAACCCTAATGCAGCACCTACTATCTTAGCAGACCAGGAGCCCCAGGTTGGGGGGGGGGGGTAGTTGGCCCTGGACGGGGTTCCTGCAGCTGTTGGCGGGATGTCTCCAGTCCCCCGAGGGGCATTTCCTCCCTCCATGGGTTCCTGCTGCCCTTGTGGCTGACAGCCTGGCAGGCATCTTCCTGGAAAAGAGCACAGAGGGTGCTTTGAATATGCCCTCGTAGGTGTCCTCCCCCCCCCCCCAAGCTTTGTCTTGGCAAAGGCAGTCCCAACCCAGGGGCGGCAGCCGGAGTGTCTCTGTAATGACTTGCATGGGCTTGACCTCCGTTTGCAATGGAAAACAGCACTCAGATTGGGGCTGCGGGGGGGGGGGGGATGAGAGATGTGTTTGGGGGACTGATGCTCTGGATTAGGCAAAAGGGCCTGGATCTCCATCCATCTGGACGTGGTTAGTTGGACCGCAGGCCGGGGCTGTTCCTGCTTAGCGGGAAGCTGTTTTGCATTGGAAGAGAGTAAACCATCTTTCATCTCTAATTCTGCGGCTGTGCCTGTCTCTGTTTTTCTTCCCCCTCCCTTTCATTGGGCGGCTTTTAAGTTCACACCTTTCTGCTTAAGTCTGGGCCGGTTTCTGCGACGCAAAGTAACACGGAGCCTGCACGGTGCAAATCCACGCGGCTGCCTTCCGCTCGGCGGAATTGTCGGTCTGCCTGTTGTGACGGCAGCAGCTCGCCAAGACATTTCCGCCAACACCTGCTACCTGGGCCCCTTGGTCTCCCCCAGAGAGGCCACCTGGGATCTCTGTGGGCAAAGCTCTCACCTGGGCCCTTCTTCTCTCACCAGGGCCCTTCTTCTCTCACCCGGGCCCTTCTTCTCAGACCCCTCCTCTGGATAGCCAACCCAACCCTTTGCCGCCAGGATTCTGTGTATATGTGAGTGCCTAATGATGCTCTGGTGCCTTTCAAATCGCACAGGCTGGGTGCACAAACTCTCTTGCAACCCGGCTGGATGTTTCAGCGGGAGGGGGGAGGGGGGGTCACAGCCAGAGATCCATCCCAGTAATAACGAAGCACCCCCTCATTCTCTGGATGGGGACTCCGGTGAGCATACCGACAGTTCCCGAAGGCCAGCTCCAGAGGGCAGCCGTGTGGGTCCGGAGCGGAACAGCTGGAGTGGGGTCCAGGAGGGGCACCTGAGGGGCCCCCAGGGTTTTCAGGTAGGAGCTTTTGAGGTTCATGCATGAACACACGTGGCATTGCCTGGGGGGGGGGGGGTGGAGGGCTGACCCGAGTAAAACCTTTTCCAGGAAAGATAAGGTCCAGTAGCACCCTTAAGACCAAGAAAGAGTTTTTCAAGGCATGCCTGCACTCGAACGCTCCCGCCTTGAGTAAATCTTGGTTGGGCTTAAAGGTGCTCCTGGACTCTGTTTTTGTTGTGCTCCTTCAGACCGACATGGCGACCCACTGGAATCTTTTCCAGGAAGTTTTAAAAGCCCACCCCAGGGGCAGAGAACAGGCCGGATGAGGGGAAGTCAGTGGCAGTCCGGATGGACCTCATCCCGCCTTTGTGCAGATGCTAAAAGTGCGTTGGGTGGGCTCAAGCCCTCCCTCTCCCTCCAAGCCAGAAGCCGCGGGCTGGAGGACTTAGGACCAGACGGCCTCTAGGCTCTTGGATCCAGCTCGGCCTGGTCAGTGGGCGGAGAGAGGTGACCAGGCCTCCTGCCAGCATGGGCGAGGGCCTCTTCTGGCAAGGAGCACAGCAGACAGACGGAGCTCTTATCTGAGGTCTGGGGCAGGCAGCCATTCTGGCCACGTGCCCCCCTGGAGAGCCCGAGAAAGCTTCAGGGCAGTGGAAACTTGGTAGAAATCTGTAACTCCTTAAGGCACGGAGCCTGCCCCATACTGTAACTTCTGCTTGGGCATGTTTAGAGAAAGGGACAGAAGGGCTTCTTTTCCAGGTCTTTTGGGTCGTTGCTACATTTGGTGCTGTGCTAAAAGTATGCTTATGGACCTGTTTTCTAATCAATACTTCATAACTTTGGGTGCTGGCAGTGGTCCCCTGTGCCACATCGACTTCCACCATCTTGGACACGCTGTTGTAAAGGGGAACTCCGGGAAGGGGGGAGGCTGGTAGTGGGCAGGCAGCTATTCCCCCAGGGGCTCCCCCAGCAGTACACTGTCCCCGAGGTGGCCAAGCACTGCGCAGTGGGAGCCACAGAGGCAGGGAACGTGGAAGGGTAGCTGGGAGGCCTGACCTCCTCAGTAGGCCCTGCTGTACATAGGCCAGGTGCTGGTGGCACCGCCCTAGAGAGAGAGAAACCCAGGTGTTGGGAGAGACCATGGAATAGTGGGCAGGGTGGAATAGGCCCGGCAGGTCTGAGCAGGCCCATTCCACCCCACCGCCTTCTACTCAAACAGACCCCTGGCCCATCACAGTCAGACTGGCAGCAGCTCTCCTAGAGCTCACCTAGAAGCCCTTCCCATCACCAACTACTGGAGCTGTTACACTGGAGACCCTGCTGGGGATTCAACGGGGGACCTTCTGCGTGCCAAGCAGGGGCTCTGCCACTGGGCCACTCTGAAGGGGTCTTTGGCTCTTGAATGTGCCCACCCTGGAAGCCTCGTGGGTCTCTACGGGGCCCCTAGTTTTGAGTCTTGCTCCTCTTAAACCACGGCTCCCTGAGACCTCCTGGAAAATGTGGGGGGAGGGTATCGGAGAGACCGGGGCATGCAAGAATAAGGGAAGAAATAGGGACACGCCGCATGAGCACGGAAGGGGGTCTCTGGAGGGTGAGAGAAGCTGGGGGTCCCTGTGCTGTGAGGGGCGTTGGGCTCAGGGACCCTGGGGATCCACCTCTATAGAGCCAGCCTGGCGCAGTGGTCAAGGGTGGCAGCCTCTCATCTAGAGGCCTCCGCCCCATGCGGCCGGCCGAGGGACCGTGGCCAGTCCCAGACCTCTCAGAGCCCTCTCAGCCCCACATCAGTTGTGGGCCCAGGAAGGGAAGGGGATTGGAAAACCCTACCTACTCTTCCTCTTCTTCCTCTTCCTCTTCCCCTGTATTCCCGTGTGCCATGCGCACAGACATCCACACGCCGTCTTCTAACCTAGACTCCGCCACAGCGCTTCCTGGCCTGGCCCTGAGCAGGTTTTCCTCTCTCGGCCTAACTGAGTGAAAACCTTTTCATTGGAGGAATTGGGGATCTGGCTCTGCAGGTTAGAGTCCGCCGCAATTAACTCCTCTGCCGTGCGGCATTCTAATGACCGTCCCGTGCGACTTTCTCTCGGGGAACGAAGAACTTTTCCCTTGTGGGATTTGTTCCTCAGTCAATCCGCCCCAGATCGGGCTGCCCAGGATGGAGCCAAAAAGTCCTTTCCTGGGTTTCTGATCCTGGCTGCTGTTTCCTCGCGAGGAAGGCGGTTGGAGCAGGGGCCGAGGGGCCTTTCCTTCTGCCGGGGGCGGCCCACGTGCGTGCCGGGGATGGGGCTCTCCCGGATGGGCCTCCACCTGCCCCTTCCTCTCCTCTGCGCCTCCCAGCCTGCCTGCTGTGCCTGTCCCGGGGCCCTTCCGGCCCAACGTCCTGAGCCGCTGCAGCGAGGGGGAATGCCGGCCTGCTGAGCACAGAGGAGGTCTGGACGGGAGCCCAAAGGCGGTTCTGCTCTCTGCACTGCTAATGCGATTAGCGGAGAGAAGCCAAAGCCCGCTGGGAAGGAGCTGCATCTGGGCAGGCTCGCGGGGGGTCACTGGCTGCGGGGAGGAACATCTGGCGGGGCCTGGACAGGCAGGGAAGAGCAGCAAAGGGAAGGCCCCTCTCCGCTCGCTCTGAGGCCGGCGCACCTGCAGGAGCCGACAAGAGAGGAAGAGAGAGAGAGAGAGGGAGCACGCAGCCCTGCACTCCCTTTCCCGAAAAGCGCAAATGCGATATACGCCCAGATGGACGGAGAAGCTCAACATTCACACCCATCACTTAAAGGCAGTAATAATCTCCAAACTCATCTCCAAGGATGAGGCTGGTTGATTGCCCTCTCACCCCCCCCCTCCTTGGCCCGACCCCCTCGTGCCTCGCAGCCCCCCAGCCGCCCCAACACCCTTGACTTTTGGGCCTTGGGCTGTCTCAGTGCCAGACCCGCCTTGCCCTTCCTTCCCAGCTGCTGCACAGATCTTCAGCATTCCAGGGCAGGCCCTTCTCCGCAGGAGTCAGAATGTTTGTGAACATTCCGTGACTGGGGCTGCCAGCTGATCTGGAGAGACAGACAATGCCCTGTTCCAGTAACGAAGGCTGCCTGGGAGGTTACTTCCCCCCATGCCTGTTTCCACGCACTCTCAACCTTCATTGGAGGGTCGAGAGATTTTACCGCAAGCCTGTTGGCAACCCACTCGTCACAACCAAGCAGAGCGTTCCTGTCGCCCTGGGGACACACGTGGCACTTTGCAATGGGCATCTCCCTGCCTCGTGCACCGGAAAGAGTTTGGCAAGCACAGCAGCAGGGCAGGAGACCTTTGCACGGAGCGGAACAAGTCCTGTGGCCGGGAGAGCCTGTGGAGAAAGGGAAGCCAAAGCAACAATCTAAGGAGGTAGAAGGACGCATGGAAGACTACAGGGCATCAGATCCCATGGGGAAGGCCCCATTGTTGGACCTCAAGGGGAACTGGCTGGCCCCTGGGTGAGAAGACAGGAGGCTGGACTAGATGGACTCTCCCGGGTCTGACCCAGCAGGGCTCTTCGGAGGTTCTTATGACGGCCATGGTCTCTCTGCCCTGTTGTTGGGCCTCCAGAGGAACTGGTTGGCATCTGCATGTGACTGGACACTGCACTAGATGGACCTCCGGCCTGATCCAGCAAGGCCCTTCTGATGTGATGGAATCTGGGCAGGCAGACTTCCCCAGGGATGTTCTAGCCAGAGTTTGCAAGTACGATCTGCAACAGAAGGGAACTTCCGAAGATTAGCCAAGGCTTGAGATGACGCCTTTCACTGAGCTGATGCCATCCAGGGATTGGCACCCTGGACTATGGAGCACCCAGAAGGACTTGGAGACGGAGGATGGCAATACTGGGGACGGGGGGGGGGGGGGTATTTCTGCTGCTGCCTGCTTGCCTTCGCATGGGGAGGGCCAGAGGCAACCTGGGAATGAGGTCAAAGCCTGACTCCCCTGCCTGGTACCAGATGTGTTTGCAAGCTCAGAAGGCCCGCCCTGGGGATTGGGGCCAGCGAGGCCCAGACAGCCGGCTCCGAGATGGGGAGCACACTGGAGGAGACCTGGCCTAGGGGGAGAACGGCTTTTGCTGCTTGGCGTCTCTGCACCACTCGCCTACCCCCCCCTTGGCCGCGCTACCCAAATGCAATTTGCTGGGCCATCTTCAAGCAACCCGATTCCACTTCTAAAAAATTAGCTGTCCCCGGCTCTGGGCCAGAAGCTGGCGGAACTCCGAGCCCGGTTGATTCCCGCTAATGAGACGGTCCCTCGGGAGGCTCCTCTGCTCCTGCCCGCCAGCCAGCCGGCCTCTCCGGTTACTGCCCTGGCACGGCTTGCTTAACCACGGAGGGGGAGGGCTGGCCCGAGCCAGGCATCTGTGCTGGTCACCCCACGTAACCTCTCCACTTGCCTCCCTCTGGGCCCCGATCCAGGGGCATATGGCTCAGTTCTTTCAACCCCCTCCTGGGTGGGACGAAGGTGGACAGGGCAGGGAGGCACTCCTCTCAGCTCCCACCCCCAGAGGTGGTCTCGCACCAGGAGGGCAGAATTCTCTGCGCAGACGGTCCAGAATCACTTGCTGAAGACTCGCAAGGGGGTGCTTCCTGCAATCTCCCACAGAAATCACCCCGGGAGAGACATGGGCAGGGCAAAGGGAGGGGCTGAGGGTAGGTTTGCCATGCTCCAGGCTCGTAGTCACCCCCCAACCCCCGCCCCCCCACTAAGAGCACTGAGTGGGTGTGGGCAGAGGGCACCTTGGTCATAGAATCACAGAATCATAGAATCCTAGAGTTGGAAGGGGCCACACAGGCCATCTAGTCCAACCCCCTGCTCAACGCAGGATTAGCCCTAAGCATCCTAAAGCATCCAAGAAAAGTGTGTATCCAACCTTTGCTTGAAGACTTCCAGTGAGGGGGAGCTCACCACCTCCTTAGGCAGCCTATTCCACTGCTGAACTACTCTGACTGTGAAAAACCTTTTCCTGATATCTAGCCTGTATCGTTGTACTTGAAGTTTAAACCCTTTACTGCGTGTCCTCTCCTCTGCAGCCAACAGAAACAGCATCCTGCCCTCCTCCAAGTGACAACCTTTCAAATACTTAAAGAGGGCTATCATGTCCCCTCTCAACCTCCTTTTCTCCTGGCTGAACTTCCCCAAGTACCGGGCCAAGCACCGAGCCCTGAGGTACCCCGCTACTCACCTCCCTCCAGTCTGATAAAGCACGATTGACAACAACTCTTTGAGTGCGGTTCTCTAACCAATTCTCTATCCACTTAACTATCTGAGAATCCAGATTGCAGTCCTTCAATTTATCCATCAGAACAACATGGGGAACCTTATCAAAAGCTTCCTCACAAGTGAAGGCCTGCTGAAAAATCAGCGGAATTGGGTGGGCCCCTGGCCTTTTTCAATTTTTAAACAGAAAAATTGGAAACTCTGGGGAGTACTGGGGAAAAAATCCTATGAAATAGATTCTCTTTTTGAATGAGTTAAATGCCTTGAAGTCTAAGGTGGGCATGCTGTAGGCATGGAATTGGGGTCACTGTGGGTGGGCAGGTAGTTGTGAGTGTCCTGCGTTGAGCAGGGGGTTGGACTAGATGACCCTGGAGGTCCCTTCCAACTCTAGGATTCTATGTATGACTCCTAGATCCATCTCTTTGTCTCCATGAGGAGGGGAGAATGCAGGTCTTCCAGGGCTTCTCAACCATTGCACACCTTCTGTTATCCTTCTAACCGGATGTGGTTCAGCTTGTCACCTCTCCCTGGAACCTCGGGGGGCACATTTGCCCTCAGGGTGGGTAACAGACGGAGCCCAGTCAACACCTGCACCAAGGCTTCATGGGAGAATTCTGGAAGTTTCATGGAGAACTGAGCTCTCTTTAACTAGACAACAAAATCAAAGTGCATGTGCCAAGCTAAGTCCTGGATATAATTGTAATTCTGCTTATACAAGGCATTCATAACTTTTAAATTCCATAAATGTCAAATATTGTAATTTTATAAGCTTAGTATGTTATAAATACTGTTTATGTTGTTAAAGCAGTGAAATTAGTTTTGGTTTGATAAGTAATGCATACATTTCAGTTTTGCTCAAAATTTCGTTTCTCCCCCCCCCCAGAACAAAAAGGTTCCTTCCCCCCCCCCCCATATCTGGGGCTTCATAATTTCCAGACATTTTTTACACCTCTGCTCCTTGACTTCCGTCGCTCACCAGCCCTCGCGGCTGCAGAAGCGGCTGACCTCGCAGGGTGGCCGTGAAGGAGGCCGCCGCCTGGCCCATAGCGCAGTCCCGCAATTAATGGTGCCCTAGAAGTGATATCTGGCCGAGGCAACTCCTGCAGCCCCCAAGCAAGGATGTGCTCAAGTGCGCCACAAACAGTGCAAGGGCAGAGCGTAGATTTACTCTACAGGAAGCCATGACAGCAAAGTGTTGGTGGGTGTTTATGGGGGGAGCAAGAGGTGGGCTTGGCTGTCCTCTGCCTTTTAATTTAATGCCAATACGGGATGGTCCAGGTGCTCAGGCAGAGAGGGCTTTGGGGAGGTGAGCAGGGCCCTCGGGCACTGAGGCTACCCCCGAGAGCAAAAGGAACAAATCTGCCGACATCCCCCTGCCCAGGGGGAGTTCTTTGGGGCCATCTGGCCCACGCCTTCCCAGGCAGAGGAGATGTTGGGTGGTTCAGATCCTTCCTGCTAGAGGAGGCTCTTTTGTCCAGAGAAGATTTATTTATTTATTTCAAACATGTCTCCCTGGTCTTGCTTCCTTGGACTCATGAGCGTCAGACAAAGGCTCTTTCCTCCGAAAGGGGGGCGACTGTAAACAGAGTGGGTTGGTGGTGTCCAGCCCCATGCGCAGAATGTCAAGCAGGTTGCAGGAGTGAGGCTCAGTGACCGAAGCGTTCATTTCCCAGAGCCACAGCTAACCTCCCCGTAGCCACCCAGCTCAGTGGGGCCCACCAGTCCAGCCGCCTGGACAGCAGCCCCCCGGGAGCACTTCCCAAGCAGGGAAGGCCCAGCTGCCCAGCGCCAAGAAAGGGGAGGGATGGTACGTATTTACTCCCCACCTTTCTGCCAATTTTGGCCACTGCTGTGTTCCTGGTAGATCTGCACACATGGACACACTTTCTTTTTGTTTGTTTGTTTGTCTGTTTGTTAGTTATTATATTGGCCTCCCTCGTGGCTCAGGGCAGTGAACGGTATTAGTTCATTAACAATAAAACATAAATATTGATTTTAAAATGCCATAAAATTGAGATTACAAACTCAGTGCAACCATGCCTTTTTCTCCAGCTGTAAAACTGAAGTAATTCTCCTTGAGGGTCATGGGGGGGGGGGGGGAGGCAATTGATGTTACAGGATCGCTGGTCTCAAACAAAAGCTTGGCGGAAGAGCCCAGCCTTGCAGGCCCTGCGGAACTGAGTCAGCTCCAGAAGGGCTCTGACAGGCTTCCTCGGGAGGTGGTGGGTTCTCCCTCTTTGGAGATTTTTAACCAGAGGCCGGATAGCCATCTGACAGAGAGGCTGATTCTGTGAAGGCTCAAGGGGGTGGCAGGTGACAGTGGATGAGTGAGAGGGTTGGGAGTGTCCTGCATAGTGCAGGGGGTTGGACTAGATGACCCAGGAGGTCCCTTCCAGCTCTAGGATTCCAGGATTCTATCTCTGGGGGCTCATTCCACCCAGTAGGGGCCTGGTTGAGGCCAGACACCCTTCTTTGGGGCCAGGGACTGGCAACCGGTTGGAATTCACGGAGCACGATGCTCTTCAGGGAACATAGGCGGTCCCTTAGCTGCCTCCTGCTGATCCAGCGCATTGGTCCATCAAGGTCGGTCTGGCAGAGAGGGCCTCTTCTTCCCGGTTCTCCCCAGTTGTTTGGGCAGCTCCTGAGGCTGCAGCTCCTGCATTCACTCAGAGACACATCGCAGAGCTCCTCTTTCGGGAAAGGCCTGTTCCGAGGGAGGGGCCAAAGGGCTCCGGGAGTTTCTGCTGCTGTGTTATCTTTGCACGCCCTGTCTAACCGTGGCCTCAAATGGCTTCTAATTGACAGGTAAAAATGCTGCTAATTCATTTTCAGCAGGGATAATAGATGGCCGGGCGCAGGCATACTGCAGGCAAGTCAGTTTGGATCAATTATTTTGATGCAGGAAAACCATAATCCACGGAAGGCCCGTCAGGACAATTGCTGGCACCGGCTGGCCAGTGGCTCTAAAGTTGTTGGAATCGACCCAGTGAGTTGCTGCTGTAGTTTGAGGTGGTCTGAGTCAAGGCCAGTGCTGGACTGGGGAAGAGATGGGATCTGCCTAGAAGCCGCAGGTGGAATTGGGAGCCTCCAAGGAGCCTCCTTGGTTAGAGGGAAGGTGTTCTGCACCTGCCCAGAAACGCCTCCAGCAGCTTCTCTGAGAGCACAGGGCAGGGAAAACAGGAGCCCAGCGAGACAGAGGAGCGACATGGAGGAACTTGCTAAAGTTTCTGATGCCTGAGGGTTTTCCAAAGGCAACACAGCACAGGCAACACAAGGCTTCATTCAGAACAGTGGTGGTCCATTGAGTCCAGCCTCCTGTCTCACGCAGTTCCTCTGAACAGCCAACGAACAACAGGGCAGAGAACATCAGGAGAGCCCTGCTACGTCAGGCCAGGAAGGGTCCCTCCAGTCCAGCATCCTCTCTTCTCACACAGTGGCCAACCAGTTCCTCTGGAGGTCAACCAGTGGTTGACCAATGGGTTACAAGCTGATGCTGCCTCCTGGCACTGGGATGAAAACAAGAGGTTCCAGTCCCACTGTGGACTGCATTGGTCAGACCCCACCTGGCGTCCCATGGGCACGTGTGGAGGCCTCTCTCCAAAAAGGACATGGACAAAATGGAGACGGGGCAGAGGAGAGTGATGAGGATGATCCGGGGCCTGAGGACCAAGCCCTGTGAGGAAAAGCTGAAGGACGTAGGAATATGCAGCCTGGAGGAGAAGAGGTTGAGAGGGTACAGGATGGCTGTCTTTAAATATTTGAAAGGTTGTCACTTGGAGGAGGGCAGAGAAGGGCTCCTGTTGGCTTCAAAGGCTGATCCTGCACTGAGCAGGGGGTGGGACTAGATGGGCTGCATGGCCCCTTCCCACTCTAGGATTCTAGGAGTCTAGTTCAGCAGGGGAAGGGGCTGCCTAAGGAGGTGGGGAGCTCCCCCTCACTGGCCGTCTTCAAGCAGCGGCTGGACAGATCCTTCTCCTGGATGCTTGAGGCTGATCCTGCACTGAGCAGGGGGTGGACTAGATGGCCTGGGTGGCCCCTTCCCACTCTAGGATTCTAGGAGTCTAGTGCAGCAGTGGAAGGGGCTGCCTGAGGAGGTGGGGAGCTCCCCCTCACTGGCCGTCTTCAAGCAGGGGCTGGACAGATCCTTCTCCTGGATGCTTGAGGCTGATCCTGCACTGAGCAGGGGGTGGGACTAGATGGCCTGCATGGCCCCTTCCCACTCTAGGATTCTAGGAGTCTAGTTCAGCAGTGGAAGGGGCTGCCTAAGGAGGTGGGGAGCTACCCCTCACTGGCCGTATTCAAGCAGCGGCTGGACAGATCCTTCTCCTGGATGCTGGAGGCTGATCCTGCACTGAGCAGGGGGTGGGACTAGATGTCCTGCATGGCCCCTTCCCACTCTAGGATTCTAGGAGTCTAGTTCAGCAATGGAAGGGGCTGCCTAAGGAGGTGGGGAGCTCCCCCTCACTGGCCGTCTTCAAGCAGCGGCTGGACAGATCCTTCTCCTGGATGCTGGAGGCTGATCCTGCACTGAGCAGGGGGTGGGACTAGATGGCCTGCATGGCCCCTTCCCACTCTAGGATTCTATGGGTCTAGTTCAGCAGTGGAAGGGGCTGCCTAAGGAGGTGGGGAGCTCCCCCTCACTGGTGGTCTTCAGGCTGAGGCTGATCCTGCCTTGAGCAGGGGGTGGGAGTAGATGCCCTGTGTAGCCCCTTCCATCTCTAGGATTCTATGATTTGGAAGTTGACTTCCTCTGAATGTGGATTCTCCTGGAAGGAAGAGCCCTGTGGGATGAAACCAGTGAGGGTCCACCTAGTCCAGCCTCCTGCCTGACCCAGTGGCCAAACAGTTCCTCTGGAGAGTCAGCACCGTTTCTGAGAGGCCAAGGCCTTCCCCGGTCTTGGGGCTTCAAAGGCTAGCTGCCTGCGAATGTTGAGGCTCCCCTCAGCCGCCAAGCCATGGGCCGGGATGATGGCCGCCATCAAATGCTCCTTTCTAGATGGGTGAGGCCAGTCCTGTTTCATTGGGCCTGCCGGCCGCGGATTGCCCAGGCAGCCCAATGGGGCCTCCGTATTGGGTGGCAGTCCAGCTCCGCAGGCCCCTTGCCCCTTGCCCATTGTTCAGCTGAGGGGCTTCTGGGTGGTGTCAGGCCTACCGCTGTGGGTTGGGGGGATTCGAATGGGATTCTGCAGGTGTTTGGGGGAGGGGGGAGGCAATTTGCTGTTCGTTCGTCCAAATGCAGTTTTTGCACTTGAAAGTTGTTACTCAACTGGGCTTCTAGAATAGCTGCATGTTACAGACAAAAAACCTCTTGCATAAGGCGACAACTGACAATATGAACAGGAGAATGTTCTATAAATATTTCAGCGGAATTGGCAGGGAAATGCAACCGCAGGCAGAGGGCTGCGGCTTTTCTCCGCTGCGTGTCAATTTTGGCAGTTGCTCTGGAAGAGCACTCTTGAAGCACTCAGCCCAACTAATAGAGCACTTCCAGGGTTGCTAGCTCTAAGCGAGGAAATACTTGGAGATTTTGGGTGGGGCCTGAGGAGGGTGGGCTTTGGGCCGGGGAGGGACTTCAGCGGGGTCCCCCTTCCAAAGCAGCCATTTTCTCCAGGAGAGAGCTGGTCTCTGTAGCCTGGAGATCAGCAGTCATAGAAAAAGGCATCCAGCCAGCACCTGGAGGCTGGCAACCCAAATCTCTTGGCCCTGTGTCTGATTGGAAGCAGCAATCTGCTATGTTACGTATCCTCCCCATCCGTGCAAATGAGTGATCTTGTTCTTGCAGAGTGACCAGGCCTAGTTTCTGCAGGCATTAATTTACTTTGTTTACAGATGTTCCTGGAGCTCTGTCTTAGGGTTGGACACTCCAGGGGAAATTCCTGGGGATCTGGTGTAACCCCATCCCCACCCACCCCTGGTGTTTGTAAGTTGTAAGGCTCACGGGTTACCACAGGTGCTTGCCTGTCAAAAGCTTCCCTCCACATCCCCTCTGATGGTGTCTCCTCAGCTTGGGTCCTCCAGCTTGGGTGGCCGTTCCAGCTGCCAGGTGGTCTCTCTAGGCCAGGGGTAGTCAAACTGCGGCCCTCCAGATGTCCATGGACTACAATTCCCAGGAGCCCTTGCCAGCATTCGCTGGCGAATGCTGGCAAGGGCTCCTGGGAATTGTAGTCCATGGACATCTGGAGGGCCGCAGTTTGACTACCCCTGCTCTAGGCAATTAACTATGGCTGTGAATCCATCAGAGACCAAGGAACAAAATGGCGGTTGACATGTGAATGGGCTCCACCATCTGCCTCTGGCTGTGATGTGTCCCGTTGTGGATTTCCCTGGCACATCAGCGCTCATCGCGCTGTGGGGGCTTTGCCAGTAATTCTTCCTGACGTATCAGACGGCTGTCGGCTCTAACAGGGCAGAGAGACGGCTTGTGCGGGGAAGTGGGCTGCACGGGCTGCCTTTGCAGGAGAAGGGCCATGTGTTTCTGCCCTTGCTGCCCAAGGTGCCCAGGCACGCCCACCACCAGTCTGCCAGCGCAGGGCCCATCCCACGCCCACGCTGGCTGAGGGTCTGGTGCCTCTTCTTCTGCTGGAGAACAGATGAAGACGCTGGGGACTCCAGGCCTAGCAGGCAGGAGCTGGCAGGTACAGGCACTGGAGAGGAACTTTAGGCTATCCACCCCCCAAAATGTGTTAAATGTCAGAACATTGGGAGAAGACCAGAAATGTGTTCAGGGGTTATTTGAGCTGCCCAGGATCTTCTGGACTTGCGGCTGGGTCTTAGCAAAGGGCTTCTCCTCCCCCGGTTGTTTAGTATCTCCCCCCCCCCCCCCGAAGTAACACTCACCCAAATTGCTCCTGCAGACTTTGGCCCAGGCCGTTCTCCGTCTAACATCAGCTGCCTAGAGAAGACGGTCGGGAGGGGGGGGCAGGGGACATGGGGGGGCTTTTCATCTGCCTGCCTGCCTGCCTGCCTGCCTGCCTGCCTGTCTGTCTGTCTGTCTGTCTGTCTGTCTGTCTGTCTGTCTGTCTATCTATCTATCTATCTATCTATCTATCTATCTATCTGACTTTTAGGCTGCCCTCCCTCAGGGCAGTGTACAAAGTAGTGTAAAATACAACACTTAAAGCAATAAAATCTACAGTCAAATTAGTTTTAAAATAACCCATTGAAACAGCAGTGATTCTTCCTAGAGCATCTAATTGGGATTGTTAAAACCTGTTTTTTTCCCCCTGAGGCTCCTCTCCACACAAATAATTTCCCAACAGAAAAACTGGAAATCTGGGGTAGGCCTGAAAGGACCCCTCTGAAATATTTTCTCTTTTAGAATGAGTGAACTGCTTGTAAAGGCACGGTGGGCATCCAGGATCCACTTCTGCACTCGGAGGGATGCCTGGTCTTCTCGAGGGAGCCTGTGGGTGCTCACTGCCTCTCAGCCCCTGCAGGCCTTCTGTGGTCCTTGTGGCCTGATTCTGCCCCTGCAGTGAACCTCTTCTCCTCTCCTTCCCCCAACTGAGATCCCCAGAGATTGGGTAGCAACTAGCATTGTCCTAAAGTAGCATCAGGTGCATCAACTGCCAGCTTTCTCTCAAGGATTTGGGTCTATTTGCCGTTTTACTTGTGGAAAATATAAGGCATTTCTAACTTTTCAATTCCATGAATATGTCAAACTCTGCCATTTTATATGCTGAGGAAGTTATAACTTTTGCATCAAGTACTGTGTGTATTAAATTCCCCCCCCCCCAAGATTTCCATTTTCTCCCGTGAAAACCCGGGGGAAAGGCGTTCCCCTCCAAAATTTCCAGGCATCTTTACCTCTAGTCTTGCCTGGCCTTTTGTGAGCACATGAAGCCACCTTCTCCTCCGCCAAGTGACGCTGCCTGCCAGGGAAGAGCATTTTTGTTAAGTCGCAAGGAGCTCGTGTCTAACGAGGGGCTCCCCAGTCTTATTTGGAAGGATCTGCTGCTGAACTCCTGGGAAAAGATCACGGAAAGCAAACTGCCTTTGCTGGGCTTCAACCCAAACATAGCATATGAGGCGAAAGAAGCCGGTGAGATCCCTGGATTGTAGAGCTACGCAGGAGTGCTCAGCACGGCCGAATCCCTTGTAATTGTTTTCCCTGGTACATTTTTGACTTAACGGTGCTGCAGTAGAGAAGGCCATTTATGCCGGCTAGGTTTTCCTTCCGTGTAGATTCAGGTTGGTCTGAAGTAGAACGAAGCAGGAGGCCAGTCAGGAACCTTTAAGACTAACCAGGTTTTGTTCAAGGTGTGAGTTTTCGTGTACCTGCAGACCTCTCCAGCCTGTTTCTGTCAGTGGTCACTGAGGGCCATCCTGCAGGTATTTGTCATCCAGAGATGTGAAGGGGGGGGGGTCGTATTGAGACTTTGGAACTTATTTTGCGGTTTTTTAATTTCCGGGAGGACTTGAGAAGGAATGATTTAGGGCCGTTTTTCTCTTCTAGATTCTATCTTTCATCGCAGAGTCAAATTCGGATGTTATTATTAGAGACAGATGAGGGGATCGCGTCATCGGTAGCCGAATCTTTCTTGGCGGTGATCAAAGGGCAAAGGGGATCCTTTGGGTTTCTTCGGTGTGGTGCTGCTTGCGGCCAGGGGGCCGATCCTCCAGCAGCAGCTCAGTGAGGACCGGAGGAGGCACCGCATGGGGGGGGGGGGTTGGCCGACCCAAGCAGCCATTGCCCCACTCCAAAGGGGGCCTGTGCAGGGGAGGGGCTGGCGGGGGTGGGCAGGCGGAACCCTGCTTTTCCAGTGAAGGGGTGGGGCGGAGGGGGGGAGCGGAGGGGGAGGGAGGGCGCGTGGACTGGGAGGCAACTGGGCTGACTGGCATGGGCTGCTCTGAGGAGAAAGACGCCCTGGCCATGGGGGCAACCAGCAGAGCCAAGGGGCATGAATGCTGCCACTGCACATCCGAACAGCCACGTGGTTGGGAGGCAAAGTGAGTGGGGGGGGGGCATCAGGCTCCCTTCTCCTTCACACCTGGATGCTTGAGGCCGATCCCGCCTTGAGCAAGGGGTGGGACTAGATGGCCTCAGGGGTAGTATTTTATTTACTGTTATTCATATTTATGATTGGGCTCGTTGGCCCCTGCTTTTGGGCCGGACGGCTTGTGGCGGTTTACAGCAGAGAACAAAACCAGAATAAAACACAGTAATGGAAGACAAACCCCCCAACCCGCTCAGCCCCCCCCATCCCCCCCGCCCTTGTGGCTCAAGCACACCAACCCAATTCCCCGCCACAAGGCAGGTGTCCAGATGTGGGATTTAATAGGTTGTTCAGGAGTTTGAAGGGGAAGAGTGGAAACACGGACGGGGCAGCTGACTGCAGACACGCTTGGCGGTTGAGGCTGGGCGTGGGGCGGAGGGGAGGGGGCTGCTCAGAAACCTCCTGCTTTACTTGCCAGGAAGAGGACTCCTCTCCTATAAGCCCTTCATATACAAAGGATGACTTATTTGTATGGAAACGTAATATCCCCCCCCCCCCTGCCCCATCTATGGCATCCCTTGGGGGAAACCTGTTCTTGCATATAAATACATTTTCTGTGGCTTTAGCGGATTCCCCAGTACATCTGTTGCTTTCACTCCTGGAAATCTGTTGTTTTTGTTTGTATTTTGAGTAAACAGGACAATTGCTCATTGGGTTTGCCCGTGTCCTTAGTAAAGTTCTGTATTTCAGTTATCTATCTATTGATTTCTTAGACGGCACGCGGGTCTCGTGGCCGGAGATGCTAAGATCATCTGCCAGCCAGGCAAGAGATGCTTGGAGGGGGTTCGCCATTGCCCGCCCCTGCGTCATGATCCCGGCCTTCCCTGCAGGTCGCCCTCCATAGTGCTAGGCAAGGTCAGCCCTGCTCAGCTTCTGAGGGCTGGTGGGACACGGCTTGCCTGGGCATCTGGCACTGCATGTCATGGCCCGGCCCAACCAAGCGACATTAATGTCAGACCTGGCCCTCACATCAAACGAGCTTGCCGCCTCTGCAGTAGGGTGCCCCTGCCTGAGCCAAGGTCTGGGCCCTGCCCTTGCAGCGCCAGAGGCCCTCCCGAGGCCCTGGGGGAATTTGCAGGCCGTGGGGCCCTTCCCGGTGGCTTCCCTCCTTGCTGCTCCATTTGTGGGATATGTCAGGGCCGGGGTGGGAGGGAGTTTCCCTGCGTGGCTTTCCTGGTGGGAAATATTGCTGGACTCGCCTTTAATAGCGCAGACGTGATGTGGAGCAGGAGAGGCTGCTCCAGCTCAGGCCGACACATTATAAATCTCAATGCAGACGTGCAAGGCAAGGAAAGGCAGGGGACGGGCCGGGCCGGGGAAGAATCCTGTTCCCAGAGAACAAAAAGCAGCAAGGAAATTAAGACCTGGGCCGAGGCGGTTGGCGCACGGGGGGGGAGGGCGGTCATGCCGATCTTT
Organism: Paroedura picta; assembly: GCF_049243985.1. Taxonomy (NCBI): domain Eukaryota; kingdom Metazoa; phylum Chordata; class Lepidosauria; order Squamata; family Gekkonidae; genus Paroedura; species Paroedura picta. The sequence goes on from NC_135375.1 coordinate 4,697,429, forward strand.
GTGGCTTGATGGGCTGTGCCCAGTGGCCTTTGGACCCCGGAGATGAGTCTCTGTGCCTTGCCAAGCAGCACTCAGGGCATCTGCAAAGCAGATAGGGAAGGGGGCTGGCAAAGGGAGGGGGGAGGGGGGAGGCTCCAGGAGTCACGTCCAGCCATAAATCAAGGAGGGGAGATCTGTCCCCTCAACAGACCCCCGAACATCTGCTCAGGATGTGGAGCAGAGGCACTTGGCAAGGGCTTTGCGGCGAGGTGTCGGGGAGGAGGCGATGAGTGGCGGGGTGACCCATCAGCCAGGACCAGGGGACTCTGTCCTCCCCCAGGCCTGATGCAGAGGAGGGAAGGAATGCGCCGGGCGAGTCCCAAGGACGTCTCCATGACCAGTTTTCGCTCAGCAGGGCCAGGGGGGGAGAAGAGCAGGTTAGGGATGTGCACCAAGAAAAAAAAAATCAATACTGTTTCAAGTTGCATTCAGTCCATTCAGATATACCCAAATCACCTGAACCTCATTCTCAGCACAGGGATTCGGGATCAGGTCACTTTAGTACAGCCGAATCGATTTGGTCACAGCCCAACGAATAGCTGATCCCCAGAGATCTCGCCACAGATCTGCTCTTTGAGGCATTTAAATGCCTCCCCCTGTGGGGGGGGGGGCGGGCTGGGGGTGAGAAGCCTCTAAGTATGCCAGGTCCATTTAAATGCCTCCTCTTCCAACAAAAAACTGAGGATCAGCAGTTTGTTGGGCTCTGCACTAAGGGGGGTGGTGACACACTGGGGCTGTCTGATGGGGTCTTTCTCCATCAGAGCCTGTTCTGCACAGCATCAGAGAGGTCTGCTGGGGAGACATTTAAATGCCCCACCAAACTGCTGATTCTCAAGATCAGCTGTTTAGCAGAGTCTTTCTCAATCCTAATCAAGCCCAAATGCTTCAGGCTTCTCTAATTTGGCTCATTTAAAGCAATGAGATATGCAGTTCAGCTCAGAGAAGCCCCCGAAACACTCAAATCGTTCCCATGCTTATCCAAGGTGAATTGCCCATCCCCAGAGGAGGTCTGTCAGTTCTTGCCTCCTCCCCTGACATCATAAAGCAGGCTGGTACCCAGTGGATGGTTCCTGGCCCAAACCTGACCCGAGGTTCCCCTGTTCCGTGCAGTTCGTTGGACAAGTGTTCTTCTGGCATTCTGCAAAGTGCTGCTGTAGGTGGTGGGCAGCTCTTTGCAGAGAGAGCCCTGGAGCCCCCAATTGGCTTGGGCCTCCTGCCGTCACCTGCCGGCCTCCTCGGAAGGCAGCGGCTGGCTTCCTCAGCCTTCCCCACAGCAATTTCATACTCTGCAGGCCCTTTTGAGAGTCACCGCCAGGCTCTTACCGATGTCTTGATTTGTTGTTTCATTTTCTCATAAAAAGGTCACTTCAGAATTACACTTGCTTAACAGTCTTGGCCTTTTGTTCTGACTAGGAGCGTCTTTTTAAAAAGCAAAGGCGCTCGTTTGGTGCTTGCCACCCGGAGCCCTTCCGACTTCCGTGGGACTGGCCCTGCTGAGCAGCCTGGAAGGGGAACATTTCCCAGCCGCCCCAAGGCAAGGGATATTTGATGGACGCCAACCCTACCTGGAAGCTAGGCTCAGGGGGGCATCTGTGCTGGTCTGCAGCAAGAGAACAAGGTTTGAGTCCAGGCAGGCACCTTTCAGGCCAGGAAAGTTTTGTTCAAGGCAGAAGCGTTTGTGGGTGCACATTGTGTGTGCACTTGAGAGCTCATGCCCAGAATTCAAGGAGCCACTCGACTCAGTCTTTGCCCTGCCTGGGAGGGTTATCCATCTCTCTGCGAGCTCTCTGGAAAAGGCTGGGGCTGAGTCTGCAGTTCAGGCTGGGCTTCCTCACTCTCCACCATCAGCCAGCGGACTGCAACCAGCACCCTGGTTTGTGCTGCGTGGAATTCTCTGTCTCCCCAGCTCCAGAATCCCAGAATGGTCTGGGGTGCAAACTCAGGCTGGTGCCAGCCATGCTCTTGTGTGCTCTCTGGACCGAGCCTTGGAAGCTGTGCGGGAGCAAAGTCACACTCCTCCAAGACGAGGCCAGTAAACCCTCTTGGCTTTCAGTGCAGACCAAGACAGGCAGACGGACAGTTTGTTCGGTCTCTAGGCCCATATAGAAACAGCAGTAGGACCATACAAAGTATTGGAATTTAAAATACAATAACAGTTAAAATAAAATATGATGATCTGTTTATGTCACCAGTCCACTCTTTGTGCATGTTCTCCTTGGAACGCTACTGGAGCAGGGCATCCCACCGTGGCAGCCGTGGGGTCCATGGAGAGGAAAAAGAGTTGGTTCTTATATGCCGCTTTTCACTGCCTGAAGGACTCCCAAAGGACCCCAATCGCCTTCCCTTCCTCTCCCCACAACGGAGACTGTCTTCTCACGGGGGCTTCCCCACCGTCCGGGGCAGGATGGGCGGCTGCTGGCCATGGGGGTGGCCCGGCTACAGAACGCCAGCCCTGCAGAATGCCGTCCTGTGTCAACCCGGGGGCCGCCCGTTTCCTTTCCCCGCAGGGCTTTTTTGGTCTTCCACTGAGTGTTTGTAGCTCATTCCTGTGATGCTGAGTTGGCTGATCTGCATTTGTTAGTGCGGCTCTTAGCGGCTGTTTTATTTGGGATTACGGCTGGTTTTATTGGATTTTACGGCAGGCTGTGTGCGAACACGTTGGGTTTTACTTGATTTTATGGCTGACAGTTCTGCATCTTGACTGTTTGAACTGTGTCTGGAGGGTTCGGGGGTTTCTCTTCTTGTTTTTCCCCAGACGTTTTTTGTACCAACAGTGGCCCTCCAGACGGCCATGGACTACAATTCCCATGAGCCCCTGCCAGCATGCGCTGGCAGGGGCTCATGGGAACTGTAGTCCATTGGCGTCTGGAGAGCCGCAGGTTGCCCACCCCTGGTTCAGAGTCATCTCAGAAGCCGCCTCTGGAATTCAGTGGGTCACAAACGCAGGGTAAATGGTGACAGTCGGCACAAAGGGTCCAGCAGGAGTCTGCTCTAGCTCACACGTGTGTGTTTCTCGTGCACCAGCTAGAGCATCATGCCATGACTTGCGTGTGGGCTGGGCTAGATTGGGTGCGGTTGTCACTGAGGCTCAGACAGTGTTGAGCCGCCTCAAACCCAGCGCTCAGGGGGCCGCCACGTGTTCTGCTGCAGAGAACCAGTTTGGGTCCCGGTGGGTTGAACTGTCGAGTCAGGGGTCAGCCCGGTTCCTCTTCTCACCTATTTACTGGTAGTTATCTCAGCATGTGGCACAAGCCTTGGAGGGAGGAAGAGGAAGTCTCTGAAATCATGGGCGGAGGGAGTCTGTGTGTGGGGGACACGCCTGCCTTGCACCCCATAATCTGTCATGCCCTGAGCCCAGGACAGAGGGGGGAGCCAGTCACCTGCCACTTCCTGTCTGCTTCCGGTCTCCTTGCAGCCACTTCCTTCCTCTGCCTCTTTTCTTGCTCTGTGTCCACTCCCCTCACTCGTACTTTTCAATCCCTCTCTTCCCCTCAGCCAACCTGTGACGCAGATTAGAGATCAAGTGACCCGAGGTCACCTGGTGAATGCTGTGGGGCAAGCAGACATCTGAGCCTGGGCCCCCCGGATCCCGGCCTAACCACTGGCCCCATTGTCTCCCTTCCCTTCCTTCTTGGCTTGGGGACTGCATCATCTCCTGAGGATGCCATCTCTGCTCTGCTTCTCGCGCAAATTTTGCAGCAATAGTGACAGTCGGTACAAATGGTCCAGCAGGAGTCTGCTCTAGTTCACACGTGTGTGTTTCTCATGCACCAGCTAGAGCATGATGCCATGACTTGCATGTGGGCTGGGAGGGGGACGGGCTGGGGTGGGGTGGGAGGCAGAGGCGCAGTTTCCAGCATTAGGTCCTCGTGTCCGTCTGCTGCCCAGGGGGGGTCCCAGGTCTCTTTCAGACCACTGGCCTTTGCCTCACACCTGAGGTCACTTTCCTCTGAGCTCTCCCTGCACGGAGCAGAGTCCACAGCCGTCTTTGGACCTGCACCCCCCCCCCCCCGGCAGAGAAGCGGACGGACTTTAGCAAGGACAGGGGACCCTGCTTTGGTGGGAAGGAGGTATGGAAATTATTTCAATAAGCAAAGAATGAAGTCCAGAGAATCTTCCCCCTGGAGCTGCCGTTTCCTCCAGCGGAACTCATCTCTGCAGTCTGGAGATCAGTCGGAAATCCAGGGGAACTCCGGGCCTTGTGTGTGTTTCTCATGCTGTCAGGCCACGTCCGGTGACCCTGTGACCTCCCAAGCGTCCTGTCCTTCACAGCCTTCTTTGGGAAGGCCTTGCCATGGCTTCCTCCTGCATCGGGCCTCCTTCTCCCCCGGCTGCCTTCTGCTCTTCCTCCCCCTCCGGGCCCCCAACAAGCCAAGCATTAGGGGCCTCACCTCTGCTTCCTCCACGGGGTTGGCAAGCTCCAGGGGGTGGCAGGAGATGGCCCTGTGTTAGACCTGCCCTCCAGGTGACAGAGACCAGATAGATCCCCCAGAGAAAATGACGTTATGCCCCATTGGAGTCCCTCCCCTCCTAAACCCCGCCCTCCCCAGGCTCCACCCCCCCAAATCCCCAGGTAGGTCCCCACCAAGAACTGGCAACTCTGTCCCCCCACCGTCCCCAGAATGACTTCAAGGGTAAGGGAAGGGGGGGAGGGCTTGTGTGTCCTGCTCCTCCCGCCCGGCTGCCCTCCCCGCACTCACTAGCAATTTCCTGTGAGATCCTTGGGAGAGCCCCGCAAAATCCTTTGGAGCCCCTGACAGCCTTCCTCCTAAATCCAGCCAGGTTTTCTTTCCCCCTCTCTGCAAAATTGTACTTGGCGCTTGCAGAAATCCAAGCAAATACCTTGCAAAGTCCTGCACTGGGGGGGGGGGGGGAGTCACGCCATTTGACCGTTGGGCGGGGGGGGGGGAGCCGCTTGCAAAAGGACTTTGCTGCAAAGCCTCCTTCGGGGGCAGTCCCCCAGCTCCCTGTGCGCGTGGAGAGTTTTGGAGCAAGGCCTGCATGCTCAGAGAGCCCTCGGTGGCTCCCAGCTGGATCCGCAGGCCGGCTCTCTGCCCTGCAGAGTTTGGATCCTTCCCAAGCTGGAGAGAGCATCTCTGGGTCAAGACAAGGGCCTTGTTTGTTTGTTCATTCCTTCAGATGTTGATGTGTTGCTGCTGGCGGGAGGGCGGGGGGGGGGGGGGGGAGGGCGGCCCAGGGCCTTTGGAGAGGAGCCACCTGGGTTGTGAGCCGGACGGGAAGCGTTTGGCCGAGAGTCACCCCCGGCTGCCAAGGAAGGGGCCCCGGAGCCGGTGGGCTTGTCAAGAGGTGAGGGGAGAAGATGGGTGCGCTTGTTCTCTGCTGAGGGGCTCAGGGGTGTGCGGAGTGAGTGGAGGGGGCGTGGGTCTCCTCTGGCCCCGGCCCCCAAAGGCAAACCGGCTCTTTGTTGGGAGGTCACCCCTTGGGGGGGTTGTTTGTTGCTGCCACAACTCATCTTTCAACCCAAGAGATCAAAGCGGGTTGCAAACTCCCCAGCTCTTGGCTTCACCCCCCCCCCCGCCCGTTACAAGCCAGGAGTCATGGGCTGGAGCATTTAGATGGGGGGGGGTCTTCTCTAAAGGGTGAACCAGAGTTGCATGACGAGGATGACACCCTTCAGCGGCCAGACTGTGTCCCCCGAAGGTCGGATGGGGGAGGCCAAGCCATGCAGGCAGCCTCCCTGGCTCCCCACTGCGAAGTCTGCTCAGCCCCTGCTCCAAAGGAGAGGACACGAGGAGCTGCCTCCCACTGAGTCGGGCCCCTGGTCCCCCAAGGCAGACGGGCAGCAGGTCCCCCGCAGCTCTGGCAGCTCTTGCCTACTGCGGGGTTTCCCAACGAGGGCTATGCCAGAGCCTCGGAAAGGTTACACTGGTTGGGAGGACACCTTGTCTAAAATTTAGATTTCTTAAATACTTAAATTCCCCTGCCCCCTCCCCAAATGGCCCCTGCTGAGCATGGGGGGGGGGGGGAGGGGAGGTCCCTAGCCATAGGAAACTTGGCCGGCCAAAGTTCCTGCTTCGTGGTTGACCTGCTGGTGGCAGCTGGGGTCCAGCAAGGCCAGGCGTCTTGGGGCTGGCTGGGTCTTCTGTGGAGTCTCTGGGGGGTGTCACTTCTGGAGGGGGGGGGAGGTAAAGCCAGCTAGCATCACTCCAGGGTTCCCTTGAGTCTGCAAAATGTTTCAGGGGTTCCTCCATAGTCAAAAGGTTGACTGTGTTCCTTTTTTAACACTGGAGATGGTGGGAATTGGATCTGAGCCCCTGGAGAGCAGCTGCCAGTCAGAGTAGGGACCAAGGGCCTGACTCAGCAGAAGGCTGCTTCACTTGTGCTCCTCAGAGACCTCCAAGGAGGTGAGATCATAGAATCACAGAGTTGGAAGGGACCTCATGGGTCATCTAGTCCAACCCCCTGCAGATGGGCCAGTCGTCTTACTTTACGGGCTCCTCAGATGATGCCTCATCATGCGTCTTGCGTCTCCGTAAGAAAGGCGGACCAGAAATAAGTTAAGTCAGTAACCCTCCGTCTCCCCCTTCCCTGAAGATGCAGGGGCTCCTGGCCGTGTGAGTGAGGGGTCTGGCCTGCCCAAGACCGGTCCAAGCACAGGAAGGTGGGCCTTGGCAGAAGAGTTTTTCATCTTGCAGTGCTGTGCCTATTTCTAAATCTAGGTCACTATTTTAAAACTGTGACACTGAATTCCCATCTGCCTTCGATAAAGCCATGAGAAGTCTCTGGTCTCTGGTGTTTTCTCTTTGTGGCTTCAGAAGGCTCCTTCCCACCTACTCCCCCCCCCCCCAGGACAACGACCTGGTTCTTCCCTCGCCTTCCTGAGGGGTCTCCAGGGACTGAAGCCAAACGCTGCTGTAGAAGTGAAGGGAAGCCGGGCTCCAGTGCCAAAGAGTGACCTGGCAGGGTGGCGTCTCACGCACAGGCAGGAAGCTGCCCACAGGAAATCAGGCCCTCTGTCTATCGAGGCCAAACTTCTCGCCTCCAACTGGCAGTAGCTGGCTGGGGTCTCAGAAAGAAAAGGGTCTTTCTCATAGAATAGAACCATAGAATGGGAAGGGGCCACAAAGGCCATCTCCTCCCACCCCCTGCTCAGTGCAGGATCAGGCTCAAGCTTCCAGGAGAAGGATCTGTCCAGCCGCTGCTTGAAGACGGCCAGTGAGGGGGAGCTCCCCACCTCCTTAGGCAGCCCATTCCACTGCTGAACTAGACTCCTAGAATCCTAGAGTGGGAAGGGGCCATGCAGGCCATCCTGTCCCACCCCCTGCTCAGTGCAGGATCAGCCTCCAGCATCCAGGAGAAGGATCTGTCCAGCCTCTGCTTGAAGATGGCCAGTGAGGGGGAGCTCCCCACCTCCTTAGGCAGCCCCTTCCACTGCTGAACTAGACTCCTAGAATCCTAGAGTGGGATGGGGGCCATGCAGGCCATCTAGTCCACCCCCTGCTCAGTGCAGGATCCGCCTCCAGCATCCAGGAGAAGGATCTGTCCAGCCTCTGCTTGAAGATGGCCAGTGAGGGGGAGCTCCCCACCTCCTTAGGCAGCCCCTTCCACTGCTGAACTAGACTCCTAGAATCCTAGAGTGGGAAGGGGCCATGCAGGCCATCTAGTCCCACCCCCTGCTCAGTGCAGGATCAGCCCCAAGCATCCAGGAGAAGGATCTGTCCAGCCGCTGCTTGAAGACGGCCAGTGAGGGGGAGCTCCCCACCTCCTTAGGCAGCCCCTTCCACTGCTGAACTAGACTCCTAGAATCCTAGAGTGGGAAGGGGCCATGCAGGCCATCTAGTCCCACCCCCTGCTCAGTGCAGGATCAGCCTCCAGGATCCAGGAGAAGGATCTGTCCAGCCGCTGCTTGAAGACGGCCAGTGAGGGGGAGCTCCCCACCTCCTTAGGCAGCCCCTTCCACTGCTGAACTAGACTCCTAGAATCCTAGAGTGGGAAGGGGCCACCCAGGCCATCTAGACCCACCCCCTGCTCAGGGCAGGATCAGCCTCCAGCATCCAGGAGAAGGATCTGCCCAGCTGCTTCTTAAGGACTGTCATCTCCTCTCTGCTGCTCTTTTGAGCTGGAGATGCCAGGGATTGAACCAGGGACCTTCTGCATGCCAAGCTGGTGCTCTGCCATTAAGACACGGCTTCTCCCCTCACCTTTGCCACCTGCACCCTGGATTGAGACCAGGAAACCTTCTCGGCCTCCTCTCCCCACAGGGAATCGTGCAAATGTTGGGAAGCCAGGCAGGGAGTGCTGTGGGGCAGGAGACTTCATGTGGGGCACCGAGTCACAATGTGGGGTGGAGGACACTTCCCTGGCCATTCTGTGCCACCTGTTTCTGCAGCACGTCCCTGTGACCTCTTCCATCGGAGCCAGCTGGGCACTGCCCTGGGGCCATGGCAGCATTGCCAGCAGACGCCCCTCCCCACTGGCAGCCAGGATGCCAGTCCCCACGGCCGGCAGGGACCTGCAGCACATTTGCTCAAAGCAAGGAGGTGTGGGGCTGGTCCGGAGGGGTGGGGAACAGCCTGCCTGCTCAAGGGGGCAGCCAAGGGTTCCTGGCCGCCTTCCTCCTGGAGGGGAGCTGGCCGGTGTGGTTCGGAGCGAGAAATGCTTGCTCTTGACCCAGGCGAGGAGCTTTGTGATTCCGTCCGGCTGATTCTGCTGCTTCAGGTGTCTGCTGGGGGGGGGGAAGCAAACACCCCCCCCCTCGCTATCCATCCATCCATCGGAGGAGGGGCCTGGCGGTCTGGGAACCGCTCTGGCGTCTGCAGACTGTCCCCAGCAAGGGACGCAACGCTCTCTCTAATCCTTTCCGAGGCATTTGTCTCCCAGCTCCTGTCCCGGAGCCAAGAAGCCCCTGGCTGCTCGCCAGCCCTTGAAGAGCGTCCAAATCTTGCAGACTTCAAGGTTTTCCCCCCAAAGTTCTTGGGCCTTATAAACTTGTCACTGAGACTAAAAAGCTCGGCTGGGAAAGGGATTAGGATCAGGCGGGGCTGCTGGAGCAGGTCTCGCACTCTGCCCTTCTCCTGTCTGGCAAAGGGCTGCAGTGCCCACCCTGCCAGAGGCATGCAGAAGGTGGGCTCAGCGCACGGGTTCTGCACCCTTGGGAGAATCATGCCACCCAGCAGGGTCGGACCACTGAGCAGAGGGGCTGCACCTCCCTAAAGAGGAAGGGCGACATCTCCCCCCCCCCTCGCCCCCGCCAAGGCACTCCAGTGATGCCACCCCTTGCTGGGGCAGGCGGTGCTCCGTGGAAGAGCCTGTGGTCTGCATGCGGAAGGTCCCCAGTTCAGTCCTGGCTCCTCCAGTCAAAAGAATTGGATGGCATGAAGGGCCTTTCTTGTGTGCGTGTCCTGCGTAGTGCAGGGGGTTGGACTAGATGACCCAGGAGGACCCTTCCGACTCTAGGAGTCTAGGATTCTGTGCATGAGGTCCTGGAGAGCACTGCCAGTTTTTATACCCCACTTTTCACTTCCTGAAGGAGTCCCAAAGCGGATTGCGAGTACCATTCCCTTCCCCTCCCCACAATAGACGCCTTGTGAGACAGGTGGGGCTGAGAGAGCTCTGAGAGAACTGGACCAAAAGCTTGCTTGAGTGGGGAATTGTAGTCCATGGACATCTGGAGGGCCGCAGTTTGACTACCCCTAGTGGTTAAAAGCAGCAACTGGAGTGCCGGGTCTGATTCCCCACTCCTCCTCCACGTAGAGCCAGATCTTGGTCTAGTCACAGTTCTCACAGAGCTCCCTCAGCCTCCCCTCCCTCACAGGGTGTCTGTTTTGGGGAGAGGAAGGGAAGGATAGGGCAAGCTGCTTTGAGACTCCTTTGGGGAGTGAAAAGTGGGGGTATGAAAACCAGTTCTTCTTTTAATGACTATCCTGTATTTAGTTAATATTGTAACCTACTTTGCGCTCTGTAGGAAAAGGGCAGGTAACAAATATTTTAAAATGGGAACCAGGCCTTTAACTTGATCCCACTTTATGCCAATAAAGGTCTTCTGAATCTTTGATCCAGCAGGAATCACCTTGGCCGTGAATGTCCTTGAAGCGTTTTCCTTCTTGACAACTTTGTCTCCTGACCCAAATGTTATTTCTTTCCCAAGTTATTTCCCAAAGTTATTTCTTTCCCTTCCAAAGCTCCACGTCCCACCCTGTGCATTTCAAGTGGGCAGGTGCCGGCCTCAGGGGACCAACCGCAGGGCTTCCATCTCTTGTGCCATGTGTGCCAGGGGCCCATAGAAGGCCCCACAGTCATGTCTCCTTCTGGGCCTCACAGTCGGCCTTTCCTCCCAAGTTTCCCTCTGCTCCTTCCTCCGAAAACACAACTCCCCCCCCCCCCAGGCATCACTCCTGTGACGTCACTCGTGTTGGTGGGGGGGAAGCGGTAGCCTGCATGGCTCCTGGGGAGGGGGTCTGTGTGACTCCTGAGCACCAGCCAGGGAGCCTTGACGTCCTCGGGCCCATCCCCAGAGCTCCCCGTGACCCGGAGGAAGCTCCACTCCGGCCACCGAGGCCGAAGAGCCCGTCCAGGCACGGCGGAGTCCTGGCAGCCCAGCCTTCCCAGGCGCTGCTCCCCTCCCAGTGAGCAGGTGAACAGAGGTGATGGTGGAGGGGTTTTTAATTAAAACATCTGGAGTCTTTGGCATGGCTCCGGGCTGTCTAATTGCTGCACCTCTGGCCATCCCCGCCTTGAGATTGAGGGGAGGCACCCCAGCGTAACTTTCCCTCGTCTGCGTGGAGGGGAAGGGATCAGGCCGTGGCGGGAGAACAGGCCGAGGATGGGCCGGCCGGCGGCTACGTCCCCTGGCGGCCCCCGAGATTCCTTTCCTGCCCTTTGCCGGAGACAGGCCCTCTGCTTTCCGAGGCTGATGTGCTGATCTCCGCTCGGTCTGGTTCAGAATGACACGGCCGTTTGGTCTCGTCCGCCTGCTCCCGGGCCGCCATTGAGTTGCCTTCCAGCAGAGAAAGCCCATGGGCCCCTCACCACACACCAGCCGGGCCCCCCCAGCCCCCTCGCAGCCCTCCCTTGGGGCTTCTCTCTTCTTGCACTTCACAAACTCGCTGGCCCATTTGAATCCTCTCCACGTTTCGGTTTTACTCCTCCGTTGTGCAGACTGGAGGGGAGATTCTTTATTTCCATGCTATTTTCGCCTTCCTTGTGCTGAATTCTTCCCCATAGAGTGCATGCGTTTTAATGTTATAAATCAATATTATATGTATGTTTTGTACGCCCTGCATATAAATCGAGTAAACAGCGTATTGAAGATACGTCAAAGAACAATGTAGAGTGAAAACAGACAATAGGACAATCCAGAACAAAACTTTCTCAAAGGCAGCGTGTGGGGGAGTGAAAAGGCATTAAAAGTCCATTCTTCCCGTCATTCCCTGCCGTGCGGCCCCAATCCCCCCCCCCCTTTAAGATACACCCTTGAGCTCCTGCCCTGGAGTCCTTGCGTTTGTGCAGGAGAGATCAGAGTCCGGTGAGCGGTCACACAACACCTCTAGAGTTCCCTGCAAGAAACCCCAGCTCTTGATCCATCCCCGGTTGGTCACTCTTGATCCATGTGGGGTTTGATAACTCTGGTTGGGAAGCTGAAGCTGTGGAGGTTGCTCTAGAGCAGGGGAGGGCAAACTGTGGCCCTCCAGACATCTTCCCTGCTCTAGAAGAAGGCAGGTCTCCCCAATTGGCCCTGCAGCCTTCATGTTGAGTGTGGGAGAAGCCGGCAGGGGAAGCAAGCGTGAAGGTTGCCTTGTGCCGAAATGCAGCTGCCGTTGGGTTTGGCCAGCTTGGTTTGGCCAGCATGCGCAGACGACATTTTGCTTTCTGTGGAGTATGCCTACCACACACATCTGGCAGCAGGGAAAGAAGAAGAAGAAGAAGAAGAGTTGGGTTTTATACCTTGCTTTTCATTGCTCAATGGAGTCTCAAAGTGGCTTGGTGTAGTGGTTAGGAGTGCGGACTTCTAATCTGGCAAGCGGGGTTTGATTCCCTGCTCCTCCTCCACATGCAGCCAGCTGGGTGACCTTGGGCTCGCCACAGCACTGATCAAGCTGTTCTGACCGAGCAGTAATGTCAGAGCGCTCTCTCAGCCTTACCCACCTCACAGGGTGTCTGTTGTGGGGAGACAAAAGGGAAGGCGACTGTCAGCCACTTTTGAGACTCCTTCGGGTAGAGAAAAGCGGCATCTAAGAACCAACCTTCTTCTTCAGTAATCTCAGGGCTCTCTCAGCCTCCCCTCCCTCACAGGGGGTCTGTTGTGGGGAGGGGAAAGCGAAGGGGATTGGAAGCCGCTTTGAGCCTCCTTCGGGTAGAGAAAAGCTGCATCTAAGATGCTTCTGTGCTGCTTTTCTCTACCGAGTCTCATTTGCCTTCCCTTTCCTCTCCCCACAAGAGACACCCTGTGAGGGAGGGAAGGCTGAGAGCGAAGTAGATGAGTTGTTTATTATATGCTGCTTTTCTCTACCCGGAGGAGTCTCAAAGCGGCTTCCATCTGCGTTCCCTTTCCTCTCCTCGCAACAGACACCCTGTGAGGGAGGTGGGGCTCAGAGAGCTCTGACAGGACTGCTCTGTGAGAACAGCCCTAAGAGAACTGATTCTGATTCTGCGAAGGCTCAAGGAGGTGGCAGGTGACAGTGGATAAGCGAGAGGGCTCTGAGTGTCCTGCATAGTGCAGGGGGTTGGACTAGATGACCCATGAGGTCCCTTCCAACTCTATGATTCAAGGATTCTATTATTCTAACTGTGACTGGTCCAAGTTGACACAGCTGGCTGCATGTGGAGGAGAAGGAGCGGGGAATCGAACCTGGCTCACCAGATTAGAAGCCACTGGTCTACACCAGGGGTAGTCAAACTGCGGCCCTCCAGATCTCCATGGACTACCATTCCCAGGAGCCCCTACCAGCATTCGCTGGCAGGGCCTCCTGGGAATTCTAGTCCATGGACATCTGGAGGGCCGCAGTTTGACTACCCCTGGTCTACACCATGCTGGTTCTCCTGGGTCCAAATTCTTCTGGCTTTTCCGCGAGTCCCAGCATTTCTCCGTCTAGAAATTGGGGGGGGGGGGGAGTAAATGCAGACCAATTGCTCTTGCTGATATTTCTTGCTCTGGCAAGGACAGACGATAGAACGTTCCCCTCCAAAAGTCTCCTCTGGGGCGGGAGAAGAAAACCTCACAGGGACATGGGTGTGCGTTCACAAGCCGACTGACCCTTCCCTCCCTCCCTCCCTCCCTCTGGGAGTGTGCAGGAGAGCCAGGGGGCAATCCCTGTGTGGGGGCCAGGCTCAGAGTCATTTGCCTTCCTCTGGGGGCGGGGGTGGGGGGTGGGGGGGGCTCTCCCATGGAGCATTCTGCCTTGGCTGCCCGTTCAGCTGTCTGCATGACAAACGCCCGGCCAGGGTCTCCGGAGCCCCCCTGGATAAATCTGCCATTTCCCGGAGTTCCACTGGGAGGGCTCCGCAGAGGACGCATGACTCTCACTGATAGGTCCCTGTTGAGCCTGATTATTCCTGCCATTTTCTCCTTGTCAGGCCGAATTGATAGTCTCCTTGGAAGCTGAAGCAAGGTAAGGGGAGGGACAGGGAGGCATCCATCACAGCCGGAGGCTGCAGGTGACAGCCCAGGCCGGGGTGGGGCCCCAGAGTCCTCCGGGGGGGGGGGGGGAGAACCAAGCACTTCCCAGCGAGTAGGAGTCCTCTCGGGCACACGATCCCTTCCTTGCTTGCTTCGCTGAGCTCCCAGAGCTGTTCACCCCCTCTCTGTGGGGGAAGTGGGGCTGGGGGGGGGTGCCGGCTGCATCCCAGCGTGGAGGGGGGTGATTTGCAGGGCACTGGGACCAAGGCTGTCCACAGACTCATTGATCGAGGGATAAATGACTGCAGTTCAGCAGCTCTCGGCCTTGCGGGAATTTCTCCACTGTTTGTTTTGACAGCTTTGCATTTGTATAGGGTTGCCAGCCTCCAGGTGGGGCTGGGAGATCTCCTGGAATTACAGCTGATCTCCAGGTGTCAGAGACCAGGGCGCCTCAGTGAGGTCCGTCTCCTACCCCAAAACCCGCCCTCCCCAGGATCCTCCCTCAATCAAGTCACATTTTGCAGCTTTATATAAATTTCTTGCGCACGCTGATTGGCTGGGGGCTGAAGCCTTCCGCCCCACACGCCTGCACAGACCACACCATCCCCATCGCCTTCCCCAGGCCAGTTGCTCCGCTGGAGAGAGAAGAGCCCTTGGCCAGCTGATGGGGCTCCGGGCAGCTGCTGTGGCCAGGCTGCTTCCCCCCATGGATCCGGCCTGCCCGGGCCCAGTCCAGGCCCCCTCGGTGGCGGCAGCAGCAACAGGGCTCTCTCTGCTTGGGAGGGAGGGGCAGCACATCTGACCCAGGAAGAGCCACCTCGGGGACAAATGGGAGGGAGCCGGTCATCCAGCAGCCTGTCTGGGCTCAGGAAAAACATTTACAACGAGGCCTGCGTTGTCCCTGCAGCCACGGGAGGAGCAGGCAGGCAGACCAAGGTTGCCAACTCTTGTTCCAGGATGGCCTGGAGATTTCAAAATGGAAGCCGGGGGGGTCGGCAGTCGGATGTTAAGGATCCCGTAGGGACACCTTCCAAAGCAGCCGTTTTCCCCATGAAAAGTGAAATAAATGTTTTAAGTCTCTCTGTGGACTGGAAGGGTCTCCATGTGTACAAACAAAATTCATACAGTTTCGGGATTGAATCCGAAGCGCACAAATAGCCCTTCACTTTTTCGCAGCCATTTAAAGGTCAGCACACCTGTCATTATCAGCTGTTTGGGGCACCATTCCCTTTAAATGCTTCCCCAAGCTCACAGGCAGGTTTGTCAGCCAAGCCTGGGGAAGCATTTAAAGGGAGTGGCACACCTGTCATTATCAGCTGTTTGGTGGGTGCTCTCCTCCCTGCCTGCTCAGGTGCTGTGAGACAGCGGGGGAAGGGGGGAGGCATTTAGATAGGCGAAATTGCTGATCCGGCGCATTTAGATGTGCCATGAATAGGTTCAAAAAGCGCTTGAATCGGTATTGATTCGGGTACTTTATGGCTTATCCAAATCGAATCACCCATGCCTAGTCTCCAACTCCCATCTGGAGGCTTTCAGCCTTAAAGGAGTCCCCTCTTAGAGGGACACCCCCCTGGCCTGCTTCCACTCCAGTGCTGCTCTCTCCAGAGCTGGGCCTGGCCTTGGACTCTGACGGCCACTTGAGTCCCTCCCCAGCCCTGCCTCAGGCAGCACCAAGTGACCTCCGGGCTCCGTCCATCTTGTTGCATCATCTGTGGGAGACCGCAAGGAAGGGGAGGCAGCCGGTGTGCTTCCGAGCAGGAAAACGCCTTTCATCTCCCTTGCCTGCCACTCATCCTCCCCCCCCCCCCCCACTTTAGTAGCCTGGCAGATCTCCAGAAACAGCATTAAGAAGCCCCCCTCCACACACACACACACACATGCATGGACGCACTTATTGATCGGGCTCTGCTATTTGATCTTCGTTTTCTCATGCAAAGCTCTCAACTGGCAGCTGGGGGTGGGGACAGGAAGGGAAGGACGCTGTGCTGAGACGGAGAAGGATGCTGAGTTGGCACATGGCTGGCCAACTTTCCAAGCATGCTCTGTCCCTGTGCTTTTAGCAGACGTGAGCGGGCGAGAGAGGAGTCTGTTGGTGCTCATTTCTGCCAAAGGCCCAAGATCAGCTTAGCTCCTTCCCACTTCCTCGTTGTCTCTTGCTAAGGGATGGGGTTTTCAAGGCAGCAGCTGTTCAGGGGTGGTTGGCCCTGGCGGACTCAGCAGAGCAGCCCTGGACTTCCTTGGTGGTCTCTCTCTCGTCCAAATGCCTTCCAGGACCAGCCCTCTTTGGCTTTCGGGATCTGATGGGCCAGCCAGGGCAGGGCAGAGGCCGTCAGAGGTGGCTTGGCCTGGCCTGCCTGTGAGCAGGAAGCCTGGTGGTCTCCCACCCAAGGACTGACCGGGGTTGGCCCTGCTCAGCTTCTGAGAGCTGTTGGACTGGCTCGGCCTATCCCAGTAAGGTCAGATGTCCAGAGGAGCTCCGCCCTCCCCTGGACGCCCCTGGACTTCCTTGGTGGTCTCCTGTCCAAGCACAGACCCTACCCCGCTTCCCAGCTCTGGCAGGGTCAGGCTGCCTTGGTCTGCCCTCCCACCCCCTGGCCAAAGCTAACACGGTCTGCAGTGGAGCAGCCAGGTTCATCTCCTGTGCACTTTAGAGAGCCACAAGATTGGGGGGGGGGGCAATGAAGGAGGCCCTGGCTCTCAAAATCACATGCCCCTAAGATCTCTAACTGAGTGCAGCTGAGTTCAAATCTAGTGCTTGTGCCCTGTCTCTAAATCCATCCTGCACCCATATCCCAGCCTCAAGGCCCTTAGGGACCTGCAGAGCGAGAGGAGGCACCCACAGCCAAGGCTGCCAGCCCCTCAGCCCCCCCCCCCCCGCACCCGCCCCCCCCAGTGGCTGTGCCTTCACCGGCACCATTCCCTGGTCCGTGCCGAGCACCCCTTGCTGGATTCTGCCCCCTCAGCCGGGGTGGGTGACGCCGCGTCTTCCTGCCAGCGCAGAAGTGGAGATGCTGAAGAGAAGGTAGCTGTAACCGGCTTTCGTAACCAGGGTTTCATGGAGTTTCTTGACTGCTCTGGAAGGGCTTCCCACATGGGAGTTGATTTTTCATATATTTCAAAAGATTTATCAGGCGATACGACCCTATATGGTCACGTAGACCACACACCCCTCCCCAAATGTCCCGTGATGGGCCTGGGAAGGGGAGGGTCCTGGGTGGGCTCTGCTTCCCAGCCCTGTTCTGCAGGATCCTGCCACTTCTGGGTTTCTCGAAGCCTCAAGGATGCCTCGGGGGCTTCTCAGAGGTGAAAGAGTTGAGGAAGGCAGAGTCAGAGCGGTGCGTAACTTTACTGGTTGACACCCTGTGGCTGCCTCTGCCTCCTCGCCTGTGGCAGCCCCTCCAGAGGTGCCTGCAGGCTCCAGCAGATGGGAGACCCCTGCCCAGAAGCCCCCAGCATCGCTCCTTCATTGGGGCAGCAGCTTTGGAGGCCGGGCACTCCCTTCCTGGCAGGGCTACCAGCTCCAGCTCGGGAAAGACTTGGAGATTTCGGGGGCGGAGCAGCAGAGGGTGGGGAGGGACTTCAGCTGGGCCATAGAGTCTACCTTTCAAGTGGCCGTTTTCTGCAGGGGGAGCGATCTCTGTTGTCTGGAGGTTGGCAGCCCCATCCTTGGACAGCGGAAGGGTGGGCGGAGTGAAACCAGCAGGGTCCAGCCTAGCCGTGAATTGCCAGCGTCGTGATCTGTGCCACTTTGCACGCCAGGACAGGAAGATGCCTGGCCTTCAAGAAGGACGTCGATAAAATTGAAAGGGTACAGAGGAGAGCGACGAAGATGATCTGGGGCCAAGGGACCAAGCCCTATGAAGATAGGTTGAGGGACTTGGGAATGTTCAGCCTGGAGAAAAGGAGGTTGAGAGGGGACATGATAGCCCTCTTTAAGTATTTGAAAGGTTGTCACTTGGAGAAGGGCAGGATGCTGTTTCTGCTGGCTGCAGAGGAGAGGACACGCAGTAATGGGTTTAAACTTCAAGTACAACGATATAGGCTAGATATCAGGAAAAAGTTTTTCACAGTCAGAGTAGTTCAGCAGTGGAATAGGCTGCCTAAGGAGGTGGTGAGCTCCCCCTCACTGGAAGTCTTCAAGCAAAGGTTGGATACACACTTTTCTTGGATGCTTTAGGATGCTTAGGGCTAATCCTGTGTTGAGCAGGGGGTTGGACTAGATGGCCTGTATGGCCCCTTCCAGCTCTATGATTCTATGATTCTATGATTCTATTCCTAGCCCAACGAAGCCCATTGGGTGCCCATCCCGGGAGAGCCATCTGCTGTCTTTGCTGAGGTCTGCTGAGGAAGCCTCTCTGTTTTTCTAGAAACAGGCTGACCCTCTGGAATTTGTGCCGTTTCATTTTCCCAGCATGGATGGGAAAGGGGTCAGTTGGCCCATCGGGAGCCAAAGAGCTTTTGTGGACTTTCCGGGTCAGTGGTCCTCTCTTTGTCTCCGGGGCTGATGCCCTTCTTCCTGTGCGGGGGGGGGGGGACACCCAGGGGGCCGCCCTCCCGCACCGAGATGACCCCGAGGCGACTGGGAACCCTGTGCGTTAATGCCGATGGAAGAGACGTTGTTTGAATTAGCAGCAGGGTTTTATTGGCTTAATGTTTTGGTTGTTAATCTCCGAAGTGCTTTGAAAGCCTTTCTGGCCAAAACGCAGTGCAAGAATCCTGTAAACAAAGAAGCCATGTAGAGTGAGAAGAAAATAGGCAAACAAGAAAGGGAGAGAAGGAGCCAGGAGAGACAGAGAAGGACATGAACGGGGGCCAGAGGGGAGGAAGGAGTCTTGGAGGGGGCCCAAAGGCCCGGAAAGGCCTCTCCCCACAACAGACACCTTGTGGGGCTGAAAGAGCCCCGATATTCCTGCTCGGTCAAAACAGCACTATCAGGACTGTGACTAGCCCAAGGTCACCCAGCTGGCTGCATGTGGGGGAGGAATGGGGAATCAAACCCGGCTTGCCAGATTAGAAGTCTGCACTCCTAACTACTACACCACACTGGCCTATACAACATCTATGACCATCTAGAGCAGGGGTAGTCAAACTGCGGCCCTCCAGATGCCCGTGGACTACAATCCCCAGGAGCCCCTGCCAGCATTCGCTGGCAGGGGCTCCTGGGAATTGTAGTCCACGGACATCTGGAGGGCCGCAGTTTGACTACCCCTGATCTAGAGTCATGGTTACCCCCACCGCCCAAAAAATGGCCGGTGATGGGCCTGGAGGGGATGGGAAAGGGAGGGCGTGTTCACAGGCAGTCGTGCCGGTTGGCCCCTGCCAAAGCCCCCGCAGGACAAGCAAGGCTTTATTCAAGGGCAAACTGGTGCTGGAGCGCGATCTTGCTCGCCTTGATGTTGCCACGGGGTGCCGCTTTACTGCTGCTGCCATAGACCCCCGCAGCCTCCCCCTCCGAAGGCCGGCCAGATTTCTTGCACCTCGGGTCCTAATTATAAAGCTGTTCAATTGTCCCTAAAATCACAACTCTATTACAATGACAATAGCAACTCATTAGACGCTTGTAAAAAGCCCCCCAATTAAAGGCAGGAGCCTGCATTTGAAATGCAGATGCCGTCTGCGGGTAGGACACCCCACGGCCCGTGGATTGGCCCCGGGCGGCACGCTATTATGCTGCCCAGCGGGAACGAGGCACAAAATCCTGGCTTCTCAGAAGACGCCGAGCTAAGGGCCTCTCGGGCCGGCCGGCCAGCCTGCAGCGAGGGCTGGCACTAAAGTGATGGAGAGTGCGAAGCCCAGGGCACCAGGCACAAAGATGGCTGACTGCCAGGCCTCATTAGCAGCACAAAGGGAGATTCGTTCGGGAACCTCTAATTAAAGAGCGGCACCGGGCAAAGTCAGCAGCAGGCATGATCCGCAGCAATGCAGCTCTCAAGCCAACCGGGGGCCAACTCTGGGCTGGAAATTCCTGGAGGTTTGGGGGCAGATCGAGTGGCCATCTGTAGCCTGGCTGATTCCTGGAGGTTGGGGGGGGGCAGTGCCTGTGGAGGGGGAGACTGGAGGAGGAATTTCCCCTAGGACCTCTGTCAGGCCAAAGAGCCCATCCTTCAAGGCTGACATTTCCTTCAGGGGGCCTGAGCCTTGCAGCTCTCCAGGGTCTTGAGGAGAGGAAAGGTCTTCCGCATCACCCGTTGCGTGGTCCTCTCAGCGGAGGGGGGGACTGGGGCCTTCTGCACGTGTGCCAAGCAGATGCTCTGCCACTGAGCCCCATGTTATAGGCAGTAATGCTAATGCCACGTGGCCAGAAATCTCGATGGCCTCTGACTGTTGGGGGCCACCCAAGCCCCGGGGGGGGGGCAGCTGCCCCCTCCTCCTCGCACAGCCTCTTGCTAGCACCGGGCCAGGATGGCTGAGCCAGAGAGCCGGCCTGCATGCCAGGCACAGTGGGCTGCCCGGGGGCCAGCGGGGACTTCATGGCAGACTGCCCATGAGGGCCGTCCCGACTGCCTTGGCTCAGACCACTTTCTCTGCTGGGCCCAGCCCAGGAGAGGAAATTGGTTTCTTTCCCGGTCACGGCCGGGTCAGGTCCTCAAGTAACTGGGTACACGGGCAAGCCCATGCACTTTGTGTTGCATTTTATTTATTAATATATATTTATACCCTGCTTTTCTTCTTGTCTCACCAAGGCTGTTAATGTTGGGGTGTGTCCAAATGACTCAGACAAGCCCCAAAAGTCAGGACTTTTACTGCACTTGGTTTGATGTGACTTTTCCCCCATTTAATCAATTAACCCACTCTGCCATGGGCTGGGATGCTCCATGCGCTGAGCTCCGTATGCCTGGAGCAAAACCCAGTGAGTGAATACCTGCGAGACATTTTGTGAGCATCCCAAACAGCCTGCCAGAAAATCACCGGAAAACCAGCCGAGAGTAGACATGGTTGAAGGGCAGAGAAGGACATTGGGCCGCATCTTAAATGCAAAGAATTATTATGTGGGTGAATCAGGCCATTGGTCCCTCCAAGTCAATGTTGCCTGCTCAGGCCGGCAGCTGCTCTCCAGGGTCTCCGGCAGAGAAAGTCCTTTCCCCTCCCCTCCTGCCTGGTCTTTTCAACTTGAGATGCCGCCTGGGATTGAACCTGCTGGGACCTTCTGCAGGCCAAGCAGGGGCTCTTTCACTGAGCCACAGCACCTGTCCAGAGCTCTCCGGGGTCTCAGACGGAGCCTTTCCATCCCCTCCTGCCTGGTCCTTTTTGACTAGAGATGCCAGGATGGAGCCTTCTGCCTGCCCACAGAGACCCTGGGAAAACAGTGTGTGTGGGGGGGGGGGCTGTAGTCCTCACGCAGACTTTTGCAGACTCCTCTGACGCTGCCCGGCAGGTGGACGGCTGCCCTGATCCCGGCTGGAGCCCTGTGGGGTGCTGCCCCCCTGTGGCACCGGAGGGAAGCAAACATTTCGCGGCAAGGAGGCCTTTTGCCATGAGCCCCCCAGCCAGAAAGAGGGAGACGCAGCTCAGTGGATGAGCGCCTGCTTGGTGCGCAGGAGGTCCCTGGTCCAGCCCCTGGTCCAGCCCCTGGCGTCTCCAGCTTGAGAGCTGAAGGGAAAGGGGGTGGGAAGGACCTCTGCCTAAGACCCGGGAGACCAGGGCCAGATCTGAGGGGACAATTGCTACCCCTGGGTAGATTCAGAGGGGTCAGCGTGTCGCCCTGAAGCAGCAGCACAAAGTTTTGGACCCATGGCCTTTAAGATTGTGGTTGAGGAAGTGTGCATGCACATGAACGCTCACACCTTCCGTGAAACTCTGTTAGTCTTAAAGGTGCCCCTGCTGGACTCAGACTTGGGTCAACATGAAGACACTTTGTCTTGGCAGGAGGCAGCTTTATGTTCACAGAGGGTAGGTCTGCCGGTGGCTGCTGGCCGTGGTGCCGAAAGGGACTGAATCTGAATCTCAGGGCCCTCCAAGGGGACCGGCTGGCCAGGATGCTGGCCGCAAGGGACTGCTGGTCTGCTGGGCCAATGAAGGGAGGGCTACTTTGGCCCAGGGATGATCCCTCCTTTCCCCATCCCGTCTGCCCCTAAATCCGATTTCCCATCTGTCCTTCCCACAGAGCAGATGCCACGGCATACTTCCCTGGGCCAGTTGGGAGGGGGGGAGGGTTGTCTCACCCCTTCTGCTTTCCTGTGGTTGGCCGGAATAATCGGTCTGCTCGACTCATTGTCCTGGCTCTGGCCTTCATCGGATGCCTGAAGGCTGAAATAGCCATGAGCGGGGATGCGCGTCTCCTATAGGACAGGAAGCCAGGCGGGAATGGCAGAGGGACGGATGCGGGTGGGTCTCACTCTCACAGCTTCCACGCCCCATTTTAAGGGCTCCGGTGTGAGCTCTCTGGCAGGTCACATTTGGAGGTGTGTTTTCACTGCTTTCTGAAGAGACCCTGCAGCAGGGCTGGTGTTGGGTGCATCCGTCGGGAACAAGCCCCAGTCCCATTCAAGAGGGTGCCAAGCGCCCTGTTTCTAGGTGCTGGCAGGTGTCAGGCCCCGCACACTACCTGCCGGCACCCTGTTGGCTCTTCTCACAGATCCCACTTTGGGTTGGGGGGGGGGAGGTGGCGGTCTCTCCAAGCCATCAAGTTTTCCTCTGCCCTTAATTCAGCTTCCGGCTCACGTGCTGGCTGTCTGCTCTCTCCTCTGCCTCCCCAGCAAAGAGGCACTTAGAGCTTGCATACAGAATGGATTTTCTGGGAATTTGCAAGTAAATCCATTCATTAATTTGGGGCTTTAAATTAATTAAAGGACCTGGAGTCTTTTTAGCATCTGTGTCAGTCTCCATAAGAGAATGCACTAGACGCCCAGGGCTTCTTTGGCATTTTCGGCTGTCGTGGCCAGAGGCTACCTTCAAAGCAGAAGGTTACTCATTATCATCTTTAACTCTTTTTGAGCAGAAAGCTTACACACTTTTGTAAACTTAATAACATGTTTTCAGGCCTCTACAAGTCTTTCTGTTATGCGAGAACTCAGGTTTCTGTCTTGGAAAAAATTCAGGGACTTAGAACTTGAACCCAAGACCATGCTGTGAGATTCTCTACCTGCTTCTAGGTCAAACCTGCAGTTTGAGGGATTCTGAATTCAGAACCCAGTATCTAAAATCTGTGCTCACTCACAGTCACACCGTGCAGGAAACTATTAATAACTTTATTAATTTTGTGTGTTTCTTAAGGCTGTCCATGGCGAAGGGGGCTGGATTTGAATCTGGAACCCTGAACGCCCGATGGAGAGAATATTCAAACACATGAAGAAGGTTCCTTACACTGAATCAGATCCCTGGCCCCTCCAAGTCAGTCTGGGCTACTCAGACTGGGAGCTGCTCTCCAGGGTCTTTGGAAGAAAAACGTCTTTCCCACCACCTTCTACCGGGTCCTTTTTAACTAGAGAGGCAAAGGACTGAACCTGGGACCTTTTGCCCGCCAAGCAGATCCTCGGCCGCTTCCCAGTTTGATGCCTCTTCTCCTCCAGCATCCTTGTATTCGTTGGCCTGCTCTCCCCATGAAGCCAACCCCTGAATACCGATGGTCTTCTTCAAACCACCGTTTTGGGGGGCAGGGTGCCATCTTGAATGGCCCTTGACGTTCATAGGAAGGCCCTGGAAGCAGAACATAAAAGCCAGCGTGCAGGCAGAGTCTGTGCCTTTCTCCCTTGCATGCTAGATTTTATTGGTGGGGTGTGAGGTGTGTGTTTCTGGGAGGAGGGCTCAGAGATAAGGACGGTTCCTCTTGCAGCCTGAAATGGTAGGCTCCATTCTGCCATCTCCAGAGACGGTCATCTTTGGCCAGAGGACACGGTCAGAAGCATCTTTCGCTATGCAGACGAGGCTTAACAGCCTATGTCTTCTCCTTCCCACGGACCCTCGCAGTTGTGCAGGGGCCGTCCATGTGCAACTGCGACCCTCTGGGAGGGAGCCCTCTGGCTCCCAGGGTGTCTGCAGATGGGGCAGTTTGACAAACGTGTTCCGGACCAGCGAATGACCTCCAGACTGCTGACTCTCGGGGCCGCTTCCCACACTCAGCTTCATTTAGGGAGGTGTCTCTATAGCAGGAAGACCTTGAAAAATTAAAAGTAATTTGTGTCTATCCAATTTGCCGAGCATTTGGGGTCTCCTCCAAGACAGGGAAGTAATCTCTGAGCCTCTGCTACTTTCGGTTATATACAACCCCCAAATCTAATACTCGGCAGAGATTACGATATTTTGCAATATCGGAAATACGTTAGAGTTGAGAATATATCGCTCTAATTTAAGAGAATGCCTTTGTAGCACGTGATGGTATTAAAGGCGAAAATGGATGCTTTCAATCCTCTCTAGATTGAAAAGTTTAAAATTGGATTGGGTCTTTCAAACCAGCGAGGGAGGGGAAGGAACGGCTGCAGGATGAGGAGCAGAAATCGACGGCGGAATTATTATTGCTCATAAAACGTGTATCTCCTCAAATATGCAGAGGAGGAGTCAGAGAGGGGCTGGGCGAGGGGCTTGGATGGCGGAGGGGGAGTCTCCCGCCAGTCTCCGAGGGAGCCAAGGAGGCCGGCTCTTCTCTTGCCCTCCAGAGGGACCTTGAGGGACAGAGACGGGTTAGGGGGGCAGATCGGGGCTCTGAGCACAATCCCCCCCCCTCCGCTCCACACAACCATCCCTGCTTGGGCTCAGCTCAGGAGGCTGGAGTCTCTTTTCAGGAGATTGGCCCTCCCAAAACAGAAGGGTTGCCAACTCCAGGTTGGGGAATTGCTAGAGATTTGGGGGTCGAGCCTGTGGGCGGGGGGCTTCCGCAGTGGACAACACTGTAGCCTCCACGCTCCAAAGCAGCCCTTTTCTCCAGAGGAATTGGTGAAGCGGGCAAGTGTATTGGGGCAGTGCCTGGGAACCCAGATCTGGAACCCCACTCAGGCAGGGGAGGAAGCCCACTAGGTGATCTCGGGCCAATCCTGTGGCCAGGATGGACCAGCCATTTTCCAGGGAGATCAGGCCGGTTCGAAGCCAGACTGGGATCGACTCTTCCCAAGGAGGAATTAGTTGTTGAGGGCCCTCTTGGCCCCACAGGCTGCACCAGGACAGCAGCCGAGCTTGAGGACCCACCAGCGGCTCTCTCTTTGCACAGAGAGGAGAGCTTTATTCGAAAAAGGAGGGTGCAGGATTATGTCGGGGGGGGGGGCTGAGAGGCTGTTCCTTAGCGGAGGTGGATCAGCAGCCTGAGCTGCAGAAGACAGAGGTACAAGAGTTGGGATGACCTTGCTCTGAGGGTGCCCCTCGGCCAGGTCCCGGACCGAGAGGGGGAGAGACCTCATTTCACGTGCAACAGTAGAAATCGGCATCCCCCAGGAAAGGCTTTTGCAGCTGATTTTGCGCAGGCAGAAAAGGGAACATTCAACTGAGCAGTTCTGCGTTTCGTTGTGTGCGCATTGCCAAGGGGCCTGGTCCTGATGGGCACGGAAAACCTGGGAACGGAGGGGGGCCCACAATTGGGCATGCAGGAGACCCCCGGCTGAATCTCAGGCGCCATCTCCAGGCAAAACCCCCTGGGGGGAGTGGGATGTGTTTGGCCGCCTCTCTGGAGCAGAAGGGACTTTCAGCCTGGGCTTCTGAGTCTGCACAAGACAGGGGGTGTCAAACTGAAGCACAGTGTAGAGTCACACACACACACACACACACACCCGGCATGGCAACAGAGCAGCAGGTACAACAATGATCTCTGTGGTTGGGGGGGGGGGGGTTGTCTGAGAGAACAGGTGAGCTTCCCCAAGCAGCGGACTGGGTGGGAAGCAGCTGTCTCCGCCTCGTGCTTGGCAGGCCTCCGTGCTGCTCCTCTCATCAATAATGCAAAGCTTTGGAAACAAACCACTAAAATGCCAAATTCAGTCTGCAGCCCCCAAACCATGAAGAGCACAACTGAGGAGGAGCCTCTCCTGCATGGCGCTGCAAACGACCCTTTAGCCGGTGCAGCTTCCGCCGAGGGGCACCTCCGGCCCTTCCAGGCTGGCCCAGGGCGCTGGGCGTGTCCAGGGGCAGCTGAGGGGCTGATCCGCCTGGGGTCCCCCACCCGTTCCGAGGCAAGGGTCCAGCGGTCCCTCCCCTGTCAAGCTTGCCCAGCGATGGGTGTGCACAGATCTTGCCTTTGCTTCCGAGTTACGGTGGGCGTAGCTTGACTGCTCTAGGGAGCACATGAGCTCTCTTCAGGGACTCTTCAGGGAGCACATGGCAAGAAGCAAAGGCCAACCATAAGAACTGAGAAGCAGGAAACCAGCCAGGGAGGCAGCGGGGCCCTTGCGTGACCCCGAGGTCACGGGATTAGGGGCGGCTGAATGGGGAGGTGGGGAGGTGACTGCCCACTCCTGAACTCCCAGTTTCTGGAGGGACATGGGAAGGCCAGAGTCGGATGGCGGGGCCAGAGAGGAGGTCCTGCGACTGAGGTACAAATTTAAACCTGACAAGATCATCAGGCCCCGATGGCACACTTCCGAGGGCTCTCAAGGCCTTTGGGCGACTAAAAACGGTTTAAGGGAGAGGAAGCAGGAGTGAGGCAGATGGGCAGTTTTCACAGTCAGAGGGGGGCAAGCGGTGGGATGCCACGAGGCTTGGGAACCTGGTCCTTCCAGCAGTGGCCACATTGGTGGGCTCTGCAGTGGTCCCTCTTTGGCTCTGGGAGCCCTGCTGGGTCTAGACCCTGCCCTCTTCCCCGGCCCGGCCCAGGCTTGCCCCAAGAGACCCGGGCATGTGGGCACACCAGGCCTCTCGTGGATCCTTGACCCCTGTGGCCGGTGTGCCTTCTGCAGAGGGAGGGGGCTGCTTTGAAGGCAGTGCGGATTAATGTTTCTCTTGGCCGGTGGATGATCTGGCCGAAAGGGAGCAGAGAGGAGGCCGCCTTGTGGGGCTTCCCACTCAGACTCCTCGGCCTTCACCACGGCCACGCAGGACCATTTTGCTCGTGAGACGTCGTCCTGAAGACGAACCTCAAGTTGCCGCCTGGACTGACCCACACTCCTCTCTCCATACAGCACCTCCCAAGGAGCCAGTCCTGATGTGCCGGTCCAATAACTATCCCAATGGCTTCTACTGCAGTTGGCACCTGCCCAGCCCGACATACATCCCTGACACTTTTAACATCACTGTGAAGTAAGTGGGGGTGGGTGAGAAAGGGGGGCAGTTTCCGGTGGAGCTTGGGGGGCTTAAGATGTCTTGCAGTGGAAGACCCGGCCCCAGAGGTCCCGGCTCAGGACTCTTACGGGAGGCATAAAATTTCAAGTACACGCTGATGGTTATCCCTGGCCCAGATCTCCTCAGAGCTCAGAAGCTACGTGGGGAGACCACCAAGGAAGCCTCTGCAGAGGCAGGCCGTGGTGGACCTCCTCTGGACATCTCGCACTGAAACCCCTGCAGGAGCTCCATCAGTCAGCGGCCTCTTGGCAGGACTTTCCACCCCCATCGTAATAAAGGGCCGACCGATCCCCGGATGGGAGCTGCAGGGCCCTCCAGGGTTGCGGCATTGCTGTCCTTGAAGAACCCTCTTTTCATCTGGGGCCCAGTGCCTCTACTGGGAGGGCAGCTCTCCCACCAGGGACTTTATTAGGTCTTCCCAGTCAGTATTAATGGTGTCCCCTCAAAACACTCAGGCCCTTTGAAGTTTGCTGTGCATTTACTGCTCTTGCCCTCAAATTGGAGCATCTGTGTAAACTTCAGAATTTTGTCCACATGAAATGTTGCAGCAAGTCTAATTGGCAGGGGTCTTCCCCATTCTACTGGCTGGATCTTTTTGGTGTCGTTAATGAGGCATAATAATAATACTGAAAGACAACCTCACACACACACACACACACACACACACACAAATTCTTCCCGTGGTCTTCTGTTCGAAGCATTCTGCGGGGTTTGGAGAAGGAAGACCTGCTTGCTGAGTGTCATGGCCCTTTCCAGGGGGACTAAATGACCCTCTGATGGGTCTTCTGGTGGGAGCTGGCAGGGCCCACTTTTATTGTTCAAGGCTGCTCCGGCTCTCTGAACTTCTCCACACGGGCCACAAAGGTCCAGAACATTCTCCCCTGCAGTCCAGAAGGGGAACAGCATGCAATGCACACATCAGGAACTACAGCGTCAGGCACCAATTTCTCCGGATCAGGCCTGTCTCCCTTGACTAGGAGCAGGCCTCCCGAGGAGCGCAGGCAGGATGAGGCCCGTCACGGCCCGACTGTCCAGAGCCCCCGGCCCGGAGATGCTGGGGCTTCTGCATGCTGGTCTCCTGTTCTGCCACTCATCTTGGGCCCCGCCCTGATTGGTGCTCAGGGGACAAATGAGGTGCACAGGATTTGTGGCATAGCCCTGCTTGCTTCCCACAGCATCGGTGCTTCCGAATTCTTGCTGAGCGCACATTCCCAGTGGCCCGAGGGCAGCCTCCCCATCGTGTTAGCTTCCTCCTCAGCTGACCTCTCCTCCTCTCTGTCTTTGGCAGGCACGACTCCAAGGAAA
This sequence comes from Paroedura picta, assembly GCF_049243985.1. NCBI lineage: Eukaryota > Metazoa > Chordata > Lepidosauria > Squamata > Gekkonidae > Paroedura > Paroedura picta. The sequence goes on from NC_135375.1 coordinate 4,725,543, forward strand.
TCGTGTGCGAGAAGGACGCGTCCCCCAAGAACCGGTGCTACGTCCGGTACATCCGCCTCTTCTCCATCAAGAAGTACAAGGTGACGCTGACGGTCACCAACGCTTTGGGCAGGAACTCCTCCACCATCTTCTTTGATGAATTTGCAATAGGTAAATCCCGCGGTGATCCTCAGCCTGGCAACAGGGGCTGAGAAGGCTGCCCAGGGAGTTGGGGGGCTGAAATCCCCCCCGAGGACAGAGCAGGCCCTCGCCTGGCCAGCAGCACAGGGGTGTTGTTGGGCTTATGGGAAGGGACCTTGCATGCAGCCCTGCCACTGTCTCCCTGGCATGCTGGGTGCTTCCAGGTTGGCTCTTGAGGGAAAGGATCAGGGAAGGGTCCAGGGTGGGAGCTTTCCCCCAGCGCAGAGAGGCAGAAGCCAAGAACTGCTGTGTGGACAAGTCTTTCCATTGTGCGTCCATCACCTCTCACCTCTCAGCTTGCAATGCTTGGGGAGGGGGAAGCTGCTTAGAGGGCTTTACTTCCACGTAAACCCGGCTGGGATCAGGCCGACCCATCCAGTGGCATCATTTTAGTTTAATAAGAATATTTAAAAGGATTCAACCTGGATTAAGGGCTGAATTGTATGCCAGTGGCACTCCTGGAGACAGACAATCCTCCTTTTCATAGAATCGCAGAATAACAGATTTGGGAGGGACCTCCTGGGTCATCTAGTCCAACCCCCTGCACTATGTAGGACACAACCCTATCGCTCATCCACTGTCACCTGCCACCCCCTTGAGCCTTCTCACAGAATCAGCCTCTCCATCAGAGGGCTTTCCAGCCTCTGCTTAAAAATCTCCAAAGATGAAGAACTCACCACCTCTCGAGGAAGCCTATTCCACTGAGAAACCTCTCTAACTGTCAGGAACTTCTTCTGGAAGTTTAAACGGAATTTCTTTTGAATTAATTTCATCCCATTGGTTCTGGTCCATCCCTCTGGGGCAAGAGAGAACAGCTCTGCTCCATCCTCCACTACTTTTATGGAAAGAGACTTGACCAAGACCCTGGAAAAAGTCTAGGGCAAAGGACGCCCAGGCCTAACTCTCTGTCGTACCCGCTGGTCACACCTCTGGCCTTCCACTCATCTTTCTTTGCTCTACCGGCATGCTCCAGGCTAGCCTGATCTTGTCAGCTCTTGTGGAGAGCAGTTCTGTCAGAGCTCTCTCCACCCCCACCTACCTCACAAAGCCGCTTTGAGGCTCCTTCGGGCAGTGATAAGAGGGGTATAAAAACAGTTTCTTCTTGTTGTGAGCTAAGCAGGGCCAGCCCTGATTAGTCCTTGGATGGGAGACCCCTGAGGAAGTCCAGGGCCACTGCTGAGAGGCAGGCCAGGGCAAACCACCCCTGAATATCTCTTGTCTTCTCTCTCGCCATAAATCAGCCCAAAAACCAAACAAGAGTTAAACCAAGGGACGTCCCTTCTGTGATGACTGGCGGATCTTCCCTCGTTCTGCCTCTTGGCTGCTTGCCAAGTGGGTCTTGTCTGGGATTTCCTTCGTCGACCACCAGGACTGGTGTGGGGCAGAAGATACTCCACAAAGGCAGGGATCTGGGGAGACCTTGCCTCTTTGCAAGAGCCCCGGAACACCCAGAGTCCTGGAATCCTAGAGGTGGAAGGTCCTCCAGGGTCGTCCAGTCCCTGCACCATGCAGGACACCCACAACTACCTGCCCACCCACAGGCATCCCAGTTCCATGCCCAAGTGATTCCCCCCCCCAAAAAAAAAAACCTCTCCAGAATCCAGCCTGGCCTGGATTCTGAAAGACTAACGAGATTTGTGGCAGGGGATGAGCTGTGTTAGTCTTTCAGGGACTCCTGGAGTCTTGCTCTTTTCTACTGCAGACAGAGGAACGTTTCTTGATCCGTCTCCTTGGCCAAGACTCTGGCGCCCAAGGAGCCTCAGCGGCTGAGAATGGGCATCTCGTTCTTTGAGGCAGCCGGGCACCAACAGTGATCAGCACCCCGTTGCAAGGAGCCGCTTAAAGTACGTAAGGGGCATTCCGGCCCCTTCTTCTTCCACCGGTCAGCCACGGTCTTGCCCTTCTGTCCATCCCAGCAAGGCTGCTTGTTGAACATGCCCTCCACACGCCGAGGGGCTGGAGGTGGTCACTTACCAGAACGGCAGGAAAAGGCAGGCGAGTTCCTGAGTCCAACGCCGCTCCTCTCAGGAGGCTGTCCAAGGCAGAGGGAGAAGGAGCCGCTGGCCCAGCTGTGCAAATACCAGCAATTGAGAAGGACGATTCCGGTCGGAGTGCAGAGAGCAAAAGGCCAACTGGAAGGATGCCGCAGGGACAAGCCTCGGCTCAAGTAGCCTCTCTGGAACCAGCCTCTGGCAGGAGCCTCGCACTCCAGCTCAAGGCCACATTGGGGGCAGCGTTCGGGTCCCCTCGGCAGTGGGAAGTGCAGAATTAGCTCAGACTCTCTGCAGCCGGGGCTTCTCCTTTTCTGCCGGGGGCCTCTGGGGGGGGGGGATCCAGGGCAGCAGCAGGACCCAAAAGCTGGACAGAAATGAGGAGTCAAAGATCTGGCATCTGTGAGAAGCCATCCTTTCCAAGGGGTCCTCTTCCTTCACCCCCCCTCCTCTGGAGGAGTTAGGCCAGGGTGTCATGAAGCCCTGGGGTGCCTTGACGGGGGGGGGGAGTCGGATGGACGGAGCCAAGAAAGCCACGAGCCCCCCCCCCCCGACCCCCGCGCTGGTGAGGCCTGAGCAAGGAAGGCTGTTAGTCGGAGGACGCCTCGGAGGCGGTTAAGTCAGAGGGTTGGCATGATTTAGAATGGCCTGGGGGCACTTTACAGGCACACAGAACATTTGGAAGAGAAACCCAAAAAACCTCATGGCTCTGCTTTGTGGTCACAGCGGAAACCGGCATCTCTGAGTTGCAGCTAGAAGGGAATTTGGAAACCACCCCTTTAAGCACGTGGACGGCGTGAACTGCAGCACTCCCATTCCAGCAGGCAGAGGGAGCCGTGCCCCCTGGCACCCCCAGCCCCACCTCCAATGGGGGAAAGCATCTGACAGCTGCTTTGAGAGAGTCGACCCTCACGGAAGACGCTTCCCTGCTTAGAGGCGGATTGGGGCCCATAAAGACGAGGCCTCCACCCTGCCAGCCCCCCAGCGGGGGATGGCTTCAGGGGACATCTCAGTCTGCAGCAGTAGGGCACGTGTGGCTTGGTGCTGATGCCCAGAATTGAACTGGTTGAGCTCTGAAGGAGTGGGCATGCACACAGCAGCGTAGACCCAGAGATACACTTGGCTGGTCCTAGAGGTGCCCCTGGGCTCACTTGGTGCTCTTGCTCCAGATCAGCAGGGCGGCCCCCCTGGATCTGTGTTTGGGTGGGTGGCACATTCTGAGCCGGCTCGCCAAATTCTAAAAAGCAGAACGCATGCACCTGGGGACGTTTTGCACGCATGGGCTGACCCCGGGCATGTTGGCGCCAGCCGAGGGAGGAAGCCTCCACAAGATCAGGACGGCATTTCGGACCCTGCAGGGGGACGTGGCCGTGGGTCTGTCCTGCGACTTGTCCCCAGCTCCCCACGGTGAAGCTGTTGTGGCCGGAGCACCACAGGGACGCAGGAGGGCCGGGGCGTGACAGAGCCCGGATCCCGTGTGGCCTTTTCACAACTCTAATGGAGAACACAGGCTCGACAGATGGTGTTTGCATTCTGGAGGCAAAGGAGAAGAAACAACAAATGCACAGAGACAGAGAGAGAGAGAGAGAGAGAGAGAGAGAGACAGCGAGCAGCACGCTCCATCCCCTGCTTTCCTAATGGGAGCCTGAGGCAAATTATGGAACACCAGCGCATGGCATTAAAAATGTAGCATTGTGGCAGCACTAATTATTCCGCATGTCAAAAGCTGTCCAGGGCGGACATGGGATGGGCAGTCGATGAGCCGGCCCTGGCAAGGGGGGCGTCTGGGGCTGGATTCCTTGGCTCTTACTGCCCTCTGCCTCGCAGGGAGGGTGTTGGGGCAGGGCTGCTCAGGGGAGAGGGGCCACGCAGCAGCACCACTGAGGGCCTGTGAGACGGGCAGTGTTGCCAGGGAGGGACCTGCAGGGCGTGGCTCAGGTCAGCTCACGGAAGGTGTCAGGTTTAAGGAACCTCGGACAAGAGCCTGGCCAGCCTGCCCCAGCCCAAGCGGACCATTCTCACCTCGATGGACCTTGATGGCCTGTTCACGTGTCCCTGCGCGGCAGGAGAGGGATGTGAGCCAGCGGGGAGGGCCTCAGAGGAAGGAACCAGAAGTCCCACCCGACACCCCAGGCGTCACCCCAGGCGTCCGTGACAAGCCGAGGTCTCCTGCCTCACGGGACCAGTTGAAGCTGCCTTCCGCTGAATCAGGCCCCTGGCCCACCTGCGTGAGTCTTGTCTGCTCGGCCTGCAGCCCCTCTCCAGGGCCTCAGTCTCTGCCAGACCCTTTAGCTGAAGATGCCGGGGGGGGGGCTGAACGTGGGACCCCCAGCACGACAGGCAGATGCTCCGCCCCTGAGTCACAGATCCCCCCCCCCCGTTGGAGGGCTCCTCGCTCAGCACATGACAAAGAAACCTCTGCTGGGGGTCTTGGGGGTGACCCAACAGCCCATCCTTTGCAACGGCAGCATGAAGCCCGTTCTCTGCTCTGAGGTGACCTTATTACTATTAATATTATTATTATTATTATTAGATTCATTTGGTTTATTAGATTTATTAAATTTTAAAATTTTGCTTTAAGTTTTGTTAATCCTGCCTTTCCTCCATTTGAGGGGGACTTAAAAAACCCACAACCTCGACCGTGCCGAATTCCTCTTCCTCATTTGCGCGCCGATGGAATTTATAGCCCTTCCTCCGTCTCCAGCAAAGTTCCCTCCCGCCCGTCAGCTGGGAAGTGGAGCGCTAACCCTGGGCCGGTGGGGAACTTCGCCATCCAGCAGAGGCCAGCAGAGGTCGGATTGGGAGAGCTGCTGAAACGGCAGCTGCAGAAAGGGCAGCCGGGGGAGAAATGTGATGGGCTGCTGCATCCTTTCCGAACAGATCGGGAGAAGTCCTTCTTCCCCCAAAGAGTCGTTCACAGGGGGAACTCTCTGCTGCAGGAAGGGGTGGCGGCTACAGGCACAGAGAGCACTAGAGAAACATCTGGAGCACTGAGGACCCCTCGGTGGTTCTTAGCCACAAAGCACTCAGTCTGGGCCAGAGATGCTCTGACTTCTTGGGGCTTGGGGGGCCACAGTGAAAGGGCTCCTGGAGTTCTGGCCCCACTAGTGGACCTCCTGAGGGCCCCTGGGTTTTGGCCCCTGTGTGACACTAGAGGTTTGGCCGCATGACTTCTCCTGTGCCTCAGCAGTCTTAAAAAAACGAAGCAACTGAATGTTCAAAAGGCTGAATTGAAAACCAGAATGAGGGCACTTCCCCCCTGCCCCCAGCAGGCTTTCCTCCTTGGCGCAGAGTCCGCCTGCCCCCACGGCGTGCCAAAAGAAGGGGTCCTGCACCCTCCCTGGGCAGCCAAGACAAGAGAGCAAGCTCAGGAAATGCCAAGGGAGGATGTGGTGAGTGATGGGGGCAAACTCACTCCCATGTCTCCGAGGAGGACTTAATGGCGGAGAATGAGCAGAGAGAGTTCCTGCATCCTCTCCACAGCGAGGGACGAGGACAAGTCTTTGGACAGCGCAAAGAAATGCACCGTGCAAGAGCCCAGAACCTCCTTAAACACTAACAGAATTGTGATCATGCCACCGTGCGCCGTGACTCCCAGAAGCGCCTCCCATGTGGCGAAGCCCTTAAGGTGCTCCTGGGCTCTGGCTGACCTCTTCCGCGGCAGACGGTGGCTGGCCTACGGGACCCCTTGCGACAAGGAGATGTGGGGTGGCCGCTATCCTGTCTGTGTGCAGAAGTGGTGTCGGGGCATTCATGGAGAGGCGGCCCAGAGCGCATCGGCACGACGGGCGTTGGGGGGCCGCAGAGAGGGCTCTTCCCTTCGCGTCCCGCTGGTGGCCATCCCGTAACATCTGTCCGGCCATCGTGGGAACCGGATGCAGGGCCAGATGGACACTGTGGCCGGATCCAGCCGTTGTTTCGCTCATCCGGCATCCCACGCCCGTTCGTATAAAGCCCCCCCTCCCCCCGCATCTGTTTTATTCCCCCCCCCAGTAGTTTTCACGATACTATCAGAGGCCTTTGCCCTAGTTAAATTGCTGTGGCTTTACAAAACTAGAACTGGATTGACACCAGGGGAGGGAAGCTGGCCAGAATCCGTTCTGCAAAACACCTGCAGTGCAAACGGCTGGAAAAAGTTGGCGCGCACAATTGAGCCTCTTCCCCCCATCACGCCATCTCCTGCGGAGCGGACACTAAGCTGGATCCGGGAATCATCGGGGTCCCTCCAGCTCTGCAAGCGCTTTGTTCTGCGAGGAGCCGGAATCCAGGAAACCCGCCCAGCCGGGCTTGGATTTATGACTTTCCTGATGGGCTCGGAGGCCCTTGGAGTGGAAGCCGATGTCCAGCCCGAAGCTGGGGCGCGGAACCAGAGGGGGGACTGCACCGTCATCTGGAGGAGCTCAGAGGCCGGCCGGCCAGCCAGCCAGCCAGCATGTGTCCCCCCCCCCTTGTTTCCCACTCCCCCCGGCACGGCCAACGGAGGGGCAGGAGCCCCGATGCAGAGGCGGCGCCCACCCTACTTTTCGGCTGGGTCAGTCCCCGCTCCGGATGCGCCCTTGGGCTCACTCACATGGGAAACCCCGTAGGCCATAAAAGCCCCTGGGCCATCTAGCTGAACCCCCTGCGCAAGGCAGGAAATCCACAGCTCCCCCACCTCACACACACACAACCCCCCCGTGACCCCGGATCCCTGGGCCAATCTGGCCTCCAGGAAAATTCCTTCTTGGCTGCCCAAAGTAGCATGGCTCTGGGCATCCAAGAGGAGGCCACGAGAGCTGAGCACCGCCTCATCCCTTCCGCACGTTTGGGGCAAACCTCTTGAGAGTTCGTGGCAACCTTCTGGGGCAACCGTGCTCCATCCTTTGCCCGGTAGCCCTTCCCAGGCTAAGCCGACCTCCTTCCGAGTGGCAAGTGAGGCTGAGTGCCTTCAGCCTGTGGCCGTCAGCAGCAGGAGGCAGGCTGTCACTTTGGGCTGGGGACTGTGTGGGGCACTCCCTCCCTCCCGCCTATGTGGGGCACTCCCTCCCTCCCTCCCTGGCACCTGCCCAGCGACTCCTCCCTTGAGTGTCTCGTGTCCCCCAGTGTCCTTGTGGCTGCGCAGACTGGATCCAGGGAGTCCCCCCCCCCCCGATCAGCATGCCAGGTGAGGAGGAGGGATCTCTGTTCCCAACCCGGTGCCTGCCCTGCCGGGGCTTGGGCCGCCCTCCACTCAGGCATCCCCAGCAGCTGGCGTGGAACCACAGGGTGGGAAGGGACCTCCACAGCTGGCTAGTCCAACTCCCTGCAGCATGCCGGAAACTCAGTTGTTTTGGGGTGGCAGAAGACGGGGGTTGCCAGCCTCCAGGCAGGGCCAGGAGACCTCTGGGTATCCCAGTTGATCTCCAGGCTGCAGGGATCCGCTTCCCAGGAGGAAAGGGCTGCTTTGGAGGGTGGAACCCGCAGACGAGGCACAGAGGCAGACAAGGCCAGAATTCTAAAATCTCCATAAATAAAAACTAAAATGAGTCAAATGCCATTCGAAATGAAACCAGCTGCCTCCTGAAGGCCTGTGGGTGGGAGGACACAACTCCTGAGGGAGGTGGGGCTGCAGTTGTGGGGCTGCCCTACGTCCCCCAGGGGAGCTTTATCCGAGGGAGATCTCCATTCCTGGGCAGAGATCCATGGTGCAGCAGAGCCTTGCAAACCCAGCACAGCGTCACCTCCCCTAGCCAAGGGAACTGATCTCAATCTGCCTGGAGACCGATTCTCTTTTCGGGAGATCTCCTGGCCTCACCTGGAGGCTGGCAACTGCTTGGAGCGCTGCAGCCACCAGGGTTGTTGGGGAAAGTAGTTTGGCCTGGCCTTTGGGGCGGGGGGGGGTGAAACCTTTGTGCTTGAGCCTTACTCAGGAGGAGGGGGTGTCGGCCACACGGCTCTTCTCTCACCAGGACTTTCCCCCTTCCCCTCCCGTGTCCCGTTTCTCCGAACAGTAAAGCCGGACCCTCCGGAGGCCGTGGTGGCCAAGCCTGTGCCCAGCAACCCCCGCAGGCTTCTGGTGACGTGGCAATACCCTTCGACGTGGCCCGACCCGGACTCCTTCCCCCTCAAGTTCTTCCTGCGGTACCGCCCACTCATCATCGACTACTGGCAGCACGTGAGTGGCAGCGTCCCTCTCCTCTCCTGGCAGGCAGGGGCAGGCCCGGGAGGGAGGGGGCCAGGGGGAAACGGGGCCCCTGGCTCAAACCGGGGATGGGGGAGACACATGGGGTGCAAAGGGAAGCAGTCCTGAGTACGAGGGAGCACAGGGCAGAGCAGAGCACAGGCAGAGAGAGGAACAGCAGTCAAGGAGCTGTGATCTCCCCAGTCTCAAGTAGGTCTGGGGGTTCAGGCGGGAACAGGGGTTCACACGGGACACCTTTGATCCTTTAGATGCGAACTCTCAAGACATCTGTTCTCCTGCTGGATGGCCCCCAGCTGGCTGTTTTTTGCCTCTCTGCAAACCAAGGCACTGAAAGTTGACCCAGTTTCCAGTGGGGGGGGGATGGGCATAGGGGCTAGCATGCTGTAAACCGCAGATGAAAGGGAAGCAAGAGTGAGCAGGTGGGGAGGGGGGTGGAAGCAGGGCTCGGACTGCCCCAACTACGCCCTCAGGCCAACCTTCCTGAGCCCCCCGGGAGACGGGATATGACAGTCGTCCCTCTCAGGAGCACCTGGAGCAAGATATAGGCTAGATATCAGGAAAAAGTTTTTCACAGTCAGAGTAGTTCAGCAGTGGAATAGGCTGCCTAAGGAGGTGGTGAGCTCCCCCTCACTGGCAGTCTTCAAGCAAAGGTTGGATACACACTTTTCTTGGATGCTTTAGGATGCTGAGGGCTGATCCTGCGTTGAGCAGGGGGTTGGACTAGATGGCCTCTATGGACCCTTCCAACTCTATGATTCTATGATTCTAAGAGACAACTCAGACCTGGGTTCTGTTCCTGGGGCTGCCCACAAAATAGAATGTGGGGGATCTGAAGTCCAAAACGCATCCCACCTGCAGTCGTTTTCTCCCAAGCGACTCGCCCTGCCTGAGTGATCCGGGCAGCCTCCCACGGTAGAAACGCTGACCCTTAAGATCCACTGGCAGGTCTGCTCCAGCTTCCCCGTTGAAGAGCCCACCCTGAGCTGTGACCCCGGGGAATCTTTGGGCACGAGTCATTGTGGCCGGGCCCGGTGCTTGGAGCACCCTCTCGCAGGGAGTCCTCCTGTCTCAGTGCCATGTACCGTGGCTCTGCACAGCTCCCGTGAAGGTCCACAGGTCCTCGGCAGGGAATCTTCTCCGTGGATGGTTCCCTGAGTCTCTGAGGCTGCGTTGCAATCGGAACAGATGTCTCCTAGAATTCCCCAGAGTCGGTTCCTGCCTTGCACAAAACCGAAACATACGGTCCATTTTGTCACATCTGGTACCAACATCAGGAGCTGACGCTGGAGCATGCCACACACAAGAAGACGTCTTCGGGATCACCCCTACGCCTCAGCCACTCGCAAACACGGTGGAGGGAACCAGAGGCTATGCCGCTGAGTCAGGGCGCCTGGCTAGGTGGAATTTGGGTTCTGGATCTTGTTGTAGGAGCCTTTGGGGGCTGCCACGGATCTTTTGACTCAGACGAGATATCTGAAGCTGGTGCTTTGGTGGCCGGAGAGTGGAGACCTCATGAGCTCATGGGGGGGGGGGAGGAGGCTGCCTGAAGGGAGAACCAACAACGTGGGATTTTGGACCGCATCGCTTGCGCCCGCAGTCCTGGTTTTGAATATTCCTGTAATATATCAAGATCACTGAGTGTAGAAAACTAGCAGATCAAGAACCAAGTTTGACGACGTTTTGTGCCAGGTCTGCGCATTCTTCTCTGAGGCAGTGTGGCTTTCCACGTTAGCTCATGCCTGAAATAACACTTGGTTGGTCCAACTCAGAGTTTGTTCTGCTGCTTCAGAGCAGGCCGGTGACCCACCTGACTCTCACAGCTGAGGAGGAAGACGAGAAGAGGTGTCTCCTCTCTGGCTGGACCCACAGGACGTTTTTCCCACCAGCCCTTGAGCTACGGGCCATAAAGGTGGCCAACTCTGCCTTGGAAAATGCCTGAAGATTTCCTGGGCGGAGCCTTGGGAGGGAGGGCTTTATAGAGGGGAGGGGCTTCAGGGGGCCATAACGCGATGAAGTCCAGTCTCCAAAAGAGCCTTGTATTCCAGGAGAACTTCCTTGTGGTCGGGAGCTCCGTTGTTATTCCAGGAGACATCTGGAGATGAGGAGAAGAAGCTCTGGACACCTGGCAGCCCCCTCCCCGGCTGCTCCCCTGGGCCAGATGCTTGAGTTGAAACGGAGGGGGCAGAATTCACACGCCGTACAGATTGGGTCCCAGAATGTGCAGTGCCAGAAGACTCGATTTCCCAGGAGTCCCCTGGCAGGGAGGAGTCCTGATTGGTACCTACCCATTGGTAGCATGGATGTCGTCCTTGGGGTGACATTGGCTCCCCTATGAAACCGTCTGCAGAGAGTGTCTCTTTGACAGCTGCCTTTATTTCCAAAGGCAACACACAAGGAGCACGAGGATGGGCCTGGCACACACACAAAACAGGAGCGTGGGTGCCTCCTGCCCTCCCCCCACCGCCCCCATCTTCTCCCGTCTCTCTTTGAACTCCCCTCCGCTGGCTCCCGTCCCTCTCTGCAGTCTCCAAGAGGGGCTATTCTCCATACATATGTTCAACATAAAACTCACCCGGCAGGACATAAAAGGTATTTAGCGCATAAATGTCACTGCAGTCCTGTGCTCTCTGGTGCGATAGATGAGGAGGGGGAGATAAACTCTGCTCTGTCATAATGCTGGGGCCTGTCAGGGACACGGAAATGCCTGGACTGTGGTCGTATTTCTGCTCCCTTACGGCTTGGGGGGAGGGAGGGGGAGGCTGGGCGGCTGCACCGGAGGCATCCTTAGCAAAGGGCACCAGGAGGCTGCCCCGCTCAGCCAGGGCCCCAGAGAAGGCCCCCCAGTTTTCCTCAGGGCCATTTGGGGTGGGCACAGCTAAGGAAATGCGCCCATTCCAGTGTGCATAGATGTGCGTGCTTGTGGGGCACCCACCAGGCCCCTTTGCACAGGTGGGATTCCCACTGTGACAACTGACCCCCCCCCCCCGGAGCAAAGGGCTGCTTTGGAGGAGTGATTCTAATAATAATGCTGATGATAGATGATAATAGAATAATAGAGTCGGAATGGACCTCATGGGGCATCTAGTCTGTACCCCTGTACTATGCACTATAGTAATAATAACAAATTTTTATTTAGAACCCGCCCTTCCCAAAGGCTCAAAAAGGAAACCACACACACACATATAAAATAACAAAAGAATAGTGCAGTGGCCGTGCCATGGTCAGACCACTATGCCCTGGAGGCTCGGCTAAGGCTGCCCCCTCATCCTAAGTTGGGCAAAGAGCCGATTTGGGGGGCCAAGATGCTGGAAAGGGCTGTCGCAGACCAGCGGTGCTTTCCGAGAGGCCACAACCCCCATCTGCTTGCGTCCTCCGTCTCCAGCGGCCCTGGGATGCCAGCCAGGGCCCTAAGCCATGACTTGCCTGCTCTCAAGAGTCGGTATCTGCTGGGTCAAAAGAGCTGGGACCCAGGCCGGCCACCTCTGAGGCTCACGCAGGCCGCAGCTGCACACGAGCGAGTTCCTCTTCCTCTTCCTCCCCCCCATGGCCCTCCTTGCCACTGCACATGGGCTGTAGCAAACATAAGGGCCAGGCAGCCCTCCGAGATGTGCAGGATGAGGCCCGGACGGGCAGATGCCTGGCTCAGCTGACTTCCACAGAACCAGGGAAAGCAGAAGGCTGGCCTTCTTGTAGCTTCGCTCCCTGCAAGGAGCTCGTTCGCTCCCAATTTCTACAGCTGGGGGCTCCCGCCAAAACCAGCAAGCCCAGCAATGAGCCAGGATCGGCCATCTCATGAGGCCTAGCCCCATTCCCACATTGGGGGCCTTCGCTTTTCAAATCCCCCCCCTTTTGGAGGCTCCCTCCCCCATCCTCCGCTTCTCCCTTTCCCTTGGTGACATGTGGCTCTGCCTCCCTCTAGATCAGGCGTAGTCAAACTGCGGCCCTCCAGATGCCCATGGACTACAATTCCCATGAGCTGGCAGGGGCTCCTGGGAATTGTAGTCCATGGACATCTGGAGGGCCGCAGTTTGACTACCCTAGCTCTAGATCTTTGGGCCATTAAGCATTCCCTCCCTTGGCCCCGGGGACGCCTGCGATCTCCTCCAGCTCCCCTCTGGGCAAGGAGGCGCCGGGATTGCACTCCTCCGAGCGCCCCTTTGAGAAGCCGCCACTCCTGCTGAGCTCTGGGGCCCCTTAAGGCTTGCTTTCTGCCTTTGTGCATGGGGCGACCCTTTTTCCAGCCCAGCGTCCTCCTTCTGCAGCTCCTGAGAGTCCGCCGTGCTCTCATTTCTCCGGCTGGCTCATCCCCAGAGCTCCTCGCCTCAGCCGCCTCATTCCCCACCCACTTCTCCCGCAAGGTCATTCTGGGATCCGAAGTGGTCTCTCCCCTCCTGCGGGCGTCTGCCGCTCTCCGGAGCTGAAACGGGCCCTTGCAGCACTGGGGGAGAAGTCCCCAAATGTTCCACAGTCACCCAACTGAGCGACCAGCACCAAGCTGGCTCTGTGGGAACCTGAATGGGCTTGATTTTATGGAAGAGTCGAATGGGGCACAAGAAGGAGAAAGGGGCCTGTCAGGGGCCCCACAAGGAGTCCTTCCTTGCCCTCCCAGCTGGGCCCCTCTGCCCTCCACGGCCCAGGCTAGGTCCATCTCATCGGAACTCAGAAGCACAGCAGGGTCGGTCCTGGCTAGACTTTCAACGGAAGTTCTAGTTCCTGGGTGGAAGTTCAAGTTTGAGGCTGGTTCTGCCTGGCTGGCCCCTTCCCACTCCAGGACGCCATGATTCAGCCAGGTGGGCAAAAGTCCCCTGTGCCTGGTTGGCATTTCCTACTTCCGCCTTGACCAGGGCGGCCCAGGCTGGCCTGATCTCGTCAGATCTGGGAAGCTAAGCAAGGTCGGGCCTGGTTGGCCCTTGGAGGGGAGACCCCTGAGGAACCCCAGGCAGGCAGGCAGGCAGAAGCAGATCCCCTCTGCTTCTCTTGCCTTTACAGGCCTCAGGGTCACCGTAAGTGGACTGTGTCTCCAGGGCCTGTACCACTCACACGCACATGCAGCAGTTGGGCCTGCTTTGGAGTGGAGTTGTCGGCTTCCCTTTATTGCTTCTATCATAGAATCCTAGAATAACAGAGTTGGAAGGGACCTCCTGGGTCATCTAGTCCAACCCCTTGCACTCTGCAGGACTGTGCAGAAACTGGTTCTCCTGAGGCTGCCGTCCCTCCAGCCAGGGTGTTGCCTTCTTGGAAACCCTTCTGAGAGATTCCGGTGGGTTGCTGGGTTGGTCTGAAGCAGCAGGACAGAGCCTGAGTCCACCTTTAAAGAAGAAGAAGGAAAGGGTTGGTTCTTATATTCCGCTTTTCTCTACCAAAGATGTCCTATGAGGCAGGTGAGGCTGAGAGAGCCCTGATGTTACTGCACTGTCAGGACAGCTCTATCAGTGCAGGTCACCCAGCTGGCTGCATGTGGGGGATCCAACCGGCTCGCCAGATTAGAAGTTCACACTCCTAACCGCTACACCAGGCCGGCTCTCTGACCTGGAGGGGCCCAAAGTGTAAGACAGCTGTTTGTCCCACCCAGTTGCAGGGGGTCGCCTTATAAACGTCCAGGATTTGGGAGCGGGGGGGGAAGCGGATAGTGGCAACCTTTCCGTGGCTTCCACTGTCCACCTTGGCAGGCGTTCCAGCCCTGTCTCCTGAAGCACAAAACATTAAATATTTAGGCCTCCTTTCCCCCTTCCATTCCTCCCTTCTCTCCCGCTCTCCCCGTTGCTTTTAAGTCTGTAATTCGAACCAGCCGGGCCTGGCTTCCTCTCCCACCTCGCAGGCCGGCCTGGCCCAGGCAGAAGGGCTCCTAATGTGCTCAGATGTTCCTTTAATGGATTACCTAGGCTGGAACTGGATACGGCTGTCTAATAGGTCGCTAATAGCCTGTTTCTGCTTTCGCAGACCCGGCTGGTTAACTCTCACCATCGCCAGCCGCCAGAGCACATGTTGCCAATCACTCAGACACTCTCTAGAAACATGCGCTCATCACCTGTGCGTGGGGGCCCAGGGGTGTGCCAGTGCACCTTAGCACAGGCCAATTTGGAGGGGGGTTCCTGGCAGCTCGAGCACCACAAGTGTCGGCAATATGTAGAAGCCGGAGGGATGAAGGCCAGATGAGAGGGTCTTCGGGACTGCTAAACTCACAGCCTTAAGCAGTCAGTGCACAAACATGACCCTCGGCCATGGGCCATCTAGACCAGGGGTGGTCAAACTGCGGCCCTCCAGATGTCCATGGACTACAATTCCCAGGAGCCCCCTGCCAGCGAACGCTGGCAGGGGGCTCCTGGGAATTGTAGTCCATGGACATCTGGAGGGCCGCAGTTTGACTACCCCTGATCCAGACCAACCTCTTGCAAAACGCAGGACATTCACAACACAAGTACACCCTCCACTCACCCAGTGGGCAGAGCAAGGGGAAAGATCGCCAGGAACGCTCGGCCAATATGGTCTGGAGGAAAATTCCTCCCTGGCTCCAGAGAGGCAGTCGGCATCACCCTGGGCATATAAACAGGATGCTCTGAGAGATGTGAGCTGTCTGCTCCGTACTAACAGCCCCTGGCAGGAAAGGAAACTATTCCTTGTTGCTCCTTTTCTAGGAATCTCCATCAGGGGGGAAATAAATCCACAACAGGCCTATCAACATCTGTTTGCCCTACTGGACGAATGGAGTCTGCGTGGTCAGAGAAAGAGCCCCTTTGTGCTGGGCTTCCGGCTGTCCCCCCCTGAGAATAGAAGGGTGGGCGTGGCATAGTGGTTAAGAGGGCGGGCTCTGATCTGGAGAACCAGCTCTGATAGGGCACTTCTGGGTGACCTTGGGCTGATCACGGTTCTCTCGCAGGCCCACCTGTCTCCCAGGGTGCCTGTTGTGAAGGGAAGGCGATTGTCACCCACTGTGAGACCCCTTAAGGTAGAGGAAAGCGGTGTACAAAAACCTTCCTCTGGACTAGACAGACCCTTGGTGGGATCCAGCTGGGCTCTTCTTACCTTCCTTTCCTAACTGTCCCAAAAGCTGCCTTTTCTCTTGTTCAGGCTGGTTTCAGAAGCATGTCCAGAGTCATTCTTGATCCGCATTTTTTCTGTTATTTGGGACAGCCTCTCCCAACCTTTTGACCATTGAGAACCCGCTGAAGCATTCTTCAGGCTTTGGGAAACCCCAGAGGTGGTGCAATGGTGCAGACTGTGGTTGGGAGCCTGGTTTAGGCCACCAGCTGTCTGGTCTCCACCGAGAACTGTCTGCTCCATCCCGGGGGGAGACAGAGTCTGACTTCTTCCGGGGCTTTCATTGTCCTTTCTGCGGATGGTGCAGGCAGGTACTGCACAGGGAGCCATCCAGCAGGAGCTCAGGCTTGTGCTGACGTTTGTGAGCAGATCTTAAATTCTGGAGGAGGAGACCCCCTGGGGGGATTGCAGGCCTACACCGGGCCCCGTGTGCTCAGCCCTTTCCTGAACCAGTTCCTCTGACGTTGCAGGGGAATGGAGAGGCAGAACGGACGGTGCCCCTTCCAGCTGCAGAGGGAGGAGGCTGCTTTTGGGACTAGCATTCACTGGCGTCCCACACTGCCTACACATGCCCTCACCCCCCCCCTCCTTCTGGAGCTGCGGTGTCCCTTCGACCCACCTCAGTTGTCTGCCCCTCTCCAGATCTCAGCCGGAAGCCCCCGTATCCTGTGCATGAAGCCAACTGAAGCATCTGCTCTTGGGCCTCTTCTTTTCCTATTGCTCACTCAGACTTCCAGACTGCATTGCAGCCTTCGGCCGCGGAGGCGGGACCCGTGGCCTGCAACACAGGAGGAAGCATTGCTGGGCCAGAGGGCCTGGCGTAACCCGCCTCTTTTCCCTTCCCCTCCCGTGCAGGTGGAGTTGTCGGACGGGACTTCCCACATCATCACCGATGCTTACGCCGGCAAAGAGTACATCATCCAGGTGGCGGCTAAGGACTTTGAAATCGGCACGTGGAGTGACTGGAGCGTGGCTGTGCATGCCACGCCCTGGACGGAGGAGCCTAAGCATCTCACCACCGAAGCCCAAGGAACAGGTGAGGAGCGGGAGTGAGGCGGGGCCTGAAACGGAGAACTGGGATCTTGCGCCTGGCCAGGGAAATACGCTGGACAAACCAAAATGTAATATCTACTTGACCACTAGAGGCAGCAGTGCTACCACGGCCTTTTCTAGCTGCCTCGGCTGGATGAGGAATTGAGCTATCTTGGGGGGAGGGGGAGGCAGAGGTCTTCCATTGGAAGGGGGGAATGCAGTTGGGAAGGCTGCACGGGGCCCAAGCAGTTCAGAATCCCCCTCCCCAAGGCCCACTGTGCAAGCCCAGTGTGGGGAAAGTTGAGTTCAGAACTGGAGAAAGAAGGCAATATAAGTCCTGGGCTGAGGAGGACACATTGGTCAGAGGACGTTACATTCCTGTCTGTTGCACGCTAGCCAAAGACCCAACATGGCTAGAAGCATGACGAGCCTGAGGCAAGCCCTCGTGCTGCTCTTGGGCCAGGCTACCTCACAGGGCTGTTGACAGGAGAGAATGAAAGGCCATGGATGCCCCCGGGGCTACCTGGTGGACAGGAAGAGGCCGATGTACTGGCCAGACAGACAGGCACAGTCGGGGCTTGATTGGCCAAGGCTCCTGAGGGGCACTGAGCTTGGTGAGGATCAGGCCTGCGACTCCGTCAGCACCTGGGATACTAAGCGACAGGTCACAGCCCGGGCCAGCTGGGGGGGGGGAGCTGAGGGACCTCATCTTTGCCCCCAGAGAGGGCAGGAGCTGAGGCAGACGAGGCGGGCCTCTCGGAGGTTTGCGAGAACAGGGATTCCCGGCTGGCCAGAGCGGTTGTCACGGGGCCGCTCTCGGATAAAGCACTCGCCGTGCCTCTGCCTGCAGCAGCACAGCGGGGCGCCTGTCGGCCAGGGAAGCCGCAGAGTTAATAACCCTCCGCTTCTAGGAAAGGGCTGGGCCGCCGTCCAAGAGCAGGAATGCGCTCTCGGCCTCCGGCTTCCCAGAAGGAGGCGTGCTGCGGCCAGCCCCGCCCCATCCGCTGCCATCACGGCTCGGGGGCCGGGAAACCGAGCGACCCCACCGTCCCCTACGGGGAGAAGGCCGGGAGGCATGCCAACCCCCCGGGGGGCTTCTGGCCAGGCACACACGAGGACGTTTGCCCGGGGGCTGGGCTGGTGGCACATGGTGCACAACACAGATGTCGCTTTGGGGCAGCTGCGGTTGCCACCCGTTAGGAGAGAGCAAAGAGGTGGGCTTTCGAATCAGACCGGGAGGGGGGGGAGACTGGTGAGCCGAGGAGCAGCAAACCCCTTCTGCCCTCTCTGTTGTGTTCGCTTGAGCAGAGGGACCCCAGACCCCCCAAAGAGCTGAAGGGACAAAGATGCCTTTCTCCAGGGATTTCGGGAGAGCCTGCAGAATTCTCCTCCCTGCAGGACAGGCCTGGGAAGGAGTTAGGCGGAGTCTGTGTGACGAGTCAAAGGTCACTCCTGGAGATTTGGGGATGGAGCCTCGGAGGACTTCAGTGGGCCCAGAGAGCCCCCCCCCCCCAGCAGCCCTTTTCTTGGGGGAACTGATCTCGGCTGCCTGGAGATAATTCTGGGAGATAATCTCCAGCCCCCCCCCCCCCCCCCCGTAGGCTGGCCTCCTGGCCGAGTGGGGAGGCAGACCGGGTCTCCTAGGAAGCAGCGACTCCTCTAACCACTATGCCTGCTGGCTGGGTGGCCCACCTGGAGACGCTGGGAATTGCAATTGATTTCATAGAATCATAGAGTTGGAAGGGGCCACACAGGCCATCTAGTCCAACCCCCTGCTCAACGCAGGATCAGCCCAGAGCATCCTAAAGCATCCAAGAAAAGTGTGTATCCAGCCTTTGCTTGAAGACTACCAGTGAGGGGGAGCTCACCACCTCCTTAGGCAGCCTATTCCACTGCTGAACCAGAATCATAGAATCATAGAGTTGGAAGGGGCCATGCAGGCCATCTAGTCCAACCCCCTGCTCAACGCAGGATCAGCCCAGAGCATCCAAGAAAAGTGTGTATCCAGCCTTTGCTTGAAGACGGCCAGTGTTTCCAGATGCAGAGGCCAATTCCCCTGGAGGAAAGGGCTGCCTTGGAAGGAGGCCTCGTGCCCTGCCAAGCTCCCCAAACACACCCTCCTGTACACCCCCCCCCCCCCCAGATCACTGGGAAGCTCCCCGTCCAGAGCTGGCAGCAGGAAACTCCACAGATCAACATTCTCCTCGGAAGCAAAGACACTCTCTGGCCAATGGCCTCTCGCAGCAGCATGTTTTGCGGTCCAATGCTGCCCTCTGCTGCCCATTGACCTAAAGTACAAGGCTCCTGTGGGCTTCTGGAGGCTTCAGCAGCCCAGGTGGGCTCAGGATCCAACCAAGGAGCCTTCCCACGTGGCCAGAGAGGCCTGGAACACTCCTAGCTGCTGCAGCCCCCGAAGTATCCAAAGGTGGCTCTCAGTCGCCTCCTCTCCAGGCTAAACAGACCAAGCTCCCCCAACCTTTCTTCATGTGTCTTGGTCTCCAAACTCCTCACCATCTTTGTTGCCCTCCTCTGGAGATGCTCCAGTTTGTCTACATCCCTCTTCAACTGGGGTGCCCAAAACTGAACACAGGACTCCAAGTGAGGCCAAACCAGAGCAGAGTAAAGCGGTACCATCACCTCCCATGATCTGGACACGATACTCCGTTTGATACAGCCCAAAATCCCATTTGCCTTTTTAGCCACTGAGTCACACTGCTGACTCATGCTCAATGTATGGTCTACTAAGACTCCTAGATCCTTTTCACACTTGCTACTGCCAAGACAATCTCCCCCATCCTATATTGGTGTATTTGGTTTTTCCTCCCTAAATGCAGAACTTTACACTTGTCCCTATTGAACTTCATTGTATTTGGTTTAGCCCACTTCTCGAGCCTATCAAGATCATCCTGTCTTCGGCTGTGTTTGTGACCCCTCCCAGTTTAGTATTGACTAATGTTAATGGCTAGTCCTGCCCATTAATCCTTTCACGTCCTCCTCTAGTCTAGACCATTTATGAAAATACTGGAAAGAACCAGGCACAGAACCGGACCCCCCCCCCAGACCCTCCTTCCAGTCAGATGCAATGCCGTTGCCCCCTCCAGGCCGTCCCCTGAGCACCTCTCTGTCCTCGAGGCCCGTCCTCCGTCCTCCATCTCTCCCTTGGTGGGGAGTCCCCAGGGAGCGACATGAACCCCCCCCCCCCCCCCCGGAGTCACCTCAGCCCTTCCCCAGAGCAAGAGAGGAGGCTGGCCTGGCCGGAGCAGCGGGAGACCAATCTGTGCTGACAGCCTCGGATCACAGACAGACCCCTTTAACATCCGCCCAGGGACAGAAGTGGGACTGACCGGCTGGCAGGCTACTGGCAGCCATGGGGCTGGCCAAGCGGGGGCTGGGTTGATCCAAGGGTCAGATCTCGGCTCCAGAGGCCCTCGTGGCTGGCCCCCGGCAGAAAGGCAGCCGGGTCCAAAGCCAGAGCTGCAAGATGCAGAGGCCCAGCCTGGCCTGCCCCTTTGGGGCTTTTGCTGGCTGCTTCCCCCGCCCGCCCGCCCGCCCAGCCTCCCTCCCTCCCTCCGTTGGGGCCCTTCTGACCCTCTGCCTTTCTCTTTCCTTCCTCACAGAGACCACGACCAGCAGCACCTCGGCCTTCGTGGTCCGCGCCACCGCCAAGGCCGCCGAGTCGGACAGGCAAGCCAACTGTGGGGCCACGGCCCTGTCCTGGGTGGTCAGCCCTGTGCTGGTGGCATTCGGCATTCACTTTATGTAGTGAGTATCCTGGGCCCGGGGTCTCAAGGGGGGCGGTGGGAGGGGGAGAAGCCACCATTTGATGGCATGGACATCCACGGACTTCTGGAGGGCTGCAGCTTGACTACCCCCGGTTTAGATTGATGTTTTATTGTGAACCGCCAACCGCTTGTTGGGAGCGGCAGTATATAAGTCTAATTTAATTAATTAATTGACAAATTAATGGATTAGTTAATTTATAAAACTTGCTCCTAACCATCAGCAGTGGGGGAGACCACTGGCCGGCCTGCCCGAGACTGCCCGATCCGCAGCCCACCCCCTTACGTGCTTACTCAGGAGCATGCAGTGGTACCTGCTCAAAGACAAGCACTTCCCGGCTTGTAGCCCCCAACCGGCAGGCGTGGGGAAGGCTCAGCCATGTGGGAAAGTCCGCTCTGCATGCGGCCAGCAAGCCCAGCCTCTCCCTGCTTCTGCCTCTCTCGTCCGCCTGCAGACCCTGCCTTGAAGCCCTGCGGAGAAGGTCGCCCGGAACATCGGTCTTTGCTTCTGTTTGCACATGGTCTGGAGGACGCGTCCCCTGCCCCCTTGAAGGACCCGGCCTCTGAGACACGGAGACCCCGGCTCAGCCCTCCCCAGACACGCCCCTCCCCTGCCTTTGAGAGGTGGGACTTCCGAAGAGATCCTTCTGCAAGCAGGAAGGCTGGACTGGTGGGGAGGGAGGGGGGGAGGGGGGGAGGGGGCAGAGAGGAGCCCCAGCCAGCCTGGCCCTGGGTTCGGATCATACAGCTAAACCTCCACGCCAAAGATGCGCCCTGGAACCAGCTCCAGACCCACAGCGCTTGGCTGCCAACTCCTGGATAAGGAAGTGCGTGGAAACGAAATGGCTGGGGGGGGGGGGAGGTCATGAACCTGCGACTGGGGGGAGGGGCGCCCCCTTGCCCCCACCCCCCCCACAGGACTTGCTGAGTCCTCGCCAGGCCATGCAAGGAAAAGCGAGCAGGAGGCATCCGAGGGACCTCCCGCACCCCCCCCCTCCGAACTGGAGACCCCAGGACTTGTGCAGCAAGAGCTGGGGGAGGGGCTTTTTAAAAAGAGACCCTTTTGGCATCGCCCACGATCCGGAGCCCGCTGCCTCCCCGGGAGGGGGCTGGATGACGTCCCCTCCGTTTGCGAACTGCACCCCTTCCCTTTATACGAAGAGACCCCCACTCCCCCCCCCCCCCCGGTTTGTGTATTGGTCTTATTAATGGGGGGTGGGATGTGTACTTATGGGGACCATTCCCACTGAAAGGCCCCGCCCCTTCCACGCCTCCTCCCCCCTCCCTCCCGCCCCCTCCCATTTTGTAAGGCCCCGCCTCTCCCCCCCCCTTCCCCCCACCCCACCCAGCACTTCTTCTCATCTCTCTGGTTCAAAGTGCAGTATTTAATATCACCCATCCTGTGAGTCCAAATGACTATATGCTGTATTTGAACTTTTTATAGGTGTATATAAAAATTTACAAAAAAAACCCACACCCATGCACCTCATGAAAGACCTGCGCATGGCCACACGTGGGACATCTCATGGGACCGACGTTTCCTAGCATGGGAGCTGGGAGGGGGGCAGGGGGGGCTTCCCCCCAAAGTCTTCGGGTGTTTAGAATTTAGCCGTCCCTGGACTGATGAAGGGCAGCCGTCGCCGGGTACAGCAGGGACCCCCAACCTTCTCGGTCCTGCAGGCCCCTTTGGAATTTTCACACAGCAGAGTGGATGCAGCCACAAAATGGCTGCCCCGGGAGGCGGAGCCAGCCACAAGATGGCTGCCACAGCTTCAGTGCCACCTCACCGTGAGGAGCCTTGTGCCGTGGCGGCGGCGGGGAGGCAGAGACTGGCATGCGCGGTTGCATTTGGCAGCCACCTGGCACGCAGAGATCTACCAGCAGCCTTTTTGCCGCCTGCTCCCCTCGTCTGCCTGTCAGGCCTGCTTTCCAAGGCCAGGAAGGACGTCCGCCCGGGATACGGGAGGGAGGGAGGGAGGGAGGGAGGCACGAAGCTGCTGGGGGTTGAACCGGGGACTCTCTGCATGCCAGGCAATGGCTCTGCCACGGAGCCACAGCCCTCCCCATGCGGGTGCTGCCAAGGCCCTGGGTCTGTTCACAGATGCCGGAGCTGTGGGGCAGACCCTCCTGCCGGAAGAGTCACTGCCTGGCATCCTGCCAGGGATACAAGCGCTGGCCTCGTCAAGATCTGTGTTTATGGTGAGCCCAAGGAGAGCTGGCACCTCTGCAGTGCCAGCCTCTTCCAGCATGTCCCCAAAGTCCTTTTGGGGCTCGACCCCCAAGTCCCCCCGGCCCCTGCTTTCTCCGCTCCGCAGCTCACCGGCCCCTGCAATGGCTGCGAGGCGAGAGGATTCCTGTGTGCAGGAAAGCACTTTGCAGGCCCTCCAACGGGGCTTCCCCTCCCACAGAGCAGCACTCAGATTTTAATGGCGCCATAAAAATCCCCGCGGGGAGCCCTAATTGTGTTGCCTGATCCCCTTTTCCTGAGGCTCTGAGCCCTTGTGGCTGAGGACGGGATCTGCTCTTGGGATCGGGACAGGAAACAGCCCAATTCTCCCCTGGCCCACCCCTGCAGAGCCCAGCTGGCCTTCGCCAGGCCCCAGAGCCCCAGGCAGCCGGCCCCCCTCGCAGGGCTGGCAGCAGGTGCAGAACACGACTCTTGGAGCTGTGCAGCGAGACACTCCCCCCCCTCCCGGGGGGGGGGCAGGAGGCAGGAGGGACCTTTGGTCTGAACACCGCCATTATTTTATATCCAGAAGACGGAACCAGCAGTCCTTCAAATTGAGGAATTCTGTGCCATTAGAAACCTTACGTGCTTTAAAGAGCCTATTTACATACACACACACACACACACACACACACACACATACATCTTCCACATTCTCCTCCATTTATTTATCCCCCACTATTCTCCTCAGTGGGGACACAACGCAGCTGGCAACTTTGTTGTCTTCTCCTTGTGCTCCTCTCCCCACAACGACCCTGGGAGGTAGGCTAGGCTGAGTGTGTGGGACTGGCCTGGGGTCACCCATCCAGTTTCGGTAGCACAGGTGGGCATTTGAACCTGGCCCAGCCCAACAAGTGAAAGGCCCCAGAAGGAGCTCCCCCGCACCCCCTTCCCAAAAACTCAGAGGCCCTGATCCAGGCGCGAACTCTTAGCGAAAGCCACCCATGGGATGCCACCCCGTCCAGGAGCCAGCATGGCCAGGGGGTCTGCATCCTGGATCGCGTTCAAGGGCCGTCCTAGCCATCATGTGTGGCAGTGGTCCACCCAAGAGGTCCTCCTCAGGTTTCCTTTGAAAAGGATCTCCCCTTTGCCAGGTCCCCCTGCAGTCCCCCTCTGAAAGCCTTGCCCGGCCCCCCCTTGGGCAGGAGAGCCCCCCAACCCCCCCCCCGACCCCCGTGGGTCAGAGATTGCCTCCAGGACTTGGACAATTAGCCGTCTTCTCTCGGGCTGCCTTCTAAATGCCCCATTTGCCAGGCGGCACAGCTTCATCGTTTATTAATGTTTCATTAGGGCTGGAAACATCTGGTAATTAATTATGCACTAATTATAGACTCCCGGCCTTGAAAGCCCGGGTGATTCATAACCGCTGGCAGCTCTGGGGGGGGGGGGGAGGCGCATGGCTCCTGCCGATGGCCGGGCCTCCAGGCACCCTGGCACTCAGGCCTCTCCGCTGCGGCATCTGGGCAGCCGGTCCCGGCGGGGGCAGCGGGAGGCAGACACAGGCCCACGGCCCCGGCAGGCTCCGCAGGAGAGCCCCGTGGGGGGCAGGGGGGCAGCCCTTTGTGACCCTGGAGTGTGCTGCTCCAGAACTGGAGCCAGGCCCTAGCCGTGAGTGGCAGCCGGTCAGTCCCAGGCCGCTGAGCAGCGTGGATGGCCCTCTGGGGGAAAGGTGACCCCAGGCCTTGTTGACGGATGGGAGACACGGGCCATTTATCGGGAGAAATGCTGGCCTGCTCCGTTCTGGCCTCTGACCGCAGCTTCGTGCCCAGCCAGGTGAAGAAAGGCAGCCCTGGCTCCTGTCTGCATCTCAAGCCGCTTTCAAAGGGGGGGGAGAAGAGGACACCCTTCAGAATACCCCCGCAGGACGGGAAAGCTTGCGGTGTTTGCTTCCGTCATCCAGTCCTCTCGGAAGACTGGAAAGGTGCCAGAAGACTGGAGGAGACCGAATGTTATCCCAATCTTTAAAAGGGGAGGCTAGATGACCCAGCATCCTTCAAGCCAGCAGGTCTGACCTCAATTGCAGGGGAGATAACGGAGCAGATGTTAAAGGGGGTGATCTGCAAGCATCTGAAGGGTAATCTGTTGATCCGGGGAAGTCAACACGGATTGGTCTCCCAACAGGTCCTGCCAGACCAACATGGTTTCTTTCTTAGACTGAGCGATGGGCTTATTGGATCGTGGAAACTCAGTGGACATTGCTTACCTGGATTTCTGTCAGGCTTTTGGCCAGGTTCCCCAGGATGCCCTGATGGGTCAACTGGAGGACTGCAGACTGGATTTTTGGAGGGTTGGGTGGGTGGGGCACCAGCTAGAAAACTGCCCCTAAAGAGTGGCTGTCAGGAGTATTTCTTAGGGTATTTCTCTTAGGGCTGCTTTAGGATGCTTAGGGTTGATCCTGCGTTGAGCAGGGGGTTGGACTAGATGGCTTCTATAGCCCCTTCCAACTCTATGATTCTATGATTTCATCAGTGGGGAGGGAGGGAGCAGTGAGGGGGTCACAGGTCCTGGTTCTGGGTCTGGTACTTTTCACTATTTTTACCAATGATCTGGATGAAAGGGTCTCCTCATTAAATTTGCAGATGGCAAATTGGGAGGGGTAGAAAACACTCCAGAAGATATAGAATGGGCAAATGAGAACAAGATGATATTCAACATGGATAAGTGCAGAGCTCTACATTTTTTTAAATTGGTTTAAGATACATTTTGTATTTTACATATTTTATTTTGTATTATCTATATTGTTAAGTTGAGCTGAAGAAGAGGAGCTGTTTTTTTACCCTGCTTTTCCCTACCTGAAGGAGTCTCAATGCGACTGACAAACACCTTTCCTCTCCCCGTGTCAGACACCCTGTGAGGTGGGCGGGGCTGAGAGAACTCGGGGAGAACTGCTCCGTAAAAGCAGCCCTAAGAGAACTTTGAGTGGCCCAAGGTTATCCAGCTGGCGGCATGTGGAAGAGGCGTGAGGAATCAAAACTGGTTCTCCAGCTTATAGGCCGCTGCTGTTAACCATGGCACCAAGCTGGCTCAGGAGGAAAGGTGGCTAATAAATGTTTTCAATAAGCAACTGCATAAAAAAAGCAAAGCTCACCTTGCAGGCTGGGCTGGGAAGGAGGCCCTCTGAGTGCAGGAGGTCTTGTGTCTGTGCTGGGCCCCATGCCAACCCCCACCCCACCCTGTCCCTGGCTGGGACCCAAAGGCCACCGAAAGAGGACTCATGGACAGCCGGTGCCCCGGGAGGAAAGGTGCAGCAGCCCACAATTCAAGTCCCCTGCCTGCCTGCCTGCCTGCCAGAGTCCTTGACACCCACAAGGAACGCTGTTCTGTGCAATTTCCTGCCTTCGGGGCTCATCCGTCTTCCGAGCAAAGGCTGGTCAATCACCCTTCTAATCTCTGGCTTCTGCAAGGGGGGGGGCTGCATCCCCTCCATCTCTGGCTGTTAGGTGACCTCCAGCTGCCGAGAGGCCTTCTATCACTGGCCGGCACTGGCTGCCTTGTTAGTGGGGATGGGGGGGGGTCCTCTCCAGGGCGCCAGGCAATCCGCCCATTTTCCTGCACAGAAGACCCTGGCGGGCCACCAGTGGGGCTGGCCTGGGGCCCTGGCTGCCCAGCCCTGCAGAGCCTTGCGGTTCCGCTGGGGAGGGGGGAGTGGAGCCCATTCTAGAGGATTCTAGAGCAAACTCTGGACTTGACTGACCTTCTCTGCTGCTGGAGGGAGCCTCTGCTGGGTTCCTCTGCTGGGGGGAGCTTATTTGCAAACCTGCTCACCATTCCAGGGTGGGGGGAGGCATTTGGGGGGAGGAAAATGGCATTCGGGGGTACTCTGTGTGTGGGTTTTCTTAGTAGCCTGCTGGGAGGGGGGGATACCCCTCTTTTGAAAATGATTCTGCATAAGACTCCCTAATCAGGAAGCAGCAGGGTCACCAACCCCCAGGTGGGGTCTGGCCTTCTGGGAATTACAGGTGACCTCAGGCTGCAGAGATCAGTTCCCACAGAGGGCAAGC
Organism: Paroedura picta; assembly: GCF_049243985.1. Lineage (NCBI taxonomy): Eukaryota > Metazoa > Chordata > Lepidosauria > Squamata > Gekkonidae > Paroedura > Paroedura picta. The sequence continues at coordinate 4,751,951 of NC_135375.1, forward strand.
AGAGATTCTGCAGGAAATGCCCCTCCAGATCCCCAGGTGGCAGAGGTGGCAATGCTAGCAAGCAGACCTCTTGTTGGGCTGACCAAAGGTGTGGGTTTGCATGGTACCGAAGACTGGGCATGCTCAGGGGTCCAGCCTAAACTTCTCTCCATCATGTCTGTTTTCTGTGTGGGAACCAAGATGTCCTGCAAGGAGAGAAGGACAAGGAACCGGGGGGGGGGGTTGCTCTCTGGGAAGATTTGAAAGGGCTGTCTCTTGGAGGGGAGCAGGGAGCAGCAGAGGAGAGGAGCCCTCTCAATAATGGCTTGAAATCCCAGGTGGACAGGTGCGAATTGGATACTAGGAGGGAAAATGTTCACAGGAAGTATGGTTCAGCTGTGGGATGGGCTTCCTGGAGAGGCAATGAGGCCCCTTCACTGACCATCTCCAAGCAGCAGCTGGATGGACACTTGTCAGGGATGTTTTGGGCTGAGGGTTGGCCTAGATGACCTCGATGGCCCCTTCCAACTGTGATTCTATATGGAAGAACAGGGCGTTGAGCGAGAGCCCCGTCTGCAACCTGACTGCCGCCTCCTGGACCCCAGGTGAGTCGCTCCCTCCTCAGCTCCTCCCAAGGTGACCCTGTCTGGGCTTGACTTAGTCCCTAAGATGAGTCTTCCAGTTCCGGCTTCAGAGGGGAAATTTGCAAGCAGGGGAGAGGCTGGAGTTGGATTTCCCCCGAGGAACTTTGGGCTGAGATTCTGGCGGGGGGGTCTTACTCCGAGTGACCCTCCCAGGGAGAAGGAGTGGGTTTTGTCTCTGGGAGCCAGGCCCATCTCAAGGAGAAAGGGCCGCGTGAAGCAGGCCTGGAGATGGCGACAGCTGTCGGAACCCCATACTGAGTGACTCTGAGTCTGCTTCTATGAGCTTCGTGGCCACCTTTGGCGAAATAATTCCGACAACCTCGCTGCGTTTCCCGTGAAAAAGGTCTTCTTTCAGCTTTCCTGCGGGGCTTTGGTGCCCTCTCGTGGATAGACATGAGAAGTACACCCAGCCCTTCCTTCTCACAGATGTCCCAGTTGATGAAAGGGATACGGGGGGTGCAGCCTGGCTTGGATCTCAGAAATATGAATGTTTGCTCTGTCTTTCCAAGTTTTGCATGGTTCCCATTTCTTCAATCTGACAGGCGTTAAAGTTCACACTGCTGGCTTATAATTACCAAACAGAAAGCGGCTTACTTTCACATCTCTATCCGTCCCCTTTCTGGTGGGAAGCAGGTGTCCCAGTCCACGGCCCCACACGTGGGCCTGGCCACGGTGCCCAGGATATCTGAAGGGTTGGTCATTTCTGCATGCAGGGCTGTCGTTGATTCCCCTACTCGGATGACTGGCTGTGAGGGCAGACAAAGTATTGAGATGCCACTCGCCACTTTTGGAAAACTACCAAATCTTGTGAGGATTGGGGGAAAGCACACACAGTCCCGTCGCAGAGAGTACAGTCTGTAGGGCCAGGTTGGATGCAGTAGAGAGGGAGGGGTTCTTGCCCCCCCCCCGCCCGCCGAATAGAGCACAGGCCGCTTTACCTTCGAGTAATCCGTATTCCCAACAGACTAAGCCCGGGAGGAAAAGCTTTGCACAAATGGTCCATAAAGAGCACAGACCTGCGGCCAGGATTCATCTCTGGGGAGTTCCAGAGGTCAATCCCTTTGGGTGAAAAAGGACATGAAGGCTGGAAGATTTTGCTCTTGAGGGAGGGGGGGCGGAGACTCCCTAGCCAGTTTGGGGTAGTGGTTAAGATCGGTGTCTTCTAATCCGGAGGCTAATGACATACTCTGGCATTCATGTAAACCCTCTACAAGGAGATCTTGTCCGTATGGGTGGAGACATTTTTACCTTTGATGGAATTATAAGGAGGTCTCTCCAGGCACAGATTGGGATGTGAGGGTCCTGCATAGTGCCGGGGGTTGGACTAGATGACTCATGAGGTCCCTTCCAACTCTATGATTCTAAGTCATATTTGAATATGCACTTGAGGAATAAGGCTTTTTGTTCTCTCAAGATCCACTTGGCTGCCATATTGTGGTACCACAAGGGAGTGCATGAGGGGGTCACTTTCCCCGCGCCATTTATTTATCCAGAATATTTCTTCAGAGTCTGTAATCTTTGCCCATCTCAGGAGCCGTTGATTCCTCGGTGGTCTCTTTCTCTTGTCTTGACCCATTTGGTGCAGAAGCCATTGAGGTACCCCGTATGTTCAAGGTCTGATTCCTGGTAGCCATTCCAGTAGAAAAGTGGATAAGTGAATTAGCAGCTTTTCAGGTGGACCCTTTGCCTTTGAACATTTTTCCAGAGACGGTAATTCTCTGACTCAGCCTTAAGTTTCGACCTAAAGCAATTTCCACTAATTTCAGGACTTTATTTTGCCCGTCTTTTTTCCCACACCAAGCTCTGAAAGGGAACAATTGCTGCACCCCTTCAATGTCAGAAGGGCTATTTTATTATACCTTAAAAGAATCCTGGAGTTCCATGGGGACAGAGCACAAATTATAAGTTTTGTCATTTTAAGAAAGCAAAGAGAGCTTCTTCTGAAATAAGTGTGCCGTTGGATTGTTTCCACCATTATGGGGTGCTGTACCTTAGCAAGGATACTGTGATAACGAAAGATTCATGCCCAGTCTACTATATTTATAGCTTCTTTGGCAGCTTTCCTTAATGGAGTGCATTGATAGAAATCTGCCAGGCTGCCTCTTGGTCTTCAGCAGACGTGTGATCTGCGGGCAAGGCAGAAGATTGAGTGGACAGGGCAGTCCTTTGTTCACTGAGGAGAGCATGCCCCACTGCTTAGAATCACAGAATCCTAGAGTGGGAAGGGGCCATACAGGCCATCTAGTCCAACCCCCTGCTCAACGCAGGATCAGCCCAAAGCATCCTAAAGCTTGGTGAGTACCTTGCTAGAATTTCCCATAGAAAATCGAGGATGAAAACAAAGTTGCACTTACCTAAAACGATTATTGTTCATGGAGTATCTTCTGTGCAGATATGCATACCCTCCCTCCTGTCCCACTGTGTGCTCTGGCTTCAACAGCACTAGAGGCACTCAGGGTTGTGGCTGCTGTGTGGAAGCACATGGTCCATAGGTGGGAAAAGTTTTTTACTTTGGAACATAGCGCCCCTGGAGGCTTGTAGCTGTAAAGGCTTCTCCTATGGCAGGTCTGCTCCTTCCCCCCACCATGTGTGCCTGCACCGAAACTACTCCATGAACAACAATTCCAAGGAAGTGCAACCTTGTTTTCACTCATCAGTCAGTGCAGAGGCATCCGGAATATGGTACACAGTGATCACTGCTGCATCTTGACAGTGATATTATGGGGCTAGGAAAAGCTGCAGCCTAAAGGCTCAAGGAATTCGAAAACATTCCCCCTGTAAGGAAGAGCGGAGGAGTTTGGGTATTTTTATTGAAAAGATGACTGGGGCAGGGGGCACATGACAGAGAGTTATTCCATGGTGCACATTAGTGGATCACATGAATCACCAAAGAATTCATTGCACTTTGGTTGTGAGTGGACTCTCTAATCAGCATTAATCAGAAGTCAGAATGCTTGTTCCCAAATCAAGCAGAGTCGCTCTGCATTCTGGGGATGCATTGGGGGAAACTTAACAATGTGGAGAGGCTGCATACCAACCGCTTGGGCAGCAAAGCACAGCCCTGCCTTTTAGGCGCCAGCCAAGTTTCCATGATGTAGACTGGCACAGAGAGGCCGGACTGAAAATCCTCAGGGCTCATTTGGCACTTTGCACAGGGAAGGGGGACAGAACCAGTTGATTGGGAAGGCTCCCTGCATCCCTCAGCCCAGACTAGTCTAATCATAGAATCATAGAGTGGGAAGGGACCTCCTGGGTCATCTAGTCCAACCCCCTGCACTGTGCAGGACACTCACAGCCCTATCACTCATCCACTGTCACCTGCCGCCCCTCCGTCAGATGGCTATAATCTTGTTATTTCCTAGGCATTGTCCCGAAGGTTCACAATCTCAAGGCGGCTTTTTTCACTGCTCTTTTCCAGTATAAAAGATGTGATGCGAATGCCCATCAAAATATGAATATTTTATTTCAACTAAAATTGAGCAATACACAGGCACCGGCTTAGACACAGACAGTTGCCTGTCTGTCGCCTCTGTGTTGCCGTTCTTTTGTGACACTCTTAAAATGTAAAGCATAAAACACAACAAGGAATGTCTGTCATCCATGCACACTGGAAAACAAATACTTTCCCCAGGGGGGACCATACATTGAATCCTAGAATCCTAGAGTGGGAAGGGGCCATGCAGGCCATCTAGTCCCACCCCCTGCTCAAGGCAGGATCAGCCTCCAGCATCCAGGAGGAGGATCTGTCCAGCCGCTGCTTAAAGATGGCCAGTGAGGGGGAGCTCCCCACCTCCTTAGGCAGCCCCTTCCCCTGCTGAACTAGATGCACAGAATCCTAGAGTGGGAAGGGGCCATGCAGGCCATCTAGTTCCACCCCCTGCTCAGTGCAGGATCAGCCTCAAGCATCCAGGAGGAGGATCTGTCCCAGCAGGCCTGTCCCGCAGAGACCTTAGTCTCGCTTTGCCCTGCCCCCCATCTCCCCCCACTCACACATTGTTTGGCTCTCCATTTCTTGCAAGGAAGTGAGGCTTGGGGGTCTGGCACGGGCCAAAGTGGCTTGGGCACCGAAGCCCCTCCTCCACTCTGCAGGAGGGAGATGCCTTTCCCGGGCGGGGGGCAAAGCAGGCAGGTGGCCTTTTGCTGGCTTCACTTGTCTGACATGCCCATGCCGGTACCATGTGCCTGCCGGGCAACTGGGCAAGTTGGCATCAGCCGTGTGCCTTTGCTGCTTGTTCTCCCAGGCTGTGGAATGTGCCGCCTCTTCCAGCTTGTGGGGAAACAACCCCCCCAGCCTCCGGGAATTTAAGCCCTGCCCTCCTGCCTGAAGGGCTTGTTCGAGGGGAGTGCCCTTCTCCAGGGTGCCCCTGGGATCGGGGGATCCACAAAAGCCTGCGGGCTCTCCCCCCAGAAGAGGGGCTGCTTGGTGCCAGATCCCCCCCGTATGCCAGCCATGCCAGCCCCCCTGCCCCCCACACGCACGCACGCACATGCACATACACACACACACTCCAGCTGATTTCAAGTTCTCTTTGCTTTAGAGTGAAGTTGCAGTGGAAGTTGTGGATTGATTCTGAAATGATGAGGCTGGCAGATGAGGTTGCCAGCTCTGACTGGAGAATTCCTTGAGACTTGAGGGGTCACACCTGGGGAGGGCAGCAGGAAGGGACCTCAGTGGGGCAGAATGTCATATGGCCACCTCCAAAGCAGCCTTTTCCCTTGCAGGAACTGTCCTCTGACACCTGGAGGCCCCTTGCAATCCCGGGAGATCTCCAGGCCTCACCTGGAGATTAGCAGTTTTGCAGATTAGGAGGCCTCTTGCCCCCTCCTAGGGAGCCCTGCGTTTCGCCTTATCACACCAAGTGCCCACCTTCCAGAAAATCTACGGCTGCATGTGCCTTAGTCATTGAACTTTGACCACCCCCCCCAAATAATTTCAGTGAAGTCAAATCTCCCACCCCCATTCCAGCCCTGCTTGCACCTGCGAGAGATGGCCAGCAGAGGGCAGCACAAGCATCGCTCTCCAACCTCGGAGGGAAATTTTTTATTTGCTCCGATTCCGCTTTAGGGATTCGGAATTACGCTCCACTACACGGAGGCTGCAGGCGGTGCAGCTTTAAAGAAAACGAACCCCAAATGCCTGGCTTTTTGCCCTGGTGGTGCGCAATACCAGAAAGGGTGTCTGAAGGGCCTTGGGGGAGGGGGGGGGGCTCCAGATAAACCTTAAGGTTTCCTAGATTACAGCCCAGCTCTTGGCTTTGTGGATCGCGGGAGGCTCCCGCCCCCTCGCCTCCTTCCCAGGGTCCAGGAGAACCGCACAGGGGCCGGCCGAGGCCGCAGGTGTCAGCGATCTTTGGGCCAGGCAGCGGACGGAGTTAATTGGGAGCATCATGAGAACCTGGGTGTGCTCCGGGGAGGGGAGGGGAGGGAGCTCGCTTGTGCCAGAAGGTTCCGGAGAAGTCGTCTTGATTTGATGCCAGACGCCGCCGGCTCCCAGAGGGCAAAGAGCTCTAGATTAGCAAGGGTCGTGCTATTGTCACACTGCCTCCATGCTGCAAGGAACATGCTTCCCCCTCTGTGACTCTCGACCTTCCTTAACACAGGTAGGAGTTGCTTTTGATAAAGAAGGGTGGCTTTCTTATTCTCCTGGTGAGGCTTGTAGTGCATGAGAGAGAGTCAGCCAATAAGCCTTACGTAGTTTGTTTTAAAAGATCTGGTTTCCTGCGAGCAAAGCCCACCCTGAGAACCCCCTGGGAAATCTGGCTGGGGAGTTGATGAAGGCCCCGACTCGGTGAGGGTCCTGGAGGATGACCTCTGACCCTTGGCTGGGAAGGAGATGGGTCTGCCACAGCATCTGATTGTTTTGATGCGCAGCGGATACTACAGACAAGAGGCCCCTGCGAGGACAGGGGGGGGGGGGAGAAGCAGGAGGGTTTCCAGGTGGCAAACAAGGATGTGTGTTCATCTTCCTACCTTTTCAATCCACATAAGGAAAGCTGGGTTAGATCTAGATGAAGGCAAAGTGAAAACTGGTGGAAGGAACGATTTGAGAGACGCAGATGACATGCCCAGCAGAGTATAATGAAACCTTCAAATGGCTACTGGTGATGGTTAAAGCAGAAGGTGTCAAAGTAGGTTCCTGCTGAGCATCAAGAAGACGTTAAGTGATGCCACAACTTTACTCGGCCCTGGGGAAGCTGGGAGAGCCCTCTGTCCTGGAACCTTTGCCAGAAGTGGTACTCGGGCATCTTCAGTAACAAACAAATGGTTTTATTTTGTAAAGAGGAACGGGGTAGTTGGAATGAGGAATCAAGCTTTTCCATATAAATCAGATATTATTCCGTTAGAAGTTCTTAGTTACTGTCTTTAAAATAGTTTGAAGGCTTTGCTTTCAAAGTTTTTGTTTAAGCAGAGCTTCCATTACTGTGTCTAAAAATACATGTTTTCCTTTTTAAAAAAATTTTGAGTTCCACAGAACTCCCCTGACTTCCAGAGGGTGGGGACTGTTGGCCAGTCACACCACTTTCTCTCTTCTCAGATGAACTCCCCTGACTACTGAGGAGTCTGAAGCACTTTCTCACATAGGAGCCTTATTTAACTAAACAGGAATTATCCCTCTCTCCTCAGAAGAATCCTTCTTCCAATTTAGCCTGAATTGGGAATATAGCCTCACTGCCCAAATTCCCACGGCCAAATATCTGTCCCGGTTGTCCAGACACTGTGTGGATTAGCTGTCAGTAGAAGTTCTATTCTCCAGCGTTTCTCCTCGGAGTGCATAGTCAGCTAAGGATCTGTCAGACTGCCCTCTGAACCAGCATCCAAATCGGAATGAATCTCTCTCCAACATATAGCTAGAATATCAGCTCCTTCTTCGCTGTTGCTGGCCCATAAGAATGCTCAGAGCAGTCTTCCCCTCTGGCACTCTGCCTAGCGAAGATCCTTAACCCTTCACTTGCTGTTGCTGTTATTTCGGCATTTGGGACCTTATTTCATAGTGCTGCCTGTCCCACACAGGCAGACTGTGGCAAAGCACCTCTGGATGTCCCTTGCCTTGAAACCCTCATGTGTCAGCTGTGATTTGACAGCAAAAACAAGAATGCCGATGAAGAGTCCCATGTCCTCCCTGAGGCCAGGAGAGGAAGCCGCTCCCTGGGGCTGTCGGCCTCCACAACACACGGCCTGGCACCCACGTGGTCCTGCCCACAGCAACCGTAAACATGAGGGAGTGGGAAGAGAGGCCACAGCTTTGGGTTCCAAGAAACCTTAGCCACGACCATGATTGCCCCAGATGTGGAAACAGCAGCATGCAGGAGGGATGAGGTTAGCTGCCTTTGGAGTGTGAACATCAGGATGTGGGAGAACCGGATGCAAGCGGAATTGGGCCAAGCACCCTGCTCCCAGAAGCAGCCGGCCAGATGCCCCTGGCAAGTCCACAGGCAGAGGGTGGAGGGCAGAGCTCTCCCCCAAGTCCCTTCATTAGTTATTCTAGGCTTTTCTTCAATCCACATGGGACCTTTATCAGGCTACTTAGCTGCAAGAGTCCCAAGCGTCAGGAAAGGTATTTCCTTCTCTTCACACCACTCAGTGGTCTCTCTCTCTGGCTGTGGAAGAAAACTGTTGGTATCTTTGTTCTGATGCCCCTATCCCATAATATTAGACCTGAAGGATATCCAGTGCAATTGATTGCCTGTGGTAGGCCTCTGCTTCTAGCAAGTGGCTGGTCAAAGCACAGACTCTAATTAGTTTTACAGGAAGAAAAGTTAGCTTTTATACCCCACTTTTCACCACCCAAAGGAGCCTCAAAGTGACTTACAATCTCCTTCCCTTCTTCTTCCTACAACAGACACCCTGTTAGAAAGGCGGGGTAAAGCTCTGAGAGAACTGCTTTGTGAGAACAGTTCTAACAGGACTGTGACTCATTCAAGGTCACCCAGCTGGCTGCAGGTGGAAGTGGGGAATCAAACCAATCAGGTGTCTTTAAGACCAACACAGATGTATTCAATGTGTGAGCCTTCATGTGCAGGCACTCTTCCTCAGACAATGAAACAGGGATCCTATGAGTACAGACCTCTTTAAGGACTGGAGATGTCCCCGAGGACTGGAAGAGAGCAAACGTTATTCCGATCTTCGAAAAAGGGAGGAAGGATGACCCGGGAAACTACAGACCAGTGAGTCTGACCTCTGTTGTGGGGAAGATAATGGAGCAGATAATAAAGGGAGCAATCTGCAAACATTGCTTTAGGATGCTTAGGGCTAATCCTGCGTTGAGCAGGGGGTTGGACTAGATGGCCTGTATGGCCCCTTCCAACTCTATGATTCTATGATTCTAAACATCTGGAGGTCAATTTGGTAGTAGTTCAGCAGTGGAATAGGCTGCCTAAGGAGGTGGTGAGCTCCCCCTCACTGGCAGTCTTCAAGCAAAGGCTGGATACACACTTTTCTTGGATGCTTTAGGATGCTTAGGGCTGATCCTGCATTGAGCAGGGGGTTGGACTAGATGGCCTGTATGGCCCCTTCCAACTCTATGATTCTATGATTCTAGTTCAGCGTTGGAATAGGCTGCCTAAGGAGGTGGTGAGCTCCCCCTCACTGGCAGTCTTCAAGCAAAGGTTGGATGCACACTTTTCTTGGATGCTTTAGGATGCTCTGGGCTGATCCTGCGTTGAGCAGGGGGTTGGACTAGATGGCCTGTATGGCCCCTTCCCACTCTAGGATTCTATGATATAAGGAGAGTAAATGAGTAGCAAAGAACCGCAGAAGTGGTCACTCGGCACATGAAGTGGGACAGAAATTACATAACAGGGCACTAGTTGCAGAAAGCTGCATGGGTCCCTATAGACCACAGTCTAAGTTTGTTAACCATTTTGTAGAAGAAGAGTTGGGGGGTTTATCCGATTACTTGTGCAGAAAAGCCCTCCTGAATAATTTCGTGTTTGCATAGTTTGCTGGAATTAAGGGGAGGGGGGAGGGAAGTGCAGCCCAGGGGGCCAGGCAACTGAAGGACTTTGTATGCAGTGGCCAATATGAGCCTAGAGAATGCACAAAAACTTTCCATTTTGGTTTGGGGGGGGCAAAAATGCCCTGCAGCACACTGGCCAAATTGGATTGCCTTTCAAGCCACAGCTGGAAGAAGGAGGGAGGACCACCCAGGAAGGCTCAGGTGCCTGGGAGCCATTTCACCCATCCCTTCCCCCACCCCATGTCAAAGTAGCAGAGGGGGAGCAAAACAGGCCCTTTAAACTTATCAGGCGATGGGTACCCTCCCCCCATTTCTGCAGAGCAGAGGGTGGGCCTGCCCATCAGCTGAAAGCTCTTTCTCAAGCTCCCCCTGGCTGGGGGGCGGGGGGGGGGGCTGGGCTGAAGGCGCCATTGAGGCCTAACAGGTCAGCTGCGGACTGACCCTGCTCAGCAGTTTGGTTTCAGTGGCCAAACGGCCAAACCAAACGGGATAATAAAGGTTCAGGGAAGGGGCCCTCCTGGAACATCACTTCGGGGGCTCTGAGCCAGGCTGCATTCTAGCCTGTAAACCAGTCTGTGCCCCTCCCTGACAGGCGATCCCTTAAACTGAGTCTGGTGGCAGCAAACGGAGCCCCTGCAGGGCGGGCGTCATACATGCAGGCTCCGTCTGGCTCAGCCGCGGCCTCCTGCTCTGAGCACCTTATTTAGGTTTACGCTCCAGAAACGACTGTCCCTGCCCTTTCCTTGACTATTTAATGATTTGGGGCCACCTGGGATCTCTGAGGCCAGGAAGGAAGTGTTGCATTGAAGTCCATGCCCCTTGGAGGCACAAAGCCTGCCCAGGATCCCCAGCCCCAGAGAAGTGGGGCTGGCCCAACCAGAGCTGGGGGCTCCTCCGCCTTCGGGCCAGCCTGCGGGAATGCTCTCCCACGTGGGATCAGGGCCCTCGGGGACCACCGACGGAGCTGTTCCCCCAGCCCAGGCCTATGGCTGCGGCCCACAGAAGCATCAGCAAGGCCTGCTGGCCTCCCAGGTGGACAATAACCTCTGGGCCCCGTGCAGAGAGCCCACCTTAGCTCCTTATTCCACCCCCCTCCCTCCCACCAGAGGGAAGGCAGTGAGCGCGGGGGCTTCTTAAGACACATCCGTTTTAATAATCATTTATAACGAACGACTGGATTAATGTCCGCTGCCCTCACCCCACCCCCGGGGGAGGGCAGCCAGCAAAGAAACGAAACATTTCTTCTGGGAGCCCCACTGGACTGGGGAGAGAGCTGAAGGGCCCAATCTGGCTGCAGTCTGCCGCTGACGGGTGCTTTGCTCCCTTGGGAGAGGGCAGGGCTTCCGGGGCGGATGACAGCCGACCAGGAGCAAAATCAGACACCTGCGGCTCAGTTCTGCTCCCGAGCGACAGTTGCCACTGGGGTTCGATCACATTATCTGGCCTGGCTCGGATCCACATGCCCCACGGAGAGCTTGGCTCCGCTGCCGCCCACGCCCTCCTCCTGACTCAGCTCCCGTTACAGCCTACGGAGGAAGCGCAGCCCTTCCTCCTCTCCCCCCACGCCCCCCCAGCTCCTGGCATCGGGCCCAGCAGAGTGGAGCATCCCAAGGAAGAGTCAAAAAATGTGGCAGGCCCAAGGGGGTGATTATGGCGTGAACATGCAGGAACAGGCGGTGGCTTCCGGCAGCACATCCAGCGGGACTGAGATCAGGCTGGGCTGCATTTCTCCAGAGCCAGGCGGCCTCCGAATCAAGACAGAGCTTGAAGGGGCCCCATCCAGTCCAGCCCCCCACCTCCCTGGGGACTTAAGAATCTCACCCTTCTCACCATAAAACAGGAGCAGAGTCCAGCCAGGCACCCTGAAGACCAACAAAGCTTGCCCTCAAAAGCTCCCGCCTTGAATCAATCTCTGTTGGTCTCCAAGGGACCTGGCTGGAATCTCGTTTTGCTTTATTGGGCTGCTTCAGGCCATCACGGCCGCCCACTTGAATCTCCCCCTTCTGCCAGGTGCACACCCCGTCTCCTCCTCAAAACTTCCAGCCCCCTCCCAGGAGGCAGACTTGCTGCTAGCAGGACCTTGGTGGTCACTGGAGAGACGCTAAGGCAACACTCCCCAACTTGTGGGTCGTGTCCCAGAAGTGGGCCACGAAGCCTCTGAAAGGGGGTCAGCCCTCCTGTCCTTCACCTTGCTCTTCTCTGCATCTTCGGAACCAAAATCTGACTCTGGAAACAGCCTCTTCCACGCCAGGCGGGAGCTGCTATTTCTTACTGCATGTAGATGTTGATCCGCTAAAGTGTGACCTGGTGGACAGGGAAGGGCGGGAGGAGTTTAGAGGAGTTTAGAGGGCGTAATGCGGGGGGGGGGGGGCAGTCAAAGGCTGGGATGGGGCCTCCAGGGGCAAAGTCAGGATGCCGCTGGGGGGGTGGGGTTGCTGGACCCCTTGCACCCTGTTTGTTGATTTCTCCCACGGCGGGGTCGGGAGGTGAATATCTTCCACCGGCCAGAGATTCTGGGGTGTTTTTATTTTGGAGGGGGGGTCTTCAGAGCATGGAATTGGGGCCCCTGTGGGTAGGCAGGTAGTTGGACTAGATGACCATGGAGGTCCCTTCCAACCCTGTGAATCTGACTCTCAGGAAGGGAAGGGGCTCTCCAGGTCTTGCTCCCCTTCCCCCCCCCCCCGGCGCTTGGCCCTTGGCCCTGGGGGTGCGGCTGGGGGTGGCCCGACCAGGGACCTCCGGCCTGCCGAGGCGTGTGGGTGCCTCCGGGTCAGGCTCGCCCCGGCCCTCCTGCCCGGCCCCGCGGATGCGGCGGCCTTTCATGACTGTACGAGCCGCTGGCGCCGCCTTCCGCGGGCTCCGGCCAGGGCAGCGTCGCCCGCTCGGACTGGCAGCGCCTTTCCCGGGGGAGGGTGGGGGGAGCGTCTCCCGCGGCGCCCTCGGCCGGCCCTTTCCCGCAACCAGCCAGCCAGGGAGGCAGGCAGGCAGGCAGCGGCCGCCAGGGCTGCGGGGCGGGCCAAGGCGAGCCTCCCTCCGCCGGGACGCGCCTCCCCGCCCGCCCGCCCGCCCGTGCAGCGCCGCCGGCCGAGCCGAGCCGAGGCAGCCGAGGCCAGGCGCGGGGAGGCAGCAGCAGCAGCAGCCGGGCCGAGCAGCCGCGCGGGGCGAAGGAGGAGGTAAGAGGCGGCCTCGCGGCCCCCGCCGGTCTCTCTCCTCCCCCCCCCCCACCGGGTCTGGCGCCGCTCCGGGCGGGGGGGGCGGGGGGAGGGACTTGGGAGCCCAGGCGCCCCCCCCCCGCGCCCCTTTTATGGCTGGCGAGAAGGCGGCGGCGGCGGCAGCGCCCTGCCCGGAATCGCCCCGCAGACGAGACGCAGCGGAGAGGAGGGGAGGGGAGCGGCAGCAGGAGGAGGAGAAGGAGGAGGCGGCGGCGGCCTGGGGGAGAGGAGAGGGGAGGGGGGGCCTCTTGCTTCCCTGCCGGGAAGGGCGGCCGTGGCCTCTCCGTGCGGGCGGCGGCGCGCAGGGGCTGCAGGAAGGGCCCTCCGGCCCCCGCCGACCCTCGGCCCCGATCCCGGGGCTGCTGCGCCCTTCCCAGCGGAGCCGGGGCTGCCGGCAGGCCGGCGGCCACTGTTCGGGCGGGGCGGGGCGGGGGGGGGGACGAGGCGCAGTCCGCGGGCCCCCGCCGGCAGCCTGTTCCACTCCCCCGAGCGGCTGGCTGGGTCGCCCATTGCTCATGTCGAAGGTTTGAAGGCCGCCTTCTGCTACGGCAGTGGCCTCTCTCGAACGCCCGCCTACCTTGCAGGACGGGTGTGTGTTTTTCCAGCTGTGCCTCCTGTCCTGTGATTTGACAGGAGGCACAGCTGGACGGAGGGCCTCCTTTGGGGGCTGGGGGTGCAAGGGTCGATTTGGGGGCGCTCAAGCCAGGGTCAGTCTCTTCCCTTGTCTCTGGGGGATGCGATGCAAACAATAAAAGGGCGAGAGGGTTGTGAGTGTCCTGCATAGTGCAGGGGTTGGACTAGATGACCCAAGAGGCCCCTTCCGACTCTAGGATTTTTTATTCTAACCTCGGCCAGGAATTGTGGCTGTGTCCTTAGTCTGGTTGTGGATTTTGCACAGGAGAATATCTCCAAATTGTGTCCGAAGTCCAGTGCTGCTCTGCCAGCGCCTCCTGGGCTCTGGTCAGGAAGGGATCGGAGTTGGTCGTCCTACATGCCAAGGCTGTGCAGGGCACAGAGGGTCTTTCTTTTGGACTGTCGGTGCCCACCTCCTGCAGCATCAGCGTGGTTAAGACCAGCATGGTTAAACTGTAGAAGCAGGTTCAGTTCCCCACTCCTCTTCCCCCTGCAGTCAGCCAGGTGACCTTGGGCCAGTCAGTTCTCTCAGAGCTCTCCACCCCTCTTACCTCAGGGAGAGGAAGGGAAGGCGATTGCAAACTGCTTTTGAAAGCGGGGTATGGAAACCAGCGGTCCTTCATTTTGGTTCTCCAGGGAAAGGGCGACTACAAAATCCATGGGCTGCTCCTGCTTGCCTTTGCTCCCAGAGGTCCCAAGTGCAGGTCTTGGCAGCCTCTCCAGCAGAAAGGATCTGTGGAAGGAGGGGGGGGAGCCCTTCCCCCTGAGACCATCACGTCACCTGAATGGCAGGTGAGCCTAAGAGAAGCCCTGGAGGATCAGGCCAGGGGCTCATCCAGGCCAACTCTGCGTCTCACGAGGGGCCAAAAGCAGGTGCCCTCAGGGGGTCCACCAGGGCGGCCAGAACTCTAGAAGAACCCACTGTTGCCCCCCCCCCCCAGCACCAAGCAAACAGCATCACTGCCCCCAAACAGGGTACTCCATCTGCTCCTCCCCCACATGCAACCAGCTGGGTGACCTTGAGTCCTGTAGCTGATGGCAGCCAGAACGGTGGGCCAGAGGGACCAGGCATTGGCTCTGCGGAGGATCAGTTGGCAGTGGCCGCTTCTCTCCAGGCCTTGTCTAGGGAGGGACGCCCAGTGTCTTTAAGACCTGCTTGCCACCATGCCCAGTCACCTGCAGGATGCCAGGCTCAGCTCCCAGCATCCCTAAGGGAAGGCGTGTGGTGGGGCCTGGCTAGCACAGCCTAAGGGGGCCCTGTGATCTTAACTGCCCTGGCCTCAACCAAAGACCCGGCCGAAGAGCTCCGTTATACAGTCCCTGCGGACCTTTGCCAGTTCCGTCAGGGCCCTCAGCTCTCCCGGGAGCTCATTCCACTAGGCTGGGGCCGGGACGGAGAAGGCCCTGGCCCTGGTTGCAGCCAGGCGTATCTCTCTGGGCCCAGGACCTCTTACAGAACAGAAAAGTGCTCCCACAGGCTGTGGATGGCCTTGGAGGTCAAAACCAAGACCTTGAACTTGATCTGGGCCACAACTGGCAACCAATGCAGCTGCCTCAGCACAGGCTGGATATGGGGCCCCAAGATGATCTCGTGAGGTCCCTCGCAGCCCCGTTCTCCACCAGCTGGACTTTCCAGGCCGAGGACAAGGGCCGGCCTGCATGGAGCGAGATACAGAACTCCAGTCTGGAAGTCACTGTTGCATGAATCACTGTGGTGATTTAGATAAGAGTATTTGCATCCCACTTTTCCATTTAAAAATCCATTCAAAATGACTGACAAAAAAGGTTCCATTAAAAACTGGCCATGTCAACATGAAAAGGGAAGTTCAGTCAGAACAATGGCAGGGGAATAAAACGCTATTATAATTATTTGTTCTTCATTTCTACCCTGCCTTTCCCCGCAGTGGGGCCCAAAGCACCTTATCCTGTGCGACTACCCTGTGAGGAGGGCCAGGCAGAGAGAGAGAACGACGGGCCCAGGGTCAGGCTGTGAGCTTCCACGGCACAGCGTGGTGTCCTGGTTAAGAGCAGCGGCTTCTGATCTAGCGAGCCGAGTTTGATTCCCCCTCTTCCTCCACATGCATCAAGCTGGGTGACCTTGGACCACTCACAGTCCTGATAGTGCTGTTCTCGCAGAGCAGTAACATCAGGGCTCTCTCAGCCTCCCCTCCCTCACAGGATGTCTGTTGTGGGGAGAGGAAAGGGAAGGCAGAGAAAAGCAGCATATAAGAACCAACTCTTCTCCTCCTCCTCCTCCTCCTCCTCCTCCTCCTCCTCCTCCTCCTCCTCCTCCTCCTCCTCCTCCTCTTCCTCCTCCAAAAACCAGCTCTTCTTCTGCAAGTGGGGATTTGAGCCCCTCCAGGGCTCTCAGCCATTAACTCACAAGACCGTAAGGCCCTTACCAGAGAGCAGCTAAAACCACGTACCACATGAGCAGCGCAGCATCCCTTTCAAGAACTTTGTAATAAAAGCAGATCTTGGCCCTTGGCAGGTGAAGAGGCCGTTGTCCTCGGCAGGGGGGTCCCGCTTGGAGTGCCTCTGAGGGGCGTCTGTTCCAGTTGTTTTCTGGCTTCGACTGGCTTCCTGCCTGAAGAGCCGCGGGCTGTGATACTACGGGGTCCAGCCCCTCCCAGCTCGGCCTCAAGTGGGGGTGGATTCAGGTGGGTCACCGTGGGGGCTCAGGCATCAGGGCAAAGTCTGGGGTCCGGGGGCAGCTGAAGACCCGCTCTCCTAGCACACAAAAACCATAGCCAGAATTGTCGCCCCTAAGGGTGCCCCTGGACTCCGACTCCTGCTGATTATACCTGTTATGCAGTTTACTTAATTTATATCGCACCTCTGTCCCCAGCAGGAAGCCAAAGGTCTCTTTCCCTCTCGTTTTATCCTCACAACAACCCTCTGAGGTAGGCTAGGCTGAGAATGTGTGAGTGGGTGAAGGTCACCCAGCAAGTCTCCACAGCAGTCTGGGGGTTTGAACTTGGGTCTGCCAGATCCTAGTCTGATCACGCTGGCTCTACTTGCAATTTTCCTTATAAAAGATAATGATATATATATATATATATATATCTTTGTATGAATAAGTAGGCCAACCAGTGCCCTTTCATATCCTAATTAAGGAGCCCATTTGGTGTAGTGGTTAGGAGTGCGGCATGCCGGGTTTGATTCTGCGCTCCCCCACATGCAACCAGCTGGGTGACCTTGGGCTAGTCACAGCCCTGATAGAGCTATTCTGACCAAGCAGGAATATCAGGGCTCTGTCAGCCTCACCCACCCCACAGGGTGTCTGTTGTGGGGAGAGGAAAGGGAAGGCGACTGGAAGCCGCTTTGAGACTCCTTCAGGTAGGGAAAAGCGGCATCTAAGAACCGACTCTTCTTCTTCTTAAAGATGTATTTCATGTTGTTAATCAGTGAAGGAAGTTTAGGGTTTGATAGGAAAGCAAGTATTGCATGCATTTCCATTTCTCACGCTCACAAACACACGTCTCCACCAGCACCACCACCACATTCTCGTGCATTTTGCGTCCCCTCCTTGTCATCCTGCACTCCTGGGTTTGGGCACAGCCAGTTTCGTCCTGGGCCCGTCGGTGGGCTCTGCCTGGACCTTCCGTTAAGCTTTTTGCCCCATACAGCACTGAGTGAAATGGGGGTCCTGCTCCCCGATGTTTTTGGCTGCTCTTTGGCAGCATCTTGGCTGTGGTTGCCAGCCCCCCGGCCTCCTGTCTCCTCTCAGATGACAGAGATCAGCTCCCCTGGAGAAAGCGGCCTCTCTGGAGGGTGGGCTGTGTGGCCTTCTGCCCCAGTGAGGCCCCTTTCCTCCCCAATCCCTGCTGCCCCCACATCTTCGCTATTTCCCCGGCGCTTCTGGGCCGCCCTCCTCTCTGCCCCCTTTGCCTGAGGGTTGGGGCTGCGGTGGGGGGAGCATGAACTTTATCATCCCAACAGGGTTTCAGCCCTTGGGTGTTGAAGGGACGGGGGCTGTCCCTTGAGGGCCCTTGGATGGGGCAGGCAGGGGGCCGGCCGTGGGTGAGGGCAGGGCACAGCAAGGGGGCAGCCAGGTGGCTCTTTAGGAAGCCAAGCTCAGCGTAGGCAGGCGGATCTGGGTGTGGCTCTTTCAGCAATGGCTTTGGGGTGCTTCTGTGCCCCTGGTCAGTGGGGCAGTGCAGACTGGGGATGAGGAAGGCATCGGGATGCACATGGCGTCTGCTCAGCAACTTTCCTCGGCCCTCGTAAAATCTTCCAGTTACGGCAGCTGCAGCCGGCAAAGGCTGGGGGGGAGGGAGGGGAGGGCTCCTTGGCTGCCCAAGCCCACTTATGAAGCATGAATGAATCAATGAATGAACGAGGGAAGGAAGGAGGAAGGAAGGAAGGAAGGCAGGCAGGAGAGGGTGACTCAGCGCGCCGTCAGTCCCAGAGCTCGGATAATCTTGGAAGCAGCACAAGTTTCCCCTTTGTGGCCTGCGGCCTTATCGGAAGCCCTGCCGGCCTGATTGACTGCCTGTCGGCCGGCCGGCCTCTCTTGGGGGGGGGGGGCACTGGCACTTGCCTCCTTCTTGAGCACGTTGGGCTTTGCTGCCAGCTGGAGATGGGGGCGGAAGCACACCTGGGCTGCAGGAGGAGCTGCACTTGTGGGGCTGTGTGTGTGTGTGTGTGTGTGCGTGTGTGTGAGCACTCCTTGCCTCCCTCCTTCATGCCAAATGTCAAGGTGTACCTTGGAGAGCAGCGTAGGACCAAAGGACTTGGCAGGGGGCTCCAGCCAGTGAGGCAGGGGACATTCAGGGGCTTTTCGGGTTTTTAAGTATCCTTTCTCACGACACGGCTTTAAGGTAGGCAGGTGACTGTGGCCCCCGTTGTGAAGCTGGCCACTAAAGCCGTGGGAAAGAGGCTTCCTGCCCTCTTTCAGTGAAGGGTCTTGAGCCGGTGTGACCCTGCTTCCCTGGTGCACTCTGGACTTGTGCTCAAGTGGCCAGGGAGTGGCAATCCCGGGCAGGATTGCTGAGGGACACCCAGCTTGGTGCAGTGGTCAGGAGTGCGGACTTCTAATCTGGCATGCCGGGTTCGATTCTGCGCTCCCCCACATGCAGCCAGCTGGGTGACCTTGGGCTCCCCACGGCACTGATAAAACTGTTCTGACCGCGCAGTGATATCAGGGCTCTCTCAGCCTCACCCACCTCACAGGGTGTCTGTTGTGGGGAGAGGAAAGGGAAGGCGACTGTAAGCCGCTTTGAGCCTCCTTCGGGTAGAGAAAAGCGACATCTAAGAATCAACTCCTCTTCTTCTTTGCCACTTCTGCACAACGGGGCTTTCTTTCTCGTGCTCCCCCCCGCCCCCCCATGCAGGGCAGTGGATACCCCCCATCGGGTGCTGGTGAAGGTGACCTCCTGCCACATCCTTAAGGAATCCTCCTCTCGTGGGAGTCCCTTCTGAGGCTAAACGGGAACCTCTCTAGATGGACTGGCTGCTCCTTGCCGGACTTTGTCGGGGGCCGGGGGGGGCTTTGGACTCTGGACCTTTGGACATGCAGGCTGCTCTGCCACAGGGCCATGGCTGTGCCACTGACTGTGCATAAAGAGTTGCAGCCAATCCCTGTCCCTCGAGCCTTAGGAACCGGCAGGGGCTGTGTTGCTTGAAAGGACTAAGGAACTGGAGTCTCAGGACCATGGAGCTCAAAGAGGTCCTGGAAGCCATCTAGTCCACCCACCTCCTCAGGCTGAACCACACAGACCATGGAAATGTTTTCCTGATATCTTCCCGATATCATTCTCCACGTAGTTTAAAACTATGACTGCCGGTCCTGCTGCCCACAGGAACCTTTCCCTGCACTCCTCCAAGTGACCACCTTTTAAATACTCAAGGGGGTGGCAGGTGACAGTGGATGAGCGAGAGGGTTGTGAGTGTCCTGCATAGTGCAGGGGGGGGTGGACTAGATGACCCAGGAGGTCCCTTCCCACTCTGTTATTCTGTGATTCTAAGTTGATACCTCCCGCAGTGGTAGGTGTCATGTACAGGTGGCATCTCGTGTGTGTATGGGGGGGGGGGGGAGGTTGTTCTGGACACAACAACCCTTCTGTGGATGATCCCAATTCAGTTCCCGGCTTCTCCCCTTAAAAGGACCAGTCACTAGTGGATGGTGCAGAAGACCTCCTCGTGAGACCCCGGAGACCCCTGCCAGACTGAGTAGACAGGACTGGCCTGAATGGATGAAGGATCTGATTCTGCAGAAGCCCGTTTCTCCTGCCTGTTGGCGAGGGGCCCTGGCTCAGTGGGGGAGCCCCTGCTTGGCATGCAGAAGGTCCCAGGTTCAGTCCCTGCTGTTTCCAGTTAGAAAGGATCAGGCAGAGGGCAATGTGAAAGTCCCTGGGGGGGGGGCTATTCTGAGTAGACAAGATTAGCCCTTGGGTGCCAAGGGTCCTTTTGAAGAAAGGCTCCTGTTAGAGCCCCTGCTCGCCATGCAGAAGTCCCAGGTCAGGCCACAGCACCTCCGGCTAAGACCAGGTGGGAAGTGTTGGGAAAGGCCCTAGAGCAGGGGTGGGCGGACTGTGGCCCTCCAGATGTCCATGGACTACAATTCCCATGAGCCCATGTCCATGGACTACAATTCCCATGAGCTCATGGGAATTGTAGTCCATGGACATCTGGAGGTCCACAGTTTGCCCACCCCTGCCCTGGAGTGCTGCAGCCAGTGTGAGAAGACAAGACTAACGTCGATGGACCGGTGGTCTCATTCATTATGAAGCAGCATTGTGCATGCATGCATGTGGAACATCGCCCCCCCCCCCAAAAAAAAACTTGAAAAATAAAAAGTTCCTCCTCCTAAAGTTGCTGTCACGTGACAGTGAGATCCCAAAAGCCAGCCTTTGTCTCGGGACCCCCGAAGCAGAGCTTCTTTCCCATCGCCAACATCCCGTGGAACTGAACGTGGGCCGTTCTGCGCACCGATTAGGCGCCCTGTCCCTGCACCACAGCCCTTCCCCAGGGGCTGAAATGGGCCATGCCCTTCACCCCAGATTCTGCAGGGCGATTCCCTGGCCCCACCTGGAAGCCGCCTTGACTGGCATCTTCCAGAAGGCGGGTGCATTATGTTCCTTGTGAGCATCATGTTCCTTTGGAAATGCTTGGAGACACGGCCGCTGAGCTGGCTGGAATCTGCTCCATAAAAATGATTTCTCTGTGTTATTAAGTCAGAAGAAATGCCCTCCATAGATCACAGGCACTGAAAGAGTGTCATCTTTTATTTTAATGGGTTGGTGACTTCATTAAGTGGATTTAAAAGACTCCTCCCCAAATAAGGCCCCTCAAAAGCTCTAATTTAATTTGTCACAGGCCAAATTGTCCCTCCTGAATGCCCCGCAGTAAGCCCAGCCCCTCCCCTCCCCGGCTGGACTGTGTGTTTCGGGGGGAAATGCAGAACCGAGAAGGGCCACGTTGGCATCCCAAGCCCCCTCCCCCCCCCGGCTCTGGGGCCTCCTTGGTTGACACACAGGGCCTCAGCAGGCCCCTCTTGGGCGGCTGCAGCAGCAGCAGCAGCGGCATCTCCAGGGGTGGAGAGAGCCGTGCCAGGGGAGTGGGCAGCACCGCAGCGGAAGAGGGCTGGGCTCCCCAGGCCTGGCTCTCTGCTTCGGGGGCCTCTTCCTGGTCAACGCAGGGGCCGGGCTGGACAGGGTTCAGCTCTGATGGAAAGGCTGCAGCAGGGGTAGCCAACCCCCAGGCAATAGAGGCCAGCCCTCCCTGGAGGAACTGGCTGCTTGGGGGGCACGCTGGTGTGCTCTGCTCTGCTCTGCTCTGCTGAGGAATCCGCGGGGCCTCTGGGAAAAGGAGGAGGGGGAGTTGGTTTTTGTACCCCTTCCTCTCCCCACAACAGAGACCCCCTGTAGGCAGGTGGGCCTGAGAGAGTTCTCATGGAACTGCTCTGCAAGAACGGCCCTAAGAGAACTGTGACTGGCCCAAGGCCTCCCAGCTGGCTGCCTGGGGAGGAGGAGGATGAGGGGCCACTGCTCTCGCATCACAAGACCACGTGGCCTCCCACGAGAAAACCGGGTGTGGCTGGAATGGCGATTGGTGCAAAGATATGTCCATCACCCACTGGGAGGGAGGGAGGGGCTGGCTGGCTGCTGATGAGGGACTCCGGGGAGGCTTCGTGCCCACGTAAGGCGGGGGGGGGGGGGGGGGGAGAGCATGATTCACTGACCAGTGACCGGAGTCCATTCCAGTAGCAGCAGGAAGAGTGTCATTTGTGCCATGAGGGATGAAGGAAGCACTCCAGGTCGCTGCCCTCTCAGGGCATGCAGGTAGCCCGTTTGGCAGTGCAGGAGACGAGAGTGGGGCCGGGCGCTCTGCGAGGGGAGTTCCTAGGCGGGTTCCCCACTCCCCCAAAACAGCAGGCACACTCTGCAGAAGAAAGGGCTGGGAGCCCCATTCACAGGACTCTCATGGGGCAGGGGCAGGGGGTGGGACTAGATTCCCCCCCCCTTGACGTGCCCTTCTCTGCAAGATGTGGGGTCTGCGAGAGAGCCCCCCCCTCTGATTCAGGACCCTGCCGAAAATGCTTTCTGTCTGAATCTGTATTCTCATGGCAGCTGAATCGTTCTTATGGCCTCAAAAGAAACTTGTTCTGTGCCAGAAATTCCAAGGACTGACCCTGGGCTCCACGGCCCACTCGAGAGGGACATTTTCCAGAAATATTGACACCCTGGGAAACATAAATCTGGGGGAGGATTTTTTTTTGGTGGGGGGGGAACCAGACATTTGGGGGACACTGGAAATGTATGCCGTACATATTTCCTTATCAAAACAAAATGCATGAACTTAAAATGCATTTTTCATAACTTTGTAGACATATAAAAGTGTTATCGTTGGTGAATTTATGAAATTTAGAACGATAAATGGCCAACATAACGCCAGGCCCTGGCAGCAAAAGCGCCCCCATCATCATTTTTGCCACCAGAGAAAAAGGATAAAATTTGAAAATAAGGCCCATAAATATTTGCAGTAAACAAAAGAGAGCTCTTTATTTGGACTCGGAATCCATCTTTGTGGTGTCCCAGTCCTGGGGGCCATCGGCAGAGCTGGACGTTTCATCAGACGGGAGAAGGAGCCACCCTGAGCAGCATTTCAGTGGTGTGGCTTCACCCTGTGCGTTGTGCGGATTGTGCACCAGAGCGGTCTCAGCTGAACAAGCCTCCCCTTGAGAAGAGGCCGCTTCAGTCTGCAGCCGAGGCAAGGAAATACCCTCCGCATCTGAGGAACTAAGGAACTAAGGAGTTCTGAGGAACTAAGAAAGAAAAGGAAAATGTTCAGGAAATGGAGGGAAGGACAGAGCTCTAAAGAAGAGTACCTACAGGTTACTAGGCACTGTAGATCAATCATCAGAAAGGCCAAAGCTGAGAGTGAGCTAAGATTGGCCAGGGAAGCCCATTGTAACAAGAAAAGCCCATTGTAACAAAAAAACGTTATTCTGATCTTCAAAAAAGGGAGGAAGGATGACCCAGGAAACTACAGACCAGTGAGTCTGACCTCTGTTGTGGGGAAGATAATGGAGCAGATATTAAAGGGAGCGATCTGCAAACATCTGGAGGACAATTTGGTGATCCAAGGAAGTCAGCATGGATTTGTCTCCAGCATGTCTTGCCAGACCAACCTAGTTTCCTTTTTTGACCAAGTAACAGGTTTGCTGGATCGGGGAAATTCGGTTGATGTCATTTACTTGGATTTTAGTAAAGCTTTTGACAAGGTTCCCCATGATGTTCTGATGGATAGGTTGAAGGACTGCAATCTGGATTTTCAGATAGTTAGGTGGATAGGGAATTGGTTAGAGAACCGCACTCAAAGAGTTGTTGTCAATGGTGTTTCATCAGACTGGAGAGAGGTGAGTAGCGGGGTACCTCAGGGTTCGGTGCTCGGCCCGGTACTTTTTAACATATTTATTAATGATCTAGATGAGGGGGTGGAGGGACTACTCATCAAGTTTGCAGATGACACCAAATTGGGAGGACTGGCAAATACTCCGGAAGATAGAGACAGAGTTCAACGAGATCTGAACACAATGGAAAAATGGGCAAATGAGAACAAGATGCAATTTAATAAAGATAAGTGTAAAGTTCTGCATCTGGGTCAGAAAAATGAAAAGCATGCCTATTGGATGGGGGATACGCTTCTAGGTAGCACTGTGTGTGAACGAGACCTTGGGGTACTTGTGGATTGTAAACTAAACATGAGCAGGCAGTGTGATGCAGCGGTAAAAAAGGCAAATGCCATTTTGGGCTGTATCAACAGAGGCATCACATCAAAATCACAAGATGTCATAGTCCCATTGTATACGGCACTGGTCAGACCACACCTGGAGTACTGTGTGCAGTTCTGGAGGCCTCACTTCAAGAAGAACGTAGATAAAATTGAAAGGGTACAGAGGAGAGCGACGAAGATGATCTGGGGCCAAGGGACCAAGCCCTATGAAGATAGGTTGAGGGACTTGGGAATGTTCAGCCTGGAGAAAAGGAGGTTGAGAGGGGACATGATAGCCCTCTTTAAGTATTTGAAAGGTTGTCACTTGGAGGAGGGCAGGATGCTGTTTCTGCTGGCTGCAGAGGAGAGGACACGCAGTAATGGGTTTAAACTTCAAGTACAACGATATAGGCTAGATATCAGGAAAAAGTTTTTCACAGTCAGAGTAGTTCAGCAGTGGAACAGGCTGCCTAAGGAGGTGGTGAGCTCCCCCTCACTGGAAGTCTTCAAGCAAAGGTTGGATACACACTTTTCTTGGATGCTTTAGGATGCTTAGGGCTAATCCTGCGTTGAGCAGGGGGTTGGACTAGATGGCCTGTATGGCCCCTTCCAACTCTATGATTCTATGATTCTATGATTCTATGATCTCCTGCAGAGTCCTGCATGGCGGCCTCGATCCTGCTCCGTTCCTGGGAAGCATTGGGACGTGGGATGATGTGTCCCCTTCACAAGCATTTCACTCCCTTCCTGTCTTTGCAGGACGGCAGGAGGGGCTCCTTCGAGTCCGATAAGGAGGGGGAGCAGGGTGTGTGTGTGTGTGAACGTTCCTGAGACAGAGGGCCTTTTGTCCAATACTTTTGAGCAGGGGTAGTCAAACTGCGGCCCTCCAGATGTCCATGGACTACAATTCCCAGGAGCCCCTGCCAGCGAATGCTGGCAGGGGGCTCCTGGGAATTGTAGTCCATGGACATCTGGAGGGCTGCAGTTTGACTAGCCCTGCTTTTGAGAGCTTTTACTCTTGAAAGCTCAGACTGCTCCCCCCCCCACAAAAGATCTTGTCGGTTTCGCAGGTTCTGCTGGACTCAAATCTCGCGGTTTCTACGCAGACTAACCTGGCTGCTCACCTGAGGAAGGTCTTAGCCGAGCTGATTCTTTTCTTTGAAGTGTCCCATTCCCCAAACGTTCCATTGTTCTGTTGGGGAGATGAAATAAAAGAAATCAGCAGGAGGGAACCAGGGAAAGGTCCAGGAGCACCTAAGAGCCCAGCACGATTTTGGCAGGTGTGGGTTCTTGGGCGTCCAGCTCCCTTGGTATTTGCTGGTGGGAACTTTGAGGGCCATTTTGCACGGCTTCAAAGTAGCACAATGGTTGCTATTTGGAAACGCTACTAATTTGCCATAACCCACGACGTCGTAGACAATCTGCAACAATCCTGAAACCAATCAGCAAAAAGCGCTTCGTTGTGGCGCTTTCAGGGGAATCCAGAAAAGTGGATTCACCCTCCGGATAGCGATACACTCCTGCAACCAATCTGCAACAGTAGCGCTAAAGACCTGTGCGTTACCATTGTTGCTGGTTCTTCAAAGTCCCTCCCCCTGGCTCTCTCCTCCAAACTTCCGGCGAAGCGATCGCCATTTTTTTTTCTCCGAGCGAGCGGGGATAAACGCACCAGCGAGCCTCTTTCTGTTTAGAGGCTTCCCTGGCTTCAGTCCTTCACCTTTAGTCACTAAGCACAAACCACTGAAAAGCCCGTTTGCTGAAATAAAGTCCCTTTATTTTTTACAAATAAATTCAGCCGAAAATCGTGAGGGGGGGGGATTTTTTTTTTATCACTCGAGGCAGCGTGCAAACGATCATACAATCAAACGACAGCTCACATTAGGCAGCTGGATGGGTCTCTCCATAGCAATGAATCTACCTAGATTCGTTGCTATGGGTCGTTTTTTTTTTTTTTTTAAACCTTTCTTAAAGGGAAAGGGGCTGTTTGGGAGCATGCTAACGGCTGCCCATTGGCTGCTTGACGGCCAGGGGCGGGACGAGCTTGGCAATAGCGCTTCCTTTCTAGCGATTTCTGCCGAGACCGGAAGCCTGTGGGAAACGCTAAAAAACGCAACTGATTCCACTACAAAGGCAGGTATGCATAACGACGAATTCCACTATTTTAAATGGCGATTTTTCATTCCGCAAACAATTTGCAACAAAGATCCCTGTGCGAAAAGGCCCTGACCGAAAACCACAGTGGCCTCTAAACTGCTGCTGGAGTCCAGTATTGTCCCTGGGCAGAAGTCTGGTTAGCAAACTTCCCAAAGAGAGCTGCCTCTGGAACTCGGGTCAGGGCTGCCTCAGGCACAGGCCGCTCCATGGTTGGGGTCAGCCTGCAGGAGCCCCCTCCCCCTGGAATGTGAACAACGTAGGCCTATTCCCAAGAGAACGCAGGCCGATCTAGCAAGCTTGCCATGTTCTTTCAAGCGCCCTGCCTGCTCTGGCTTTCATAGAATCACAGAATCATAGAGTTGGAAGGGGTCACATAGGCCATCTAGTCCAACCCCCTGCTCAATGCAGGATCAGCCCAAAGCATCCTAAAGCATCCAAGAAAAGTGTGTATCCAACCTTTGCTTGAAGACTTCCAGTGAGGGGGAGCTCACTACCTCCTTAGGCAGCCTATTCCACTGCTGAACTACTCTGACTGTGAAAAATTGTTTTCCTGATATCTAGCCTATATCGTTGTACTTGAAGTTTAAACCCATTACTGCGTGTCATAGAATCATAGAATCATAGAATCATAGAGTTGGAAGGGGCCATACAGGCCATCTAGTCCAACCCCCTGCTCAATGCAGGATTAGCCCTAAGCATCCTAAAGCATCCAAGAAAAGTGTGTATCCAACCTTTGCTTGAAGACTTCCAGTGAGGGGGCACTCACCACCTCCTTAGGCAGCCTATTCCACTGCTGAACGACTCTGACTGAGAAAAATTTTTTCCTGATATCTAGCCTATATCGTTGTACTTGAAGTTTAAACCCATTACTGCGTGTCCTTTCCTCTGCAGCCAGCAGAAACAGCATCCTGCCCTCCTCCAAGTGACAACCTTTCAAATACTTAAAGAGGGCTATCATGTCCCCTCTCAACCTCCTTTTCTCCAGGCTGAACATTCCCAAGTCCCTCAACCTATCTTCATAGGGCTTGGTCCCTTGGCCCCAGATCATCTTCGTAGCTCTCCTCTGTACCCTTTCAATTTTATCGATGTCCTTTTTGAAGTGAGGCCTCCAGAACTGCACACAGTACTCCAGGTGTGGTCTGACCAGTGCCGTATACAATGGGACTATGACATCTTGTGATTTTGATGTGATGCTTCTGTTGATACAGCCCAAAATGGCATTTGCCTTTTTTACCGCTGCATCACACTGCCTGCTCATGTTTAGTTTACAATCCACAAGTACCCCAAGGTCTCGTTCACACACAGTGCTACCTAGAAGCGTATCCCCCATCCAGTAGGCATGCTTTTCATTTTTCTGACCCAGATGCAGAACTTTACACTTATCTTTATTAAATTGCATCTTGTTCTCATTTGCCCATTTTTCCATTGTGTTCAGATCTCGTTGAACTCTGTCTCTATCTTCCAGAGTATTTGCCAGTCCTCCCAATTTGGTGTCATCTGCAAACTTGATGAGTAGTCCCTCCACCCCCTCATCTAGATCATTAATAAATATGTTAAAAAGTACCGGGCCGAGCACCGAACCCTGAGGTACCCCGCTACTCACCTCTCTCCAGTCTGATGAAACACCATTGACAACAACTCTTTGAGTGCGGTTCTCTAACCAATTCCCTATCCACCTAACGATCTGAAAATCCAGATTGCAGTCCTTCAACTTATCCATCAGAACATCATGGGGAACCTTGTCAAAAGCTTTACTAAAATCCAAGTAAATGACATCAACCAAATTTCCCCGATCCAGCAAACCTGTTACTTGGTCAAAAAAGGAAACTAGGTTGGTCTGGCAGGACCTGTTGGAGACAAATCCATGCTGACTTCCTTGGATCACCAAATTGTCCTCCAGATGTTTGCAGATCGCTCCCTTTAATATCTGCTCCATTATCTTCCCCACAACAGAGGTCAGACTCACTGGTCTGTAGTTTCCCGGGTCATCCTTCCTCCCTTTTTTGAAGATCGGAATAACGTTTGCTCTTTTCCAGTCCTCCGGGACATCTCCAGTCCTTAAAGAGGTTCCGAAGATGATGGACAAGGGCTGTGCAAGTTCTCTGGAAAGTTCTTTGAGTACTCTCGGGTGCATTTCATCTGGACCAGGGGATTTGAACTCATCCAGTGCAGCTAAATGCCTCTCGACCACCTCTCTATCCATGTTAACCTGCCACCCAGACACTATCCTTTGGCTACAGCCATCTCTAGATGTGCCTAAACACTTAGACCTGTGGGAAAAAACAGATGTAAAATAGGCACTAAGCCTTTCTGCTTTCTCTGCATCTTTCGTTAGAGTTTGTCCATCCGCACCCAACAGCGGGCCTATTGCCTCCTTTACTTTACGTTTGCTCCTCATGTAACTGAAAAATCTTTTCTTGTTACAATGGGCTTCCCTGGCCAATCTTAGCTCACTCTCAGCTTTGGCCTTTCTGATGATTGATCTACAGTGCCTAGTAACCTGTAGGTACTCTTCTTTAGAGCTCTGTCCTTCCCTCCATTTCCTGAACATTTTCCTTTTCTTTCTTAGTTCCTCTTGAAGTTCTCTGTTCATCCAAATAGGCTTCTTAGAGCTCCTGCAGTGTTTTCGTATTTCTGGGATAGTCATTGATTGAGCATGCAATAGCTCTTGTTTGAGTAGCGCCCACCCTTCACATGCTCCCTTCCCTTCCAGCATTCTCGTCCATGGTATGACACTCATCATGTCTCTGAGTTTATTAAAGTTTGCCCTACGAAAATCCAACATCCGCGTCTGGCTACAAGCTTCCTTGGCTCCCCATCTCAAAAGGAATTCTATGAGGACATGGTCACTTCCCCCTAGGGTCCCCACCTCCTTCAC
Organism: Paroedura picta; assembly: GCF_049243985.1. Lineage (NCBI taxonomy): Eukaryota > Metazoa > Chordata > Lepidosauria > Squamata > Gekkonidae > Paroedura > Paroedura picta. The sequence continues at coordinate 4,780,625 of NC_135375.1, forward strand.
CTCATCCACCAACTCTTGCCTGTTGGTCAGTATTAAGTCCAGTATGGCTGAACCTCTTGTGGGTTCATCTACCATTTGATAAATGAAATTGTCAGCCAGGCAGGTCAGAAAGTTGCATGACTGAGGACGCTTCGCAGAGTTTGTTTCCCAGCACACATCTGGGAAATTGAAGTCACCCATGATGACAAGGTCCTGCCGTTTGGATATTTTCTCAAGCTGCTCACAAAGTGCAGCATCCACATCCTCTCGTTGGTCAGGCGGTCGGTAGCAGACACCAACCACCACACTGTTTGTTTTCCCCTCGCTTATTTTCACCCAGATGCTTTCCACTGTAGATATGCTCTCCTTCACTAGAATTTCCTGACAGGTAAGCCCTTTCCTCACATACAGTGCCACTCCTCCACCTCTTCGATCTATTCTGTTTTTTCTGACCAGTTCATATCCATCCACCATTACATTCCAGTCATGAGAATCATTCCACCAAGTTTCTGTGATGCCTACTAGATCATACCTTTCCATCAGCATGAGAAGTTCCAACTCTTCCTTTTTATTGCCCATGCTTCGGGCGTTAGTATAAAGACATCTGAATCCTTTTACTTTTGGTTCCCTATGAGCTGGCCTTGCCGGTTGGGCTGCCTCCGATAGTTTTCCTTCCATACACTCCCTATGTTGATCGTCTCCTTCCCCTAGTGGCTTTAGTTTAAAGCTCTCCTGATGAATCTCCCCAGGTTCCTGCCAAACACATTCTTCCCCAGTTTTGATAAGTGCAGTCCATCAGGTGCTAGTAGGCCTTCCTCAAGAAAGCCTATCCCATGGTCCCAGAAACCAAATCTCTCCTGCCGGCACCAACTACGCAGCCAGTGATTCACCTCCATTATCTTCCTCTCCCGACGCATTCCTCTTCCCTTGACAGGCAAGATTGAAGAGAATACCACTTGTGCCCCCATTTGCTTGAGCTTCCTCCCCAGATCTTGATAGTCTTTTTTAATAGGAGCGATGGTGTCCTCTCCTCTGCAGCCAACAGAAACAGCATCCTGCCATCCTCCAAGTGACAACCTTTCAAATACTTAAAGAGGGCTATCATGTCCCCTCTCAACCTCCTTTTCTCCAGGCTGAACATTCCCAAGTCCCTCAACCTATCTTCACAGGGCTTGGCTTTGGAGTGGGTGACTCTGCTGTCAGAGGAGGAGGTGACGCTGGATCGTGCCTCTGACCCCCTTGGGTGCTCTGTGCAAAGGGGGTGTGCGGAGGCCATTTTGCCAGGCTTAGGTCCCCACGAAGGTCTCGCCCCTCTGCCTTTTGTGGGGTCTCCTTGGCTGACCGTGCCTGGAGTGGGGTGGGGAGTACAGATGACGTCTTGCGGCCTCTTTTCGGGAAAGCACAAATCTTCCCATCTGGTTTCGGAGTCTTGGTTCTGCCCACTGCTCAATATTTCCAGACATCCAGCATAGCTGAGTTTTTGGATGCAGGTTTGAAACACGGCTGCAATTTTGAGTTCCCGCCAGCCTTCTTGATCCTTTTTACTCCCCCTTCTAAGCCCCCCAAAGAGAATCCTGCTGCTGCTGTGGTGACCTCCGGTGCATGTGTGAACGTGCCTGGGGATGTGCTCGTGTTTGATTCCAGGTGCTGCTCCTGACCTGCATCCTTGAAGGTCCTCGGACCCCTCTGAGCTTTGGCCTCACTCTTGTCCCTCTTGGGGCTTCTGTCAATGCCGCCCTCTGAACTTTGGTGTGACCTGAAATAGGCCTGTCTCCTGAACTGAGGGGGGGGGGAAATGAGCAGTTCTAGGAGCCAGACCCTTGCGAGAGGGACAGAGAGCGAGATTCTCCACTTATGTATGGGTGGGTGGGTGGGTGGGGGTATCTGGCCTAAACTCTTAGGCAGTGGCAGTTCTTAGAAATTAAGAGATTTTTATTGAAAAATAAAATGTAAGAAGATCCCTAATGACATACACACAATTTAAGCTAACACATACAGATTAAACAAAAGTGGTGATAGGGTATGATAGAGGACTAAGATTTGAGTCAGAGAAAGTTCTTTGTTCCCTTTTTATAGCCAGATTTGTACCATGGGGTAAAATATTCTTTATTAAATTATCTCTGTTGTACAAAACACTATGTACAGTTGATTTTTCAAAATATATATAACTTTTTATGTACAAGTCTTTCAAGTAACTAACTCCAGCTTACAAATTACACAATTCAACATGGGGGCTAGGAAGGGCAGGGGAGGGCAACCCAGTAACAACCCCTGATCAGATGGGGTTAATTGGACAATACTAAAGAAACAGACTTGCTAATGGGTGAGCCAGGCTTTGGCAAAGGAGGCGTAATAGGTTTGTTGGGACCTAGGTGTGGGACACATTTGCATTTGGGGCCAGGTGGGCTTCCGAGGCTGGGGAGTTTGATGTACCAGCAATTAAGGACAGGAAGAACTCGCAGAAAGAACTCCCAGGCTCTTCATCCTGTAGAGACAGGAAGGGAAAGAATGCCTTTCAGGTGTGGAGGGTTGTTGAGGGAACTGGCCACTAGCCTTGTTCTTGTTGAGCCAGGATAAAGGAAAGAGCAAATGGCCCAGCCCTTCCTTGGTGCAGATTAATTTAAGGTGACCTGATTGTCCCACTTTTTGGAGGGACCTCTGGGGGCACCTGGCAAATTGTACTTATGTTGAAATTTAAAAAAAATATATTACAATACTATTCTTGTGTTCTATGCGTTCTATGAAACTTTTTGTTGCTCCATAGAGACCGAATTTTTAATCAAGAACCCCCCCCCCCGGTCAATTGTGTCCCGCTTTACCAATGTTAAAATCTGGTCACCTTAGATCAGGGGTAGTCAAACTGCGGCCCTCCAGATGTCCATGGACTACAATTCCCAGGAGCCCCTGCCAGCATTCGGTGGCAGGGGGCTGCTGGGAATTGTAGTCCATGGACATCTGGAGGGCCACAGTTTGACTACCCCTGCCTTAGATTAATTGCATCACTCTTGTGGCAGCCAGAAATTCTCCTGGGTGAGACTGACCTTGCATCTGGCCTCTTTGTGCTCTGCAAGGCTTTCTGGGGAGCCTCTCCTAGCCTCTCTTGCTTACAGGGAACCAGAAATACAGATGGAGGTTTGCAGCTGAGTCCCTCCTTGTGCAGCCGAGGGTATCTCTTGGGGCCTATCATGAGGGGGCTTTTATGGGGACTTCTGCATGGCAAGGCTGCCAGGGGGGATTAAGAAGCCTTCCTCCCCTCGGTGCCGGAAGGGAGGTGTAAAGCTGCCTTATCCTGGAGTGCCTTTGTGGGCACAGAGGTATTTTCCTGACCTGGCAGTCGCTTTAGCTCATAGATCATTTTACGATCTGGTGGCGGGGATCTGTTTGTAAGTGCATTCATTGCTACTATACTTTTAATTTTGGGAAGGTGAGCCATCACAGATGCTTCTTGCAGAGAGACAAGAGAAGCTGATCCGTATTAAATTTTCTTATTAGGTGTCATAAATTACAAATGTGTAAAAGGTGGGTGAAAATAGATCAGTGACGGTTGCGGTGCTCGAGCCCCAGACGGACCTCAAAGCTGGCAGAGGGTGCTGAGCTGGAAGGCTGGGCTGTGGGGCGAGCTGAGTGTGTGTCTCTGTGCTCCAGAGGCGGGAGCCCCACAACTGCTTACGTGCACAGCTGGAAGCAAAGAGAATTGCAGCGATGTTTGCTGAGAGATGGGGGCACTGGAAACATCTGCTCCACATGGGCCAGGGAGGGCCGGCAGGCACTGCTGTGTGAGAGAGGAAAAGTGTCGCAGGATTTGGATTTCATTAGAGAGGAGATGGGATCGGTGCTCCTTTCCGGATAGGGGATAGAAGGAAAGAAAGCCATTGGTGGTCTAGAATGGGAGAGAGACTCTCCCTCTGAGGCTCCTCCGTTGGGGATTGACAGTTTCTTTCAACGAGAAGCAAAAAGTAGCACAGAATCTTAAGCGATCGGAGGTCTGTTCACGGTGTGATCCTGCGCATGATGTCCCTCCTACATCGCTTTGCCTGAGTAGGTGCCCCTCTTCCTGTGCCCTCCAGGGCAGGAGCATCCTGTGCATCATCTAAAAAATATCTCCTGGGGAAGAGCACACCTTCTGATTTCTTGGTCAGCTTCCCCTAAACATCGTCCACTGAATATTTGGTGGAGCTTAACTCTGAGCCACCTCCCTCCTTTGCAGTTGGCCTGCTTTCTGTCCCGTGCTTGCTTTGAGCCCCCTCTTCCCCTCCCCGCCTTTCCCCCTTGCTCTCTGGCTCCTGCCTCGGGCCGGTCCAGGTGGAGAGGCTATTCCGGCCCCTTTGGTTGTCTGCACATGAGCAGTGAATCCTTGCTGCCTAAGTGGGCAGTGGTGAATGAGCCGTCGGGGAAGCTGGGCACCGTCCTTGTGGGTAGCCGACACCAGCCCTGTGCCTTTCCTTGTTGGCATCAGTTTCCGGCTCCTGATTCTCCCCCCCCCCCTTGCCACCATCGTAGAAGAGCTCCTCTCTCCTTGGAGGCCCCTGTTTTCGCGCACCTCCTTGGTGCCTTGAAGCTCTCCTCCGCAGAGGGCCAGCTTGTCCTCTTCCTGATCACATCCGTTTGTTCATCCCGGTGGGGCTGTAATTTGCGCCTGAGCAAGTGGTCTGTGCAGAACAAACAGTTTTACACCTCTGTTTCTTCCTGCCGGCTTATAAAACACAAGGTCCAAACCATCATTAAAGCACAAACACGGCAAAAACCATGGAAACAATTTCACCACACCTGGGCGCATGAGCAGGGTGCCCCAGGCTGGAAGAGCTCAGTCGTAGGCGGACGGAGGCAGCATTCTGTCCAGGGAGGGGGGACCACGGTGCGCATGAGGAAGCCAGCCTGCAGGGTTTCTTCTCCCAATGGCGGGGGCTGGGAACAGGTTCCTGCTTCTACTAGCCCAAGGTCCTCTTCCGGGGTTGGCAGTTTTCTTCAGATCGAGGCTCCCCCCTCCTTGGAGGGCTCCGACTTGGTAATCAGCTGGCAAAGCCCAGAGGTGGTCCCTTGGCTATCCTGAAGGGGCTTGGGCCCTGGAGCCCTTTCACAGCTGGGATCAACAGTCCAGCGGCTCCCTGTCCCCAACCAATCCTTAAGCCAGGGGTAGTCAAACTGCGGCCCTCCAGATGTCCATGGACTACAATTCCCAGGAGCCCTTGCCAGCATTCGCCAGCGAATGCTGGCAAGGGCTCCTGGGAATTGTAGTCCATGGACATCTGGAGGACCGCAGTTTGACTACCCCTGCCTTAAGCAGTTGTTGGGCCTAGTGGACAGCTGCAGGCCTGATGTTGCTCTCACACTCAACTCAGGTGTGCGTTTTTAAGGAATGTTGATGCCACCTCCAGAATGCTGGCAATTGTTGGATATTGTAATGCTGCATACAGTAGGAAAGGGTTTTAAGAGGGAAAGGGTTAAGAGAATCTTCTCACTAGGACGGGCACCTTCTATTTGATTCGATGCTGAGCATCTTGACCCTAAGCCGAACAAACCACTAAACTAATTCTGTATGTAAAATTTCTGTCTCTTGTTGCCATTTGGAGCCAGGCCATCTTTGCCATTTGTTCGAACAGCATTTCCCCCTTAACTGGGAAACGAGGATCAAAGATTCTGCTTAAAGCTTCTGTGATTCCAAGGCAAATAATTTCCCCCCCCCACCCCTCCATTTAGCCTAATAGTGATCACTCTGACAGTTGTTGCCTTCCATCTCTGCCTTGTCTTCTCTCTGGAGAGGCACTGAGGTCTCCTTGGCCAGCTGTTGTCCAGATGTCACCCATCACTGGGAGACCGCTTGACATTACATCAGTGGGGAGGCTCTTCCTAGTAGCAATCTGTAGCCTCTCCTGCTACCGTGTGGCACCTCTCCATGCCGCTGTGGGTGGAAGAAACTCGGGCAGCGGCCAGCAGCCAGTCCTGTGAAGTGCCGTGGGTCTAATCCACAGGGTGGTCTCCCGGAGCAAGGACGGGTGTGCGTCTGTGCCTGCATGCTTAATGTATTTATATATTATTTATCAGATTTGTATTTTGCCTTTCTTCCCCTAAATGGGCCAACAAGGCAGCTAACGGTTTAAAACATACACGATAAAATCACATTTTAAAACATTTAATATCAGCCCCTCTCCAAAACACACATAATGAATCATAGAACCATAGAATCACAGAGTTGTGAGGGACCTCCTGGGTCATCTAGTCCAACCCCCTGCACTACGCATGACACTCACATCCCTCTCACTCATCCACTGTCACCTGCCACCCCCTTGAGCCTTCCCAGAATCAGCCTCTCCGTCAGATGGCTCTCCAGCCTCTGTCTGAAAATCTCCAAAGACGGAGAACCCACCACCTCCCGAGGAAGACTGTTCCACTGGGAAACCGCTCTGACCGTCAGGAACTTCTTCCGGAGGTTTAGACGGAATTTAGAATCATAAAGCGGGAAGGGACCTCCTGGGTCATCTAGTCCAACCCCCTGCACGATGCAGGGCACTCACCACCCTCTTGCTCATCCACTGTCACCTGCCACCCCCCGGACCCTTCACAGACCAGCACAGCTGCGCACTGGAATCTGTCTTCAGAAGGTGGGGGCACCCAAAGGAGACCCTCCAAACCTGTTGCCTCAATTTGGTGCAAGTGGGGCCGGGATAAGGGTCTGTGGCAAACTTGTGAAGGTGGGCGGGAGCGCACGTGAGAGCATCAGGGGGCTGTCAGTCAGGAAAAGGTGCTTATTTGCCACCGGAAGGACGTGGCCGCACCATCCCCGGCTGTCCCCTGGGGCTTGAGGCTGTGGGTGAGGACTCAACTGATCCTGGCCGAGGGTTTGGGCTACTTCCTTCCTTCCTTCCTTCCTTCCTTCCTTCCTTCCTTCCTTCCTTCCTGCACTCTGGGGGGAATCAGTGCTGGGAGGCGGGGGACGAGTGGCTGCTTGAAGGCATTCTTGCATCATTGCTGGCTGCAGGCTTTGCTTCTTGTGCTGAAGGAGAACAGGAGGCAGGTTGATTTCTTTGACCTGGGAAGAGGCGAGCAATCAAAGTAAAGTAAATAGAAAGCTGGAGGGGGCGGGGAGATCTCAGAGTTGGAGGAAGGCAGCTTGAGCTGTCCTTGGGCAAAACATGAGGCCCGTCTTCTTCCTTTGGAGCCCAGCACTGGATGCCACCTTGTACTGCTGGTTCAGCCCATGACAGCGACCCCCCTGAACCTCGAAGGATGGGGACCCCATGTGCCCCTCCACCTGCACACGCACAGCTTGTGGATCAAGATTTAGAGTCTCTTTCAACAGGGATACCTGCAGATGGGTCGCTCAGAAGCCACAGGGCATGTCAACAAAGCTTATCCTTGGAATGAAACTTGGTTGGCCTTAAAGGTGCCTGACTCTTTGCTTGCTCTTTGTCCTCTCAAATGGGGAAGGGAACCGGGACTGCGCAGAAGAGAAGAGACTCTTTTTAGACTCCCCTTTTCACTGCCCAAAGGCGTCCCCAACGGTTTGCCTTTCCCTTCCTTTCCCCACAGCAGGCACCCTGTGAGGCAGATGGGGCCGAGAGAACCTAAAGAGAACTGCTGTATGAGATCTGGTACCGGCTCAAGGTCACCCAGCTGCCTGCATGTGGAGGAGAGAATCAACATGATTCTCCAGATTAGAGTCCCGTGCTCTTGACTGTGACACCAGGCTGGCCCTCAGAGTGCAGAATGAGGCCCAGTTCTTCCCATGTGACCTGAGGGCACTTTCCATCTGCCCCCCCCCCCCCCGTCTTCCAACCACCCCTCCATTTTTCAGAGGAGTCTAGGACCCTCCCCCTCCCCGCAGGGCATCTCCCTGTGCCTCTCCCCAGGGGTGGGGTCCTCTCTGGGCAGGTTGCAAGGCTTGGAGATGGGCAGCACCTGTCTGGCATGGAGCTCGCCTTTCTTGGCAGCTTGTCCGCCTGCTGTCCTTGCCTGCCTGCCTGCCTGTCAGGATAGTTTATGATGTCGGCCAAGACTTAATTACCAGCCTTGTGCTCTCCCAAGGACCACGTCCTCTCTGGATAATAGAGTGGCCGCCCGGCCCGGCTGGATCTCAGCTCCTCTTGGCAGGCCTATCGGGGCCGGAGCCAGCGGCTGGTGCGCGCCGTGTGTGTTCTCGCCTCTCGATCTGGCTCACCAAAGGTCTGCCGGTGCCTCCCAGCCTTTGGCAAGAGAGGATCAGCTCTGGTGGGGAGGGGGAATCTTTCCACTCCCTTCTCCAAACCCATTTCTGCTTTCTGGAACCCAAACCTTGGAATCTTGGAACATTTTGATTTTTTCGAGCCAGACTTTAAAAATTCTAAAGGAATTTGATACAATTTGTTCAAGAAGCTGGAAGCAATGCCCCAGATGCCATGCCCAGCCCGGCCCAGAGCGGAGGTGGGAGCTGGTCTCCTCGTTCTCGCCAGGTCATGCTCACAAACACCAGCATTTTTTAAAATGGTGTTCTTCCTAGTTCATGCGCTTAAAAAAACCCTTTGCAAAATCTCCGCATGTCGGCCATGGAGCTTGTCATCCTCAGCCTCAGGTGAGGAAGAGAGCCCACCGTTCTCTGCGGAGTTCTTCTTCAGGGTGGATGAACAATTTGGGGGGATTTTCTGAAAATAGACAGAGGGGCTGCGTCTCAGTAGCAGAGCAACCGTGTGGCAAGCGGAAAGGCCCCCCAAGGGTCACACCCCGGGATCTGGAAGGAGGTGATTGGAAGGGCCTCGGTCTCAGACCCTGGAGAGCCACCAACGGGGGGGGGGGGGGGCTCTCCAGATGTCCGTGGACTACCATTCCCATGAGCCCATGAGGGTCTTCGCTTGGCATAGTTCAATCCCCGGCACTAGCATCTCCAGTCAAAAGGACCTTTGCCAGAGAGGTGCTGCCAGCCTGTGTGGTCTAGACCAGCTGTCCCCAAGACCCAGTCCGGGGACCGGTACTGGTCCATGGATCAGTCAGTACTGGGCCACGGCTCCACCTCCTCCTCCTCCTCCTCCTCCCCGGCTGCTGCCTCGGGGGCTGCCCTGCCACTCTGGCACCGGCTCACCTTTGGTGCTTTCCGGTGGCCACCATGGCTGGGGCACCCCCTCGGTGTGGCACTGCACAGCGGCTGCTGGCAGTGCCCCCCAGCGGGTGGGGGAAGTCAGGGGCGCTGGCAGGAAAGCAAGTGGAGCAGGGGCTCAGGTGGCGGCAACGTCCCTCGTCAAAAGACTACCCCCCCCCCCGGGCCTCAGTAAAATTGTCAAGTGTTGACCGGTCCCCAGTGATAAAAAGGTTGGGGGCCACTGGTCTAGACAGACTGTGATGGCCCGAGGGGGTCTGATGTGGCAGAAGGCAGCTTCCTGCGTGCTCGTGCGGAGGGTGTCCTGCACCCTCAAGTGCTGCTGGGGAGCTATTGCTTGGCTGCACCCTCTTGGCGTGGCCACGAGGTCCTTTCTGGCCCGGGATGCGATTGGCTTAGGGAGGCCCACGCTTAGGCACTAAGGCGCACTTTGCATGCGAAGCGATCGTGGGGCTCCCAGATGGGGGCCTGGTGAGGCAGGGCCCTGGGCTTCTGCTTTGCGGAGGAGGAGGACGGCTGCAGGGGCTGCGTCCGGACGCTTTGGAAATGTTGCTGCCCGACGATGCAGAACTGAGCAATCTCCGCTACGGCCGGCCAGGGAGCCGTTTGGGCAGGGAAGTCTCCCGCAAGCCCATCCCGGTGCTTTGGGCCTGGATCCGTGCCGTTGGACCGGCTTGAAGGAAGGGCCTGCAAGGGAAGGAAGCGCATCTCCCGCCTTAGGGAAGGGGAGGAGGGTGAGTCTTGACGCAGTCTGCTGTCTCAGTTGGTCGTGCGTAGTCCGGACGAGAAGCAGAGGACTGCCTGTCTGATTAAAATTATTCATGTGGCCAAAGGGCTCTGCACAGTCTGCAGGCGAGAGAAGGCCCCGAGGCCCATAAAGGCCCCGCTGCCTTCAGAGCAGATGGCAGTAAAGCCAGGATGCCGCCCGCTCAAAAGGCAGAGAGGAAGCAAAGTTAGCCGGGCCGGAAAGCTGTTCTCCCCCCTCGGGCTGCCTCCAGGATGGTGCTTTTCCCAGGCCAGGTGTGGAGGGAAGGCTCTGCCTGGTGGGGATGCCAGCCTCCCGGTGGGACCAGGAGGTCCCCTGAAATTGCATCTCATCTCCAGATCATTCCCCTGGAGAAAAGGTGGACCCCCAGGAGGTCCCTGCCCGTCCCAGGCTCCATCCCCAAATCTCCAGGCATATCCCAACCTGGATCTGGCAACCTTATCACTGTCAGAGTGCCAGGGGGCACCACCAAGAAGGACCAGTGAGCAGCCTCCCTGCCCCGGGTCACAGTGCCCACCTGCATGGATTCACACATCAAGTTAGAGCAGTTCAGCCGTGGAAGGGGCTGCCTCAGGCGGTGGGGAGCTCCCCCTCACTGGGGGTCTTCAAGCAGTGGCTGGACAGATCCTCATCCTGGATGCTGGAGGCTGATCCTGCACTGAGCAGGGGGTGGGACTAGATGGCTTTCATGGACACTTTCCCACTCTAGGATTCTAGGAGTCTAGTTCAGGAGGGGAATGGGCTGCCTAAGGAGGTGGGGAGCTCCCCCTCACTGGCGGTCTTCAAGCAGCGGCTGGACAGATCCTTCTCCTGGATGCTGGAGGCTGATCCTGCCCTGAGCAGGGGGTGGGACTAGATGGCCTGCATGGCCCCTTCCCGCTCTAGGATTCTAGGAGTCTAGTTCAGCAATGGAATGGGCTGCCTAAGGAGGTGGGGAGCTCCCCCTCACTGGCCGTCTTCAAGCAGCGGCTGGACAGATCCTTCTCCTGGATGCTTGAGGCTGATTCTGCACTGAGCAGGGGGTGGGACTAGATGGCCTGCATGGACCCTTCCTACTCTAGGATTCTAGGAGTCTAGTTCAGCAGTAGAAGGGGCTCACTGGCCGTCTTCAAGCAGCGGCTGGACAGATCCTTCTCCTGGATGCTTGAGGCTGATCCTGCACTGAGCAGGGGGTGGGACTAGATGGCCTGCATGGCCCCTTCCCACTCTAGGATTCTAGGAGTCTAGTTCAGGAGGGGAATGGGCTGCCTAAGGAGGTGGGGAGCTCCCCCTCACTGGCGGTCTTCAAGCAGCGGCTGGACAGATCCTTCTCCTGGATGCTTGAGGCTGATCCTGCACTGAGCAGGGGGTGGGACTAGATGGCCTGCATGGCCCCTTCCCACTCTAGGATTCTAGGAGTCTAGTTCAGGAGGGGAATGGGCTGCCTAAGGAGGTGGGGAGCTCCCCCTCACTGGCGGTCTTCAAGCAGAGGCTGGACAGATCCTTCTCCTGGATGCTTGAGGCTGATCCTGCACTGAGCAGGGGGTGGACTAGATGGCCTGCATGGTCCCTTCCCACTCTGGGATTCTATGATTCTATGTGAACCAAGGACAACGAGAGGTTAGAGAGAGTTCTTTGCAGCGAGGGGGAAATAGCCTCTGCCAGTCATAGACTGTGGGATGGAGGAGGGGAGGGGAGGTCCAGAAGAAAGGGACGTGGGGGTTAGAGAGGAGTGAAAGCCCACAGGCCCACTGAACCTCTGAGTTAACAATCCCGGGGAGAGCGATCCTGACACTCCTTCTATGAATTGCGGGAGATGCTGACTGGGTGGGCGGAAGGGATTGCGTCCATGCTGGGCTCTTGTGGCCCTTTCTTGCATGCCCAGGAAAATACCGATCGCCACTGGGGGGTTGGGAGGTGAATTTCCTCCAGGCCAGACTGACCAGGGACTCTGGTTTTGAGGGGGGCAACCTCTGGGTCACTGTGGGTGGGCAGGTAGTTGTGAGTTTCCTGCATTCTGCAGGGGGTTGAACAAGGCTCCCCTGAGCCTCCGGGGAGGGCGGTATATAAGTATGATAAATAAATAAAACAAATAAATAAAGATGACCCTGGAGGTCTCTTCCAACTCTGTGACTCTAGATAGCTGAATGAGTCTAGATAGCTGATAGCTGAATGAGTCTAGATTCTGTGAGTCTAGATAGCTGAATGTCCCCATCTGCTTGGAGTGGGGGGGGGGGGGGAGGCTTGAAGAAGGCTGGCTATAGAGGGTTTATGTCCAAGGTGAGAGTTCCCAGGTGTGGCTCGGTCACTCTGCGCCCCTCAGTGTGTGCTCTTTGCTCTGCCTTGGCCCCTTGACTTTCTCTCCCCCATCCCCACTGCATGTCATGCCCCCCCCCTCCACTGCTGTGATCGCTGCCAACAAAAACCTCAATTTTTGCAGAGACCCAGATGTGATGACATCTGGAAACAATTTTTTGGGGGAAAATTAAGTAATTTCCCCAACTTTATTCTGATTGCAGAATTTGGTGGGCTGGAGTGTAGAAATGCACACCCGTGACTGCAGGAGTAGAGGAGGCAGGCAGGGGGATGAGTCAGGCTTGGCCACCGAGCGCAGCCGTCTGCTCTGCTGAGGGCAATGGGGCTGCTCTGGAGTCAGCAGACCCTCTTCCTGGTTCGCACACGGCCTCCAGCTCTATGGAAGGGCTGTAATTCCCACCTAACCATCTAATGGCGCCAACCGCTGTCCCGGGCACAGATTTGACGTGGGGCTTCCCACATTGGCTTGGGAGGCAAGAGGGTCAGAGGGGAAAGAGTGGGGGGGTCAGTTGAAGGGGAGGCCACCAACGTGTGAGGCTGGGAGGTCCAGGGACAGGCAGGAGGGGGTAGGAAAGGCTTCAGTGGCAGGACCTCTGCTTGGCCTGCAGAAGGTCTCAGGTTCAGTCCCCAGCAGCACCTTCTAGCTTCTAGCTAGAAGGACCAGGCAGGAGGGGATGGAAAAGGCCTAACCCTGAGATCTCAGAAAGCTGCTGCCAGGTTCAGTGGACAAGACTGACCTTGACCGATCGGGAAGTCTGAGTATAAATTCAGGTGGGTGGCCATGCTGGTCTGCAGCAACAGAGTTTGAGTCCGGGGGCAACAAAGTTTGATTCTGCACACATGCTTTGGTGTGCATGCACATTTCGAAGGATGATCTTAAAGGCATCACTGGACTCAAACTTTGTTCTGGCGGAGCCGACGGGAGCGTCTTCTGTGTTCTTCTTCTGACCGGCTCTCTTTTCAATGGGAGCTGCCTAATAGGAGGGACATCCCAATGCAGTGCAGCAGGAGTCGGGCTGCAAAAATCGGAGGTGATGCTGACGCAAAGTATTGCATGATGTGTTAAACAACCCAAAAGGCAACGCAGCAGAACCCTACAGACAGAAGATCAGGTGGGTCGCCATGCGGGTCTGGAGCAGCAGGCCCAGGGGCACCTTTAAGACCAGCCCGGTTTTCTGCAAGGTAAATGCTTCCCACACTTCTTCAGGTGCATTGAGGGGGAAGGTACTGTCCAACATATAGGGAGAGCGTGGGACCCTCAATGGTGGTCTTCAGGCAGTTGCTGGACAGATCCTTCTCCTGGATGCCTGAGGCTGATCCTGCACTGAGCAGGGGGTGGGACTAGATGGCCTGCATGGCCCCTTCCCACTCTAGGATTCTAGGAGTCTAGTTCAGCAGTGGAAGGGGCTGCCTAAGGAGGTGGGGAGCTCCCCCTCACTGGCCATCTTCAAGCAGCGGCTGGACTGATCCTTCTCCTGGATGCTGGAGGCTGATCCTGCACTGAGCAGGGGGTGGACTAGATGGCCTGCATGGCCCCTTCCCACTCTAGGATTCTAGGAGTCTAGTTCAGCAGTGGAATGGGCTGCCTAAGGAGGTGGGGAGCTCCCCCTCACTGGCCGTCTTCAAGCAGCGGCTGGACAGATCCTTCTCCTGGATGCTGGAGGCTGATCCTGACCTGAGCAGGGGGTGGGACTGGATGGCCTGCATGGCCCCTTCCCACTCTAGGATTCTAGGAGTCTAGTTCAGCAGAGGAAGGGGCTTCCTCAGGAGGTGGGGAGCTCCCCCTCACTGGCCGTCTTCAAGCAGTGGCTGGACAGATCCTTCTCCTGGATGCTTGAGGCTGATCCTGCACTGAGCAGGGGGTGGGACTAGATGGCCTGCATGGCCCCTTCCCACTCTAGGTTTCTAGGAGTCTAGTTCAGCAGTGGAAGGGGCTGCCTAAGGAGGTGGGGAGCTCCCCTCACTGGCGGTCTTCAAGCAGCGGCTGGACAGATCCTTCTCCTGGATGCTTGAGGCTGATCCTGCACTGAGCAGGGGGTGGGACTAGATGGCCTGCATGGCCCCTTCCCACTCTAGGTTTCTAGGAGTCTAGTTCAGCAGTGGAAGGGGCTGCCTAAGGAGGTGGGGAGCTCCCCCTCACTGGCCGTCTTCAAGCAGCGGCTGGACAGATCCTTCTCCTGGGTGCTTGAGGCTGATCCTGCACTGAGCAGGGGGTGGGACTAGATGGCCTGCATGGCCCCTTCCCACTCTAGGATACTAGGAGTCTAGTTCAGCAGTGGAAGGGGCTGCCTAAGGAGGTGGGGAGCTCCCCCTCACTGGCCGTCTTCAAGCAGCGGCTGGACAGATCCTTCTCCTGGGTGCTTGAGGCTGATCCTGCACTGAGCAGGGGATGGACTAGATGGCCTGTGTGGCCCCTTCCCCCTCTAGGATTCTAGGAGTCTAGTTCAGCAGTGGAAGGGTCTGCCTAAGGAGGTGGGGAGCTCCCCCTCACTGGCCGTCTTCAAGCAGCGGCTGGACAGATCCTTCTCCTGGGTGCTTGAGGCTGATCCTGCACTGAGCAGGGGATGGACTAGATGGCCTGTGTGGCCCCTTCCCACTCTAGGATTCTATGGGTCTAGTTCAGCAGTGGAATGGGCTGCCTAAGGAGGTGGGGAGCTCCCCCTCACTGGCCGTCTTCAAGCAGCGGCTGGACAGATCCTTCTCCTGGGTGCTTGAGGCTGATCCTGCACTGAGCAGGGGGTGGGACTAGATTGCCTTCATGGCCCCTTCCCACTCTAGGATTCTAGGAGTCTAGTTCAGCAGTGGAATGGGCTGCCTAAGGAGGTGGGGAGCTTCCCCTCACTGGGCATCTTCAAGCAGCGGCTGGACTGATCCTTCTCCTGGATGCTGGAGGCTGATCCTGCACTGAGCAGGGGGTGGGACTAGATTGCCTTCATGGCCCCTTCCCACTCTAGGATTCTAGGAGTCTAGTTCAGCAGTGGAATGGGCTGCCTAAGGAGGTGGGGAGCTCCCCCTCCCTGGCCATCTTCAAGCAGCGGCTGGACTGATCCTTCTCCTGGATGCTGGAGGCTGATCCTGCACTGAGCAGGGGGTGGACTAGATGGCCTGCATGGCCCCTTCCCACTCTAGGATTCTAGGAGTCTAGTTTAGCAGTGGAATAGGCTGCCTCAGGAGGTGGGGAGCTCCCCCTCCCTGGCCGTCTTCAAGCAGCGGCTGGACAGATCCTTCTCCTGGATGCTGGAGGCTGATCCTGCACTGAGCAGGGGGTGGACTAGATGGCCTGCATGGCCCCTTCCCACTCTAGGATTCTAGGAGTCTAGTTCAGCAGTGGAATGGGCTGCCTAAGGAGGTGGGGAGCTCCCCCTCACTGGCCATCTTCAAGCAGCGGCTGGACTGATCCTTCTCCTGGATGCTGGAGGCTGATCCTGCACTGAGCAGGGGGTGGACTAGATGGCCTGCATGGCCCCTTCCCACTCTAGGATTCTAGGAGTCTAGTTCAGCAGTGGAATGGGCTGCCTAAGGAGGTGGGGAGCTCCCCCTCACTGGCGGTCTTCAAGCAGCGGCTGGACAGATCCTTCTCCTGGATGCGTGAGGCTGATCCCGCACTGAGCAGGGGGGTGGGACTGGATGGCCTTTGTGGTCCCTTCCCACTCTAGGATTCTGGGAGTCTAGTTCAGCAGTGGAATGGGCTGCCTGAGGAGGTGGGGAGCTCCCCCTCACTGGCCGCCCTCACTGGCATTTTGTTCAGCGACATATAAGTGCACGCCGTACACAGCATGATACTCCACAGTCTCTTTCCCTTCTTTAAAGCATCTCTCTGAACCACTTCAATATAGCACAGCCCAGTTCTGTTCCCTGATTTGGGATAAAAGCATAGGGGGATCAGCGTATCTTCAAGCGAGGGGTGGCCACTGGTGCCTGCGGCCGGCGAGGCGTGCAGATCCCCACAGGGGGCGCTCTGCCGCTTGGCTGGAAGTCCTCCAGGGCGAACATTCCTGCTTTTGGTGGCGTCACCCAGACGCATTTAGGACGAGGGGGGGGGGGTCAAGAGCAAGGTCAGCACGAGAGGGCAACTTCCTCTCTAGCAGCAGTAATAAAAGGAGAATTACCCGGGGCTGTGAGCAGCCCTTTCACCCCTGGCTTTACAAGGAGGCGAGGGGGGCGGTGGAGGAGGCATTCTCAGCAGGGCATGTAATGGGGCCGTGACCTGCTGAAGGGGATTGCGGAAAAGGTTAGGAAAACAGACCCCCCAGAATCCTGGCTCCTCATCTTGGCGGACGTCCCTGGGCCTCCCCATGCCGCCGCCTGCTGCTGACAGGAGGAAACAGCCTCTGGCCCTCAGGCTCAAGGACCCGCCGTGCTTGCCAGGGGGCTTGGGGTGAAGGGACAGCGAGGGATCGCTTCCTGGCCCAGCAGGCCATTCGGGAGCCTGCACCAGCCCCTCGTCTGCCTCCCCAGCTGACCTGGGCGTAGGAAGGAAGGGGCTTGCTGCCTCCGAAAGGCACTTGGGAACGAGGGTGCTCGGCAGACAGGATGTTGCCCCCCGGCTCTGAGCGCGACCGGCTGGATTCTAGTAGCACCTTGGGAGCTACTCTTGGGGGAAGGGGCTGCCAATTCGTAGTTGCCCAGTTTTCAAGGCAAGAGATGCACGGTGGGGGGGGGGGGGTCTGCCTCTGCCCAACAACACAGGCCTTCCATGGTGGTCGCCTGTGAAAGCCAGCCTGTGCCATCGTTAGCAACAGCAGCAGCTTCTAATCTGGAGAGCCGGGTCAATTCCCTGCTCCGCCTCCACATGCAGCCAGCTGGGTGACCTAAGGCTCATCACAGCCCTGATAGTGCTACTCTCACAGAGCAGTGATATCAGGGCTCTCTCAGCCCCACCTCCCTCCCAGGGGGTCTGTTGTGGGGAGAGGAAAGGGAAGGTGACTGGAAGCCACTTTGAGGGACCTAGGCCACTGCCCCGTCTGCTGCTCTGTCCCACAAAAGCGTTTGTGAAATAAACTCCACTTGGAATGGCACAGGGCAAGCAAGATGGTGGGTAGCCGCTACATGGCGTGTTTCTTCCCATGAAATCTGTGTGTATTTTGCAGTTCAGCTACCTGTGTGTGTGTGTGGGAGGGGGGGGGGTTGGCTGTCATCTGGCACTATAGGGATTAAATAGCCTAATTTTGGGTGACCCAACTATAATTGATTTTTCTTTGAATCAATACTGAAATGTCGGTTCAGGCAAATCAGCTCTTTTTCTTCCCTTAAGGAAAGGGTGAAAGGCAAAACCTTGCCAATAATCCTAGCTTAGCTCATTATCCAAATCAGAGGCTGAGTTTTTCCCCTTTGGGGCGAGGGTTTAGTCGACTGTTTTCAATAAGAAAACTCCATGCACAATAAAGTTTCTTTATTGTAAAGTACAACGAAGCTTGCTACCTGGAATCCTTGCTAAGACTGATGTCAGGTGACAGCTCCTCTGTTTTAACCCCCAGGCCCCCTGGCTCCGCCCCCCTGCGCTAGTCCATATGGACAAGAAAAGTCCGAGATGATCTTCTTTGTTAGCTAGAGAGAGAAGCAACTGCGCTGCAAGGCCTTGCTGTGATAGTCTTGCCAAAGTGTGGGGCAGAACGGAGAATCCCCCACAGTGAACTAGCCCTAAGAATCCGTTGCATCGACAGGCACCAGAACAAGCAGTGAAAGATGAGAGCAAACCAAATGGCAAAAACCAGACATGCTTTTGACGCCAGATGTTGCTCTCATGGGCATCTGAGGAGGGGTGGGGGGACTGGCACAGTTTGACTGGCAGCTGCTTCCGCCTGTGATAAGCGGGTTGCTTGTGCCCCCATTGGCTTCATGAAGGCCAGTGGTGCTAGAGAGGAGAGCCAGCGTGGTGGAGTAGTGGGTGTGTGGGACTGGGAGCCGGGAGATCTGGGGTTCAGCTCCCATTCAGCCAGGCCTCCCTTTCAGGGTTGTTGTGAGCATTCAAAAAGGAAGGGAGATCTGCGTGTGTTGCCCAGATCTCTTTGCAAGAAGAGACCAGCAGCCTGAACGAGGGACTTGTGGTCAGCTGAAGCAGGCTGCTCTCCCGCCCAGGCTGCCTTCTCCCCGCTGAAGCAGTTGTGGGAATAAAAGAGTTAAATCGGGCCGTAGTGAAAGGGGGAAGTTCTCTCCTTCCCACAAAGGAATTCCTTTCCTGGCTGTTTTCTAAGGCTCCACACATCCCCCCCCCCCTTCCCCACATGTCAACTTTGAAAGCCGAAGTCATTTGATATGCAAGACTTCATCTCCTCAAAATCTTGATCACCCGCCAGGCGGGGGAGGGGAGAGGGGGCTCAAAGGAGCCAAAATGTATTCTGCTGCAGAGAGGCCCCCCGAAGCAAAGGGGCACCCCAAATCCTCGCCCAGGGTATCAGGAGAGGCTGTTTTGTGCGGACTGGGGAGAAGCAATCTCTCTGTGTGCAGTGGCTGTAAGGGGGGGGGGTCGTGGCCCCAGCCAGGGGGGCATCTGGGGGCCGGCTGAGATTAGTCCAGGCAGGGGGAAGACTGGCCTCATGCCAACGTCTCTTCTTCTTCTTCAGGGACTGAGAGTAGCAGCAGCGTGCAGCAGGGGACGAGTTCTCTGGAGAAGGAGGTGGGTGGGCCGTGGGGAAAGAAGGAAGCCCTGCATGCCAGGAGGGGTTAGCGCAGGGGTCCCCAGAATGTTGCTTGACAGCAGCGGCCTCCACAACACGGGGACCTGCCCTGTGAGGCTGGCATCCAGCTGTGGTGAGCATTTTGTGGCTGGACCCGCCTCTTGCAGTGTCAGGATAAAAAAGATTGGGGACTCCCGGGTTAGAGGATCGGACTTGGGTCGGGAAGCCTCACCATCCCCACGTATCGGTCACAGAATCTTGCTGGGTGACCTTGGGCCAGTCACTCTCTGCCTAGCCCACCTCGCAAGGTGGTTGTGCGGGTAAAGGAGATATGAGGAGAACAACGGGAGCCACTTTGGGTCTCTGCCGGGGAGAAAGGCCCCGTATTAGTGAGCGAAGTGAAAGAGTGAAGCTGTCTGGAGAGGTGTTTGCTCCAAGCATCCAGGTGAGGCTAGTCCAGAAAAGCGCCCTGGGCCATCGGGGCCGACCTCGGCCAGGGAACACAGCCTCGCCTCTGCAGACCGCGGTCCTCACGGCTCTCCTCCCCTCCAGCCCAGCAGCCTTGCTCCTGGCAGCTTGTAAAAGGACTCCTGCGGAAGAGAGGGGCTGCCGGAGGGGAGGGCCGTGTGGGCCTGCCTGCCTGCCTGCCTGGCTGTAGATCGAATGTCCGTCCCGGGAGGACAGGCTGGACGGGAAAGGAATGCACGGCTGGGGGGGGGGCACTGTTGTTTGCCCCTCCCCCTCTCGCGAAGAGGGAGCCCGTGGGCTTGCTTCACACCCTGCAGGAGATGACGGGGCCTGAGTGCCAGCTGGAGGTGGCGCCTTCCACGTTGGTGCCTGCAGTTAGCCGTCCTCGGTGTGCCCTTCCTTTCTTGGCTCCTTTTGGTCCCGCTTGGGTCGGTGGGCTGAGAGGCAGCACTTGGCTGTGCCTGGGAGACAGAAGTGCCGCCTCCGTGGGGTCTGGGGTTGGGGAGGCTGGTGCCCTCTGGTAGAAGGACACGTGCCTCAGTGGACAGCTCTGGGTGTCGGCTCCAAACCTCATGTCGCAACCCGGGTGTGAGTTTCCATGTGTGTGTTTTGATTGAAATGGGCACGATGACCCCCTCCCGTTGCCTGAGTGGGGGCCGAATAGTGCGAATCGCCTCAGACAGAAAAGGAAGCCGAGGGGGCCTCCTGCAGCGGCTTTTGAAGGGCTTATTGAGGCTCACGGAGAGCTCCGTCAATGGCTGCGAGCCTGAAGGGCTGAATGGAGCTTCCAGCTTTAGTGGTAGTATATCTTTCAGTGCCAGTGCTGGAGAGGGGCCCCAGAGGCCTCCCAGGGACACCTGGTTGGCCACAGACTCAGGTGGGCTTTAAACATCATCCTGGAGGCCTCTTCTGGCCCCCTTAGTCCGGAGCCTGTCTTTAGAGAGGATCGCTTTGCAAAGTTGCAGCTGTGCTCAGCAGAGGCTCAGAGCGTCCTGCCTCTCGCCCGTCTCCTGTTTCCGTAAGAGACTCAAGTCTTGCTCCGTCCTGCTTGCTGTTTTCCTCCAGGGGTCGATGGCTGCAAGACCTCCAGTCCCACACCAGCTGCAGAGCTGAATTCGGACGGTGTCGTCTGCCAGGACCCGGTGGCGGGAGGGTGTGTGAGACGGGGCAGCTGCCGAAGGGTCATGGCAAGCGGGGGTGGGACGGAGGAGCCCCAGAAGCTGCCGCCTGCCCAGGCCCAGGTGGAGCACCCATCAGTTACATGAAACCCTTGCAGGACACTGCCGGGTCTGGGGCTGGGAAGCTTGGGAAGGGTATCGCTCTGGGGGAGGGGCATCGGGTTCCCTGCCCAATTGAGAAGAAAGAGTGTTTGTCCTACAGGCCTCGGCGTTGTCTCGATTGGCATGCTGGGCCCAGTGGTGCCAGGCCGGCATTTACTTGGCCCTTTGGGACATCCGGCACAACCTCCTCCCTGCAACTTTCTTGGAGAGACTCTGAACCGAGGGATGGTCTCCCCTGCTTCTTAACCCCCACGCTGTGAGGGGTCCAGTGGGGACCCTGTGGTGGTGGCAGTCTCTGTGCTGCAGTGCTACGGAGGGGGGAGAGCAAGAGGATGAGGGGGGAGCTGGGGACTTTTCAGTTGAGAAAAGAGACGACTGGGGGCACATAGAGAGCTTTCCAAAGTATGCCAGGGGTAACAAGAGTTGGAAGACTTTCTTCTCCCTCTCCCAAAATACTCAGATTTAAGGGAATCCGATGAAACTGATGGACAGTAGACACACAAAAGGAAATACTGCGTGGCATAGAGAGGGATTCAGATATGGAACCAGAGGGTGCCAGAGGGTGTAGTGATGGCCACAGGCATAGAGAGCTTTAAGAGAATCATTAGACAGATTCACGGAGGACAAGTCTGTCAGCAGCTACCAGCCATGGTGGCTGAGGAGAACATCCTCATTCAGCAGCACTGATCTCTGATCCAGCTCCCCAGAGCCAGGAGGCAACCTCAGGGGAAGGCCTCGGCCTCTCTGCTCTGCTGTTCTGTAATGATTGCAGAAAAGTTGCCTTTCTTTTCCTTCTGTGGAGACAAAACAGAAAGCTGAGGATTTTTTGTGTGGATTCCGCGTTCTCTTTCTTTTCAACTGGCCCTGCACAGGCTGTTGTAGACAACCTGTTAGAGAGCGGTCAGTGCCGTATTTACTCAAATGCAAGGCCAGGTTTTTCTCAGATACGACATCAAGAAAAGGGACAGAAGGTCATCTTGCATCTGCATATAAGTTCCAGTTATGTTCAGTAATAATTTGTGTGTGTGTGTGTGTGGGGGGGGGTGTATTTATAGCTCTTTGAAGTGAGTCATCTTAGCTTCAGGGCCATTCTCCTGCATGTCACACGGCATTATAACCTAAGGTCATGATAATAAATGTCCTGCTTCTCTGTCCTTCCTTCCTTCCTTCCTTCCACCCTCTGCCGCTTCCTTCCTCTGTTCCCAAGGCGACAGCTAATCTTGTGCTCCTTCATTTATCCCTCAGTTTGTCCAGGAAAATATAACGGCAGGACCTGCCCCAGGCGGAGCCCTGATGTTCACCAGGGAGTGTCACCAAAAAAGGAAGCTTTAGGCCTCTGGGGCCCACACACCCCTGCAGCTTCTGCACTGCCTGGAAGGGCTGCCATTAATTCATGGGGTTATTAGAGCGAACCCTGCTCGACATCTGCATTCCATTGTGTTCCAAGTTGCCCTCCTATTTTTGTCTCCTGAACTGGTTTGTGGCAATATTTTTTACCTGCATCAGCCTCCCCGGGGTAGACCGGCAATGCTGAAGTGATGTGCTTTGCAGGAGGAGTCATTGGTCATGCCTGTTCATTCCTGGACGGCATCGCTATTTGAAAGTATGCTTCCTCTCATGATTATGTCAAATTTTGAACTGGGCCCTGGAGTGCAGATCAAAAAATCCACACAATGGGGCCAGGGACAGATGGCAGAGGGCAATTTTACAACAAATCTGAGGGAAGATCCATGTTTGCAAAAATAATATGAAAGCTTAAAAAAAAATCTTTGGGGTATGTAAAAAGCAACAACCAGATAATAGAAACAGCATCTGTAGCTCTGAGCAATGAATGCCCATAGAGATCTGTCAAAACTATGTCTTTGGTGGCTATTTTGGTTGAGGGTTGCTAGGCAACCATAACAATACTGCAGAGCCATTCCAAGCCTTGGTTTTTGTCAGTCTGCACTGAGGGAGAGAAATGAAAAGGTAAAGATGGAAGCAAAACAGGGAAAGGGAAGTTAAAAGAGAGAGAGAACAGGAAAGCTTAGCTGTGTGGAAGAGGAGAGACTGCCAGGGGGGGGGGGAGCTGATCCGTCTGGGTGCAGCAGATGAGGATAGATTGTTGGGTGGAAGTGAGTGAAAGGGAAGAGTCTGTGTGGGGTGCCGGGGAAGGACGAGGAAATCATGCAGGGGGAGCAGGAGGGGAGAAAGTGAGATAACTCCATGGATCTTGGAGGTGACCTGCTTGTTACCTCTAAACAGAAAGAAGAAATGAGATCAGGAATCTTTTAATTAAGAGGCTGATTAAGGAGGGTGGGTTATTTTTTCCTTGCAAAGACCTCAGCTGGTTTTAAGTTCTGTTGACGTACAACAGGGAGAGAGCCTGACGGAAGCTCAGTCTACTGCGGGGTGGGGTGAAGCGGCCTGAATGGGCCAGAAGGACCCAGGAGCCAGTGCAGGAATCGGATGCAGATCCTTGAGGGGGACTAGAATGCTGCCTTTCTCATATGGGAAGGAGCAGGTGTCCTGCAAGGGCAAAAGGCACTTGGAAAAGCCGTCCTCCTCGAAGTTTGCTGGAAACTGGGAGCCAGCAGGGCAGTGGCAGCAAAGGAGCCGAATTCAGGGACGACTGACCTTCTGATGGAGGATCTCAAGAGGTCAGCAACAGGCTGAACAGATTTGCCTTGGCTGTGGGAGCACGCACGGCAGGACTGTTGTGCGAACAGAGATGATTGTTCTCTTTCGTTTTCACGGGAGTCCTGCCCTCCGAAGGTTCCACTCCCCTCCAGCAGCTGAAGGGCCCGGCAGCTGCTGCGACCCAAGCTGGCTCTTCTGTGCCTCTGCTGAGCTGTGCCCCTCGCAGCTGTTGTGCTAATATTATTTTGGGAGAGAAAGAAGCCGGCCTGTCGGGCAAACAAAAGCCAGGGAGTGTGAAAATACGAGCTGATAGATCACAGCCTCCTCGTTAGGAGCTTGCCTAAGGGAGGGAGGGGAAAGGAGAAAGGCGAGACGAGGGAGGCATCAGTCCTGGAATGGCTGACCCTAGGGGAACAGCTGGCCAGTGGGCACCCCTGGTCTACCACCGCAGTTGGGGCAGGGTCTGTGTGTGTGTGTGAGAGGGAGAGGGAGAGGGAGCGTGCTTATGGCTCTGGAACGGCTGATCCTGCCCCGCCACGCGTCATTTGGGCAATGCTTCCAAATCTTATTTCCCGCCCCATTCCCCACCTCCATGTGTCGTTTGTCTTCCTTGTTTTACGGATGGAGCGACTGAGTCAGGGAGAGAGCAGACGGTAATGCTGCCAGATGAAAAGGTGGAAGTCCATCTTCCCTCAGGGCCATGAAATATCCCTATGGGTCTTTCTGCCGAGACTGGTGGAGTTGCTGGGGAGGGGGGCAGATAGGGGGCTTTTGGGGGGCCGGGTGGGGAAAGGCAGTGCAGACGGGGACAGCAGCTGCAATATCGAAATTCTGCCTCCCCTGCTCACAACACCAGCCAATTTGTCACCACACCTCAAAATCAATATCTACATGGCCTCTCTCTGCTAGAATATTAAAGCTGCTCAATTAAGATTATGTATATCTTAATGTTATGATTGTTATAATGATTATGTACTCTATTTTGAGACTTCGGGGAAGGGCAAGTTCATAGAATCATGGAATAATAGAGTTGGAAGGGGCCTCCTCGGTCATCTAGTCCAACCCCCTGCACTATGCAGGACACTCACAACCCTCTTGCTCACCCACTGTCACCTGCCACTCCCTTGAACCTTCACAGAACCAGCCTCTCCGTCAGATGGCTCTCCAGCCTCTGTTTAAAAATCTCCAAAGATGGAGAACCCACCACCTCCTGAGGAAGCCTGTTCCACTGAGGAACCGCTCTGACTGTCAGGAACTTCTTCCGGAGGTTTAGACGGAATTTCTTTTGAATTAATTTCATCCTATTCGTTCTGGTCTGTCCCTCTGGGGCAAGAGAGAACGACTCTGCTCCATCGTCTACATGGTACCCTTTTAAATACTTGAAGAAGGTTATCAGATCCCCTCTCAGTCGTCTCCTCTCCAGGCTAAACAGACCAAGCTCCCCCAACCTTTCTTTGTCTCCAAACCTCTCACCATCTTTGTTGCCCTCCTCTGGACACTTGGAAAAGCGGTAGCAAAAAATGAGGGAGTCGATAGGATGAGACCGTGCAGTTGCCCCTGCCCCCTCCCCCACACACCCCCGTGCAAAAAATGAAGCCACAGTGCAGCAAGGAGCCCAAAGCACAGCCAAAGGGCCGGCTTGGCTTCTGCTCAGTCAGGCCGGGATCTGCATGAAACGCCCCATGTGCCTGCTGCAGGGAATGTTCCTGACCCACGGAGGTGCACTCCCGCACGCCATGTGCTCATGGGCTGTGAAGAAATGGCTTGGCACTACCAATGCATTGGTCACGGCGCCTGCGGGAGCCTAGAATCAACTGCGCAGATTCGCTTCTGACTGGCGGCCCATTGAGATTTCGTGGCGTCAGATGCGGCGACCAGCCGGCCGGCAAGGAGTTTGGCCTTCCTTGGATGTGGTGGGCTTAGATTTCGTTCTTGTCGTCCTTGTCTGGAATCCAGGGCTCCGGGGTCTTCGACGTTGGCACTGCAGTCCTCCTTGTGGGCTAGTCCTGGCACACCGTGGACCCCCCCCCCCGCTCAGCTCCTCGGCCCCTCTTCCCCCCCCCTCCGCGGGGAGGGCCTGTCCTTAAGAGGGCCTTGCAGAGGGAGGGGGTGGGGAAATGTTACCTGCTTTCCCAGGAGCCTCCCTGCACTGCAGCCAGATGCACACAGGCCCACCCACTTCCGAATTCAAAGCAACTTCCCTTCGGCATCTGGCGCTTTCCCGGAACCTGTGCACAGGCCCCTCTCTCCACCCCAGGAGCAGGAGAAGGCAAGCCAGCCCCCCTGCCCCCCCCCCACCCTCCAACAAGGCTCCCCTTTTATTATTTTTGAGGCCTGTGTTTTGCATCCCTGCCCCCCACCCCAGCCCAGCCCAGCCTGCACCATCTGGGTTTGATAGAAGGCACACTCACTGTTCCACCCCGCAAGGATTATTTTCCTCGGTTGGTTTTAAAATATCTGTTTTCTGTTGCTCTAATTGGCTGGATTTGAGCCCCGGCCAAGGCAAACGCACCTGAGGGAGGCTCCTTTTACGGTCCCCTCGCAAAGGCCGGTGAGGAGCGTGGCCTCTTTGGCAGTCGGAGCTGTGGGGGGAGCCCGGGGCTGGCTCTCGCTGGGCCCCCGGATGGGTGTGTGAATGCGCGGACGCAGTGGTGCTCCGCCGCCAGCCGTGCCCCATGAAGGACGTTCTGTCTGAGAGCCAGGAGTGAGGCCTGGGGGGGGGCAGGGGGGAGGATGGCTCCTGTTGTAAGCTGCTTTGAGCTGAGGGTGTGAACTGCACACAGTTGGGCCTGCTAGAAGAGGACAGCTGCATGGTGTGCATGCTGCCCCACATGGAAGAGATGCCTTCCACATTCTAGGTTTTTTTTTTAAAAGTCAGTGTGACCTCTGGCAACCTCCTTGCAGGTCTTTTGCATGCCCAGCTTCCAGCCTCTTGGTTTCCTCCAGCCTCTCTGCGATGCCACTTTTTATCCCAAGGCCTGCTAAGCAGTCTCAGGCCTGTCCAGGGCATGGCTTGCTTACCTCTGGCTCACCCACACAGCAGATCCAGCTGGGGCAGGGTGCAAGGAGGGCGTATTCTCAGAGCCCCGGCATTGGGGGATGTGACAAGCAGAAATCGCCATTTCCCAAGTTAATTCTTTATTATCATCATCATCATCATCATCCATCCAGCTGGGAGGCCCCGGAGGGAGCCCGGGGTGGTGACACAGAGGCAGGCCACGGCAAGCCACCTCCGTGCATCTGTCCTGTCTTAGCTCAGTTGAGCCTGGTCTGGCCAGATCTTGGGCCGGCCCTACTCCACACTTGGATGGGAGACCCCAAGGCAGTTGGAGGCAGGCCGTGGCGAACTGCCTCCGAAGGTTTCTTGCCTTGACAACCCCAGCGTTGACTCGGTGGCACTTCCCACCCCAGGCACAACTTTGGCAGCCGTTCTGCCCCTGGTGCCAAAACAGGAGGGGTCCTGTCGGCCTGCCCTCTCTAGGGAAGATGTGTGGCTCTTTCTCCCACAGTCAAAAGCCGCTTGTCTCCTGTAGGGGCCACGTGTGTTTCACGTCCTGGTTGTGGTCTGGTTGTGGTCTTGGGTTTTGGCCCACTCCCTTCCCTGTCCGATGTCTTCTGAGAGGCCTCTGAGGAAAGGTTGTCACATGGAGGAGGGCAGGATGCTGTTTCTGCTGGCTGCAGAGGAGAGGACACGCAGTAATGGGTTTAAACTACAAGTACAACGATATAGGCTAGATATCAGGAAAACAATTTTTCACAGTCAGAGTAGTTCAGCAGTGGAATAGGCTGCCTAAGGAGGTGGTGAGCTCCCCCTCACTGGCAGTCTTCAAGCAAAGGTTGGATACACACTTTTCTTGGATGCCTTAGGATGCTTAGGGCTAATCCTGCGTTGAGCAGGGGGTTGGACTAGATGGCCTGTATGGCCCCTTCCAACTCTGGGATTCTATGATTCTATAAACAAAACCCAGCCCAGGCTCCGGGGTCCTGAGACTGCTGCTTCAGGAGGAGGGGTGGGCCTTTCCCCCCTGATCTGTGGGCTGCTGTGGGAATGGCCACCTCCACATGGCACGGCAGGCCCAGGCCTTCTGCAGGAAATGATTTATGGCCGGGATTGTGCCCCACCCCCCTCCTGGCCCCTTCCCAGCTCCCCGGCTGGCGTCTATGTGGCAGGAGTTGGGAGTCCCCCTCCTCTGGGAGCTAAGTGGTTAATGGGTCCCTCCCAGGTGGCTGGCCAAACCCACAGCCCTGTCATTTGGGGGCCGTTTCGCTGCCAAATTTTCGATGCACCTGGAGCTCCTGCAGCCCCAAAAGGAGCCTTTGTTTGGGAAGCGAGGGCTATTTTGCGCTCTTGGAATGCAGCGTTCCCTTCCTCCGAACACAGGAACGGTGCGCTGTTTGTTTTGGAGCCGGCCCGCTGGCTGACCCGTGCGCCTCCGTGCTTGGAAGGAGAGCTGGGCTATGCCCTTGCCAGGGCCAGAAGGGCCGGGGGCCAAAGCACGGCTCGCTCCCGCGGAGAGGAGGAGGCTCAGAGGCAGGCCAAGGTTTCTGGAGAGGCTGGGGAGCCATGCAGGGAAAGGGATCCGGGACTGCTCAGACGCCAGGCCAGGAAGGGGGGGCAGCCAGCCCAAGATCAGCTGCTCTCACTCCAAAGACACCCACGTTTCTGAGGGGCCCCCGCAGATATCCACCGAGGAGGCCGAACGGGCTTGGGAGTTCTGGTTCCTCTTCAGATCTTGTGCGCTGTTCCACCCTGGGTCCTACGCTGGCCTTCGAGGCTCTCTTCCGATATCCCCTCTGCCTGTTGACCCTCCACGGGATACACGCCTGCAGGCACACACACCTCAAGGCATATACACGTCCCCGGCAGAGCTCTCCAGAGGCCGCTCCCCGTCCCTTGGCCACGCGTTCTTCCGGGAGGAGCCCCCTCGCCCTCTGCCCTCTTGTGGCACCGCGTTGTGCGAACGTGTTCTGTGCTGCGAGAGGTAGTGCGAGTTTTCCCTCTGCCCCAAATCTCCTGCTCAATTGACGCGCAGCACAAAAAAGGACTGGCAGTGATGAGCATTAGGGAGGCCGCCTTGGCCGGAGTGAGGCCTGCAATGTGGGCGCCTGTAAGATTTGCCTGCCGTGGATTCCCAAAGGCGGCTCGGCGTGGGCAGGGCCCGGGGGGCCTTGCTGAGGCAGAAGCAGCCTCGGACTCCAGGAGCCTGGCAGCAAAGAGACCCGCCCGGGCAGAGCACAGGCCACGGCTGCTTTTGAGGTCACCATCTAGGTCAGGGGTAGTCAAACTGCGGCCCTCCAGATGTCCATGGACTACAATTCCCAGGAGCCCCTGCCAGCATGCACTGGCAGGGGCTCCTGGGAATTGTAGTCCATGGACATCTGGAGGGCCACAGTTTGACTACCCCTGATCTAGGTACTCCTTGAAATCCGAGGTGACTCCTCGTAGCCCAAGGGCCTGGGAGAGGCTTTATGCTGATTCCCTGGCCAGGGTCACCTTTCCTGTTCTGGAACACATTGACAAGATTTTCCGTGCTTGATGGGAAAATAAAATAAATAAATAAAAATAACTAGCGTGAGCGGCTGAAGCTTCCAAGAGGGTTGCAAATTTAAATCGAGTGCAGCCTGAAGGCCGCGCTCTAATTGGTTTTTGCCACACGCGCGCACACACACGCTGGCTTCATCACCCTTGTCCAGAGGGAAGCCAGCTAAACAGCATGCAGGTGTACACTCATCACCAGCCAATGAGGAGGGAGCAAAAAGACTCCTTTGAAGCCCTTAGCAGGGAAATCTCTTCTCCCGCCCTTGCCCTGCGCAGGTGCCCTCTACCGTGCCATTGTGAGAGGATGCCAACTACTCCCCTGGGGAAGGAGGGAGCCTCCCTGGCGTTTCAGGCAGAGATCTTGAGGCTTTCCTAGGAGCAAAGGACTGGACCAGCATTCGGCTGCCACTTCAGAAGGCTGTGGCTTCTGCGCTCCCCTGAGGAGGCAGGCTCGGCCACGCTCCATGGCCCATGCTCCATGGCCTCCAAGGCCCACGCTCCTGAGATCAGGCTGGAGGCCTTTTGTGCAGAGGACAAGATACACACTTTTCTTGGATGCTTTAGGATGCTTAGGGCTGATCCTGCGTTCAGCAGGGGGTTGGACTAGATGGCCTGTATGGCCCCTTCCAACTCTAGGATTCTATGATTCTACAGCCGCAAGCTGCAAGGGGTCCTTGCAGATGGATGAGGAGTCTTCAATGCCGGGGGCAGGAAGTGGTCAATGTCAGCGGGCCCCGTCAGTTGCCCCCTTAGGCTATTGGCATGGCCAGCTGTACAGCCTCTGACAGAATTTAATTTAATTGTTACCACTGTTTATAGAGTTATGGAGTCATAGTTTTAGCTGTGGGAATTGTTCTTAGGTTTTTCCTGTTATTGTTTATGGTTTTATGGAATTGGGTATTGTACGTTATGTGACTGTGAACTGCCGTGAGCCAGCTTGCTGGAAGAAGCGGTATATAAATCCAGTAAATAAATAAACAACTGGTCAAAGTCGCTCGCCCAGGGGCTGTGGGGCTGTGAACCGGGGTCTCCTCAGCGCTGGCTCCCAATTCACTCCCCCTTTTCGCTCCACGCTATTAGCTGTCCGGTGTTGTACTTGGGCCTTTTAAAACTTCTGATTCTCACTCCCTATGGGCGATCCTATTAAAGAAAAGTTTTTATTTTTCAAAATGGGGATCAACATTTCCACTTCCGTGGATGCTGGAGGCTGATCCTGCACTGAGCAGGGGGTGGGACTAGAGGCCTGGATGCCCCCTTCCTGCTGTAGGATTCTAACATCAGCCCCCTCCATCCACAAGGCAGAGTTTAGAACAGGGGTAGTCAAACTGCAGCCCTCCAGATGTCCATGGACTACAATTCCCAGAAGCGAATGCTGGCAGGGGCTTCTGGGAATTGTAGTCCATGGACATCTGGAGGGCCGCAGTTTGACTACCCCTGGTTTAGACCATGAACCAGGGATATGAATTTTGCATCTCTAATTGGAGGGGGGGAGTGTATCCATCAGATTCACCTCTGCGCCGCTGTATCCATTTAGCCACAATCAGAATTCACTGTAAACCAAATTCTTTAAGAACTCATTTCATGTACACAAGCTTCCCAAGTGTTTATGTCCGTCTTGGCTGTTTTCTAAGAGTGAGGTCTCTTGTGACCGATGCCCTTAAGATTTTTGCCTAGTCTTTGTCTTCTGGTTCCTCCCGGTGTCAGATGTCGCTACTTTTCCCAAGCAAAAGAAGAACAAGTCAAATGTTATAAATTTATCCTGCCTACTTCTAGCCAAGTCTCCTGGGTAGGCCGTGTGTGTATGTGTGTGTGTTTACTTCTCACAATCTTCTAGTCTCAGTTCTGGTGTCTGTATACGTATAAAGTCTTCTATATAGTCTCAGTAACAGTATATATATCATGATGATGATGTTAACCATTCAGTCAAGTCCGACTCTTGGCGATTCTATGGCTCAACTGTCACCACCATTTCTGATCTTTCACTTGCTTTAGTTCTGTAATGTTCTGGCTGGTGTCCATCCTGACCACGTCCAACCACCACACCCTTTGTCGGCCTGGTTTCCTTTTTCCACTGACCAATTCTAGCATGATTCCTCTCTCCGTTGACTTGGATCGCAGGATACGGCCCAAGGAAGTGAGCCGGTTTCGTGATTTTGCCTCCCAGTGATGGATCAGGGCTTATGTGCTGTAGCATTTCCTTGTTTGTGACTTTGGCTGTCCAGAGAATGCGCAGAAGCCTTCTCCAGCACCAGAGATCAAACCAATCGATTCTTCTCCTATCTGATTCCTTCATCATCCAACTTTCACAGCCGTAGGTGGCTACTGGAAATAGGACAGACTGAACTAATCTTCACTTGGTCGTCTGCCTTCTGTCCTTGCTTCTCCATGCTTGGTTCAAGTTTGTCCTTGCTGAGCGACTCAGAGCAATTTGATGTTTTATTTCCGTACTGCAGCCGCCACTGACCTCAATTTGGGATCCAAGAAAAATGAATTTTTGAGCGCATCCGATCTCTTCACCCTCAACTGTTCTTGTGACATGTCTGGTTTTTGCAATGGTCATTATTTTTGTCTTTTTAGTGTTTAAGAAAAGGCTGAATTTCGTTGACCCTTGTGATCAGCTGTCCCAGGCCTTCCTTCATTTCTCACAGAAGGGTCGTGTCATCACTAGATATATCACAGCAGGGGTAGTCAAACTGCGGCCCTCCAGATGTCCATGGACTACAATTCCCAGGAGCCCCTGCCAGCATTTGCTGGCAGGGGCTCATGGGAATTGTAGTCCATGGACATCTGGAGGACCACAGGTTGACTACCCCTGTATCACAGTATATCTAACAAACTTCATAATAAGGAGTGTTTGTGTGTGTGTGTGTGGGGGGGGGGAATCTCTATTATAGTTTCTAAAGTCTTAGTCCTATTTTTCTTCCTATGACCGCATTTTATTTCCATATATATTTCACCCAAACATACATCCTTGATAACTAGTATTCTTTTGCATTTAACTTTGATTATTTTTAATGTGTTTTGCTTCCCAAATCATGTTCATGTGCTATTTCCGGCTGGACGCATCTTCTGGGGGGACTGGGCCACCAAAGGAGGAGCTGGCCTGGTGGCAACTGGGATTGGCCAAGACCGGCAGCCCCTTCTGCCTCTCTCCCTGAGGCCACAATGCTCTTACGGTCCTTCTGATTGCAGCCTTTGACTCAGCTCTGGACAAGTCGGCCCGTCCTTGCCACAGTGGAATCCTGGCCATGTTCCCAACCGGCCCGTAAGCCATTCTCCGCAGGGAGGGGAGAGGCTGGAGAGGCAGGGCTAAAACGGGCCAGGGCCGTGAAAATGCTGGCCCAAACTCTTCCTCCTATGCGAGTAGGGAGAAGGGATTTGAAGAGCGAGCCAGATCCAAGCCCCAATCTTGCAAACAGACTTCAGAGCAATTAAAGAGGGGAAGAGAACGTGAAAAGGGATTCAAACCCGGGCCTTGGTCCTGAAGGGGAGGGGGTCCAAGGGCCAAATGTGCTCCTTCGGATAGAAGTCCCGGCCAACGGAGTCCAGCCTCTGCTTGCTCTCGTGGGCTGTGCTGAACCAGGAAGGAGCGCAGGGCCGGATCTGGAACGAATTATACTTTCTACTGAAGCACAATAGCCAGGGTTACCAAGGCAGGGAAGCAAATGGAGCCCAGAAGACTCGGAACACAGGCCAGGGAGGGAGAGGTCCAAAATGCATCTTGGACTGAGCAGCTGGAAGCCGAGCAGGACCGACTGCAGACAGGGAGACGGACAGCCAGCCCCTGCATCCGGCTCTGCCCTGGCAGCCTAAGGACGTTCACTGCCCCAAGTAAAAATACATACATTAAAAACCTCAGTTCCAAAAGGAGCCTTTATGGGAGACCGACCCAAAAGAGCCGCCCCCAGAACCAGAGAAGAACAACAAAGAAGGATACACGTTACATTTCTGTCTTGGTCAGCAGTGCTACTCCAGTCCCTGAGGATGGGGAAAGCAGCCCAGGGCTCTTTCTCTGCAGTCAGTTTTCTCACTTCTACTCAGGTCTTCCTCCGAGGAGCAGCATCTTCCCTGTTCCCATAAAATGGGAGGCTCTGCTTGGCCTGCAGAAGGTCCCCAGTTCAATCCCCAGCAGCATCTCTAGTTAAAGGACCAGGCAGGAGGGGATGGGAGACCTTTCTCCGTCTGAAAGCCTGGAGAGCCAGACATGCAATTCCCTGCTGCTTCCGGAGCATTTTTGGAAGGAGGTGAGGAATCCAGCGTATTGCCCTGAAAGGGTCCCTGTCTTTAGTCCCTCCCGGCCACCCCGGGACTCGTCAGGGTTTGGTGTGTGAGCCAGACAAGACCAAGGCCTCATGCGGCCGAACCTGCTAGGGTGATCTGGGAGAGCCCCCAGGAAGTGCCAATCACTTGTCAAAGGGACGTGCTGGAAAATAGGGGGGGGGGGAGGTTGGGGCTCACTTTTTGGCCACCAGATTTTGAATTTGTAATGGGGGGATATGGATGGTTTTAACTGTCTATGTGGGGTTTTATTTTTCATGTAACCTGCCGCGAGCAATGGGGAATAAATCAAGCAGACAAACAGATAAATTTGCAGATTTGTAACTGTGTATCCCAGTGCAGAAGCTTGTAGGCTGGTGTTTAAATTCTATTTCTGCCATTGTTTGATGCACGTGTTTGGTTCGTCACAGTAAGGGCTGGATGAACTGAGGAAGACCTACAAAACTGGTCCTAGTTCCTTTCCTCCCTCCGCTTCTATGATGTTAAAGTGAAGACACCCTTTGGTGTAGTGGTTAGGATGTGGCGTTCTAATCCGGCATGCTGGGTTCGATTCTGCACTCCCCCACATGCAGCCAGCTGGGTGACCTTGGGCTCACCAGTCTCGATAAAGCTGTTCTGACCGAGCAGGCATATCAGGGCTCTCTCAGCCTCCCCTCCCTCACAGGGTGTCTGTTGTGGGGAGAGGAAAGGGAAGGCGAATGGAAGCCACTTTGAGACTCCTTCGGTTAGAGAAAAGTGGCATATAAGAACCAACTCTTCTTCTTCTTCAGTAATCTCAGGGCTCTCTCAGCTTCCCCTCCCTCCCAGGGTGTCTGATGTGGGGAGAGGAAAGGAAGGTGAATGGAAGCCTCTTTGAGACTCCTTCGGTTAGAGAAAAGTGGCATATAAGAACCAACTCTTCTTCTTCTTCAGTAATCTCAGGGCTCTCTCAGCCTCCCCTCCCTCCCAGGGTGTCTGATGTGGGGAGAGGAAAGGAAGGTGAATGGAAGCCTCTTTGAGACTCCTTCGGTTAGAGAAAAGTGGCATATAAGAACCAACTCTTCTTCTTCTTCAGTAATCTCAGGGCTCTCTCAGCTTCCCCTCCCTCCCAGGGTGTCTGATGTGGGGAGAGGAAAGGAAGGTGAATGGAAGCCTCTTTGAGACTCCTTCGGGTAGAGAAAAGTGGCATATAAGAACCAACTCTTCTTCTTCTTCAGTAATCTCAGGGCTCTCTCAGCTTCCCCTCCCTCCCAGGGTGTCTGTTGTGGGGAGAGGAAAGGGAAGGCGAATGGAAGCCACTTTGAGACTCCTTCGGTTAGAGAAAAGTGGCATATAAGAACCAACTCTTCTTCTTCTTCAGTAATCTCAGGGCTCTCTCAGCTTCCCCTCCCTCCCAGGGTGTCTGATGTGGGGAGAGGAAAGGAAGGTGAATGGAAGCCTCTTTGAGACTCCTTCGGGTAGAGAAAAGTGGCATATAAGAACCAACTCTTCTTCTTCTTCAGTAATCTCAGGGCTCTCTCAGCTTCCCCTCCCTCCCAGGGTGTCTGATGTGGGGAGAGGAAAGGAAGGTGAATGGAAGCCTCTTTGAGACTCCTTCGGGTAGAGAAAAGTGGCATATAAGAACCAACTCTTCTTCTTCTTCAGTAATCTCAGGGCTCTCTCAGCTTCCCCTCCCTCCCAGGGTGTCTGTTGTGGGGAGAGGAAAGGGAAGGCGAATGGAAGCCACTTTGAGACTCCTTCGGTTAGAGAAAAGTGGCATATAAGAACCAACTCTTCTTCTTCTTCAGTAATCTCAGGGCTCTCTCAGCTTCCCCTCCCTCCCAGGGTGTCTGATGTGGGGAGAGGAAAGGAAGGTGAATGGAAGCCTCTTTGAGACTCCTTCGGGTAGAGAAAAGTGGCATATAAGAACCAACTCTTCTTCTTCTTCAGTAATCTCAGGGCTCTCTCAGCTTCCCCTCCCTCCCAGGGTGTCTGATGTGGGGAGAGGAAAGGAAGGTGAATGGAAGCCTCTTTGAGACTCCTTCGGGTAGAGAAAAGTGGCATATAAGAACCAACTCTTCTTCTTCTTCAGTAATCTCAGGGCTCTCTCAGCTTCCCCTCCCTCCCAGGGTGTCTGTTGTGGGGAGAGGAAAGGGAAGGCGAATGGAAGCCACTTTGAGACTCCTTCGGTTAGAGAAAAGTGGCATATAAGAACCAACTCTTCTTCTTCTTCAGTAATCTCAGGGCTCTCTCAGCTTCCCCTCCCTCCCAGGGTGTCTGATGTGGGGAGAGGAAAGGAAGGTGAATGGAAGCCTCTTTGAGACTCCTTCGGGTAGAGAAAAGTGGCATATAAGAACCAACTCTTCTTCTTCTTCAGTAATCTCAGGGCTCTCTCAGCTTCCCCTCCCTCCCAGGGTGTCTGTTGTGGGGAGAGGAAAGGGAAGGCGAATGGAAGCCACTTTGAGACTCCTTCGGGTAGAGAAAAGTGGCATATAAGAACCAACTCTTCTTCTTCTTCAGTAATCTCAGGGCTCTCTCAGCTTCCCCTCCCTCCCAGGGTGTCTGATGTGGGGAGAGGAAAGGAAGGTGAATGGAAGCCTCTTTGAGACTCCTTCGGGTAGAGAAAAGTGGCATATAAGAACCAACTCTTCTTCTTCTTCAGTAATCTCAGGGCTCTCTCAGCTTCCCCTCCCTCCCAGGGTGTCTGATGTGGGGAGAGGAAAGGAAGGTGAATGGAAGCCTCTTTGAGACTCCTTCGGGTAGAGAAAAGTGGCATATAAGAACCAACTCTTCTTCTTCTTCAGTAATCTCAGGGCTCTCTCAGCCTCCCCTCCCTCACAGGGTGTCTGATGTGGGGAGAGGAAAGGAAGGTGAATGGAAGCCACTTTGAGACTCCTTCGGTTAGAGAAAAGTGGCATATAAGAACCAACTCTTCTTCTTCTTCAGTAATCTCAGGGCTCTCTCAGCCTCCCCTCCCTCACAGGGTGTCTGTTGTGGGGAGAGGAAAGGGAAGGCGAATGGAAGCCACTTTGAGACTCCTTCGGTTAGAGAAAAGTGGCATATAAGAACCAACTCTTCTTCTTCTTCAGTAATCTCAGGGCTCTCTCAGCTTCCCCTCCCTCCCAGGGTGTCTGATGTGGGGAGAGGAAAGGAAGGTGAATGGAAGCCTCTTTGAGACTCCTTCGGGTAGAGAAAAGTGGCATATAAGAACCAACTCTTCTTCTTCTTCAGTAATCTCAGGGCTCTCTCAGCTTCCCCTCCCTCCCAGGGTGTCTGATGTGGGGAGAGGAAAGGAAGGTGAATGGAAGCCTCTTTGAGACTCCTTCGGGTAGAGAAAAGTGGCATATAAGAACCAACTCTTCTTCTTCTTCAGTAATCTCAGGGCTCTCTCAGCTTCCCCTCCCTCCCAGGGTGTCTGATGTGGGGAGAGGAAAGGAAGGGGAATGGAAGCCTCTTTGAGACTCCTTCGGGTAGAGAAAAGTGGCATATAAGAACCAACTCTTCTTCTTCTTCAGTAATCTCAGGGCTCTCTCAGCCTCCCCTCCCTCACAGGGTGTCTGATGTGGGGAGAGGAAAGGAAGGCGAATGGAAGCCTCTTTGAGACTCCTTCGGGTAGGGAAAAGCGGCATATAAGAACCAACTCTTCTTCTTCTTCAGTAATCTCAGGGCTCTCTCAGCCTCCCCTCCCTCACAGGGTGTCTGTTGTGGGGAGAGGAAAGGGAAGGCGAATGGAAGCCACTTTGAGACTCCTTCGGTTAGAGAAAAGTGGCATATAAGAACCAACTCTTCTTCTTCTTCAGTAATCTCAGGGCTCTCTCAGCCTCCCCTCCCTCACAGGGTGTCTGATGTGGGGAGAGGAAAGGGAAGGTGAATGGAAGCCTCTTTGAGACTCCTTCGGTTAGAGAAAAGTGGCATATAAGAACCAACTCTTCTTCTTCTTCAGTAATCTCAGGGCTCTCTCAGCCTCCCCTCCCTCACAGGGTGTCTGTTGTGGGGAGAGGAAAGGGAAGGCGAATGGAAGCCACTTTGAGACTCCTTCGGTTAGAGAAAAGTGGCATATAAGAACCAACTCTTCTTCTTCTTCAGTAATCTCAGGGCTCTCTCAGCTTCCCCTCCCTCCCAGGGTGTCTGATGTGGGGAGAGGAAAGGAAGGTGAATGGAAGCCTCTTTGAGACTCCTTCGGGTAGAGAAAAGTGGCATATAAGAACCAACTCTTCTTCTTCTTCAGTAATCTCAGGGCTCTCTCAGCCTCCCCTCCCTCACAGGGTGTCTGATGTGGGGAGAGGAAAGGAAGGCGAATGGAAGCCTCTTTGAGACTCCTTCGGGTAGGGAAAAGCGGCATATAAGAACCAACTCTTCTTCTTCAGTAATCTCAGGGCTCTCTCAGCTTCCCCTCCCTCACAGGGTGTCTGATGTGGGGAGAGGAATGGGAAGGCGACTGTAAGCCGCTTTGAGCCTCTTTCAAAGCAGCATATAAGAACCAACTCTTCTTCTTCTTGCTCTTCTTGTTGTTCTTCATGTGCTGAGAAGATGCAGGGCCACTTCCAGGTTAAAGGGCAGACTGGGATGGTTTTAGTGTGACTGAAGCCCCTTTTGCCGGAATGCAAGCCATTGCTCTGAGCCACACGTGCAGGTTCCCTCTCTTTGGTTTTCCAGGCGTGAAAAGGGCCAGGCGGAAGGCGACGTGAGCGGCCTCTCTTTGCTTGAGGCCGGGGGGGGGGGGGGGCTGCTGAAAATGCCAGCTTGAGGGGCGGAGGGTCCGATCCAGTCGACGGCGGCTTCGTCTGTGCTCCTGTGGGTGGGAGAGCAGAGGAAAGCCCCCGTGCCCCCCTTTCCCCGGAGAGGCAGATAGACCTCCCACCCGGGCAAGGGGCCAGAAGGGCTTCTAGGGTCTCCTTGGTGGTGGCCCCGGAGCGGTGGGCTCTCTTTTCCGGCATTTCTCCAAAGGGTCTTGTTGAGGTCGGTCGGTCGGTCGGGCTGCGCTTGTGCTCCCTGGCTCCGTGGGTTGCCCTGCCGGGTCGCGATATTCGGCCGTCTCTGCCCGGTTTCAGAGGGTCTCTTGTTCCCGGGCCCTCGGGAATGCGCGAAAGGCCGCTGCCGGGGAGCTTTCCTGGCCAGCAACACAAATGCATGGAGCAGGCCGGCTGCGGAGAGGCCCCCCTCTTCGGGCCCTGCTCGCGGGCCCAGGGCCTGGCCAGGTCTCCCTCCCGGTCCCCCCGCTGCCCCGTAGGCCAGGCCTGGCTCCTGCCTCCCCCCCGCCGCCTCCCTCCCCTGGCTGCCGAGTTTTACGAGCTCTTGGCTTTTGACATTATTTTTAGGCATTTCTCCAGCGCGGGGCGGGCTCTCCTCCCCTCCCCTCCCTCCCCTCCTGCAGGGGCCGCGGGCTGCCTTGGCGGGCGGCTGTGCTCATTAACAGAGCGCGGCTGTTCGGCGGCTGCCAGAGCCTCGGCCGACGGGGACGGGGAGGGCGGGAGCGTCGGGGCTCCTCGCCTGCAGGCAGCGCTGAGCCTCCTTCTCTGTCCGCAGAGTTCGCCGACCCAGACGCCGCGGAAGCCGCCGCCGCGAGGCCATGGGGCACAGCCGCCCGCGCAGCCCCAGCCGCAGGACTTGAAGGTAAGGCTGCCCGACGGGCGCCCGGGGGCGGTGGGAGGGGGGGGGGCTTCCTTCCGGGGCCAGGCAGGAGGGCGGAGGTGGGCAGGGCGCCCCGTGAGCCTGGCCTGGCCGTGGGCGGCGGGCGAGAGGCGCGTGGCGCGTGGGCGGCCGCCGTCCAGAGGGCTCGCCGGGGGGCTCCAGCCGCGTCCTTCCCTCGACGGCCGCTGTCCCCGCCCGACTGCGCCGGGTGGCTCGAAGAGGGCGGCCCCGGAGTTCCGTCCCGCCGCTCGTTTCCTCCGCGGAGGATCCGCTCTCGATCCGCTCGCCCGTCCCGTCCCTGCGCCGCTTCCGCCTGGCCTGGCCTGGCCTGGCCGGCCTTCGCGGGACCCGGCGGAGCCCCAAGAGCACGTGGCGGGAGCCGGCTCCTCTCCGGCAACGGGGGATCGAGGCCGCGGGGGGACGGCGGAAACCGGGAGGGGGGG
Source organism: Paroedura picta (assembly GCF_049243985.1). Taxonomy (NCBI): domain Eukaryota; kingdom Metazoa; phylum Chordata; class Lepidosauria; order Squamata; family Gekkonidae; genus Paroedura; species Paroedura picta. Next base: position 4,819,562 of record NC_135375.1, read on the forward strand.
GGGCTGCCAGCAGGAGCGGAGGCCACCTCCCCTGGACCCCTCGGCTCTCCTGCCGCCCTGCCCTCAGCATCTTGAGCTGCCCCATGGGCCGGGGGGGGGGCATACTCGCGGCCGCTCTCCATTCCCGTGGCCCGGAGCCCCCCCTTTCCCATCCCGCGGACTCGTTGCGTGCAAACCAGACTAGAAGAGCCAGGCGACGTCTGCAGGCCGCTCGTTGAGCAAAGAGCTTTCCCTTGGCCGAGGTCCGCCGTCAGGGAGCTCCTTCCCCCTCCTCCTGGGTAACTCTGGGCTGCAGGACAGACCCGGCTCCAGCTTCACCTTGGCTTGCTGGGGGGGGGGGGGGAGACACTCCTCCTGCCTGGTCCCTTTGCAGTCCCTGCCGAGCGAGCTGCAGCATTCTGAGTTTACCGAACGCTCCTCCTGGCTGGAAGCCAAGGGGATTCTTTGCGGTCTCGATCCCTGAAGCCAGAGCCCAGACAGCCCAGTCCGGGGTCCAAACCTTTCCGTGGCTCTCCTGGCAGGTGGGACTGAGGCATTTCATCTGTGGTGCTAACTCCAGGTGGTTAAATTCCTGAGGTTTTGGGGGGTTGCCACCTGGGAAGGGAACCCACAGAGGCGTAATGCCCTGGATTCCGGCCGACAAGCAGCCGTTTTCTCCAAGATAATTGATCTGTGTTGTTTGTAATTCCTGTAGATCTCCTGGCCTCACCTGGAGATTGGCAACTTCAGCTCCAATGTCAGTGCCACTAAACTGGGAGGGTGGGCTGGTGGGGCCAGACTCGGCATATCCCACAGCCTAGGACTCCCTCATTCCCCAACTGAGAATGTGGGGTGAGCTAGAGAGAGTCCTGGTCCTGGAGGGGTTTTCAAGGATCATAGAATCATAGAATCCTAGAGTTGGAAGGGACCTCCTGGGTCATCTAGTCCAACCCCCTGCTCTGTGCAGGACACTCACAACCCTCTCGCTCATCCACTGTCACCTGCCACCCCCTTGAGCCTTCACAGAATCAGCCTCTCTGTCAGATGGCTCTCCAGCCTCTACCCACGACCTCCTGAGGAAGCCTGATCCACTGGGAAACTGCTCTGCCTGTCAGGAACTTCTGGATGTTCAGACGGAATTTCTTTTGCTTTAATTTCATCCCAGGGGTTCTGGTCCGTCCCTCTCTGCCTTTCCCCTGCTGGGCCAGTGGCAGGAAGGCTGTCTGGGTGGAGAAGCAGGGAACAGGCTGCCCTCCTCTGGGGAGGGGGCCAGGCAGAAGGAAGCCACTGCGCGGGGGTCAGCCTGTTGCCCCCATTTGAGAGGACAAGGGATCTCCTGCCCTTCCAGGGAAGGCTTTGTTTGCAAAATTTCCGCCAAGGAAAAATGTCTCAAGCAGTTTCCAATAAGCCATAAAAAGTGTCAAACGGGAATCCAGAAGTTAAAGCGTTGGGCAAAAATCATCAAGCTAAAAGCTGAGCTCCAAGCCAGCAGCGCAGAGCGTCAATCAACAGCCCCCTAAATCCTAAATCACAGCTGACGGGAACCCCAGTCCTCCAGCTTGGTGGGAGCCGGCTCTCTGACGGAGATCCCTGCACTGAGCACCCCCGGCCAGGAAGTGAACCTGTGCAGGCCGCCTGGGGCAGCCCCAGAGGGGAGGGCCGTTGTAGCCAGGCCTCCACCAGGTTCCCCCACCCGGCCAAGGTCAGGCTGAGGGGGCCACGCTTGCCTCCTCGGGGAGAGGTCCTCACGGCGTTTGTGGCAGAAAGCTGCTGCCAGGCTGGATTTGGTTGGCAGCTGTAATTGGGCACGTTGCCCCGCCCCCGCTGCCCCCCCTCCCCTCGAGGCACTGCTGCCCTCCCCCCGGAAAGGAGGGTCAGGCGGCCGAAATTCTTAAGCCAAAATACTTTCCGCTTGTAGAAGGAACGGCCGTCTGCACGTGCTCTCCTTTTTCGCTGTTGTCCCGTGATTTAGGGCTGCGTTGGGGCCTTCCTCAAAGACGTCCCTCCGGTGGGAAAAGGCTGCAGATTGGGAATTAACGGCCTCAGTTCACAGCAGAATCCCTTTTTCAGGGCAGAGTCAGCTTTTTTCCTTTCCTGAGCCCTTGGAATGGGACGGACAATAAACCTCTGGGCCAGTTCTCCAGAAGTGGCCAGCTCTGGCCAGTGTCCACTGGAGGGTGTCCAAGGTCAAGACGGGAAAGAGAACTCCCCCCCCCCATTGAGCCAGCATGAGTGCAGGTGCTTGAGCATCAGGCAGGCTTTCCATGCAGAAGGTCTCAGGTTGAATAATAAAGGCAGGGAGGGCCCATCTAGGCCAGCCTCCCGTCTCACCCAGGGGCCAGCCAGTTCCTCTGCAGGGCCAGCCACAGGGCAGAGAGGCCGAGGCCTTCCCCTGAGAAGACCCTCAGAAGAGCCCTGCTGGGTCAGGCCAGGGAGGGTCCCTCCAGTCCAGCCTCCCGTCTCACCCAGGGGCCAGCCAGTTCCTCTGCAGGGCCAGCCACAGGGCAGAGAGGCCGAGGCCTTCCCCTGATAAGACCCCCAGAAGAGCCCTGCTGGGTCAGGCCAGGGAGGGTCCCTCCAGTCCAGCCTCCCGTCTCACCCAGGGGCCAGCCAGTTCCTCTGCAGGGCCAGCCACAGGGCAGAGAGGCCGAGGCCTTCCCCTGAGAAGACCCTCAGAAGAGCCCTGCTGGGTCAGACCAGGGAGGGTCCCTCCAGTCCAGCCTCCCGTCTCCCCCAGGGGCCAGCCAGTTCCTCTGCAGGGCCAGCCACAGGGCAGAGAGGCCGAGGCCTTCCCCTGAGAAGACCCTCAGAAGAGCCCTGCTGAGTCAGGCCAGGGAGGGTCCCTCCAGTCCAGCCTCCCGTCTCACGCAGGGGGCAGCCAGTTCCTCTGCAGGGCCAGCCACAGGGCTGAGAGGCCGAGGCCTTCCCCTGAGAAGACCCTCAGAAGAGCCCTGCTGGGTCAGGCCACGGAGGGCCCATCTAGGCCAGCCTCCCGTCTCACCCAGGGGCCAGCCAGTCCCTCTGCAGGGCCAGCCACAGGGCAGGGAGGCCAAGGCCTTGCCCTGAAAAGACCCTCAGAAGAGCCCTGCTGGGTCAGGCCAGGGAGGGTCCCTCCAGTCCAGCCTCCCGTCTCACCCAGGGGCCAGCCAGTCCCTCTGCAGGGCCAGCCACAGGGCAGAGAGGCCGAGGCCTTCCCCTGAGAAGACCCTCAGAAGAGCCCTGCTGGGTCAGGCCAGGGAGGGTCCCTCCAGTCCAGCCTCCCGTCTCACCCAGGGGCCAGCCAGTCCCTCTGCAGGGCCAGCCACAGGGCAGGGAGGCCGAGGCCTTCATAAGGAGAACTGGAGAGCCCTGCTGGGTCAGGCCAGGGAGGGTCCCTCCAGTTCATCCTCACGTCTCACCCAGGGGCCAGCCAGTTCCTCTGCAGGGTCAGCCACAGGGAAGAGAGGCCGAGGCCTTCCCCTGAGAAGACCCTCAGAAGAGCCCTGCTGGGTCAGACCAGAGATGGTCCCTCCACTCCAGCCTCCCGTCTCACCCAGGGGCCAGCCAGTTCCTCTGCAGGGCCAGCCACAGGGCAGAGAGGCCGAGGCCTTCCCCTGAGAAGACCCTCAGAAGAGCCCTGCTGGGTCAGACCAGAGATGGTCCCTCCACTCCAGCCTCCCGTCTCACCCAGGGGCCAGCCAGTTCCTCTGCAGGGCCAGCCACAGGGCAGGGAGGCCGAGGCCTTCATAAGGAGAACTGGAGAGCCCTGCTGGGTCAGGCCAGGGAGGGTCCCTCCAGTTCATCCTCCCGTCTCACCCAGGGGCCAGCCAGTTCCTCTGCAGGGTCAGCCACAGGGCAGAGAGGCCGAGGCCTTCCCCTGAGAAGACCCTCAGAAGAGCCCTGCTGGGTCAGACCAGAGATGGTCCCTCCACTCCAGCCTCCCGTCTCACCCAGGGGCCAGCCAGTTCCTCTGCAGGGCCAGCCACAGGGCAGAGAGGTCGAGGCCTTCCCCTGAGAAGACCCTCAGAAGAGCCCTGCTGGGTCAGACCAGAGATGGTCCCTCCAGTCCAGCCTCCCGTCTCACCCAGGGGCCAGCCAGTTCCTCTGGAGGTTCAGCCCCTAGGCTGCTGTCTCTGTTTCTGCTTTTGTATTGGGGGTGTTTTTTATAAGATAGGATGGTTGTATCTTTCTTGCTAAGCTGCAAGCCACTGTGAGCCAACCTGGCTGAGAGCAGTGGCTAAGAAGTCGAAATATGAATCAAAAATAAATAAAATGTAAGTCAGATGTGGTCAGCAGGGTCTCACGCACGTTGCAATGTGTGGTCTGGATTGCAGAAATCTGCACCAGAGTTGAAACAGACCAGAATCTCAGGGCTCAGCTCAGAGTAATTTGACAGGTCCTCTTTCCAGGGGCGCAGGATCCTGCCCATGGCATTCAGAATTCTTTGCCACCCTACACTAGCCCTGTTCATAAATGGCACAGCTTGTAATGTGGAATGCGTGTGCAATTGTATTTTTTTCCAAGCGTGTGTAGAGTAATTCTCATGTTTGAATGTGCTGATTTTATTTATTTATTTATTTATTTATTTATTTATTTATTTATTTATTTATTTATTTATTTATTTAGATTTATATACCGCCCTCCCCGAAGGCTCAGGGCGGTTTACATTAAAACTAGTCAACGATACATGAAACAGTCTTCGTTAAAACATACAGTAATTAATAACAGTGGTTGTAACCATATAACAGAATAATGTAACAGTATAACAATATAATAAAATAATATAACGATGGAACGGTGCAATACCACAACAGGTCCAGAGCGCTCTGGTGGAGTTCTGGGAGGAAAGGGGGAGAGGGGGGGAGGGGGAGGAGCGGGGGGGGGAGCGGGGGCCCTTCATTCGCTGTTGGTTGTGCCTGGTCTCAACCAAATGCCTGGCGGAGGAGCTCCTTTTTGCAGGCCCTCCGGAACTGTTTCAGCTCTGTCAGGGCCCTGATCTCCTCCGGGAGCTCATTCCACCAGGTGGGGGCCAGGACAGAGAATGCTCTGGCCCTGGTCGAGACCAGGCGGACTTCTTTAGGGCCAGGGACCATTAGCCGGTTGGTGGCGGTGGAGCGCAGAGCTCTTTAAACCCCAGATTGACCCAGGTTTCATTTGTGAAGTGAACACGTGCCAGCTCTTCTTTTCAAAGGGATGCACGTGCTCTCCTTGTAATGTGTGAACAGGGGGAAGGGGTTGCCAAGGCATTGCTCGCAAGAAGCACCTTGGGTCATGTGTTCGAGGGAGCTCTTGGAGAGCTCACCCACTTTTTCATGGAGAGAGGGTTGGCGGCTTGCTCGCTCTTTGTATTCATCCGAGATATTCCTACTCCATTCCTCTGCTGAATGGCTTTGGGAGTGGCTTGCATCCTGAAACCAGATCCAAATCAATATTTAGAAAAAGCCCAACAACACCATCTATTTATAATCTATAAACAGGAATAAAACTGCAAAACAGAGCCGTAAATCAAGCGCCCCAAACGGAAGAACTGCAGAGCAGTCCAGCCCCCCTGGCACCACAGGACTGTGGATGGGGTCCTGCCCAGGTTCCTGCCGGTGAAAGCCTGGAGATTTGGGGGTGGGGCCTGGGGGCGGGGCTTGGCCAGGGGAGGGGCCTCTGCAGGGGCTAATCCCAAAGTAATTCTGGGAGGTCTGTGGCCAGTCCATGGAGGCTGGCAGCCCCGTTGGCACATGAGGGGCTGCTTGGCAGAGATTGGTGGGGAAGGGATCCTACAGGCATGGCTGCTTAATGTGCCGCTTCCTCAGGAGGAGCCGCTTGCCGCTCTCAAATGGTTTCGAGTTTTGCTACGTCGGGAGTTGAAAGTGTTCTTTGGGGCTGGATCCGACCTCTGCTAAGATGGCTGCTTTTATCAAAAGCCCCGAGAACATCAGCAAGGGTGGGAACTTGTGCTTGGCAGTCCCTCCGCGGGAGCACTGGGGCTGGTTTTTGGCTGGCCGCCTTCCCTCCACCTTCGCCAGGCCTGGGGCCAAGGAGATGCATGTTACACAATTGGCCACAAAGTTGTGTTGGCAGCCACAAAGCACAGAGCCTGGGCATCCGTGTCTGATCTCTTTCTGTGCAATCTGAATCTTATTATGTTGCTCAGTGAATCTCTCCTGCTGTTTGATTCCGCTGTGGTCCAATCTCCCTTGTCTGAAATCAGGGGGGGGGGGTCATATTTGCCTCTTGGGCAATGTACGGAGCTCTGCACAGCAGGGTCAAAAGGACCCCCTCCAGGCTGTTTCCACTCAGGGCGACGGTGTGAGCCCCCCCCCCCCCGCACCCCACCCACAGGCCTGGCTCTGATGAGGCTCCCTCCCTCTAGGCAGAGAGGCCAGGGAGGGCCCAGCTCGGGTGGCCAGCTGTGGGGTGGGGGTGGGGAGATTGTGTGGGTGGAGCCCGCAGAGGGAGGGACTGGGAAGGGGCAAGATGGTATGCCCCCCAGCACCCACTCTCCATAGCATCCACTTTCAGGGCTGGCCAAACTGTGGCTCTCCAGCGGTCCAGCATGCTGGCAAGGGCTCATGGGAATTGTAGTCCATGGACCTCTGGAGAGCCACAGTTTGGCCAGCCCATCCAGGGAGCTCTCCAGCCACCACCTGGAGGTTGGCAACCTACAGTCGGCCCCATTAGCTCCAGGAAGGGGGGCAGCAGATCCCTCACCTGGTGGGTTGCAGGCTGCTGGCCTGAGCACAGCTGCTGAGGGTAAGAGAGGCCTAATCCCCAGCAATTCACACCTCATTAAGGAGGGGAGGTGTGAGACCCCCCCCCCAAGGCAGGCAGTTCCTCCGCCCAGGAGGGGCTTCTGTAGGGAAGAGGGTCCTGCCCGGGAAGTGGAGTGAACCAGGCAGCTGCAGCTGGCCGCCACCCACACCCTCCCTTCTGAGGGTTGCCAGTCGCCAGGGGGAATATAACGGAGACCAGGGCCCCGGCCCAAAACAGCCCCTTTGGAAACTGGACCACACGGTATTGTGCCCCTCCCCCAACTGCACCCGTCTCAGACCCCCCTCTCCCCACATCTCCAGATTCGTCTCCCGTTGGAGCTGGCAGCCCGTCCCGTTTGGCCTCACGGGCAGGGAGGTTGTCTTGGGAAAGCAGTTTGGGGTCCTCAGCCAGCTCCCCGCGTCCTTCCTGGCTCCCGAGCAGGGAGTGGAGGAGGCCTAGCTTAGCACTGGCAGACTGGGTGTTAGGAGGCAGGGTTGCCAACTCCGGGTTGCGGAGGGCCTGGAGATTTGGGACTGGGGCCTGGGGCGGCCAGGGACCTCCGTGCAGAACAGGCCTATAGAGCCCACCCTCCAAGGCCTCTGTAGTCTGGGGAGGAGGTGTCATTCCAGGGGGTCCCCGAGGCCCACCTGGAGGCTGGCACCCCCAGTTTTGCTGTGGGAGGGAGGTTTGCTGCGGGCATCAGAGTGGAAGAGCCAAACGTCTCGGTCTGGGCAACGGACCATCTAGCCCAGCATTAGGGGGGCTGCAAGGGAGCGCGGGGGGCTCAGGTCAGACTCGCAGCATCCCACATGATGCGCCGATGCCTTCAGAGAGGAGTGCCCTGGAGGAAGGGCTGGTGGAAATCAGTTTCTGGGATTTGGATTCAGATGTCAAAGGTCAGGTTCTCCCACCGTCTCCTTGGCCCCCCTTGCCAGCTTTCCGAAGGGAAAGGCCCCCTGCGGAGCCCCTGAGCAGCCGTGCAAAGGGCGTGTTCTGCTCCCGCCACAGACCCTTTGGGGCAGGCTGGCCCCAGCCGTCTCCCTGGCATGGAAGCCCAGCGCTCCCCACCCCACCCCCCTGGGCAGGCACCTGGGACGGCTTGCTGGGAAATGTGGCTGCAGGTGGCTCCTCCTCCTCCTCTCGCTCGCTCTGCCCTGCTCTTCCAAGGCTGCACAGGGCCCGGGGCTGCCGCACCATTAGAAGGCAGCGCCACCGTTATGGCTCCCCATAAAGAGCCAGCGCGGGAACCGCCAGAGCGCTCCAGAACAGGCTGTGTGCTGGGCTTGGCAGGGCTCCTTGGAGGGAAGGGCTGTGGCCAGAGGCTGCTTCTGGGAGCAGGAAGGCCACAACAAGGCCCTGCTCATGGGCCGCTGCAGGGCACCAAGAGGGAGAGGAGGTGGCAAATGGAGAAGGAAAAGCATTTGGAGCACAATGATAGTGACGGCATCACCGGGTTGGGCCGCATGCCCTGCCCTCCCTCCAAGCAGGTTAGTGTCTTGCCCCTGTTTGGGCAGCTGGTAAGGAGCCCATCCCTCGTGGCCACGGCACCGCAGTCCGGCAGGAGCGCCAGAATCCAGCACGGGCCTGCCTGGCCTGACCAGCTGAGAAGCTGAAGGCAGGCTCCGGAGTCTGCCTCCCCTGCAGGCCTGCTCTGGTCCGCTGCTCCCCCCTCTGCTGGCCCAGCTAGCTGGAGGCACCCAGCTCTTCCCAGGGCTGCTCGGGAACCAGCAGTTGCCTTCTGGGGCTCCTTCTCCCGGCTCAGCTTCTTTAGAGCAGCCGGCAGCTCCCACTTGAGGAGCAGCCGCTTAAACCTCAGGAGTGGGAGAAAAGGGCCGACTGCAGTCCTTGGTGAACAAGGATTTTTTAAAAGTGAAAAATGGTGTGTCAGTTTATCTGAATCTCCCTCCCTCTCTGTCCTCATTTCAAAAGGAAGATGAAACGTTAAACTCCCAAACTGGATAGTTATGGGGAAGGATGAAGTCTTTTAAAAGTCAAAATGTACAAGTCAAAATGGCACGAGGCAGCCATGCTGAGTGGTCCCAACATCTTTTTGCAAGGAGCCCTCCAGCCTCCGGGGGTCCGTGTGGCTGCTGCCTGCCCCTGCCCCCCCCTCCCCACTTCCACGTCTCCCTTTCAAATGTATCCAAACAGAGATCAAACTTTGGCAAGACTTTAAAAGTTCCATATTGGCTTTCATTTGATCTTTAAAAGAATCTGGTCTAAGTTTAAAAGTTGCTGTTCCCTAGATAATAAAAGCAGATCGTCTGAATGTGGACAGGGCAATTTCAGTGTGGGGGGGGGCTTATTCTCCTTTGTGGGGGCCACGTGGAAAGAGATGAAACAACTTCCACATCTGTCCTTCAGTTGTTGCTAGATGAATTGGGGGGGGTGCAGGGGGGTCTGCAGATTGCAAGTGGGCCTCAGGGAAGTGGCGCACAATCTCCAGCAGCAGAGGGGCAGGGAAAGCCGGCTCAGAATGTGTGGGGAGGGGGACTGAAGGGGCTGAATTGGGGGCATGGTCATCTGACCGTCCCTCAGAGGTTGCAGTAGATGGGAAACCCTCGTGAGATCTGCTCCTTCTGGGGAAAACTTGGAACCTGCCTGGGGAGGCCCCTGGGGAAGTGCTTTCCTGGCTGTCACGTGCCTGAACGTGGTGCTGTGACCTTCTGGTGTGACGAATGCTGAAGGTCTTCCCAGCCCAAACCCCCACCCTCCGTAGTTGGCCCCCAGGCCTATCTCAGTCCAGGCATCTGCAGGAGGGCACATCTTGAACGCAACCCTGTGGGTCTTTCAGGTGCCCCAAAGATCGTGGCATCTGGCCCTCTCAATTCCTGGCAAATAGATGGGGAAGAAATGGAGGTAGTGACAGACTTTATTTTCCTGGTCTCCAAGATCACTGCAGATGGGGAATGCAGCAAAGAAATTAAAAGACGCTTGCTCCTGGGGAGGAAAGCTATGGCAAATCTAGACAGCATCCTAAAAAGCAGAGACATCACCCTGCCAACAAAAGTGCATCTAGTCAAGGCTATGGTCTTCCCAGTTGCAATGTATGACTGTGAAAGTTGGATCATAAGGAAGGCCGAGCGTCAAAGAATTGAGGCTTTTGAACTCTGATGCTGGAGAAGACTCTTGCGAGTCCCTTGGACTGCAAGGCGAACAAACCGGTCTGTCCTAGAGGAGATCAGCCCTGACTGCTCCTTAGAAGGCCAGATCCTGAAGATGAAACTCAAATACTTTGGCCACCTCATGAGAAGGAAGGACTCCCTGGAGAAGAGCCTAATGCTGGGAGAGATCGAGGGCAAAAGAAGAAGGGGACCACAGAGAATGAGGTGGCTGGATGGAGTCACTGAAGCAGTAGGTGCAAACTTAAATGGACTCCGGGGAATGGTAGAGGACAGGAAGGCCTGGAGGATCATTGTCCAGGGGGTCGCGATGGGTCGGACACGACTTCGCACCTAACAACAACAACAACAACAACAAGGTGCCCCTGCCTTGGACTTTGTTCACACACATCCTCCCCAAAAGAGCCCCAGGACTTGGCGAGTTGCCAGAGCAGCCCCAGGGGAGAAGCACCCAAAAGAGGAGCCTCTCCTTCAGGGCCATTCTGAGCCGATGCTGTTGTGGTTTATTTATTTGCTTAATTTAGCCCCCACCTCTCTCCCCAGCGGGAACACAAAGCCGCTCATATTGTGCTCCCTTTTAGCCTCACAACAGCAAGTGTGAGACTGGCCCAAAGCCCCCCGCAGAGATACCCGGATCCTCCTTTTCCCCTTCCCCCCCTTTCCTCCCCTCCTCCAGTCTTCTGGCACTTCACCTTTTCTCCAGGAGTTGTCAGAAATAATGGACAGAGGCTCAGAAATCACACCTGCAAGTCCCCTCTAGAATCTGGCTCCATCACAGTTGGCCACAGAAGGGAAGGGGATGCCGGGGGGGGCATAAACCTGAGGGGTCCCCATTTCCAAAAGATCCACCCACGCGTGGGACCAGCTGCTCCGCATCTGACTGGGGAAGTTTCTCCACTGGCCCAGGTGGGAAGACTCCCTCCCCCTAACAGAGTCTGAAGAACTGTCCCCCAGGCCCATCTGAAATCCAGTAAGCAGGTCCCCCCCCCCCCTCAGTTCTCTTGAGCCAGAGACGCTTTGCCCTCCACGTGGATTTGTGGGCAAGCGCTTGAAGTGACGTGTTTAGACGGTGACTCACGTGAACTTTTGCTTTTCTTCCTGCTCTTGAGGCCTCCTCCCCCTCGGCTGCCCCCCTGTGCCTGAGTAACCCTCACCCTGACTGGCCAAACCACCAGCAGCCCAGGGAGAGGAAGGGCCCACGCAGTTCACCCCAAGGCACACCGGCACCTGCTGAGCCCTCCGCCCCACGGGGAGGTGGGGGCAGCCACGTGAGCACGTCAAAAGGCCCAGCTGCCCAGGGACAGCTTGGGGTGTCTTCCGCTCCCCCAACAAAGCTTGTGCATCTGAGCAACTGGGGCAGTTTCCGTTACAGAGGCTGGGGCAGAAAGGGTCTGGACTGGAGTCCTGGCCACACTGGTGGACCGCCTGGTGGCCCCTGGGCTTGGGCTACTGTGTGGCTGGGGGGGCAGTGGCCTGGTCTCACGTGGCTTCTCTTATGCTCTTAGGCTCACCTTAGCCAGGGAGTCCAGGAGTGGCATCTCTACCAACTGTGTGGACTTGACCTCGCAAACAAACATTATGGGATAGGCAGCCCCCTCATTCCCCCACCCCAGAACCAGTTCTGCAGAAGTGTATTGCTGAAGCCCATGTTGCATAGTGGTTAGAGCAGCCTGTTGCAGCCATTTGGTTGTAGAGGAACTGGGCTAAAAAGAATTAATTGAATTTTAATAGTGAAAAATGTAAAGTTTTGTATTTAGGTAGGAAAGATCAAATGCATCACTATAGGATGGGGGAGACTAGTCTTGGCAGTAGCATGTGCGAAAGTTATCTAGGAGTCTTGGTAGACCATACATTGAACATGAGTCAGCAGTATGACTCAGTGGCTAAAAAGGCAACTGGGATTTGGGGCTGTATCAAACGGAGTATCATGTCCAGATCACGGGAGGTGTGGTACCCGCTTTACTCTGCTCTGGTTCGGCCTCACTCGGAGTCCTGTGTTCAGTTTTGGGCACCCCAGTTGAAAAGGGATGTAGACAAACTGGAGCGTGTCCAGAGGAGGGCAACAAAGATGGGGAGGGGTTTGGAGACCAAGACACATGAAGAAAGGTTGGGGGAGCTTGGTCAGTTTAGCCTGGAGAGGAGACGACTGAGAGGGGATCTGACAACCATCTTCAAGTATTTAAAAGGGTGCCATGTAGAGGATCGAGCAGAGTGGTTCTCTCTTGCCCCAGAGGGACAGACCAGAACGAATGGGATGAAATTAATGCAAAAGAAATTCTGTCTAAACCTCCGGAAGAAGTTCCTGACAGTGAGAGTGGTTCCTCGGGGAGCAAGCTTCCTCAGGAGGTGGCAGGCTTTCCTTCCCTGGAAGTTTTCTAGGAGAGCTTAGATAGCCACTCCCAGAAATGCTGATTCTGTGAACTCAGGCAGGGGGCGAGTGGTGGGCAGGAGGGATTGTGTCCGTGCTTGGCTCCTGCGGCCCTTTCTTGCAGGCCCAGGGGAATGCCGATTGCCACTTTGGGGTTGGGAGGTGAATTCCCTCAGCGCCAGACTGGCCAGGGGTTCTAGGGTTTTATTGGGGGGGGGGGAAATCACTTGGGCATGGAATTGGGGTCCCTGTGGTTGGGCAGGTAGTTGTGAGTGTCCTGCATTGTGCAGGGGGTTGGACTAGATGACCCTGGAGGTCCCTTCCAGTTCTATGATTCTCGGGTAAATAGGTGGGCCAGGACACCTTCAGGTCCAAGAGGCAGGCCCCCAGAGGGAGAAAGGGCCTCCCCCAATTCCTCTGTGCTCTTAAGGGAAATGCCACAATCAAATCTAAAGCTCCAGCCCAGCAGCAATCACATTTCCCAGGGGAGTCACCCCCCCCCCCCCAAGTCTTTCAGAACTAGCAGCCAACGCTGCAAACGCTCCCTTGTTCTGGTTTTCATGTGGGGCTCCCTGCTCCGGTTCAGAGCATCAGAAGCAGATCTTCAGAATGAGTGTTGGGAAATGGGGGTGTGGTGGATGAGGACCACTCGCTGTCGGCTCAGTCCAGTCGAGGGAGAGCTGCTGCTGGTTGCCACCCCTGCCCAGGAGGGAGGGAGGGAGGAGTCGGCCTGCTTGAGGGGGGGATTGTACTCCCCTCTAAGAAGCAGGTTTAGAGTTTCAGGGCGCCAACCCCCCTCCTCAGAGAGTTACCCCTGCGCTGATCATGTCCCTGCAACGGGCTTCACATGGGGCTGCCTTTGAAGACTGTTTTGGGCTTCCCAGTGCAGATTGTCACCTGGCTTAAGTTCTCAGGAAGACCCAGTGACTGACTAGAACAGCACCCCACAGCCACCCCACTCATTTCTGGGCTCCAGCCAAGCTGCCACTTCTCCCCTTAAAAGCCCCAAGAGGCCCGGGGCTCGTGAGCTCCAAGGCAGCCATGCAGGCCTGTCCGTGGGCCACCACCTGCAAAGAAGGCCCTGCTTTCTGGACCCCCTTCAGAGGGGGGGGGGAGCTGTTATGACTGCGGATTCCGCTTCCCCCCCCCCCCACAGCAGTTTTCCAGGCGGCCGCTCTGGGGCACCTCAGGTGCTCTGTGGAAATGGGTGCCCAAGTGCTCTGTCCCCACAGCTCCCTTCTTGGCCGTTGGCGGCAGGTTTACACACACAGCTGGCTTTATTGTTACCTTTGATGCTACTTTTCAGTGGTGGTTTTCCGGGGGGGGGGGGGGGAGGTTGTGGTGCATAAAACGTGATTCTCTTATTTCTGATGACAGGGAAATTCGATTTTAGTGTATCACAGATTTTTACTGGCGTACGAGACGTGTTTTTATAAGCTTGAAAGACACCGAGGTCTGTTTGTTTAACACAAAGCGGGGATCACGTGTCGTATGGCAAAGGTGACCTCTCTTGAGGTAAGCGGTCGGTCTGCTGGCTGCATTGCCAATCTCCAGGTCGCACCTGGAGATTCTCTGTTATTCCAGTTGATCTGCAGTTATTCCAGTTGATGGCTGCCCTGGAGGGGGGACTCTGTGGTCCCGCCCCTCCCCAAACCAGGTGGTCCAAGAAACCTCCAGGAATTTCCCAGCACAGAGCTGGCCCCCTTGCCCCTCCAGTCTCAATCCAGAACGGCTGGATGCAGAGGAGTCCGGACTGATGCTCCTCTCTCAGCGGGGATTTCTGGGCCTTCCTCAGGATGAGCTCTGTTCTTCCTGCTTGATCTAGACAAGGAAATTGGGAGAGGGGCTCTCCTACCACTGGGCAGGCAGGTCTTTTGTGTCCCAAAGGACCTCATCCATCCCCTCCTGATCCCCCTCTTCTGGGCCAGAAGGTATTCCATAAGGAAAGAAGAATGGGGGGGGGGTATACCTCGTTTTTACTACCCAAGGGAGTCCCAAAACAGCAGACGGTCCCCTTCCCTTCCTCTCCCCGCCACAGATACCCTGTCAGGTAAGTGGGGCTGAGAGAGCTGTAAGAGAGCTGCTCTGAGAGAACCGCTGTGACTGGCCCAAGGTCAGGCAGCTTAGGAAAATGAAACCCAATTCTCCCGATTAGAGTCCTCCACTCAGGTCAGTGGTCAAGGATCCCAAAGTGGCTTTTGACTTCTCCCCCCCCCCCCCCCAATGATGACTTGTCCGTTTTTGGCCGCTTCTCCCATTTGAAAAGGGCCATTGCTCTGGCCAAGGTCGGCCGGGCAGTTCCTTGCTGCACAGAGCCTTGAACTTGGACCTCCCCTCCGCAAGCTCAGCTTTGTAGCCACTAGTCAAAGTTCAAATTCAAAAGGCCTTTAATGGCATCATAAAAACAAATTAAAATCCCCAACAGGGTAGATATGGTTCAGCCATATTACCAGAGTAAAAAGCTCCAGAGGGTCTTGGCTGCCCAGCAGGGAGCGAGGGGTGCCCCCCAACAGAAGCTGCATCCCAGTTCAGACTCAGTGGCTGGCAGTCCATACCAAGGGGCATGCCTGGACTCCTGGGAGCTCCAGGCAAGGTACTGCTCAGTAGAATGGGCAAGGGCCCAGCCCTGTCAGGCCCCCTGTAAGCCTAAGGGTGGTCAGGTGGCTCTTTCACACGCGTGAAACAGCCTTCTGTTGAATCCGGCCCTTGGTCCATCAAGGTCAGTCTTGCCTGCTCAGCCTGTCAGTGGCTCTCCGCGTTCCCAGGTGGAGAAAGGCCTTTCATATCGCCTCCTGCCTGGTTCTTTTGGACCTTCCACCTGCCAAGCAGATGCTCCACCTCCTCAGACTCTGCCTCCTGAAGACCTTTTCCCCACTCCCGAGTGGGCGTACGTGGCCCTGCCCCACTTCACGGAGCCGTTCCCAGCAGGCCTTTGCCAGCCGCACACCTGTCCTTATCAGCGTGGGCGGTGCTGTGCCAGGCGTCCCTTTGTCTCTTCCCCTCTGCCTCCCACAAGCCAAACACAACAGTAGCCAGCAGAACAAAGGCAGCGCGGGCACGGTCTGGCGCGGCCCCCAGGGCTGCCCTCTTCTTCTTTCCCCTCGGGATCGGTCAGTCCTGGAAATGTGAGCCCAAGCAGAGCCAGTCCTGCAGTTTCCTCTCAGCCTTTGGGTGGCTAAAGAGGCTTTGGGGTCATTCAGTCAGGGCAAGAGGGACGCGGGCTCTGAGGAGAGGCTGCCACAAGGTGACCGGAAAGAGTCTCAAAGCGACTTCCGTTCACCTTCCCTTTCCTCTCCCCACAACAGACACCCTGTGAGGTGGGAGAGGCTGAGAGAGCCCTGAGATTCCTGCTCAGTCAGAACAGCTTTATCAGGGCTGTGACTAGCCCAAGGTCACCCAGCTGGCTGCATGTGGGGGAGCGCAGAATCAAACCTGGCTCACCAGATTAGAAGTCCACACTCCCAACAACTACACCAAGCTGGCTCTCTCAGCCTGAAGCATCCAGGAGAAGGATCTCTCCAGCCGCTGCTTGAAGACAGCCAGTGAGGGGGGGCTCCCCACCTCCTTAGGCAGCCCCTTCCCCTGGTGAACTACTCCTAGAATCCTAGAGTGGGAAGGGGCCATGCAGGCCATCTAGTCCACCCTCTGCTCAGTGCAGGATCAGCCTCAAGCATCCAGGAGAAGGATCTGTCCAGCCTCTGCTTGGAGACGGCCAGTGAGGGGGAGCTCCCCACCTCCTTAGGCAGCCCCTTCCACTGCTGAACTAGACTCACAGAATCCTAGAGTGGGAAGGGGCCATGCAGGCCATCTAGTCCCACCCTCTGCTCAGTGCAGGATCAGCCTCAAGCATCCAGGAGAAGGATCTGTCCAGCCTCTGCTTGGAGACGGCCAGTGAGGGGGAGCTCCCCACCTCCTTAGGCAGCCCATTCCACGGCTGAACTGGCCTCATGGAAACCTAGTGTGGGAAGGGGCCACAAAGGCCATCTAGTCCACCCCTGCTTTTCTCTACCAGATGGAGTCTCAAAGCAGCTTACAGCTGTCTTCGTTTGTTTAAGGATTTATATCCCTTAAGCCTTCCCTTCCTCTCCCCACAACAGACACCCTGTGGGGTAGGTGAGGCTGAGAGAGCCCTGAGATTACTGAAGAAGAAGAAGAGTTGGTTCTTATATGCCACTTTTCCCTACCCGAAGGAGGCTCAAAGTGGCTTACAGTCGCCTTCCCTTCCTCTCCCCCAACAGACACCCTGTGGGGTAGGTGAGGCTGAGAGAGCCCTGATATTTCTGCTGGGTCAGAACAGCTTTATCAGGGCTGTACCTAGCCCAAGGTCACCCAGATGGTTGCATGTGGAGGAGGAACAGGGAATCAAACCCAGCTCACCAGATCAGAAGTCCACACTCCTAACCACTACACCAAGCTGTCCCACTCAACCTGTCTACAAATAGCAGTTAATAACATCAGCCACAGCACAACAGAATAAAGCACTGGAAGGGTGGTGGGATATAAATAAAATTGTGTGTGTGTATGTGTGTGTTTGGTGTTTTTTGTTTATTTGTTTGTTTGTTTGTTTGTTTGTTTATATCCAACCGCTCCCATACAATGGCTCGTGGCGGGTCACAAGGTCCTCATTAAAAATCCCATTATTTACCCCCAGTAAAAGGACATGCCGATACAATATAAAAATACCCACAGAACAGGTGATCAGTAACACAAGCCCTGCTCCCAAGACTGATACTCACAATCGGGGAGGAGAGGGGGCCTAGCTGGCAATGCCCAGGTGCTAAAAGAGTTTTAGGGAAAGACAGGCAGGTCATGAACATACCTTTTTTTGTAAATCCCTCCCTTTCTGACTAGTATTTCGGCCCTGAAATAGGCAGACTTCTCTTCTCCCAACAATGCTGATCAGAAGAACTGGATCTGTATCTCCAAATCCCCATTTGAAATGGGTGATCTTCCCTTGAGAAGCGGGGACAACAGAACAGCTAGACTCTCTGGGGTGAGGTCAGAGGCACCAGTGAGGGGAGCAGAGCCCGTGCCAAGGAACTCTTGCGGTCTCCTGCAGAGGCAGTCCCTTCAGCATCAGCCACCCTGTATGGTTGGCCTCTGTTCCGCAGCAGAAAGCCAATTCCCCCCCCCCCAAATGCCTCTTTGGCTTCTTTTTTCTCTCTTAAACCCAGCAGAAGGAACCTGCAAGCTGCCGACCTTCAACACCGTGACCCACAGGCTGAGAAGGATGTGGACAGGGCTGTGGGCCAGGAGGTGCCACCCATGAGCTGCAGCTCTGGCTCTGATTCCTGGGGCTGTCCCAGTCCCAAGAGGCAACGCCCTCCCTTTGGGGCCGCCCTCCAGTTATGAGCCGGGGATGAGGGAGCCACAGGGCTGGGAGAGGCAGAGAACCCCTGGCGTGGGTGTCCGGAGAATCTCAGGCTTCCATCACACGACTGCCCATGCCAAGCGGTTATTGGCCCCTGGTGCCAGGTCACCTCTGCCAGGCTCCTTGGCCTCTTCCTTGGCCTCAACGAAGGGAAAAACAGAGTGGCAAGGCTGGCAGCAAACGGGCTGAGCAGATGCTGCTGGGGACTGAGCAGGCAGGAAAGGGGAGGCGTTCCCCAGTGTTTCCCCGAATCCCTCTGGGCTCCCATGTCACTAGTGCCAGCCTGTGCCCGCATGTTCGTTACCCTGCCTGCCAGCTTGGCTCCTGTGAGTGGCAGCAGCAGCTTCTGGTTCTGCCAGGGACTGTTTTTTCCATGCCCTCCTTTCCTTCCTTCCTTCCTTGACACCTTCTTCTGTGCTGGATTTGCTTCCATTCCGCCTGACTGTTGCCCCTGATAAAAAGTCAAGTCTATTGTGGGACGGTGTGGCGTGATTCATAGGGGGGTCCCAGATTCCGATCCCACCGGCCGGCACCACCAACGCTGCCAGCGGTTCTCCTCCGCTATCTTGGGCTCCCGACTGGTTCTTCTCCCCCTCGCAGGCAGGATCAGAGACACAGTCACGGAGACGGAGGCTGGCCCAGGCGGGCCCTCCAGGTCGGATCCAGCAGGGCTCTCCTGAGGTTCTTAAGCCCCCCCCCCCCCCGGGCCAGCAGGCTCATCCGTCACAAAGTGTGGTCCTGTTTGACCAGCTTTCTAGCAGCAGGACCAGACAGTAGGGCAGACAGGATGCATCCCAGTTCTTGACGGCCTCGTTTGCCGGAGATTTTCTCTCAGAGGTGTGATGGGGGGGGGGGGTCCTACCCAGACCCAGAGAAATTTGCTCCTGAGGCCAGCCTGAGCCTTTCCACTCACCCTGGGTCCGCAAATCCCTCCCCACCTCCGAGGCCCCAAATTGGCAGCCCTGTCTGGGCCCACTTTGGCTGCCCAGAGAGGCCTCAGGCCGTGTGTGGTTCCCATGGCAACTGCGCTGGGGAGGACATGATCTTTCCGTGGATTCTTGTGCAGCCTCCCAGGCAGGCGATGCTCAGCACCACACAGGCTTTCTCTCTGGGTTTAGGAGCATTAGGCAAAGCATGTCTGGTCCCACTTCAGCGTCCCAGAGCATCAAGACCACTGCAGGGGAGGGGCTGTGGCCTGTGGAAGAGCCTCTGCCTGGCACGCAGAATCAAAGCATAATCGAAGGGACCTCCTGGGTCATCTAGTCCAACCCCCTGCACTATGCAGGACACTCACCACCCTCTCGCTCACCCACTGTCACCTGCCACCCCCTTGAGCCTTCACAGAATCAGCCTCTCCGTCAGATGGTTCTCCAGCCTCTGCTTAAAAATCTCCCAAGATGAGAACCCACCCCCTCCCGAGGAAGCCTGTTCCACTGAGAAACCACTCTGACTGTCAGGAACTTCTTCCAGAAGATCCCAGTTTCGATCCCCGGCAGCATCTCCTGTTGAAAGGACCTGGAGAGCCACTGCCATTCTGAGAAGCCAGGAATAAATTAGATGGACCAAATTAGATGGAGAGCCAGTTTGTGTTGTAGTTAGGAGTGCGGACTTCTAATCTGGCATGCCAGGTTCGCTTCTGCGCTCCCCCACATGCAGCCAGCTGGGTGACCTTGGGCTCGCCACGGCACTGATAAAATTGTTCTGACCGAGCAGTGATATCAGGGCTCTCTCAGCCTCACCCACCCCACAGGGAGTCTGTTGTGGGGAGAGGAAAGGGAAGGCGCTTTGAGCCTCCTTTGGGTAGAGGAAAGCGGCATCTAAGAACCGACTCTTCTTCTTCTTCAAAGGTCTGATTCAGTATGCGCTCTGTAGACTTGGCTGAATTTAGGGGAGGGGTCCTGGCTCGGTGGAAGAGCCTGTGCTTGGCGTGCAGAAGATTGCAGGTTCGATCCCCGGCAGCATCTCCGGTTAAAAAGACCAGGCAGAAGCGGTTGGGAAAGAGCTTGGCCTGAGACCTGGAGAGCCCTGCCAGGCTGAGCAGATGAAAGTGACCTCGAGGGGCCCGGTTTGTGTGCGTCTGACTCAGGCGCCAGCCTTCCTGCAACACCTCTCTGGCTGCCACCGTCTGATGCTCCATCTCAGGTCAGCTCGTGGGACAGAGGGGCTCCATCTCCCTTAGCATGCTGGAGCAAAAGGGCGGTGAAACCCCTAAAATCCCTTCTCCTTTTCCTGAAGCGTGCAAGAGCCTGGACTCTCAGGCTCCCAGCAGAGCTCTGTTTGTAAACATCCTCCCAGCCTTTGATCATCCAGGACTTCAGAGGCTCTTGAGGGTGAATGGGTTGGAATTAGCTGCCCTTCACAACCCACAATTATGTGTCGATTATTCCATTCATAAATTCCTGCCCGTTCTCACACGGCTTGGATGGCCTCTGCGGTGCCAGCACGGAGCCTGCGGTGGAAAGCTAGAGAGGCTTAAAATAGCCTTTCCGTGAATTCTGAGCTTTCCAAATAATCTGTAGCCTACTTGTGAACTTCCTGTCAGACGGTCCCCAATGGAAGCTCCTTCAGCGCAACCCCCAGTGTTGGTCTCTTTGCTGACCCCCCCCCCCCCCGGCTCCTGCCGAGCACCCCTGGGAAAGTGAGGGATTCCCAGCAGCCTGGTAAATTGGGGGTCGGGCCCTACTTATCTGCGGGACTGTTTATCTGCTCATGCCCCCCCCCAAGGGCCCTTCGCTATGTGGGTATGAATCTGCTGGCTGTTCCGGGCAAATAGATAGATAGGTAGATAGACAGACAGACAGACTCCTCTCCAGTTGCAGCCTGGCCTGTCCCTCCCCTCCTTGCAGGGTTTGCATAAAGCTCCTGCAGAATGCCTGCTTAGTGGCAGAGCCTCTGCTTGGCATGCAGAAGGTCCCAAGTTCAATCCCCAGTATCTCCAGTTAAAAGAAACAGGTAGGAGGGAATAAGAAAAACCTTGACCTGAGACCCTGGCTCAGTGGTGGAACCTCTGCTTGGCATGCAGAAGGTCCCTAGTTCAATC
Source organism: Paroedura picta (assembly GCF_049243985.1). Lineage (NCBI taxonomy): Eukaryota > Metazoa > Chordata > Lepidosauria > Squamata > Gekkonidae > Paroedura > Paroedura picta. The sequence continues at coordinate 4,840,165 of NC_135375.1, forward strand.
CCCGGCATCTCCAATTTAAAAGGACCAGGCAAGAGATGACAGAAAAGGCCTTTCTGCACCTGAAAAGAGAACAATGCAGAGATTTCAGCTCTGTGGTTTGGGCCGAGGCTTCCTCTTGTCCCAGCTGGTCTTTTCCTCCAGCCCTGGAAGCCCGGCTGCTCTTGCCTCCCGAAAGACCAGGAGACCCTCTCCATCCTTGCAGCCCCTGCCTCTCTTTTCACAACTGTTTGGGATTTGATAAATAGACACCCTGTTGCGATTTAGAGGGTCCAAATATTTTCCTTTCAGCATTACAGTTAAATGAAAAATATGGCCAGTTTAACGGTTGCCGCTGACGAGGTAATTTTTCGTTTATGGGACGAAGGCTAGAGAATAATGGCTTTTTCATGTGTTTTAATGGGGAGAGCATGTGGTGGGCAGAGAATTTATGGCCCCCTTATTTTTCATGGGGAGGCTGAACAACATCTGTGCCGGAGGGGAGCAGGCGGCCGAGCAGCCAGAAGCGCCCAAAAAATGACCAGCAAGTGTGGCGCCTCTGATCCTTGCCAGCGGCTCTGGATACGACAGAGACGGGGGGGGGGGGGTCTGCTTTGGCTGCCTTTCCCCTTTCACTTCCCAGGGGGCTGGAAATCCTCCTGCCCCCCCTCGATGGGCGTGGACATTCCTGCCCTTTGTTGTCTCCAGCTGAGTCTCCCAATGCAGCCCAGTTAGTCAGTCTTTGGCCGGAGCAAAGGGCCAGAGTCCCGGAGCACCTTCAAGCCGAATACATTTGGGGGCAAGGGGGGGTCACCGCTCACTTCTCCATATAACTCATGGAAGCCCCTCCCCTGCCACAAATTGTGTTCATCCTGAAGGTGCTCCCAGACTCTGGCTCTGCTCCTGCTGCAAAGACAGACTCACAGCCCCCCCCCGCCCCCCCTTGACCTGTCTCTGTGGAAGGCACTGCTGCTTAGTTGTACGAAAAGGAAATCCATCCACCTTGTGAAGAAACTTGCACAGGTACAACAAACTGACCATCTTTGTCACAAAAAGCAGACTTAGAACAAAACCACACAGAGCTGGAAGGGATCCCAGAAGGCCGTCTAGTCCAGCCCCCCCACCTTCTTGGGGAGCTAAAAATCACCCCCTCCTGACAGGTGCTCATCCTGTCTCCTCCTCAAAACTTCCAACAAACCCTCTGAGGCAGCAGATCCCATCTACGGACAGCCTTCACCCTCAGAAGATGCTTCCTAATATTTAAGGGGAGCCTCGTTGCTCTAAAGCTGCAGCAAAGAAGCTGGCCCCTCTTTAAGATGTCCCCCTCTGGCATAGTTAGATGCAGCTCTCCTCTCACCCCTCGCCCTCCTCTTCCTGAGAAGGCTTCATATTATGCCAAAGAGACTGGGACTAAGGAAGGTGCCTGAAGAAGTGAGGCGGGACTCACGCAAGGTCCTGCCCGGCCCCCAACCGTGTGAGGCTTCCGGGGGGCTCTGGCACTTTCTGCCCATGCAGCCCAGTGTCTGCTTGCTGCCGCTCTCCCCTCTCCCCTTCCCTTTCTCCCCTCCACATTTCTCCCACCTCTGGGGTGGGGCCGGCAGAGGGAGGGAGAGGGAAAGGGCAAAGGCTGCCCATCGGGCCCCGTGGCAGAGGACGGATCCTGGTCTGACCCTCTTTTTCTCTTGTGGGCTTCTTGCCCACATGGCTGCAGGCAGACAAACCAGCAGGTGAGGGGGCCAGGGAAGCGGGAGTACGGTCGCCAGGTATTCCCCGGTCAGCAGAGGGGGGTGGGGGATAGGGTTGCCACATCCAAACGTTATTCCGATCTTCAAAAAAGGGAGGAAGGATGACCCGGGAAACTACAGACCAGTGAGTCTGACCTCTGTTGTGGGGAAGATAATGGAGCAGATATTAAAGGGAGAGATCTGCAAACATCTGGAGGACAATTTGGTGATCCAAGGAAGTCAGCATGGATTTGTCTCCAACAGGTCCTGCCAGACCAACCTAGTTTCCTTTTTTGACCAAGTAACAGGTTTGCTGGATTGGGGAAATTCGGTTGGATGGATTTTAGTAAAGCTTTTGACAAGGTTCCCCATGATGTTCTGATGGATAAGTTGAAGGACTGCAATCTGGATTTTCAGATAGTTAGGTGGATAGGGAATTGGTTAGAGAACCGCACTCAAAGAGTTGTTGTCAATGGTGTTTCATCAGGCTGGAGAGAGGTGAGTAGCGGGGTACCTCAGGGCTCGGTGCTCGGCCCGGTACTTTTTAACATATTTATTAATGATCTAGATGAGGGGGTAGAGGGACTACTCATCAAGTTTGCAGATGACACCAAATTGGGAGGACTGGCAAATACTCCGGAAGATAGAGACAGAGTTCAACGAGATCTGAACACAATGGAAAAATGGGCAAATGAGAACAAGATGCAATTTAATAAAGATAAGTGTAAAGTTCTGCATCTGGGTCAGAAAAATGAAAAGCATGCCTACTGGGTGGGGGATACGCTTCTAGGTAGCACTGTGTGTGAACGAGACCTTGGGGTACTTGTGGATTGTAAACTAAACATGAGCAGGCAGTGTGATGCAGCGGCAAAAAAGGCAAATGCCATTTTGGGCTGTATCAACAGAGGCATCACATCAAAATCACAAGATGTCATAGTCCCATTGTATACGGCACTGGTCAGACCACACCTGGAGTATTGTGTGCAGTTCTGGAGGCCTCACTTCAAGAAGGACGTAGATAAAATTGAAAGGGTACAGAGGAGAGCGACGAAGATGATCTGGGGCCAAGGGACCAAACCCTATGAAGATAGGTTGAGGGACTTGGGAATGTTCAGCCTGGAGAAAAGGAGGTTGAGAGGGGACATGATAGCCCTCTTTAAGGATTTGAAAGGTTGTCACTTGGAGGAGGGCAGGATGCTGTTTCTGTTGGCTGCAGAGGAGAGGACAGGCAGTAATGGGTTTAAACTTCAAGTACAACGATATAGGCTAGATATCAGGAAAAAGTTTTTCACAGTCAGAGTAGTTCAGCAGTGGAATAGGCTGCCTAAGGAGGTGGTGAGCTCCCCCTCACTGGAAGTCTTCAAGCAAAGGTTGGATACACACTTTTCTTGGATGCTTTAGGATGCTTTGGGCTAATCCTGTGTTGAGCAGGTGGTTGGACTAGATGGCCTGTATGGCCCCTTCCAACTCTATGATTCTATGATTCTATGATCCAGGTTGGGGGACTTCTGGAGATGTATGGGGGAAGCCTGGGGGGGACAGCAACCTCGGTGGGGCACAGTGGCACAGGGACCTCCATGCAAGGGACCCAACTTTTCCACCTCTGTATTCTGGAGGTGAGCTCTAATTTCCGGGGATCCTCAGGCCCCACTTGGAGGCTGGCATCGCTAAGTAGGAGGCGGAGCTTCTGATCATGCCCAGCTCTGTGCTTGGCACCCCAGCCCTTGCCTTGGCAGCCTCCCCACCACACCCCCCGTATCCACCTCGCTTCTCCTGTTCTTTGACGGAACCTCCTTGTTTCTGGGAACTCCGGCACAGAATTCAGAGACTGCAGGGAGGGAGGGAGGTTCATGCAGCAAGCCAGCTCTAGAGGGGTACAATTTCAGGGCATGTTGAAGCCACAGAGGAAAGAATGGAAATTTTAGGAAAATTTGAAATCTGCAATAGAAAGAGTAATTAACATGTGGAAGGGCTTCTGGAGTTCTGGCCTCAGCGGTGGCCCTCCTGGCGGCCCCTGGGCTTTGGCCCCCGTGAGACGCAGAGTGTTGGACTGGAGGGGCCACAGTGGCCTGATCCAAAATGGCTTCTCTTGTGTTCTTATGTTCCTGCTTTCCTGTCAAACATACTTTTGCTCGTTGAACAACATAAAATGCATCATTTAGAATTTATTTAGCATACAAAACGGTACTGTTTGGCTTACGTCTTGAATCTAAAACAATGTCTCTGCATTTCATATGAAACATGGCAAATATACTCCATAATTAAGGAAGAGTTGCCAAACTGCTGCATGCAATGCAACCATGGAACGGGCTTCTTAATTATTGTTCTCTAAGAGGTGGGGAAAATAAACATGGAAAAACCGAATTCTGTAGTAAACAAAAGAAAGTGCATTATTTGGACAGAAACTCTCTCATAAAGTAACAGTAGTTATGGATACAAACATACTTGGATATTAAATTAAGCTAACGTTCAGAACACATGCCTCTTTAATAATGTATTATTATTGAATGTATTGTTATTGAACGTATTATGGCGTTTTAATTGTTACTTAAATTATTTACATTTAACAAAACAAATTTATTTGAAGCAAAGCAAGTCATTTATTTATATTTAACACAGCAAAATATTGTTATATTTGTTTATCATATGGCAGAGTTACCAGCATCATCATACCATAGATATAAAAGCTGACCATCCTACCAATGACATCCTGAATGTTCCATATCCTCCAATTGACCCTCACTAGGGGTCATGCCCCCAATAGGGAGAGAGCAGTCACCTACTGAGGGCCAATCGCACATCTTCCTAACCCTCCTGCTCCTTTTCCTCCTCCTCATTGCTGCTTTCTGGCACTTGCCCGATGCAGCAAACTCTCTCTGTTGCAGACACCCTCCCCCCCCCATCCGGGGGGGGGGGTGTCAGAGGCCTCTTGCCCTCCGAAAACTGCCAGCAACTTTCATTTTGCGGTTGTGGGGCCTTCGTTCCACAATTCCCTGCGCTGAGATGGATCGGCACAGATGGAGTTGTTAAAACACAGAGAGGCCCGCAGCAGGTTTCCTTGTGACTGCCCAAGAACGGGAAAGTGAATCCAGGGGCAGGGCCTTCGCTCTCCCCCCACCCCCCAGGGCTACGGGACGACCACACCGTGTTGCAATGGCGGGCCCAGGCGGAGCGCTGCGGCTTGTGGGCTGCTGCAAGGGGCCCTGGAGCCCTCCACCGCGCGGAGCTCGGGCCCGGGCCAGGAGCAGATTTTGGGCAGTTGCAGAAGCCGCAGCGGCAGCAGCATCGCTGCCCCTGCAGGAGAGGCCGGCCCTGCACTGAACCGGCGTCCCGGCCTCGGCTTCAGTCAGCCTGCCGGCTTTGGGGAGCGGCTGGGGGCGGGAGGGGGCTGAGGCTTTGAGGGCAGACGGTCCTGCTCGGCATCCCAGCCCCCCTGGGCAGCCCCACCCCCCCTCAGCCCCGCCAGAAACCCTTAGGGGCTTTTTCCCGTGTCAGACGATTTGGCTCACTGAGCTCCTTCTGCCGCCTCAGGTACAGCAGCAGCAGCTTAGCAAGGGTGGAACCTCACTGCCGGATCAGGGCCAAGAGGGCGCCACGCAATTCTCGCTGGCAGAGCTGGCTGCAAGAGACAGCAGTGATCCTTCTACAGCCCCACAGTTCAGAGCTTGCACATGTTACCTTGCCCTCCAGCACTCTATTTGGTGTCGTGGTCAGGAGTGCGGACTTCTCACCTACCCCACAGGGTGTCTGTTGTGGGGAGAGGAAAGGGAAGGTGAATGTAAGCCCCTTTGAGCCTCCTTCGGGTAGGGAAAAGCGGCATCTAAGAACCAACTCTTCTTCTTCTTCTTCTTCTTCTTCTTCTTCTTCTTCTTCTTCTTCTTCTTCTTCTTCTTCTTCTTCTTCTTCTTCTTCTTCTTCTTCTTCTTCTTCTTCTTCTTCTTCTTCTTCTTCTTCTTCTTCTTCTTCTTCTTCTTCTTCTTCTTCTTCTTCTTCTTCTTCTTCTTCTTCTTCTTCTTCTTCTTCTTCTTCTTCTTCTTCTTCTTCTTCTTCTTCTTCTTCTGTGTGAATTGCCATCAAGGAACAACCAACTAGTGTGTAGGAAGCTTAGTTCGTGGGTGACGAGTGAGGGGGACTGCATCCATGGTTAACCGTCTGGCCCCCCTCTCTCCCCTGCCCCCCCCCCCGTTGCCTTCCAGATGCTGAGCCTCATCTCATGGCTCCTCGGCAGAGTGGTGGTCCTCTCAGCGGCCGTCTTGGTGGCCACGTCCATCACCATGTCTGGAGAGTGGGGGAAGAAGGTCAGTGAGCGGCTGCAGCCCAGGGGGTGCAGGGCTCTTGGCAGGGCTGGGGTCTGTGCAGCTGGAAGCCGCATGCAGGGTTAGGACAGGTGGTCTTTTGCACAGAAGGGGCACCCTGTGGGTCCCTCTGACTGGCCAGCGCTTCCCGGGGTCTCGAAAGCAAGAGGCCTTTCCCTGCCCTGCTGCTTGAGGTCCAGGGTCCGGGCTGGGTCTTGACTGGAGGGGTCTGCACATTCTCCCTGGTGGCCCCCGGATCTCCTGCCTGGCCAGGCCACTCCGCCCCCCCCCCAGGGTGTCCCAGCCAGGCAAAGAAACTTGGGGCTTCCGAGCCCCTCTGACCATTCTGCCCGGATGGATCCTGCTGTCAGCCGGCAAAGAAGTCAGCCTGGCCTTGCTCAAGAGGCAGAACTCCCCTGCTGTCGAAGTGTGTAGGGGGGAGGGGGTGATATTTAATTTTGCTTTTATTTCCTTGAAATATTTCGATGCCTCCTAGAGCCCAAGGTGGGTAAGCATTGTGTAAGCACTGCCAGGCCTCACACGGCTGCGTCTCTCTTCCAGGGGCAACGTACGGCCAGCTGGGGACAGAGGTGGCGCTGGACTGTGCTGGAGGGAGCCCAGGGTAAGTCAACCAGCCCCACGAGGGCATGCAGAGCCCCCTCCCACAAGCCTGGGGCGTGGCCACAAACTCCCCAGAAAGGAGGAGCCACCCCACCCCACCCCACCCCACCCATGCGGTTTCCATTGGCATCTCCTGGCTGGGGGCAGCACAGAAATAGGAGGTCCCGGGAGGCCCTGGATTTCACCCCCTCCCCCCCCGTTTCCCTTCTGCATGTGATAGAAAAGTGAATGCGTCATGTAAGTCCAGTGTGTCAGTGACTCTCCCAATACACCCGAGTCTTGCAACCAAATTCCATTTTGCATTTTTAAAACTGAGCAAACACTTTTTTCCCCAGCTCCAACCCCCAACCCTATCCTGACCCTGTCACTGACACCCCCCCCCCCACATATACTCCCCCCACAGCCTCTCGGAACGCCTCTCCCCTTCAGAATGGCCTGGTGACCCCAGAGCAGGGCTGGGCAGCCAGAGGGGAGGGAGGGAGGGGGCTGCCCTGTGAGTCTGTCGCACCCCCCCTGCCCGCCCCACATGTCGCTCTCTGGCTTGCAGCGCTGTGCCGGAATGGCGGTGGAAACGGCTCTCCCCTGCTGCCCGAGGGCTCCGTGGTCCAGCACGGGCGGCTTCTCCTGCCCGCGGCTGAGCTCTCCTCCCAGGGCGTCTACAGCTGCCACGATGCCAGTGGACTCCCGCTCAGCTCCGTCACGTTGCGCCTGGGCCGTAAGTGTCGGGCTCCCCGCCAGGCCCCTCCGCTGCTGGCCCTGGGTGCTATTTTCTTTGCCCTTGTGGGGTTCGGAGGCGGCTGGCCCAAGCCTGCCTATGCATAGCCATCCTGTGCTACCTTGGCGACCCTCCATCCAGGTAGAGAGAGCCTGAATTAGTGTGGCCGCGCACACAGCAAACCCCTTTGCTTGGATAGAACCTGGCTGGTCTTAAAGGAGCCTCCGGACTGGGGCTCCGTCGGCCTCTGGGCGAGGGGAGGGGAGGCGGGGCTGAGCAGGCCAGGGCTCTCTTCCTCCAGCCTGTCCGTCTGTCTGTCTGTCTCCCGTAGGGCTCCCAGGGGTGCCTTCCGTCTCCTGCAGAGCTTCCAACTCCCAGAACTTCTCCTGCTTCTGGACTTCCAGCAGGGACACCTTCCTGCCCACCAGATACATCACCACCTACAGGTACAGGCGTGTCCCGAGGCTCCTTGGGCAGCTCAACTGCAGTGTTGTGCTTGGGAAGGCCTGGGTGCTGATCCAGAGGCTTCCCTGGGAGGGAGGGAGGGAGGGAGGGAGGGAGGGAGGGAGGGAGGGAGGGACATCAGCGGCTTAGAGGAGAGGCTCCTTTCCTTTCTGAGAGGGTCTGCCACACAGGTGCTCCTCTGCAGCCCCACGGCCCCTCCTCTGGGACCCCCACCGGCCTGCAGGTCATCTGCAGCGTAGGAAGTTTCTCTGCTGTTGGGGAACCCAAAGTGGCCCAGAGGGTCCCCAGCTGGGCCTTCCCTCCAGGCACTGCTCTCTTGGGCCAGGAGGGTCCTCCCATCAGCCGGCTGCTGGGTCTGGGGCCTTAGTGCTTTCCTGGCCTTTGCAGGTTCGGTCAAACGTTCTCCTGCCCTGCGAAGGGAGGCCAAAGGCTGTGGGCTTTTCCCAACCCCGTTAGCCGGCCCAGCCCTTGGAAACGAGGCCTGCCCGACGAATATCGCAGCGGCTTCCCATTGTGCTTTCCAAACTGATCCTCACAAAAGGATCTGGCTACACAGCAAAGGGGGAATGCGGGGAATGGCTGGCCGGCCACCCGGCTGCCCCTGAGGGTGAAGGCGGCAGAAGGGCCAAAGCGCCTGGCGGGATGGGCCGAGCCACAAGCAGCAAGTCCCAAAAGCGGCACCTGCTCGGTCAGCTTTCAGGCAGGCATGGAAACCAGGCAGCACATCTGGCTAGTCCGGCACAGGCCTTTCCCTGGGGGAGCCGGAAGGGTGGCCAGCCGGCCTGGATTCAGGCCCAGAGCCCCTGCCTGTTCTCTGGTTCCTGCCGGCCCAGGGCAGGAGGTGGCCCAGTTTCTTTCTATCCTTTGCTTTTGGAGATTTCTCTGCTCATGTATTTATTGCACGGCCTGCGTGTTATGCCGGGCAAGAGGCGTTTGCAGGTGGCTTCCATCGCCTGCCGCTGCATCACGGGCCGGCCACTCCTCGGGGCCGCCTTCGCAAGAGCTAGCCGGGTCCTGCCCTCCCCTCTGAGAGGGAGCAGGGAAGTGAACGGAAGACGTCCTCGCGTTCCAGGGGACCCACCATCGCCTTGAGTCAAACAGCGTTAGCAGGATGGGGTGATACAGTCACAAACCTAGAAGGGGTTCACACCAGGCATGTGCAATTTCTTTTGGATGTGAAGCCCTTCCAGGCCAGGAGGTCCCCATCTTCTGGGCAGCCTGCTGGAGGGAAAGAGGGCAACTTCTGCCCTCCTGGCTCGGAGATGGGGGGCCAGGAGGGATCGTGCTGGAGCGCCTGGCCCCGCCTCTCCTGACCGCTATCTCCCCCCCTCCCCCCTTTCCAGGAGGAAGCTGCATCCAGGCGACGAGGAGAGGCAGAGGTGAGCAGATTCAAGGCTGTCCTTGGGCTTCTGCGGGGCTGGGGGGGCCCAGCCGGGAGGGAGACTGTTGCCGCCGGCCAGCTCTCATCACCCATCTCGGCTGGACTCTGGTTTGGTGAGAAAACCACAGTGGGGGGAGAGAGGCCCACCTTTTCCGATGGCTGGACTGTTTGCGTGCTCCAGGAATTCTTCCCAATTGTTATCCAAACTCCGCAGCTCAGAAGAAACGTCTTCCTCTTTGTTCTTTATGGCTTCCTTTGATACCTTTCCAATTTGCTGACTCTCCTTCCAGATCCGGAAGGCAACCTCGCATGGCTCTAGGCAGCTTACAAGAATGATTAAAAGGCATTTTCAGTTTGGAACCACGAATAATATAGCCAGCCCCGAATTCAGAACGGGCACCGTCAGCTCCTCATGGCTGGCCCCTTCTGGCCCAGCTGCCATGGCAGGGAGCCAGATTTGGCCAGGCCAAGTTTCCCGCTCGTCCTCCTGGTGCTCCACCTCCGCTGGCCAGTTTGGCTTTCGCCCTGCTCACCGGAGAGGGCCCGGGGGCCCCCCCTGGGCAGGGAAGGGAGGGAAGGGAGGGCTGCTTCCTGGGGCTCCCTGCGTGCCCGGCCTCCTCCGCCCTCAGCAGCCGCCACTCAAAGCAGGCATGGCCAGAAGCAAGCCCCTTTGCTCTCCAGGGCTGCAGCTGCAACCTGGCTGCGACCTCCCAGGAATGCGAGAGGCTGGCGCCTGGCCAGGGAGCACCAAAGCCCTGGGGGGAGTGCGCCTGTCAGTGCGCTGTTTGTGCAGCAGGTCCTGGCAGGGAAGAGGTGCCGCTCCAGGGAGAGGGAGGGAGGCCCTGCTGGCTTCTGGCTTGGTCAGGACGGAGAAGGACTAGACCCACACACCCCCCTCGCAAAATGCACACCTGCGCTTTGCCGGCTGTGGGCTGCCCCTGGCCCTGGGGCCCCTGGGACCCCCTCAGCAGCCTTCTCCTCGGCCGTCCTTCCTGGGAAACCACATGGTTCGAGTCTGGGGCTCCCCAGACCAACTGAGTTTCTCTCTGGGGATCAGCTGTGGGCGCCCACAGAATGAAACTTGGTTGCTCTTTGAGGTGCCTCTGGACTCAGCTCTGCTGCTTCAGACCAGATTGGTGACCCACCTGAGTCCCAAAGGGCCAGTCCAAGGCTCCCAAGCACAGACCCGAAAAGGATCTCCCAAGAGCTTCTCCCCATCAATGGAACAGCTCCCCTTTTCAGACCCGCATCCCAGGGGAGCTCTCAGGCCTCCAGCAGTCTGCGGGCTCCCTCCCGTCCACCAACCCCGGACCCTCTGATCCAGAGGCTCTTCCTACCCGAGAGGAAGTGGGGCTCCCAATCTCACTTGGAGGGCAAAGGGGTCAGCACAGAGGTCACAGTGGGGGCTAGAGCCAGGCCGGGGCTGCAGCCTTCCAGGGTCAGCAGGATGTGAGGCCCTCGAGGAGGCCGGTCCTGAGATGGAAGTGCCTGGAGTGTTTTCCCCTCGGCCTCCTTCCCTGCTCTTCCCACCTGAATGGTGGTTCCCAAATGCAGCCCCCTCCTCCTTAGTAGTGCCCGCCCTAAACAGAGTGCAAATCTCCTGTGCCTTGCATGTCCCTGCTGCAATTGGCATGTGGTCGCCATCCTCCAGAGGGGGCCTGGACTTCTCCTGGAGTTGCTCTTGGGGTCAAGACAAAAAGAGATCCTTTTCCCAGGAGGCAACAACAGCATCGCCTCCCCGCTGAGCTCCTTCTCCTCCCCAAACGTCCCCCTCCGCAGGCAGGACCAGCATGTCCCTCCGTCCCAGCTGGCCGCCCTCTGTGCACGGCAGCTCCAGGCTGCGGCAGGAGTGGGCTGGGAGGGTGGAGAGGAGCCAGTCGCCGGCAGAGCCGACCTTCCTGACAGACCTCCCCCCCTCCCCCCCCGTGTGCGTGTGGACAGGTCCCCGTCCAGCGATGTTGGGCTCTGCCTCCAGGACCCCGCCAGCCCCCACTCCTGCACGGTGGGCAAGTCGCACTTCTGGAGCTCCTACCGCATGAACGTGACCGAGGTCAACCCCCTGGGCTCCAGCTTCCGCCTGCTCGACTTCACCGTGCAAGCCATCCGTACGTCCCGGAGGGAGGGGGGAGTCCTGCGGGTGGGCGGGTGGGGGGGGGTCCTGAGCCACAGCCGTAGAAAGGTGGAAGGGGGGCTCTCGGGACCCTCTCGGGGGTCAAGGGGAGGGAGCCCCGGCTGGATGTTCCAGGCTTTCCCCCTTCCCTCCGGCAGAGTTGCATCCAGTGCAAAATCAGTCATGGAACTCACGTGGAATTGCAGAATTATGACAGGCTGGCCTCACTTTTGTCTGGTCATCGAAGAGCGAAGGCCCAGCCAGCCCCAAATGGGGCAGCAATAGTTCTTTCCTGCAGGGGGGGGGGGTTAGGGTTAACATTAGGGTTATGGCTGGGTCTTCTGTTTGGGGATGGCAATTTAAAACATTTAAGCATTTATAATAGACACTAGTTCTCTGGCCTTCCCTGCATCCCAGCTCAAATGGTGCACATTCCCAGAGAGGGACCAGCCAGAGAAAGGGGGCAGCAGGACCTCGTCTCCCTCCTCCGTGCATCTCATCCCCCCCCCTTGCCTTGTTCTTCCCAGTCAAGCCAGATCCCCCAGAGGGGCTGCGGGTGGAGCCAGTGCCATTGGCCCCCCGGCAGCTGCGGGTGAGCTGGGAGAACCCCTCCACCTGGCTGAGCGAACCTCACTTCCAGCTCAAGTTCCGGCTCCAGTATCGCCCCGTCAAGCACAGCTCCTGTCCATGGTGAGTAGCAGACGGGAGCCGGGTGTGAGTTCTGGCAGAGGATGTCAGATCCGCTCTCCTGCCGGCACAGTTGAGTTAGACGTTCATTCAGCTCCACCCCCCCTCCCCTGGTGAGATTCCAGACATTTCTCTGAATCTTCTCTTGCCTCCTTGGCCAGGTTTTATGGCTCTGAGAGACTTTCCCTCGCCCACTGTGAGAACTCTCTCTTATCTCCCTGTGTCCTCGGTCTGTTTGGGGGATGCTGGAAATTTACTGCCGAGAACAACAGCAAGGGCAGACCAGATGTCTCTAACTATTTGCGCCTTTTGAGATCAATAGCCTTTTCCTATGTAAACCCCTCTTCCTGCCTAAATTGCGCCCACACACATAAATACCCCTACGGTGGCTACCCATCCCAGTCTCTGTCAAGGCTCCCCTGTGCCTACCATGCTGGTCTTGTTTCACCTTATGGAACCTTTCCTGAATAAAGACTGACGTCTTTGCACCATCTGTGTCTGGAGCAGCTTTGTAAGGAGGGCTCTCTTCTGGTTGACCAAGCCAGCCCGCGGTTCGTGACAGAGGGGCAGGGCTGGGAGGGGAAGGGGCAGTGCTGGCTCTGGTCCCCTGTCGTCCCAGCCTGGAACTGGGGTAGCCACTGCGGTTGGAGGCGGAGCTCGGACGCTCCACGCAAGCCTCACTTTCTCAGGGGTTCAAACAGCAATAAACAAAATTTAACTGCATTCTCTTAACTGCATTCTGCCGCAGCCTCAGTTCACCTTGGGGCAACATAGGGAAGGACGAGGAGGTTTAACCTTCCGACTGCCACGTGTTTCTACTAGACAAAATCAGCTCCCCCAAAGGAGGCTGCACTAGCACAGTCTGTGTCTTCCAGACCAATGGTGAGGTGTGATCCTTTGGCACAGCGGTCCTTGCCCTCTGCTCTAGTCCCCCTTAGCAATGAAGGCCTGCCGCACAGGGGAAGTGTAAGGAGAACTGAGATTAATGTTCATGAGAGAAAGGTGTTCTTCAAGCGCTTATCTAGGTTCTCTTGTTGGCTTCTCCATAGGGGGAGGGAGCATAGAAATTGAATAGTATTGTTGCTGGTGATGTTGTTGCTCCTGCCTGCCCCCTTTCTTCCCAACCCCCAAGCCCAAGCCCGACTTCCCCAGTGCTCCTCGGGACGCTCAGTACCTTGGCCCGTGCTTGACAAGGGCTCACGCAGCCATCGGAGTCTCGCCAGCCACAAAGACGTGCCTCGGACTCCGGCGTCCCTGGACCCAGCACAGGCCGCCTGGCCAGATGGCGCCTTCTGCCGGTGCTCCTGCCACACCCCTCCCCCTTGGATGTTAGCAGAGCTTTTAGGATATTTCTGCTCGCAGATATTTCCAGCTTTCCAGACCAAGAGTTGTGGGAGACCTGTTCTTGTAGCAAGCGTGCAGCAGCCACAGGGCCTGGGTCCCCTTGGAGGGCAGGCAGGGCGTGTGTGGGGCCACAGTCAGGGTGAGCCAGTCCCCGTGGGTGTGCCCTCCCTTGCCAGAAATGGCTGGGCCAGCCCCCTGGTGGGAGGGCTCATCACGTGTCCTGCCCCTGCAGGTGGAGACAGCCAACGTCTCTGAGCTGATCACCGATGCCTTCATGGGCTTGGAGCACGTGGTCCAGGTGAGCGCCAAGGATTTCCTGGACGCAGGGAGCTGGAGCGAGTGGAGCAGTGAGGTGCGGGGAACGCCCGCTCTCGGTAAGGCACTGCCAAAGGGGGGGGGGTCAGCAGTCAGGGAGGTGAGGGAAGCAGCCAGCCCACGCCCCCAAGTCCCAGTGCCTGCCTCCATTGGGAGCGCTGCCTCCTCAGGGGACACGGGGCTGAGGCTCAGGGTGCAGAAGGTCCCAGGTTCTACCCCCGGCCTCCCCAGCAAAAACAGGATCCGGCAGGAGGTGATGGGAAGGACTCCAGAGAGCTGCTGCCAGTTTGAGTGGCCAGGCGTGACCTGGCGGGCCCAAGGGTCCAATCTGGTGTCCAGCAGCTTCTCTCTCCTGTGTTCCTTTCTCTCTTTTCAGGGCAAACCCTGGCACCCAGCAAGGCGGCCACGGCAGCCGTGGAGCCAGAGAGCCCGGCTGAGGAGCCCTCCCTGGCCCCCAACAATGAGCCGGTTGGTAAGTCCCCAAGGACAAGCCCCTCTTGTGCGGCTGGCCGGCGAGTGGGGGCCTTCCTGCATCAGCGTCTTGCAGGGACAGGAAGGCAGCCGGCGCCGTTGCCCTGCAAGTGAGGCGGCCCCCGTAGCCTTCCTGCAGCAGCCAACCCACTTCCTGGCCCTGGGCGAGTGAGCCCACCGGGGCCTGCCCACGGGTCTGGGGAGACCGGGGACTGAGCCACAGCCAGCGGAGGAAAAGTGTAAAGCATCACATTTGGGTAACAACCTCAGCGTAAGAGAGGGGATGCGTGGCTTGATAGTAGGACACGGGAAAGGGACTTGGGACTTCTGGTGGGCAATAAGTGGACATGAGACAACAGCTAAGAAGGCTGATGCGCTCGATCAGGCGGCATTGCTAGGAGCAAAGTTGTACAACCCCACGCTCAAGTGGAAGGAATGCCAGAGGAAAGGAAAGGAAAGGAAAGGAAAGGAAAGGAAAGGAAAGGAAAGGAAAGGAAAGGAGAGGAGAGGAAAGGAAAGGAAAGGAAAGGAAAGGAGAGGAAAGGCAGACAAAGGGGAAGAGAAGGGAACTGCCCCTGGGCATCGCTGGTGCCACCATGGGAGCCCGGTGGGGCCGCCCTTCTGGCTCACACAAGCCACCTGCCGGTGCCCAGGTGTTCTTTGGAGTGAGGCAGGCGGTGCAGCTGAGTGGGGAGAGGGTCAGACTCTGAGGGGCTTCCCAGGGGAGTGGAGTCAGACAGGGGCGAGGGCATTCTGGGCTTGGGCCTCCTGGTCCAGACCACCAGCTGACCTGTCCAGAGTCACCAAAGACACTCTCTTCCTGTCTGCAGCAGGCCGCAGTGACCCCCTGGAGAAGGTGGCCGTCCTGGTGTCCCTCGGGGTCTTCGCCTTCTTTGTCCTGGCCGTGATTCTCGCCTTTTGCCCTCCTGATGTGGTAGGTATCCTTGCCCTTCCGGATGAACCTGGCTCTGGAGGCAGAGCTGCAGAAATGTTGCATTTGAAACGTGTCCGTATCTGATGCCCAGCAGCCAAGGGCCGGGAGGAAGCCAGCCCCCGAGCGGGGCAAACGCCTCTGCCTCCGCAGCCCCCTTTCCTCTCCTCTCCTCTGCTCTCCTCTGGTCTGCACTGCCTCTGCCCCTGGTGGGTGCCGGCCCAGGCAGTGGTGTCTTGCTGGCTGCGATCCAAACCTGACTCTGGAGCCTGTCCACTCAGCCAAGGCGGAAATTGGCCATGTTGCCAGCACCAGAACAAAGAGGGGAAAAGCAGAAGCTCCCCCGTTCCGGAGAAGGGGAGGCCGGGGAGGCCGGACTGGCCTGGCCTGGCCTTGCCGTGGGCTGGAAGGGCCATCTGAAGAGCAGCGTCCATCTGGACCGGAGCCAGGGCCGGCTAGCCCAGTTCCCCCTTTCCAGGGCAGACCTCCCTGAGAGACCCACCAACCGGACACGAGGCCAAGGGCACATTTGCCCCCAGCAGCTGTCCTTGGGGGAGGGATCCACTGCGTCTGAAGATGGAGGCTCCGCTTATCCATTGGGGCTGGCCTCTTTCTCCCTCTTTTGAAAGGCTTGTGGGAGAACGGCCGTCTTGGGGCTGGGGGCAGCCGGAAGAAATATCGGCTGCAGCTTCTGCCCACCAGATTTGTCGGGGGATGGCGCATCCTTTGAGAGAGGAAAGAAGCCGCCTCCCCTCCCTTTCTCCACCCCCCCTCATTCCTTGCTTTTAAAAAGGGCATGCTGCCTCTCCAGAGATCTGCAGCCCCCCGAGGGCGAGCCAGCCAGGTTGGGCAGAGGTGGTTTGCCCTTGCTTGCCTCTGCGGAGCCATCCTGGGCTTCCTTGGGGTGCCTGACCGGGGCCAACCCTGCTTTGTCCTCCAGGATATGGGGAGATCAAGTTAGCACTGGGGCACCTGGAGAATGGGCAGGGGGCAGAGGAAGGATCGACTGGGGATTTTGGGGGTAGCATCATCTGGGCACAGCATTGAGGTCAATGTGGGTGGGCTGGTGGTTGTGAGTTTCCTGCATTGTGCGGGGGTGGACTAGATGACCCTTTAGGTGCCTTCCAACGCCATGTTTCTATGATTCTACCCTACCTCACAGGGTGTTGTGAGGAGAAAGTGGAGGAGAGCTATGCAAGGTGCTTTGGGTCCCCCTTGTGGAGAGAAGCGGTATATAAGTAAAGGAAATGACTGAACCTCAGCCCTCTCTGTCCTGGTACCAACCGTGCAGTAAAGGGACAAGCCAGAAACGTAGCAGAGGGAAGAAATAAAGGGGATGCGGCCCACATCGCTTGAGCGGCAAAGCTGCAGGGCCCGGGGCTCCTCCATGCGCCTCCCCCTGGCGTGAGGGAGCTGCGAGAGGAAGCACGGCAGAGGCTCCGAGCTGGCGGCCCTTCGGCCCACATCGCTCATTCGCTCTCCGCTTTGGCTTCCAGGATCCGGATGAGAAGCACAGCAAAGAGGCCACGAAAAACCACGACCTGCTCTCGGGCCACCATCCACATGAAGGCCTTGCCAGTGAGTGTGACCCCTGGCTCCCGGGAGGGGGGTGGGGCAAGCAGGGGGGGAAACGGAAGGGACTCTGCAGGGGAAGGAGGGAGTTGGTGCTCAGCCCACGAGCCCCGGCCCCCACGCCAGTTGTGGCTCCTCAGTGTCAGGATTCACATGACAGCCCCCCCCCCCCGACCCTCTTCTCTTCCTCTCCCCACAGAAGCCCAGATCTTGTAGCCAGAGTTGGTCCTCTTCTGGCAGGGCAGCCCCCCCTCCCCCCCAGAAGAGGGGCACGGCATCACTGACCTCGCCATCCGCAGCTGCTTTTGGGCCCCAGAGTGATGGCACGGACAGGAGCCCCCCAGACCTCCCTGCACCCACGGACCCCCTGGGAAGGAGCCCTGGAGGAGGACGGGCATCGTGCTGGCCTGGGCTCCATCCCACCGGCCCTTCCTGACTCAGGACCAATGCTGTCTCCGGATGCCGTCCAGCCTGAAGCCAAGGTTTCCACTCCGAGGTCTCTCCTGGAGGCCGGCCAAAGGCAGCAGGGCCACTCAGCGCGGCCCAGGCAGGAGGCAGGGGTGGAAGGACAGGTGCAGCTGCCCCGGCTTACCTGCATCTAGCACCACCTGCCCCCCCCCCCGCAGCTACAGCGTGACCCTTGGGGCAGGGGAAGGCCCGGCATGCCAGCCCAAAGGACTCCGGGGGGGCAGGGCAGCCCCATCTCACCTGCACTCTGTGCCGGAGCATTGCGGGAATCCTGCCCCCCCCCCCTGTGCCAACCATGGCGGTGTGGTGTGGAAGTGGGGCTCAGTACTGTGTGTGTGTGTGTGTGTGTGTGTGGAGGGGTGCACGGGGGGGGGGCTTTTCCAGCCTGGAATTCCAGATGTTTGCAGTTTTCCTTGCACAAGTTGTGGCAAAGATGTGGGCGTCATCTTGCTGAAGCAGGCTGTCTGCAAAGGGAAGCCGTGGCTGGGTCAAGGCCCCCCGACCGGACTGGGAGGGCTTGCAGATGGGGGGAATCTTCCAAGGGCCCCCCGGCCTCCAAGTGCTGCGATGCCCTTGCAAAGGACCGTCTGGAGGGCAAGGAGGGGGAGAGGAGGGCAGGCCACCCCCCACAGCCATCCCACAGCCATCCCTTGGAGAGGGCGCCCTGAGCCAGCCCAAAGATGCATGGAGGACCCACCGTCCGGCCGTCCTGCAGGTGTGCCGGTGGGGGTGGGAAGTGTGTTCAGGGGGTCTCCAAGCAATGCATTACGTGTGCAGAGGTGGTCTCCCACCCAAGGATCAACCAGGGCTGACCCTGCTTAGCTTCCACGCTCTTGAGAGGCTGGCCTGGACTAGGCTATCCCAGCCAGGGCCGCTGACCAGGGATTTCCAAGCCAGAGACATTCGGGGGTGGGCTGCCTTCTTGGTGGTCTCCCATCCAAGTACTAGGCCAAGAAGAGACTGGGTCCGAAAGGAGATGGCTTGCCCTTGCCTGCCTCTGCCAGCGGCCCTGGCCTCCCTCGGGGGTCTCCCAGGGCTGACCCTGCTGAGCTTCCAGGTCTGCTACAGTTGGACAAGGGCGGGCCCAAGCCTCTGCCCCCCAGGGAGCAAGGAGCACCTCGGGAGTGCCACAGTCGGCCCTGCTGAGATGGCAGGAGAGGCAACTGGGAGGAGTCCCCAGAGGTGGAGAAGGGCAAGCAGAGTGAGGGGCCCGAAATGGAATTCGGACCCAGCATGGTGGGCACAGTCCCCAAGGGGCTGCCGCAGCAGGAGGTGGAGCTAGCCACGAAATGGTTGCCGCAGGGGTGGGGAGGGTGGTTGCTCAGCCAATCCAGTCTCCGGTGGGGAGTCAGGAGTCCTTCCAAAGACAGCCGGGGGTTGCCATGTGCCGTGGGGCCCAGCGGCCCAGGTTGGGGAGCCTTGGTCTCGACGGGACTTGTGCTGCTCCAGCAGGGCTGCTGCATCTTCACCAGGCGTTCATGAACGGGCTCCTGCATTGCAGATTATGCGTGGCTCGCGTGGGCGTGTGTTTAGGGGCCTGCCCACGTGGGGGACAAGCGACCGGCCTGTTCCATCGGCGGCGGCTGTGGCCCTTGCCCGTGGGCCCCTCCGGGCAGTGGCTCAAGCAGGCAGGCGGGCGGGTGGGCCACCTCAGTGCCGGGGGGCGAGTGGAGCAGGGACGGGGCCTGGCTTTGCGGTGTGGCGTCTCTGGCTGCTGCCAGGCCCGGAGGCTGCTGGGTGGAAACTTTGTGGGCTGCAGGCGCCAGATGGCAGGCGGGGCGAGGGGAGGCTAAAAATAACCGGGAACACTTTCTCCTGCCCAGAGGCAGCGAGGGGCTCCAAGCCGCCTTCCAAGCCAGGCAGGGGGACGCTCGGGGTGGGAGGCAGCTAAAGCGCTCGCTCAGCCCCCAGCCGGCACCCACAGGCCTTGTGTTGGTGCAGGTCCTGAGTCTGGGGCGGTCAGGGGGACCCCTGCTCCCTTTTCCGCCCACGGGCAGGCCGGATGGACGGCTGGGACTGCAGCCGGGAAGGCCCATGGAAGGGGGGGAGGCCAGTGGGCAGCGCCCCTGTGTGCTTTGGAGGAGGGGGCTGTCCTGGCCTTCCCTTGAGGCTGCACAGCTTGGTTCAGCTCATGGGCCAGAGGGGCAGAAGGGGCAGAGCAGCTCTCCTGCCGCACCATAAACCCCACAGGCAGCCCCACCATTCCCGGGCAGAAGGGATGCTAGGGGGTCGCTGATGGGCTGGAAGGGCTCTGGCTGTGGGATCCCTGCAGGCGAGTTACAGCCTCAGCCTCAGCCATTCCCCCCTTCTGCAAAGTGGGCCTCTGTCTCCAGGGCGGGGAAGGGGGGGGGGGCAGGAAGTGGCCAGAAACGTTCATGGGCCAGGCCCCAAGAGAGGTGGGGGATTCTCAGCAGCTAGCGGGGCCCTCTGCAAGGTCCTGCTGTGTCCCCCCCTCTCTTCCTCCCGCTGCCGGAAGCCACATGAGCTGTGCCCAGAAGCTCCATTCTGCCAGGGACCAGGACGGACGGAGACACACTCCAAGCACACGCCCGACCGAGGCACGCCTACGCAAACTCCCTCATTCTGGTCATCTGCACCCTTTGTCACCTGGCTCAGCCCCCCCCCCCAGTGCCCCGGGCTCCCTATTTCCAAAGAGGCCCACTGGCCAGAAGGAGAGAGGGTGACCCCTGCCCTCCCTGTCCCCGGCTGGCCCTCCGGCCCTGGCCCCGTTTCCGGAGGTTTGGACTCCTTGTGACCCCGTGACCATAAGCTAAGGCCCGACTGTGTGTCAGGCTCACACTCCAATAAAGATGAAGGAAGGCCAGGCTGTGTGGCTTGCTTGGGGGGGGGGAAGGGGGGGAGGAATCCTTTCGGAGCAGGCCTGCTGCTTGCAGGGCATCCCACTTGGGGGGGGGGGGGTGAGTCATATCTCATTCCCACCCTCCCCGCCCTCTCTGGGCCATCCAAAAGGAAGGGAGGGGCAGCCTTCAGGTTGGAGAAGCAGCTCTGCCCTAGTGGAGTCCAGCGTCCGAGGGCAGCAGAGGGACCCTGGAGAACTGACCCAGAGGGATCCAGCAGGGCTTCTCCGGTTCCCGCCCAGGGTTTCCCTGCCCGGACAGAGCAGCCCTCCTTTGGACCCAAAATGAAGGACAAAAATATGGCTGCCCCCACCAGAAGAAACAGCTTTGTCCCCAGGCCCCGGAGCCTCCTCTGCACCGACTCTGCTCTGGCCACGTCCTTCTTGAAGGGTGGCCTCTGGAACTGCACCCAAGACTCCCGGTGGGCTCTGACCAATGTGGCAACAGCCTTGTGGTTGTGGTGTGATGCCCCTCTTGCTAGACTGCATTTGCCTTCTTCACTGCAGTATCCCACTCTGTGTTCGTCTTTAGCTTCCAGTCCCCAAGTACCCGGAGATCTCATTCACACCCAGGGTGTCATCTCTCCCCCCCCCCCATGCCTCCTGGGCCCCCTGAGGCATTGCCCCAGCAACCAGAGCCAGCTGTTCTGCAGCCATCATCTGGGCAGCCAGACTGCAGGTCAGGCAGGGAGCAAAAGGGCGGAGCTGGTCCTGTGCCCACACTCTGTCCCAGCAGAGCCAGAGTCAGAAGGCAGCCCGGAGGAGCTGGCTGGGCCCCTGAGACAGAGGGGGTGAGATGTAGAAGCGCAAGGCTGCTGGCTCCATGTCAGCGTAGACCAGACACAGCTGATGCCGCTTCGGAGGAGAGTGAGTGATGTCCCAGCCGGAACCACTCATCTCCTTGGGAGAGTGATGTCCCAGCCCCTTCCACCCAGCTGGCATCACTCGACCCTGCTTTTAGGCAGGGCTGCAGCAGCATTCTGGTGTGGGTGCAATCTGTGCAGAATCCCTCCTGTCGGGCTCTGATTATCTTGGCTCTGCAAACTCCTGTGTGGTTCCCTATCGGCTTCCCTGACCTTGGCATACGGCTCGTGACTTTGCTCCTGGTAACTGGACTGGCTTTGACGACTACCCCCGCTCCTCTGGGTCCTGACCTCGACTGTCCCTCGGCCACTCTTTGCCTCGCCCCCGACTCTGCTTGGGTAGGTGGAACGACCCAGACTGGACACTGACCTTCCTCTTGTGGGGTGACTCAGGCCTGGCTCTGCAGCCAGGGCACCTCCCGCCCAGCTGCCACTGGGTGCGGCCAGATAGGGCAGCACACCCAGCTCCCC
Source organism: Paroedura picta (assembly GCF_049243985.1). Lineage (NCBI taxonomy): Eukaryota > Metazoa > Chordata > Lepidosauria > Squamata > Gekkonidae > Paroedura > Paroedura picta. The sequence goes on from NC_135375.1 coordinate 4,861,431, forward strand.
AGAAGTGTCTCTCCCACCCAGCCTGCCTGCTGCTCTTTTGTGTGGCCCAGATGTAGAACTCTGCCCTTCTCCTTAGGGAATTGCATCTTGTTCTCATTGGCCCACTTTTCCAGCTTGTTCAAATCCAGTCGAACTCTATCTTTTGGGGTTTGCTACTCCTCCCAATTTGGTGTCATCCACAAACCTGATTAGTAGCCCCTCCTTCGAGGACCCTGGAGGTCAGTGTGGCTCCCCCCTGCACATTCTTACACTTCCTGACCATGGCAGCTCTACGCCACACGCCTAACAGAAGGGGACGGACCCTGGCATGCAGAGGATTCTTGCTTCCACTCTGACCTCATCAGCTAAAGGGGTCTCTGCCTGGGACCCCCAAGAGTCACTGCTGGGCGTACAAGCTACTCCATTCCTCTCACTGGGCATCAGGCTGCTCCCGACATGTCTAAGGTTTGCCTCCTGCTGACAGAAGAAAAATGCCTGCTGGCTTGGCCAGGGCCAGGGGTGGTCCAGTTAGAGTTGGTGAGTGGTGACCCAGTAAGGGTTTCGAGGCGAAGGAGGCACAGAGGCGGTTTGCCACAGCCTGCCTCTGTGTCGCTACTCTGAGCCTGCTGAGCTGAGCAATCTCATGAGGTTGGGCTGGCCAGGGCCAAGCCAGGGGGGACAGAGGCAGGCAGGCAGGCAGAGGGTCGATCAGGACGTTTTATTCTGCCACCAATTGCAGCTGCGTGGCTCAGAGCCCTCAGAGCGGCCAGCCCCGTGGGGGCTCTCAGATGCAAGACGGGGCAGCCTCGGATGCAGCCTCCACGATCCGTGCAGTGCTGAGAGGAGCCGGGCAGAGCCTCGGGGGCCAGCTGACGGCCGGACATCGCGTGGGGTCCGTCAGGCTGGGAGGGAGAGGCAGACCTTGTGAGAGGGACACCAAGCGGCAGGGGGTTGACCCTGCTGTTCACACCTACCGGCCACTTCCCGCCCCACCCGCGTTCAGCCACTCCCTTGCAAGCCCTTTTCTGGGTGGTCCCTGAGGCTGCCTCTCCCCTTGGCTGGCTCTTCACGGGACGGGCTGAGGTGGGGCTGGGCTGGACTGCCGAAGCATCAGATGGACAACAAGGACTGGGCCCTGCTCTGTGGGGCAGCCAGGAGGGGGCCGTTCAAGGAACAACAGGGAAGCACAAAGGGAAGCCTGCTTGCCGATGGAGGCGGGCAATGGGGCCATGGCCTCACGGCACAGCTGGCACGCCCCTGTGGGTCCGGTCTGGATCCATTTCCGACTGACCCTATATGCCAGACGCTTTGCACTCTGGCCTCTCAGAGCTGTGGCCTTGAGCACACCCACCCACCTGGGTCCAGGGAGATACCTTGACCCTGATGCCTGCTGGGCCACCCTGGCCTCGGCCCCCTCTCTGACTCCCCTGCGTTGCTAGAGATCTCCCCGCTGTCCATGAGCTCCCTGAAGCCCTGGGGGGGGGGTCTCCTGTCGAGGGCCACCTACAGCTACAGCCGTTCTCTTCTTACTCTCCTCCACATCCGGAGCCAAGGGAAGAAGTAGAAACAGCCCCAATGGATCCTGGGAAAGAGGGGGAGGAAGGAGAAGGTCAAGCAGGGTCCAATCTGGGGGGGGGGGGTTCCAGCAATTTCAGGATGCCAACCTCAAGGTGGGGCCTGGGGATTTCCTGGAGTCACAGCTCACCCCATGACAGAGGCCAGTTCTCCTGGAGGAAATGGGGCCTCTGAGGGGTGGACTCGGGGGCCTTGCACCCCACTGGGATCCCCGTCCTCCCCAGGCGCCACCCCCAGATCTCAAGGTGTGTCCCAACCTGGAGCCAGGCAACCCTCGCCCCCCACGGTGGGACCCAACAAGGCGCTGCCTGCCCCCACCCCAGTCACGGCTCTGTGCAGGCGGCCTTGCCCAGGAAACGGGGGGTGGGGGGGTCTCTCTACTCACTCTTCACAGTCTGACTGGGATTCAAAGTCCAGCTGCCAGCTGCCCGAATCCAGCCTCTTCTTCTGCACAAGGAGCTCCCCACCCTGGCATGAGGGCAAAGTGCCAGTGGTGATTCTCCCTTGGCTGGGCACGAGTAGGGGCACGACCCCTTCTGGTGCCCAAACACACTGCCACCCCCCACCCACCCCCCGCCAGGTCCCGTGGCCAATGCCCCTCTCAGCATCTCCACCACAGATGGTTGGGCCAGGGCCACAGAAGCACCAGGGACACCTTCTCTCGGCCCCTCCCACGGCCTTTGTCTATTGGCCACATCAAAGGGGCGTGGCTCTTCTTGACCCCACCCCCTTCCCATCGGCCTGCTTCCCACACCCAAGCCCCCTTCCTGAAGGGCACTGGATGCATGCGCAGTCCACACCCTGGATCCTCCTGCACATGTGTGCCAAGTGATTCTCCTGTGACACACCCGGCCTGCGCTGCTCCATGTGGGGCACAAACCCCATAGTGACTGGTTGCTGGTAGCCAGCCTGCTCCATGCAGGTGCTCTTTCTGACAGGCAGACGCCCCTGTGGCCAGCAGGATGCCTGTGGGGTCACTGCAGCCAGCCTCTCCCAGGCTATAAACTCAGCAATGTACTTAAGGGGCTCTTGGCCAGCAGCTCCTTTCCAGAGCATGAGCCCCTGGAGGACACGCCCACGGCTAGGGTGGGGCAGGGGAGCAACTGCCACCACCCCCCCACACACACACACACAAAACACGGGGCTCTGTAAACTGCTGCACGGGGGGGGGCCTGTTTCCCTCCCTCCCGACTGCTCACCCTTAAAAAACCCTGCCAAATATACCAGGTTTCACAAGGGGGCAAAACTCATATTAGGCCCAGCATAAAATGTATGTCAGCTATTCACGACCAAATGCTGTGTGAATACGGGACCCGGAGGCCGTCTTTCTGAGATTATCCAGGGACTATCCAATGCTGAAACTGGCAGGACAGGACGGGGGGAGCCAGGCCCCTTCCATCTCAGCCCCAGCCCTCTAGGAGCGGCCAGTGCTTGGGAGAAGGAGCAGCTCCCTGGGGCCTTGGATGCAAAGCAAGCGAAAGGACCACTACACAGGCGCACACATGAGCACACGCATGTGCCAGATCACAGGCCCACCTCCCTTTTCCCCGCCTCCTTTACCTGCTGGGGAGGCTCCTGTCCTTTGCCTTCTTGCCGCAAGGCCAGTCCCACCTCCAGGCTTCCCTGGGGTCACAAAAGGGGCGTCACTGGGTGCCTGCAGCCCAGAAGAGGGGCAAGGTGCCCCCATGGCCTCCTGGGCCTGACCCCCCTTCCTACCTGTGCTGCACAGTGCCCTCCGTGCCCCAGACGGTGCTCCACACGCGTCCCTCCCTGGAGGAGCTGCTGCTGCTTGTGCTGCTGGAAGAGGATCGGAAGAGGCCCAGGTTTTGCCAAGGGAGCGCCAAGCACAGGGGTGCCAGCCCTGGGGGTCACCGGGGGAGACTCGCCTGCAGGGAGCCCTCCCAGAGATGCTCAAGATCTCGAGGCCCAGAGGCATGGGGAGAGTCCCTGGCTGTTCCAGGGGAACTGGTTGGCCATTGTGTGGGGCAGGAGGCTGGGCTAGATGGCCTCTCCCTGGCCCGACCCAGCAGGGCTCTCCCGAGGTCCTTAGGAAGGCCTCGGCCTCTCTGCTCTCTCGCTGGCTGTTCCAGAGGAGCTGGCAGCCACTGTGGGAGGTGGGGGGCAGGGACAGGTGGACGACTGGCCTGATCCAGCAAGGCTTCTCTGAGGTTCGTCTGTCCAGTGCCGGCCACTGAAAGTCCAGCAGGCCACCTGAGGGGGCCTTACCTCCCGGGCCAGACTCTCGGTCCCTCAGAGCCAGGGCTGTTCTCCGGTTTCTCCTGCAGAAGCCTCTCACGTCACCTCCTGCCAGAACCTTCCATCGGGAGGACCGGGGATTGACCCTGGGACCTCCGGCAAGCCACTGAGCCAAGTCCCTCCTGCCACCAGCCCCTCCGGTGTTGTGCCAAGAAACCTTGCCCTGTGGCTGGGCCCCCCCTGCCCATGAAGTCCAGCCCCCCCTCCCGTCAGCAGCTAGAAGACACTGACCTGGCAGGAGCCCCCTCCCAAGAGGTCCTTGAGGCTGCCTTTTCGGTCCCAGGGGAGCCCGGCCATCCTCTCGCTCCTGTCCAGGACGGAGCAGTCGGCATCCCCCGTGGGGACACTGAGGCTGTACATCTCCGTCAACAGAGAGGCCATGGCCGATGACAGGAGCCACACGGAAGCCCCTGCGGAGGCCAGGACTGGGGTCAGCACCCGGCCAGTGGGCACCCACCAACTCCTCATGCCTCCAAAGACAGCAATCAGCCCCCACCCCACCCCTCATGGCATCCAGGTGGACCTGGTGGGGTCCTCTGGGTTTCCAGTGGATGCTGGTCCCATTTCAAAGGGATTTCAAAATGCCACTGAGGCCTGATGCAGATGGGGGTCTCCTCCCTCCTGCCCCTCTTCAAGTGCCCCCCCCAACGCCCGTCTGGTCTGCTTTGACAGGGAGCAGCTCTCCAGGGTCCAGGACGGAAAAGGGACTTTGTATGACCTTGAGGTGACCAGATGGTCCCACTTTTGGAGGGACATCTGGGAGCACCTGGCAAATTGTAAGGTTGAAATTTTAAAATATATATTACAATACTATTTTTGTGTTCTATGCATTCTATGAAAATATTTGTTGCTCCCTATAGACCAATTTTTTAATCAAGAACCCCTCCCCCCCCCCCGGTCAGTGGTGTCCCGCTTTACCAGTGTTAAAATCTGGTCACCTTAGATGTTCCCCGACTCTTTGCCTGAGGCCGTGTGCAGGCAGAGCAGACGCATCACTGAGGATCCCACCCTCCCCCCATGATTCCCAGGAGATCCCTCTACTCTCCCCCCCCCACCCCACCCCCCGCACACAAGGAGGGGCATTTGCCTTTCAAACCCCCTCGAGATGACTGAGACCAGAGCGGGCCCAGCCCACCCGCCAGGGCAGCCCCCCTCCCTCCCTCCCTCCCGCCCACCCTGGGCTGCAGCCTCTTTCCAGGGGCCTCCTCTGAGCTGGGGAGAGAGGATGCTTGGGGGGGGGCAGGGTGAAAGGAAGCACCTGGGAGGCAGACCCCTGACGGGGAGAACGCGGTGCAAAGCCCCTGAGCGCGCAGAGGGGGCCTGGGTGCCGTCCTGCTGGGGAGGAGAGGGGCCAAGATGGCTGCCGGCGTCCGTTCCCCGCCTTCAGAATGCTGCGCCAGAGTTCCGTGGTTCTGGACCTCCAGATGGCGGCCAAAGCCAGAGATCAGTTCCCCCGGGGAAGCCGGCTGCTTGGAAGGGTGGGCTCTATGTATCCCCCCAGGGCCCCTGTCCTCCCCAGGGCCCATCCCCAAATCTCCCGGCTCTGGCAACCCCAGCCCCTTGCACAGCCCCTGCCAGTCACCTGCTGGGTGACCTTGGGCCAGTCACAGCCCTCTTCGCTGGGGTGGTCAGCTGTGGAGCCCTGGGGGGGGGGGGTGCCAGGAGTGGGTGCGATTTGGGGTGAGGAGGGGCCTCAACAGAGTATTGTCCTATGGAGTCTACTCTTCAAAGCAGCCTTTTCTCCAGGGGGACAACTGATCCTGTGGCCTGGAGATGAGCTGTAAAACCAGCTACTCATGCAGGGACTCCAAGAAGGCGCGGAAGACGCACAGCCTGCAGGGGCTCCAACCGGGTAGTGCAAGGACCCCACATAGGTGGGGGCTGTAACGTAACGTGGGCAGAAGCTGGACGGTGGCTGGAATGTATTGTCCACCTTTTGTGAAGAGAAATCTGGCTACAGCACCTGTTCTACCGCAGGAGGTGTTGATGGCTGGAATGGCCACTGAGGGAGGGAGGGATGAAAGGTGATCCCCAGGTATTTAAAGGTCCACCCTTGTTCAACTGCGTGTCCATTCATTGGCCAAGTTAATAATTTCTTGGCCCTCCTGGAGACTAGTGTTTTAGATTGATTATGATTTCTTGCCAGGGGCGCTGTCATTGCAACAGGAAGTGAAAATGCATTCGCTGGCACGGGCTCATGGGAATTGTGGTCCATGAACATCTGGAGAACCATAGGTTGACTACCCCTGCTGTAGACGAAAGCCTAGCGAAAAAGCTCTGTTTTGCAGGGCCTGTAGAACTGCTTGAGTTCTGTTAGGGCCCTGATCTCATTGGGGAGCTTATTCCATCTGGTTGGGGCCACAGCTGAAAAGGCCCTGGTGAGCTTCTTTGGGGCCAGTCTGTTAGGGTGCATTGAGCGTACCACTCTTCAGTGGGCATGGACAAGCCGATAGTCCTTGTGGCACACACGACCTGGACTGTACATGGCCTTGAATGAGAGTCCCAGTTCCTCAGGCCTGATCTGGTGCTCAACTGGTAGCCAGTGCAGCTGCGGAAGCATTGGGGCGATGCGGATTCTCCATGGTGTTTGGGTAAAGATGCGAGCAGCTGCATTTTGGTAAAAGGTAAAGGTCTCCCCTGTGCAAGCACTGAGTCATGTCTGACCCTTGGGGTGACGCCCTCCAGCGTTTTCATGGCAGACTCAATACGGGGTGGTTTGCCAGTGCCTTCTCCAATCATTACCCCCCAGCAAGCTGGGTACTCATTTGACTGACCTTGGAAGGCTGAGTCAACCTTGAGCCGGCTGCAGGGATTGAACTCCCAGCCTCATGGGCAAAGCTTTCAGATGGCTGCCTTACCACTCTGCGCCACAAGAGGCTCTTTGCATTTTGGACCAGTTGTAATTTCCAGAGCAGGGATAAGGGAAGGCCTGCGTAGAGCAAGTGGCAGTAACCCGGCCTAGAGGTGACCGTTGCATAGATCACTGTGGCCAGGTGTTCTGGGGCCAAGCAGGGCGCGAGTGGCTTGGCTTGGCAGAGATGGAAATATGCCAGTTGAGCTCCTTTTGTAAGACGAGCTTCCACTAAGGAAGCGTCAAGGACTATGCCCAAGTTCCTGACCAATTCTGCAGTTTTAAGTTGCACGCCATTCAGGCTTGGGAGGTGCACTTCCTGATCTGACCCTCCCCACCCCCACCCCAGGATTATGCCCCTGATATGCAGGAGAGCAGCCTGATGCCAGGTTCTCCCTGGGGGAGGGGGGGCAAGGAGGAATGTCACCAGAAGGGGCGATCTGAACGTGGAGAATGGAGTGGGCAGGCAGTCGACACTCCCCCGGCCCCAACCCAGCACTGAGCCTTCCAGGCTCGGAAAACACAAGGGAGACATCGTGTGCTTTTGCCCCCCCCCCCCCCGTCCTCCTCTCCCCCTGCCCAGCCAGCCCCCACTAGAGTCCTTGACCCAGCTCCCGTCTGCTTTGTTCTTTGCCCTCCGGGAGTCACCTGAGACCCAGGCCCCGTCCTGCAGCTGCTGCGTTTATTTTAGGGCTCGGTGGGATTCCACGGGGCTTGGCGGCTCTGCTTTGATGGCCCTTCAGCAGCCAGTGGGCGGAGGGCTGCCAACTCCACGAGCAAAAAATAGTCCTGTCCTTTGAAGGGGTGCTCTGAACTTCAACAGCCATATGCTCACGAAGGAGAAGAAGGAGAAGGAGAAGAAGGAGAAGGAGGAGAACGAGAACAAGAACGAGAATGAGAAGAACTGGTGTTTATCACCCGCTTTTCTCAGCCCAAAGGAGTCTTACAGCCGCTTACAATCACCTTCCCTTCCTCTCCCAACAGACACCCCGTGTGGTAGGTGGGACTGAGAGAGCACTGACAGAACTGCTCTGGGAAAAGAGCTCTATCAGAACTGTGACTGGCCCAAGGTCACCCAGGTGGCTGCATGTGGAGGAGGAGTGGAGAATCAGACCCAGCTTGCCTGATTAGAGGCCGCCGCTCTTAACCCCGACCCCACGCTGGCTCTCCATTAGGCTGCTATTGAGAGGGCATTTTCCTCCCTGAACCCAGTTATCTTGTATTTCCCCCTGGGAGTCCCCAGCATGCAGGGCTCAGTCCCTTTGCACCCGAGGGCTGCTTTAGAACACACCAGGGGGTGGGGTGGGGTGGGCAGGAGATGGGGAGAACATCTCAGATATGAGCCAATTTATGGTGGCTCCCCCCGAGACTTTGATTGGCAGTCAATCTCTCTGCAGCCCCCCCCCCCCCCCAAGCTCATCTCTCTCCCAGAGGCCACCAGAACAGGCTGCGGAGGAGCCAGAGGGGTTCCAGCCCCCGCCTCCTCCCTCCCGGCAGCCCCTGGGTTCTCCACTAGAGGGCAGGCTTGCCCTTTGGATGGGGCAGGAAAGATCCAGGTGCTGCCCAGGGGTGTCTTCAGGGGGAGGCAGGTTCATGGACGCTTTGGGGGGGGGGGGCTGTGCCTCAGTGGCAGAGCCTCTGCTCCTCACATCGTGCAGAAGGTCCCAGCTTCAGCCCCCGACAGCATCTCCAGTTGAAAGGCAGCTGGTGATGGGACAGAAGAGGAGCTGGTGTTTATACCCCCCTTTCCACTGCCCAAAGAAGACTCAGAGCAGCTTCCATTCGCCTTCCCTTCTTCTCCCCACAACAGACACCCTGTGAGGGGGTACGGCTGAGAGAGCTCTGAAAGAACTGTGACTGTCCCAAGGCCACCCAGCTGACCGCAGGTGGAGGAGGAGCAGGGAATCCAACCCAGCTTGCCAGAGTAGAAGCCGCCGCTCTTAACCCCGCCCCCACGCTGGTTCCTCGGTCTGATTCAGGGCGATCCCTATCAGCAGCCTCTGCAAAGACTTTGGCAAGAGTTCTGCAGCCCGTTCTCAAGAGATCTTTGTGGCCCCTGCAGAGCACGGGCAGCTCAAATGGGGGCTGCTGCTTCCTGTCCCAGCCCAGGCCCTGGGTCACCGAGACCGGATGCCGAAGACCTGCAATGGATCCAGTGTTTCTATGGATCAACTGCAGTTCCAGGGCCCAGTTCGCACTGTGGCCCCTGCACCAGCAAGGGGGGAGGGGGTTGACCTTGTAGTCCCACCAAGGTGGCAACCTGACATCTGCCTTCCAAGGGTCTCAGTCCCTTACCTGGGACCCTTATCTGAGCCTCAGGCCCCCTGATCAATTCCGTTAAGATTTCAAATCTGAAAAATCCATTTAAGTTTTACTCTCTCTAATTATGGTCTGTCCTTGGAGAAGAGCTGCTTTGAATAGATGGCCAGAAAAATCTCTGAGCAAGTTGATCATTGTTTGGATCCGTATATTTCTATGGGAAACCTTTCCTAGCTCAGAGAAGTGCTCCCCTCACACCATCCGAAGAGACAAATTAAGGGGGGCTTCATGTCACTGGTCCTGCCTAAGAGAGCCGCCCCCCAAACAGCCGGAATCTCTCATGTGTGGAGTGCAGGAAACGCTCTAATCTTTCTGGAAACAATTGGGTGAGAATCTCACATTTGTTTTTCATCTTGGATATTTTGCATGGATTTCTGCTTCTGACTTTATTTACATATGCAATTCTTTTGTATCATTTGTGATCCTTTTAGGTGTGTTCTTTGCAAGAGTGATTAGACTGATTTTAAATTAAGCTACTGAAAGTAAAAATGCATGAGACACTTTCGTTTGAGGTTGGAAATAAGTCCAACATCTCTTCAGCCGGCTCCTTGGACGCTCTAGAGGCCGGGCTTTGAAGGGAGCAGAGCAGCCTCCTTCGTGCTTCAGGCATTGCCCTTCTTTTCCACGTGTCTCTTTTAAAGGGGGGGGGGCATTTTATACCCCTTGTACCAGAGCTGTAAATTCTGCTTTGAGCGGTGTTAAAGTACAGTTTTGTTTTCCCTGGATAAACACGCTCCACCTCCTGAGCACCATCACTCCCGACAACTGCGCAGGTCTGGAAACCTCCCTGGTTGCCCTTTGCCAGGGTCACCGGTGACTTCTCCTTTCAGGAGAAATCGCTGCTCTCAAAAACCAGAACAGAAACCAAGAGCACCAAGACTTTCGGGCACTGAGGCTCCCCCCTCCCCCCCGGAGACCAAAAGGCTGGGGGCCACAAAGAAGGCCCCTCTAGGCACCCTGCCAGGGCTATTCGATCAGCTGGGTGCAGGAACACACTCTTTTCTTTAGAAAAACAAACAGACATGAATCAGAATACAGGATGATCTTGAGAGGCTCAAGATCTAGGGACAAATGTGAAGTTCTGCATTTAAGTAGGAAAAACCAAATACACCAATATAGGATGGGGGAGACTTGTCTTGGCAGTAGCATGTGTGAAAAGCATCTGGGAGTCTCAGTAGATCATCTATTGAACATGAGTCAGCAGTGGGACTCAGTGGCTAAAAAGGCAAATGGGATTTTGGGCTGTATCAAACGGAGTATCGTGTCCAGATCACGGGAGGGGATGGTACCACTTTACTCTGCTCTGGTTCGGCCTCACTTGGAGTCCTGTGTTCAGTTTTGGGCACCCCAGTTGAAGAGGGATGTTGACAAACTGGAATGTGTCCAGAGGAGGGCAACAAAGATGGTGAGGCGTTTGGAGACCAAGACGTATGAAGAAAGGTTAGCCTGGAGAGGAGATGACTGAGAGGGGATCTGATAACCATCTTTAAGCATTTAAAAGGGTGCCATATGGTGGATGGAGCAGAGTTGTTCTCTCTTGCCCCAGAGGGACAGACCAGAATGAATGGGATAAAATTAATTCAAAAGAATTTCCGTCTAAACATCCAGAATAAGTTCCTGACAGAGCGGTTTCTCAGTGGAACAGGCTTCCTCGGGGGGGGGGGGGGGGGGGGGGTCTCCATCTTTGGAGATTTTGAAACAGAGGCTGGAAAGCCATCTGATGGAGAGGCTGATTCTGCAAAGGTTCAAGGGGGTGGCAGGTGACAGTGGGTGAGTGAGAGGGTTGTGAGTGTCCTGCATAGTGCAGGGGGTTGGACTAGATGACCCAGGAGGTCCCTTCCCACTCTAGGATTCTATGATTCTAAGAAGCAGCTGCCAACAAAACACAAAGCTGTTACTAAACTAGAAGAAGAGTTGGTTCTTAGATGCCGCTTTTCTCTATATGAAGGAGGGGCTTACATTCACCTTCCCTTCCTCTCCCCACAACAGACACCCTGTGAGGTGGGAGAGGCTGAGAGAGCCCTGAGATTACTGAGGAAGAAGACAAACCAGGGCTTTGGAATCTAAGTTGCTGCAGAAGCTTCTCCTTCCTCTGCCCAGCCTCCAGCTGCAGCTCCCTGTCTGGTCAGCCCACCTGGCTCACCTGAGCCAATTAAGCAATGCTCCAGTCTTAAAGACACCACACTGGTTAGCAAGACAGCTGCTGCCGGCTGAAGGCTGTGAGTCATTGCAGAATGAGGACAGTGAGGCTGCAAACAACCTATATTAACTTGGGGGCTAGGAGGCCCAGGCTGCTTGTGCAACCTTGGAGCTCTCTGTGACCTGCCCCATGGCATTCTGGTTTTAGACCCTCATGCTCCCTGCCTTCCTGTCAGCTCACCTGGGCTTCCCTCCAGCAGAGAGCTGAAACTGTTCCCTTGAGAATCGCCTCAGAGACCCCCTTGGAAGAGAAGGTCTTGGGGGAGAGCCAGAGAATCCAAGGGAAGCTCTGCCAGGAATCAGAGGTGGAGAACTGCTGTCAAGAGGCCCCTGTGTCAGGCTGCCAACCTCCAGGTGCCACCTGGATACCCTCTGCTTTTATAGCTGATCTTAAGATGAGCAAGATCAGTTCAGCTCTGCAAAATGCTTCTCTGGCCTTAAAGCCTGCCCAGGCTCCACCCCCCACATCTCCAGGAATTTCCAAACCCAGAGCTGGCAACCCTATCCCAATGCAGTCTGTGGGTGGCAAGAGAACGCCCTTAGGCAGCCTATCTTTGGGGGCTGTGGTGCAGCTCCCAGACCGTCGCTCTGTAGAAGTCATGGCCACCATCCCAAATTGCTCTTCCAAAGGGGTCAATGGAAGGACAGCCCCCCCCCACATACACACATTTCCCAGGTGAAAACAGGAGCAGGAAATGGTGACAAAGCAGACGTGTTTAACCCCTTTCTTGCTTCAGTGTATCATAGAATCCTAGAGTGGGAAGGGACCTCCTGGGTCATCTAGTCCAACCCCTGCACTATGCAGGACACTCACAACCCCCTTGCTCACCCACTGTAACCTGCCACCCCCTTGAGCCTTCACAGAATCAGCCTCTCCATCAGAGGGCTTTCTAGCCTCTGTTTAAAAATCTCCAAAGATGGAGAACCCACCAGCTCCTGAGGAAGCCTGTTCCACTGAGAAACCGCTCTGACTGTCAGGAACTTCTTCTGGAGGTTTAGACCTCAAGAGGAACTAGATATTCAACCAGGGGGAAATGAGGCAGAGGATATTGGGGAAGGGCTAAACTACAGAATGATAAAGGGGCTGTCCAGGGCCTGATCCATGATGCCCAAGAGTGCTGAAAGGAAACTTCAGAGGAAACTTCAGAAGCACCTTTTGCAATTCTCTGTGAGAAGTCCTGGGGGACAGAGGAGGTCCCCCTGCACTGGAGGAGGGCCAAGGTGGTCCCCATTTCTTTAAAAAAAAAAGGGGGGGGATATGTTCCCAATAACTACAGCCCAGTCTGTTCAAGATCAGGCCCAGGAACAGATCATGAGGCAGGCTGGGTGTGAGCACCTAGAGATTAGTCAAAGTCAACATGGATTTCTCAGGGATAAGCCCTGCCAGAGTAAGCTTGTTTCTCTCCCCCCCCCCCGCCCCCCCACCCTTGTCTTTTGATAGAGTGACTCATTTAGTAGATGCAGGAAATGTGGAGGGCATTGTCTCTCTTCAGTAATAAACACAGCTCTTCTCCAAGCGGGACGTTCCCAGCTCTCTCAAGCACTCCTGTAAGGCAGGGAGCCCAACCCCTCAACCACCCTCGTTAACCTGTGGGGTAGCATCAGAAACTACAGGTCTAAGCGACTGCAACTTGGAAGACAAAGCAGCAAAAAACCCTCCCTGCGGGGTGTGCACACCTTGACCCGGGTCAGAAAGCAGAGAATGCCGCAGAGTCCCCCCCCCCCTTCATGAGAACATGGCCTTCTGCTAGGGTGGCCTGCAGGCAGGCGGTGAGGGTGTGGAGTTGCCAGAGCCAGGCTGGGAGACTCCTGGGGCAGACAGGGAGCTCAGTGGGGGGCACTGCCATGGAGCCCCCCAGGGGAGCTGATCTCTGTAGCCTGGAGAGGAGCCAGGATTGCAGAGACTCCCCCGGACTCCCCTGGAGGTTGGCATGGCTAACTTCTGCTGGTGCTATCTCCATCCATGTGGATTGGTCCAGGCACATCTGGAGCCTCTCTTCGGTCAACATGCCTTGGGAAAAGAGACTGGCCCACTGAGCATCCCCAGACAAAGGGTCCCCTGCGGAAGAGAGTCTCCACGGGAGATTCCAGAGGGGCTCAGCTGGCTCTCCCTTTGCTCCCCGCTCTGGGCTCCCTCATGGGACTGACAGGCTGGGTGCAGGAGGCTCCTGAGTCAAGAGGCCAGACCTTCCTGCCCCCCCCCCCCCCGTCCCTGGGAAGCCACAGGGTCTCCCTCTGACTGGTCTTTTGATCTTGTCCTGCAGCTGTGGCCTCCCCCCCCCCCCAGCCTTAGTTCCTCCCGCTATCTCCTCAGGTTGTGCGACCTTCCTGTTGCCAACTTCCTGCCGTCCCCCGCAAATTTCCTGCTCCTTTTATTGTCTGAGAAATGAAGGCTGGGGCTCTCCCCCCAAAGGCTCCCTGCTTCCCCCATGCTCTCCCTCCCCAGGCCCAGCAAGCGTGTGTCTCTCTCTTCCCTCTGTTTCCCAGAAGGCCAGCTCAGGCCATGGGGCGCCAAGCACAGGGGAAGTCCTGGGGAAGATGGCAAACAGGCCCAGGGCAGGCAGGGAGTTTCCAGCTGTCTACGTGCAGCGGCCCAAGAAGACTCCAGGCAGCCAGGCCCGTGTGTGCCCCTCCTGCTCTCCGGCGGCAGCTGCGTACGGGAGGTTCTTTTATTTGCTGGCTCCAGACATGGATTGAGGAACAGGAGAGGGGCATTCCCTGCAGGGCAAAGGCCTTGGGGGCCAGAAGTGTGATGTTGCATTATGAGAGTGACATCCGCTCCTCATCAGAGAGGAAGGCCAAAGAGGACACTTTTCAAACCTTCCGAGAATCCTAGAATCCTAGAGTGGGAAGGGGCCATAGAGGCCATCTAGTCCAACCCCCTGCTCAACGCAGGATCAGCCCTAAGCATCCTAAAGGATTCTTAAGAAAGCAACCTTAAGAACATCAAAATCTTAGAAGAGCCCTGCTGGGTCAGGCCAGGGAGGGCCCCTCCAGTCCAGCCTCCCGTCTCACCCAGGGGCCAGCCAGTTCCTCTGCAGGGCCAGCCACAGGGCAGAGAGGCCGAGGCCTTCCCCTGAGAAAACCCTCAGAAGAGCCCTGCTGGGTCAGGCCAGGGAGGGTCCCTCCAGTCCAGCCTCCTGTCTCACCCAGGGGCCAGCCAGTCCCTCTGCAGGGCCAGCCACAGGGCAGAGAGGCCGAGGCCTTCCCCTGAGAAGACCCTCAGAAGAGCCCTGCTGGGTCAAGCCAGGGAGGGTCCCTCCAGTCCAGCCTCCCGTCTCACCCAGGGGCCAGCCAGTCCCTCTGCAGGGCCAGCCACAGGGCAGAGAGGCCAAGGCCTTCCCCTGAGAAGACCCTCAGAAGAGCCCTGCTGGGTCAAGCCAGGGAGGGTCCCTCCAGTCCAGCCTCCTGTCTCACCCAGGGGCCAGCCAGTCCCTCTGCAGGGCCAGCCACAGGGCAGAGAGGCCGAGGCCTTCCCCTGAGAAGACCCTCAGAAGAGCCCTGCTGGGTCAGGCCAGGGAGGGTCCCTCCAGTCCAGCCTCCCGTCTCACCCAGGGGCCAGCCAGTTCCTCTGCAGGGCCAGCCACAGGGCAGAGAGACCGAGGCCTTTCCCTGAGAAGACCCTCAGAAGAGCCCTGCTGGGTCAGGCCAGGGAGGGTCCCTCCAGTCCAGCCTCCCATCTCACCCAGGGGCCAGCCAGTTCCTCTGCAGGGCCAGCCACAGGGCAGAGAGGCCGAGGCCTTCCCCTGAGAAGACCCTCAGAAGAGCCCTGCTGGGTCAGGCCTGGGAGGGTCCCTCCAGTCCAGCCTCCCATCTCACCCAGGGGCCAGCAAGTTTCTCTGCAGGTCCACCCAGGGGGTAGAGAGGCCGAGGCCTTCCCCTGAGAAGACCCTCAGAAGAGCCCTGCTGGGTCAGGCCAGAGAGGGTCCCTCCAGTCCAGCCTCCCGTCTCACCCAGGGGCCAGCCAGTTTCTCTGCAGGGCCAGGCACAGGGGAGGGAGCCCGAGGCCTTCCCCTGAGAAGACCCTCAGAAGAGCCCTGCTGGGTCAGGCCAGGGAGGGTCCCTCCAGTCCAGCCTCCCGTCTCACCCAGGGGCCAGCCAGTTCCTCTGCAGGGCCAGCCACAGGGCAGAGAGGCCGAGGCCTTCCCCTGAGAAGACCCTTAGAAGAGCCCTGCTGGGTCAAGCCAGGGAGGTTCCCTCCAGTCCAGCCTACCCTTCTACAGGGGCCAGCCAGTTCCTCTGCAGGGCCAGCCACAGGGCAGAGAGGCTGAGGCCTTCCCCTGAGAAGACCCTCAGAAGAGCCCTGCTGGGTCAGACCAGGGAGGGTCCCTCCAGTCCAGCCTCCCGTCTCACCCAGGGGCCAGCCAGTTCCTCTGCAGGGCCAGCCACAGTGCAGGGAGGCCGAGGCCTTCACCTGAGAAGACCCTCAGAAGAGCCCTGCTGGGTCAGGCCAGGGAGGGTCCCTCCAGTCCAGCCTCCCATCTCACCCAGGGGCCAGCCAGTCCCTCTGCAGGGCCAGCCACAGGGCAGAGAGGCCGAGGCCTTCCCCTGAGAAGACCCTCAGAAGAGCCCTGCTGGGTCAGGCCAGGGAGGGTCCCTCCAGTCCAGCCTCCCGTCTCACACCGTGGCCAACCAGGTCCTCCAGAGGTCCAGCCACAGAACATAGAAGGCTGAAGCCAAACCCTGATGGTGCCTCCTGGCAGTATAATTCAGTGGCTCATCTACTGTAACCTGCCTCTGAACCCGTGGCCAGCAGGCACTGGTAGATCTCTCCGCCTTGAATCTGCGGAATCCCCTTTTAAAGCTGCCTCTGCAGGGTCTTTAAGGTGAGAAAGGACCCCCCCCCTTCCTATCTTTATAGTATGAATGGCCAACGGGGGGATCCTCGGGATCCCCGTATCTCTGTAGATGCCCGTCTGGCAGGTTTTGTTTCTTCCTAAGCATCGCTCGGTTCGAGTCCATTAGCACCTTCATGACCACCCCAAATGAGCCTCTTGCGGGTCAACCTGCCCTTCCTCAGGGCTCTGGAGACGCAGTCTAGAAAGTTCAGACCCTGAACAGCTTGTGGGTCTCTCAGGTGCCGCTGGGTTCAGAAGTCACAGTTTTGGTGCAGATCAGGATGTCCACCCTCTGAAATGCCCTAAATATCGGGGTCCCTTGGCATGGATGGGGGCCACTGGAGCAGCCTCCTGCCTCAAGGCCTCAGGTGTGGTGGGGAAAGCCATGCCCTGCCTGGGACCGTGGGCAGCTGCTGCCAGGCACAGCAGACATGCAGCCAAGTCGGTGAAGCAGATGGAGCTTTATGGGTTGGGTTGCTGACCAAGCCGATTGTGGTATCTGGTGCCCAAGTCAGGGGACCACCCCCTGGGGCCCCTTGAAGCTGTACAGCACAATCAAGTACAGTTCTCCATCTTTGGAGACTTTAAAGCAGAGGCCGGATAGGCATCTGATGGAGAGCTGTGAAGGTTGACCCAGGAGGTCTGTGATTCTGATTCTATGGGAGGTGGTGGGTTCTCCATCATTGGAGATTTTCAGACAGAGGCTGGAGAGCCATCTGACGGAGAGGCTGATTCTGTGAAGGCTCAAGGGGGTGGAGGTGACAGTGGAGGAGCAATTGGGATGTGAATGTCCTGCACAGTGCAGGGGTTGGACTAGATGACCCATGAGGTCCCTTCCAACTCTATGATTCTACGAATCCCGGAGGGCTCCGTCCTGGGCTCTACAGCCTGAGGGGTGGAAACAGGGGTGCACAATCAAATCCAAGCGGCTTCAGTGGGCAGCTAGGCCAGCCTGCAGGAAAACAGCTGGATCTGATGCCCACAGACCGCTGGAGCCCAACAACTCTGTTCCCCTTCTGTGGCATTCAGCCACCCTAGGAGAGGCTGTTCTCAAACAAAGGAACATCAGGGGGACATGACTTGAGTTCATTCATATATTCAGAACAATGGACCCCCCCCCCCCCAGGGCTGAATAGGGATGTCGGATTCTTATCCCAGGAGGTCAGAAGATTTTAGCCTCTCTTAGAAGTGTGGATGCAAGGAGCCATGCAAGATCAGATTGCTTGAACTGCCTGTTCTGCTTCCCCTCCTTTTTCACACACCCCCCCCCCCGTCCATGTCTGCCTGCTCCAGGAAGATGAGGTTTTAGGCAATCCGCAGAGAGAAAAAGAAGGGGATGTGCAGCATACAGGGCAGAAGAAGGGAAGGCACAGCCACCGTGCATGCATGCAAACACCCACGATAGCATTCAGAAAACCAGTGAGGGTAGGACAAGCGGGAGGCAATCCAGTAACAATATCCAGCTGTGCATAAAGCTACATGCAACCTTCAGCAGCAACTGTTTGGAGAGGAGGCGGAGGGAACCGCAGCACCTGTCCCCAAATCCTCGGTAAACCCAGTACTCTTTCATGAAACGAATACATGAACTCATAGCAGAAACCATCGGGTGTGTTAAGAAGGAAAGTGTTCACAGTATTTCCTTTACTGAGGATTTCAGGACACACGTTGTGGCTTCCCACCCCCTCCTTCTCTTTTGCCGCTGCTTGGGACTGCGTGGGGCTTCATGCCCCTCTGGAGGCTGCTGCTGAACGGCCATCTGTCTGTAGGGATTTAATATGCTCACTGGTTTTCTGAATTGGTGCTCATGTGCCAACACGGTGGCGGTGCCTTCACTCTCCCTGCCGGATTCTTGGCACGCTGCAGGTGCTAATTTCCTGCCCCCAAGCATTTCCCTCCCTCGGCATGCCTTGCAAGCATCTTTTCCACCCCCTCCCACCTTCTGGTGGGGGTATAGAGAGCTCTGCTGCTGCTCACATCTGACCAAGGGAGCTCTGCCTCTCAAGAGCTTGCAGCCTGGAAATCTTGTGGGTCCCCAACGTCCTGCTGGGCTGAGATCTCCCTGCTCCCATCCCTGGAATCTGCGGCCGAGGGTTGCGAGGGGCAGCCCAGCCTCCCGGAGCAGACTGCAGACCCCCCGGGGAGCCGCAGAGCCAGGTCTGGCACAAGCAGCCCACGAAAGCGCCATTGGGGGGCTGATCAACAGCAGCAGCCCTGGGGGTCTTGGGGAACTCTTCCGCCCAGGATATTGGGGGGGGGGCAGGATTGAGACATGCTCCAGATGCTTCACGCGTTTTCCTCAGCCGAGGCACGGGGTTTGTCCCTATGACTAAAGGCTCCCTGTTTCAGCTAATGCTGCTGCCATGGGGAAGATGACCTATGGACAGCCCTGCTGGGACACACCAGCCACAGGGCAGAGAGGCCGGGGCCTTCCTAAGACCCTCAGAAGAGCCCTGCTGGATCGGACCAGGGAGGGTCCGGCAGATACTGTTTCACACAAGGGCCAACCAGTTCCTCACAGTGTCACGTTAAAAAACCCTGTTAGAAACTGTTCTCAAGGAGCAGTAACATCAGGGCTCCCTCAGCCTCCCCTCCCTCCCAGGGGGTCTGTTGTGGGGAGAGGAAAGGGAAGGCGATTGGAAGCTGCTTTGAGACTCCTTTGGGTAGAGAAAATGGGGTATAAAAGGCACTTCTTCTTCTTCTTCTTCTTCTTCTTCTTCTTCTTCTTCTTCTTCTTCTTCTTCAGGAGGGCCAGCAGCTGAACCTAGAGGCCAAGGCCTGGTGTCGCCTCCTGGCTCTGGGGTTTGAGGGTTTAGTTCCTCTGAATGTGGAGTTCCCCCTCACTAGCCGTGCCTGATAGCCACTGATAGGCTTCATGGATCTACTTATTTATTATTTATATATGTATAAACTGCTTCTGCTGAGCCAGAAGTCTTGGGGTGGTTTATATCTCATCCCTTTTGAAAGCTGTTTATTCCTGTGGCCATCACCACATCCTCTGACAGTGAATTCCACTTTTTAAATCATTCTCTGTGTAAGGGTCCAAGAGGGCCCGTGCCCACGAGGCATCACAGGGCCTGCAAGCCCCAGCAGCGGATTTGTCCTGGTCAGTCCTTGGAGAAGACTAGGCAGGGGAGGCCGACTTGTTGCCAAAAGATGGGCAGCCCTACTGGCCTGAAAGATAAAGGGAAGAATTTCACAGCCATCTGGAGATCCTCGAGATTAAGTTTCCATGGTTACTTTCCCACTGACCCCCCCCCCCCAGTTCCGTTCTGTGATTAAGGGTTTGGGGCTCAGGGTGACCAGGCAAAACGGCTGCCGCCCCCTTGGCTGGAGCAGGGCGGTCTCCCCCTCCCAGGCAGCCTCTGTAATAGCTTGAAGAGCTGAGGCAGGGAGGGGCCGGCCGGCGGGGGCTAGCAGGAAGGAGGCTTGCCAAGGGAGGGGCCGGGCATTTGCAGGTGCCACCATGCTAATCTGGGCTGCCTTTGTCCTGAGCACACGGGCGGAGGCCGGGGAAGTTCCCTGCCCAAGGTGGGAAGTGCTGAAAGCCCCTTCCCTCTGGAAAGCCCCCCCCCCCCGAGCCTCCGCTGGCAATCCCTGGCATCAGCCGTCCTCCCCAGCCTGCCAGGGCAGCTGTTCTGGTTCCTCCGCTCTGCATTTCCCTCTCCCTTTCTGGGGGGGTTAGAAAAAATGTTCCAGACTTGGGCTGCAGTGTTTCTATTCCCCTGGAGGCGCTGAACTCCCATTCCGGGAAAGAGGGGGCAGAAAGGCTTGTCGGGGAGCAGGGGCCGGCCTGGGCCTCCCTGCTGAGCCGGCTGGGGGTGCAGCACACACTTTACGAGTGACACACACAGGGACATGCACAACCTGGCCCCATCTACAGCCCTCTACGCCCGCCTGCCAACCCAAGAAAGGAGTGGTGCCCCAGGAGGGGGACGTGGGAGCTGCTGCGAGCCCCCCCCCTGCTGCCAGCTGGTCTCTGGCTCTGCAGAGAAGTGGGGGAGCCTCAGGGAGGGGAGTGCTGCTCAGACACATCTGCCCATGGCAGGTCATTGATTCCTCAGCTGCTGCGTCCCATGAGGATGCAGCCGTGCCAGGGGGGCCTTGAGGGTTCTGCTGCCCTGTCTGCAGGCTCCCAGTCCTCCAGGTGAGCCCTGGTTAATGGAGCCAGCGTGGAGTGGTCCTAATCGGGTGAGCCAGGATTGGTTCT
Source organism: Paroedura picta (assembly GCF_049243985.1). Taxonomy (NCBI): domain Eukaryota; kingdom Metazoa; phylum Chordata; class Lepidosauria; order Squamata; family Gekkonidae; genus Paroedura; species Paroedura picta. The sequence continues at coordinate 4,881,655 of NC_135375.1, forward strand.
CCACTCCTCCACATGCACCCCTCCTCCTCCTTGCCGAGCAGTTCACTTAGAGCTCTCTCAGCCTCCCCTCCCTCCCAGGGTGTCTGTTGTGGGGAGAGGAAGGGAACGTGATTGTAAGCTGCTCAGAGACTCCTTCGGGTAGAAGAAGCGGGGTACAAATCCAACTTCTTCCGGGAATGACAACTGACTTGGGCGCTCGGCTCCCCAGGAGGAGATGGCAGCTTTGGGAGGCAGTGGCCACAGCGTTCGCTCCCTCCTGAGCCCCCCCCCCATCCTGCACTCCCTGGGCTCCATCCAAGAATGGCCCAGATCAGAGCTGGCAATTCCCACTGCGTATCGCATATTATTGCTTTGTCCAAAAACTCGTCCCTAAAACTTTCTTCTGTTGCTGATCATGCCTGATTCTGCACCCAACAGCCCATGAAAGCCCACCTGTCTCTTTGGGTTCCAGCTATAAAGAAAGAAAAAACTAGGGAGGGTGGGGTGGGATCCTCTCCCAGGGTCCAGGGGGGCCACATTGTGGCTCTGCAGAGGTCCATGGACCACAGTTCCCAAGGTGTGGATTCCAGCATGTTGGTTTAGAGCAGGGGTAGACAAACTGCGGCCCTCCAGATGTCCATGGACTACAATTCCCAGGAGCCCTTGCCAGCATTCGCCAGCGAATGCTGGCAAGGGCTCCTGGGAATTGTAGTCCATGGACATCTGGAGGGCCGCAGTTTGTCTACCCCTGGTTTAGAGCTTTCAGGTGACCAAGTGATTCAGGGTAAGAGGGCCCCACCCTCAATAAACCAATCCAGAAACATTTTGTTCACCCCCCCCCTCCCGAAATGTGACATCAGAAGCTCCCTTTACCAGCCCGGAGAAAGTTTCACGGATCCTTCTTATGAAATAGTCCTTAACGGTGGCCTCTAATTGGCCCATAATGAGTGTAATAGCAATAAGGACCCAAATTCCCAACAAACGATTAGGCAGAGTCCCTCCTGAGCACGGAGCCTGGTTCATCCGGAGAGTCCTGAATGTCCTCAGTAAATAACATCTGGCCAGAGGCCATCCAAGTATCAATTCCTGCTCCGGGCCAGTCTCTTGTCCACTTTCTCTTGCCCTGGCCGGGCTTCCTGGTCGTCCATTCCTGCCTGTGGTGGGGAGAGGAAGGGAAAGGCGGTGGTCAGCCGCTTGGAGACTCCTTTGCACAGTGAAAAGCAGGGTATAAAACCCAACACTCCTTCTTAATGGTAGGCCATCCTATGGCATTGTTCCCCAGTGGGGCTCCTGCCCTTCTCAGGCTCCACCCCCAAACCTCCAGGAGTCCCCCAGCCTGGACCTGGCAACCCTGACCCTCATCCTCCACGGGTCCCCTCTGGCTCTCAGTGGCCTGCCAACAAAGACTGAATCCACAGTCTCCCTCTTAGTGACGTTGTACTGTTCGAATGCGGGGGAAAGAAGTATTCCGCAAAGCAGAAATCCCCTCCTTCCTTGTGGGAAGATTCTGAATCCCAAGCAGAAGATAAACAAAAAACCCGGGCAAGATTCCACTGGATCCGTGCGCAGTGCCCACATGCCCACTGCGCCAGCCTGTTGCGGGCAGTAAGGGAGGGTGTGTGGCCAGCGGCAAGAGTCTCTGTTTCCGCAGGCTGAGCAGAGCGCCAGGAGGAGACGAGACTAAACTCAGCCCTTTCAAGCAGCCTCAGTTCCCCCCCCCCCCGCCAAGCGGTGCAGGGAAGGGAGGGGCCTCTCCCCGCCCACAGGGTCTTGAGGAGCCCAATTAGCACCCCTGCCTTCGGTCAACAGGTGGGGCGTGTAATCTTGGAGGCCTCCTGAAGGCTCAAATCATGACGGGAGCCTGCCTGGCATTCCCCCCCCCTTTGCCAGGCGAGGCAGCTTGCCCCTGACCTAGCCAGAGTGATCCCTGCAGCGGTCTCTGCCCTGGGACTGGTCCAGTTGAAAATGCAGCAGCTCCAGTCCTGACAGGGACAGCACCAGCGCTCTCCCAGCTTCATGGGCTCTGGAATGGAGACCGAATTGGGTTCAGGGTCTTAGTGTTCACTGTCAGAGCCCTAAACGGTCTGGGACCGGCATGCCTGTGGGCCCATCTCTTCCCTTGTACCCCCAAAGAGCATGAAGATCTCGTGAGCAACGGCTGCTCAGGATCCCAGCCCAAGAGGAGAGAGAGTGGCCTCAGCCCCAGGCACGGCCTGTTCAGCTCCAGCCCCAGTCTGGGGGAATGCCCTCCCAGAGGAGTGTCAGGATCAGCTTCTGCTCTCTGCCATGTTTGATTTCAGTGAACCTAAGAGACTCCATATTGGTGTGCTTTGTTCTTGTTGCCTTTCCCATGGACCCAAAATGCTTATGACTCTTAAGTGTCCCTTTGATCCCCCCCTCCTTTGATCCCCTGGTTTTCACACTGCATGTTCTCCCTGCTTTGATACATTGTTGCCAGTGTTCCTGTAAACATCTTATCTGCTAGCCTGAGGCGCCGGCCTGACCAAGGTCGTGCTAGCTCTGGCACCTTGGCAGGAAGCCTGGGATGGCACCTGGGTGAGGAGTGACCCCTTCCCCTTGGGAACGGGTCTGGTTTCGGCGGGAGAATTGTATTGATAACTTCTTGCATCCCCGATATCGAACAGTCTTGATGATTGATCTACAGTGCCTAGTAACCTGTAGGTCCTCTTCTTTAGAGCTCTGTCCTCCCCTCCTTTTCCTGAACATTTCCCTTTTCTTTCTTAGTTCCTCTTGAAGTTCTGTTTTTCCCCACAGGTCAAAGGGTTTAGGCACATTGAGAGATGGCCGTAGCCAAAGGATAGTGTCTGGGTGGCAGGTTGACATGGACAGAGAGGTTGTTGAGAGGCATTTAGCTGCACTGGATGAGTTCAAATCCCCTGGGCCGGATGAAATGCACCCGAGAGTACCCAAAGGACTTTCCAGAGAACTTGTATAGCCCTTGTCCATCATCTTCGGAACCTCTTTAAGGACTGGAGATGTCCCGGAGGACTGGAAGTGAGCAAACGTTATTTCGATCTTCAAAAAAGGAAGAAGGATGACCCGGGAAACTACAGACCAGTGAGTCTGACCTCTGTTGTGGGGAAGATAATGGAGCAGATATTAAAGGGAGCGATCTGCAAACATCTGGAGGACAATTTGGTGATCCAAGAAAGTCAGCATGGATTTGTCTCCAACAGGTCCTGCCAGACCAACCTGGTTTCTTTTTTTGACCAAGTAACAGGTTTGCTGGACCGGGGGAATTCAGTTGATGTCATTTACATGGATTTTAGTAAAGCTTTTGATAAGGTTCCCCGTGATGTTCTGATGGATAAATTAAAGGACTGCAATCTGGATTTTCAGATGGTTAGGTGGATAGAGAACCGCACTCAAAGAGTTATTGTCAATGGTGTTTCATCAGACTGGAGGGAGGTGAGTAGCAGGGTACCTCAGGGCTTGGTGCTCGGCCCGGTACTTTTTAACGTATTTATTAATGATCTAGATGAGGGGGTGGAGGGACTACGCATCAAGTTTGCAGATGACACCAAATTGGGAGGACTGGCAAATACTCCGGAAGATAGAGACAGAGTTCAACGAGATCTGGACACAATGGAAAAATGGGCAAATGAGAACAAGATGCAATTTAATAAAGATAAGTGTAAAGTTCTGCATCTGGGTCAGAAAAATGAAAAGCATGCCTACTGGATGGGGGATACGCTTCAGGTAACACTGTGTGTGAACGAGACCTTGGGGTACTTGTGGATTGTAAGCTAAACATGAGCAGGCAGTGTGATGCAGCGGTAAAAAAGGCAAATGCCATTTTGGGCTGTATCAACAGGGGCATCACATCAAAATCACAAGATGTCATAGTCCCATTGTATACGGCACTGGTCAGACCACACCTGGAGTACTGTGTGCAGTTCTGGAGGCCTCACTTCAAGAAGGACGTAGATAAAATTGAAAGGGTACAGAGGAGAGCGACGAAGATGATCTGGGGCCAAGGGACCAAGCCCTATGAAGATAGGTTGAGGGACTTGGGAATCTTCAGCCTGGAGAAAAGGAGGTTGAGAGGGGACATGATAGCCCTCTTTAAGTATTTGAAAGGTTGTCACTTGGAGGAGGGCAGGATGCTGTTTCTGCTGGCTACAGAGGAGAGGACACGCAGTAATGGGTTTAAACTTCAAGTACAACAATATAGGCTAGATATCAGGGGGAAAAATTCACAGAGTAGTTCAGCAGTGGATTAGGCTGCCTAAGGAGGTGGTGAGCTCCCCCTCACTGGCAGTCTTCAAGCAAAGGCTGGATACACACTTTTCTTAGATGCTTTAGGATGCTTAGGGCTAATCCTGCGTTGAGCAGGGGGTTGGACTAGATGGCCCTTATGGCCCCTTCCAACTCTATGATTCTATGAATCTACTTCCAATTAATCTACTTCCAAGATCTACTTCCAATTAAAGCTTTCTTTCTATAGAAGCCTGTTTGTGACCAGAGCCCTCCGCATCCCTGACCAGTCCATAGGGCTTGTGAGACTGAGCTATTCCACCACCAGCCCCCAAATAAATAAACACCCACTGAGAAGTGCTGGCCCCACCCCTGGCAAGCAGGCAAGATCGGCTCCTGAAGGCCCGAACCTCCTTGTCAGAGGCGTTATTCATTGGGGCCAATTGGATTACTTTGTTTTAACCTGAATGATTCTTATTATTTTATGATGTTGTTTACCTGCCCTGAGCTGTATTGGAAAAGTGGGCTAGAATAATAAAGACATTCGTTATTATTAATTAATTAACCCTTCTCCACTATGGGAAACCAGCTCCCCCCTCCCCTCTTCTTTATTTATTGTTATAGATTCTACTTCTTTTGTCCCCTGCCTTCCCCCACCCCTGAAGAGGACCCCCAAAGTGGCCTGCCTCATTCCCCCCTCTCCATTCCACCCACCTGAGCTCAGACCTGACCCGCTCCAGAAGGTCTGCTAGAGCAGTGGTCCCCAACCCCCGGTCCGGAGACTGGTGCCGGACCGCAGATCAGTTGGTACCAGTCCGTGACTCCTCCTTCCTGGCTGCTGCCTCGGGGGCTGCCCTGCCGCTCTGCCGCAGGCTCACCTTTGCTGCTCTCCAGCGGCCGCCATGGCTGGGGCTCCCCCTCGGCGTGGAACTGCACAGCTGCTGCTGGCATCGGGAAGTCAGGAGCGCTGGCGGGAAAGCAAGTGGAGCAGGGGCTCAGGTGGTGGCGACATCCCTCGGCAAAAGACTACCCCCCCCCCGGCCTCAGTAAAATTCTCAAGCGTTGACCGGTCCCCGGTGATAAAAAGGTTGGGGGCCACTGGGCTAGAGGGTTTGGCCAGCTCTGGGCTGGAAAAGACCTGGAGATGTTGGGGGAGGAGCCAGAGGAGGGTGGGGGCGGGGAAAGGGGACCTCAGTGGGTGGTGATGCCACAAGAGCCCGCCATTTCCTCAAAGAGAACTGCTCTCTCTCTCATCTGGAAATCTGTGATGATTCCTGGGGATCTCCAGCTGCCAGCCTGGAGATTGGCAACCCTCCCGTATGTGGTTAGGAGTGCGGACTTCCAATCTGGCATGCTGGGTTCGATTCTGCTCTCCCCTACATGCAACCAGCTGGGTGACCTTGGGCTCGCCACGGCACTGATAAAACTGTTCTGACCGGGCAGTGATATCAGGGCTCTCTCAGCCTCACCCACCCCACAGGGTGTCTGTTGTGGGGAGAGGAATGGGAAGGCGACTGTAAGTCGCTTTGAGCCTCCTTCGGGTAGGGAAAAGCGACATATAAGAACCAACTCTTCTTCTTCTTCTTCTTCTTCTTCTTCTTCTTCTTCTTCTTCTTCTTCTTCTTCTTCTTCTTCTTCTCCTTCTATTGACCCCCCCCACGTACCCACACACGAGCGTTTAGCGGCTGCCTGGGAGGGGGTGGCCGGAGAAGGCCACAGGGATTTGAGAGGTGCAAGTGCAAAGAGTTGGCCAGGCAGGACTTGTTTTAGAGCACAAATGCCATAGAGTGGAATCATCCATCACCCTGGGCCATTCCCGGCCCCCCTTGGGGCACACAGCTTCTCATTGCAGAGGCGCAGGGAATCCTGCCAGCAAGACGTGATCCAGGAAGGTCAAAAGTTTGAAAACCGCCATGATACTCCTGGGCGTCACGGCCCTTGACACTGCCAAGAGCTCAGATGCTTTCGAGTATTAAGCTCAAATGTCAGACGCTGAAAGGGAATCTCACTGGAGTCTCGGAGGACGTTCAGCAACCTCCGGGAGAAGGCTGGCTGTCAGGGGGAGCCTTTGGAAACACACCCGGGGGGGGGGGGTCCCGTGTATTGTATGGCAATGCATGTGGGGGTATTTTGGGGCTGGGGGCGTCTCTGGTCCTCCGGAACCCCCTGGACCTCTCCTCCTCCCATCACTCTGACTCAGGCAAAGACTTGCAGAATGCGTTGGCATCAGCCCCCCCCCCAGGGCCCCACAGGAGACGGTTGACTAGGAGGTGGCATGAGAACCATCTTCAAGTACGTGAGGGGCTGTCACATAGAGGAGGGAGCAGAATTGTTCTTTCTTGCCCCAGAGGGACGCACCAGAACCAATGGGAGGAAATTAATTAAAAAGAAACTCCATCTAAACATAAGGAAGAAGTTCCTGACAGAGCAGTTCCTCAGTGGAACAGGCCTCCTCGGGAGGTGGTGGGTTCTCCTTCCTTGGAAGTTTTTAAGCAGAGGCCAGATCGTCACCTGACAGAAATACTGATCTCATGAACTTAGGCAGACTGAGTGGGGGTGGCCCTTCCTGGCATCCCCAGGGGATTGCTGATCAGCAATTTTGGATGGTAGGAGAATTTCCTCCAGGCCAGGCTGGATTCTGGAGATTTTTGGTGTGTGTGTGTGTGGGGGGGTAATCATTTGGGCATGAAATTGGGGTTGCTGTGGGTGGTCAGGTAATTGTGAGTTCCTGCACTGTGCAGGGGGTTGGACTAGATGGCCCTGGGGGTCCCTTCCAGCTCTTTGATTCTGATTGACTGCAATTATATACCCCAGACAGACAGACAGACAGACAGACAGACAGACAGACAGTTTGCTCCAGTGCTTAGTTGGTGAAATTAGTGGCTTCTTTGCCAGCACAGGTTACCCTTTAGCCATCCTCAGGGTGTGCACGTGGGAACATCCACTTCATTAGTCCCTTGGACATCCATTTGGCATGGTCAGATCGTATTCTCCAGAAGGAAAAGGCCAAGGAGCTCCTTCAGTGCTGAGGTGGGCTCCATCGCTGAAGAGGGACCCTGACGTGGCGGCAGAGGCTCTGCTTGCCGGTCTCACGGGCCAGGACTGCAGCTGGCATCTCGAGGGCAAGGAAGGCCGTCCGGCTGCCAGAGCCAGGAAGGGGGCTTGGAGGTCTGTGGCCAGAAAGCGGAGAGGAGGCTGGGCGTGATGCATCGTCTCCACCTCTTTTGCCTCTTTTCTCAAACGCCCCCCCCCCCCTTCAAGAAGTGTTCACAACAGGAAATAGAAATCCTTCCTGGAAAACCAGGCTCCCATTTCAAGAACCCGGGAGGAAGTGGCACATAAGGAAATCTTCTCTTTGGAAAACCATTTCCCCCTTTCTTGGGCAACCGACATCCAAAGATATGGATGATGTTCTCCCTTTGCAGTGCCCACGATAAACCCCCTGCCAGGATACTAATTAATTAATTATATTTATATACCACCCTCAGTTCCTGCAGTTCCATGGAAGACGCCTAAGCCTGTGAAAGGGCGCAGGGTCAGTCCCAGCCACGAGCCCCTCTCCCAGCCTTTGAGTGAATCAGACCCTCCGCCCATCAAAGTCGCCCTGTCTGCCCAGGCTGGCAGCTGCTCTCCTGGGCCTCCCTCACCCCCTCCTTATACCGAGCCAGACTGTGGGGTCCACGGAGGTCCGTTCTTGCCTGCTCAGGCTGGCAGCTGCTCTCCTGGGCCTCCCTCACCCCCTCCTTATACCGAGCCAGACTGTGGGGTCCATGGAGGTCCGTTCTCGCCTGCTCAGGCTGGCAGCTGCTCTCCTGGGCCTCCCTCACCCCCTCCTTATACCGAGCCAGACTGTGGGGTCCACGGAGGTCCGTTCTCGCCTGCTCAGGCTGGCAGCTGCTCTCCTGGGCCTCCCTCACCCCCTCCTTATACCGAGCCAGACTGTGGGGTCCACGGAGGTCCGTTCTTGCCTGCTCAGGCTGGCAGCTGCTCTCCTGGGCCTCCCTCACCCCCTCCTTATACCGAGCCAGACTGTGGGGTCCACGGAGGTCCGTTCTTGCCTGCTCAGGCTGGCAGCTGCTCTCCTGGGCCTCCCTCACCCCCTCCTTATACCGAGCCAGACTGTGGGGTCCATGGAGGTCCGTTCTCGCCTGCTCAGGCTGGCAGCTGCTCTCCTTGGTCTCAGGCAGAGCTCTGGAACAGGAACAGCTCCCTGGACCTTTGAACTGGAGATGCTGCCGGGGATCGGGGCCAGGATCTTTCGCATGCCAGGCATAGCCCCTGGCAGGACTGGGCCTTGGCATGGCAACAGAGAGGGGGCTTCCAGGATGGCACCAGTGGAGTTAGGCCCAGCTAGGTGGGCGACAGCTGCAGACAGACAGGAGCTGCAGCACCAGGAATGGACACCTTTTATTTTTATTTTATTTATTTAATTTATATAGTGCCCTCCCCGAAGGCTCAGGCACCAAGCACCCAGAAGCTTTTGTTTCTGCATTTATTGAGAAAATTTCTTCTAGAATGCAGCTCCTGGGGCGGCGGCTGCAGCCGATGAGTTTTGTCCAGCTGACCCGGAGGGCATCTCGACCTGCAGGCAGCGGAGGAAAGAGCCCCAAGCGTCCAGGAGCAGCCCAGGCCCTGTCCTCCGACGAGAGAGGCTGCATAGCGCGGCTTTCCAAGGGCTCTCCTCCAGGCAGCTTAGGGTTAAGTCGGAAAAGGTCTCTGCAACACGAGAAAAGACAAGCGGTTGGCACTGCCCTGGTCTCCCAGCTGGCAGCAGGCGGTTCCCCACTGCGATGCTCTCCTGCCAAGGGCTCCAGGCACTGCACCGCCCCCCAGGTGATCAAGCCCAGCACCCCCCCCCCCCGAGGAAGGGGCTGCTGGATAGGCAGACTATGTGGCCCTCTGTCCAGCTGAGTTCCCTCCCCTCCCCAGCACCCTCCCAAAAGCCCCTCCAGGAATCTCCCATGCTTTGTCCCTGTGTTGCCAGCCTCCAGGGGGTGGCTGGAGATCTCCTGGCATCAGGGCTGGTCTCCAGAGCTGGCAGCGTAGGCCAGATAGCCAAGGAGCGCAACAGCACCAGTGGAAGCCCAGAGGGCAGGCCAGCAAGAGCAGGAGGGCTACCGGCCGTGCCAAAGAGGCAGCTGCCCAAGGTGGGGCAGGGGGCTGCTTGGGTCACGGGGGCTTCCTCAGGCCACTCCGCTCTTGGGGGGCATGCACCGCCACTGGCTCCGCCTGTCCCGAGATGAGCTGGAGGGGGGGGGGAGGTTCACGGCTCCAGGGTGGGGCCAGGGTTGCCAACTCCAGTTTGAGACATCCCTGGAGATGTGGGGGGGGGAGGGATGGGATGCCACGAGGTCCGCCCTCCACAGCTGATCTCTACATCCCAGAAAGTGGCCACCCTGGCAGCTGGCCTCAGTGAGGGAAACCCCCTCCAGGCCACCACCCCCCTCTGGGTCTTGTGGTCTCCCTCTGAGCAGAAGGTGGGAGAGGAGACCCTGCAGACTCTCGCCATGCCAGCCCCCCCCCCGGCCGTGCGGGTGGCCTGGGCCCTCAGGCGGAAGCGATTGCCCCCCCCCACTCACCTTCCGGCCGGAGTCCAGCCACTCTTTCAGCTGCTGCACCCACGGAGCGTGGAGCGGGGCACAGAGCTTCCTCCCCTTCACAGTGATGAAACTGTCAAAAGCAGCAGCAGCCGCAGCAAAGTGGCAGTGAGGAGGCGGGCCCTGCCACAGTCTCTCCTCCCAGGGAGACCTGCTCCTCCCACCGCCCCTGGGCCCAGGGAGTTAAATCGCCCACGCCACCCCTGCACCCCCGCACCCACACCCCCCGGCACCCCAGGCAGCCCTCAAGAGGGAGGCCGATGGGCAGCCGGCGTGGCCTGAGGCGGCAGAACAATGCTGGGGTCCAGCCAGGCTCCCTGACGGCCGGCCAACGTCCTCCTGGGTGCCCTGGGAAAGGGGGCCTGCACACAGAAGCCTCTGCCCAAGATGACGCCCCACAGGTCTTCCAGGGGGACTCAGCCCTTGCTCAACAGCCAGCCGTGAGGCCAAACAGAACACGGGGAGCTGAATTCGAGTCCCGTCACACCTTAGAAAGAAACAAGTTTTCCAGGGCAGAAGCTTTGGCGAGTCAGACCTCCCTGGGTCGGATCCGTGGCCAGGGCTCTCGAGCGCTCCGGCCCCCCAAATCTCGTGGGCTCCAAAGAGACTCTTGGACTGCAGCCCACGAGGACAGTTTTAGTTTTTCTAAATTTGTTTTTGTGATTTAAAGCCTGCCTTTCTCTAGGGGGCAGAGGGCAGGTGACAGAGAGAGAGTCAGTCCAGGGGCCAAACAGGACCCTCAGCGACCAGCGCTGTCAGGCCTTACAGTTCTGGCACCAGCAGAATGGAGGGGAGCGCCACACAAGCCCCCTCCTGAAACACACCCTGGGGCAGCAACAACCTCTCCTCCGCAGGCTGGATGGCCGAAGAAGCCCTTTTGCCCAGCCACCGAAAGGCCTCTGGGGCTGGAGAGGGAGAGGTGAGGCCAGGCTGAGAGGCTGCGGGAGTTTCCTCTCTTTGGCATGCAAAGGGCCCAGGCTGGGAGAGCAGCCCTTTTCTCCAGCCAGGGGAACTGAGCTCTGCAGCCTGGAGATGAGCTGGACTTCCGGGGGATCCCCAGGCCACACCTGGAGGTTGGCATCCCCGTGCTCAACCGCCGGGCCAAGCAGTCCCTGGGCAGGCTGGCCTTGCCTTTGCCCCCCCCCCCCATACTCACACCACGGCGTGGAGGAGGCAGCCCTCGTGGCCCTGCTGGTGGCGGTAGCCGCGGAGGAACTTGGCAGGGATGGGCCAGGAGCTAGTCCGCAGGCAGCAGTCCATCACCTGGTAGTAGCCGGCCACTGCGGAGGAGAGAGAGGGGCGGGACGGGACTGAGCCAGGCGGGCGGCACCACCCCGGGCAGCCCTCCCAACCCTTGGCTACCGGCCCGGGAAGAGAGCTCTCCGTGGCCGTCCTGGCTGGCTTTGGTACTTATTGGCTACATTTCTCTGCGGCTGGCAGGGATGCTTATGGCCCACTCCTCACGGGAGGCCTGCATGGGAGGGAGGACACACTCACATTTGGGAACAGCAGCATAACATCTGGAACACAAGAACACCTTCACAGCCATCAACTGGGACACTCGACTGTTATGGGGAGGGGGGAACAGTCGCCAGCTGCCCCCCACAGGGCCCCTCCAAGGGACACGGAGGATGGCATTGGGGCCCTCTGAGATCCCACCTCCCCCTGCCTTAGGCTCCAACACCACTAACCCCTTAAAAAAAAATCTCCAGGAATTCCCCCTACTGGAGATGGAAACCTCAGAGCACCCAGCGGCAGGGTACAGCTGCCACCCCCCCCCCGCCATGGAGCACAAGCCCCACTGCAGCAGGAGGTGCAACCCAGACGTGGGGCACAAGAGGGCTCAGACCTTGCACAGGGTGGGGACTGGGAGCAGGCAGGAGGGGGCTCTGCCCCAGGGGGTGCATGGGCTGGGGGAGGGGAAAAAGCTGTCCTTCAAAGCCACTTTCCTTCTCCCCAGGAGGGCATGGGGGCACACAGGAGAAGGCTCACCCTCTCCCTGCCGGGGCTACCTGCCTGGGCCGCTTCCGATTAAGGCAGGTGTTGCAGCCGTGCCCCGGGGGAAGCCCATGCCAGGAGCTGGGCTGGCGAAATCAGGGCAGCCGCTCTGCCTGAAGCAGAGGGAGTCCAGCGGCCCCATGGAAACCCACTGGTAGATGTTTGGGCAGCAGTGTGGGGGGGGGGGGGTTCCAGAGCAGCCCGCCCCCGGGTCGGGAGGTCCAGCTGGGCAAGCGGGATGAGCGCTGCGTGGGCGAGGGGCCGCCTGCAGCCCGGGCGTCTTACCCTGCAGGAGGCTGCCGCAGGAGAGCGCTGTCAGGCAGAGCAGCCACCCGAGGTGTGCCATGCTGGAGGGAGGCGGAGCAGGGAGACGAAGCAGCCCCAGCGGGAGCCCGGCAGCCGTCTGCCCCCAGCCAGCCAGCCAGGCCTACTTATCTCCCAAGTGGCTGCTGGCTCTCGCTTTCACTTTCTCCTGGCGAGGAAACACCTCCGGAGTCCCTGCTCCCGGGCCCCGCACCAGGGACGTGTCTGGCCCCAGGAACCACCCGGGAAACCCGTCCCAAGTTCCCAGGGCTGCAGGAAGCAGGGAAGGCTTGTCTGGGCCAGCGTCCCTGGAAAGCTGCTGCCAGGAGCCACCCAGCTCCGAGGGCCTGGCATTCTGACTCAGCAGGCAGCTTCACGTTTTCCCATAAGTTGCTCGCCTTTGTGCAACCAGAGGGGAAAACCAGTGCAGACCCAGACAAAGTGGAAAGGTCATGCATAAGAACAGAAAAACCCAGTGCAGGAAGAGTGAGGTGGGAGATTCCAGGGCAAGCCACAGAAGGGCTAACGCTGCCAATCCCCAGAGCTGGCCTGGAGAGCACCTGGAAGACAAGATCATCCCTTGAATGGAGCAAATGGCTGCCCTAGAGGGTGGGGGCTGGAGCCCAGCGAGGGAGAGGAACTTCAGTGGGAGATCAGGGCCCTGGGCACCATTTGCTTCAGCTGAACTGATCACTGCCTCGGCCCCTTCCCTTTGGCTGGCCCTGCAGAAGAACTGGTTGGCCCCTGTGTGAGACGGGAGGCTGGACTGGAGAGCCAGTTTGGTGTAGTGGTCAGGAGTGCCAACTTCTAATCTGGCATGCCGGGTTCGATTCTGCACTCCCCCACATGCAACCAGCTGGGTGACCTTGGGCTTGCCATGGCACTGATAAAACTGTTCTGACCAGGCAGTGATATCAGGGCTCTCTCAGCCTCACCCACCCCACAGGGTGTCTGTTGTGGGGAGAGGGAAGGTGACTGGAAGCCACTTTGAGACTCTGGGAAGAGAAAAGCGGCATCTAAGAACCAACTTCTTCTTCTTCAGTAATCTCAGGGCTCCCTCCCAGGGTGTCTCTTGTGGGGAGAGGAAGGGAGTGCAAATGTAAGCCCCTTTCAGTCTCCTTCGGGTAGAGAAAAGCGGCATACAAGAACCAACTCTTCTTCTTCGTCGTCATCTTCTTGGAGAGGAGTGGCGAGTGGAGTGCCTCAGGGATCTGTCCTGGGTCCTGTCTTGTTTGACATATTCATAAATGATTTACCCACCTCAAGGGACCAAGACCTATGAAGATAGGTTGAGGGACTTGGGAATGTTCAGCCTGGAGAAAAGGAGGTTGAGAGGGGACACGATAGCCCTCTTTAAGTATTTGAAAGGTTGTCACTTGGAGGAGGGCAGGATGCTGTTTCTGCTGGCTGCAGAGGAAAGGACACGCAGTAATGGGTTTAAACTTCAAGTACAACGATATAGGCTAGATATCAGGAAAAGGTTTTTCACAGTCAGAGTAGTTCAGCAGTGGAATAGGTTGCCTAAGGAGGTGGTGAGCTCCCCCTCACTGGCAGTCTTCAAGCAAAGGTTGGAGACACACTTTTCTTGGATGCTTTAGGATGCTTAGGGCTAATCCTGCGTTGAGCAGGGGGTTGGACTAGATGGCCTGTATGGCCTCTTCCCACTCTATGATTCTATGATTCTGTGATTTGGATGAAGGAATGGTTAGTTCTGTATAGTTTTTATGAAAGTTTTATTCTGTTTTTAATTGTGCACTATAATAAATAATCAACAAGTTTTACATTATTTTACATTATTTTATTATTTTATTGTACAGGTCAATTTCTGAGTTCCTATAAGGATGATCTTGAGAGGCTGGAGAACTGGGCTAAAATGAATAAAATGAATTTTAATAGTGATAAATGTAAAGTTTGTCATTTAGGTAAGAAGAACTCAAATGCATCACTATAGGATGGGTGAAAGTTGTCTTGGCAGAGGCATGTGTGCAAAGGATCTCGGGGTCTTAGTAGACCAGGGGTTGGTTGTTCTTAATCTGATTGCTCTTGAGCAGGAGTAGTCAAATTGCGGCCCTCCAGATGTCCATGGACTACAATTCCCAGGAGCCCCCTGCCAGCGAATGCTGGCAGGGGCTCCTGGGAATTGTAGTCCATAGACATCTGGAGGGCCGCAGTTTGACTACCCCTGCTCTTGAGTATAGAGGTGCCCCTAGGGCAGGAGCCCTTGCCAGCGCAGTGGTTCATGGGAGTTGTAGTCCATGGACATCTGGAGGGCCGCAGTTTGACTACCCATGCCCTAGACCTTCTATGCCCTGGCCTCAACCAAACGCCTGGCAGAAGAGCTCCGTCTTACAGGCCCTACAGAACCGCAAAAGCTCCTGCAGGACTCTTCTGGGAGCTCATTCCATCAGGTCGGGGCCAGGACCGAAAAGTCTGGTTGAGGTCAGGGGCACCTCTCGTGGGCCAGAGACCACCAGCAGATTCAAACCCGCAGAGTGCAAGGTCCTGCGGGGGGCATAAGGCAATAGGTGGTCCCTCAGATATGTGGGTCCCAGGCTGCAAAGCGCCTTGAAGGTTAACACCAGAACCTTACACTTAATCCGGGCTGCAACTGGAAGCCATTGCAGCTGCCCCAGCCCTGGCTGGATGTGGGCCCCCAAGGTGTCCCAGTGAGGGCCCGAGCAGCCGCCTTTTGCACCAGCTGCAATTTCCGGGTCAAGGACAAGGGCAGGTCCGTGTAGAGCGAGTGACAGAAATGCAGCCTGGAGGTGAGTGTTGCATGGATCACCGTGGCCAAACAGTCCGGGGGCAGGCAGGGTGCTGGAAGCCTTGCCTGGCGAGGATGGAAACGTGCTGAGTGGGCTACTTTTGTGACCTGCGCCTCCCTAGTAAGGGATTACCCTTCTGGTGACCCTGCTCTTCTTCCAAGTGTGTTGCTTCAGTATTTGGGGCTTCTGCCACTCCCCAGATGGACAGCCACATTCCTCCCCCTTCCTCCCCCAAAGACAGATGTTTGACAGGAGCTTGGTGTCTTCATGCTGACGCTCTCCGAGTCAGTGAGGGCTGCTCCTGCCTCCCTCTCCCTCTCTCTCTCCCAGTGGAGGGAATTTCACTAGAAGTCTTGCAGGATATCCATTACCCGTAGATTCCTCGATACTTTCAGTTTCTTTGGATTTCCCCCCAGTCCTCTGTTATTCATTTAAGAAGCATTGTCCTGTAAACAATAAACCAAAAAAGGCCACAACGCTTCCCCACAGCAATCCCCCCCCCCGAGAAAGATTCCAGCCGAAGGAGCCTGCCGGGCCAGGCCTTTTTCCAGCCACCTTTCCAGCCTCTCGCCAGCTTCTTGCACGCAGGAGCACATGGAGCAGCCTGGCAGAGGCCTTTGGTCTACAAGGTCCCATCGGACCGGCTCTCCAGCATCTTCCACATCACCCACTAGCTGGTCCTTTGAAGTGGAGAACTGCCAGGGATCGAACCGGGGACCTTCTGCAGGCCAAGCAGAGGCTCCGCCGCTGAGTCGTGACCCCTTCCTTTCTTGGACGTAGATGGGGCTGGAAGCCAAGAGGGGGCAGGCAAGGGGCAGGGAAGACGGGCTGTTTGTCCATGGTGCCCGTCCTGGGGCTCACCCGGTGCTTTTAGGGCATGGGACATGGACAGGGCCAGGGGATGCGCTGCTCAGCAAGGCTCCTGGTGGCCCATTGGGGAAATGTTGCTTTGGCAGCAGCCGCCATCTGGCACCAGGAGCCTCCATGGGTGGCCGAAGTGCCCCCTCCAGCAGCAGCCATTTGGGGCCCTTCGCCCCCACCCTGGGTCAGACGTCCCAAGGGGCCTGCCTGCTCACAACTGTCGGGGACCCCCGGCTCATGGGCTGCTTTCTCCCAGGCAGCCTCACTGGTGGTTCAGGGGCGAATTCATGCCCCCCCCCTCAGGGGTGGACAGCTGTGAAGGGCTGAGATGCTTCCCACACCAGCCCAGGTCTCTGCAGGCCTCCATGAGGCCAGCGGCCTTGTCTCCTGAGACAAGAGGGCACCACTGGAGAGGGAATGTGAGCAGACCCCTCAGGCCCCCAAGGGAGGAGTGGCCCCTGTGCTCCAGGGGCAGGGGGAGGAAGAGGAGGAAAGGGGGCCGCAGAAGAGCCAGGGGGCATCACCCCATGAAGCCTGGGGGTGGTAAGTTCAAGACGAACAAAAGGAAATATTTTTTTACACGGTGGGTCACTAAGATGGCTTTCAAGGGGAATTAGACTCATGGGGAAGAGGTCTCTGCCCTGCTGGTGGCCCTTCAGAGGAACTGGCTGGCCACTGGGTGAGGTGAGAAGCCAGATGGTTGGTTCAGGAGGGCTCTTCTGGTGTTCTTACGGAGGCCTCGGCCTCTCCGCCTTGCAGCCGGATGTCTAGAGGAGCTGGCTGGCCCCCGTGAGAGGCAGGCAGGCAGGCAGGCAGGCAGGCAGGCAGGCAGGCAGGCGGCTGACGGACCCTCCCTGGGCTGATGCAGCAGCAGCCGCCCTGTGACTACAGGCAGTGAGCTGGTCGGTGCCAGAGGATGGTGAGAAACACTGGGGGGGGAGGGGGGTCAGCCCAGAAAAGGAATTTCCCCAGAAACAACCACACCTCATGATAAAAGTACCCGAATACAATTGCAGTCTTTGTCGAGGGGCTGGGAGGGTCCTTCACAAATGGGGCCCAGTTCCTTCGTCTTTCATTGGCTTCTATCATTAAAGCTGGGCAGGTAGAGTCTTGGATGCCCCCCACCCCCCATCCCCCCACCCGCCCACCCACCGAGTCATAACAGTCCCTTGGGTGGCCCTGGGCCAGTCCCTTGCTTTCAGCCTCGCCTCCCTCACAAGGTGGTTGTGGGAATTAGGCCGCCGCCCGGGGCTCCTTGGACAAAGAGCAGGCTACAAGTATTCTTGGCCGATGAGGGTGGGCAGGGGGTGTGGAGGGTGGAGGTGGAGACCGGCTGCCCAGCAGACCTTCAGTCGCGTGTCGCAAAGGGACGCTTTTTAAGCATCTGCCCAGCCAATCAGAAGTCTGGCGGGGCCAAAGCCCACCTGGCCCCACCCATCCCAGGCTGGAGACCCCCGCTCTGTGCCCGTTGCCAAGAGGCGGCTCCTTCCATGACCAGCTGGATTGAGGCAGGAGGCACCGTGTTCGGTCTATTGGGTAAGGAGGCCACAGAAGCGCCTGAGAGGAGACCGGGCTGGATGCCCAGGAGAGCCCTCCTTCGGCCGGTGCTGCTTGCTCCTCCGCAGGTTTACGGCAGCCCCCTCCCTCCCTCCCTCCCCTCCCAGCCTTGCCTGGCTGCTTCTGGATGCCCTGCCGCCTCCTTTGCCCGCCTCCTTTCTGCCCCCCTTTTGTGATGTGGAAACGTTCAGCCACAGGAGGCACCCAGACAGGATTTGGCCCCCATGCACCCACTCGGAACACGCAGAGTTTGAGGGGAGCTCTGGGGGCTGAGGGTGAAAGAAGCAACGGGGCTGTAGGGTAAGAAACGAGGGCTTTTATTCAGCAGACAGTGGAATGACAGATCAGGCATTTTCACAGCAGAGGGAGCCAAGCAGGGGGGCCAGAGATCAACCCCCGAGTGAGGGGGCCGTGCCCCTTCCCCACTCCTGATTCCCACCGTGGGAATGGCTGCTGCCGCGAGAGGCCAAACCCCACAGGAGAGCCGGGGAGCCTCCTGCCCACGACCGGTTCTCACGTGCCAGGGGACCCCTGAACACACATTGAGGGCCCAGTGGAGATGGCAGCTCGGCCCCCCAGCCCTGTGGGAATGACCCCCGCCCTCACGTTGCATCGTCCACTTTGTTGTTAGGTGCAAAGTCGTGTCCAACCCATCGCGACCCCATGGGCAATGATCCTCCAGGCCTCCCTGTCCTCTACCATTCCCCAGAGTCCATTTAAGTTTGCACCATGACAGTTCAGATATTCACAAATTCACACAGCTTTTGTAAAAAATAAAAAAAAACGCACAATAAATGGGTTTGTCCATTCAGGCCACCATGACCCCAAAAGGAAAGCTGCCATCTGGAAGGACATGTCAGTTGTGGGCCAGAAGGCGTCCCTCCCCCAGGCTCTGGTTCTGGGCCCTAAATTAAGGCCTGAGGCCCAAAGGTTCCCTGCACAGGCTGGGGGGGGGGAGACTCCTCCCCTGTGCTGGGTTCTAATCTGGGAATGAACAAACTGACATTTCAAGTTGAATTCACCAAAAGGAGGCTTAAGGCTCTGGGCCGGACCAGCGTATGCAAGGATGGCTGGGGGAAGGGGCGGCGGGTCTCTCTCGCCAGGCAGGCAGCTGAAAGCAGAAAAGGTGACAGGAGAGGAAGGCGGAGTCTTTCGTCCCATCCGTGTTGTTGGGGTTTCTTTGGCCAACCAGTCGCTCAGTTGCCGTGTCTGGGATCGGCCTGGAAAGGAAAATACAGATACTTTTGGAAGTGCCTGACCCCCATGAGGGGGCGTGGCTCAGTGGCCGAGGATCTGCTTGGCCTGCAGACGCTCCCCAACTCTCCAACGGAAGGCTGTGAAAGAGCTCCCCCTGAGGCCCTGGAGAGCTGCAGCCAGTCTGACCGGGATGGACCAGCCAGCTTTGGATCCTCCTCCCCTTCCCGTCCCACCCGTCCACCCAGCAGCTCAGGGCATAGATCCATGGGGCAGCCGATGGCTCTTGGTTGGGGAGGGGCCCCTTCAATCCCCCTCACCCCAGGCTCAGCCAAAGACCTGGCGGAAGAGCTCCGTTCTGCGGGCCCTGCAGCCTGTAAACTTAAGAAAATCTAACCCACAAATGAATTGATGCCAAGCTTGTTATGCTTTAAGCACAGAGAGAGGAGGAGGAGGAGGAGGAGGAGGAAGAGCTCCTGTGATCGAGCTGAAATCAGCTCAGGAGAGAGAGCCAGCACGGTGTAGCACTTAGTGTGTTGGCTGGGTTCTGGAGAGCCAGGTTCGAATCCCCACTCAGCCTCACCCGCCTCACAGGGGGATGTTTTGCAAGCCCCCTCGGGTCCCCGGCAAGGAGAAGGATGGGAGATAAAGGCAGTCGATAGATATCTGCCCTGAGTGTCCAAAGACCGTTTCCAGACTCCGGCCAGCCCGCGCTGACTGGGACCCCCTCCAGGAATCCCGCAGGAAGGAGCCCAGGCCATCTTGCCCCTGCCTACCTCAGACTCTCCGCAGGTTCCTTCGGTCTATCTTCCTCATGAGCTCTGGAGCCCAGTGGGCGTCCGGAGAGATACACAGCTCCCGGCCCTTCTTCGTAATGAACCTGGATCAGAAGGAAAGAATTATCACCGCTAAGCCGAGCTTCCAAAAGCCAGGCCATGTGCCCAAAAAGCTTGCAGGTTGGCAGCCTGTCAGGCCCGCCTGGCGGAAGGAGGATGTTTCTAGTCCCACTCGTGGGCAAACAAACTGGGCTGGAGAAGGTGCAAGGGGGTCTGAGGCGGAGAACCCTCCATGTTGCTCTCTGCTCCTTTGCACCCAGACCCACCTCTCCTGGACTGCCTCCTGTCAGCCTCCGTCTCCCCTCTTCACCTGCTTCTGCGGGGGCTTCACTTTTGCCCCACCCTGTCGCCTAGACCCAGGAAGCAGAACCTTCCTGCCAGTGCTGAGTGGAGCTCCTGGGATGGGCAATCTGATCCTGTGGGTAGAGCCTGGGATGTGGGATTGGAAGAGGCAGGAAGAGGCACCCTGTGGAGCCTTTGGCAAGCCAACGCGGGAAGGACAGCCGCCGCCGCCTCGCTGGGGTGTTGGGGTGGCAATAAGCTCTACTGCTCATCTTGTTCCAGGGAATGCTTTCCACAAGGAAAGTCAGCGAGTCAAATAACCCTCTGGAGGACTTGACAGCCGGGGCCCCTCCTGCCGAACCAGCCTGCCCTTCAGCAGGGCGGATGTTAGACTCAAGCAGGGCTGGGGAGGAGGGGGCCATGCTTCAGGGAGCCCAGCAACGTCTGCTGTGGGTTGGCAGTACAGGGTTTGGGCAGGGCAAAGGGGGAGCCCCACCAGCCCCAGGGGAACAAGTCAGAGAGACCCTTGCCAGGGAGAAACAGAACCAAATCCACACAGAAGCTCCACCATGCATGTCCCCAACACTGCAGGCATGAAGGCCACCCCACGGCTCAGGCTCTGCCCCTCCCCCTCCCCCTCCCCCCCCCCCCGTGCTGCCAAGGTCTGGGCCCCTCGTGCCCCGGCAGCCCCCCACCCCCAGTGGGCATCTACTTACACAATCGCCTCCCGGTGGCATCCCATATGGGGGCCCTGGATGCGGTAAGAGTCCAATCGAGCCTGTAGCTTCTGCGCAAAAGGCTGGGGCTGGGGAGGGACCCGGAGGCAGCAGTCCAAGCCGGCCTCTGCACTCCCTGGGAGGGACAAGAGAGAAGACTTCAGGCGGATGGGAGGGCCCCCGAGCTCCGTGGCAAGGCCTCTGGGGAGGGAGCAAAGCCGTCCTGCCAGGAGCGGTTGCGCATGAGCCTCCGGCTGTGAAATCCACGGGAATCTGTGGCCCCTTAAAGACCTGAGTTCTAATTGCTATGCAGCTCTGGATCCCCTGGCTAGCCTTAGTGACCTCATCCGCAAAATGGGTAGAATTTGGTGATTGGTCCGTTTACAGAGCAGAATTCAGCTGGAGCCCAGAAGGAGTGCAGAATGCAGCCCTGGACATGAACTCCCACTTCCCAAGACGCTCAGCTCTCATTCAACCTCCGTCCCCCCCGTCCCCCCCCCGAATCCAGCCCCTTCCAGCCTGGCCCTCTGGCCAGAGCCGATTCCAGTTTTAATGTTTTGGGCTGGAATAAAACTGGGAAATAACAACCTACTGAAACAAAATACGGCATGAAGAGTGTAAGCCAAGTTGCAAAACTTTACAAAATAACCCCCCCCCCCCATTCTACATATCTAAATTTGAGGCCCTGTTTAACACTGAAGCGCAAACAGATCCTGGTCCTCCCACCACACACACACACACACACACACACACACACACAGGAGTTTCTAAAGGTGAAAAAGATGCCCGCCATCCTGTGGAGAAGACCGAAGCCAGGGGAGGGGGGGTTGCCACAAGAACCTCAGACCAGTCATGGGTCCATTTCGCCCAGCATCCTGTTTCCCTGGGGCCCAGTCAGCTGCCCCCAGGGGGGCCCGCCAGCACAAGGGCCCCAGACGGCCGCCTTTCCCCACAGATTGCTCCCCAGCATCTGCTATTCTGGCCCCTTCTGCCCCGACCAGGGGCTGTGGTTTCCGGGTGACCTTGGGCTAGTCAGAGTCCTGTTAGCGCTGTTCTCACAGCAGCCCCGTCAGAGCTCTGTGAGCCCCACCTCCCTCACAGGGTGCCTGCTGTGGAGCAAGGAAGGGACGGGGGGGGGGGGGTTGGGTGCCACTTGGAGACTCCTTCGGGTGAGTCCAAAAGCTGCTGCTGCTGCTGCTGCTGCCCACGGGGCTGGGAGGGCGCCCCACGAACAGCCGCAGACCGGCCGGCCCTCCCGCCGCCCATCCCGCCGGTTCCCCGCCCTCGTTCCCCTCCGGCTACGGGAGACGCTTGGCGGAATGCGGCGTCGGGGATCTGGGCGGGCGCCACAAAGGGCCGCCTGCCCGTGCCCAGCCCGGGCCTTCCGCCGGCTACCTGGCGCGGCCACGAGGGCGAGCAGGGCGGCGAGCAGGGCGGCGGCGGCGGCGGGGAGCGGTCGGAGCGCCATCGGGGCCGGCGGCGGAGGCTGCGGCGGGTGGAGTGGCTGCCCGGGCTGGCCGGTCGGCCCTTTATAGCCCCCGCGCGGCCCTTTCGCTTTCGCTTGGCCGCCGCCGCCGCCTCCCGCCCCCCCCCCGGGGCAGGGCGCCCCCCCCGCCCCCCGCCCCCCGCCGGCCCGGCCCCCTCTGCTCCGGGGACGCCGCGCCCCGCCCCCCCGCCCCCCCGCCAGGCGCCCCCGGGAAGGCCTGACCGGCCGCCTTCATCCACGCGTCGACAAGAGCTGCTCCGCCTGGGCCGTCCGATCCTGGGCAGGGGCCATGGGAATATTTGCTCTGCACCCCCCCCCCACCCCTCCGTGCCTTCCCCGGGGACCTGCCTGCCGCTCAGGGGTTGGGCTCCAGCGAGGGGGCCAGCCCAGACGACCCAGATGCCAGGGGTGCCCTCGGAGGGATGCTTGCCATGCAGCTACAAGACATGGGTAGGGCAGGGGGCTCTCCTGTCCCTAGTTTTGTGGGCCTGGCGGGCAGGGGAGGGGGAGGGGGAGGGGGCCCCACTTGTGAATGGGGGTTGTGCCCCTTGACCCCCGGCAGAGCTTCCTGGGCTTTCAAGGCCAGAGCCCTCCAGGGGTGGTTTGGCACTGCCTGCTTCTGCGCAGCCGCCCAGGACGCCTTTGGGGTCTCTCCTCCCAGGACCAGGCAGGGCCCCCCAGAGGGACTCCAGGGCAGAAGTGCTCTCCTGCGCGCATCACTCACCCACCCCTCGCTAGTGGGATCAGGGGGGGGGAGGCCTTTCCCCACCTCCCCAAAGCTCCGTGGCTCTTGGCAGTCCTGCCAGGGCATCTGGTCGCCAGAGATGCATTCGGAATCATGCTCAAAAACATCTTGTCCTCCCTCCTTCCCATGTGCCTGAAATCGGAAAGGGGGAAGCGGCCCTGGTTCTTCGCCACAGAGAAGGAGGGAAGGTGGCCACGTGGCTGCTGGGTATGTGGAAGGCCCCACGCGTCATCCCCGCCAGCACCTCCCGCTGAGTGAGGGGAAAGGCCTCACGCTGAAGCCCCGGAGAGCTCCTCTGAGCAGGCAACAGCAACGTGGTGGTCCAGGAAGGCGGCTGCAGGGGCTGGAGGTGTCCCATTCCGGCTAAGTTGAGCGCAAGGGATGAGCCTTGGGTGCATCCACGCTTCTGCCCAGGCCTTGTCTCACGCAAAGGCTCATACCTGGAATCCACCTGGGCTGGCCTTCAAGGGCCCTGGCGGGACTCAGACTTTGTTCTGCTGCTTCGGGCCAACCCCACCCGGCCACCCCCGGACCCCACTCACAAAACGGTTCTTCTTGTGGTGTGAAACAATAAGAGCGCAAAGGAGAGTCGCGGATAGAGTCTTGATCCCTTGCCTTTGTGCAGGGGGAGGGGGGGAGGGGGGAGGAACCAGGAAAAAGGGAAGTTTATTTCTAAAAAAGTTCACCTGGCCTTGTAGTTAAAGACCAGCATTTGATTACTGCACAGTGCGGGGAGCTTGAATGGCCCGAGGCCAGGAGGGGGGGGGGCTCAGTCATGCTCCTGCTGCGTGTTCACCCCTTGCCCGTGCCAAGAAGAGGCCAAGGTAGCCTTCCGTGACCAGACCCATCCTCTGCCCCCTGGCTGGCAGCCCAGGGGACCCTGCCCTCCCACGGGGGAATTTGGGTGCCCTGTCCGGGCACGTTCGTTTCCTCTGTGACGTTTGGCTTCACTTGAACAGCCCTCACTTTCTCCACCTGGAGCCTGCCTTCAACGGGATTACCTGGACAGGTTCCATCCTTTAGGCACCACAGAGCCTTCCAGCAGGAGCTACTGTGCACTTCCCCTCCCAAAAAGAAGCCAATTTCATTCTAGTTTTGTAAAGGCATGATTTGAGGGAATTTGGGGACAGGTTCATTTTTGTAAATCATTTCAGGCACTGCTTTCAGATTCCAGAATTGTATTGCCGAAAAACCGTGCCCTTGAAAGCCAAGCTAAGCAAAAAGCCCTCCATTTGCGGGTGGATCCCCCTCCCCCCCAGCAGGAGGCGCAGGGAAGGGGAGACCAAGGGGGCCCTGCCCTGCCAGGCAGCCGTTTGGTGACCCCAGTGCCCTTGGCCCCACATATGACAAGACCCGACCTCCAAGCCCCAACGAGACTGCCTGTTAGCTGGTAACGTGGTCTCTGGGACTAGCTGCTTGTCCAGGTATTTTGCCCCTTTATCTCCCCGGCCCGCCTGCCCCTGAGTGCCAGTTGTGAAGGCAGGGAGGCTGAGAAGGGAGGCAGGACTGTCCTTGGGCCATGCCAGGGGGCTCCTTGAGGGACCCAGTTGGCCTCACTGGCGGTCTTCAGTCAGGCGCTGGACAGATCCTTCTCCTGGATGCTTGAGGCTGATCCTGCCTTGAGCAGGGGGGGGGACTAGATGGCCTGCATGGCCCCTTCCCACTCTAGGATTCTAGGAGTCTAGTTCAGCAGTGGAAGGGGCTGCCTAAGGAGGTGGGGATCTTCCCCTCACTGGCTGTCTTCAATCAGCGGCTGGACAAATCCTTCTCCTGGATGCTTGTGGCTGATCCTGTACTGAGCAGGGGGTGGGACTAGATGGCCTGCATGGCCCCTTCCCACTCTAGGATTCTAGGAGTCTAGTTCAGCAGTGGAAGGGGCTGCCTAAGGAGGTGGGGAGCTCCCCCTCACTGGCTGTCTTCAAGCAGGGGCTGGACAGATCCTTCTCCTGGATGCTTTAGTTTGTCCTTATGAGCTGGTGGCAGAGAGAGGAGGAGAAACAAGGAGACAGACGGAAAGTGCTGGAGTGTCAGTTCGGAGAAGAAACTGAAGCCATTTTGTGTATCTTGTTTACTGAAAATCCACTTGGTTTTAGGGGATTCCTGTGACAATTTTGAACCGGAATGCCTTTATCTGTTGGTTTCCTGCTTAACAGAATGGGTTTCCTTGCTTGGTATTTGTTTGTGGCCTCGACTGTCCGGGATGTGACAACACAATGGGGAATATCTGTTTACAGAGGGGATGCGGTTCCAGAGACGAGGTTGGCCCGAGGCTGAATTGCTCTCGTGCTCATGTGTGGAAGTTTGGCTTAAGAAAGTCCCTTTGTGTCTTCTGCAATGATTCCCCTTTGTGGTCACAAACTGGGATCATTTCTTGGGGCTGGAATCTGAAATCATTCCTCGCTAATCAAGATGTTTGCTTGTTTCTACAGTCTTTGTTGCACATAGTGCCTGACGTCAGCTAACCAGTTATTTCCCAGAGAGACTCACAGCCTGGTCCATGCTGAGGGATGCCAGCCTGAAGGTCTCACAGAAGGCCAACTGGTCCCCAACTACATTGTTCGGTCCCCTGTAGAGAAAGACAGCGATGGGGGGAAGATGCTGCTCATGATACCCCGCTGTGCCTGCCCCTTGCCTCCCCATGGCTCTCCCCAGGTCCCGGGAGGGCTCTTCCCCATATCGCTTTCATCAGTTTATTTAAAATATTTTTACGTTACTTTTCCACCCAAATGGGGCTTCTTTGGTGGCCACCATAAAAGCATTCAAGCACCTGAATGTTAAAACAGCCTTCAAATGATATATAGGGTTACAGTGGATGAGCGAGAGGGTTGTGAGTGTCCTGCATAGATGACCCAGGAGGTCCCTTCCAACTCTGCGATTCGATGATTCTAAATTCCATCTAAACATCCGGAAGAAGTTCCTGATAGTCAAAGCGGTTTCTCAGTGGAACAGGCTTCCTTGGGAGGTGGTGGGTTCTCCATCTTTGGAAGTTTTTAAACAGAGGCTGGAGAGCCATCTGACAGAGAGGCTGATTCTGTGAAGGTTCAAGGGGGTGGCAGGTGACAGTGGGTGAGCAAGAGGGTTGTGAATGTCCTGCATAGTGCAGGGGGTTGGACTAGATGACCCAGGAGGTCCCTTCCAACTCTATGTTGCCCCATTGACACTGGCTTCCAGTTTGCCTCTGGGTTCAAAGACTCTGATATTTAAACTAATGTTGTGCACCAACCCAAGATGGCTATTCTGAGCAGGGGCAGTATAAAAATATAAGTATAAAATAAATCCCTACACAGTCTGTCCCCAATGGTAGCTTCCATACAGACCTTAAGGGCAGCCCACACTAAGTGCAGTGCAGTAGTCTAATCAGACATCACCAGATCTTTCCTGTCCATCCAGGGCTGCAGCTAACCCACCAGCCAAAGCAGGTGAACAGAGGGCCACTGCTGACATTGGGTTTTCCAACAAGAGAGTGAGCACAGCACCCGGAAGCCCGCTCTCTAACCCAGGATGGACTAAGAAACTTCCACCTTCCTCAGTCAAACCTTCCCATTGCTGGTAGACCTCCTTGGATCAGAATGAAGGTCCAAATGGTTGGCCGTCATCCTTCCCAGAACCGCCTCCGGGCACCTGCTCCCGTCTCGGACCCCACACCCTTCCTGGGATATGGCCCTTTAGCATCCATTGTTGCCTTCCAGATTGCTTCAGTCTAGAATCTTTTGTCCTTAGGATAAAGATGATGTTGGAGTGACCCTCAGGCCAAGCGCCAGAACGGAAATTTCCCAGCCGTTGGCTTCCCCTGGAAGAGGGCCGATCTTCCCGGATGGATGTCAGTTCAGATCCACTGGAATCTCTTTGCTTGGGGGGGCACGGAGGTGGGGAGAGAAAGTGCAACAGAACTTGAAATAAATAGTTACAGCCTGATAGGATGGAGGTTTCTTAATGGGATTTCCCCCCACTGAAAAATAAAGAGGTAAGGCTTTGGGGAGAGATTCTGTCTGGAAATGAATAACGAACAGCAGAGCATGTTTGAGGGAAATCCCGTTCCCCAACCCCCTTCTTGTGCCTGTGGTCCCCCCCCCCCCCCCCCCGCTCTGCCAGCAGTCCTGGCCACGAATGTCGCTGGATGTAGGAGATTTGGAAGAAACGGCAGGCAGCAGCCAGGTGCTTGGCTGAAGTTTTGCCTTCGAGCCCCACCTGTGGGCTGCCGGTGGCAGTTTTTGGAAGCACCCTGGAAGCAAAGTCCCCAAGAGTGAAACTTGGCCAGATGGCTCATTTGTGGGACCTCTGCTTCGGTTCTCGTGATCCCTGGCTCAGCACACAATTCATGAGGAGGCCGATGCCCTTTGACACGTTGCTCTTTTCCCGGGAGTGAATTCTTCCCAGACGACTGAGCTGCCCTCCAGGCCTGCGAAAAGGCGGGGGATTCAGAGAGCCATTCTGCCTCTTGGCACAACTGCACTGAGAAAACACAGGCCTTTCGGATGAAATGAGCCCCTGGGCCTGACGTTCGCTCCCTCCTCCTGTGCCCTGCCCCCCCCCCCGCTTCCTGCAGGGCACGGCAAGGCAGCACAACAGACATGGCTGCGTTGGGATCCAAGGCGACAGAAGCAGGGAGGAAAGCCCTGGGTCTGGGGCCCCTCTCCAGCGCAGCTGCTCCCACAGGGCCTTGCAGTTGGGGGGGGGGGGACAGGGGCTCTGGAAGTGGTTCCTGCAACTGCTCCTTGAGAAGAGCCCTGCTGGATCAGGCCGGTGGGGGTCCATCCAGCCCAGCCTCCTGCCCCACAATGTTCCTCTGCTGGGCCAGCCACAGGGCACAGGGGCCGAGACCTCCCCCTGACGTTGCCTCCTGCCTCTGGGATTCGGAGCTGACTGCCTCTGAGCATGGAAGTTCTCTCTAGTCGCCATGGCTAGTAGCCACTGGAGGATTTCTTCTCCGTGAATCTGGCTAGGCGATCTATGCCTGTGGCCATCAGCGTTTCCTCTGGCAGTGAATCCCACCTATTAAGCCCTGCCTGTGTCAAGTAGCCTTCCCTTTTCTCCGTCCGGGACCTCCTGCCCATCCGCTTCATAGGCTGCCCTCCAGTTTGAGTCTCTTGGGAGAGGGAGGGAAAGTTCCACTTGCCCACTCCTTCCAACCTGTGCATAATAAGACCCGTGATCTTCCCCGCCCTCCGTCTGTCCTGGGGGCTGGGGTGGTTTAACCTGGTGTGCCTCACCTTATACATTAAAAAAAAAACAGCTCTGCTTTGTCTTCTGTGGGGGCTGGTCCCTTCTGGGGCTGCCCATTCCAATTGCTTGGGGAGGGGGATCGGTAAGGAGAAGCTGTTCTCCTCCAGGGGATCGGGTCTCTGCACTCTGGAGTCAGTTGGCAACCCTAATTTTCACGCCCTTGACTTCAGTTTTGTTTCCTGGTTTGCCTTGGCAGGCTGTTGAAACGAAACTGCTCAACAGAAGAGAAAGGGAGCCCACACGCTGAGCCACCCATTTTGCTCCAGGACGTGCCGTTTCCCCCCCCCCCTGGAATCCCAGGAAAGCGGGAAAGAAACACTAGTGTGTGAAAGGCACAATGTGGGGATTTCCAAACCCGACTGTCCTGACTGCAAGTGGGAACGGGTGGGTGAGAGTCAACCCATTTGCTGTCAGCAGCAGCAGCAGGGCCTCGGGAGGAGTCCAGGGGCAGCCAGCCAGGCCCCCTGGGACACCGAGATCTCTGACGCGAGTTCCGGGAAGAACCCCGCGTGGCCTTTGGGCCTCCTTGCACGGCACACTGGGCGCAAGGGGAGGAGGTGGGGGGCGCCCCTTCCTCTGAGGGAAATGGAGGCACGTGGGCAGACTTTGCAGGCTGAAAAAGAGGGGAGGGGGAGGACTTGGTAGAGGTTTATAAAATTGTGCGCAGGATGGAGAGAGTTTTTGCGTTTCTCAGGGCCATACTGCTGGGCGTTCGTTCGTTTGGCTAAATGGGCATTCCGGCAGGACGTCATGGAGAAGGGTCCTCAAGGCTGGTCTCTCAAAACGCCTGTGCTGCGTCTCAGGGCTGTCTGGGGGACCAGGTGTGGATTCCCTGGAAAAGGGCGCCAGTTGCACCCGCACTCCCGGGCATTTGGAGGCAGCGGGGCAGAAGGCCCCTCGTGGGCACTGAGGTCAGTCTTCTGTGCCAGCCAGCCAGCCACAGGACTCTGCCCACAAAGCAGTGTGATCTTCTGCAGTGTGCTTCTCCGATGGCCAAGAAAGTGGGCTTCACCGTCATCAGTCAGGCACCAGTCCCTGAAGCTTGCACACAAAGGCTTACACCAGAATCCAACTTGGGTGGTCTCAAAGGTGCCCCCGGACTCAAAGTTTGTTCTGCGGCCTCAGGCCAGCACGGGGACCCACCTGAGCATCAGGGTATGGAGGGCCCCTAACCGAGAGGTTCATTGCGGCTTCATTCCAGCAACCCGGGGGATCGCATGCAGGCCTCTCCCATCCCTGGGCTTAAGTACATGCAATAATAATAAAAAAACCCCCTCATATGCGGCTGATGAGGTTAAAACTTTTAGGGGAACTCTTAACTAAGGGTGTTTTATTGTTGAGACATTGTTTTTACGATATGCTTGTGAACTGCTGTGAGCCAGCAAAGGCTGAGAGCGGCAGTCTAGAAATATAATAAATAAACGAAGAATAAAAAGCCAGCTTCTTCGAGAGAGGATTTGGAATCCAGGGCTTCGTCCTTCCTGGAGCAAAGTCTGTGCTGACAGCTGGACCTGCTGGGTATTCCCCTTGACCAAGCCCAGCATCCCTGCACACCCACATCAGGCTGGCCTGTGGGGCAAGCCACGGCCGTCTTCTCTGCACCCATCCAGCCCAGCCCAGCCCAGAACCCCCAGTGCCCACCGCTGTCCAGGAAAGGCTCGCTGTGCCCTGTGGACGGAGGCAAGTGGCCGGCAAGTGGCCGTCTCCACGCCAAGGGAAGGGCTAGGAGCACTGATCCCCCCCACACCTTCACAGAACATTTGCCATCTCCCTGGAGTGCTGGGAGGTCACTGATCTTAGAGAGAACAGGGCAGGCGGAGAGATGGACTGGCCACACAACAAAGATATTCTAGCCTTGCAAAAAGCACAGGAAAAGGGCCACCGAAATCGGGAAGGGGAAGGGACCCCCTCCCCAAGGAAGAAAGGTGACAGAGATTAGGGCTCTTCCCCTCGGAGAAATGGTGACTGAGAGGAAACACTGGACAGAGCTTGTACCTGGGATAGAGAAAACAGAGAAAGAAGCACTTTTCTCCTGTTCGCACAACACAAGAACTCCTGGGCACTGCATGAAATTAAGGAGCCGGGGGCGGAGAACAGATCAAGGGAAGCCCTTCATTGACACGTGGAACTCCCTCCACAAGCACAGGCACTCAAGGGGAAAATGGAGGAACGGAGCAGAAGTCCAGCGGGGCTCTTAGTCACAAGCTGTAGAGGAAAGCCTCTGTCTGGGGCAGGGATGCTCTCTGTTCTTGCTGCATGGAGGGCCACGGTGGGAGGGCCTGGAGTTCTGGCCCCTGGGTTTGGGGCACTGTGTGACGCAGAATCTTGGACTGGGTATGGGGCCATGTTAGGGCCTGACTTGACATGGCTCCTGTTCTTATGTTTGGAGCAGGGATGTCCTATATTTTTGGTGCCTAGAGGGTAACAGGGGGAAGGCTTTTGGTGTCCTGGCCCCCCTGGTGGGCCTCCCAGGGGACCCTGGGGTTGGGACACTGTGGGTCTGGATGGGCCAGCGGCCTGGTCCAAGGAGGCATCTCTTCTGTTCTTATGTTGGCTTATAATGGGTGGAGATTCTGCCTTAATTTGAACATTTTAGGTCAGTCCAGGGCCACATAAATCTGCAGCTCTGCTCTGGAGCTCTCCTTGCCCCTTTGCTAAGCCAAGAGTCTGTGGGGCAGGACATGGCTCCTCCCCCCCCGCCCCCTCCCCAGGCACTTCCCTGCCAGCCTCTGGATCTGTCTTTCCAGAGTGGAAATCACCTGGCAGCCCTCCAGCCCCAGCAAGAAGCCCAGGGAGACAGAAAAAAGGAGGCGGGGAAGGACCGGGAACTCCCAGCACAGCCTCAGGCTCTTCACCACAGAAGCCTCAGCAGCCATGGGGGGGGTGCGGGGGGGGGGGGCTGCACTTCCTGCAAGTGCCATTGGGTGACTGCCCCCTCCCACCTCTGTTCTTGAAGGGCCCCCACCCTACAAAGAGCAGGTACAGCGCAGCTCCCCGGGGAGCAGGCTCCCCCATCTACGGAGAGTCACCGTCTCCATCGGCCGCCTGGGAGAGCCGAGAGGCCCCATCAGCCGCAAATCCATCTCCCAGCAGTTGACTC
This sequence comes from Paroedura picta, assembly GCF_049243985.1. Taxonomy (NCBI): domain Eukaryota; kingdom Metazoa; phylum Chordata; class Lepidosauria; order Squamata; family Gekkonidae; genus Paroedura; species Paroedura picta. Next base: position 4,912,515 of record NC_135375.1, read on the forward strand.
CCTCTGACCACAGCCCTGGAAACGGTGTGACCAAAACATTCGCTGCCAAACTCCCAGCAGTCCAGCTGGTGTCCTTGAGAAACCACCCAGAGCCCCCCGGCCCGGCCGGATGAGTCCCCAGCACTGTGTTTTCCGAAGCAGTTTGCCCCTGAACATGGAGGTTCTCAGCTCCCCTGGCTGACATCCGTCCTCCCCTAAGCAGGGATTTTATTTGCTTCTTCACTACCGGCTGCCTTTTGGACTGAGACTTGGAGTGGCTTCCAGTGTGAACGTGAACGACAAGGCCGATCCGGTGTCACACCCCAGTGGCTCCCGCTAGTCCAGCATCCTGTCTCCCAGGAGGGCTGACCTCTGAACCCCAGTTGCTTGGTCCCAGAAGCCCTGCTGCAGAAGCACAGAGGCCCAACCTTTCCCTGTCGTCCACCCACCCAAAGCAGCTGGTATTCAAAGGTACACTGCCCCTGACCATGGAAGCCCTGTGCCCCCCTCAGGGCTAAGGATTCCCTGCCATGGTGACCAGTGTGTCCTGCTGTGGTTGTTGGCAAAACTCATGGTAACTCGTAGCTCTTTGTTTGCTCCCTCTTTGGGTTGAAGGGCAGCTGCCTCCCTGCTTTGTGACCTCAGCAGCCCAGGCGCCTCCCTCCTCTGTGACCTCATCAGCTCAAGCCCCGACATCACTCCTGGTCTCCCGGTGACAGGAGCTCTTTTCAGTGGGCAGCTGGGCAAAGCAGGCTGAAGTTCATCTCAGGCGGGGCTCACTCCTCGCTCGGAAAAAGGCTTGTTCTCCGCAGGGCTGCTTCCTCTCCAGGTGAGCCACCTGGGACTTTCTGGGGATTTCTGGAGGAAAAGGCGGGCAGGAGCACAAGGTGTCACTCAACACAAGAATGTCGCTCAGGCTGGCTGGCCCGGAAGAGCTGGGGGCTGCGGGGTCAAATTCTGCCCTGCCAGAAGGGAACTGATTACAGACAGAGAAGCCCCTCCAAAGGCCCCTTTCATCCACCAGAAAACCACCACCCTCCTTCTTGCCAGCGGGGACGGGGGGGGGGGTGCTTGACCCCTTGCACCGGGCCGTCTCCAAACCAAGACCCAGAATTCTCCCAGGCCAGCAAGCAGGAAATGCCCAGATTCACCTTGAATAACACAAGCCCAGGAACTGCCACCCAAGGGATTCCCACCTTCCCTGCTTTCGCTTAATGCCTGAACCAGTGGGACTGCGCCGGTGAGGGGTTATTCCTGCCTGCTGCGGCCACATGGCATCTCTCGGCTTTTGGAACCTCTCTGAGAGGGGGACCTAATGTGCAGGGACAGCTGCATGTCTCCCCTCTCCCTTCTTTCTTTCTTTCTTTCTTTCTTTCTTTCTTTCTTTCTTTCTTTCTTTCTTTCTTTCTTTCTTTCTTTCTGCTTGCTTGCTTGCTTGCTTGCTTGCTTGCTTCTCTCTCTCTGTCTCTGTCTCTGTCTCTCTCTCTCTCTGGGAATTTTGTCCAAGAAAGAGAAGATCCTGACATGGGCTTCCTGGCTGGAAGTCTTTGGGATGACCCTGACAAATGAGTAGCTCACAATGAGAGGCTGACCTCACAGGGTGAGAGCCCCCCTGCAAAGGCCCTGCCCTGCCCTGCCCTGCCCTGCCACTTGAGGCCAGTGCGAGACGTAGCCTGCTGTTGGCTTCTTTGCTGCACTCCAGAGCAAGTGCCGAAGAATGCTGCTCCAGCCAGAGGCTCACCTCCAACCGGCCGGACTCACACCAGTTTTCCCTTCTTATCTCTCGCAGCATCCGGCCATGGAGCAGAGAGGCCCCATGTCTCCCAGCCTCCCAGGTAGGACATGTGAACCACCCCCCCCCCTGCTCCTGAAGCATCAGTGGGGCTGGGGAAGAGGGGAGCCCAGGCAGGGGGGGGGGTTGCTCTCGATGCAAAAACTCACTCAGGAGGGGGGGGGTAAAAGAGACTCAGCCGCAAGCTGTCCCTTAATGGCTCGCTTGCATGGGTGTGTGTGTGGGGGGGGGGGGGACACACCAGAAAAGGGAAGCCAGGCAACACAGAGCTCAGAGGTGAGAGGAGGGAGGCAGCCTGAGGGGTGGGTGGAGGCATTATAAGGAGACGAGACTCCCTCCTTCTTGCCCGGGGAGGGTCTGACCCTTGTAGTGCTGGACAAAGCGGGGCTCCAGGAGCTGCACTGGCTGCCAGTGGAGTTCCAGTCTGGCTTAAGGTGTTGGTTTTGACCCCTAAGGGCTTACGTGGCCTGGGCCTGTCCCCTCAAGGTCTCTTTGTTCCGCAAAAGCCGACTTGCTAGCGGCTCCTGGCCCCAAGGAAGTGCATCCGCCCAGGGCTTCCTTGGTCCCGCTTCCAGCCTCGTGGAAGGAGCTGCCCAGAGAGATGGGACTGAGAGCCAAAGGACCCGTAAAACGGGGCATCTCCCACGGGGCTTAGGGGGGAGGCCAGGGCTGGCGCTGGAGAAGGTCAACACCGGGGCCAGCACATCCCCCCCCTCTCCTGGGGGTTATGATCCTATTCTGAATTCTCGTTCATGGAGAGTTTTAGGAGGGAGCGGTTGGGTCTTGCTCATTCAGGAACTTTTAAGTGATTTGTGGGGGTCCTTTAGAATTACAGAAAATTTGTATGTGATTTTCAAATGAAGTTAGCCACCCCGAGGCAGTTGCAGGAGAAGGGCAGCCTAAAAATCTCGTAAATAAAAATAAAATATTTGTTAGTGTTATGTCTACAATGCCCTCCATGACAGCCAGCTCAGGGTGGTTTACAATAGTTAAAACTGGGGAAACCAGTCCCCTCCTCCCCCCACCCTCTTGATACCCACTGCCAGGGACAGGAAACCCCATGAAGATGGTCTAAAGGGGCAGGAGCCGAGGAGGAGGAGGACGAGGAGGAGGAGGAGGAGGAGGAGGAGGAGGAGGAAGGGCCATTGTGGGGAGGAGGGGGGAGTCAAGCCTGCCGGACAGCAGGATCCGCCCCTGGGAATGCTGAGCCCCCCCACCCCCACCCCCCGCTGCAAATTGAACCTCACCTGCCAAGGAGGGGATCCCGCCCTCACAGGAGGGGCTCTCTGGGGAAAGGGGGCCTTCCACATGTGAAGGGCTGCAAAGGGGGCCACCAGCACCCAGGAATGAGCCCAGAAACTAAGTGACACCCAGGGCAGACCTCCCAGGTCAGAGTGACTCACAAAAATGGCCCAAGAACAGCCAGCACCCAGCATGCTCTGCTTGGCCCCAGGGGAGGGTTGCCTGTGGCTTCCGTGACAGCAGACCAGCCTAAAGGCTTAGGAGCCCCCAGACCAGCCTGGCGAAATGTGCTCAGCAGGACGAGTTGTGCGAGTCCAATGAAGAAGAAGAGCTGGTCTTTACACCCCGCTTCCCCCCACCCGCAGGAGTCTCAAAGCAGCTTACGATCCCCTTCTTCTCCCCACCATAGACCCGCTGAGAGGGAGGTGGGGCTGAGAGAGCCCTGAGAGAACTGGGACTGGGCCAAGGTCACCCAGCTGGGTGCACGGGGAGGAAACCCAGTTTTCCAGATTAGAGGCTGCCGCTTGGTTAATCCAGCGTGGGCTTTCAAGATGGAGTTTTCGGGGAGCCCCTGGACTGCTGCTAAGTACATGGCACCTTGAAGGGGAGCAAACATCCATGGCGGGTGGGGGGGCAGGTTCAAGCCCCTCCCTGCCACAAAGCTTTCTGGGGGACCTTGGGCCAGGGCAGTGATCAGGGCCCCACGGGGGAAAGAGAGCCGGCTACCCTGTCCCGGGGAGGAAGTGCCCCAAGAGGCCGGCTGCTCACCCCTCTCTTCTCACTGCAGCGGCGTCTCCCTGCCCTGTGAGCGAGAACCCCACCTGCGGAGAGGAGGAGCTGGATGAGGAGACCATGTAAGTCGTCCCTCCCCCCCCCCTCTCGGGAGGGGTGTCCCGGTATCTCCGGCATCCTGAGTGTGGGCGCTTTCCTCTGGCATATCCCAGGGGAGACCACCAGAAACGGCCCACGTCCTCCAGCACAATGATCAGCCGACGGAGATGGCCAATGCAGGCCTCCGCCCATGCCCATTTTGGGGAACGCAGCAACGGCACCCCCTTTCCCCCTCTCAGCAGGCAGTGGGAGGGAGGGAGGGAGGTGCCAGGCACCCTGCTGGCCCAGAGGTCTCCAGCTGTGTGGTTGCTGGGCAGGGAGGGGAGAGCTTGAGCTTTCACCTGGAGTCTTGGGCCCCTCTGGGAGCAACGAAGGGGAAGGGCCAGCCTGTGAGAAAGAGCCCGCCTGCTATTCGCGGAGACCACCCGTAGCTTTCAAAAGGAAGGGCGTGTCAGGGTGGGAGGTTCCTGGCGCTGTGGGGGTGGGAAGGGACCCCAGGGGGGCGTCATCCCATAGGGTGCATGCTCCAAAGTGGCCGTTCCCCCGGAGGAGATCAGCCTGGACATCAGTTGTCTGTCCTTTGGGGGAACTCTGGAGGTTGGCAGCCACCGCCCCTTCCCAGCATGCGGGGCTGGCCCTGGAGAGGCACCTCCTGTCCGCTGGGGGGGGGGGGTCGCTCCCGGCTTCAGGATTTCTTGCCATGTTCTGAGGCCGCCCCTCAGCTGCAGGAAGAGGGTCTGGGCCGGGAAGGCACAGGCGGCCGGTGAAGGGCCCTCTTCCGTCTTCCAGGAATTTCATCTCAGCCTTGTACACGGCTCTGGGGCCTCTCCTGCCGGAGGTGGCCAAGCTCCAGGGACACCAGGACCCTCCGGCACACCTGATGGTCGACGTGAAGGCCAAGCTGCGGGAGCTGGGCTCCAGCGTCTCGGACGCCCGGAAGAGGCTCCTGCAGTACAACGTGTACCTGGTGAGTGCCGGGGGCGGGCCAGCACCCAGACGGGCATCCACCCGCCACGCTGGCCGGCACACCTGAGAACTGCTCCTGGGCAGCAGCGGGCGGGAAGGAGGGCCGAGTCCCGCACAGCCCCACTGACCCCTCTGCCGTTCCTCTCCGCAGAAGAAGAGGCTGGCCAAGGCTGCCCAGGAGAAGAAAGCCCTGAAGGAGCAGCAAGGGGAAGACACCAGCGAGCAGGTGAGGCTCCCACCCCGCCCCGCCTCTCTCCTGTGCCTCCAGCCTGGCCCAGGCAGGGCTGGCCCCAGGGAGGGAGACCCAGCAGGGGGACAGCCTGAGGAAAGAAGGCCCATAGGCTGCACAGATGGGGAGAAAAAGAGGGGCAGCCCCAGAGAGCACAGGTGAGATGGGGGCCTCTCTGGCTGCGGCTAAGGCGTGGGGGCAGTGAAGGACTGGCCCTTTCCCTTACGGTTGCCAACTCCAGATCTAAAAGTTCCTGGAGCCTGGAAGGGGCAGGGTTTGGGGGAGGGGAGGCTTTAAGGAGGCCATGGAGGCCAACGCAGGGGTCCCCTCCAGGAGAGCCAACGTGGGCAGCCTGGAGGACGGCTGTGATGCCAGGAGCCCGCCAGGCCCTTCCTAGTGATGGGCAATCTCCTTGTCTGGCCCTGTTTCCCAGTCTGCCCGGGACTTTAGGAATCCCTTTGCCTGGGCCGGGATTCTCCTTAGGGGTCCAGTCCAGGACTCACATGCCAAACTGGACAGCAGCCTGCAGGCGGGACCGAAGCTGTGGCCAGGAGGCAGCCAGAAGGCTCACTGCAAGGCGGAGCACATGGAGGAAGGAGAGGAGAAGCGGCAGAGCTCTGCCCCAGGGAGACAAGTGGAGCGGGCACCTATTCACTGGGTGTGTGTGTGTGTGTGTGTGTTTGTCACGAGAGCCCTTGGAAAGGAAAAGAAAGCCCCCAGGGCCTCCCCAGGGCTCCTCCCCAGGGCCCTGTCGCAGGCTCAGGAGGCGTGGTAGACGCTAGGAGTGCCAGCCTCCCGGATAACTCTCCAGACCCCAGAGGTCCACCTTGAAGGAGGGTCTCTGCCCAGGTCCCCCTCCTCTCCACCCCGCACCCTTCTCAGGCCCCGCCTCCAGCCCTCCTGGGCCGTCACAGCCACGGTTGGCACTCCTAACGTACCACGTTGCTCCTGGACGCCCTCTGCGAGAGGGCCTGTGGGAAGAGCCCCCTTGTGCGGCCGCAGGGCCATGGTGGAGGGAGGGCTGACCCTGCGTCCTCTTCTGCCTCCCGCTTAGGAGCTCCCCTTGCCGGAATCCCAGAAGCCCAAGCCCCCCGAGAGAGTCCACCGGAGGAGCGCGAGGATCCAAGAGGCCCGGCAGCCTTCGCTGGGGGAGGACGGCTCACGGCCCCTGCGGGTGAGAGGTGGATTTGGGAGGGCCAGCATGGCACAGCAGCTCAGGAGCGGGGTGCAGGGAAGCAGCCATGGGTGCATGCGTGTGGATGGGCCTACACCCCCTTTGAACTGCCACCCCCCCCCCAGCCCCAGAGCTGTTGCTTCTTTTAAAAGGTATTTCCAGCTCCCCTTCTGCACCGAAGGCACCAGGTCTGCTCTCAGACAAGCATAAAACTGTGGCACAACAGGAGCATCAGTCATAGAATCCTAGGGTTGGAAGGGACCTCCAGGGTCATCTAGTCCAACCCCTGCACAATGCAGCGACACAACTACCTGCCTACCCACAGTGTCCCCAATTTCATGCCCCAAGTAATCCCTCCACCAAAAATCTCCAGAATCCAGCCTTGCCTGGAGGAAATTCACCTACCATCCCACAGCAGCAGTTAGCAATTCCCTTGGTATGCAAGGAAGGGCCACAAGAGACAAACCCTGGCCCATCTCTTCCTGCCCACCCACTCACAACCTGGCTACATTCAGAAAATCAGCCGTTCTATCAGATGACAATCCAGCCTCTGCTCAAAAACTTCCAAAGAACTCAGCACCTCCTGAGGAAGCCTGTTCCACTGAGGAATTGCTTTAACTGTACGGAACTTCATCCGGATGTTTATTTGAAAATTCTTTTGAATTAATTTCAACCCTTCGGTTTTGGTCTGACCCTCTGGGGCAAGAGAGAACCACTCTGCTCCATCCTCTACATGGCAGCCTTTTAAATACTTGAAGATGGCTCTCAGATCCCCTCTCATTCGTCTCCTCTCCAGGCTAAACAGACCAAGCTCCCCCAACCTTTCTTCCTACGTCTTGGTCTCCAAACCCCTCACCATCTTTGTTGCCCTCCTCTGGACATGTTCCAGTTTGTCAACATCCCTCTTCAACTGGGGTGCCCAAAACTGAACACAGGACTCCAAGTGAGGCCGAACCAGAGCAGAGTAAAGCAGTACCATTACCTGTGATCTGGACACTCTACTTCTTTTAATATAACCCCAAATCCCATTTGCCTTTTTAGCTACCAAGTCGCACTCCTGCCCCATGTTCAATGTATAGTCTACTAAGACCCCAGATTCTTTTCATGCCAAGATAAGTCTCACCCATCCTATAGTGATGCATTTGATTTTTTCCTACCTAAATGAAGAACTTTACATTTATTACTATTAAAATTCATCTTATTCATTTTAGCCCCCATTTTCCAGCCTGTCAAGATCATCCTCTATCCTGATTCTGTCTTCTGGTGTGTTTGCTGCACTCCCTCCCCCCATTTAGTATCACATGCAAATGTTAAAAGTACCCCCTCTATTCCTTCATCCCAAACATTTAAGAATATGGGTAATAACACAGGGCCTGTGGCACTCCATCCGTCACTCCAAGATGATGACAAAACATTTACAGGCAGCCTTTGGGTGTGATCTGTCAACGAATTCTCGATCCACCTAACAGTAATAGGATCCATAATGCATTTTACCAACTTGTCAAGAAGAATATCGTGCAGTACCTGATCAAAAGCCTTACTGAAATCAAGGTAAACTATGTCCACGGCATCCCCCTGATCCAGCAAGGTAGTCCCTTTCTCCAAAAAAGAGATAGAGTTAGTCTGCCATGACTTGTTCTTGAGAAAACCATGCTGACACTTAGTAATTACAGCCATCCGCTCTAGCTGCTCAGGGACCGACTGTTTGATGATTTGTTCTAAAATTTTGCCAGCTACAGATGTCAAGCTGACGGGTCGATAGTTACCCGGCTCCTCCTTTGAGCCCTTCTTGAAGATGGGGGCAACCTTGCCTGCCTCCAATCGTCTGGCCCCTCACCTGTTCTCCAAGAAGTGTCAAAAATAATGGACAGGGGTTCAGAGATGACATCTGCAAGTTCTTTTAGTACCCTTGGAGGCAGTTCATCTGGCCCAGGGGATTTGGCTTCATTTAGAGAAAGTAGATGTTTATGGACTACCCCTGCAGTGATCCTGGGCCGCAGCTCCCATCCTTCATTCCATGAAATGATTTTGCCATGTTGAGTATGATTCAAAATGCCCCAATTCATTTCGCTAAGATCGGCAGGAAACTGAACAAGAGGTTGTTGTCCGAAATATGCCGATCCCTTCCAATCCTCAGGACCAAAGCTTCCTTTCTCTGTGGCTGGGCAGGCAGCAGGGTGGACTCCCCTGACAAGGATGGTCCTTTGCCTTGCGCTGAAGCCCCCCAGTCTGATCCCCCCCCAACCCCTGTCAAGCCCAAGAAAGTGTCGGGGCCCAGGGGTTTTGCTGGAAGGATGTGGAGGGAGACCTGAGCAAGAAGCCAAGGAGTTCCCCCACCCCGGTGGTGTAATTGGCCCCCTGAAGCTGCCACTTTCCCCAGGAGACTGGATTCTGGAAGAACCTCAGACACCACCTGGAGGTTGGCAACCCTGTATGCACACACACTGCCTCTGGGAGGAGCCTGGGGTCGTCCACCCCTCCCCCCTTGATGTTGGCTCTCTGTGTTGGCCCCACAGAAAGACCCCCCCTTCTCCCAGCAAGAGCTTCCCTGAACTGCCCCAAGGCCACCATCCCTCGTCCTCCCCATGCCCCCCCTCCTGAGCTTAGACCTCCTCCCCTCTCCCTGGTGGGACTGCATGGCTTTGCCAGTGTGTGCAGCATGTGGCCCCTGCTCATGCTCCCAAAGAGCTGCTGAGGCGCAAGCACCAGGCCCAGCCAGTCCCCCTTGGAGCCCCCCCCCCCGCACACTCCTGGCGTCTAATGGGGGCCTTCTGGTCTTTGCCCTGCAGCTTCCTGCACCAGCTCTGAGTGAAGCCAGCTGTGATCACCGAAGGAGGCGCCCGGATCTGCCCCCGCACTCCCCGCCCCCTTTCCAAGGGATGCCGTGAGACGGAGGCCCACAACTCACCCCCCCCCCCTCACCCAGCCGTCGCAATAAAGACCTCTCCCTTGTGCAACGAAAACCGGCTGGTGTCTCCTCCTTTCTCGTGGCCGGACTCCGCCCACCGTCCCGCCACTGCTTGTCCTTCTGGCGCTGGTTCCCCAGGGAGGGGCTCGGGAACCTTGGGGGAAGCGCCTTCTGTCAGGCAGCTCCTGGGCAGGACGGGACCGACAAGGGAGCTCTCCTCTTGGCAACGAGAGCCAAGAGCCGTGTGGTGCGGTGCTTCCAGGTGCCGGGAGACCCAGGTTCGAATCCCCACAAAGCCACGAAAGCTTGCTGGGGACCTTCCCCCAGCCTCGCCTCCCTCTCAAGGTTGTTGTGATGAGAAAACGGAGGAGAGGAGAACGGGTTGGGCCCCCGCTGGGGAGGAATGTGTGGTAAAAGGGGACGACAGAGCAGGCATGAGACACGTGGCTGCTGAAACCTTGCCAGTGGGGCCCTCCGAGGAGGAGGAGGAGGAGGAGGAGGAGGAGAAGCCTAGCTCTCTGGCTTGCCTGGAATGGTGGCTGGGCACAGCGAGGGGCACCTGACTGCCAGTGGGCAAGAATGGTTTTCCAGCACCACACAAAATACCTCCAAGGCCACCCCGGGCCTCTCCCCCCTCCAGATTAAGAAGGGGTCTTGGGAACTCCCGGACCCCAACCCTCAAGAAGCCTGGCCAGAAAGGAGCTGACCATCCCTCGGCCGGGGAGGGACCCTCTCTGCACATATTGGGCCCCTTTTCTCCTCTCGGGTGTCCTTTCCTCTCCCGAAGCTCCCGGCCACCCCCTGGGAATTCTCCGTGGGCAGCTCTCCTTCCTGGCCTTCTGGCTGATGGTCCGGCCGCGTGCCCTTGGGGTCAAGGCCCGTGTCCACGGGGTGCTGCGTCCTGGATACGGTCCGGGACGACCGACACAGCTGTGTCAATCAGGAGAGCCTCCCATGTGGGCACTGCTGAGTGGTCGGGCTGCCCCTTCCCTGCAGGGCCCTGGCCTGATCCATTCACAGCTCTGATATGCTGCAAAATCTGGCCTGGTGACACAGGGGGGTTGCAGGATCAGCCCCCAAGCAGAGGTCGGGCCGAGGCAGCTGGCAAGCAGGGCCCTGAAGGAAAGGAGGCGGAGGGGGCCGCCAGAAGGAAAGCCGGGGGGCCGGTCCCAGGGAGGCCGGCCGAGGCCAAAGGGACGGGAGCGTCTCCTCGAAGGGACCTTTCCCTGCCAATTCACACAGTGCCGCAGGAACGCACCAAGAGGTCCAGCCCAGAACTGCTGTGTCAACAAGAAATGGGTTTATTGGTTTCTTTTTTAAAAACAACAACTATTATGTACAAAATGACAAACTCCCCCTCACTCCCCTACCCCCTTCCCACCCCCCACCCCCAAGCTACGCAAGCTCCTCCTCCTCCTCCTCCTCGCTCTCGGAGGAGCTGCCCAGCTCCCTGCGCCTCAGCAGGATCCTCTCCCTCAGGGAATGGAAGGGCTCCCCATAGAGAAGCCCTGGGGGGCTGCCCGCAGGGGGGGCTGCGGGGGTGGGATCCCGGTGCCCCTGGCGTCCGTCCCTGAGGGTGGCGGGCCCCGGGCCCCCCTTGGTCTGGTGGCCTCTTGCCCCCAAGGCCCTGCTGTGACGAGCTGTCCTCAATGGGACTTGGCTAGGGGCACTGCTGGGAACGCCCCGCTGTCCCTGACTGCTTCTCCTCCCTTGGGCTGGAGAAGAGCAGGGCTCTGTGAATCTCACTCGGCCGGTGGAGCCCTGCTCTCTCCTCTGCAGCCACCACCCCTGGGCCAGGAACCTCCGCCCTCCCCTGCTGCCGGACACGGGAGCCTCGCTGCTGGTCCTGTCCTCCTGGCTGGCCGCCAGCCTGTCCCTCTTGCCAGGTCCCCTCCCCCACAGCCTGAGCCTCCACCTCCAGTGCCCCCCTGTCCTCCCTTCGCCCCCCTCGGCTCCCCTCTCTTGGCAGGGCTTCCTCTGGCGCCCATCCCGAGGCAGCTCCTCCTCCAGCCTCGGGCTCCTCTGCTCCCCAGGGTGCGGCCTGGCAGGCTTCCCCAGGGAGACGCTGGAGGATGGGCTGGACCTCAGGGGCCGTCCTCGCCTTTCTGCCGCCGAGGGCTGCGATCCCGGAAGCAGCCTCCCGGCCCGTCTGTGGGCCTTCCCCTCCGTCTGGGCCCCAGAGGGCAAGCCCCCCTGTCTCCCCCGGGGCAGATGCCCCTGGAGCTCCGTCGACAGGCTGCTCCTCTTCCTCCAGCCTGGCCTCTGCCCACCCTGGCTCTCCAGCCAGGTGAGAAGCCCCTGCTGAAGCCGTAGTTTCTTGTCCAGGATGGAGGCGATGATGAGCAGGCGCCGGTCGGCGTCCCTGTCGTGGCTGCAGGCAGCACCTTCCTCCCGAGCTCTGCCCCGGCCTCTGGCCCTTGAGAGGCCGCCCGGATCCCTCCCTGCTGCTTCCTGGGCCGGGCCCTGGCTGCCGGAGGCCACGCTGTCGCTGTTCCAGTCGCCCACCCTCACCTCCTCCCACTCGGTGCTGAACTGGGACCAGCCCTCCGCAAAGAGAGAGGAGTGCCCCGAGGAAGGGCCGGGCGAGGGCCCAGAGGCCTCGGGGCCGGGAGCAAGGGGGCTGCTCGTGGGCTGTCCCCCTGCCCGCTCCTCTTCCACGTCAGAGTCCATCCAGTCCGACGGAGGAGCTGGGAAGTCATCCCCTGCTTCCCAAGTGGTCCAGCTGGACTCATGCTCAGGCCAGGGCTCCCCCGAGGCTTTCCCTGAAGACCCCCCCTCTTCCTCAGGGGACCGACGGCCCCCGCGGGCTGGTGGCTCTGCGGACACCCTGCTGCTCTGGGGGGGCTGAGGAGGATGCCAGCTGTGGCCGGAGGGGCCCTCGCATGCCGGGGACTCTGTCGCCCCCTCCTGAGTGTCCCCAGCAGGCACCAGCCCCGGTGCCTGCGCCTCCTCATCCCCAGCCGTGGCTCCGTGTCCTTGCGAGGACCCTCCCTCACCCGTGTCCTCCCATCCGACCCAGGGGGGCTCCCGCTGGGCCCTCGCTTTCTGCCTGTGCTGCCTGGCAACTGCCTCCCTGTACCTGGAGTGGGAGCAGATGACTCGGGGAGGGAGGGCAAAGGGCCCCAGGGCCTTCTGGGCAACGTGGGTGCAGAGCAGGTGGCTCACTTCCCCCCCGGAGGGCCTGTGGAGACGCTCTCGGGAGGCTTCCTGGCCCAGGAGAGAGATGTCCGTGGTGCTTTCTGCCGAGGACACAGAGGGAGGCTGGGCTTCGTCCTCCGTGGCAGAGGCGGGGGGAGTGGTCTCGGCCCCCTCGGCCCATGCAGGGTCAGGGAACTGCTGCTGCGGAGGCCTTTGGTCAGCACACGTCTCACAAAAGAAAGCGATGTCTCTCGGGTACGTTTCCAGGTGGCATTGGCAGGGAGGGCAGACGCTGTGCCAGACGGGCACCTTCCTTTGAAGGCCCCCGTCAAGCTGGTGCAGAATTTGGCCCTTCTGCCCAGGTGAGGTTTCAGCAGAGGTGCTTCTGTCCGGCTCTCCCTTTCGAGCAGGGCGGCTGAGCTCCTGGGGGTCAGGAGCCCGGTCGTGTCCAGGGCGAGGGACACGTGGGGATCTGGAGGGAGGGGCTGCCTGAGGAGGGCACGGCCTGCGCCTCAGCTCCAGCCGCTCACCAGAAATCCCCCAGTACTGCTCGGGCATCACATTCGGAAAACGGATGCGCAGACTGGATCTCTGTCCTGGCTTCTCCTGCCACGGGCTTCCTTCTGAACGTGGGCGTGCTTGTGGGGGCCCTGCCAGTTTCCGCTCGTAGCCGCCTCCTCGCTCAGGGATCCCCACAGGGGGCTGGAACTGGGGAAAGGGGGTGATGGGGGATCGTGCAGGGGCCACAGGAGAACCAATTTCCCCACCGCTCCCAATTCTGACCCACAACTCAGTCCGATACAGAGCAGAGATCTTCTGAGGGATCTCACCACGGAGGGCTCCAGCCACCGCCTGGCCTGAGCGCTCCGGATCCGTGCCCTTCTCTTCCGTAGGCCAGGGAGGCTCCCTTGTGACCTTCATTGCCCCGCTTGCATGGGGATGCTCTGCGCCTGTCATTGGCAGAGCAAGAGGGCAAGTGGTCTTCATTTCCTCAGGGGCTGACTGGCTCTCAGAAATGCTCACTTTCTTCACATCCCGTGGCCGAGTGGCACCCATTTCTTCAGGGGTTGGCTGGGTCCCAGTAGGAATGCTCCCTTCTTTCCCATCCCGTGGCTGACTGGCACCCATTTCAGTGGCTGGCTGGGTCCCAGTAGGAATGCTCACTTTCTTCACATCCCGTGGTCGAGTGGCACCCATTTCTTCAGGGGCTGGCTGCATCCCACTAGGGGTGCTCCCTTCTTTCCCATCCCATGGCCGAGTGGCACCCGTTTCAGTGGCTGGCTGGGTCGCAGTAGGGGTGCTCCCTTCTTTCCCATCCCGTGGCTGAGTGGCACCCATTTCAGTGGCTGGCTGGGTCCCAGTAGGAATGCTCCCTTCTTTCCCATCCCATGGCCGAGTGGCACCCGTTTCAGTGGCTGGCTGGGTCGCAGTAGGGGTGCTCCCTTCTTTCCCATCCCGTGGCTGAGTGGCACCCATTTCAGTGGCTGGCTGGGTCCCAGTAGGAATGCTCCCTTCTTTCCCATCCCATGGCCGAGTGGCACCCGTTTCAGTGCCTGGCTGGGTCCCAGTAGGAATGCTCCCTTCTTTCCCATCCCGTGGCCAAGTAGTACCCGTTTCAGTGGCTGGCTGGGTCCCAGTAGGAATGCTTTCTTTCCCATCCCGTGGCCAAGTGGCACCCGTTTCAGTGGCTGGCTGGGTCCCAGTAGGAATGCTCTCTTCTTTCCCATCCCGTGGCCAAGTGGCACCCGTTTCAGTGGCTGGCTGGGTCCCAGTAGGAATGCTCCCTTCTTTCCCATCCCGTGGCCAAGTGGCACCCGTTTCTTCAGTGGCTGGCTGGGTCGCAGTAGGGGTGCTCCCTTCTTTCCCATCCTGTGGCCAAGTGGCACCCGTTTCTTCAGTGGCTGGCTGGGTCCCAGTAGGAGTGCTCCCTTCTTTCCCATCCCGTGGCCGAGTGGCACCCTTTTCAGTGGCTGGCTGGGTCCCAGTAGGAGTGCTCCCTTCTTTCTCATCCCGTGGCCGAGTGGCACCCGTTTCAGTGGCTGGCTGGGTCGCAGTAGGGGTGCTCCCTTCTTTCCCATCCCGTGGCCGAGTGGCACCCGTTTCAGTGGCTGGCTGGGTCCCAGTAGGTTTGCTCCCTTCTTTCTCATCCCGTGGCCGAGTGGCACCCATTTCTTCAGGGGCTGGCTGCATCCCACTAGGGGTGCTCCCTTCTTTCCCATCCCGTGGCTGAGTGGCACCCGTTTCAGTGGCTGGCTGGGTCCCAGTAGGGGTGCTCCCTTCTTTCCCATCCCATGGCCGAGTGGCACCCGTTTCAGTGGCTGGTTGGGTCCCAGTAGGGGTGCTCCCTTCTTTCCCATCCAGTGGCCGAGTGGCACCCGTTTCAGTGGCTGGCTGGGTCCCAGTAGGGGTGCTCCCTTCTTTCACATCCCGTGGCCGAGTGGCACCCGTTTCAGTGGCTGGCTGGGTCCCAGTAGGGGTGCTCCCTTCTTTCACATCCCGTGGCCGAGTGGCACCCGTTTCAGTGGCTGGCTGGGTCCCAGTAGGGGTGCTCCCTTCTTTCCCATCCCGTGGCCGAGTGGCACCCTTTTCCTCAGGGGCTGGCTGGGTCTCGGATGCTGTGCTCCCGTCCGTCACCTCTTTGGAATGCTGCTGAGCAATGCTGGTTTCCTGTGTGGCTTGTGGGCTGCCACTAGCAATGCGCAATGGTCTATCCGTCTGTTCATGCTCTGCCTCCGTGGCCGCTTTCTCTGTGGTTTTTGGGCCCTCAGTGAGGCTGGCTTCTTTCAGGCCCTGTGGGCTCCCTGAAGCCCTGCCCTCAGCCTGTCTTCTCTGTGCTCTTTTATCACCAGGGGCTGCTTCTCCGGAGGACTGGGGGCTCTGAGAATCCACCCCCTCCTTCTCCACTGGGGGCTGGCCCCCCACTGCAAGGCTCTGGTGCTCCTCTGTCTGTGGGGCTTTGGGGCCACGGCTGGCTCCCTTGCCCTCCAGGGGCCCCTTGTCCTTCCCTTCCGCAGTGGCCAGCCCAGTGGCTCCAGGGCCGTTCTTTGTGTCTCCTGCAGGCCGGGCTGCCCTGGGGGCTGGCAGGGCCTCCTCCCCCCCACGGTCATGGGGGTGGCTGTCACTGCCCACCGATTTCTCCAGCCCGTCCTCTTCCTGGTTGGAGGGGAGGTCTGTGCCTGCCAGGGCTGCGGGCGACCAGGCCCACAGAGAGCGACGGATTCTCCGGGGGAGCCCCCACTGCCGCTGGACGAGCATTTTCTTCACGCTGTCCTCCAGCTCCTTCCAGCCGAGCGCGGTGAAGAGGAACGGCTTTTCCCCTCGGATTGCGATGGCCTGGCTGGCCCTGTGGGGTGCGGGAGGGGGCGCCAGGGGAGGGGGCGCAAAGGCCTGCAGGGACCTCCCGATGGCCACAGGCAGCCCCCACTGGTGCTGGAGTCTCTTCCTCTTGAGGTGAAGCTCCAGCCTCTGCTTCTCCTCCTCCTGCAGGAATGGAGCCTCCGTCTCCTGCAGCCAGAAGGTCGCCTCGCTGGGCGGGGCTGGGAGGTGGGCAGGCAGGGCTGTCTTTATGGGTGGCTCCACACCCTTCCGTGGCAGGCCCCAGGCGGAGGCAGGGTGCTCATCCTTCGCTCTCTGTCCTGACCCGTCCTCAGCATTCGGTGGCAGAAGGAGCTGAGAAGCGTCTCCCTTGGGGGGGCCCGTCTGCCCCCCGTGGATCAGACTGGGGAGATGACTCCTGCCCACGGCCTCCATCTTTCGTGGCTGTGCCTGCGTCAGCCTGAGGGACGCCTCTGCTTGTATCTCGGAGTGTTTCTTGTCCAGGTGGTCCCGCATGGCCCTTTCCTGCTCCGAGGGGATGTCCATTAACCTTGTCTTCCTCTGGGCTTGTTCCTCCTCTTCCTCGTCCCTCTGAGAAAGTAGGGCCGTCACCCCAGAAGCTGGAGGGCAGAAGGCCTTCAAGGAGTTGAGGACCCTTCCTGGGAGCCCCCACTGGCGTTGCTGCTGCAGCCTCTGGACATGATGCTCCAGGTGGCTCCGTGTGGCCAGGGGGAGAAAGGGGAGCTCTGGCAGAAGAGGCTGGACGCCCGTCACCGCCTTCTTGTGGGGGGGCAGTGAAGGGGGCCTGTGCATGAAGGCCACGAGTGACCTCTGGGCAAGGCGTGGAGTGCCCCACAGGTGCTGGATTGCTTTGTTTCTGATATGCTTTTCTAAGGCATCCCTGTGGTCTTCCTGGAGGAAAGGCGTCTCCTCCTCTAAAAACACGACAGCGGCTGCTTGACGCTGGGGGAACTGGGGAGGGGACCCGGGCGCCATTCCAGCAAGCGCCTCCGCGTACCTCAAGCTCAGCCCCCACAAGGCGGCAAAATGGCTGCGCTGGATGGCCAACTCAATCCGACCCTTCTCTTCTTTGTGCAGGAATGGCAGGAAGTCCCGGCGAGGTTGCTGGGCCCCCGAGCGAGTCCGAATGGGCCTGGGGAGGGCTTGTCCTGCGGAGGGAGCAGCCCGTTGCCTTGACCGTGTGACCGCCCTTGGGAGAACCTGCAGCTGGAGCTCCAAGTCTTTCTTAGCCAGGTGCTGCTGCATCTTCCTCAGTGCTGCAGGCCCTACTGTGGAGAGCAGCCGGTCCTGCTCGTGGGTGACACCCACCGGTCCTTTCCCTTGCCCGACGGGGGGGCTCCCAGATCCGGCCCCTCCCAGGATGTCTCCCCCAAACCTTGGCACTTCTGCCCTGTCAGCTTCCTCCCCAGGCCCAGGGCACAGCCGCCGAAGGGACTGGAGCACCCTTCTGGGCATCCCCCATCGCCGCTGGAGATTCATCTTCTGCACGTGCATCTCTAAGTGTCCGGCAAGGTCCCTGGGAAGGAAGGGTAACTCCTGGGGGACCACACAGACAAGAAGGTGGGTCTGGGGGTGAGCAGGAAGTAGCGGGGACTCTTCCAGGAAGGCCTTCAGCGACTTCTGGACAAGATTAGGCAAGCCCCACGCGTGATGGATCTTCTTTCTCGTGATGTGGACTTCCAAGGCTTCCCTTTCCTGCTCCAGAAGGAATGGGGTTGAGGCCTCCGAGAATGCCATGCCGGTCTTTCTAGGGCTCAGCTGCCCAGAAGGTCTCTGGGGCGCTGCCCCTCCTACCGCATCCGTGGAGCCAGGATGGAAAGGGAAGGCTTCCCCGTGCTCAGACCCTTCTGGTGTGGGGAGAAGTAGCCGGACATTGGGGCAGAGATGCTTCAAGGATTCCAGGACCCTTCCCGGCAGCCCCCACTGCCGCTGGACCTTGATCTGCTGAATGTGGAACTCCAGCTGCTGATGCCTGCTTTGGGGCTCCTTCCGCAGAGGCTGGACCGCAGTCGTGGTCTTCGGGAGGACGGTCCCAGAGGGGGCCCTTTGGATGAAAATGTCCAGAGACCTGCGGATGAGACCGGGCAAGCCCCACGCATGCTGCAGCCGCTTCTTCCTCAGGTGCAGCTCTAAATCGCCCCTGGCCTGGGCTGGGACAAAGGGCACCTGTATCTCTGAGAAGACCTTGTCCCCTTCCCCGGGGGGGCTGGGCAGGGTCACACTCACAGCCTCTGGGGGGCTTCTTGAAAGAGGAGGACTGGGAGCTTCGTGCTCCCACATCGCAAGGCCCAGATCCTGGCACAAGGGCTGCACAAACCGGAGGATCCTCCGAGGCAAGCCCCACTGCCTTTGGCGCACCAGGCCCTGCAGGTGTTGCTCTAGACAGCGGGAGAGGTCGGCGGGCAGGAAGGGCAGCTCCTGGGGCCCTGGACGCACCTGGATCAGAGTCTTCTGGAGGGGGCTCAAGGAGGGCGCCCCACCCATGAAGCCGGCAAGGGACCTCTGGACGAGGCCCGGGACTCCCCACGCGTGCTGGAGCCTCTTCTTCCGGACGTGCAGCTCCAAGTCCCCCCTTTCTGGCTCTGGCAGGAACGGTGCTTGATCTGGCGATGGAAGAGGTCCCGGCCTCCTGGCCTTGAGGGGCTGGCGGGGCGGGCCGGTCGCAGTGTCCCCTGGAGCCTCCGTATAGCTTTGGCCCAGCCTGCCCACAGATGGTGAGGGTCTGTCCGGAAGCCGCCCCTCTCCCTGGGCAAAGGGCAGGAAGGGACGGCAGGGCTGTGGGCCAGGGTCACCCAAGGGGGCCACTGTGAGGGGAGGTTGCCCCACAGACCAGGGCTCCCACTGGCTAGGTAGCTGGACGACACTTGGGAAAATCCCTGACTCCACCGCCACACTCTTCTTGACGATGTGGAGATGAACCTTCTCCAGAACCTCGAAGCTGCAGGTGTCAAACAGCTCGGCCCCTCGTGGCGAAGAAGCCCTCCTCCTTAAAGACCCAGTCGCATCCCACTCTTCCTCAGCCAAGGACTCTGGACGGTTCTGCCAACTTCCTTCCGGTGGGGGATGCTGAGTATCTGGAGCACCATGTCCCTCTGACATCGCAAGGCCCAGATCCTGGCACAAGGGCTGCACAAACCGGAGGATCCTCCGAGGCAAGCCCCACTGCCTTTGGCGCACCAGGCCCTGCAGGTGTTGCTCAAGACAGCGGGAGAGGTCGGCGGGCAGGAAGGGCAGCTCCTGGGGCCCCGGACGCACCTGGATCAGAGTCTTCTGGAGGGGGCTCAAGGAGGGCGCCCCACCCATGAAGCCGGCAAGGGACCTCTGGACGAGGCCCGGGACTCCCCACGCGTGCTGGAGCCTCTTCTTCCGGACGTGCAGCTCCAAGTCCCCCCTTTCTGGCTCTGGCAGGAACGGTGCTTGCTCTGGCGGTGCTTGCTCTGGCCTCCTGGCCTTGAGGGGCTGGCAGGGTGGCCCGGGGGCCATGGCCCCCACAGCTTCCACGTAGCCTCTGGCCAGCCCCCAGAGGGAGGCCAAGTGGTTACGTCGCGTCACCAGTTCAATCCGATCCACGTCCTCCGCCCGCACAAAGGGCAGGAAGGGGCTGCGTGCTTGCAGGGGCCTCTGGCTGGGGGGGATGGGCTTTGGGAGGAGGGGTCTCAAAGAGGGCAAGGGGCCCCGCAGAGGGTGCCTGGCCCACCCTGGGAGAGCTCCCAACTGAGCCTCCACGCATTTCTTATCCAGGTGTAGCTCCATCTTCTCCAGGGCCTTGGAGGGCGGCATGGGGTGTGGCGGAGGCCAGCGTGGGGTAGGAGCTGCCCTTCTCCTCGGGCTCCTGGCCCCGTGCTGGGTGTCACTGACTCCCACCGTGGCTGGGCCCAGCGGCCTTAGGGCCTGCAGGGCCCTCTTGGGCAATCCCCATTTTTGCTGCAGGTTCCTCTTGTGCACGTGGAACTCCAGGCTGCGGAGCCCCTCTGGGGGGAGAAGCAGGAGCTCCAGCTGCCGGATGATGTGGACGTGGACAGGAATCTTCGGCTGTGCAGGAACCTCAGGAGCCTCTTGCATGAAAGCCCGGAGGGAAGACCGGACAAGGACTGGGGCTCTCCATGCGTGCTGCACCTTCTTGCTCCTCACGTGGAACTCCAGAGCTGCTCTCTCCTGCTCACCAAGGAAGGTGGTCTGCACCTCTAGGGGCTCCAGGACAGCCCCCCTGGGCCTGGCCCCCTGGGCAGGAGGAGCTGGCCAGATCCCAGCTCTGCTCTCTCCCACGTCCTCTGAGCCCCCTCCCCAGAGGGAGGCCAGGTGGCGGCCCCGGACAGCCCACTCGATGAGCCCCAGGTCTCCTGAGCTGAGGGAAGGGCAAAAGTCGCTCCGGGGCTGCAAGGCCTTCTGGCCGGGAGGGAGCAGCCTGGGCAGAGCTCTCCGGGAAGGGGAGAGGGTCTGTCCCCCAGCAGGGCCGGGGAGAACCAGAGGGCTGCCCAACTGCTGCGCCATGTGCTTCTTAGCCAGGTGGGTCTCCAGCTCCCCCCGGGGCTTGGCCGCCAACTGGGAGAGACTCTGAGCGCGGGGAGGGGCAGCAGACGCCCTCCTCTTCAAGGCTTGGGCCCCACGTGGTGTGCGTTTGGCCCCCCAAGCAGGAGCCTCTCTGCGCGTGCCGCTCTCCGGCTGCTCTCCTGGATGCAGCATCTTCAAGGACCGCAGAACTCTCTGGGGCAGCTGCCACTGCTGGGAGACGATTCTTTTCCGCACATTCCTCTCCAGCGCTTGGATCGTGGCCTTGTGGAGGAAGAGGAGCTCCCCCAAGAGGACGCTGACTGCCCCTGGCCCTGACTGCTGGCGGGGCAAGCGGGGGACAGTGGGGAGGAGAGAGCGGACGGACCGCTGGGCCAGGACAGGCAGGCCCCAGATGTGCTGCAGCTGCTTCCTCCTCACGTGCCACTCCAGCTCCTCCCAGGTGGCCTCTCCGAGGAGCAGGGCCTCTGTGAAGCCAGGCCCAGGGCCCCGTCTGTCCCGGAGGGGAGGGAGAGGGGGGGCTCCCGGGACGGGGCTCTCCTGGAACAGGCAGGAGAGGGACTTCTGGTAGAGTGTGGGCAGCCCCCAGCGCTGCATCAAGTCTTGGTGGATGAGGTTCAGTTCAAGAGCGCCCAGGACTGCGGGCTCCAGGAAGAAAAGCTCCCGGGGTCGGGGCCGCAGAGCTCCCTCCCCGGGCAGGAGGGTTTTCGGAAGGCGGCCGTGCCTGGCCGGGGGAGGCTGTGTGGTGGCGGAGAGCCATTCCAGGTGGATCTCCAGGACCTTCTGGGTCACGTGCCTCTGCAGGGCAGGGTGCTTGGTCTCCCGGACGCCCTCTGTGCTGTGCTCCTTGGGGGGGGCTGTGGCTCTGGCCCCCCCGGACGGAGGCCTCGGCGGGGTTCTCTCGCCCCGGGGAGGGAGGGAGGTGCCCTCGAGCTCTCGGCCCCAGGGAGGCGGCTGCGGCATGAAGCCTCGCAGGGACTCCAGGACCCGCTTGGGAAGGCCCCACTGCCTCTCGATGACCTTGCTCCGGACGTGGTCCTCCAGCCGCCTCTTGGTCTCCAAGGTGACAAAAGGCACGGAGCCCCCAGGCAGCATCTCCACTGTGACATGGATGTACAACGAGGAGGCCAAGCGGGGGGCTGAGCCGGGGGCCGGGGGGAGGAACTGCAGCAAGGACCGCTGGGCCAGCCTGGGGAGCGCCCACTGGTGCTGAAGCCTCTTGCTCAGGAGGTGGGCGTCCAGCTGCCCCCGCTCGCAGGGGGCCAGGAAATGGGTGGCCACAGGGCCAAAGTCTGTGGGGCGATGGGCCCTCGGCGGGGTGGTGGGCAGCCAGGGGGCCAGGGGCGCCATCTCCTGCAGGGACTCGCTGTGCAGGGTTGGGAGCCCCGAGAGAAAGTGGATGTGCTTGCTTCTCACGTTCATCTCCACGCGGTCGGCCTTCTTCCGCAGGAAGAGGGAGGGCCCCCTCCGTGGCTGGGGGCAGCTCCTGTCTCTGGGGGTCAGCCTGGGCAGGGGCTCTCTCCTCCCCTCAGGAGCACCTGCCCCCCGGGAGTTCTCCACTACGCGAGGGAATCTCTCCTGCCCAACCTCAAAGGATTTCTTCCCGACGTGGATCTGGAGCTTAACTCGGCAGTAGGGGAGAGAAGTGGGGGCCGGGCTCCCACCCATGGGAGCCCTGTCAGGCATGTGCCGGTTTGGTGTCCCCCTCCTCTGGCTCTTGGCCCCTGCCTCCTCTTCCCAGGCTATGGAGAGGGTCCCCGCAGGGGGCGGCCCCCGTGACTCCGGCTGCAGGTGCCTGAGGGCCCCTTGGACCCTCCCTGGAAGCCCCCAGCGCTTGAGGTGCACCATCTTCTTCACGTGTTGCTCCAGCCTCCTCCTGGTGGCCACACGCACAAAAGGGAGCACCTGAGGCCTGGTTGCCACCAGCCCTGCGTCCCTCCAGGGGGGCCACTGGAAAGAGGGGCCTGGGGCAAGGGGCTGGAAGGCCCGGAGGGACCGGAGAAGGGCGACGGGGAGCCCCATCGCGTGCTGCGCCCTCTTCAGGGCCAGGTGCCATTCCAGGGCTTCCCGCACCTCCCCCTGCACAAAGGGCGTGTCCGCAGGAGAGAACCCAGCCCCGAAAGCCCCCTGAGTTCCTTGCGATGCTAACTGGGGCTTGGTCTTCTGCACAGGGGGGGCTGCACTGAGGGGCTTGCTCCTCCTTGGCTTAGCGGGCAGCCTCATGCCTGGGCTGCTGTCTTCCTGGGACTCAGAGGAGAGGTCTCTCTCGGGCGGCCGGGAGCCTTCATGCGTGCTGGAGCTTGTGTGTTCTCTCTGGCTGCCCTCAGAGGACTCCTGCAGGCTCAAAGAGGAGGGACTGGGGGTCCAGGTAGCCACAGGGCCCCCCTCCTCTTTGCTCAGGGAGGAGCTGCCCGCCTTGTCCCGGTCCCCAGAGTGGCAGCCCCCCGCTTCCCCCGGGCAGTCTGCCTGGACGCAGGCCTTCCCAGGGCCCTCTCCGCAGGCCCCAACGTCCTGGCCAGCCTCCGGAGCAAAACGCAAACGCTTCTTTCTCTCTTGCTGCTCTCCGTGGCCAGAAGGCTGCTCCGTGGGGCAGGGAGAGGGGGCTGCTGCTGGGCCCCGGCCGGTCTCGCCACCCTGTGGGGCGGGCTCCCTGGCTCGCCGGGGAATGGGGCTGGGGTCTTCCAGGGCAGCTGCTGCTGGCAGGCGGGAGTGCTCCACATACGAGGTGCTCGGGAGCACCGGCTGCTGTGAGTCCGGGAACCAAACGTTCAGGGCTTTGGAACGCACGACTCTCTGAGCCTCTGAGGCCGTCCGCTCACACACGGCGCAGGCCAAGTTGTCACAGAGCATGTGGCGGATGGAGACCCCGACGCCTCTCCCAGGCTCCCTGTCCTGCGACTGGCTCACCTGTGGCCCTTCCGCCTGCCCGCTGGGGCCGCCTGAAAGGCAAGGGGGAAATGCAGTCAGAAGGGAGTCCCCTTCCCCACCATCGAGATCCCGAGCCAAGCAACGCTGAGGCAGAAACGCGGCCAGCTGCACAGCAGACACCCAAAGACCGTTCCTCTTTCCCGGAACAAGCCGAGGACCGCAAGGGGAGGAGAGAGAGAGAGCTGTGAGCTGGCGGGAACAGCTGGGAGGGCAGGGCCAGGAGCTATGGCTGGGCCAAGGCACTGGGGAGCACTCAGGGGCAGGCTGGTCCCCAACCGCCCACCGGCCTGTCAGTGGAAGTCGGCCGCAGCTCAGGGGAGGCTCTCCAAAGGGGGCTGAAGCACCCACAGCCTCCAGAGGGGAGAGTTTAGGACAAAGAGCACCTGAAGCTGCCTTCTGCTGACCCAGACCTCGGCCCATCAAGGTCAGTCTTGTCTGCTCTGACTGGCAGCTGCTCTCCTTGTACCTGATCCTCTTAATGGGAGATGCTGCTGAGGACTGAACCCAGGACCTCCCCAGCACCCTCCCCCAGCCACACTACAAGGGAGGAGTGGAGCACACCCAAGGGACTCCTCTGATGCTGTGGGCATATCGTGGAGGGCTTGCCCAGCAATGGGGCAGGGGAGGGGGGGCTGTGGGAGACCAAACAAGGGCATGCATTTAAAGTAACAGGGTATGCCAATGATGCCACCCGAAATTTCCCCCCCTTCTTTTGCTGCTTTAAACAAAGCTTCTGAAGTTCTTTTCCCCCCTTTCATTTTCCGGATTTCCCCAAGGAACAGGAGAGATTGATGATAATAATAATAATGCTTTTGCCCAAATTTCCCCTGCTCCAAAAGCATTTTGTGCCTCTGGGCCAGACTGCCCCAAACAGCTCAACGTGAGCCAGGAGCCCCTTTGAGCCCCCCCCCCCAGAGCCAGAGCTCCCTCCCGCGGGCACCGGGGGACTCTCCCAAGCGCCTGGTGGGTCCGGCTGGGCTTGAATCCGGCTGCTCTCCTGCAGACCGACCTGGCTTCCCACAGATGCAAACAAGAGAGTTGCCCCTCGGAGGACTTACCTGTGCCCTCTCCGCCTGCTGTCTGGGGCCCAGCTGTGCTCTCTTGAGGACCCTGCTGGGAAAAGAAAGCCCATGAGCAGGCAGGGAGGCACTCTCAGGAAAGGCTTGGCATCCAAACCGCCCCTGCTGCCTCCGCTGTGCCCCCACCCACCTGAGCGCCCAGGTGCCCAGCCAGGAGCTGTGGTCATTACCCTCCCAGGACCTCTGAGCAAACCCAGTCCCCGCCCATTGGCATGAGAGCCTTCTTCTCATTGGTCACTGCTGCTCTGAGATCACTTCTGACACCCAGGATCTCATGCGGATTCAGCCTCCCCTGCAGGCTGGCCGCAGAAGGGGCAAATTGCCCACTTGTGAGCAAATTACCGAGAACGGGAGGAAGCGTCTCCAGGTCGTGCTGTCCGTCCATTTGGGCCACATGGGGCTGCCTCTCAGGATCATCCAGGCGAGGCAGAGGAGGAGGAGGAGCAGGAGCAGGACAGGGGTGACGGACAAGGCGGCGTTGCTGGAGAGACCCCACTCCATCCTTGTCAAACGGGCCCTGCGGAGTCGTGCGCAGCCATTCTCCCAACAATGCCCCACAGCGGCATCACAAAGCCGTCCTTCTCCGCGTGTTTCTAGAACCAACATTCCAAAAGAACCTTTGGGACCGAGGGTTCTCCCAACCCCAAGGGGAGAGGCCTGCCCCTAGAAGCCACCCCACTAGTTCCCCATTGGGACATAACTGGGGCCCATTCCGCACCAGGATCTATGTTGCAAATTGGTTTCGGAACAAAAAAATGCCATTTTAAATAGTGGAATTCATCGTTATGCATACTTGCCTTTGTAGTGGAATCCAGTTGCGTTTCTATCGTTTCCCACAGGGTTCTGGTCTCGGCAAAAATCGCTAGAAAGGAAGCGCTATTGCCGAGCTTTGTCCCGCCCCTGGCTGTCAATCAAACAAGCAGCCAATGGGCGGCCGTTAGCATGCTCCCAAACAGCCCCTTTCCCTTTAAGGCAGGTTAAAAAAACAAAACACACGTTGCAACGAATGCGCATGTGTGTTTGCGCTGGGGATGCCGCGCGTTTGCGCAGCGCCCTGGGCCTCCCTCTCCCGCCACTCCAGAGCAGCAGTCCGTGGCAACCGGAAGGTTGCGGACCACTGCCGTATACAATGGGACTATGACATCTTGTGATTTTGATGTGATGCCCCTGTTGATACAGCCCAAAATGGCACTTGCCTTTTTTACCGCTGCATCACACTGCCTGCTCATGTTTAGTTTACAATCCACAAGTACCCACATGATGTTCCAATCCACAATCAACATGATGTTCTCTTACAGCTTCTGACTAGGGAGACACCAGCCATGAAGGAATAAATACGCTCTCCCTTGGGAGATCAGGGCCCTGCAGGACCCTAAAGAGTTCCAGAGGGCCTGTAGGTCAGAGCTGATCCGCCTGGCCTATGGCTGAGTTCAGGAATTAACACGGGGGAACCCCCGCCTCCCTGCCAAAGAACCGCCCTGAGCCCCCGGGGAGGGCGGTATATAAATATAATAAATAACATAAAATAAATAAACTTCGGTCTCAAACTGCTGGCTTGGCCAATCTAAACTAAGCCTCCCTCAGTAAGTTTTTTAAGGAGGCATGGTAAACATAGAATCATAGAATCCTAGAGTTGGAAGGGGCCATAGAGGCCATCTAGT
Source organism: Paroedura picta (assembly GCF_049243985.1). Taxonomy (NCBI): domain Eukaryota; kingdom Metazoa; phylum Chordata; class Lepidosauria; order Squamata; family Gekkonidae; genus Paroedura; species Paroedura picta. The sequence goes on from NC_135375.1 coordinate 4,938,287, forward strand.
CCAACCCCCTGCTCAACGCAGGATCAGCCCAAAGCATCCTAAAGCATCCAAGAAAAGTGTGTATCCAGCCTTTGCTTGAAGACTGCCAGTGAGTAAACATAACCTTATTTAAATTGATATATTGTTTAAATATGTAAATTATATTATTTGTATTTTCTGTTTGGCTGAGTCAACTGGGAAGGGCAAGCTATAAAATAAAGGAGGAGGAGGAGGAAGAGGAGGAGTTTGATGTCAGCGTCCTTCTTGTCCACATGGCCTGGGACAGTGGAGAGAAGTCCCAACTATAAGAACCAAAGTAATGTTGAACTTAAACCACGGCAACATCAAACAACGGTTTCCAGTCGTGCTTAAACATTTGTAAGGAAAGTGAACTTTATGTTTTCACCTTTTCCTCGTACCCTTCCTCAGCCGACTGCTTGAATGGAATATGTGTACTCTCTTTGATAACTTTTCTTTCCTTTGAATGCTCTAAGCCTCATCTCTGGAAATGCAGCATGCCTGCTCAGCCTTGTTAACTGAAGTGTTGTGGCAGGGAAGAGCGCAGGTAAGCCGGCCATGCCTGTGAAGAGGCATCAGGCCAGCCCCTCACCCGCCTGTGGTGGTGAAGAGGGTTATGTAGCAACTGGGCAGAGCCCTGAGATGACCAGGCCTTTCCAGAGCCCCAGATGCTCAGCTGCTTCTAGCCGGAGCTACTCTCAGTGCTGCGGATGACAAAAGGTGATGCCAGTTTGGTTTGGGTCGCCAGGAGTAAAAGCGTGCTTCCAGGAGGGGCCTACAAGCCCATTCCTTCACAGGCGGATTGGGCATTCTCATGAGCAGAGCAGAAGACAGCAGGCAAGTCAGAGTTGGCTCTTCAGCCTGCCTTTCAATCACAGCAGCTCCGGCAGGAACACACGCCCAGGTGGTGCAGCGGCAGGTACTTCCCAGCAAGCGCCTCTCTTCCAACAAAGCATCTCCTGGTGTGCCCGCCCTCAGCCACTAGGTGGCAGTGATTGGTGGCACAGGGTTTCCTGAGGCAGCCTGAATAACCTGCCACCAACACTGTCCTTTGGCTATGGCCATCTCTAGATGTGCCTAAACACTTTGACCTGTGGGGAAAAACAGATGTAAAATAGGCGCTGAGCCTTTCTGCTTTCTCTGCTTTCTCTAACTCCTTTAGAGTTTGTCCATCTGCAGCCAACAGTGGGCCTATTGCCTCCTTTACTTTACGTTTGCTCCTCACATAACTGAGTGTTTGCAAGTGGGGCATCGTCTGTCACTCCCCACTGCAGGAAGGGAAGAGATCCAGCAGCCAAGCAGGATGGGGGGGTGAGTAGCACATCCAGCCTGGGGTTGGGAAATACCTGGGGATTTGGGGTGGAGCCTGGAGAGGGCGGGGCTGGGGAGGGGCGGGACCTCTGCTGGGTAAGTGCCATCATGCCCGTCCTCTAGAGCAGCCATCTTCTCCCGGGGAACAGATGTGTCATGTCTGAAGGTCTCCCGGTGCCGCATGGAGGCTGGGAACTCTGGCAGGCAGGCAGGGCATGGAGCAGGAGGGGCCCCCAAGTCCCTCAGGAGGGGTTCCCAGGATGCCCTGCAGTCACCACAGCCATGGCCCCCTCCTGTCTCCTGCCCCAGGCTCTTTGGGGCAGCAGCTCCTAATCCCCTCCTTTAGGTGGCCGGGATGCCACAGATCGGCGCAGAAGGCAGCCCAGGTGTGGAAGGGCGGCTGAGGACGGGCTGGCCCCCGATTCCTGAGACAGGAGTGGCAGGGAACGGCCTCTCAAGGCAAGCAGGGCAGCAGCGGCTTCGGCAGGCCTGGGAGTGACTCACGCAGGCTCCATGCACCAATGCCTAACCCAGATCTCTGGCAGCGGCAGCAGCAAGAGAAATTCGAGAGCAAAGAAGCAGATTTGCTCCTTGTGTGCTGTGAATTTGAATCAGCTTGGTGCCTGCTTTGCAGGAGACAAAGGAAAGGAGGCCAGCTGCCTGCCTGAAGCAGAGCATGTGCACAGCCTGGCTGGCTCTGAATCATCCCAAGCCCTTTCTGAAGCCCCTCTGCCTCCAGGGTGGCGTCCAGAGCAGGCGGCTTGAGTGGGGCTGGAGGGGTGGCTCTGCGAGGGAGGTGGAGGGGATCCTAGCCCGGGAGCAGGGAAGGAGTGCCAAGCGGAACAAACACCCCCCACACACACCGCCCCCACCGCAGTCTTCAAACTCAGCCGGCCCCATCGGCACATCCTCCCTCCTCAGCCGTCAGTCAGCCAAATGTCACCCGTGCCCTTCATCACTTTCCTCCCCACACTTGAAATGCCCAAAGGCCCTTCTGCTGCATCGCAGCTCTGAGACAAGATCTCCTCTTGCCTGAAGGGCACGGCTTCCGTCCCCACGCCGAAAAGCAAAAGGCTGCACCATCCAAATATGACACCAGCCTCGGAGGCCGTTGGAAGACGAGCAGATCGTTGTCCTTCACGAGGCACTCCCTTGGGGCTGAATCACAGCATCACAGAGTGGGAAGGGGCCACACAGGCCATCTAGTCCAACCCCCTGCTCTACGCAGGATCAGCCCTAAGCATCCAGGAAAAGTGTGTATCCAGCCTTTGCTTGAAGACTGCCAGTGATTGCCAATTGTGGCTCTGCAAGCCCAGGGAAGGGCGAGGAGGTGGCTTCTGTCCCCAAGCACTGGCAATCTCAACCAGCTGCTCGTCTGACTCCTGCGATTGAGGGAAATGTCATAGAATCCCATAATCACAGAGTTGTAAGGGTCCACGAAGGTCATCTAGTCCCACCCCCTGCTCAGTGCAGGATCAGCCTCAAGCACCCAGGAGAAGGATCTGTCCAGCCGCTGCTTGAAGATGGCCAGTGAGGGGGAGCTCCCCACCTCCTGAGGCAACCCCTTCCACTGCTGAACTACTGCTAGAATCCTAGAGTGGGAAGGGGCCATGCAGGCCCTCTAGTCCCACCCCCTGCTCAATGCAGGATCAGCCTCAATCATCCAGAAGGGTCTGTCCAGCCACTGCCTGAAGACCACCAGTGAGGGGGAGCTCCCCACCTCCTGAGGCAGCCCCTTCCACTACTGTAAAAAAAACAACAAACCTTGATATCTAGCTGGTAATGTTCTACACATAGCTGAAACCCATTACTGTGGGTCCTCTCCTCTGCTGCCCACAGGAACCTTTCCCTGCCCTCCTCCAAGGGACCCCCTTTCAGATGCTTCAAGAGAGCTCTCCTGGCCCCTCTCAGCCTCCTATCCTCCAGGCTGGACATTCCCAGGTCCCTCGGCCTTTCCCCCTAGGGGTTGGTCCCCAGGAGGCCCCGGATCACCCTCCTCTCTCCCCTCTGCCCCCTCTCCGTTTTGTCCATGTCTTTCTTGAAGGGAGGCCTCCAGAACTGCACCCGGGACTCCTCCTCGCCTTCCCAGCCCTCTGGGATCACTGCAGTTCTCCCGGCCGCAGGAGTCAGTTCCCTGAGAGGCCATGGCCACTTGGCAATGCGCCCCAGTCTAGTCCCTCCCTGCCCCAAGCCCCACCTTCCCCAGACTCTGCCCCCCAGATCTCCAGGAATTCCCCAACCCCCTGGCAATGCTGGTTTGCAACTGGCCTTGATCCCACAGTGGGGCTGCCCCCCCTCTCAGGAAGAGGCTTCATGGAACTCAAGGGAGAAGCAGCTCTCTTCCTACTGCCCCATAGCCAAGGGCCTCTATGTCTAGGACTCATGAAGACCCTCCCAGCCTCCCCCTGGAGCCTTTTGGGCCCCGGAAAGGGGTCCCCCAGCCCCTCCTTTGCTCAGCCAAGCCCAGAGGGCCTCCCACCCCCATTCTCAGTTGCTAGTCTAGACCTGCCTCCTTTGGTGACATTTGCAGACTTTGGAGTGGGGAGGGTCTTCTTGGGAAGTCTCTCCTTTGCTCCCAGTCACCATCAGCCCCTTTGCCAGGCTTGGGGCGGGAGAGAAGGTGGGCCAGTCAGAGGGGAGCAGGGGGGGGGTCATGGGCAGAGTCTGCTGTGCTGCGAATCCCAAGGGGCCTTCTGGAGTATCCGCCAAACACGCAGGGCGAGATCCATGCCCTGGCTGGGAGGGAGGGAGGGAGGGATGCAGCACCCAGCATCGCCCGGGGAGCCTTCAAAAGCCTGCTGCCCGGATTCATACCAGAACGGCCATCCAGGCTTGGTTCCCCCCCCCCCCCCCCCCTGGCCTGGCTCCTGCTCCTGGTAGCTACTGTCCTCCCACCACCACCACACCCCCCTGCAAGTCCTCCAGGGTTACGGGAAGGAGGAGAAGCATGGCTGGGCCTGCAGCCTGAGGTATGCCGGAGTCTTCATGCCCCTCGCGTCACTGGAAACAAGCTCCCTGTGCAATTGAGGGGCACAGCTGTGACTCTTGATACGGCACACAGATCTGTCTCCTGGGTCTCCTCCTCGCCAGCGTTTCTAAATCCGCTTTATTTGAGCCAGGAGGGTCCCAAGACAAGAGCTCGAGCCGTCTGCCAGGAACCTCCTCATAGGCTGATCTGTCGGCTGAGCTTGTCCGGTGAGCCCAGCGTCACGAGGAGGAAATGCGCCCAGGAAGAGGGAGCCCGCGAAGACCCTGCCACAGGCGGAGGAGCATCGAGGCTCACCGGACGCCCAAGTCCCAGAAACACATGCGCACACACGCACACACGCACACACACAGCCACTGGCAGCCCCCTTGGGCAGTTGAACACCGGAGCTAAATTGCTAGAAGGGTGAAAAACAAAATAAAGGTCACGCCAGAAGGCAGCCATGCTGGTATGAGTACAGGAGCTAGATTTTAGTCCAGAAGCATAGAAGAAGAAGAAGAGGAAGAGGAAGAGGAAGAGGAAGAGGAAGAGGAAGAGGAAGAAGAAGAAGAAGAGGAAGAGGAAGAGGAAGAGGAAGAGGAAGAGGAAGAGGAAGAGGAAGAAGAAGAAGAAGAAGAAGAAGAAGAAGAAGAAGAAGAAGAAGAAGAAGAAGAAGAAGAAGAAGAAGAAGAGTTGGTTCTTAGATGCCGCTTTTCCCTACCCGAAGGAGGCTCAAAGCAGCTTACAGTCGCCTTCACATTCCTCTCCCCACAACAGACACCCTGTGGGGTGGGTGAGGCTGAGAGAGCCCTGATATCACTGCCTGGTCAGAACAGTTTTCTCAGTGCTTGTGCGAGCCCAAGGTCATCCAGCTGGTTGCATGTGGGGGAGCGCAGAATCGAACCTGGCCATCTTCAACCAGCGGCTGGACAGATCCTTCTCCTGGATGCCTGAGGCTGACCCTGCCCTGAGCAGGGGGTGGGACTAGTGGCCTGGATGGTAGACTGTATTTTTAACTACTGATTTTAGGGGATTTTTAGGGGTTTCTATTTACCATTTTATCTGTAACCCACCATGAGCCAGCTTTGCCAAGAGTGTCAGGCAATAAATTAAATGGTAATAATAACAACAACAACAATCAGCTCTTTAACACTACCCCCCCCCCCCGCTGGCTCCTTGACGCCTTGTTAAGCAGCCATGTCTTCGAGGGAAACTGCTGTCCATGGCCGGCAGGTCAGCTGGAGCCGGGAGAGCTCCAGGCCCCTCCCAGAGGTTTGCGGTCCTAGATTCTTTGATCCTGTGGCCTCAGTGAAGCATGTCAGAACGTAGGAAAGAGGCGAGGGTTTGGGATTTGCCTGAATTGCAGGACGTGGACATGCAAGAGGCTCTTTTGGTCTCCAGTGCAAAAAGTCCTGCATGCCTTCCGGCCGTAGAGCCCTGCCTGGGTATAGAAGGGCCACTGAGATCTAGGCATGGCCTGGAGATCTCTCCAGCCTGCAGAGCCCAATTCAGGTGGAGGAAACGGCAGACTCTGAGGCATTCTGACACTCCTCCTGCTGGGGTTCCTTCTCCCTCCAACTGCTGCCCTGCCCAGACTCCATCCCCAAATCTCCAGGCCTCTCCCAACCCAGAGATGGCAGCCACGGAGGGTAACAAGTTGAGAGGGGACATCGGCTCTGTCACTCCTGAAAAGTTTGTGTCGGTTTTCTTGAGAGGAGGGGGCAAAACCCCTATCCAGGCCCCTTTGCAGCCCAGGAAATGGGTCACCCTCCACAGAACACTCTCCAGCCCCGTGGAACTACATATCCCAGGATTCCCTTTCCTCCAGACCGTCCCTCCTCTGCATGGAAGAGCATCCGATGCTCATGCTCCCCCGAGCATACTTCCACTGGAACGCTCCTGTGGCTGAAACAATAGAAGCTCCTTTGCTTCTGCTTCAGAGGACAACATGAAATTTTAATACACAAACCCATTTTGCCTGGGCAGGGCAGGGCAGGGCAGCATAAGACCAGGAGTCGCTGTGAGTGGCCGACTAAGAGAGTCCCTGCGTGGGCGCAGGTGTGCCCGTGCGCTCCTGCCCCCCTGGGGTGCGCATGCACTTACGTACACAGGACAAGCCTGCAGCCCATGGTGCTGGTCTGTGCTGAGGGGTGAGAGGAAGTGGTCGTGCCCCCCCCCCACACACACACACAGAGGCATTGATTCATTTACATTTATGCTGATTGCCCAGCGCTAAGGTCTCATTGGCAGAAAGTGGCGAGGTGGTAGGAAAAGATGCACACAAACCGTTTCATCAGTGCCACGGCTGACGCAGACCCACAGGGAAGGCAGAGTATCTAATGCTTTCATGGCCAAAATTATTTTAAGATTCTTCTTCACAACACCCCTGAAAGGTAGTTTAATCTGGGAGAGAGTTTGCTATCCAGAGCTGGCCTTCCTGGCAGAAAAGTATGCCCCCTCACCTGTGTGTGTGTGTGTGTGTGTGTGTGGGTGGGTGGGTGGGTGGATGGATGGATGGATGGATGGAAGGAATCCTGGCTTGCCCCCAAGGGGAGTGCTGAGGGTAGCCACAATGAACCCCCTGTAACTCTGCTTTTGTCCCCCCTGAGAAAAACAACTTCCTGCTTTTTAAAGTGTGGTGTTCAAAAGGGGGCACAACAGGCAGGTTGCCATCTCCGGGGTGGGAAATGTCTGGAGGTCTGGAGAGGGAAGCCTGGGGAGGGAGGGACCTCAGTAGAGGATGATGGCAGGTAAGCCCCCCCCCCCACTTCCAAAGTAGCCATATCCTCCAGGGGAGGGGCTCTCTCTCTGTTGCTTGGAGGCTGCTTGTGAGTCTGGGAGATCTTCAGGCCTCTGCTGAATGCAGTCGCAGGGCTTAAGCATTTCCTCCCCCCCACTGCATGAGGCCCACCCATGGATGCCCACAGCCAAGCCCCTCGTGCCTTCCTGGCGCAGAGCTTGGCACCCAGGGGGTTGTGTCACCTGCCTCCCCGTCCCAGTGGTGGCGCAGTCCGTCTGCCCCCGGACCCTAGGATGGTCCCTCAGGAGGCTGCCTCTCGGCCTGTCTGTCTGCCAGCTCCTCACACTCTTCAGCTGGGCTGGGGTGTGGGCATGAGGGGCCGGCTACTGCCACCCCCTCCCTCCTTCTCACTGCAGAAGAGATTTCCGGCATCTGCCCCCCCCCCTTTTGGCCTGCTGCAAATTGTTAAATGGGAGAGGCTCTGGTTTTGCTCCCGTGAAGGCCCGTCAGTCGCTCCACCTGGAACTGTTTCCCACCTGAAGAATCTCTGGACAGGCAAGGTTGGCACCCCTGCCCCTCTGCAAAGCCTGTGGCCTGCGGCACACGGGAAGAGCAGGATTTGGGAGTGCATGAATGATGAATGGGTGTCTGGAGGGCGAGGCTGACGCTCCCAGCAAGGAAAGGGGCCCCAGACCATGGAGAACAAAGTGGCCAAACTCCAAGCAGGGGCAGGAGATCCCCCAGACAAGGGAGATTAAGCCCCCCAGAGGACACGGCAGCCTGGGGGGATGCAGTCCATGCCATGGCATCGTTCCTTCTGCTCCCCACACCTGGCCCTCCCCAGGCACCTCTGCCCACCTCAACCCCCAACCTTCCAGGAATTCCTCCGTCCAGTTGGCAACTCTAATGGAAGACTGGGATAAACCAGCTGCCCAGTTGAGGCCACGGTGAGCCCTAAGCCCAAAGGCAAGCTTGTGCCACAGAGCAATGGCGACTCTCCCCACAACAGACACCTTGTGAGGGAGGGGAGGCTGAGAGAGCCCTCAGATTACTGAAGAAGAAGAAGAGTTGGTTCTTATATGCCGCTTTTCTCTACCCGAAGGAGTCTCAAAGGGGCTTATAGTTGCCTAGCCCTTTCCTCTCCCCACAACAGACACCCTGTGAGGGAGGGGAGGCTGAGAGAGCCCTGATATCACTGCTCGTTCAGAAGAGCTTTATCAGTGCCATCAGCTGGCTGCATGTGGGGGAGGAGCAGGGAATCAAACCCGGCTCACCAGATCAGAAGTCTGCACTCCTAACCTCTGAACCAAGGGAAGACTGCAAGGTCACCTGGAGCCCAAGCAGCCCACAGGAGAAGGATCTGTCTCTCCTGAGATTCTGAGCCTGATTCTGTGTCTCGTCAAAAGTATGGCAGACCCTGATGCCTTGTTCAGGGGCAGGGGGCTCAACATGTCCTTGCATCCCTCTGCCCCCAGTCGCATGCCCACAGGAGCCTGGAGCGAGGCTGAAGAGGCCCAGGACGAATGATTCAGAAGAACGCCCACTGAAACGAATGGCAAGATGGTTTTTCTTTGGGGCAGGACTGCAGCATCCACAGCGGGATGAGAAGAGACGGGGATGAGGCTGGGGGGAGAAGTCTCCTTCTCCGCCTCCCACCGGCATCCCCAAGCGGCTCTCCTCCGATTTTCAGCCCGCCACACAATGGAGCCGTCGGCCTGCCGGGGGCTGAGGACTGGCTTCTAATCACAGACGCAATTAGACGCTGTAATTCCAGGTTCATTAGCGGAATTCCTTAATCAACAATGCAATTACTTCAGCAGCCCTCGGAGGAGGGAAAGCGGCTGCTGAAGAGGGGGAGGGGGAGAGGGCAGAAGGGTCTGCGCATGCACGGGCGGCCCTGCTCCTTCCAGCCCGAACGCCCCGCTTGGTCCAGCATTCTGGGCCCACCGTCATGCCTGAGTGGGTGGCGCAGGCAGAAAGACAGTCCGGAAGGACCGTGCTGAGGGCTACAAGCAGCTGCCACCCCAAAACCGTCTTCCTGAAGCTTTCCACGGGGCTGCAGTTCGAACCCCTGCATAGCTAAGCCCCCCGAGCACACCCGTTCTGCAAACCCTACATGCTCTTCATATGACCATAGCGTGTGCTTCTGGTGTAACATGGATCTGACAAGTCTGTTCTTTTCCCATCTTTAAACTAATTACTCTTTTTAAAACGACAGATTTTTTAACTTCCCGTTCTGTCCGTGTGTAAATCTAGTACCAGTGGACGAGGGGTCCGCCTATAGCACAGAATCGCCCCCTTCTTGCCCGTGCTGAGCAGGGGGCCGGTTGTTCAGGAAGCGTCCCAGAGGCGTCGAATTGGCACCAGGCAGGGCTTCCTGGCGTCATCCCTTGGCTTGCAGGCAGGACTTCCAGCCAACCCCCCACGTGGCAGCTGCTGCCACCTCCAACGTCAGGAGACGAAGAGCTGCCTGAGAGTTTTTGAAAGGGAGACTTGCTATTGAAGTGTTTCAGCGCCTGCCCATCTCGCAATCAGGGTTTGCCAACTGCACAGACGGTGCGGGCACCAAGACAGGGGATGCCCTCCGCAGCTCTTACCATTTAGGAAAGGCCAGGTCCTCTCCTGGCAAGCATTCATCAGGACAGCCAATGATTTCACGCACTGCTCCTGGGCTTCCAGAAATCTTCCTTCTCGGCCGGGTTATTATTATGATTTTATTTTTATTTCCCACTCGTGGTGGGTTACAATCGTCCACAATTAAAAACCCCAACAAAACGCCATTAAAATGAAAAGGGGACATAAAAATTGCAATCCAAGAGGCTGGACTTAAGAGCCACGTGGGCCCGGCCCAGTAGGGCCCTGCTGGTCTTGTCCGCCCCAAAGCCACAGGCAGACAGCCTCACGGGGAGGCCAGGAGGGGGAGGGGGCTCCAATACGGTGGCCCTGGACACAAGCACTGGCCAAGGGTTTTGAGCAGGCTGCCCCCACTAAGCAGCCAAGGCTACGGACTGGCTGGGCAGATTAAAAAGCGCCTCTGCCTACTTTCTACGAGAGACATTTGGCCGGAGCCCCAGAGCTTGGACCCTGGCCCTGTCTGTGCGGGATTTCCCTGTCTTCTACCATGGGCTGACCCCTCCCCTTCTGGGTCACTCCCCCCCCCCTGAAACTGAGAAGCCTCCAGGATTTCCACCTTTCCTTGCAGGGCGGCAAGCCCAAGACCCCCCCCCCCATCCATTCGGCTCCCCTCGTCCGTTGCCCATGCAGGAAGCCGGGGGGGGGGTCAAAGCGTGGTGCGGGAGATCCCCTCCTGTCCTCCCACATGGCCCCAAAGAACCCCAATGATGCATGGGCTGGGGGAGGGGGTTGCGGGGTAGAGTCCCTTTCCCTGCTGAGCCGGGTTGGTTTCCCCACCCCACCCACACTTGACCAGCACCAGTCTGCTTTACAGCTGGACAGCCAATGCCCAAGATGGCTCCCCTGGCTGGAGCCTGATGGGGGGGTCGCCTTCTGCCCTTCCAGAGCCCCGCCCTGGCCAGGCTCCCCCCCCCCCACATCTCCCCTAGGCTCCTCCATCTGCCCTCATTGCAGTGGTGGCAGGAGGGGGGACCTACCCAGGGGCCAACCAGTTTCTCTGCAGGGCCAGCCACAGGGCAGAGAGGCCGAGGCCTTCCCCTGAGAAGACCCTCCGAAGAGCCCTGCTGGGTCAGACCAGGGAGGGTCCCTCCAGTCCAGCCTCGTGTCTCACCCAGGGGCCAGCCCGTTCCTCTGCAGGGCCAGCCACAGGGCAGAGAGGCCGAGGCCTCCCCCTGAGAAGGTCTCAGAAGAGCCCTGCTGGGTCAGGCCAGGGAGGGTCCCTGCAGTCCAGCCTCCCGTCTCACCCAGGGGCCAGCCAGTTCCTCTGCAGGGCCAGCCACAGGGCAGAGAGGCCGAGGCCTTCCCCTGAGAAGACCCTCAGAAGAGCCCTGCTGGGTCAGGCCTGGGTGGGTCCCTCCAGTCCAGCCTCGTGTCTCACCCAGGGGCCAGCCAGTTCCTCTGCAGGGCCAGCCACAGGGCAGAGAGGCCGAGGCCTCCCCCTGAGAAGATCCTCAGAAGAGCCCTGCGGGGTCAGGCCAGGGAGGGTCCCTCCAGTCCAGCCTCCCGTCTCCCCCAGGGGCCAGCCAGTTCCTCTGCAGGGCCAGCCACAGGGCAGAGAGGGCAAGGCCTTCCCCTGAGAAGACCCTCAGAAGAGCCTTGCTGGGTCAGGCCAGGTAGGGTCTCTCCAGTCCAGCCTCCCGTCTCACCCAGGGGCCAGCCAGTTCCTCTGCAGGGCCAGCCACAGGGCAGAGAGGCCGAGGCCTTCCCCTGAGAAGACCCTCAGAAGAGCCCTGCTGGGTCAGGCCAGGGAGGGTCCCTCCAGTCCAGCCTCCCGTCTCACCCAGGGGCCAGCCAGTTCCTCTGCAGGGCCAGCCACAGGGCAGAGAGGCCGAGGCCTTCCCCTGAGAAGACCCTCAGAAGAGCCCTGCTGGGTCAGGCCAGGGAGGGTCCCTCCAGTCCAGCCTCGTGTCTCACCCAGGGGCCAGCCAGTTCCTCTGCAGGGCCAGCCACAGGGCAGAGAGGCCGAGGCCTCCCCCTGAGAAGATCCTCAGAAGAGCCCTGCGGGGTCAGGCCAGGGAGGGTCCCTCCAGTCCAGCCTCCCGTCTCACCCAGGGGCCAGCCAGTTCCTCTGCAGGGCCAGCCTCAGGGGAGAGAGGCCGAGGCCTTCCCCTGAGAAGACCCTCAGAAGAGCCCAGCTGGGTCAGGCCAGGGAGGGTCCCTCCAGTCCAGCCTCGTGTCTCACCCAGGGGCCAGCCAGTTCCTCTGCAGGGCCAGCCACAGGGCAGAGAGGCCGAGGCCTCCCCCTGAGAAGATCCTCAGAAGAGCCCAGCGGGGTCAGGCCAGGGAGGGTCCCTCCAGTCCAGCCTCGTGTCTCACCCAGGGGCCAGCCAGTTCCTCTGCAGGGCCAGCCACAGGGCAGAGAGGCCGAGGCCTTCCCCTGAGAAGACCCTCAGAAGAGCCCTGCTGGGTCAGGCCAGGGAGGGTCCCTCCAGTCCAGCCTCCCGTCTCCCCCAGGGGCCAGCCAGTTCCTCTGCAGGGCCAGCCACAGGGCAGGGAGGTCGAGGCCTTCCCCTGAGAAGACCCTCAGAAGAGCCCTGCTGGGTCAGACCAGGGAGGGTCCCTCCAGTCCAGCCTCCCGTCTCACCCAGGGGCCAGCCAGTTCCTCTGCAGGGCCAGCCACAGGGCAGGGAGGTCGAGGCCTTCCCCTGAGAAGACCCTCAGAAGAGCCCTGCTGGGTCAGACCAGGGAGGGTCCCTCCAGTCCAGCCTCCCGTCTCACCCAGGGGCCAGCCAGTTCCTCTGCAGGGCCAGCCACAGGGCAGGGAGGTCGAGGCCTTCCCCTGAGAAGACCCTCAGAAGAGCCCTGCTGGGTCAGACCAGGGAGGGTCCCTCCAGTCCAGCCTCCCGTCTCACCCAGGGGCCAGCCAGTTCCTCTGCAGGGCCAGCCACAGGGCAGAGAGGCCGAGGCCTTCCCCTGAGAATACCCTCAGAAGAGCCCTGCTGGGTCAGGCCAGGGAGGGTCCCTCCAGTCCAGCCTCCCGTCTCACCCAGGGGCCAGCCAGTTCCTCTGCAGGGCCAGCCACAGGGCAGAGAGGCCGAGGCCTTCCCCTGAGAAGACCCTCAGAAGAGCCCTGCTGGGTCAGACCAGGGAGGGTCCTTCCAGTCCAGCCTCCCGTCTCACCCAGGGGCCTTCCTTCCACACTCCAGTGAGACGACTTCTCAGGTGTTTCCACACACACACACACACACACACACACACACACCAAAGTATTTCCCCTGTGCTCTAATCCAGAGGATTGCCATGTGAACGGTCCCCCTGCACCCTCTCCAGCACCCCTCCCACCCACTGGCGAGGCAAGAATGATTTGGAGGTCTCCTTTCCTGCCCCTGCCTGAGGAAGGGAGCATTCAGGGGCTCCGGAGCCTTCAGATCCAGCTCTTTGAAGCAAGCACAGGTAGCCGTTGGGGCTCTTTCAAAGGGAAGCATCGCTAAGTGCCGGAAGGGGCAGAGATCTGCAGACTGGGGGGAAAGAGCAGCTTCTGGCAGCTGGTTTTGAAGCTCCTGAAACTCTCAGCTACACGGGAGGCTGCCTTGGGAGCATGCTCGTCTCCTCCGAGTAGCCCTTCCTATCTCCGGCTGCCTCCTCTCTTGGCCTGGAGATGCTGCCGAGAGGAATTTGGTGGGAGCTTCCTCCGTGCACAGCAGGGGCTCCCGTGCTGAGCCTGCACCCTCCTCTGGGGATAAGCCGGGAGTCGGGGGCTCACCAACGTGGACTCCGAGGTCGCCATTTCTGCCCTGGTTGACCTTTTGCATCCCCGGGAAATCTGGTTGCTCTCCGTGGTGCTAGGGGACGCAGGCCTCGCTCTTGTTCATGTGCAGGATTTCGTTTCATGCCGTGTGGCCCAGCCTGTGAGCAGGCACTCTGGCGTAAAGGGCTCCGCCCTGCCAAGGGGAGGGGAGGGGAGGCCTCTCCATGACAAGCTGTCCTGGCAGCCAGGAGGGAGACGGGAGCTGCCTGAGGGGGGGGGGGGATGGTGAGAGAGCCAGAGCCTCTTCTGCTGCCTCTTCCCTGGGGTTGGCCTGAAGCTGCAGGGCAGAGTTCGGATCCAGAGGTGCCCTGAAGACAAACCAAAGTGCCTGCCTGGAATAAAAGGCACGACGGATCTTGCAGGGGAGCCCCGGGGCCCAGGGCCTGGCGCCCGCTCTTGTGACTTTCATGAAAGCTGCGGCACTGCTGTTGTTTATACCTCCTTTTGCCCAAACAAGTACTGGGCAAGCACGGGGGGGAGGGGGGTTGTCCTGCCTCAGGCTCCAAAATCAGGGGGTACCTCTCTGGCATGCCCCACCCCCTGTTCCTTGCTCCCCAGAGAAGGCCTTCCAGGGAGTGTCCAGGAAAGAGGGGGCCTGCTGCCCCCATGCAGCTGGATCCACTTGGGAAAAGGCAGCAGAGGGAAATTTGCAGGTAGGGAGCCCAGAGAGATCCTCACAGCAGATCCCTTTCTGACCTGCTGCGCAAATTGGCTTTGGCTCTTGTTTCTTCCTTATCACTTTCATGGGTGTCTGCCTGGTCCCTGTCATGAGCTCTGCCGCGGTGGCTGCCCCTGGTCAGCAGAACTGGGCGCTGGGCGAGGCTGTGGGTCTGCATCCGCCCCAGGAGCTCCTTGTGCTGTGGGCAGCCAGACTTCCCCTGTCTCCAGGCAGCCCAAGATTCACGGCATAGTCCATTAGGATTATTATTATTAGCCCTGCAAAGAGACCGATCGAAAGCAGAGTGGCTAATTAATTGGAAGGGAGACGTTTGATGGGCAGAGGAGCTGATCCCTCGCTGGCTCCGGATGTAGCGGAGGGGCTGTGCCAAGGCAGCTGGACCTCCTCTTCTCGTCTGAGACCTGGACGCTGACGGCTCCGCCACAGGGGCAGAAGCCACCACCCTCAGGGCTCAGGCAAGGGCCTCGCTGGAGCCAGAAAGCCAGCAGGGAAAGAGCTGGACAGCAGCAGCCCCCAAGCCCCAATGGCTGCGGCACCCAAGAAGGGCCACCCGGTGTCCGAGCCTCTGCCCCAGCCACATGGGAAGCGCTGGGCCCACAGCCAGGTCGACATTCCCCTGGGCTCTTGGGCAGAGCAAGCCAGCCTCAGCCAAACCTGGTTCGGGAGATTTGGGTGTGGATCCCATGGAAACCCAGAGGGAAGGGTCCCAGCTGGGGTTAATGCCAGAGAGCCCACCTTCCCCAGAGAAAATTATCTCTTACCTGGGGTCGCCTGTAATTCCAGGGGGTCTCCAGGACTCACCTGGAGGCTGGCAACCCTATTCAGCCTCCCATCACCTGGAAGCTGGGTGAGATCCACCCCACCCCCACAGCAGGCCAGGGCGCTCTGCGGCCAAATACAAGTGCCTCCCCCGCCCGTCCCTGAGCTGTTCCTCCTCGGTGGCCACGAATTCCCTTCTTTTGAACGCAGATCAATAAAAATTCTTTACCTTCCCCTTAAAAAAAAAAAACAGACTTAAAGGCTGCGATCAGCAAAACACTGTTGCCCGAGACTGTGGCATGGAGCCAAAGTCTTTATTCGGCCTTCAGCACATCAGTGTTGCCAAAGACGGGAGGGGTCGCAGAGCAGCCCTGGGCCTGGGAGCGTCAAGGGCTGGGGGCTTTCCAGACCACCACTTCAGCCCTGGGTGGGCAGTATCAGGAGCTCAGATCCCGGCCTCGAAAACCTTTTCAAAGGAGATTTCGCTTAGCTGTAACTGTCAGCAATAAGCCTCCGACC
Organism: Paroedura picta; assembly: GCF_049243985.1. Taxonomy (NCBI): domain Eukaryota; kingdom Metazoa; phylum Chordata; class Lepidosauria; order Squamata; family Gekkonidae; genus Paroedura; species Paroedura picta. The sequence goes on from NC_135375.1 coordinate 4,953,639, forward strand.
AGTAGCCATTCTGCTTTCGCTTTGGCAACAGTGAAGTCCTGAGAAGCGGAGGGGCTTCCAGGCTCAGGGCTGGGGGGGGGCTGTGGCCAGGCAGCCTTGGGGTGGCCTCCCAGGTTGCCCCCTCCCAGAGACAGCTGGACCATTGTGGAGCAGCCGCCCAGGGAACCTCCAGTCCCCCTTTGCAGGAGGCGACAGCTGGATTCTCAGCCATGTGTCCGGGGGTCTCCAGGCATTGCTAAGTGAGAAGCGGCACCCCCCCCCCACACACACACACACACACACACACGCTTCTTTTGCAGCCCCCTCCTGTCATCCTGTGTATGTCAGCCACACTCTCCTCCCTCAGACTGATCTCACACGCCACACGCTCCCCCTCAAGTCGATGGCTCCCTGACCCCCTGGGGAGCACGAAAAGGCTCCCGGCATCCCGGAGGGGGTGTCTGCTGACCCCGGTGCATCTGGCACAGCACGCTGGGTGGTTTGCTGGCCCCAGACGTGTGCTGTTTGCTCGGGGGCATGAGTGACCCCATTTCCTCGCCAAGGACCACCCTGCCCTCTTGTGAAACGAGGCTCATTGTGGGAGAGAAGCGCTCGCAAACAGGGTGCAGAAGAGGGCTGGATGGACCGACAGGAGGGAACATTTTGCAGAGGGGGTGGGGCGGATGGACGGAGACCCCTGTGAATCTGTTGCGGCAAAAAACAAGCAGGAAATCCACGGACTCTCCAAGACGAGCAACGCTTCATTCCAGCCGGGGCTTCTTCAGACGCTGTGAGCAGAGCCCCACTCCGGGGTCATTTTGTGCAGAAAACGTCGGGCAGTTAGGGCAAGATGTCCCGGGGTCAGATCCAGAGCAAATGACGGGAAAACACAGCTCATTCCCCTGCCATGGGGAGCTTGGCACCATCTGGGATGGCTGAAACATCCATGTCTCTGTTGGGGGAGGCCTAGGCAACATAAAACATACTAGCAAGTCCAAAGCTGCACGTGGGAACAGGGGGACATTTTTTAATGAGATTTTTTCAGGTCAGAAACACTGGAAACTCCATCTGAGTGGCTTGAAAAATAATTGGCGTATCATCCCGGAGGACGAGCCCAAGATGGTAAAGTGGGAAGGATGGAGGCTCCGTTTCAGGCAGGCTGGAAGAGGGGGGGAAGGAACGGGAAACAGAAGCACACTCCCCATACCGTGCCAGTCTGAAGCAGCAGGACAAAGTTTGAGTTCAGGGGCACCCTTAAGATCAGCCAGGTCTGTGCCTTGGCATAAGCCTCCATGTGCAGGCACCCTTCTTCAGAGACATACTATATTACCCTCTTGCCGTGAAAACCCTACAGCAGGGAGAGCCAAACCGTGGCTCTCCAGTTGTCCATGGACTCCAGTTGTCATGAGCCCGGGCTCACCCTGCCCCACAGAGTCATCGCACGTTGGCTGTGACTTGATGGCACTTCCCCCCTCGCACACATCCCCACGCCCTCCGCAGGTGCAGGACGCTGCCTGGGGGGTGCTAAGTGGCGGTGTTCCCTGCCCGGATGGGCTGGGCTCCTGTGCCGGAGCCCTGCGTCCCTCGCCTCGCCTTCCTGCATGGGAGGAAAGTGAAACAGAAGTGGACTAATGGGCGCATTATGAAAACCATCGTGTGAGGCATGCAGCTATCATCATTTGCATAATGCATGGGGGCTGAATAATTCAGCCCTGGAGGGGCAACGCAGTTCAGGAGGCATCTGGGGCGGGTGGCTGTGGAGGTAAGCTGCAATACCCTGGCCACCCTGCCAAGTGCCCCTTGGCACCCATTTCTCAGCTGGGGTCAATTTAGCCTGAGAGCCTGCGTCTGGCCTCCTTTATTATTTACTTCTGCTGTTGTGATTTTGAGCATGCCTGCCCTGCCTTTCTGCCTGTAAGGCCACTCAAGGCTTCTTACAGTAATAAGAGTAAATATACGCAATTAGAAGCCTTAAAATATAAATGCATTGCCATTACCCTGGCCAAAAACCTAGCTAAGGTCGAGAACAACAACGAGAGGCCGGCAGTTAAAACGACAAATCCTTCCACGCACTTTTGCCCGATCACATGTGCCAGGGGCTGGGCTGATCCCTCTCAGGTCCAGCATAGATTTGTGGATGGGCGGGGGGGGGGGAAGCTATGAAGCTTTCTCCCTCACTCTCTGTCTAGCCCAGGAGTAGTCAAACTGGGGCCCGGCATTCACTGGCAGGGGCTCATGGGAATTGTAGTCCATGGACATCTGGAGGGCTGCAGTTTGACTACCTCTGGTCTATCCCATCTTGCAAGGTCGTTGTGAAGACACCTTTGGGGCACTGTCCAGAATGCCTGAGGGGAGGAGCCCATCTTGCAAGGTTGTTGTGAAGACACCCTTGGGGCACTGTCCAGAATGCCTGAGGGGAGGGCAGGATAAGCATGTGATTCAGAGAAGGACTCTGGGCGGGACCCATTCAGAACTGTAGAGGTTAATGCTCAGAGTACTTCAATGTCCTGGTGGTTTGGAAGGGCTCCCTGACATTTCACTGAAAGGACCTCTCCTACCTGCCATGTTGCTATGCAACTTAAGCCGCCTGGTCTGTTCCGGCAGAACCAAGCGATCGGTCAGCTAACAGAAGAGGCCGGCCTGATCTCCTCAGTGCCCACCAGCCAAGCAGGCTCAGCCCTGGGGAGTCCTTGGAGGGAGACCCCAAGGAAGACTGGGGTTGCCCTGCAGAGCCAGGCAGTGGGAAGCCACCTCTGGAGCCCTTTGCCTTGGAACCCCCAGGCGGCCACCAGGGGTCAGCTGCAGCTGCATGGCGCTCCCGCCACCTGCTCCTCTGGCACCAATGCAGCTGCGGGGGGAGGGGGAGGGGACCAGGGGATGGCAGAGGGGAGGGGAACAAGCCATGGATCCCAGCGTCTGAGAAGGAAGAGTTGGGGGAGGCCTTTCTGTGAAACAGGCATTAACAGGCCTTGGCGAAGGCCCTGCAGCCATTCTCTAATGAGGGGGGCAGGGGGTGCTGATCGTTTGAACCCACAGGGGTGTCCCCGGAAATAATTGCTCAGGGTTTGTAGGGCCTCGGAAGTGATGTCAGCTGGCCCGCCTCCCTGCCACGCCCCCGGAAGTGGCGTCACCACCCACCTTAACGGGCCGGCTCCAAGAGGACTGAGAGGGGACGGACAGGAGGTGGCTTAAGGCAGAGGAAGCATGCAGGCCGCACCCTCGGCCAGGGAACTCTGCTCTTCCTCAGGAGGAGGAGGAGGAGGAGGAGGAGGAGCAATGGAAGCGGCCGCTCCCTACCCTGCAGCCGGGTCCATTAAGGCAGGAGGGGGAGGCCGCAGACCCCCTGCGGAGCTCTCACAGACCCCTGGGGGGGAGCCCATGTCTGGACCCACCACAAATATTGGCTTGTCTATTACATTTCTATACCGCCCTCCCCTATGGCTCCAGGCGATTCACATAGAACGTAAACAAGAACGATAAATAGATCAAACTGAATGATTATAAGGAATGAAAGGTAACAGTAATAATAACAATAAACAGAGAAAGTAACATTCTAGCAGAGTAAACATCCTAACAGGCCCATGGTCGGTCCGATCTGTCAAGTGGGTTCCTGGGAAGAGGTTCGAGGGCCCAGGAGATGCCGTTTAGCTTTGGTCGACTTCAACAAGTGCCTGGCAGAAGAGCTCCCTTTTGCAGGCCCTGCAGAACTGTTTTAGCTCCGTCAGGGCCCTGATCTCCTCCAGGAGCTCTTTCTACCAGGTGGGGGCCAGGACAGAGAAGGCTCCGGCCCTGGCTGAGGTCAAGTGGGCTTCTTTAGGACCGGCATTATGTCAATGAAGTTAGAAAGTAAAAGGACACAAGTCATCATCCTTAACCCGAGAAGAGAAAATAATATTTCTAAGATTTCTACCAAAGAGTTTTCAGGAAAGATAAGATCACCCCACTGCAGCCCCAACCTGAGATATTCTGGGGGGCTGGAATGGGGTCACCTTCTATGGGCCCATTTACGTAAACCTCACATGATTTTATCAAACTACCTCACTTGTTTCCTCTGGAGGCGGGAAGCGTGACCCCTCGGAGCACCGGATGACACTTCCCAAGAAGACTCGTTTCTTTCCACGTTCTGCCGGTTCCGGATTTATTCTGGGCATGAAGCAATTTTATTCATAAACTCTCTTTCTCAAGGTTAAGACAGTGGGAACAGTGAGCAATGAATCCTGGCAGATTGGAACACTAAAAAGAAAGTTCTTCTCAGGCCTACTTTGTTCAGAATCCCATCCCATTAAGGTCAAACGGAGTTCTTTGGATTGTTCCTGTTTGCATCGCCCCTTCCCACTCTAGGATTCTAGGAGTCCAGTTCAGGAGGGGAAGGGGCTGCCTGAGGAGGTGGGGAGCTCCCCTCACTGGCCGTCTTCAAGCAGGGGCTGGAGAGATCCTTCTCCTGGATGCTGGAGGCTGATCCTGCACTGAGCAGGGGGTGGGACTAGATGGCCTGCATGGCCCCTTCCCCCTCTAGGATTCTAGGAGTCTAATTCAGCAGGGGAAGGGGCTGCCTCAGGAGGTGGGGAGCTCCCCCTCACTGGCCGTCTTCAAGCAGTGGCTGGACAGATCCTTCTCCTGGATGCCTGAGGCTGATCCTGCACTGAGCAGGGGGTGGGACTAGATGGCCTGCATGGCCCCTTCCCACTCTAGGATTCTCGGTGTCTAGTTCAGCAGTGGAAGGGGCTGCCTAAGGAGGTGGGGAGCTCCCCCTCACTGGCCGTCTTCAAGCAGCGGCTGGACAGATCCTTCTCCTGGATGCTGGAGGCTGATCCTGCACTGAGCAGGGGTGGGACTAGATGGCCTGCATGGCCCCTTCCCACTCTAGGATTCTAGGAGTCTAGTTCAGCAGTGGAAGGGGCTGCCTAAGGAGGTGGGGAGCTCCCCCTCACTGGCCATCTTCAAGCAGCGGCTGGACAGATCCTTCTCCTGGATGCTGGAGGCTGATCCTGCCCTGAGCAGGGGGTGGGACTAGATGGCCTGCATGGCCCCTTCCCACTCTAGGATTCTAGGAGTCTAGTTCAGCAGTGGAAGGGGCTGCCTAAGGAGGTGGGGAGCTCCCCCTCACTGGCCGTCTTCAAGCAGCGGCTGGACAGATCCTTCTCCTGGATGCTGGAGGCTGATCCTGCCCTGAGCAGGGGGTGGGACTAGATGGCCTGCATGGCCCCTTCCCACTCTAGGATTCTAGGAGTCTATTTCAGCAGTGGAAGGGGCTGCCTAAGGAGGTGGGGAGCTCCCCCTCACTGGCCGTCTTCAAGCAGCGGCTGGACAGATCCTTCTCCTGGATGCTGCTGATCCTGCCCTGAGCAGGGGGTGGGACTAGATGGCCTGCATGGCCCCTTCCCACTCTAGGATTCTAGGAGTCTATTTCAGCAGTGGAAGGGGCTGCCTAAGGAGGTGGGGAGCTCCCCCTCACTGGCCATCTTCAAGCAGCGGCTGGACAGATCCTTCTCCTGGATGCTGGAGGCTGATCCTGCCCTGAGCAGGGGGTGGGACTAGATGGCCTGCATGGCCCCTTCCCACTCTAGGATTCTAGGAGTCTAGTTCAGCAGTGGAAGGGGCTGCCTAAGGAGGTGGGGAGCTCCCCCTCACTGGCCGTCTTCAAGCAGCGGCTGGACAGATCCTTCTCCTGGATGCGTGAGGCTGATCCCGCACTGAGCAGGGGGGTGGGACTGGATGGCCTGCATGGCCCCTTCCCACTCTAGGATTCTAGGAGTCTAGTTCAGCAGTGGAAGGGGCTGCCTCAGGAGGTGGGGAGCTCCCCGTCACTGGCCGTCTTCAAGCAGTTGATGGACAGATCCTTCTCCTGGGTGCTTGAGGCTGATCCTGCACTGAGCAGGGGGTGGACTAGATGGCCTGCGTGGCCCCTTCCCCCTCTAGGATTCTAGGAATCTAGTTCAGCAGAGGAAGGGGCTGCCTCAGGAGGTGGGGAGCTCCCCCTCACTGGCCGTCTTCAAGCAGTTGATGGACAGATCCTTCTCCTGGATGCTTGAGGCTGATCCTGCACTGAGCAGGGGGTGGGACTAGATGGCCTGCATGGCCCCTTCCCACTCAAGGATTCTCGGTGTCTAGTTCAACCGTGGAAGGGGCTGTCTAAGGAGGTGGGGAGCTCCCCCCCACTGGCAGTCTTCAAGCAGCGGCTGGACAGATCCTTCTCCTGGATGCTCGAGGCTGATCCTGCACTGAGCAGGGGGTGGGACTAGATGGCCTGCATGGCCCCTTCCCACTCTAGGATTCTAGGAGTCTAGTTCAGCCGTGGAAGGGGCTGTCTAAGGAGGTGGGGTGCTCCCCCCCACTGGCAGTCTTCAAGCAGCGGCTGGACAGATCCTTCTCCTGGATGCTTGAGGCTGATCCTACCTTGAGCAGGGGTGGGATTGAATGGCCCTTCCCACCTATTCTGTAGACAATAGATAATGCACTTTCAATGCACTTTAGAAGTAGATTTTCCTGTTTTGCTCAGAAACATCCAGCTGCCAAAGCACATTGAGAGCGCATTATCCTATGTGTGCGGAATGATCCTAGGATTCTAGGAGTCTTATAACACACTTTGGCACAGGAGAGGAACTCCCATGAGTTCCTGCTCACTCCCCCCCGGACTCATGGCTGCTCCAGCCCCCAGCAGGGCTCGGGTTGCCACCTCTGGGCTGGGACAGGCCTGGGGAGGGCGGGGACTTCAGTGAGATATAAAGGCCTGAGAGCCACCTCTCAAAGCACCTCCCCTGATTCTCCCCCAGGGAACTGACTTCTGTAGTCTGGCAATCATTTGCAATCCCAGGAGACCTCCAGGCCCCACCTGGAGGTTGGCACTCATGAGCTGGGCAGGGCCAGAGTCTCTTTTGGAGGCAGAAGCCCAGCCCGGTCTCCTCCCTCCGTGGGCCTCGTCTACCATCAGCCAAGCCAGGCTGCGGGGACCCCGTTATGTGGAGCTGCGACGTCGTTTCTCTCTCGCCAGAGAAGGGCTCACCCGTGGGGGAGGGCGACAAAGCAAGCTAATGAACAGGCAGCATTTCATCTGCCATGCAAGTGTGTCTGTGTGTGTGTGGGGGGGGGGGGGTGTTCTTGCATCAGGCGGGCTGGTCTTCGCCCACACCCGCCTCCCACTGCAGCCCCCTCCCCCACTTGCCTGGGTGCTTGGATGCCAAGCAGCGATGATCGTGAGGCTGCCTCCCCGCCATCAGCTTAATTAAATGGCAAAAGGCAGGAAGCTTTGACGGAGCCGTTCCTGGAGAAGAGGAAAGCTGCTGCAAGGGGAATATTATTGCCAGTGGAGATTTCTCGAGGCTCAGGGCCTGTCAGCAAAGCCAAACGGCTGAATCATTGCCTCCTGACCAGGCACTTGAGGAACAGGGCGGAACCCCCACGCTTTGCCGCTTCCCTCATGACCAGGCGGTCTGTGACAGAAGCCCCCCCCCCCCGGGCAGGCCAAGGACTGGAGATCTTCTCTGCCCAAGTCGCCCGGGGGGTATCCGGCAAGTTCCCCCCCTGCGGGGAAAGGGCCTGTTGTTGAATCAGAACCCAACAGAGTTTTGCATGGCTGGCAACTCGGCCTCAGAACCAGCCGTCCAGGCCATGTGATGGGTGCTGGTCAGTGATAGATAGCTCTCCTGGATGCCCTCGGACCGCCCACCTCTCCAACTGGGCAAATTGGAACCGTCTGGAAACAGAACTGGGAAGATGAGCTGCAGGTGTTTAAAAGTTAGACCCCAACGGCTGTAATGAAAGATCTCAAGCTGCAGGGAAGGCCACTGGGACCAGTGCTTGGCAGTGGGGAGAAATCTCCAGCCTCTCCAGCCTCTGCCCCAACTGGAGTGCTCAAGGGGCAACGCCAGGGGCGATATCTGGCCATTTCTTTCCAGAGGCCCACCAGGCAGAAAGCCCCAGGAAAGCCGGAGACAAGATGCTGCCCTGCGTCAGAGCAGGAAAGGCTGCGCTCTCTGAGTCCTCCAGGAGTGCAAGAACAGCCACACCATGTGTCCCTCCACGGGCGTGGCAACTAAGAGGCCAACAGGCCCAGCGGTCAGTGTCTTCTCTGCCTGGAGGCCACAGAAGAAGAGCTGGTTTTTATCCTCTGCTTGTCACTACCTGAAGGCGTCTCAGTGGTTTATAATGCCCTTCCCTTCCTCTGCCCACAACAGACACACCGTGAGGGACATGGCGCTGGGAAAGCTCTGAGAGAACTGTGATTGGGCCAAGGTCACCCAGCTGGCTGCATGTGAAGAGTGGGAAATCAACCCACTCCCTGGCAGTCTTCAAGCAAAGGCTGGATACACACTTTTCTTGGATGCTTTAGGATGCTTAGGGCTGTCGCCTTGTGGTCATCCGAGGAGACGCCCTCTCAAGCCCACCCGGAAGAACTGCCCAAGCACAATGCTGCGTGGAGTGGATGGCCAACTGAGGAGGGTGAAACAGAACCACAGCACGGGGGGGGGGGGGGCTGGCTCCGGGGGAGAGTCTTTGCTTGGCAGGCAGAAAGTCTCCAGTTCCATCCCCAGCACCTCCAGTTAAAATGATGAGGTCCTGGGGGGGTGGGGGGAGACCTTCCTGTGCCTGAGGCCCACCCTGAAGAAACAGGCGGTGGGAGGGGGTGGGGGGAGATCAAGCGATTTGTCCACAAATCAGAGTGGGGTCTTGCCGCAGACTGGCCCAGGCCTGCACCTTCTTCCACTGGGGGGGGGATAGGAACACGACCCGGCAGGGAGATGACACCCTTTCTTGCCCCTTTCCTTGGCCGTCTGCTTCGGATCCCAACGGGGCAAATAAAGGGCGCAGGTGACCCCCACCAGCAAAGCCAGGATGGAGTTCCAGGCTGCCCGGGGGCCAGAGGAAAGGGGCCACTGGGCTCACCATCTGCCTTGCCTGCAGTAGAGTGTCAGTCAGGGGGCTTCTGGCTGGGGTGGCTTTACCTAGAGGGACTGCACCCTTCGGGGGATGCCTGCGAGGAGGGTGGGCACGACAGGGCTAGGCCAGGCCCTCCAGGTCAGGGTGAGAGTGTGGGCAGCTAAACACGCATGGGGGTGGGGGTGGGGGGTCTGGGCATTCCCAGAATGGAGAGCCTGGCTATAAAACAACTGGAGCAAGAAGGCTGCCAGCGGCTCTTAGCCTCATGACGGATCCCTTTGGGACACACCAAGGGAGCACATGGGATGCACCGGAGACACCCCCTCGCCCCCCCCCCCACAAAATAGTAGAACAGTTTGTCGCCCAGCAAATCCACGCCCCTGGCAGCCTCAGGTGCAAAACCAAACGACGGACTTCCTCTGGATGGAATGGGGGGGGGGGGGCTTTTCCATTTGGGCTTCACCGAGGGTCAGCCCCAGGGCCGATTCCCGAAGCCCACCCTTCGCTCTGGGGCTGCTGTGTGGCCATGAGCGCCGTCGTGCAGAGGGACCCTCTGGCAGCAGCGGCGGCGGCGGCAGGGGAGAGGCTGGGCGCAGCGGCCGTGGCTCGCCTGCAGCAGGTGCCCGGCCCAATCCCCGGCAGCAGCCTTCGCAGGGCCCTTCGCGGCCAGGCGGCAGGGCAGGGGCCGGAGCATCCCGGGCAGGCTGGGTCCCGCAGCTCAGAGCCCTCGGCCGGGGGACCCCGCGGAGGCAGCGCCGCCGCAGCACGCAACGGGGAGGGAGGGAGGGAGGTAGGGGGGGTCTCGGCCGGAGGCGCCGCCCTGCCCTGCCCTGCCCTGCCCTGCCTGCCTGCCCTGCCCTGCCCTGCCCTGGCGGCGGGCTCCGGGGGCCACGTGCGGCGCGGGGGGAAGGGGCGGGGGGCGGCGCTTGGGCGGGGGGCGGGGGGTGTCTCCCTCTCGGCGCAGGGCGGTTAAAAGGCGCTCCGCCGCGGCGCCGGCCGGGACTGCCAGTGCCACTGGTGCAGCGGGGCGCAGGCGGCTGCTCCTTCCCTCCCCGCCCGCCCCAGGGCCGGCCGGCATGAACCCGGCGGGGGAGCCTCGCTAGGGGCGGCGGCGCCGACGACAACGACCCCCTTTCCGTCCAGGTAAGCGCCGCGCGGGCCGCAGGGCATGGCCGCCCCCTCTCTGCTGGCGCCGCGCGAGGGGGGGGCGGGGGGCTCTCCTCGCCGCCGGGGGGCAAAGGCGGGGGCGGGGGAGCGCGGCCCAGGCCGGCCGGCCCCGGGGGAGGGGGGGGGGCTGCAGAGCTCGGCGCAGGGGGGGCTCCTCCCGCATGGCGCACGTGCCTCCCGTCCGTGACTTCCAGCCGTCCAGAAGGCGTCCTCCGGGTGGGCGCGCAAGGCCGCCTCCTAGTCCGGGGCCCCGGCGGGCCCGTCGCCTCCTTCTGGCTGGAGGAGCAGCAGAGTCTCCCCCCTCCCGGCCCGGCCCCCTGCAGCCCCCCCCCCCCCCGAGCCCTCGCAGTCAAAGATGGGGACCCCCGCTGGCCGCTAGCCCCAGGCCAGGGAGGGGAGAGCGCTGGGGGGGGGGTGCAAGGCAAGCGGGAGGGAGGGGCCAGGCCCCCGCTCAGGGGGAGGCCGGGGGTGGAACCTGGGGCCTTCCAGCACCACCCGTAAGCCCCACCACTTAGCCGTGGCTCCGTCGGCCTGGGACGGGCCCCAAAGAAATTAGGGCAGTCCTCCTGGCAACAACAGTGAGGGGGAGTGGAGGAGTATGAGGAGCCCCCTCCCATCTAGAACATCAAAGGGCAAATGCTCTTGACAAAGCCCCCCCCCCTGCTTGGACCGAGAAGATCCTGCTTTGAAAGGCGATTAATTAAGCAGGCCGGCATCCATGTGCAGCTTAGCCTTGCAAATCGCAGACCTTCCTGGTCTTGACTTATTTCCCCCTCCTGGGCAGGCTCCGTGGGGCAGAGGCCTGGACTCTTGTCCTCTCCTCTGGCCCACGATGGGGCACCGCCGAGCCAACCGGAAAGGGCAGGGATCCCAATGGATCTCAACAGAGCAGGCTGCCAATGTGGGATCTCGGCATGGGAGCGGAGGAGATCCCCAAAGCGGGAGGCAGCGCAGAGGCCCTGCAAGGAGAGGCGGCCCAGTGGGAGGGGGTGTTAATTGCCAGGTGGCCCTTCCCAAGCAGCCAGCCTTGGCGAGCCCTCCGTGGGGCCCGGGAGCTCAGGGCCACTGGCAGATGCCTCAGAGCGGGAAGCTTGGCGCCCCAGGGGGAGGAAGCCGGCCTTCGGGGGGGGGGGGTTGTCTGCAGAAGGGCGGTGAAGGCGCTGCTGAGATTGCCAAAAAGAGCCTCCAGGAACGTTTTCCTGGCCGGGCGTCATGAGAGGGCACCTGCCAAGCCAGGCTGTGATGCTAAACGTCCGGCTGGAACATGGCGGGCGAGGGGGAGGCCGTGGCAAGGGGGGTCCCAGGCTCAACCTCCAGCACTTCCTTCCCCTTAAGTGGGGTCGGCCAGGGGGGGAGGTCAAAGGCCCTGAACAGCAGCTGCCAGTCTGCATTAGCAATGCTACCTTGATGGGTCAAGGGGGAGGGGGGACCGGATTCAGTAGGAGGCAACTTCAACTGTGGCCCTGGGTGCGAGAGACTGGTGACAGCGCTCCTGAGCCTCAGCATTGGGACCCCCACGTGGCCTTCCATGCCCGCCTGGGGCGTTTTCTGGAAGCTTTTTCTGCAGGGGAAGGAGTTGAAGATTTGATTCCCTTCCCCAGGAAAAGCAGAGCCACTGTCTGAGTCTGCCGATCAAGAATTTCGATTCAGAGGGATCAGTCATGGAGGGATCTGGGCTGCCTGGGGCTACAGCGACGTAGTGTGACTAGCTCAGGATGGGGCCCGGCTGCCGGCCCGGCTGGCCTCCTTCCCAGGGCTCTCCTTCAGTGCCAGGACAGGCGCCAGCCCCACCCAGAAGGCTGCCAGGAGGGATGCTGTGCTTTCAAAAAGCATCACAGAAGACAGCAATCCAACAGGTGTCGTTCCTAAGCCAGCATGCTTGGAAAACAGTACCTGTCAGCTGTCTGCCCGTGTCGCGGCGCAAACAGCACGAGGATGGTGCAGCAGAGAGCTTTTGAAGGACGGCCCGCCTGCGTTTGGCTTGTCAAAGGCCCAGCTGCAGCCTGTGTGCGCCGTTGACTGCCAGAAGCCTCGCTGGGCGAAATGTCGGTTCGCGGAGACAAAGGGGGCTCGGGAACAGGGTGGCTGGCAATCAAGCCCTCTGTCTCCGGGATGAATGCCTCGTTCCTGGCCAGTTGCCTGAGCCACGCTCCGGCACGGAGGGAGGGAGGCAGGTGCGGCACCCCTGGCATCCTGTCTTCACCCCTTGGCCTCATATTCTGCAACCGTGCATCATGCGCAAGCCCCGGTGTACAAGTGGACAGGCTGCAGGTTGCATGGACTCTGAAGTCCAGAACAGCCCTAAGAAATCTGTTGCCGGCAGCCTTCTTGGTCCCACGTGAGCAGTTCCTGAAGCAGGTTTTGGCCTGTCATTGAGACCAACCAGAATAACACAAAACGGTGCTCAGGTTCTCATGTCCTCCAGAACTCTGCATCAAGCTCAGAACTGAAATAAGAGCGGGGGGGGGGGGGAGTATCTTTCCAGCCCTGATCTTCAGCTCTCTCATCTGCATCTCGTGGAGGAGGCTGGGCAGCTCTGAATAAAGAAGGGGGGTGGCGGGTAGAGGGGGCATCCACGGGCACCTTCTGCCCACTAAGCAGCATGGTCCCATTTGGCTTCCATTCCTTAGTGCAAATTCACCTCCAGTAATGTTGCTGATGTGATGAGGACCACGTTTTCTCCACTCGCAGCCCCCTAAGGGATTTGAGTGACCATTTGGGGTTAGGGGGCATGGCTGCCAATCTCCAGGTGTGGCCTGGAGAACTGCCAGAACCACAACTGATGTCCACAACATAGGAATCGCCCCCCCCCCCCTGGAGAAAACGGCTGTTTGGGAGGGTCAACTCAGTGGCCTTCTTCCTCTCCCCACATCCTGCCCTCCATGGGCTCCACCCACAAAATCTCCAGGAATCTCCTCACTTGGAGCTGCTCAGTCACAGGAGGTTTGCTGGTTTGTTCTTCCCGGATGCCTAAAGGTACCACCTGATACCAGTTCTTCAGAGCCCTCTAGCATCCTCCTGGGGGGTACCTTTAGATCATATCCTAAAACTCCTCTCCCCAGCACTCTGGTGAACTTGAGACCCTGCAGTCGGTTTGTTGTTATTTCAGTTGTTCCGGAGTTTGTCTTATGGCTTGCCTGCAGTTTTTTATTTGGTTTTTGGTTATGTAACCAGCCTTTTATTCATTTAACCCTGCCACTTAGATGGCAACTTTCTAGCAAATTACTAGAATTCAAGGCAGCATATCATGACCTATAAAAACCATACAGTCCTTCTGACAACATGCCGAGCCTTTGATTGGCCCTCAAAGGGGACATGCCAATCTGAGGCTCTTACCCGCTCCCCTCCTCTTCCTCCATGCTGCTTCCACGAGGAGGCAGTGCCGGCAGGAGGTAACCTGGGGCATGGGTGGCCATCCCACCACGGCCTCACCATGCTTCCCGGCCTCCTGGGGTAGGGGGACAAATTTGAAAGGGTAAATGTGCTGCATGCCTACTTTGGTGCTACTGTGAATGCCTCTGCATTTGCTGCGGCAGCAATAAGAAGGACTTCAAGAAGGACATCGATAAAATTGAAAGGGTACAGAGGAGAGCGACGAAGATGATCTGGGGCCAAGGGACCAAGCCCTGTGAAGATAGGTTGAGGGACTTGGGAATGTTCAGCCTAGAGTAAAGGAGGTTGAGGGGGGACATGATAGCCCTCTTTAAGTATCTGAAAGGTTGTCACTTGGAGGAGGGCAGGATGCTGTTTATGTTGGCTGCAGAGGAGAGGACATGCAGTAATGGGTTTAAACTTCAAGTACAACGATATTGGCTAGATATCAGGGGAAAAATTTTCACAGTCAGAGTCGTTCAGCAGTGGAATAGGCTGCCTAAGGAGGTGGTGAGCTCCCCCTCACTGGCAGTCTTCAAGCAAAGGCTGGATACACACTTTTCTTGGATGCTTTAGGATGCTTAGGGCTGATCCTGCGTTGAGCAGGGGTTGGACTAGATGGCCTGTATGGCCCCTTCCAACTCTATGATTCTAAGACCCGCACAGAAAATGGTCTCCATGTGGAAGAATTTTTAGTGGAACATAAGGAGAGCCCCTCCACCCCCCACCCTGGGCCCCAGACGCCTGCAGACATACGAGTGCCTTCCTCTGGAACAGGAGGTTTGAGACAGGCCACCAAGAGAGCCAGCATGGCAGGCTCAGCAGGCTGACACACGTCTTTGTGAGTCCTGGGCTCACACACAGAGGGCTTCCCCAAGGCCAGTGTGAAGGTCTGCCCGGAAGCAACTGCTGCCAGTCTGAAGAGGCATTCACACGTTTGCACACGTACAAACACTCACGCGGCCAGGACACGCTCCGTGGGCACGGACTGACCCGCTTCCACTGGGGCATGGATGCCAGGAGAGGCTGGCAGGCAGGCAGGCAGGCAGATCAGGGGGGAAAGTGGGGCTCTGGAGAGATGATGAGTACATTTTCTAAACCGAATTGATCAGCATTAGCCCCCAGAGCAAAAGACCGGCCATGCTCACAGCCTAGCACCTCAACCTGTTTGGCATGCTAAGGTCAATCCTGGTTCAGACCCCCCCCCCTTTCCTGTGTGACGCTGGGTCAGTGGGCGTGAGAGGGGAAGGGGGGGTAACAACATGGCTTGCCCTACGCTCCTTGGAAGATGGGGGGGGGGTATAAAAGAACAGCCTGCCTGCCTGCCTGCCCCCACACCAAAGGCCCCACTCCCCCTGCCCAGTGAGACCTCCGGCGGGCTCCTGTCTTTTGCGCCCATCTGGGCTTAGACTGTGGCATGGCTGCAGCTGAAGCAGGAAGGGGGGAGGGGCAACAGTTGCTTGATGGGGACACCCTCCCACTTGTGCAATCCCTGCCAAGAGGATCGGGGCCAAGAGGAACTCCTCAGTGGGGACCTCAGCAGCACCCAGAGTGGGGTCCCGGGAGCCTGGGCAGGTGGGAAGGGCGTTCTTCCCCTGGGCAGGCTGGATTGGCACCCTTGGGCGCAGTCCCGGCCGCTGGCTGGAGGACGGAGGGCGCCCACTCGGCTTGTGCCTCCTTGGGTGTGCGATGCCGTTCGTGCGCCAGCCCAGAGAGACGCCATCCCGTGCCGGCCCTCTAGGAGCTCGCCCTGTCTGGCACGCCTGTTGCCCGCCACTGTGTTTTAGGAATTAGGGAAGGAGGCAGAGCACACAATGGGCCGCCCAGCTGGCTGCTTCCCGCCTGCTTGGGGGGGGGTGCATTTCGCTGCAATTACTCATGATGACGCTGGTGGGCATGAAACGACGTGGGCAGCCGGTGCTCGTCAAGCAGCCACGGCAGTCAAGGAAGCCTCCGCCCTCCCGCCAGCCCCGCCAGCTTAGTGTGTCTCAATATATTATTTATCTGTGTGTGTGTGTGTGTGTGCTTGTACACACAGAGTAAGTGTGTATCAGAGAGAGAGAGAGCGCACGCATTGCCCCATCATTGTGAAGGTTCTTCCCTGAATGACAACCAGCTGGTGGGGCTCTCAGGGGCCCTGGCTCAGTGGCAGAGCATCTGCTTTGCATGCAGGGGGTCCCAGGTTCACTCTCCGGCACCCCCAGGGAACAGGGACCAGGGTCCCTGTGATGGAGAAGAATCTCTGCCTGAAACCCGTCAGTAGACCTTCCTGGAGAAAGGGCCTGATCCAGCGGAGGGCAGCTTGGTTGCCTGTATCTTCTGCTGCTTGGGGAGGGCGGGGGCTGACGGGGCAGGCGGCTGCTTGGCGCGCAGACGGTCCTCGGCAGGGACCAGGCAGAAGGGGTGGGGAAGACCCGGAGAGCCACAGCCGGTCTGCGGGGACAAGGTGGGTCTTGAGGGACCAAGGGGGTGACCCCGTGGAAGGCAGCGTCCTGCGTTCTTGTGGCTGAGTGGAGGGCGAAGGGCGGGGGGGGGAGCCCCAGCTGCCTTGCCCTGAGTCCGGTCGCAGGCTGGACCCCTCTGCCTGGCAGCCCCTCTCCCACCCCACCCCCAGCCATTTCTTCAGGGGGGCGGCCAGCTTTGGGGCTCTTTCCCTCGGGTCCAGTTCTTGATGGGCAGCCATCCCAAGGAGGGGGTGGGAGGAGGCATTGGCGGCACTCTGCCAGGCCCCTCCCCTTCTCCGCTGGCACCGATTCCAGTGGCAGAGCCAATGCCTCAGTGGCGGCTCCCCTGGGTGCTGAGCCAATTGCATTGGCATGCCACTGTGGGGCACACGTGCCCCGGCCTGCCAAGCCCTCTTCCCAAGGAGGATGCCAGGGAGTGAGTGGCCCTGGGCCTTTTGCTTGTGGGCGCCGTCCCCTGGAGAGCAGGGCCCGAGGTGGCCCTTGTGCAACCAGAGAAGGTGCCCAGCATAGGCTGGGGCCATGGCCTCTGTCTGCATGTGCTGTGCCAGCCTGTGACGACGCTGTGCATGAACGCCCTCGGACTCATCCGCTGGCTCGGGTCTTGCAGGCAGGTGGCTTTCGGGGCTTCCTCCCTCCACAGAGTCCTTCCGGCTCCGGCTGGGTCTTCTGTTGCTCTGCTGCCTCCTGCTTTTCTGGGCACAGTTGTCTTTCCTGGTGGCTCCTCTCTTCTCCTGCCGCGGCCTCAGCGGGCTCATTTCTGTTCTCGGGGCTCAATTGGCTGCTGAACCCACAGATTTGTCCCTTAGGGTTGCCAAGCCCTGGGTTGGAGATACTGGAAGCCTGGAGGGACTGGGGGGCATGGTGCCTCTGGGCCCCCCCTCCAGAGCAGCTGTGTCCTCCAGGGCAAGGGACGCCTGCCGTCCAGAGAGCAGGGGTCATTCTGGCAGAACCTCAGGCCCCGCTGGGAGGCCGGCCGCCCTGCTTGGGGGTGCAGGGTCCCCCTAAAGCTCCAGCTCTGGACCAGCAGGGCAACAGGAGACCCGGGGTGCTGGCTGTGCCTGAAGGTCTCCCGAAAGCCTCCCAGGTTCCTCAGCAGCAGGGGCCATAGCTGAGCGCTAGTGCAGCAGTCTGGCCACGTCAGCTCCAGGCGCCCTTCCCAGGAATGACATTAAAAGTGTGGCCGTGCGCAGGGCCCGGAGAGCGCTCTGCTGAGAGCCTCCTTCCGGCGGCGGCTGAGCTGAGGAACGGGCTGCATGCATGCAGGGGCTGCGTCAGGAGAGCCGCCTCCGGCCACCCCTGCCTTCCATTAGCAGACAAAGTCTCTCCTTGAGGAGAGGAGGGAGGGGAGACGGCCCTCCTGACATCCTGCGGCACTTCTGTGACAATCGGCCGGAGGAAGGCCTTCCGCGTAGGGGCGAGCGCTTGAGTTTTGTGTCCCTTTGCAGTGGAAGAGCCTTGCTTGGTTTGGTGAAGTCGGCTGTGACATTTGTCTCCATCCCCGCTGTTTTCAGCAGCCAGCAAAGCCCCTGCCCAGCCCCATGGCTGCTCCCCGGGTGCCGCGGGTGGAGGGGGGCAGCGGGCAGCTTTCTCCGCCCAGGCAGGCAAGCAGGCCCTCCCGCCGCCCTTGTGCCCGTGCCTCAGATGCTGCCAGGCAGAGTTCCCCCCCTGGGAGCCCCGGCACCGTGGAAAGGGTGCCAAGGCGTTGGAGCAGGCAGAGGGGAGGCGAAGAGATGATGCTGGCAGAGTAAATAAGTCATTGCCATGCACACGCTGTGTTTTAGGATTAGGAGAGAAAGATTTATTTAAGGAATTACCATACTTGGATAGTGCAGAGGAGAGAGAGAGAGAGAGCCTGTCTACGTGGCTGCCTAGGAAAGAGAGAGAAAGAGAGATGAAGCTTCCGAGAAGGAGCCGGAAATTGCACCCAAGAGTAGCCACCTGGAGACAGACCAGAAGGGCACTTAACAGGAGAGAGAGGTCCTGACCTCCCTGACCTCCCTAATGGTCCTCTTGCTGCCCCCTTCAGGCTCTTCTCTTCTTCTCTTTGTACACCAGACATGGCCTATTCCGACCCCCTGCCCATCGGGCTCTGTGCAGCCAGGAGCCTAACCCCGGGCACCCTAACCCCACCGGAAGGGCCTGGGGAAGCAGGGGAGTGTTGGGATGGGGCTTGTCTTTGCGGGGGATTTCTGTCTTTGTTTCACATCCTTTGGGAAAGGAATCCCTTGGGTGGCCTGACCCAGCAGGGCCTTTATGGCTGGCGCAGGGGTGCTCCGTCTTCTCAGGGCTGGGGGGGGGCAACGGTAGGAGTCCTGGTTCTGCTGGTGGACCTCTTGAGGGCCCCTGGCTTGGTTGCCCAGAGAGACCACAGGCCTAATCCAAGACGGCTTCTCTTCCATTCCTGTGGGCCAAGGTCACCCGGCTCCCGTTCCATCCCCCCCCCCCGTTTCTCCTGCTCTGCTCAGCCTCATACGGACTTTCCTGTCCTCTGCCACAGGAAGCCCCTCTCCTGGCAGTCCCCCCCCCCAATTCCAGGTAGCTTCTTCCTGGCCAGGTTAATTAGCATGCGAGAGGGAAGCTGAATGGGGCCCAGCAACCCCCTCTCCTCCCTGCCCATTTGAAGTAGCAATGGGGGCATTCTGTCACAAGCGTCTCTGGCCCCCCCCATCCCCGTAGGCCCTGCCACCCTCGGAAGAACCGTCCTCTTCCAGACAGGCAGGAAAACCAACCGGCAGAGCTGAGCTGCCACATCGAGCGAGACTTGGCTGCCAGCGATCAATAGCAGCATCAGCTCCCCCCCATAATCGCCACAGAGGCCGGGCTGGTGGGGCTCTTCGCAGGGATGGCTCACCTGCCAAATCCCAGGGGGAGGGACCCTGGGTTTCCCTGGCAACAGGAGGCAGGATCAGTGCCACCCAAGTGCAGCTGAGCTAGCCAGGGGTCCCCAACCAGGAACTCCGAAGAACCCCCCTGCGCCCAGCCGGGAGGGGGAGCTGGCCCAGGGAAAGCCAGCCAAGCCTTCTGTGACAGAATGGCCTTCCTGGCAGGATGGGTGACCTGTCCAGTGGGGGGGGGCATGACCTCTGCAAAGTCCCTCCGTGCGGCCCTTCTGCCTCCCCCCCCCCACCGCTGCTGGGCTCCCAGCTGGTCTTCTCTCTCCCCCTGCAGCCATGGGGGTGCTGATGTCCAAGCGCCAGACGGTGGAGCAGGTGCAGAAGGTCAGCCTGGCGGTCTCGGCCTTCAAGGACGGGCTGCGAGAACGGCCTGCCGCCAAGCGCAAGTCCGAGGCAGCGGCCAGCCGGCGGGGGACCCTTGAGGACGTGGTGCAAGAGCTGCGAGAGGAGGAGGGCGAAGGGGGGTCTTCGGCCAGCCCGGCCCAGCAGGAGGACCCTGGTGTCCGCAGGGCGGCCTGGGAGCGCTTGCGGGACGGGCGAGGCGTGGAGCCTGAGGACTTCCACCAGGCCAGCCGCTTCACGCTGCCAGCCCTGGCCCGGCCCACCCTCGGGGAGCAAGACAAGGAGCCGGTCGAGATCCGCCTGGAGCAGCAGGAGCAGGTAGGCCCGGGGGAGGGGAGAGCAGGGGGCAGCCGGCCCAGGTGCCAGCTCTGGATTGGGAAGCCCCTGGAGATTCGAGGGTGGAGCTTGGAGAAGCGGAACAGCCCCGGCAGTCTAGCAGGTGCGGAATCGGGATCCTGCTGGCCTTCCTCCCCCGGAATGGAGCTTTTACCTTCTGAAAGGAAAACAATACTTTTAGAATGCAACTATGATGGGAGGTCCGCAGATTCATCTCTGGCCAACTCGGACCGTGTGCAGCTATCCTCTGTGTGCCCTGCGTTCAAGAGCTGACCTGGCTGTGTGGAGGGTCCGTCCAGGGGACTCAAGGAGGGCAGGCAGATAGCTTGGGAGGACAGAAGCATCTGGAAGACTCGTGCGTCCTCCGCCAGGAAACTGCCCAGAGCCCCTCCTCCCTCCCAGAGTGCCCAGGTAGCTGGACAGGCCAATGCCTCACCCTCAGGCTGCACGGTCAGCCAAGAGGCACAGGCCAGATCCAGACGCTTCACTCTGGGACTCTGACGCAGGGAGCGGGGGGGGGGAGGAGGGGGGAATAGCCGAGAACCCCCTGCATTGTGGGGGAGGGGGAGTTGGACTAGGTGACCCTTCGGGTCTCTGCCAGCCCTGTGTTTCTGTGACCCAAACCCATCTGGGTGCAAGTGGACCACATTTGCAAGGAAGATGGATCCCTCAGAACAGTACCAGAGAAACCCAGCCTGCTTTGGTGCCCACCGGACAGCACCAGCTTGTGCCTATGGGAAAAGAACCCCAGCAGGGGGTCAGGGGGAAGGGCTGGAGGGGGGGAGTCAAGAAACAAGGCCACAAAAACACCACCTTTCTCCATCCGAGCCCCCTCTTGGGCCAGCACAGTCAGGAGGGCACCGATCCTCGGCAGGGCTTGGCTGGCTCCTGGACAACAGCGGCACAAAGCCCCCCCCCCCACTCCCGAGATAACTGGTGTCTCCTGCTTGGGACAAGGGAAGCTCTTGAACCAGCTCTGACGGCGTCATAGTCAGCCCTGCAAGGCCGGTTTATAGTCTGACCCCCCCCCCCCCCCGAGGTAGACCGGGAGCTGAGACTAGCCGTGCCTGTCTAAAGTCAGTGAGTGAGCTTATGCTGCAGGTTAGATTTGAACCAGGGCCTTCCCAGGTCATAGAGTCCTAGAATCCTAGAGAGGGAAGGGGCCATGCAGGCCCTCTAGTCCCACCCCCTGCTCAGTGCAGGATCAGCCTCCAGCATCCAGGAGAAGGATCTGTCCAGCCGCTGCTTGAAGACGGCCAGTGAGGGGGAGCTCCCCACCTCCTTAGGCAGCCCCTTCCCCTGCTGAACTAGACTCCTAGAATCCTAGATTAGGAAGGGGCTATAGAGGCCACCTAGTCTCACCCCCTGCTCAGTGCAGGATCAGCCTCAAGCACCCAGGAGAAGGATCTGTCCAGCCGCTGCTTGAAGACGGCCAGTGAGGGGGAGCTCCCCACCTCCTGAGGCAGCCCCTTCCACTACTGAACTAGACTCCTAGAATCCTAGAGTGGGAAGGGGCCATGCAGGCCATCTAGTCCCACCCCCTGCTCAGGGCAGGATCAGCCTCCAGCATCCAGGAGAAGGATCTGTCCAGCCGCTGCCTGAAGACGGCCAGTGAGGGGGAGCTCCCCACCTCCTTAGGCAGCCCCTTCCACTACTGAACTAGACTCCTAGAATCCTAGAGTGGGAAGGGGCCATGCAGGCCATCTAGTCCCACCCCCTGCTCAGGGCAGGATCAGCCTCCAGCATCCAGGAGAAGGATCTGTCCAGACGCTGCTTGGAGACGGCCAGTGAGGGGGAGCTCCCCACCTCCTTAGGCAGCCCCTTCCACTGCTGAACTAGACTCCTAGAATCCTAGAGTGGGAAGGGGCCATGCAGGACATCTAGTCCCACCCCCTGCTCAGGGCAGGATCAGCCTCCAGCATCCAGGAGAAGGATCTGTCCAGACGCTGCTTGGAGACGGCCAGTGAGGGGGAGCTCCCCACCTCCTTAGGCAGCCCCTTCCACTGCTGAACTAGACTCCTAGAATCCTAGAGTGGGAAGGGGCCATGCAGGGCCTCTAGTCCCACCCCCTGCTCAGTGCAGGATCAACCTCAAGCATCCAGGAGAAGGATCTGTCCAGCCGCTGCTTGAAGACAGCCAGTGAGGGGGAGCTCCCCACCTCCTTAGGCAGCCCCTTCCACTACTGAACTAGACTCCTAGAATGCTAGAGTGGGAAGGGGCCATGCAGGCCATCTAGTCCCACCCCCTGCTCAGGGCAGGATCAGCCTCCAGCATCCAGGAGAAGGATCTGTCCAGCCGCTGCTTGGAGACGGCCAGTGAGGGGGAGCTCCCCACCTCCTTAGGCAGCCCATTCCACGGCTGAGCTAGACTCCTAGAATCCTAGAGTGGGAAGGGGCCATCCAGGCCATCTAGTCCCACCCCCTGCTCAGTGCAGGATCAACCTCAAGCATCCAGGAGAAAGATCTGTCCAGCCGCTACTTGAAGACAGCCAGTGAGGGGGAGCTCCCCACCTCCTTAGGCAGCCCCCTCCACTACCCAACTAGACTCCTAGAATCCTAGAGTGGGAAGGGGCCATGCAGGCCATCTAGTCCCACCCCCTGCTCAGGGCAGGATCAGCCTCCAGCATCCAGGAGAAGGATCTGTCCAGCCGCTGCTTGGAGACGGCCAGTGAGGGGGAGCTCCCCACCTCCTCAGGCAGCCCATTCCACTGCTGAACTAGACTCACAGAATCCTAGAGTGGGAAGGGGCCATGCAGGCCATCTAGTCCCACCCCCTGCTCAGGGCAGGATCAGCCTCCAGCATCCAGGAGAAGGATCTGTCCAGCCGCTGCTTGGAGACGGCCAGTGAGGGGGAGCTCCCCACCTCCTCAGGCAGCCCATTCCACTGCTGAACTAGACTCACAGAATCCTAGAGTGGGAAGGGGCCATGAAGGCCATCTAGTCCCACCCCCTGCTCAGTGCAGGATCAGCCTCAGGCATCCAGGAGAAGGATCTGTCCAGCCGCTGCTTGGAGACGGCCAGTGAGGGGGAGCTCCCCACCTCCTTAGGCAGCCCCTTCCACTGCTGAACTAGACTCACAGAATCCTAGAGTGGGAAGGTGCCATCCAGGCCATCCAGTCCCACCCCCTGCTCAGTGCAGGATCAGCCTCCGGCATCCAGGAGAAGGATCTGTCCAGCCGCTGCTTGAAGAGGGCCAGTGAGTGGGAGCTCCCCACCTCCTTAGGCAGCCCTTTCCACTGCTGAACTAGACACCGAGAATCCTTGAGTGGGAAGGGGCCATGCAGGCCATCTAGTCCCACCCCCTGCTCAGTGCAGGATCAGCCTGAAGCATCCAGGAGAAGGATCTGTCCAGCCGCTCCTTGAAGACGGCCAGTGAGGGGGAGCTCCCCACCTCCTTAGGCAGCCCTTTCCACTGCTGAACTAGACACCGAGAATCCTTGAGTGGGAAGGGGCCATGCAGGCCATCTAATCTAACCCCCTGCTCCGTGCAGGATCAGCCTAAAGCAATGTCCAGCTGCTTTTTGAAGACTGCAAGTGAGGGGGAGCTCCCCACCTCCTTAGGCAGCCCATCCCACGGCTGAACTAGACTCCTAGAATCCTAGAGTGGGAAGGGGCCATACAGGCCATCTAGTCCACCCCCTGCTCAGTACAGGATCAGCCTCAAGCATCCAGGAGAAGGATCTGTCCAGCCACTGCTTGAAGATGGCCAGTGAGGGGGAGCTCCCCACCTCCTTAGGCAGCCCCTTCCACTGCTGAACTAGACTCCTAGAATCCTAGAGTGGGAAGGGGCCATGCAGGCCATCTAGTCCCACCCCCTGCTCAGTGCAGGATCAGCCTCCAGCATCTAGGAGAAGGATCTGTCCAGCCGCTGCTTGAAGACGGCCAGTGAGGGGGAGCTCCCCACCTCCTCAGGCAGCCCCTTCCCCTGCTGAACTAGACTCCTAGAATCCTAGAGAGGGAAGGGGCCATGCAGGCCTTCTAGTCCCACCCCCTGCTCAACGCAGGATCAGCGCAGAGCATCCTAAAGCAAAGGTCCCAGCACAGTCCCTCCCCAGGGGTTGTTTCGGCCCCTGCAGGGTCATAACAGGGTCAGCGTGTGTGCCCCCCCCCCAGAGCCCCCTCCTCGTTCCTGGCTCTTGCAGGTGACCAACGACGAGATGTGTGACGTCTGCGAGGTGTGGACGGGCGAGAGCCTCTTCCCCTGCCGCGTCTGCACTCGGGTCTACCACGACGGCTGCCTGCGCCAGATGGGCTTCCTGGCCCCGGACAAGGCTGGCGACCTCATCGAGGCCGCCCACACCGAGACCGGCTGGAGCTGCCACCGCTGCGTACGTGGGGGAGGGGCGGGGGGAGGGGGGCCAGCAAGGCCGGGGGGCCCGGGATGGCCACGGGGGCTGGCTCCGTATGGGGGGTATTTGCACACCGGCCGCTCATGGTAACTGTAGGAGGGGAGAGACTGAAGGAGTCGGGGTCCTTGACCCTGGGCGCGCAGGAGGCAGGAGGAGCGGGGGGGGGGGGTGCAAGGGGCCGGGGTGCTCAGCCCCTGGTGCCCCGACACAAGTAGCTGTTTGCATTTTGGACCATTGTCCTAAGAAACAAGCCAGTGTGGTTTTGCAGCTAAGAGCTGCGGACTCTGTCTTGAGTTCTGGAGAACTGGGTTTGATTCCCCACCCAGCCAGCTGGGTGACCTTGGGCCAGCCCCAGAAGGTGCCAAACCAGGGCCTCCTCCTCCGGCCTGGGTTCGAACCTTGCTCGGCCCGTCTGTCGCTCGTCAGGAGGAAAGTGGGGCCTGGCTCATGCTTGGGGCGAGGACTCCTCTGCTGCTTAGAGAACCGTGTTCTGCCCCCCTCCAAGTGACCTGTTCCCTGCCTGTTTTGTTCTGCAGACGGGGGCTGCACTGGGACTGCATTTGAGGCTTGCTCTGTTCCTTTTCTTCTTTTGCTGTGCCACGAAAGGCTCTCTGTCAGTCTTGCTCCCTCCCCGTTTGGTAAGGCAGCCCAGCTGATGACTGTCCTTTTTTTCTTGCCCCCCAGGACAACCTCAACCTCCTCCTCACCGAAGAAGAGATGGGCACCCTGGCAGAGGCGTTCAAGCAGAGCAAGGTCACCCCAGGTAACACTCCAGAGAGGGCCTTTCTCCCCACCCCAGAGCAGGAAGCAGATCCAGGCAGTGGCACCAACCAGGGCTGGCAACAGCAGGCACAGGAGGCCAAGTTCCACCTCCGCCTGCCCTGTGGCCCGCCAGGATGCCGCTCGCCGTGTCTCTGCCTGTGGGGCTCCCCAGCTGGTGCTTTGGGTGTTTGGGGCCTTATGGGAGAAGGCCAGGAGGGTCACTGGAGGGATGCCCCAGCCAGCACTTGCAGGGGAGGGACGCAGATGGGGCAGGCGCTGGCAAGAGGGACCCACAGGCGGGGGTGGGGCAAGCAGCTGACTGTGTTGAAAGGGGTCTATGGGGGGGGGCTGGACACTTGTCTGCACAGGGCCCCTCAGATCTCGGGGAGAGCCCCCCGAAGGTTGGGGAGGGTTCTGCCTGCTCTTGGCACTGGGCCTGCCCCCCATCCATCCTGCCCATGTGGTGGCTCCACAGACCAACCGCTGTGCCTGGAGGACTTCCTGTGCTACAAGCGCCTGGTGAGCCAGCGGGCAGAGGGAGAGCCATGCGACGCGGAGCAGGATGAGTGCCACGCCCTGCAGTTTGCGGCCCTGGACCCCGAGAAGAAGGGCCGTGTGGAGTGGGCAGATTTCCTCTCCCACGCGTCCATCCTGCTGCTCCAGAGAACACGCCCGCAGGTACTTCCCCACGGGGGCTGTGCGGGGGAGAGGGGGCACCGGCGGGTGGGGCTGACCCCGTCCCTATTAGTCCCTGGCCTGCTTCCTCGCAAGGACATTTTCTCAACCCTTGAGAAAGGGAGACTTTGGGGGGCTTCAGCACCCTTCCTTTCAGTGTGAAGACCCCCCCCAGCTTCCCCCTTCTGCTGACAGGAAGTGTCCCTCGGCCCCTCCTGGGCTGGAAGGAAGGCTCACTGTCGTGAGAGAGGTGCTCGCCTTGCACGGGAGTGACTCTGAAGTGGGGGGAGGGATTTCTATTGCCTGGGGGTCACTTGTCGTTTCAGACCTCTCCAGGCCTCCTCTGGAGGCTGGCAACCTTGCCTGAAGCAGTCAGGAGGTGAAGGGGGAAAGCTGGACAGGCCAGGCCAGGGGACTCGGATGGAGCCATGGACCAAGTGGGGACCCAGGAGGCAGCCCCCCTCGGATCCCGAATGGCCTAGGCCGGGCCAGCTCGCTAACTAGGACTTGTCTGCAGATCTCAGTTCTAGAAAGGCCGGGCAGAGACGGGTTCAGCTGGCAGCCAGACATGCCACGCCCTGGGATGGGGGGTCTAGTGGGGGGGGCAGGAGGGGCGAGGCAGGTCTGGGGCAGCCTGAATCAGTGGGGCGCTGCTCCATTAGCCCAAGCAGACCACCCCCACGTCCCCCGTGGCACAGAGACCGCAGAGCCTCATGAGGACGTGAAGCAGACGTGAAGCCTTGGAGGGAGGCGGACAGGCTCCGAGTCCTGGGGCAGCCTGGCAGGTGGGAGGCGGGGCGGGCGGAATGCACTCTGCACGGGCCCCGGGCCCCGCCCTCCAGGCCTCTCTCCCTTCCTTCCCTCCCTCCCTCTGCAGAACTCGCTGCTCCACCTGCTGACGGGCAAGGAGAGGGAGCGGGCGCGAGCCGCCTTCCGGGCCCGGGACCAGCACGGGGATGGTCTGCTCAGCGAGGCCGAATGCCGGCTCACCCAACACACGTGGTTCCGCAAGCGGCACAAGGAGGCCTCCTCCTGCAGCGTCAGGTGCCACCTCCCCCCACCCACACTATGGATGGCTGGCTGGCTGGGGATCCCTCTGGCCCATCTCATTAGGGTGCCTCCGGCCCATCGCGTCGGGGCTCTTCCTGGTGGTCCCACCTGCCCAGTACCCAGAGGCAGGCAGTGTGCTGAGCCCCCCCCCCAGCTGCCCTCTCCAGCCCACGGAGGGGCTCTTCGGCCTCCGGGCTGTGCGGAGCTGAGGGCGCCTCCACGGGCGCCTTCATAGAGCGGAGAGGCTGGGGCACACCCAGCAGCTGCTTGGGTTGCCAATGTCTGTGGGCGGCCTGGAGACCGCCCCGAATCACAAAGCGAATGGCAGGTCCCCACGGAAGTCTCTCTCCTCCCCGAACTCTGCCCTCCTCGGGGTCTTCCTCTCCCACAGCTGGCAGCCCTCAAATGCCCTTCTGGGGGATTCAGCCTCACCACCTGGGCTGTGCCCCCTGCCCCTGTCCCCAGCCCCCCAGGAACTCCCCATCCCATCAGTGATGACCTGGGTGCCGCCATCAGGGCTGCTGGCACAGGGAGGGTGGGCCCTGTGGCACAGCACCTACCCGTGGCCCTGCCCCCAAACCACCTTCCTCGGGCATCTCCAGCCTGGGGCTGGCACCCGGGCATCCACGCAGCCTGGCACAGACAGGAGATGGTGGGGTGCCGGTCTGGGAGGACGCTTGCCCACCTGGGAAGAGGCTCCCCGCCAGCATTGCCCGGTGTGATCCTGGGGTGCCCTTGCTCCCTTGCAGCATCAGCCACGTGGGCCCCATGTCGGAGAACAGCCCGGCCAGCAGCGGCGGCAGCGGGAGCCGGGAGAAGGGGCTGCTGAGCCCAGAGTCGGAGGAGCCCAGGTAAGCACAGGGCAGCTTTGACCCCCGGCCTCCTTTGGCCTCCTGGCCGCTTCCACGCCTGCCGACAAGGCCCACGCTCAGACGGCTCCCGTTGTGAGGCTGCCAGATCTCTCCCTCGCATGAAGCCGCCTGCAGCTAGATGTCCAGAAGGTCGGCCGTAGCACCAGGGCTTGCCCAAGGTCTCCCCCAGAGGCCTGTCAGGAGGAGAGGGGCCGGGGCTCAGCGATGGAGGCTCTGCTTGTCGGGCACAAGGTCCCTGGTTCAAGGCTGGGGGAAGGAGGAGCTCTCTCTGCCGGAGCCCCTGCCCACCTGAGCGGAAAGGGACGGAGGGTCCCGTCCAGAGTGAGGGAGCTGCCTGCGTGTAGATGCGTCTGTGTGCGCAGCGTGGGTGCCTTGGAGGGAAGAGGGTCCGATCCTGGCAGCCAGGCAGGGCAAGTCCTTGGAAGAGAGGCCACCAAGGAAGGCTCTGGCCTGGCTTCTGTTGCTCCCCCCCCCTGCCTCAGTTTCCACAGCAGCTGCCGTGCTTCTGACGCCCAGCCTCTCCCTGCGCTCTGAGCAGGCTCCTCCGTTGCCACAGCAACCGTTGGCCGACCAGCCGAGAGCCTCCTCCCTGGGCCGGAGATGACACCCTGTTCGGCAGGGAGAGGTGGGCGAGACAGAACAACAGCCCCCCCCCCACCACCACGGAGGTGGGAGGGGCTCCAGAGGCCACGGCGAGATCCGAGCGAGACGGCCGCCCTCCCGCCGCACCCACTCCGCTGCCATCTGCTTGCCGCTTCCCCCTCCGCCTCGCCTGCCAGGCCTGCCAGCTGGCTGTCACTCAGAGCGGGGGCGCTGGAGCAAGGGGGGCAGCTGTGCCCACCCCCCCCCCAAAAAAGGGCTGCTCGCGGCTTGTCAGAAGAAGGGCCGGGCCCGCAGCACTCGAGGGGCCAGAGGAAGTCCTTGGCAGCCAGGTGGGCTTGGCCCGTGCCGGAGGACAGAGTGGGCCGGGTGTTCCCCCAGCACCTACTGACCACGGAGGGGAGCCCCAGGGGTAGCTCTGGAGGGTGGGCTGGGCAGCACGGTGCCCCACAGGGAGAGATGCCTTGCTTTCCTGACCAGGCCTTCCCCCATCTCCAGAAATTGCCTGGCTCAGACTTGGCGGAGACGGTGGGATCGAGGGAGGCCTGACGGGGCATGCATGCAAGGGCAGAGGGGGCTGCCACAGGCAGGCAGGCAGGCAAGCGGGGGGGCACCTGAGGGACAGGCAGTGGTTGCAGCCCCACGGGTGCTGGGGCGGGCCTTCTGCAGGCCAGGGTTCAGGAGCACTTTAGGGGGCCAAGTCCCCCATTCATGCCAGGGAAGCTGGCTGGGCAGCCTTGGGCCAATCACAGGCTCCCGGTCTAGCCTGCCTTGCAGGGTTGTTGTGAGGATGAGTTGGAAGGTGGGGAGAACTGTGAAAGTTGCTTTGGGTGCCCGCTGGGGAGAACGGTAGAGAATGAATGAAGGAACGGAATAGCTGTCCTTCTGTCCGCCAGTGGCTCTTGCCATGCTGACCCGGGGGGGGGGGAGCATACTCTGCCTTGCCAACCTCTGCCTTCCCCCTTTCTCCGCAGCCGGACGGTCGACTGGCCAGCCTTCTTGAGGGAAAGTACGGTTTACATCCTGGCAGCCCGGCCCAACAGCCCCGCGGTCCACCTCCGGCCCTTGGCGTGAGAGGTCTGCTGCCCCAGGGCTGACGGAGGTGGGCTTGGCTCACGGGCCAAGGAGAGGGACACCAGCGGCACGTGGGGACCCTGGACTGACCCGGGAGCACGTGGCGGGCAGCATGCCAAAGGGACGTCGGCCTCCCGGACTGGGTGAGTGGGAGGGAGGGGCATGGCAGGATCAGCCTCAGCCTCTCTCCCCCCACCCTGGACATGCAGACCCTGCTGGACTGGGACGAGACCCCCACCTTGCCCAGCAATGCACTTTCTGCTTGGCCCCAAGACTAGGCTGGATGCGGCCTGCTTCCCCCTCGTCATCTGTCCGGCTGTGACAGGGCTGGACACAACCTTCCGTCCACCTTTGCCTTCCGCTTCGTTCAGAGGGAGCTGCTGCTGCTGCTGCTGCTCCCTGTCCACCTCCACGGCCGGTTCCTCGTCTTAGAGGACTGTCGGTCCACACATGGGGGGGGGGGCAGCATGCTCCCTCCCTCCTGGCAGCCCGTTGGCTCCCAATTGGCTCACACTCATGCGTTGCATCTACATTCTGGATTGTTATTGGCCACCGGAAAAGCTAACATGTGCTTCGTGGCCACATTCTGATTTCCGATTGGCTAAAAGAAGGCTGACCTCGCACATTCCGAGATGTTGCCTCCTGGCATCGGCCTCCCTGCAGTCGGTGCAGGACAGAGCTGGATTCACGGAGAGAAGAGGGGGGGGGTCAGTGGCTCAGCGTTGCAGCCTCTGCTTGCCTGCAGCAGACCCCTGGCTTGGTCCACAGGATGGATCTCCTGTTGAAATTACAGGGGGGATGGAAAAGACCCTCCCCAGCCAGAGACCTTGGAGAGCAGCTGCCAGCCTGAGCAGGCAAGAGTGCCCTGGATGGACCAAAGGTCTGCATCGTCAGAGGCGGCCTTCTGTGCCTTTGCATGTGCCTGAGGGTCAGAGGGCCGCCCTGGGGCAGGAGGGCAGTGGCAGGCTGGAGCGCCCCGTCTGCCACCTTTGGAGATGACGCCAGCACCTCTGAAGCTCCCCCCTTAGAGCAGTGGTCCCCAACCTTTTTATCACTGGGGACCGGTCAACGCTTGACAATTTTACTGAGGCCCAGCAGGGGATGTAGTCTTTTGCAGAGGGACATCGCTGCCACCGCCTGAGCCCTGCTCCACTTGCTTTCCCGCTGGCACCCCTGACTTCCCGCTGTCCACTGGGGGGCTCTTGCCAGCAGCAGCTGCGCAGTGCCATGCCAAGGGGGAGCCTCAGCCATGGCGGCCACCGGAGAGCATCAAAGATGAGCAGCAGCCAGGGAGGAGGACGAGGAGGAGCCGCGGCCCGGTACTGACTGAGCTACGGACCGGCACCGGTCCCCGGACCAGGGGTTGGGGACAACTGCCTTAGAGGATGCAGGAAATGAGCCCCAGAAGAGGGTGGGGGTGAACAGTTGGCCCCCATGTCTGGACCCCTGTTCAGGGGGCCAGAGAGCAGCCAGCTGGGAGCGTGTGGCACCGGCCTGTTCTGAGCCAGAAGGGAATTTGTTCTCCATCCGAACTGCCGTTGCTGAGCCAGGCCCAGCTGGATCCCACCAGGAATCGCCTGTTTCCCTCTGGGCAAGCCAATGCCCTGGGGAGCCCCAGGGGAGAGGGAGGGAGAGGAGGCAGGTGCCCCCATGCCAGTTCCTGGGGCTAGGAGAGCTCCCCCGCATCCCCTGCTGCCTCCAGCCCCTGGGAGGGCATTCAGCTTGGAGAGGGCTGGGCCAGAGGTGCTGAATGGGACCGAGACCCTGGTGGGCCACCAGGAGGAAGTCCTCCCCCCCCCTCTGCCCAGTCCATTCTCTCTCCTGTTCCTGACCCTCTTCCTTCCCTGGGGCCGTCCTCTCTGCTCAGGAGCTGGGACTGCCTCTGCCAGACCCAGTCCTGTTCTCTGTCCCTCGCAAGGCTTTTCTTGTGCATTATGGGTAACCGATCACCAGGAGGACGACAGCAGCCTTATCTAGAGTCAGACCAGGCCAAGTCCGGCTTGCTGAGAGGCTGGGTGTGGCAGGTGGGTCCCGCCATGACCTGGCTGAGCCCTTGGGACAACCTGGGCAAAGGGCTTCCAGCCGGGGCCTGATGCTGGCTTCCAGCTCAAGTGTTACCCACTGCTTCTCCCAGGCCAGGCCAGGCCAGGCCAAAGGATTCCTCCTCACTAGCAGGCACAGGGATCACTCAAGCCTCTGCATGGCCCGCAGAAGGTCCCCGGTTCCACCCCAGACTGCATCTCCAGTCCGAAGGGCCAGCCGGGAGGGGTGGGAGAGACCTGGAGAGCCCCTGCCAGTCGGAGCAGACCAGCCTGACTGACGAACCAACCAGGGCTCTGATGAAGTAGAAGGCGGCGGGGTGGGTGTGGATTTCTGGGCCAACACACAATATCACACGGAGGGCAGGAGAGGTGGCTGGTGGAGCTCCCCTTGCTGGAAGAGGGTGAGGAGTCTCTCCCCCCCCCCCACTGGCAAGCACTCATTGGCCTCGGGAAGGGGCCCGTGCCCCACTCCTTCCCCACCCATGAAGAAGCCAGGCCCCACGGAGGCAAGGCGTTCCTGCCCCTCTCGTGCTTAGTGCTCTTAAATTAGTGTGGCTGGAGGGGGTTCTGCTCCAGTGGTTCCCTCCCCCCCCCCCTATCTGGGGCTGCCCTTTTCCCTCTGCAGTGCAGCTGGAGGCACATTCTGCTTTCTAGGGTTGGAAGAAACCCACCCCCAGTACCACCCTCTCCCCTCCCCCAGTCAAAGCAGGTAGGTGTTCACTTTTCTAGGGCCGGGGGGGGGCAGTTGGGGCCCGAGGCCAAGGAGATGCCAACTCTTGGGAGCCAGGCTGCAGAGACACTGGTCATATCATGACCCCCCCCACACACACACACACACACTCCTGCCCATTCACCCTCCAGGCGCCCCTCCTCACTCCTGTACAAAGGAAGCCCAAATGCTGTCATCCGAATAAATTGTGTACATTGAAAGGCTTCTTGGTTTGGGCATCGTTTATTCTGGTTTCACAGCTGCAGGGGAAGAACAAAGAGCTGCACAAAATCTCACCATGGCCCCCCAAAACTCTTCCTCTCCAGGTAAGTGGCTTCAGAGTTTTCTCAGTTTGAGTAGTTCAGCAGTGGAAGGGGCTGCCTGAGGAGGTGGGGACAGAACAAGGAAATTGGCAATTTACCTGCTGAAATCATTTTTTTCTCACGCTTTTGGGAGCCCATAGGATGGGGACCCCTTGGTCCAATCTTCATGAAACATGCAGGAGAGCTTTGGGGGGGGGTCTTCCCTCCGTCCCCTGCAAGTTTCAGGAAGATTGCACCAGGGGGTCCCATCCTGGGGGCTCCCAAGGAACATTCCCCATAGAAGTCTATGGGGAAACATGTTCAGCCTAAAGAATCTGACACTCCATTGTAACCAATGGAGCGGATAGGGGCACCCTCTTTGGGATCCCGTAGCATTGGACCCCGTGGTCCAATCTTCTTGAAACTTTCAGGGGACTCAGGGAAGACCCTCCCTGAGATCCTCAAGAAGTTTCAGGGGTGCAACTTGCACCCCCTCCCTCCCAGCCCCCGGGGAAGGCGGGGGAAGGCTTTCCAATGCAAGTCAATGGAGACATTGACTTGCATTGGCTCCAAACAGTGGCCAGGAAGGGACTCTCTCTCCCAGGTGCAGGGGAACCTGTGGCTGGCAGCCTAAGCAGCCTCCAGGTGAGAACTGCAGAACCAATAAGGTCCACTGAGTTCTCACCTGGGTTCCCCTGCAGAGGAGAGGGGGGGCCTGCACTGGCCTGTGGGGGGGATATCCCTGCACCACTAGGAACACTAGTGGCTCAGGGATGTCAACCTCCAGGGGAGACCTGGAGATCCCCCCAGAAACCCCCAGTGAAGCTGTAAAGCTTCACGGCGCCTACGCACTAACCCAGGAGAGCCTCAGAAAGCAAATGGAGGAGCTCAGAGGCGAATCTGGATGCTCCATCCATGCTGTGGACTCATCACTGGCTCTCCCATCCAGCCTCCCCCCTCTAACAAATACAAAGCAAGAGGAAGACTTGCTTTTCACAACCCAAAGGTGTATCAAAGCAGCTTCCACTCACCTTTCCCTTCCTACGCTTGGGCCACCGCCCTCAAACACCACAAATCCAACTGCTCTACTCAGGCCACATCCTGAGAGAGCCCTGGCAGAGCTGTTCTGGGAGAACAGCCCTGGCAGCAGCAAAAAGACACATTCCCCCCCCCCAGAAGTCCACACACGGCGCAGTGGACACTGGTGGGGAATCCAACAACCTAACAGGCCACCGCCTCAAACCACCTCTAACCCAACTGCTCTACTCAGGCCACATCCTGAGAGAGCCCTGACAGAGCTGTTCTGGGAGAACAGCCCTGGCAGCAGCAAAAAGACAAATCGGCGCACGCACAACAACAAACTCCTCCTGGGCACCCACTGAGAAATGCTCAGTTACTTCTTGGGTTTACCTTGAGCTCTAAGCCTCACTTTGGGACTGGGAAAAGTTTTCCAAATGGGTGGCATGACTGAGGGACCCAGATTTAATCTCTGGCCCTCTGGTGATTGCAGAATTTCTGTTTGTGTGGTTGGGGGGGGGCAATTTAGATTGGCCAGGGCACTGGTCCTGTCTGAATTTTTACCTTGGGCGAGCGTTTTTCATCCCCGCCACCCAGAACAGACTCAGAGAGGTTGCAGTCACGGCAATTCTGTGCTCACCTCAATCCTCCTCCAAGAATAGTTCTGGATGGCCAAGAGCCGGCAAGTTGACCTTGAGGAAGACCAGTTGCTGGACTCTTTTGGGCGCCAGGCGGGAGCGATACTCGCAGACGGTGCTGCTCGCATGAGAAAATGCCCGTTCGCTCTGGACGCTCGTTGGCGGGCACGAAAGGTAGACACGGGCCAGGCGGGAGAGGGCCGGCCAGACCGCCTCCATCCTGGCCCAGTATCTCAAGGGACAGGCGTTCTCGGACTCCTGGGGCTCACCGAGGTAAGCCCTCACCATCCCTGACGCACTGTCCTCCCTCGGGCGCCCGCTGCCCTCAAGAGAAGGAGTGGCCTGGAGGAACCCCAGCAAGAAGTTGCCCTGCTCAGCCTTCTCGCTGGGGTGGCCCGCAGTGGCTGATGTGCCAGCAGAGCCTGGGGGGGAAGGAGCAGCGGACGTGCTGGCTCCTTCCTCCCCTGCCTGGCCTGACACCTCAGCCTCCTTGGACTTCCACCAGACAAGCCTCTGAATGAGCAGCTCACGCCATTCAGGAAGGCTCCTCTCCCTCTCTGCTAAGCTGCCCTTGACGCGCGGATCACACATGGCGGCGAGCCTGTATGTCACAGACTTGCAGAGGGGTTCAAAGTGGCTCTCAAGCCCTCTCAGAAGCCTCCTCGCAAGCGCACGCACGGCTGGAACAGCGTCTGCACGTCCTCGAGCCAGGTCCAGGAAGGGGGCCAGCACCACACGGGCCTTGTGGACCATGGGCACGACCAGACCCAAACTCGCCGTGTCAGACGAGAGCATCTCCATGGAAGTCTTGAAGGGCCCAAGCACTTCCACGGTCTGAGAAATGATCTCCCACTCTCGGTGGGTGAGCCACTCCCCAGGCATAAACATCCTTGTCTCCTGGACAAGGGCGTCTAAGGCTCTCCTCTGCTCCACCAAGCGCTCAAGCATGGCGCGGGTGGAGTTCCAGCATGTGCTGACGTCTCTGATAAGGCAGTGCTGCGGCACGCCCATCAGGACCTGCTTTCTCTCCAGCCTCAAGACGTCGTACGAGCTGTGAGAGAAATGCGCCACGATCTTCCGGCACTTCTCGATGAGATGCCTGAAGTCAATGGCTTCGGCGGATGAACCGGTTCCCTTGGAGCCGATCCCAAGGGCATCCTTAACCACGAGGTGGAGAAGGTGGGCCGCACAGGAGATGTGCTTCAGGCCCATGCCCTTGACCGCCTTGGTCATGTTGAGGGCACCATCTGTCACCAAGAAGCCCTTGGTGACCCCCGTCCCACTGCCTACCCAGCCATCTACCATTCTACGAATGGTGCCCTCGATGTTGTCTGCCGTGTGCCGCACATCGAAGGGTTCGATGTGCAGCAAGGCATGGCGATAGCCTGCCCGGCAGCCCTCACCCTGCCTAACAGGCTCAACCCCACCCAGCACGTCCCACCAATGTGCAGTCAGCGAGATGTACGCATCTTGCACATGACATGACGTCCATATGTCTGACGTGAAGTGTACGGTCCCTGAAGCTCGGGACATCTCTACCTCCACGCGGCACCTGGCTGCCCTATAAAGAGAGGGCAACACTGTCCTGCTAATCGTGTACCAGGTGGATATGCGACGGCATAGTCGGTGGAAGTACATGTCATCGGTCAGACGAAAGGGGTACCCACCCACGGCCATGAGCGCAGCTAGGTCATGGTTCGCGGCCCTACACCCTGCCTCAAACCCCCCTTTTGGCATGCCACTGCCAGCCCGGGCAAGCATCTCCACCATGGTCGCTTGCCTCCCTCTAACTCCACCCGCCCCCTGAGCAGAACTCTTAGGGAGAGCTCTCGAGGTGGAGGTCCCAGGGAGACTCTCCAGCCCCGTGCTGGTAGGTTGTGCCTGCGCAGGCACCCCACTGCCAGCCTGTCTCTCCCCCTGAAGCAGGACAGCCTGGTGGTGCCTCTTCAGGTGGTTCATGAGGCCGCTAGTTGTGTAGTGGCGCTCCTGCCTTCCACGACTAACCCTCTGCCTACAGAGCTGGCACTCTGCTAGGTGGGTTCCCTCCACTATCTGGAAGTAATTCCAGACTTTGGAGCCTTTGGACGACGCAGGCTGGCTTGCAGCCTGCGAAGTCCTCTGAGCTGCCTCCTGTGAGGAGCTCGGGCCGGACACACCGTGTCCTGAGGTGGGGACAGAAAGAGGTGAGAGAGGGGGAAGGGGTCGAGATGGTGGGGCAGGGGGTGCCACCTCCATCTCTCCCTCTTGCACCACCTCAACCATCTGCTCCTGTTCCCCCCCCAATTGAAGCCTGCTGGATCCTGGAGGAGAGAGGGGAGTAGACTGGCGGGCCAGTCCTTCACATCTCCTCCAGGGCTCTCTGCACCCCCGAGGCGATGCCTGGGGACATGAAGGACAAGCCACTCATGTCCCCAAGGCTCACCCCGAGGGAGAGATCAGGCAACTCCTCCTGACGCCCCCATGCCTCGCTAGCAAAAGGAGCGGCACGAGGGGCTGCCTGATCAGCAGGCCCCGCAGAAGTGCCAGCAAAGACCCCTGCCTGCCGCACCTTAGAAGGGGGCGCCCCGGCAGCCGCCTCAATAAAGAGACCCTTGCAGACACTCTTTATTGCACCACTCTGGCCAGAGGTCGGGGTGGTGGA
Organism: Paroedura picta; assembly: GCF_049243985.1. NCBI lineage: Eukaryota > Metazoa > Chordata > Lepidosauria > Squamata > Gekkonidae > Paroedura > Paroedura picta. Next base: position 4,989,801 of record NC_135375.1, read on the forward strand.
AGGTCGACCCAAGACAGGCCTCTTCTCAGGTGGGGGGAAGGACGCTTCCTTCCCCCTCTCACTCCCCTCCACCCCTCTAGTTTTCTGTTGGGCCTTTTCCCCAGGGCCCCTAGCCTGACCTTCCTTCTTCCCACTCATGTTCCCTTGGACAAACTTTTCCTACTAACTGTCTGTAATCTAAGAGACAGGGAAATTTGAGGCCCTACCACTAACTGCCCTAACACTTGTTTCTAAGGAAACCTTGAAACTTATAAAACCCTCCCACCAGCTACCTGTTTAGTTTTTTTAGACCCTAAGCTGACCTAACTTCTATGGAGTTTTCCTGTTCTCTCTCTCTCTCTCTCTTTTTTGTTAAACTAAAGGAACCTGTCTGGTCCTAGCTAAGTTTAACTGGCCCTACCTAACCTACAGCAGGGAAAAATTAGGAAAAAAACCCTTTTTAGACTTTTAAAGTGTTTTAAACTACCTGAGTGTTACTAGCTAGAAGGAAGGCTGGAGCAGATTTGTGCACCAAGCCCCCACCTGATCTGCTAAGAAGAACCCCTAAACCTGTTGGCCTCTAAATCAATTCCTGTCTCTACCAGGAAAGCTGGCCTTCAATAAGGCACAGCCCCTGCTGGTTTAAATGTTTTTTTAACTATTAAGAAGATACAATTTTAACCTAAAACCCAAATCACTGTTCTCTTATAAAAATCCTATCTGGCTACTTAGGAAAGAAACTATCTATTCTAAAAAATTATTTGCACTTTATAATTTCTCCTAACACTCTGGATTTTACTGCCTATTTAAAGGGTCACTAATTGGACACCCCAAGAAGAACGCAGCAATTCCCCCCAGGAAGGAAACAAACAATCCCCAAAACACCAACCAGCTGCCAGCCACCCAGGGCACTCTCCCAAAGGTGGCAACCAAGCAAAAGTGGCCCTGCAAGGCCCAAACTGCCAAATCAAACCAAGCCTAGCCTAGGCCAACCAAACAGCTTCTGCAAACAACCAGCAGCCACCCAGGGCACTCCCCCAAGGGTGGCCACCAAGAAAAACTTGCCCCGCAGGGCCCTAACCAAACAAGCTAACTCTACCAAAGAAACAGCTCCCAACAAACAAGCAGCAGCCACCCAGGGCACTCCCCCAAAGGTGGCTGGCAAAAACTGGCCCTGCAAGGCCCTAAGCTAAACCAACCTAAGAACAAACACAACCTAACAAACTAAACTAAACTAAAGAACAAACTAAACTAAAACTAGCCCCCCCACCAAAAAAACACCTACACACCTATCAAACAACCAGCTGCCACCCAGGGCACGAAGCCCAAAGGTGGCAACTGAGGAAACCTGTAGAAAAAAACCCAAAACAACCAACCCCCCCCAAAAAAAACAACCAGAAACAAGGCAACTTTAAAATACAAGCCCCAACCCCCACCCCCAAAATACTTTTACAAAAAACAAAACAGCAAACAGTTATCAACAGAAAACAGCAAACACAATTCCCCAACCCCCCCCCAGGCCCCCACCCACAGAAACCCAAAGGCAAAAAACTTTTGAAAAGAGGAGAGAGAGAGAGGGAGAGAGAGAGAGAGGGGGGGAAAATAGAGAAAAATAGAAAAGCAGAAGAAAAAAACCCCTAAAACAAACTATTGCTGTCTTGTCCAGCGCAGAGTCCACAGCCAGGTCCAGAAGTCCACCCAGGAGAGGAGGCAGGCAGGCAGGCAGGCAGGCAGGCTGCTCGACCAAGCAGGAGCTTAGGAGCAGCACACAGCCAGCCAGCCAGCCAGAGCTCAAAGTGAGCTCCAGCAAGCAGCCCCTTGCTTTAAGTAGCCTCCTCCCGGGCAGGCTACAAAGCAAGGGGATTTAAAAATAAAAAGTCTTCTGTGAGTGGCCAGAATGCCTGAGCTGAAAAGCTACAGGCATTCTGGTTGGCCACTCACTCCCCCCCTCCCCCCCGCCGCCATTTTAGGCGGCAAAAAAATACAGTTAAAAAAAAAAAAAGCCAGACAGCAGAGAGGCTTCAGGCAACGGCTGCCTGAAGCCTCCGACTCATGCCGAATCGCCGAATCTCGGCGATTCGGACCGCTTGGGGGAGCCAGAGGTCCGATTCGGACCGTTTCTGGCTCGGAAACGCCCAAATCGGCCCCGATTCGGCCGATTCAGGCGTTTCCGAATCCGAATCGCCCATCCTTAGTTGATACAGCCCAAATTGGCATTTGCCTTTTTTACCGCTGCATCACACTGCCTGCTCATGTTTAGTTTACAATCCACAAGTACCCCAAGGTTTCGTTCACTCACAGTGTTACCTAGAAGCGTATCCCCCATCCAGTAGGCATGCTTTTTATTTTTCTGACCCAGATGCAGAACTTTACACTTATCTTTATTAAATTGCATCATGCTCTCAGATCTCGTTGAACTCTGTCTCCATCTTCCGGAGTATTTGCCAGTCCTCCCAATTTGGTGTCATCTGCAAACTTGATGAGTAGTCCCTCCACCCCCTCATCTAGATCATTAATAAATATGTTAAAAAGTACCGGGCCGAGCACCGAGCCCTGAGGTACCCCGCTACTCACCTCTCTCCAGTCTGATGAAACACCATTGACAACAACTCTTTGAGTGTGGTTCTCTAACCAATTCCCTATCCACCTAACTATCTGAAAATCCAGATTGCAGTCCTTCAACTTATCCATCAGAACATCATGGGGAACCTTGTCAAAAGCTTTACTAAAATCCAAGTAAATGACACCAACCGAATTTCCCCGATCCAGCAAACCTGTTACTTGGTCAAAAAAGGAAACTAGGTTGGTCTGGCAGGACCTGTTGGAGACAAATCCATGCTCACTTCCTTGGATCACCAAATTGTCCTCCAGATGTTTGCAGATCGCTCCCTTTAATATCTGCTCCATTATCTTCCCCACAACAGAGGTCAGACTCACTGATCTGTAGTTTCCCGGGTCATCCTTCCTCCCTTTCTTGAAGATCAAAATGAGGATGAGAGAGGCGACTTCTGTGGGAATTTTAGCCCTGCAAAGTGGAGGGGAGAAGATGCCAGAAAAGCTGACTTCTTATCTCTCAGGACTGGGGTATCCTCTCATGTGGGTGCAACCATTGTAGCTCCAGCTGGCTGTCATTCAAGAGACTGCAGCGCCTCTCTTCCCTGCCCCCCCAGAGACCCCCTGCTCTCCCAACACCCTTTGGAGGTCACGAGAAAGTGGAGCTGACAAGGGCCTAATCCCCAGCAAGACAACAAGCCAGAACACAATGAAAGAAAATCACGGGTTTCCCCCATTATAGGTTGCTGATATGGAGAATTCGTTTTGTTTTCCTTTTAATTACAATCATTACAAAATACGCCGTTTTCATAATTATTGCAATTAAGAACAAAAGAGGTGCCGACGTCTAGCAAGCAAGCACCAGCCCACCCCCTGCAGCCTCCCATCCGCAGCCACAGCAGGAAGGCCTCTTCCAAAGGCTCGGCCTGGACTTCACTGGGGGGCTCGGTTCTCCTTTGCTCAGCACCCCCACAGAGCATGGATGCTCCCGGCTCCCAGCCCACTGCCCACCAGCCCCCCATCCCAACCCAATGTCCTCCCTCCCCACTCCCCAGGCAAGAGCCACTGGGCCCGTTTCCTCAGGCTCGGGTGGCCCTGACTTTGTCGGGAATGACCTGAGGGTCTGGAGCCAGGACTGCCGATCCCATCCCTCTTCTGAAAGCCCAGGGTCCTGGCCCCAAAGCACAGGCAAGCAGAGCTAAAAGCACCCCCACCACAACCCCTGTTTGGCTCTGAAACCTGCAAAGGATGGCTGGCCGGGGAGCCACCCTCTGCCCTCTGCCTGCATGCAGGGAGCAGCCGACCGACCCAGGGCAGCGGGGGTCACTGTGGGCAGGCAGGGAGTTGGGAGTTCCTGCATAGTGCAGGGGGTTGGACTAGGTGACCCTGGAGGCCCCTTCCAACTCTAGCATTCAGTTTGTTTATTACTGAAACTTATATGCCACTATACTCTGGGCCCAGCTGGCTCGTTGCGGTTCACATTGGCTGATAAAATGCATAAAACCCATTACTGTCACTACAATCGGTCCATCAATGGGGGCATAATTGACATCCCAACTCGCTTGCAGGCTCTCAACTCTGCTGCTCACAGTCACTGCTGCTGCTCCAGTAAATGACTGGGGGGGGTCCAGATTGCCAGAGGGCAGGGTCCCCCAATGATCCCATGACACCACCCCCCGAGCAAGCCCAGCTAATGCCTTGCATCATCACCAGCCAGAGGCCACAGCTCCCAAATGACCAAATACTCAAAGGGGCAGCTGACTGGGGGGAGAGGGAGGGCCACCCCCCCCCTCCCCGGTTCCGGCCATGGCTGGGCTGGGCTGCTTCAGCTGCGGAGAGGGAGGGGAGCTCTCCAGGGTGCTGAAGCGGGGCACCATTTGCCTGTGCAGCCTGGCTGAGAGACCACGCCCCTGGTCTGCTCTGGTGCAGAGGCGTCTCTCACAGCTGGGCCCAGGCAGCCAATGAAAGGGCCCTCCAGGGAGGTCTGGGCCCAAGGGCTGGAGGGAAAGGGGCAGACGTGCCCTGCTGGAGAAGGCCTGGGCAGCAGGCATCCCACCCCCTTCGATGCCCTCAGAGCCCACTAGGAGGTTCCATGGTGGGTGACCAGGAAATGCCTTCCCCTGCACCCCTGCACCACTACTGGGGTGGGGGAGGTCTGTGCCCCCCACCCCACCCCAGTAGTGCTATACCCATTAGGGGAGGCCCGAGGCAAGGCTTCCGGCCTAAGAAGCAAGCGACAGAAGAGGCGATGGGGCTTGTGGAAGAGCTGACCTCCAAAGCAAGCCTGGGGGAGGGAGGAGCTGAAGGCAGGGAGAGGTGCATCTGGGATAACAGGCCTTCCTTTTGTGGCCCATTTCTGGGCAGCACGGAGAGCCGAGGGGCTGGGGGAGGTTCATCCTGAAGCATGAAGTGCTCAGGAGGACCTTGACAGCTAGAAAGCCCCCCCCCAACCTCCTGGCACCAGCCGGAAGCCTCAATTACACCCCAAACTCAGCCAGGCAAGAAGCCCCTTCCCCCGTGGGAGGGGGGAGTTCTGGGCTGCCTCTTTGGGCCAGAGATGCCAGCCATTTCACTGGTGCCCACCTCCTACTGCAATGCCATGGAGCACAGCTGCTGTGCTGCACTCCCCCCCCCCCACAGACACACACAGACACCCAGCGCAGGGCGAGGCAGCTGTGCTCACAACGCTCTCCCAGGAGGACGAGCAGCACCATCTGGTGGCCAATCCCATCGCTGAACAAGCACACAGAAGCTGACGCCTGGAATAACCCCTGCCCTGGTAGGCGGGAAGGTGCCCCAGGACTCGGGCTCTGCTCCTTCCGACCCTCACGACGGCCCCCTTGCACCAGTCCTCAGCGGTCCTTCTAGGAGGGAAGTTGTGTTCTTCAGCATTCATTTGGGGGGGCTTTGAGGCCACTCCCCTTCACTGTCTACCATTATTCCCTTCTGCAGACAACAAACAAAGGAGGGGGAAGCAGCCCACTCGGGGCAACCCACCATGTTGCTGGTAGAATTCGCATCAGGACCCCTTTGAGCAGACAGTCCTAGGCCTGCCGCAGTTCCCAAGTTTGGCCTTGGAAATCATGAAGTTGGAAGGGGGCATAGGGGCCTTCAGCCCCCTGCTCAGCACCGGATTAGTGCAGAGCATCGCTGACAAGGGTTCATTCAGCCCATCCCACTGCTGAACTGCTCTGACCGTGGAGAAACGTTCCTGCTATCTAGCCAGTTTAGTTCTCCTCATAGTTTAAGCCCAGGTCCTCTCCTCTGCTGCCAAGAGGAACCCTTCCCTGCCCTCCAAATCACAACCGTTCAAGACGGCAGTCCGGTCCCCGCTCCACCTCCTCTTCTCCCGGCAGAACACTCCCAGGTCCCTCAGCCTCGCCTCACCGGGCTTCATCCCCAGGGCCCGGATCATCCTCTGCCCCCTCTCCGTTTTGTCCTCACCTGCTCCCACCAGCAGTCACCAGGGTCTTGCTCCTTCTCAGTACTCGCTGCTCAAGGTCCGTCCGTGGCCAGGGTGGCACCTGCAGCTTTCTTCAGCACGTGGCTCAGGCCCTCTGCCCCTGGGCCACGGCCGCCTCCGCTATCTGACAGAATCTTCAGTATTTGGCTGGGCGTGGATTGGCCACCTATGCCAGCTGGAGGTTTCATCCCCCCACACACACACACACCAGTGGTCCTGTGGGTCATGTCCATGGACTCTGGCTCCTCTTGGAAAACATGGCATCGGTCCCAATTGAGACCTGGCAGAACTGCTTGCAGTTCAACTGCAAGACCCCCAGCAGCCCAATGAGTTCTGTTTTCAAACGGAAGCCTTCCTTTCATCCTTCTCAGCATCCAGCAGCAGTGAGTTGCACAAGCCTGTGGAAGTTCTCACACATTTCCAGGCACGTACAAGAGGCAGACCTGACCAGGTGGGCCCACAGAGCCAGGTCTCAGCAGATCTCGGAAGCTAAGCAGGGTCGGTGCTGGTGGATCCTTGGAGGAAATCCAGGGATCCCGCATAGAGGCAGGCCAAGCCAACTACCTTGAAGGCTCAGCAGAATTCCCAACAAGGTCCCTCTTTGGCAGCAGTGACCTGAGGGAACCTCCCAGTACTGTAAGAGAGAGCCAGGGGGCCCATGGGAGCCTTGCCCCACTCACCCCCCTCGCAGCCCCTGCCCACAGGCTGCAGCAGGGGCCAGTCCTGGGGCACCCAGCCGGGAGAAGAGGGGGCCAGGCAGATGGGAGACCTCGCATGCGTGCCCCTCCATGGGCAGAGGCACACTCGTGAGTGAGGCAGGAGGGCCTCCCAGCACCTGAGCCAGGCAGATGCCAGGGCCCCACGGGAGTGCCCACGCAAAGACGCACGGTGCTGCTCTGGCGCCCTCAGCGGGGCTGTGATTCAGAGGAAGCAGCGGAACTCCCCCCTCCCTCAGCAGCTGCCAGGAAGGGGGCTGTGCCAGTAGGCAGCACGTCCAGCCCACCTCCAGCCAGCAGACAGCCCCCAGCCTCAGAGGGCTCCTCGGCCATCCTCCCCAAGTGCCCAGCCCTCGAGCCAGGGCCTCTGCAAGGGAAGCACAGGAGAAACAGGAGGCCTCCCCACAGAGCCAGGCCACTGCCCTCCTCCCCACATCCCTGCCCTGAGGCTGCTGGTGGGAACAGAAACGGCACAGGCTGCGCCCACTCCGTCCAGGGGGGGAGCTAGAGGCCCCCGAGAGACTGACCTTTGAGCCTCAGGACACTGGCCAACTGGAACATGGGCAGGTTCCGCCTTCTCTCCCCTCTGGGATGCCCCGTTTCCACTGGCAGGCAGAGGGAGCCATCTTGGGCCACCCGGAAAAGCAGCCATTTCTTCCTAGCACTCAGCAGCAGAAGAGACAACCAGGGGCAGAGCATCGACTTGGCATGCTGAAGATGCCAGGCTTGATGCCAGGGGAGCTGAAAGGTCTTCTCCCTCCCCTGGGGAGCCACTGCCACTCAGAGTGGCTAATCTTGGGCCAGGAACACACTCTCAACCTCACCTACCTGGACAGGGTTGCTGTTGCATGGTGTGCTAAAATGCCCCCTCCCCCTTCCCTGGCTATTTCAAAAGTACACAGGTTTGTGTGTGTTTTCCCCCTTTCTCTGAGCAATGGAGAGAGGGAAGGGGTGATATTAATCACTTGTTCACCTCCCTTCAAATGCTAATTGATCAACCCAGGAAGCAGATATCAGGAGGGGGAGAGACATCTTCCCAGAATCCCCTAGGACACAAAGGAGGGGGTGGGACTTCTTGTTCCCAGCAGGTAATCCAGGTGGGAGGGGACAGAGAGAATATATCCCTTGCTGACCACAAGAAGTGGCCTCTTTCACCTGCTGGGAGGTTGTCCTGATTTGAGAAGAGCTGAGCAGCCATCTTGGACCATGTAGCTGCCAGGTGAGAGATGAACATGCCACAGGAACTTAGAACCGCTTAACATCAGATGTTTTAGCAGAGTGACAAAAGGATTGCGTTTCACCCAATTTGTTTTGAGTCTTTGGTGCTAAAGATATGCTTATGAACATTGTTCTTTTGATAAATCCTTTCTGCATTTGAAGCTAGCAGTGGTTCTCCCCCATCTTGGAAATGCTTGCCTTGTGACCCTCCCTTCCATACTTTGCCCCCCTCCCTGCAGCCTCAGAAGGGCTGTTTTCTCAGCCTGCCCCTGGGAGAGCCAGGGCCTGAAGGTGGGCAAAGGATTTCTTCCTTCCCCACCTGGGCGGTCTTGCCAGGCCTTCCCCAGGTGAGAGAGATGAGGCACTCCCACTGCTGGCCACTAGGGGGCAGGCGGAGCCCTTTCTAGGAAGCTGCAAGAAAATGGGGCTGCCCCTCCCCCCCCCAGCCAGGTCTCAGCCCCCCACCCCCCACCCCCCACCCCCCACCCCCACCGGCTGCTTAAGGCCGCTCAGCACCTGCTCGGTTCTGCCAGCTTCCTTGTTTCAGGAAGAGAGAATTACTTGTGCTACTTTTGCAACGTTTAGTGTTGAGGACATATTTTGGACGCAGGCTGATCTGGATGGTGGTTGTAACACGGGGGAGGCAGAGGAAATGCCTAATTCACCACCTGGGCTATTTACGGACCATTATGACCCAGTTTCCACTAGAGTTGTGGACATGACGCTGGGTGTGGGAAGGCTACAGTGTCCTGGATCTTTGCCCATCCTGGCTTCTGAAACCCTGAGCCTTAATGGGAGGGCGGGACAGACAGACAGACAGACCATATTGGTCCTTAGATATCTCTCTCCCAATACATCCCCCTCTCAGTGACCAGTGACCAAAATTTGCTCAGGGTCCCCAAAGAGGTAAAATTGGCCTCAACTAGGGCTGGTGCATTCTCAGCCCGGCCCTGGCCTGGGGGACACCCTGCGGGGCCACAATCCCTTCTGCAGGGCCTGCCAGACAGAGCGGTTGCACCTGGCTGAGGCCTCCGGTCAAGGCCAGAGTTAGCCCTGAGAGGAGGCAGGCCTCCCTGCCTGAGAATCCATCTGCAGGGAACATCTGCGTACTCCATGGGCCAAGCCAGCAGTCACTCATTCCGGACACCAAGGAGGTGGGGGTTACCTGTTCAGAAGCCACTCCTCTAGACAAAGGATGTGGCCGATTATGGCCCAGTCTTTAACCTGCCCTCTCTAAGAGAGCAGGAGTGGGCCAACTACACGCCTGCTTGCACGTCTCATCTGCTCCAGACCCTTCTCGTCTGCCTTCAGGCCAGGCCCTCTGCCTCCCATGGGGGGACTTACCTGCGTCCTTTGAGACTGTAGAGCCGGACATCTTCTTGAGGCGCCCAGAGGCAGGAGGAGGGGTTGGGATGTGCATCACGCTGGCTCCAGTCATTCCTCATGGATCAGACCCAAAGGGCTTCCTGCTACTGGAGACCTCAGTGGGGGTCCTGTCTGGGGGGGGAGGTCCACAGGGCACAGTGGAACTTGCAGTGGAACACAGTGGGTATCATCAGCACCCAGCCAGGAATGATTTATCTGAAGATCTTCAGATAAATCATTCTTGGCTGGGTGCTGATGATACCCAGCTCTATATATGGCCACAGGGGCCATTGAGTCCAGCTCCCTGATCAGTGCAGGATCAGCCTTGAGACCCCCGGACAAGCGTTCGTCCAGCCGCTGCCTGAAGACCACCAGGGCCAGTGAGGGGGAGCTCCCCACCTCCCCAGGAAGCCCACTGCACGATATAGCTTAGCTTACTTATACGCTCACCGACCAGCATACAGGATTTAGACATAATAAAACTTTAAGATCCTGGGGCAATGTAATAGGTAGAATCCGTCACTATAAGTACATTTTTCAACCTCTTTAACAGCAGGTCGCTGTTAAATGAAAGGCTAAACTTAAGTGGGCAGAGAGTGGGTGGGGCCGGTCCGGGTGAGGACAGACAAGAGTTCTAGCCAGTCGGGTGAGGGCTTTGCGCCTTCCGATTGGGCCCTCACCAGAAAGCGACAGGGAAGCAGCGCCATGGAGTGAGTACAGAAGGACGCCTTCCCCCGGACCCAGAAGCAGAGGCCCCGGGTGTGCTTCTAGGCCTGGGGGGAAGGCTGGGCCACTGCCGGGGGGGAGGGGGAGGAGGCCTTCCCCCCAGGCCCAAAAGGCCTCCTTCCCCCCTTTCTAGTACTCGTTGTATTTAAAAGTCCAACAGGCTTTAAATGTAGTAAGTGAATAAAACAACATGAAGTTAAAATAGTTAAATGTTTTAGGTGGGCTTGAATCATGTAGATGTAGAATTTTGCTATTTGTAATGAGCCTTGAGGTTTTCCATCCATGAGGAACTCTTTGGTCCATTCCGCTTCTGTTTGGTGAGGCTTCCTACCCGAAAGCCACAGCTAAGCTTGCCAAGAGCGGCTGGATACACGGGGCAACGAGAAAGGTGTGCTTGCTCCTTTGCTCCCCCCTTGGTGGGCAGGGCTCAGTCTCTCCCCCCAGCGCTGGAGCTCCTGGGCAGGGGCCCTTGCCAATGAAAAGGCTCTTCTGTATTCCTTGCTTGATGCCCACGAGGGATGAGGGAGGGGCAGCTGGTTCTAACGGATATCTCGTAGCTGGCGATGAAGGAAGGGCTGGAGTGCTTGCTGTGACCTGATCTTCTCATCTTTGCCTGATCTTCACCCAGTCAAAGAAGACCACTTGGGGAAACAAGTTTAGTCCCGGTGGCTTTGAGCCCAGAAGAAGAAGAAGAAGAAGAGCTGGTTTTAATGCTCTGCTTTTCTCTACCCGAAGGAGTCTCAAAGGGGCTTCCATTCGCCTTCCCTTTCCTCTCCAAACAACAGACATCCTGTGAGGGAGGGGAGGCTGAGGGGTAGCATTTAGGTGGATACCGCCTCTTACTGCTGTTCAAAGTCAACCTCCCTTTCTGAGAAGAAAATGACAGTTTGCCTTGCCTCACACACACACACACACACACACACACACACACACACACACTTGGCCTCCTGCCAAACCCGTGAGGCTGGAGCCACGCTGAAGACGCAGAATCCTCCTCTTTCACTCCCAGGCGCTGACGTTTCCACTCGTTGGCACGCTCAGCAGAACAGCCTGTTCATCGTCTACCAGAATGTCTCATTCCCCTTTCTGCCTTGCAGATATAGATATCTGGGTACAACTTGGTGCCTGGCACAGATGCCCCTGCGTAACACCCGGGCAGAAGAATGCTGTCAGTCCTGGAAGATTGCGTTCCTCTTTGTAAAGCTGCTCCTGGTGAACTCCAGCCTCACCTCCTGTTGATTCCCCCCCCCCCCCGCTCTGTAGCCGGACACCCTGGCGAGTGGCTGCCAGTCTGGGGAGAGCACCCTGACCTTGGTGGACCACGGGGCATCTTCATGTGATCATAAGTTCTGCAGTGTGGGTAGGTTGCCAACCTCCAGGCGGCGTCTGGACATCTCCCAGAATGACCACTCATCTCCAGACAGCCGAAATGAGTTTCCCCCTCCCCAGAGGAAATAGCTGCATTGAAGGGCAGATTCTACTCTATTGTCGAACCCAGCTGAGGTTCCTTTCCTCCCCCGGCTTCGCCCCCCACGTGTCCAGGGTTTCTCCAGTCATGGCTGGCAATGCACTTGGGGGAGCAGAGGAGCACCTCTCATGAAGCTGCCTTAGAATGAATGAGACCACCGTCCACCCAGGTTCGTCAAGCCAAGTCTCGGGCATTTCCGACACCTCCTGCTAAGTCCTCTGAATGGGAGATGCTGCCAGGGACCGGACCTGGGACCTTCTGCCGGCCGAGCAGTTCTGCCACTGATCTGTAGACTTTGCCCCCCCCCCCCCAAACAAAAAAGCTCAGACTGGCAGTGTCCCTTTGGGGTCTCAGACCAAAGCCTTTCATATCACCTACTGCCTAATCCCTTAAACTGGAGATGTCACTGGGGATTGAACCTGGGATCTTCTGGGGATTGAACCTGACAGAGGTTCTGCCACTAAGCCATGGGATGGGTCTGGCTTCATCTTTTTGTATTTGCTGCTCCCTTGCCTGTCGTAACTTTCCTCACAGTTTTTTAGACTTGTATTACAGAACCGATTTGTATATTGTTTTATATCATGAATGCCGTTAAAGGTTTTGTATTGTATTGTGTAAAGGTCTGATGTGGTTCTTGGCTTCAGATCTCTTTTTTATAAAAGGGGGCTCATTTAAAAATTGGTAAATTTTTGGCAAAACGTGATATGAATCCTAATTTGGTCAGGTGGATCAAGAACTGGTTGATGGATCACACCCAAAGGGTGCTTGTAAATGGTCCATCATCCTCTTGGTCAGGAGAGGGTAGGCTTTCTAGAAGATGGCCTGCCAGCACGGGATGGGCTTCAGTTATCCAAGCTGTGGAAGGAGGTGTTTGGTGGGGGCCTGGAGAGCTTTCAACTGAGAGCTTTCACAAGAGGAAGGAGGTATCCAGCAAAGGGATTCTGATGCAGGGCAGCAAATTACCTGGGAACGGCAGGTCAGGTGGAACCGAAGGTAAGAGGCCTCAGGAGCCCATCTACCAAGGATGGAAACAGGGGCAATGAACAGGAAGAGCTCGAGTTTCTCATGCAGACACAGAGATGGTTTGGAAGGCACTGCAGAGACTTGGTGGAAAGATTCCCATGACTGGAATGCAGTGGTGGAAGGAGAGGAGTTGTTCCAAATTCCCAGAAAAGGTGGAAAAGCAGGTAGTGCGGGGCTGAATGTGAGGAGAGGCCTTGCCTGTCAAGAGATACTAGAGGAGGAGAGTGACACTCAGGTGGAAAGTATCTGGGTGAAGACGAGGGAGGGGAAAATAAAGCAGAGTGGTTGGCTTCTGCTACAGAACACCTGGCCAGGATGAAGGTGTGGATGCTGCCCTCCTTGAGCAGCTTGATTGAATATCCTGGCAACAGGACCTTGGAATTAGGGATGACTTCAGCGTCCCTGAGGTGTGCTGGGAAACAAATTCTACTGGGCATCCAGAGTCATGCAAATTTCTGACCATTTCATTCATCAAACGGTGGAAGAAGCTAAGAGAGGCACCACCACACTTGACTAATACTGACCCACAGGCAAAGGCTGGCGGATGGGGTGAAGGCGGTCAGGACCCGGGGGGGGGAGTGACCATGTCCTTCTACAATATAAGATGGGGGGGTCAAGGAGGTTCATCCTCAGATGTGTCTCTTAAGACTTTTGTAGGGCGGATTTTTAAAAACTCAGAGGCATGATGTGAGTCATCCCGTGGACCAGAATGGTGGCAGAGAAAGGAGCAAGTGACGGGTGGGTCTCCTTAAACAAGCTATTGCGTGCCCAAGCCATGACTGTTCCAGCAAGATGGAAACATGGCAAGGGATCCAAGAAGCCTATTTGGATGAAGAGAGAACTTCAGGAGGAGCTAAGCAAGAAAAAGGAAATGTCCAAGAAACGGAGGGAAAGACAGACCTCTAAAGAAGAGTATCAAAGCTGGGAGTGAGCTGAGGCTTCTTCAGATATGTGAGCAGCAAGCAAGGTAAACAAGACTTTCTCAAGAACTAGTCATGTCAGACTAACTTCATCTCTTTTCTTGAGAAAGTGACTACCTTGCTAGATCAGGGGGATGCTGTGTACCTCGATTTCAGGAAGGCTTTTCATAAGGTTCCACAGGAAATTCTTATCGACATTTGCAAAATGCAGTATGGATCTTATTAGGGTGCTTGTAAATGGTTCGTCATCTTCTTGGAGAGGAGCGAGGAGTGGAGTGGCCCAGGGGTCTGTCCTGGGGCCTCTGTTGTTCAACATATTCATAAAATGATTTGGATGAAAACAGCTCCTCTTCTTTCTAACTTGGCTTCTGTCTGCTCCTTCCACACACGGACAGCTCCCAGCTCCTGTTTTTAAAATACTTTTTTATTTTTAAATATTAATACAGGACATTACAAAAATCAGGGGAAAGAAATACAAAAAACAGCTATAAAACCATGAGGCTTGTTGAGGTGGAGAAGCCCCCAGAGGTGCTGCCGCCTTTCTCCACCGCCTCTGAGTGGCCTGCCTCGGCGTCTCCAGTCCCAGAGTGTTTGCGCAATTAGAAAACCGCACACGTTCACACACACACCCCCAGCCACACCCTCACCCACGCTGGAGGGAGCAGGAGGAGGCCTTGTCTTCAAGCAGGTGGGCGGAGTCAAATCCTGCGTGAACACTTTCAATCTTTCCCCGAAAAATGGCACGTTAAAAGCGACACATTAGATTCTCCACAGCTATACAGGGAGTGGCTGGGCCTGGTGCACTGCCATGCGCCCTCCTGCGCACACAATACTAAGTGGCAGCTCCAGAAATCAGCTCCTGCCGTGAGATGCCCAGGCTGAGGGGCACGAGCCCACCCAGGCAGGAGGAATGCTTCCCTTCAGAAATGCAAGGCCAGGGACCCCGCGGAAAGGAGCTTTGGCACCACGGAAAAGGGGGGGGGCTGGCTTTTGAAAAGCAGCTCTGGAGCCTCACAGAAGCTCTGCCCGAGGAGACCCTGCAGGCTGGGCAATGTTCAGCTGGCCAGTCTCCCTCTGAAAACGTTTCTGAAAAACACACTGTGAACAACCACACCAGCACCCAAGCAGATTTCACAGCCCTCCTCTCATCTCCGCCCCACCTTGCCCTGCAAAGGTATTTCTCCTGTCCTCTGGCCCCACACGGCAGCTGTGCTTCCTGGCCTGGTGTGAGGGGGCGGGAGGGAGGGAGGGAGGGAGGGAGAAGCCCTCTTCCGCGGGAGTTAAGCATTAACCACTCTGGACAAACCAAAACCAACCCTTCAGAGGTGTCTATTAGTGTCAAGGTGAGCAGAGCGAGCCAGTGGCAGCTGGGCCCTCTGCTCTTTGGCAGTGCTGGCCAGAAGGGGGTCGAAACAGAGGGGCCCCTTCCAGCCGGGGTCGGCCCGGCAGAGGCAAAAGGTGCTGTGCTTCAAAGAGGAGGAGGCAGGAGAAAGGCTTCGCCACCCCCAGCGGCCGTTCCCCTCGCCGTGCGAAAGAGCTTGGCTCCGTGTGGCTGACCCTGGCACACAGGCCAGGGCTGGCTTTGGCATGAGCCAGTTGTCCAAGCAGCAGTGGTGAGCCGCTCTCCAAACACCCCGGCAGAAGCAGGCGAGGCGCCCTCGTCCAGTTCCCAGCTGGGCTCCCACTGTCCACCAGAAGCGCCTCGCCAAGGGACCGAGGGACGGCCGGGGATCCAGCTGACCCAGGGCCAGGAAGCCGCGTCCGGGGAGGGGCAGGGAGAGGGAGAGCACAGACAAGCCAGGCCAGTGTGTGGTCAGCAGCGAGCGGCACGCCAGGGCCCCTGGGCACGGGGGAGGGGGCGTGAAGGACCGCTGCTTGCGGCTGGCAGGTGGAGAGGAAGTCGGCCCGGGGGCGGGGGGCACCTAGGAGCAGGGGAGGTGCTGCTTCAGGATCTGCCGGGTCTGGGGGGCTATCCGGTCTGGGAAGCGGACTTTGAACTCAACAATCAAGTCTCCGCGCTGAGTGGGCACCTTGGGAAAGGGCAGCCCCTCCCCACGCAGCCTCTTCACGGTCCCGGGCTTGATGATGTCATTGCAGGGCAGAGGGATGACGCGCCCGTCGACGGTGGGAATGTTGACGGTGCAGCCGCACAAGGCCTGAAAGACACAAGGAAACCGGCGGGGAGCCTTAGGCAGGGCAGCCAGGACCCAGGAGGCCACGCCACGCCACGCCACGCCACCCTTTTGGCGCTGAGGCTACCGGGCTCCGCAGAGGAGGGCGTTCCCTGCCAGGCACTAAGAGAACAGGCTCCTGCCACCAACTCTGGGGGAAGCTGAACGGGGAGCAGCTTTGGAGGTGAAGCCTCAGAGAGGTCACCGACGGTCCTCAGCTGTTGCCTTCACGGGCTCTGGCAGCCCCCAGCCTCGGGCGGGAGGGGGAGCCACCTCAGTGAGGCCCTGGCCACAAAGGGCCACTTCCCAGAAGTGAAGGCCTTCAAATAGCCTCTCCTGCCTGCCTCAGCTGGCCCATTTTGGCCCGTCTGCCACAAGATCCACCTGAATGGTGAGTGCAGAGGAACCAGGCCCCCAAAAGCAAAGCCCCTCGCCCACACTCAGGAGAGCCCCATGCCTGGGTCCCTGTTCTGGGGCCAGGGGGTATGTCCCAGAACACCCTGTCCTTCCAGGAATGGCACAGCCCTGCCGGGCCAGGAGAGAGAGTGGGTGGGCTTCAGGAGGCTTAACAGCCGTGGTCTGAGGACGCCGCAGAGCATTCAGCTGGCTTCCGGGGTGCCAGCAGATGACCTCCCTGGGCAGCAGGAGAGAGATGGGATCCTTGCCTGGGCTCGGCTGTGAGCCAGCGGCCCTGTGGGGCCACGTTCCCAAAGGGAAGCAGGAGCAGACACATGCTGTACCCCCCCCCCGCCCTACCCCAGAGTGGGGCCCTCCCCATGAAGCACCCCCCCCCCGCAGCAATGGCCTCCAGCGGAGGAGCCTGGAAGGAAAAAGCAGCTCAGAGCCACCCGTGCCCTGCCCGTCTTGCGCAGGAAGAGCGAGGAAGCCCAGAGTGGTGTCCTCAGGTGACCCCGCCAGTGCCGGAAGCAGCCCAAAAGCCCAGCCGCTCTGGCGAAGAGGAATGGCAAGCCAGCCCCAGGGGAGGCGGCAAGGAGGCAGAGCCCCTGCAACAGGCAGGCTCTGGGGACGGAGAATCCCTGCCCAGCCCCAGGGCACAGAAGGCGCTTCATGGCCTTGGGGCTCCCAGAGGGAAATGGGGGGGGGTGCAGACCCCCCCCCCAGGTGGCCTTCTTGGAGAGACACTGATGACGGACAACCCCAAGGTTAAAAGTGGCTGAAAAGTGGAGTCCTGGCTGGCCCCAAGAGTAAGGTAGGGCAGGCAGCCAGGGGGCTGGGGCTCTCTCTGAGGGCAGAGATACCTGGGTGAGGGGGTGGGAGTGCAGCTAGCCTAGAACCGTCAGCTCAGGAGCCAAGAGGGCTCAACTCCCCCCAACCCAAACAGTGAGGATTCCCTGCTTGCAAATGCAAGGCCCAAGCAGGACAGCAGCACCCGACAGGTCTCAAGGGAACCCCCACGCCTGCACTGCAGCAGGGCCTCGGAGTTTATGCAACTATGCCTGGGGAGGGGAGCATGGACAAGGAGACCTCTGTCTCCCTCAAGCAAGACACTAAACGGGATTTCCTTCTTCAGAAGCAGTGGGCCTGTGAGCCAATGAGTCAGGAGGCAAAAGGAGGGTATGGACTCAGCCCCTAAGTCATTTTTCCCCCTCCACAGGAATGGGCTGGCCCCTGGGTGAGTCAGGAGGCTGGACTGGAGGGACCCTCTCTGGTCTGACCCAGCAGGGCTCTTCTGAGGGTCTTCTCAGGGGAAGGCTTCGGCCTCCCTGCCCTGTGGCTGGCCCTGCAGGGGAACTGGCTGGCCCCTGGGTGAAATGGGAGGCTGGACTGGAGGGACCCTCCCTGGCCTGACCCAGCAGGGCTCTTCTGAGGGTCTTCTCAGTGGAAGGCCTCGGCCTCTCTGCCCTGTGGCTGGCCCTGCAGAGGAACTGGCTGGCCCCTGGGTGAAATGGGAGGCTGGACTGGAGGGACCCTCCCTGGCCTGACCCAGCAGGGCTCTTCTGAGGGTCTTCTCTCTGCCCTGTGGCTGGCCCTGCAGAGGAACTGGCTGGCCCCTGGGTGAGATGGGAGGCTGGGCTGGAGGGACCCTCCCTGGCCTGACCCAGCAGGGCTCTTCTGAGGGTCTTCTCAGGGGAAGGCCTCGGCCTCTCTGCCCTGTGGCTGGCCCTGCAGAGGAACTGGCTGGCCCCTGGGTGAGACGGGAGGCTGGACTGGAGGGCCCCCACTGGAGGAGCCCTCTGCCGCCTGCCTCCACCACCCTTTGGATCCTCTCTTGGGAGGGGGGTCTCCACCTGCAGCCTCCTGCCCGGCTTCCCCAAGAGGGCACCCCTCAAACAAGCGCACTCACTCTAGTGCTTCTCCTAGCTGAACGAGCTTTTTCCCAGGAAGGGGGAGGAGTGAAGAGCAGCTGGCTGGGAAAGGCAGGAGAGCTGGCAGCCTCAGCAGCCCCTCCCTTCTCCTCTGGGGACTTAGCAAGGCCACCTTGGGAGCCCCCCTCCCCCGTCCCCCCCCCCCCCCAGAGCAGGGACTGACCTCCTTCAGGCTGATCATGGCTGTGTGGATGACGTTTGTGCCGTCCCGCCGGAAGTGGGTGTGGGGCTTGTCCTTCACTATGAAGACGATGTCAGCGGGGATGTTGTCCGGGGTGGCGTCTCCCTCCTTGGGGAAGGTGATCTTGGTGCCCTCCTTCCACCCGCGCTTGATGACGACGTTCAGGATCTTGTCCTCCGTGCGCAGGGTCCTGCCGTCCGGGTTCAGCCGCCGGCGAGTGATCTTCATCCGCTTGGTGGCTCCGTGGTAGATCTCCTCCAGGGAGACCTTCAGCTCGTGGACCACCGGCGGGTCCTGCACTCTGCGGCGCATGTGGATGGGCTCCGGGTGCCGCCGGTGGACGCCGCTGAGGCCGTTGAAGCCAAACCGTCCGAAGGCGCTGAAGGGGTCGTCGCTGTCCTCGTCCACATCCATGTCATCGTGGTCGAAGCCATTGAAGATCCGGGAACGACCGCTGGTGAAGAAGATGTCAAAGGGGTTCGAGCCCCCAAAGAAGGACGCGAAGGTGGCGTGGGGGTCTCCGTGGAAGGTGTAGTGGAACGTGCTTCCTGTGTTGCCCGACGAGCCCCCGCCTGTTTTCAGGCCTGAAGCAGAAGAGGAAAACCGGTCAGGGGGCTGAGAACACAGGCAGATGGGAAAGCCACCTGATCCCACCCACCACTCACCCCTCGGACAGCCTGCCTCCTGCCTGATTCGGCCTGCTCCTGCCTACCACAGTGGTCGGGAGGACAAACGTCTCCACAGCCAGGAGTCCTGAGAAGCACCCCCACCTCTCTGTCCTGCAGTCCCCACCCAGCGGCAGGAGGAATCACAGAATCAGCACAGCTGTAAGGGGCATCTAGTCCAACCCCCGAGGAGTTCTCGGGCAAGGCCAGCAAGCCACTGAGAACCATGAGGGCCACACAGAAGTCGCCTGCAGGTGTTCCAGCACGACACCAAGGAGGGTGCCCCCCAGCCACTGATGCCTCCTGTCTCCCCTCCTTGGGCAGCCCCCCTTCCCGTGCAGCCTGGGAGCTCCACACCATCCCTGCAGGCTGCATCGGGTCCCTTGGGCAGCCGGGAGCAGAAGGTGCAAGG
This sequence comes from Paroedura picta, assembly GCF_049243985.1. NCBI lineage: Eukaryota > Metazoa > Chordata > Lepidosauria > Squamata > Gekkonidae > Paroedura > Paroedura picta. Next base: position 5,008,988 of record NC_135375.1, read on the forward strand.
GGGGGGGAGGTTGCCTTCCTCTGCTTATCTAAGGAGACCTCCCCGGCCCCTGGGGAGGGTGACTTGTCTCCTGCCAACGGGCCCCCTGGGGTGGGCGCAAGGGGCTCTTCGGGGGGGGGGGGCTCCGGTTCTTCCCGACGGCCTGGTTCACAGACGCTCACTGAGCTGTGCAGGGACTTTATACAAGCTTCTCTTTCGGGCCCGCAGTTCCAATATTCAAGAATCAAACTGAGCAGGAGGCAACTTGGAAAATGCCAAGCCAGACCCATTCCGCCCCCGGGTCTGCCTGGAAAACAGCCCATCTGCTGCCGTGGATCTTCCCTGGAAACCCCAGATAGATTTACAGCTCCAGGCTCATGTTTCGCATGAAACGCCACCCTCAGAAATCGTTCCAGAAGGAGGACTTCTGAAGACTCTGGACACACCGCATCCAGGCCCTGCCCTGAAGAGCCTGGACCCACCACGGACACACGGACACACACACACCCCTCCCCAAGCCAACATAGCCCAGGGTAAGCCGCAGCGCATGAGCAAAGCATGGCAGCTGGGGACAGAGGGGGAGCGGGAGGGGGGGGTGGAGGAAATGGCGGGGGGGGGGATGACCACAGGGAGGCCTCCAGCAGCTTCCCAGAAGGCAGGGGGACACGGCTGAGTGCCCCTGAGCAGCCTGCCTGCAGGCCTACCCCTGGGAAGCGCCCAATGGCTCAGCAGCCCCTCCGAGGGCTCTCGTGAAATATGGACACCAAAAGCTCTCTGACCCCCTTGCCTGGCCCACCCTGCGACTTTCCCCTCGGCCCCTTAGGGACACACAAGCCAAGCAGGTGGCCCATCCCCAGCTCCTTGCCCCTCAGTTAGCCCCCTGCCCCCTCCAGGGGGGCCCAGACGCCCCCCCCCAGGGAGACCACGAGGCAGAGTTCTTGGGACAGGTTTTCCTCAAGCCCCTGTTGCTTCCTGACCAGATGTGAAGACTGCTGCCATAACATCCTGCCTGCCTGCCACCACAAGGGCAAAATTAGGTGCCTCTATTAGGTGGGGAGAGAGCCGCTGCCAGGCCTGAACCTTGACTTGGGAGCCAAAGCCCCGGCCATCTGGACACGTCCCTGAGGAGGCAGGCGGCCCCGGGTTCCCTCCCCTCCTGCCCCAGGGACGGGAGCCTTCTCCATAATTTTGCCATAGGCTTCTTTTTAAAAATGTTTCTCGGCCAGGGCAGCACCCACCCTTTATGAATGGGCTGGAAGCGGTGGGAGAGGGAGGGGGAGCAGCGCCTCCTGCCCTCCTCCCCAAGCAGGGCAAGCCCTCACCATGCCCCTCAGCTTTTTAGAAAAGGTTTCGGGAGCGAGATGTACGTGACACGGGCGCACAAAGGCCTCCTGCTCCACTGGCCTCATTTCTTCAGATCACAGAATGTGACTGAGCCGGGCCAGCAAATCTGCCGGAGACTGTTCCATCCCGATCCGTCTGCATTCGGCACAGCAAGTGCCTGACCCATCTGGGTGATCGAGGCAGCTGCTACTCCCAGCCCCCTTCCCTCCCCAGCTCTACGGGCCGGCAGAACCTGCCAAGGGCCAGGCCTTGCTTACGAAACACGGCCCGATGACTAAACTTGGGAAGGCTGCAAGGCAGACACACGCACGCACGCACGCACCCCCCCCACCACCACCACCACCAGGGCTGCATGTACTGAAAAGGAAGCAGAACAGCAGGCAGAAGCCAAGCCCAGCGCTGCCACGGGGGACGTCTTCACCCACAGCCTCTCTTCTCAGCCTTCCCAACCAGCAAGAAGAATGCCCAGCGAAGCTGCTGCCCACACCTGGGGGGCCCTCACTGGCAGGCAGGCAGGCAGGCAGGCAGGCAGGTGGAGGCCCCAGCACTAAGACACCCCCAGGACACTCCCCAGGGGGAGAGCCAACCAGAGAGAGCCCCGTACCTTCCTCCCCGTACTGGTCATAAACGGCCCGTTTCTTAGGATCGCTCAGGACATCGTAGGCCTCGGCTATCTCCTTGAACTTGTCCTCTGCGCTGGGATCCTTGTTCTTATCCGGGTGGTACTTCAAGGCCATTTTCCGGTAGGCTTTCTTGATCTCCTCTTCGTTGGCCCCGGACTGGATCCCCAGGGCCTTGTAGTAATCCTTCCCCATCGTGGAGACAGTCCCTGCCACCGACTCCTTATTTCTGCAAGGAGAGAGTTTGGGAGAGGGGGTGTCAAAAGGGCCCCCGCCTCAGGAGAGGGGCAAGAGTTCCAAGGCCTTCTGCATCCGAGGCCCTCTCAAGCCCTGCAGGGGAAGATCGGCTCCCCCTTCCTGCGTGAGGCTCCCGGAGGCCGAGCGCTCTGCCTGCCCGGGGGGGGGGGGGGCTGTGCTGCTGCAGGGAGGGCAGGACTAGGAGGCCCATGTGACCCTGTAACTGGAGAGGCAGGCCGCTTCCCGTCCACAAATAGGTGGGCAGGGAAGGAGCCTCGGGCAAAGGGAAGCGGGCAGGAGGAAGGCCGGCTGCCCCAGCTGCCCCAGCTGCCCTCCAGCCCCAATCCAGGAACTGCCAGGAGGGCTTCTCTGCACCGTGCCGGCGGGGAGGGAGCTGGGGCCGTCCGCAGGACAGGCCGGGAAGCCCTGGGAACGAGTCTCCCCAGTGCAGGGCAGGAGGAAGGGCCCCGTATCCAAGGAGCGCGCTTGTCTTCCCTCGCTCAGATTGCCTTAAAAGAACTTCTCCCAGCAACGCCACACAGGGAGTTCACGCGGGGACACGTTCCCACCATGTACCGGCGGAAAGACGGCAGAGGACAGAGCTGTTAGACGCAGACATCTTGCGATGGTGGGAGGCTATTTTTAAAGCAACTGCCAGCCGGGCATCTGCAGGGCCCCGAGAAGGGAGGCAGCCGGCTGGAAGCCCAGCAAGGAGGGCGGGGGTCTCCTCTGCGTCACGGAGGGGTGCGGAGGCGGCCAGGAGGAGCGTGTGGGCCGGCCCCCCACCGTACGAGGCCGTGAGGAACAGCCTGAGATCACAGACGTGTTCTTTCTCTGCCCAGACAGGTGGCCTGGCAAGGAGCCCCTCAACACACATAAGACCTTGCTGAACCCCCTGGACAGACATGTCCTGCCTCCCTTCGCTCAGCATGGCACCCATGTTCCTCTCCTCTCCTCTCCTAAAGCTGCCTCTGACCCTGGCCTTGGCTAGCCCCACTGGCAGTGAATCCCACAGCTCAATGACTCGCGGCGTAAATAAATGCTTCCTTTGGCCAGTCCTCTGCCTATTGCCCATCAATTTCTCTGGGTGCCCCCAAGTGGTAGTATGATGGGTGAAGGAGAAAAGGTTCCTTCTAGCCATTGTCTTTACCGCATAAATAATTTTATACACCTCTACCTGCCGCATGGCAGCTCTGAACCCGCTTCTGGGGAGCCCTGAGGGGCTCCTTGCCCAAAGGACTTGGTGGGCTCCTCGTCTGCCCCAGCCCGCGCAGCCCATCAACCAACAACCCCCCCCACCACCACCACCACCACGAATGTCCCTGTTGCCCCGAGAGAACCAAAGCCACTTTGCCAACAGGGCTACAAACAGAAGCCGGGGCCAGCCCTGCGGGATCAGTCCTGTGGGCCATCTAGTCACACGTCCTGCCTCACCCAGGAGCAGGGCTCCAGACGGGCAGCACGGCCACCCCTCAGGCCAGGAGACCTCCTCACTCAGCTCTGATCCAAACGGGAGACACTCAGAGCTCAGCCCAGAAGCACCTGAGAGGCCAACCAGATTTTGGAGGCATGAACTTTTGGGAGTCAGCTGCAAGGGAGAGAGGGGCCTGGGCCCCCGACAGCTCCTGTCCCAAGAGCCTCGGCCTCTCGGGGGCTCCTGCGGCCGACTACGGCTGTCCTGCTCCAGGCCGAGAGGGCTGTCCGTGGGAACGCTCCCTCGGTGCTCCAGACAGAGGACTGACCAGTAAAACCCTGGCTGGGCACTTTCAGGGGTCTGTTTACAAAACCCCAAGAATCACAAAAGCCAACAGCACACACACACACACACACACACACCCTGCCTGGAGACCCAGGCCCTCCTGCCAGTCCCCCGCCCAAAGCCTCCTGGAGGATCCCTGTCTGCTTCCACCCGGTCAGGCTGCAGGAGATCCAGGACCCACGCCCGGCCCTCTCCCAAAGGCTCTTTTGCACATCTTTTCCCCCATGCCTGGGAAAGCATCGGGAGGAAGATCGGGATGTCAAGGTGCACACCGTCTTGTGTGACCAAGCTCACAGTCTGTGGTATCATTTTAATAGGAGGGGGGCACTCAGGAGCCCACTGGCCAGTCTGTCGCAAAAGTGGCCACAGCCAGAGAACTGAACGATCTTGGGAGAAGTCAGGCATGGCAGCAGAGCAGGGAAGCACCTCCACCCCCCCCACACACACACACACCTTCCCACCAGCCAGGCCCCAAGGACCAGCTCATCCTCTCCTCGTGCCCAAGCTACCCCTCTGAGGCATCTCGTGACCCCCCATCTGCTTCATAAGGGCCGGGGGCATTTCAAATACCACCCCTGCCTCTTCCCGAATGCCGTTTTCCTTTGCATCTCCCCATCCAGGACTGGACACTGAGCCAAATGTCTACCTCATTCTCGGCAACCGGCAGCCATGCGCTGCTCGCCCCCCCCCCCCCAGAGAGTCCTAACCAGGGGCCAGCTCCACCCCATGGCCTTCCCTCTCACAACAGCCCTGTAAGCATGATGCCAGGCACCACTGGTCACAGGATGGCAGCCAAGGTGGCGAGCAAAGAGGGCTCTCCCGGCAGGGTCCCTTTGGGTTGACCTGCTCAAGGGATCAAAAGGCAGGCGCTGTGGCCCAGGAGGAGTGGCGGCTGGCCTTTTGGGGTGCCCAGCCGCTGCCCGTACCAACTGCACGGGGAGGAATCTGCCGCTGCAGCCTTTGCCTGGGACTGGGCCTGTTTTCAGACCGAGGCTCCCCTGGAGAAGCGGGAGAGAAAAGAGACCAGCCATCCCCACAGCTGCCTCTCACTCCTGGCCAGCTTCTTGCAGCTAAGCCTCTGCAGCCAAACGCCACTCTGCCCGGGAGGGCTAGGCCCGGTTGCCCCCGAGACCGCTGGGAAGGCTGCAGAGACAAGCAGTGGCAAACTGGCCCTGAAAGTCTCCTTTCTCGACCGGGACGGACCAACCTCATCAGATATCAAAGCTGAGCAGGGAGGGACCGGGTTAGGACCTGGGTGGGAGATGGCCCACCCCCACCCCACCCCACCCCCGGACATGCAGGCCGTGGCAAACCCCCTCTGCTCATCTCTTGCCTGGGAAACTCGATTGGGAGGGTGGGGGCCGAATTGGGCTGCCGCGTGACAGCCCTTGGCATCCCTCCCCCCCCCCCCGCAGGGAGGCCCTGACAATGTGGGACAAGGGGCTTGTGTGTCGCCAGGCAGAGGCCGGGAAGCTCGGCAGGCCTCCGGTTGTGCTGCTTGGCTCCAGAGACGCAGAGCAGGGAAGGGGAGCTGCCTCCAGCCGCTTGGCAAAGAGCACCCGCAGACTCCCCCCACCCCAATCCAGCCGGTTCCTCGCTCCCTCGCTCTCTCTCCCTCTTTTGCACACAGATTTTCTCGGTTCCGCCATCTCTGTGTCACAAAGATGCTCCGAGAGACACTGGGCACACAGGCACCCCAGCATGACCGGCCCCGCTCCAGACACGCCTGCCGCTGCGTGGCCTCTCCCGGTTGGCACGCGGTCCTCTGCCTCTCTGCCAGGCAGCAGGCGGAAGCAAGCCACCGCACTCCCCCTCCCCTGGCTGACACACCAGATCCACAAGCGCAGCCCCCACACAGCACAGCACCGTCATCCTGAGCCCCCTCCTGTGCGTGGTGGCTCCGAAGGGGGGGCGGGCGGGGGGGCGGGCGAAGGAGCAGGTGGCTGACAGAGCGGCAGCAGCAGTTCCCAGTCTCCGTCAGTGAGATCAGGCGCTGCAAATAAGTACCCCGCAGGTGGGGGAAGCAGGAAACGGCAGCCCCCCCCCCCCCCCCGGCAGCAGCACCGTGGGAGGTCTATTGTTAGACGCATGCAGCCCCCGGGCGCTGGCAGTGGGCGGGCTTTAAATGCCAGGCTGCTGCCAAGCTCTGACGGCACCCAGAGCCACCTGCTGGCCTTGGGGAAAGGACCGGGAGAGGCCTCCGAGGGCGGTGCCAGCTTCCAGCCTCTACAGGCTCAGGATAGGGCTGACAGGCGGGGAACCTGGCCTGGGGGGGGGAATCCTGGGCCGACCCACCCAAAGCAGGAGTGAGCAAAGGAGCCCCTAAGGCACAGCAGAGACATCCCCAGCCGTCAGAACTTCTGCCCCCCCCCCATGCCACACACACCCCTGCTACCTGGAGGCCTGGCACCCCCCCTCCGCCCAGCAACCCACTTGCCAGCTGAAGAGCCAGATGCTGCTCCAGAGGTCCTAAGTTGGCCCACTAAGGCCTCCAGCCCCGTCCTCCCACTCTCCGTGCAGCAGCCACCCTCTTTCTACAAGCCCCCCCCCCCAAGGGCATCAGGCACAGGAGGACTCCTCGGGAGTCAAGGGACCTGGCTCTGTCAGTATGGGTCCAGGAGAGAGAGAATCTCTGGATAATGAACCTCCCATTCCTGAGGCACCAGCAGGCCAGAAAAACAAGCACCCAGCTCACCACCAGAGCACAGGAGGTGGGAACACAGGCAAGACTGTCAAGGGAGAAGGCTCAGCACCCATCGTGGCAGGGAGCCGGAGGAAGGAGGGAGCTCTTCGCAGGATGAGGGCCAAATGCCCTTGGGGATTCCTTGGGGATTCCTCTGCCCTATATAGGTGGTTTGCAGGAGCAGGTCCCTGTGGGGGCTCTCGGGACCAGTGGCTCACCTCTGCACAGGACCCACCCACCCAGCCAGCCGTGGCACCCTGACCTGCTGGATCTGTGGGCTGCTTCCGGCCTACAGCTCTACCCTCTGCCCACCTTGAGGTTTGGCCTCATCGCTGACCCCACTCCTGATAGTTGCCCGCCCTGACCTCAGACTGAATTCTCACTAGCTGCTCTTTGCCCCGACTTTCCACTGCCTCTCTGAGTTTGGACGGGAGCAGCCTGGTGCCGCTGCTGCCTACGCTGCTAAGCAGCACGCCCCGTCCGGAAGGGCAGCCCTTGGAGGGCCCAGGCGAGGGCCAGCAGCAGGAGCCACGACCTCTGAGAGACCCACCCTGCTTCCTTGGGGCTCACTTCTCCCGGGGGGCCGTGGGAGTCGGGCTGCGTCAGCCCCACGGAGCGGGAGTCCCGGAGCGCCCGAGAGCTGAGCATCATTGGTGGCCGGGGAGGAACTGCCGTGCCTTGGCTCCCTTCTCCAGAGAGGAGGGTCAGCGACAGCCCTGTGGGGCCAGCCAGGAGTCCTGCCTCTGTGGCTCTGCCAGCCGGGTTTTCCCACAGGCTAACTAGGCTCCAGCCGAGGGCCTCAAGACCAAGAGGGGCCTGGATTCCACGTTTTTTAGAAAGGTTAGCCCCAATCACAACAGGTTTCATTTCACATATTGATATCTATCACAGTAATGATGTCTTTTATTCTCTCTCATGTCATTTACACACCTACAAATGGGAGGTGAAAGGGCCACCGGAGTGGAATAGCCCAGGGCCTCTTTTCATGGGAATCCGGCCCTGCCTGAGCCCCTGTTCATAGGGCCGGGGGGGGGGGGGGGGGCGGGGTCCGCAGTTCTGGCCCAACCTCCTTTCACACCAGCAACCATGGTGAGCTGCTGGGGAACTGGAACTGGAACTGGGCGGGGGTGGGGGGGGGCTGGCGGAGGAGCTGCGGAGGCAACAGCGCAGAGACTTCCCCTGCGGGGGATGCCGCACGTCAAGCGGGGGGGGGGGGGCGGCCAAGGCGTGTGGGTCACCCCGCGGGCCATTTCTCCCCACGTCCCTCTCGGTCAAGCACGACGCCGGCCTCGGAGCGGTCCCCCCTCCCCCTCTCCCTCCCCCCCCCGGCCCTGGCGTGGAATCACCAAGCGGGAGGCAACCAAGAGCCCCCCCCCCGCCAATAAGCCCTTTCCCAGGCGGCCCCAGGGCAGAAGGCGGAAAGCCCCCCGCCCCGGCCACCCCCCCCCCCCAGCCCCGCTCCGTCCCCGTCTTCCCCCTCCGGGCGCCCCCAGGGTGGGGGGCGGCAGCGCCTCCCCCCAGCCCCCCCCCCCCCGCCGGGCCACTCACCGGAACTTGACAAAGACATTCATGCCCCAGGCGCGCCCCCGCAGCGGCTCCAGCTTGGCCCGGAACATGGCTCCGCACGCCCCTTCCCCCCCCCCCCCGTGGATGCCCCGCGACCGGGAGCGCAGGCGGGAAACAGGCTCCGCGCGCCCTTGCCGCCCGGGAGCTCCGCCACGCCGCTCGGCAGCCCCCGCCGCCCCATTGGCTGCCCGACGGCGACGGCGGCGACGACGACGTCGCCGGCCGGGGGGGAGGGAGGGAGGGGGAGCCCCGGCGGGAGGACAGGGGAGGGGAGGGGCGACGCCGGGCCCCGGGGAAGGGGGGCAGGGCAGCCCCAGCAGAGACCCCCGGCGGGCCACGGCGATGCTCGGGGCGGAGGCAGGGAGGGAGGAGCCCCGGCGGCAGGGCAGGGCAGGGCAGGGGTCTCGGCCGGGCAGCCTGGGAGCTCCGAGGGGGGGACAGAGGGAAGGGGCCGGGGCAGCCCCAGCCGAGAGCCCGGCGGCGATGCCCGGGACGGAGGGCGGGCGTACCTCTCGGCGCGGCTCCAGAAGAGCAGGATGGCCGGCATGGCGGAGACCCGGCTGGGCAGAGGGAGGCAGCCCCGGAGAGCGAGCGAAGGACAGGAGCGAAGGAGAGGAGCGAGGGAAAGCCAAGGAGCGAATGAGGGAGGGAGGGAGACGCCCGCCCCAGGGAGCCCCGACAGCGCCCCGCCCCCCGAGGGAGGGAGGGAGAAGCGCCCGCCGCCGGGGACACGCCGTTCACACGTGCCGCCTGACACGCGTCCCGCCCCGCCCCCGCCGGCCAACGGACGGGCCCTGCGGGAGGGGAGGGGCTCTGCTTGGCCCCGCCCCAAGGGGGGAGGCGGGCCTTCTTCTCCCGCCCCCGGCCCGGCAGAGCGGCCTCCCCACGGCCCCCCCTCCCTCCGGCCGCCCCCCTCCGGCCGCCCCCCCTCTCCCCCGGCCCCCGGCCCCCGGCCACTCACCGGCCAGCCGCGCTCGCTCCCTCCGGCGGCCTCTCGCTCGAGCGCTAAGCCCCGCCCGCCCTCCGCCTGACAGCGGGCCCGCCCCCGCCTAGCAACCGCCCCGCCTGCCCCGCTCCCACGCCCCTATTGGCCCGTGTCGCTGTCCATCTTGCCCGGGAGCCGTTCTCTTTGGCCCAAGCCGGGACGGCGAGGTAGGCGGGATCGAAGGCGCCCGACCCGACCCAGGCCTCCCTCCCACTCCTCTCGGCTCATTGGCTAGGCCAACCGCCAGTCACTTCCCCGCTCCACTGTCATTGGTCGCCAGGCGACAGGGCGGGGAGAGAGGGCCCCGCCCCCTACATCCTGGAGAACGCCAGGCCCGCCCACGCCCCGCCGTCCGGCCTCCGCTCGACGCGGATTGGCTGTTGCCGAGCGCGCTTACCAAAGGAAAACCCTCGGGAGGCTTCTGGAAGCCCCGTGACGTCACAATGGAGGACCCGCGGCGAGGCCGGGCGGCGGTTTGATCCACGTGGGCGGGGGCGGGGGCGGGGCATCCCGGAGACCGCCCCGACAGCCCCTCCCGGGACCCCGAAGCGCCGCTCAGAAGTGACCGCAGCTCTGCCCCGGTGCCTCGCCCTGCAGGCTGCCTGGGGCCCCCTCGACGTCTCCCGCGGGGAGCACGGCCAAAGCATCCACGCCACGTCCCGCAGGGCCTCCGTCTAACTCGGGGCATTCTCCCCACTCTCTTCTGAGCCCTCCCTTTCGGGGGACGCCTCCGGGAGGGGCCCCAGGGCTCCAGGGGCGGGGTGGGCCAGGCACTCCACAGGGGGGGGGGCTAGCACGTGTTTCGATTTTGATGTGATGCCTCTGCATTTGCCCTCTGGCTGCCACGTCCCACTGTCTGCGCTGCTCATAGCCCACAAGTACCCCAAAATCATGTTCGTACACGCTGCTGCCCAAGAAGCGTATCTCCCAGCAGGCAGGCTGCTCAGTTTTAGGACCCTGAAGAAGAAGAGAGGAGAACAACTCAGCGGTTTTATGCCAATAAAAGGTTACTGACTGACTGACAACTCAGCGGGAGATGATGGAGTCCCTCACGAAACCACGAGGGCCCTGAGCTGCATAAGACCTGGGCTGGGCTGTTAACAAGACGACATTCAGGAAAAAGGGAATACATTTGGTCATCATAAGTGGATCACTTAACATTTGCGCCCCTTGGGGGTCCCGTCACAGGCTTCCAGTTAGTGTTCAAGAGAGCCAGCCTGGTTCAGTGGTTGGGAGTGTGGATTTCTAATCTGGTGAGCCGGGTGTGATTCCCCGCTCCTCCCCCACATGCAGCCAGCGGGGTGACCTTGGGCTAGTCACAGCCCTGATAAGGCTCTTCTGACCGAGCAGGAATATCCGGGCTCTCTCAGCCTCACCCACCCCACAGGGGGAGGAAAGGGAAGGCAACTGGAAGACGCTTTGAGGCTCCTTCAGAGAAAAAAGCGGCATCTAAGAGCCAATTCTTCTTCAGTAATATCGACTCTCTCAGCCTCCCTCCCTCACAGGGTCTCTGTTGTGGGGAGAGGAAGGGTAAGTCGCTTTGAGACTCCTTTGGCATCTAAGAACCAACTTCTTCAAGTCCCATTCAGGGTGTTGGTGTCCTTCACGACCAGAGGCCCACGTACTCAAAGGTCAGCCTCTCCCTGCAGGCTTCCATCGGCAACTCTGATTTCGAAGCAAGGCCTCTTGTTGCCTTTGCAACATCCGGCCAGAGTCAGGGCTTGAGGTTTGCATGGGCTGCCCCTGCAAGAGGGCTCAGCTCTCCTGGCTGCTGCTCCACAGAGCTTTGGGCACCGGCAAAGGACTTGAAAAACACCCGCCAGGGTAGTTTGGCCAGAGAAAAGGGATGAGCGGCTCTCTCAGCAGGAGGGCTGCCAACTCCTGGCAGGGAGTCAGCCAAGAAAAAAATGGGAGACCTGGACACCCACCCACCTGACGCTCTCACGGCGGGCCTGGCAGCAGCTCTGCAAGGTCTCAAGCCGAGGTCTTTCACGCCACTGGAGATGCTGCCAGAGACCGGGCCGGGGAACTTCTTTCTGCCTGCCCAGCAGAGGCTCTTGCACTGAGCCACGGTCCCCATGACACAGATGAACACCCTGAGGTCACAGGCTGCATAAAGAGAAAGGTTTGGGCTTGGCAGCCGGGAGACAGAAATGGAGGCACCAGGTGACCATCACAGAGGAAGCCCTGCTGGGTTGCCTTGGTGACCCCTCACTCCCCAGCTGGAAACCTTGGGAAGACAGCTGACCCCCCACAGCCCCCTGTCCTGCCTGTGCTTCACTCAGAGGCCAAGAACTCTGGTTCTTTACGCCCTCTTGTGCCACAGCCCCAGTCGGATGACCCCATTTTCTCCGGGGAACTTGGCCCTTTTCTGACCCCTCCCCCTGCCCCCAAACTCACCCCCTGAGTCTCCCGTGGTGATCTGGAGACTGGAAGATGTGCTCCCGCAGAGCAGCCATGCCTGGCCCACACAGTGGCAAACGGCCACTGCTCTAGCAGCAAGCAACGAGACACAGATGCTGCGGAGACCCCCAGGCATCTGGGGAGGAACAGGATTTCCTTCTGGCCTCAGCAGCTGTGCCCCCGCACCCCGGGCCCTCCAGGGTCTCTCTAAGGGGCTGCTGCGTTCTGTGGCCATGGCTGGGTGGTTGTGCCGGGGTGGAGGTCTACACCACGGCAGAGCCCAGTTCAGGGGGCTTGGAGCCCAGGGGAACAGTGTTCACAGCAAGCAGGGTGGGGAGCAAAGTCAAGACGAGCTGGGGCCGAAAAGCGTGTTCAGAAGACGAGCCAAAGGTCAAAGAGGCGGGACGTTGTTGGAAAGCAAACCAAAGGTCAAAGAGCCGGGATGTGGTCAGAAGATGAGCCAAGGGTCTGGAACTGGGAGCCACAGGAATGGAGCATCGCCAGAGCCAACCGGAACAGGAGTTGCCTGGGAAGGCGGGCGGGGCAGGGCAGAGCAGCCCACAGCCCGTGCAGCTGGAGCTAATCCTCATCAGCGGAAGCAGCTGCGGCTGGGCCCATCTCCTTGACAGACAGACAGCCGCCAAGCGTGCTGATCTTCTGACAGACAGCCGTCGGGGCAGATCTCCTCCTCCAGTGCTGCCGGCCAGGGCTTGCTGGGGTCTCTCCAGGGAGGCTGCTCCTCCAGGGAGGCTTCCAGGCTGGTCGCTGCCTTGTCCAGAGGCTCGGCACGGGAGGGCTGAGTTTCATCCTGGCTGGGCCCGGCCTTCTCCTCGGCTGGCCAGGCGGCCCTGGGTCGGTGGAGGTCGGGTCTCCCAGTGCGGGCAAGACAGAACCTGTTGTCTGGACGTTGTCTGGTGAACCTGTTTGCACAAGCAGACTCGGGCCACGCAGCCCACGGAGAGCCCCACAGCAGAGTTCCACGGAGACAGCCAGTGGCCTGGGTCTGTCCATAACTCGCCAGAGGCTGCCTTGTCTTGAATCCAGCCCTCAGTGTGGCATTGCCTACTTAGGCTGTCAGCTGCTCTCCAGCAGGGAAAGGTCTTGCCTGGAGAAGCGGCCAGGGAGGGAAGCGGGGACCTCCTCAGGCCAAGCAGAGGCTCTACTGCCTCCCCCACGACACATAAAGCGATTCTTGCGGACGCCTCAAAACGGCCCTGAGCAGCACGTCTGGTGACGACGCTTTGGGGCAGGTCGCTGGCAGTCCTCAGTCCCACAAGTGATCCTCAGCAACGAATGGCCCCCTCTGCGTGGGGCTTCCCCTGCTGGCCTCCCTGCCAGACTCTCCTGGCTCTCCCTCCCACGGCTCAGCTCCCCGGCCCTCTCGGGTCCATTCACGCTGGCCCAGGGAGGCCGGCAGGCATGCTGACCTGCTGGGCAGGATGTTCCCACAGGTGGGATGGGAGCAAGCCCGTCCTTCCGTCCTCCCCTCTCTCGGAGCCAGCAGGAGGCCCCTTCCCCATCCCCTTGGAGGTCACCTTCAGGCCCAGCTGGTGCGTCTAAGGAAGAGCAGCTCCCTCCCATCTCCATGGCAACTGCCTGGGGAAAGCAGTGGTCCAGAATGCCCCCCCCCCGGGCTTGGGGAGGGGCAGCTTGACACCCCCCCCCCCGCTTCCAGTCAGTAAGAGGAGAGCTGTGCTGCTTGTCTCTTCCCAGCAGGAGATGGACGCCCGGTGGGGGGTGGGCAACCCCCTCTCCCTCATGCCCCCCCCCAGTTCTGACTCTCAATAGGGAAGGTGTGGGGCCTTTAGCCTGAGCCCCACAGTCTGGTCTGGTCTTGAGCACGGGTTAAGAAGCTCCCCGGGTCCCAGGGGAGGGCTGCTGAGGAGGAAGGGCAGGTGCAACCCCCCCCCTGTTTGTTTCCAGGCTGTTTCCGCTCCTGCCAAGCGGAGGTGGCATTAATGAGCCATATCCTCATCTCACCCTGTGTCGGTTCAGCTGCCAGCTGGCCCCCCCAGCCCCCCTTCCTGCCTGTGTTCTGTTCCACAAAAGCTGCTTGCAGACCCGGCAGCCAGGCCAGCTTCTCGGGAAACCAGCAGGGCCCTCTCCTGGCCCCTCCCTCCCTCCCTCCCGCCCACCTTGTTGTCCCAGCCACGTCTCTGTCCAGTGCCAGAGAGCGCCAGGCGGGTACCAGGAACGCTGCTGCCCTCGGATGCCTACTGGCCGTAGCCATTGTTCAGCACCTCCTTCAGGGAAAGGACTGCTTCCTTTGCCCGGGCAGGCGCTGGAGCCCTCCGCCCCCCTTCTGCAGCCAGGAGCAGGAGGCTGGGAGAGGCAGGGGTGGCCCAACGAGGCCAGCTGGTTGTGCGAGGAAGAATGCCCAAGCACGGCCACCGGCTCCCTTGAAGGACTGAGCAAGGCACCCTCCCAAACGCACAGGCCTGGCCAAGCTGGGGCAAGTGGCGGGCAGCAGCCGTGCCAGGCAAGGCCTGGGAGCCTCAGGAGCAGCCAGCCAAGACTCTGCCTCAGGAACATCAGCTGAAACTTGGGGCAAGGTGCACCCACCCCCTCCCCCTCCAGGGCTGCTGGCGGCCAGGTCGGGGCCTGCAGCACTCCCTGGGAGCAGGCCTGCTGGGGGTGCCCGTCAGCTCCAGTACCAGCACAGTCAAGTGGCTGGGAGCCAGCGGAGCCCCTGTGGGGTGGGGAGGGGTGGGGCAGGACAGGACAGGGGTGCCCCCTTCAGTGGACAGACCTCAGCAGTTGCCTGGGGGGCTTGGCTGGAGTGCTGACCCTGCAGTTCTTGCAGGTCCGGCCTGACCCAACCTGCCTCAGACATGCCTGGGGTCTCCCAGCAGGATGTCTGGAGAGCAGGCAGGCCCCGGAATAAGCAGAGAAAGGGGGGGGAGGCAGAAAAGAGCCCAGAGGGCAGCAGAGGACAGAAACCCATTCAGCAGGGCATGGAACCTGTAGGGGCTGCGGGCTGCAGGGAGCTGAGCAGCAAATTCCTGGAAGCAGAAAGCTGGCTGGCTTCTTGAAGTGACAGTCCAATTACGGGTTTGCCTGCAGCAGGAGGGGAAAGGCACTTGGGGGAGGGGGGTCTGCTTTGCCAGCTGCAGGAGCTGCCAGCCCCCCTCCTTGTCCTCCAGGCTGGAAAGGACACCCTGTGGGGCAGGGATACTCTTCTCACCCCACCCAAGGCCCACTGGGCGGCTTGTGTGGGCCTGGACACCCCACTGGGGCGGAGGGGGGGCGGCTTGTGTGGGCCTGGACTTCCCGGCCATCCAGATGAAGGCAGCTTGGCTAAGAGTTAAGCAGCGGGGGGGGGGGGGGGGGCAAATCAGCAGGCACAGCCTTCCCATATCTAGAGGAGCAAGAAGGTGGCGGAGGGGAGAGCTAGGTGGGCATCGCCACTGGGAAGAGAATGAAGCAAGTCACTTAGCTGGTTGCTAAACAATGCTTTGTCCTACAGGAAAACACATTTCGGGACAAGAGGAGCAGGCAACACAGTTTTCCCACCACAGAGGCACAATGGGGCAGCCTGGAGTGCAGCGGGGGGGGGGGGACCCACCATCAGCCCTCCGTGGGGGAGGGGCTGCTCCCCACTGTGGCCAGTCGGGCAGAGGGTGAGTCGGCCTCTCCTCAGTTCACCTTCATGATGCTTAAAGGCAAGTGTTGGGGTGCGGAAATGTTTCTTCAGATGCGAACAATGTGCACGCTCAGGAAAGCTTCTGGCCAGAATGAAACCTCCTCGTTGCTCTCAAGGGACAGCTCCAGGCCAGCAGGGTGACCCACTGGAGCCCGTGCCGATTCTTTCAAGTGGGGGGTCCGAAGTGGCAGAACACCTTGAAAAAAACTTAGCTGGTCTAAAAGGGGTCTCTGGGCTCAGCCTTTGTGCCTGCAGACTTCTTGTAATGGATGTGCCACTTTCCCCCCAAAAGAAAATCTGCTCCAAGTGGCTTCTAATGAAACAACCCGAGGGACACAAAAGGACCCTGTTGTCCCTGGCAGCCCTGGGTGGTGGGGGGCTGGGCTGGGCTGGGCTGGGCTGGGCTGGGCTGGGCTGGGCTGGGCTGGGCTGGGCTGGGGGGCACCGCAGAGGCTGGCCTGGGGGCGGAATGTGGCCTTCACTCACCTCTCCCGAGAGCTGCCCTCTTCCGAGTCCGGTCCGGAGGTCGGGCTCCTCTGTCTCCCCGTCTGCCTGCCGCCCTTCCTTGCCGCCTGCCCCTGGCTCCTCTGGGCTGGAGGGCCGGGGGTGGGGATGGGGTGGGGGTTGGAGGGGGGACCTTTGGGGTGCAAAGCAATGGCTGTCCTGACTAGAGCACCCTGGGGGCAGGAAGGGTCTGGCTTCGTTTCCGGTATATTTTGGTGATGGCCACAGGAATAAGCAGCTTCAAAAAGGGAACGGAGAGATTCATGGAGGGTCTTCAGTCAAGAGGCTACTAGCCCTGGTGGCTGAAGGGAAGTTCCACGTTCAGAGGCACTAATTCTCTGAATCCCAGAGCTGGGAGACAACCTCAGGGGCAGCCTCGGCCTCCATGCCCTGTTATTGGCCCTCCAGAAGACTGGCTGGTCCCTGTTTGAGATAGGGGGCTGGACTGCATGGACCCCTGGCAGGACCCTTCTGCTGTTCTGGGATCGGCATGTGTGGAGGGGGCGGGGCACACGTTCTGCTTTGGGGGGGTACCTACGTGACCCTACAGGCACACTTGCAGGCCTCAGCTGGAACCAAGCAGGTCTTAGGCATGAATCATAGAATCATAGAATCATAGAGTTGGAAGGGGCCATACAGGCCATCTAGTCCAACCTCCTGCTCAACGCAGGATTAGCCCTAAGCATCCTAAAGCATCCAAGAAAAGTGTGTATCCAACCTTTGTTGAAGACTGCCAGTGAGGGGGAGCTCACCACCTCCTTAGGCAGCCTATTCCACGGCTGAACTACTCTGACTGTGAAAAACTTTTTCCTGATATCTAGCCTATATCGTTATACTTGAAGTTTAAACCCATTACTGCGTGTCCTCTCCTCTGCAGCCAGCAGAAACAGCATCCTGCCCTCCTCCAAGTGACAACCTTTCAAATACTTAAAGAGGGCTATCATGTCCCCTCTCAACCTCCTTTTCTCCAGGCTGAACATTCCCAAGTCCCTCAACCTATCTTCATAGGGCTTGGTCCCTTGGCCCCAGATCATCTTCGTCGCTCTCCTCTGTACCCTTTCAATTTTATCCACGTCCTTCTTGAAGTGAGGCCTCCAGAACTGCACACAGTACTCCAGGTGTGGTCTGACCAGTGCCGTATACAATGGGACTATGACATCTTGTGATTTTGATGTGATGCCTCTGTTGATACAGCCCAAAATGGCATTTGCCTTTTTTACCGCTGCATCACACTGCCTGCTCATGTTTAGTTTACAATCCACAAGTACCCCAAGGTCTCGTTCACACACAGTGCTACCTAGAAGCGTATCCCCCATCCAGTAGGCATGCTTTTCATTTTTCTGACCCAGATGCAGAACTTTACACTTATCTTTATTAAATTGCATCTTGCTCTCATTTGCCCATTTTTCCATTGTGTTCAGATCTCGTTGAACTCTGTCTCTATCTTCCGGAGTATTTGCCAGTCCTCCCAATTTGGTGTCATCTGCAAACTTGATGAGTAGTCCCTCCACCCCCTCATCTAGATCATTAATAAATATGTTATGCATGCAATTGCTTGAGGCAGGACCTCATACAGCCACTGGCCCCTCCCCCCAAAGAGGGCTCCACCCAGACCTGTGGCCACTGCCGGACACAGACACCTTTTGTTCTTGGGCACCCTGCCCCCAGTGCGATGGCGGAGCTCATCAAGAGGCTGGCGCTTGAATGTGCTGCCCCTTTCCTGGGTCTCCAGGGAGGGTTTCCTCCTCCCCCTCCTCCTCCGGGAAGGCAGGCAGCCCCTTCTGGGGGTGGGACAAGAAAGGGCCACCCAGCTGCAGCCAAGGCAAGAGACATTCATGGGGGGGGGGGCATTCATTGCCTGCCTTTGGGGAGGTGACCCTGAGCTTCCTTGGTGGTCTCCCACCCAACTGCTCCCCAGCCCCGGAAGGCCACCCAGGTGTGCAAAGACACACAGAGGCAGCCTCACCCTAACCCTACCCCAAGGGCTCAGGGCAGCTTAGAACACTTAATATAGCATGATTTGTGGGGCAAGGGGGGGCCACTTTTAGCCCCGCTGGTGGACCTCCTGTTGGTCCCAGGATTAGGCCACTGTGTGACACTGAGCGTTGGATCAGAGGGACCACAGGCCTGATCCAGCAGGTCTTCTCTTCTGTTCTCAACAGGCTGAAAGTTTGCAGATGACACCAAAATTTGCTGGCAAATGCTCCGGAAGATAGAGACAGAGTTCAACGAGATCTGAACACAATGGAAAAATGGGCAAATGAGAACAAGATGCCATTTAATAAAGATAAGTGTAAAGTTCTGCATCTGGGTCAGAAAAATGAAAAGCATGCCTACTGGATGGGGGATACGCTTCTAGGTAGCACTGTGTGTGAACGAGACCTTGGGGTACTTGTGGATTGTAAACTAAACATGAGCAGGCAGTGTGATGCAGCGGTAAAAAAGGCAAATGCCATTTTGGGCTGTATCAAATGCTCAGTGGTATATAAGTGCAGTCAATCAATTGGAAGGGCCAAGGAGTCCCGTGCCGTGGGTCTGACCCAGGCTCCACCAGGCAGAGGCTGCCCAAGAGCCTGCCCCACGGTGCAGGAAGCAGGCAAAAGGACCGCACCTGCCAGTGCCCCCATGGGACCAGCCACGCTTGGAGGGCTGTCAGGGCAACAGCAGCAGCAGCAGCAGCAGCGCCGAGGCCCCGGAACGCCCCCCCCCCCCGTGGCGGGAGAGCAGCCCCCACCTGCCTTTGGCGGCCGCAGCATCACGCGCGCGCGCAGGGAGAGGGAGAGGTCAGCACTGTGGCCAGGCAGGGCTCCGCTCCGCAAGGGGCGTGGGCGGCGTTCCCACGGGCGCCGAGAGAGCCTCTCCAGTGGGAAGTTCCCCGTCCTCTTCCTTCTTTCCCCCTCGGACAAGCCCCACGCCCGCCGGCCTGTTCTTTACAGCCTCCCCGCCCCCGCCCCCGCCCCCCTGCCGGCCAGCGACGCCGAGCGGAAAGGCGGCCAGCGTGGCTCCCCCTCCTCCCCCGAGGAAAGCCAGGGAGCCCCAGGAGGCCCGCGGCGAAAGAGACGGGGAAAGACCCCGGGCGAGGGGCGGAGGCTGCGGGCCCCCCCAGCAAGAACCACCAGCAGGCCCGGCAGGGGCGCGGCCTTGGCCCCACCTGGCCCGGGAGACAGGCCCACCTGTCCAGTCCGGCGCAGGGGGCGGGGCCTCCCTTGCCTTGCCTTCCCTTGGGCGAGCGAGCGGGATGGAGGCGTCGGAGGTGCAGGCGACCCTGCGGCTGCTGGCGGGGCTGCTGGTGCCGTGCGTGGCCCTGCTCTGTTGCCTCAACGGCCTCCTCCTGCTGCGCCGCCCGCGCCCCCTCCGCCCGCCCCCCCACGGGGCCCAGCCCCGAGCCCAGCGGCCCTGCCCGTGCGGCGCCCGCCCTGCTCCGCGACCCCCGCCGCCCGCCTCCTCCGCCGCCGCCTCCTCCTCCTCCTCCTGCAGCGACCTGGAGAGACGCCCCCTGCCGGTGCCGCCCAACTCGCCCGCCCGCGCCGCCTGGGCCCCGCGTGTAAGTGCCCCGACGGCGAGCCCGCGTGGCCCGGCTCGGCTCGGCTCGGCTCGGCTGCAGCGCCGGGCCACGCCCCGCCCCGCCTCCCGGCCGAACCCCGCCCGAATGGGGCGAACGAGAGGAGGGAGGGAGGGAGGGTGGCCCCCGTGGTCGCTGGAGCCCCCAGCGCGGAGCGGAGCCGCAGGCTTGCTGGCTTTGGAAACGGGAGGGCTCCCCTTGCCCCGCCCTTGCCTCCCGGCCAAAAGAGCAAGGCTGGCCAGCTCTGGGGCAGGGCAGGGCAGGCCCTCCTGCCAGTCCCCGCTTACCTGCTGCGTCTGAAGAAGTGAGCAGTGACCCCCCCCCGAAGTCGTTAAGGTGGTCTTTTTGACTACAATGAATGAGCCAGTGTCCCCCCCCCCCCCCGATCTTGCCCATCATCTCAGAAGGGCCTCCTGGGCAAGACTGGGGGGCAGCGACCCTGGGGGAGAACTGTGGCCACGGATGGCCGGAGAGCAAAGCAGTCCTCCCGCTGCCACGGTCTAGAGGCGGGTGAACTGTCCACTAGCCAAATCCCTCTTGGTTCGGGGGGGGGGCGCTAAGTAGCTTGCAGTGGTTCAGTCGGACCCCTCCCTTGCTCGGCAGGGCATCCCCGACAGCACGGGGGGCAGGCAGCACCCCAGGATGCAGAGGCAGGGTCCCGGCGGCAGGCCTGCAGCATTCCCGGCCCCCTTTGAGTACGGCAGCAGCATCCGACGTGGGGACAAACGGACCCAGCTCAGCTCTGTCGGCCTGACCGCCTCGCAGGGGCCGGGCTTGGACTCGGCCTTCGGTGCCAGTGCCGGTGAGTGGGGATTTCGGGGGACCCCCTTTCAAAGGAGGAGGTCAGTGAGTTGGGGAGGAATCTCAGGAGAACTGCAGGCTGGCAAGAGAAGGGCTGGGATCCCCAAGCGCAGTGCCCCCCCCCGTTGGTTTTAGGGTGGGGGGCCTGATAGGCCAAGCAGATTGCTTAACACCTTCACAGCAGCTGCCACCCCAAACAAGCAGCTCCCGGTGCGACTGGAGTGAAGCCGTGTCCACCGTTTGGGGCCTGGGCCGTTTAATGGCAGCCATTTTGGGGCTGCACCCACCCTGCCGGATGTGTTCACAGGCTCAAAATGTTTGGGGACCCCACCCTAGGGGGAGGGAGGGGTCCCTCCCACCATTTGCCAGTAGCCGTGGGGGTCTGTGCTCCTACTGGCCTGGGGGGACCGGACACAGCTTGTGCCCACTTGCATCCTGCCTGTTTGGGGGGCACGGGTGACAAGCCCGGCCGGTCTAGCTGGCACGGAGGAAGCGTCTCCTCCCCTCCTCTCCTCTCTCCTCACCTGTTGCTCGTGTCTTGCAGGGGTCTCCCTGCGGATCCTGTCATCCGACAGCGAAGAGAGCCCCCCGCCCCCCCTGTGGTGCCCCCAGCAGTCGGAGCGGTTTGAGTGGGACTACTATGACCCCAGCTACAAGAGAAGCAGCCCGCTCCAGCGGCACCTGCCCTGCGTCTGCACCAAGCAGTACTGGCTCTAGCTCACCGCTGCCTGGCTCACCCGCCGCTTGGGATGCTGTCCTGGGCCCAGGCACCGCAGGCCGTCCACAAGGAATCCCAGGAACTGCTGAACATCTGAAGCTTGGGCCGAGGTTTCACCCCCCCCCCAATGAAGCACACAATGTACGGCCAAGGCACAAAGGTGTGTGCACACACAAACACACATGCGCACCTGCAGATGAACCCTGAGGTTAACGGGATGGAGAAGTCATTGTGCTTGACTTGGACGTGCCTCACTGAAAGGAGAGGGGGAAGTTTTTCCTGCCCTGGGTAGTCATGCAGCTTCCCCCTGCCCCACAAGCCCCCTTTCCTGCACAGGTTGGGTGGAGGGAAAAGAATTGCCATGGGGAGCTCCCCCCCCCAGTGAATGCTGGTCATCTGGACCACCTGTAAACACTCTCAGTAAAGGTTGTGCTGCTCTCACTCGTGGCTCTGGGCTTGTCTGTCTCAGCAACCTGACATTCCCACCGTTGGCTGCTGTTTCTTGCTGGAAAAGCAAATTGCCCAGAAAGGCTACCCAGTTCGGGCGGGGGGCGGGGGGATGCGAGCAGACCCCTTGGGGGACTCTTTCTGCTCCCCCACCCCCAATTAAAGCACTTCTGAAAAGGAAGTTGGCCGGAGAGCAGCAGAGAAGAGCGGATTCTGTGACTGGCACTTTGTCCCCGTTTGCCTTCCGTTCCCCCTGCTCCCAAAGAAATGCTTTTTCTCACCGGGAAAAGCTTTTCCACTCTAGTATAATGCAGACCTGGATGGAGTCACGGAAGCAGTCAGTGCAAAAGTAAATGGACTCTGGGGAATGGGAGAGGACAGGAAGGCCTGGAGGGTCATTGTCCGTGGGGTCGCGATGGGTCGGACACGACTTCGCACCTAAGAACAACAAAATAATGCAGACCAATCTGGAGCTACAAATATGTAAAGGCAAACGAACCAAGGAGAGAGGATTTGCCAGTCAAATGATCTACTAGATCCAATTCTAGCAGGCGAGAAACAAGAGATGTTTCTTGGACGTAAGATCCTGGGTGGTTTGTCATTCTGGAGGAAAGGCTCATTGACGAGTGCAGAAATTCCATGCTGGATAGAAAGGAGATGCAGCTGGATGCTTACCAAACTGGGCTGCCCCAGAGCAGCCATTTCCCCAGGATGCGGGGGAGGGGGAGGGGGGGAGAAGCCACCCCCATACGCCAGCCCCCCACATGCATTGTGATCAATCCAAGTAGCAGCCTCTCTTCTCCCTGAATTGGCAGTTGGGGCTCAGCCCTAGCTCACCTGCAGGAGCTCTGGTATCTCAGGTGATCTGCAAGCCCCTTTTATCCCCGACCTTGGAAAGCCCCTGCTCAGGCAGCAGAGGCACTGCAGAGCTCCACTCACCGGGGGCTGGCCCTGCAGAGGACGCTCCCATGTGTCTGGAATGCCTGCCCCAGTCACCCTTCAGGCTTCCCAAAGGGACTCACATGCCAAACTTTCTAAAAAGCCAGGAGAGGTAATTGGGTTGCTAAAAATAGATTCGGGTTATGTTGGTCTGAAGCAGAAGTCCAGCCAGGCAGAGTTGCATCTAAGGTACGGCTAAAATAAGACTTTGCTGGTCTTAAAGGTGCCCGACTGGTCTCAAACTTGGTGCTGCTAAAGAGCATTTCAGAGGGCGGCTGTGTTGCTCTGCAGCACTGGAATCCAACAAGGTTTTGGGGGTGCAGCCAGGGCTTGTGGAGGTATCTGATGACAAGGCTTGGTCTCCTGCAGGTTCATATCCTGAGCCTTGTGGTCCACCGCAGGGCACCTGGAATCCAGTGGTGCTGCTAAATTCAGCCTCCATTCTGGACGTCTGGAAAGTAGCAAAATGTCACACAGAGGCCCAAAGTAGATCCACTGAATTGCAGGCCAGTTAGCCTCATTCTGGCACAGGGGAATTATCAATAACTCTTAAGAGCATTATTTGCACCGTGTCTTGAGGGGGGGTACAAGTGTCTTACAAGTAGCTACTAAAACAACACAGATTAAAACCAAATCCCCCCCCCCAATCTCCTCTGCTCCTCTCCCATCAAAAGCCTTGGCAAATACAAGAGGAAGAAGGCCTGCGGAAGAAAGACCTGCAACCTTTGGGAGTTCTTTGCACCCCCTCTCCTGCGACATGGGGCTCCGGGTGGCCCACAACATCACACCTGAAGAAGTGTGCTTGCCAAAGAAAGCCTCGACCCAGAATAAAACTTTGTTGGCCTTAAGAGACGCCCCTGGACGCCAACTGCTACAGACCTGGAGGTTTTAAAAGGCATCCAATGGAACCCTAAGATTCATCATTAAAACGGTTGAAATCTTGACATTCTCCCGGGACCTAGAAATATCCCAAAGAGTGTCTGGCAGAGGACCAGGCACTCTGCAAAAATGCACGAGGACAACGGCAAGCAGTGTGGGGGTCCCTCAGGTGTGCCAGTCTGAGGCTGCTTAGGGCTTCAAAGCTTATAATCAGCACCGTTAACATCAGTGCAACCACCGCAAGACTGGCCATAGACAGGAAGACCAAAGGGAGCCAGTCAGCAGATGGATCCTGCAGCACCTGCAGGTTCCAAAGTATCCCCAAGGGAAGCCCAGTGGGCAGCATATTGTGGTAGTCTAGTCTAGGGGGGACTATGGCAGGGATCGCTGCAGCAAGATTAGGTGGACCAGTTGTAGAAGCGCAAACACTGACCATGCCATCACGGACGCCTAATTGGCCAAGCCCCACCGAGAGCCAGTAATGGCTGTCAGCCCTATAGATCGGCTCATTCAATGCAAGTCAGACACTACAGACTCTCAACACAGGCCAAGTCCCACCCCAGGGGTCCCCAATGGCGGAAGCAGCCCTTCTGCCAGGACCAGAGGGCTCTGGCTAAAAAGTCACCTGCCTGACTCCCAGACCAGAGCGTGTGTGTGGCTGCAGCATTTCAAGGACACCTGGGCAGCCACAACTATGCTCACTATCCAGAGGCCACAAGTCTCCAGATTCCAGGACCAGGAAGCAACAGAAAGGGAAATGGTCCGCCTCTCTGCCCTGTTGTTGGCCCTCCAGGGCAGCCGGCTGGTTGGCTGTTTGAAGCTGGGTGGAGAGCAGACTGCCTGATGCAGCACATTCTTGTGTTTCCCATCCAGAGAAAAGAAAACAAAGACCGCCTTCTCTTCCTTTTGAAGGGGAAGTGTGACCTCTTTTCTGATCTTTCTGGGCTTTTCCTAACAGGACTAGTTTGAGATGGGCACAATATTGAAAACATGGCTACACCACAGGAAAGGCATGCGACGGATGTTCTCTGGAATCAACAGTGCTGCCCTGCATGGATGGACTGTGCTTTCTGCTCAGGTAAAGGAGACAGATATGTGGAAAACGGCAGGTTGGCACACGGACAGCCCTGCCCCCTGAATCCTGAATAAGAGTTGGAAGGGACCTCCTGAGTCATCTAGTCCAACCCCCTGCACTATGCAGGACACTCACCGCCCTCTCGCTCATCCACTGTCACCTGCCACCCCCTTGAGCCTTCACAGAATCAGCCTCTCCGTCAGATGGCTCTCCAGCCTCTGCTTAAAAATCTCCAAACATGGAGAACCCACCACCTCCCGAGGAAGCCTGTTCCACTGAGGAACCGCTCTGACTGTCAGGAACTTCTTCCGGATGTTTAGATGGAATTTCTGTTGAATTAATTTTATCCCACTGGTTTTGGTCCATCCCTCTGGGGCAAGAGAGAACCACCCTGAGACGCTAGCCACACGCCACCGTCTCCTGTCCACAGGCTCAGCTCACCAACCGACCTTTGCAGCTAGCGTGGTGAGGAGTCTTCAGCCTCAGGTGTCTTCTGTTCCACTTAGCAGCCGCAGACACCTGCCGTGGTGGGAGGAGAACCTGCCACTAGAAGCAGCATGACCACAGCTGGTGGAACAGCCGCGCAGGCTCTCATTCCAGCCTCACAACCGCTAAGGCCCACAAAAAGTCAAACATCCCCTCTTTTATATGGGTTGCACTGCAACGGTATGAGTGGGGTGCATTTTTGTGCTCTGCAAAACGTGCCCGAGAAGTCCTAAAGTGAGGGCCAGCCCTCAAGTTCAGCAGTCCGCAACTCTAGGCTGTGGGGCTGCCCATGAAGCACAAGGAACAAGGCGGCAGGCACGAGCTGATCGACTCCATTGTAGAGAAACAAACAGCCCGCCCGATTCCTAGAAGATTACAGCGTAGCCCATAGAATTATAATAATTGGCCTGGAGGCGGAATTCAGCCACTGAATGGCAAGAAATGGGGAACACAGAAAGAAAGGGGAGCCGAAGCCAGAAGACAATGAGGGTGCAAAACACGGCTTGTTAATTGCAAGCCGCTCCTGCCTTTTCTAGGTATTCCAGCAGCCTTCCAAACAGGGTTTTGTGTACAGATGGTGAGAACTTCCCAATTCGTGTGCTGTTTGATTTTGAGCTCTGCAGTTTATCCTTCATCGGAAGCCTCCTCCACAGGGGACGTCTCCTATTCAAGCTCTTCCAGAAAACATCCAAATTCTATAACAAAGTTCCTGGTGAATCATTCCACTGTGAACTTTAATAGCTCCCGCTGGTGCCTGACTAAAGTTTGCTGTTTCTTCAGCTAGAGCAGCAGTTAGTACAGAAGCTGAGGAGGAGGAGGCCAAGGTGCTCCCCCCCCTACAGCCAATCCTTGACACCCCCCCAAAAAAAACCCCTCTTTTTCATGAACTGGAGATTCTCACCCAACTGAATTCTGCACTTTCCAACAGTCCCAGGACCAGCGGCACCCCAGAAGCCCCCCCCCTCACCCACCCCCCGTGATTCAGGAGCTGGCACAGCAGTGAGCACAGGAAGTCGGCATGTGCTGGATCCGACCCGTGGTCCACCACAGTCAGTGTTGCATACTCAAACTGGCAGCAGCTCTGCAGGGGCTCAGGCAGAGAAAGGTCTTCCCCATCCCATCTTTTAACTGGCCATGCCAGGCACTGAACCTGGGACCCTTCTCCGCTCCAAGCAGATGCTCCGTCGCAGGGAGCCACAGGCCCAAAAGCCGCCCCCCCTTGGCTGAGGCTCACTGGACTTCCTCTGGCAAGCCCCTTCTTCAAACTCTTTCCCCAGTCTCCAGCAAGGGATCCCTGCCATACTTCTGCAGGGCGATGGGACAGGACTGCCGGTGACTGCAGAATTGCCCTGAATGCTTCGAGGACAGAAGGGTCTGGGATTATTGGCCTGGATGGCCAAGGAGAAATAGGGTCAAGCAGACAGCAATGGTAGTCCAGGCCATCCACTGCAAACAGGGGTGCACAATACCGGAAGCTTGTGTCTACCCCCTTCGGAAGTGCAGAAGGGCACAGCAGTGGCCCTGTCTTTTCCTTCTCTAGTCAGAGGACGGAGCGCATTTCCCTCAAATTATGCCCATGGACAGAGGTGGGATTTCCCTCCCACCAATGGGAGGAACTTGTTCTGCCCCACAGCAAGGGGGCCTTTTGCACAGTTGAGGACTGTACGAAGAAGGGACTTGGGAACTTGTTGAAAGTTCTGTACAGCTTACAGGGATCACACAAGCACGGCCTTTGGAGAGCATGTAGAAAGCCTGTTTGCCAAAATCCAGGATGAATGACAGCATCTGCTAAAAAGGACTGGAAGGAAGGAAGGTAAGACCATCTTGAAGTTATGGGATTTTTTTATTTTTATGGGTTTTTAAATTATTTTTTACAGGCTACTGTTGTACCTGTTGCTAAAGCTGCTGATTCTGCCATAAACTAGAACAGAAATTTCCCAGAAGTTGAGTCAGTTCCCCTCCTCATGAGCTGCCTCTCTGCCTTCCAAACCAACCAACCAACCAACCAACCGCCTTGTATTTGCAGGAGACAGAGCCTGACACGCAGCTACATGGGTCTGACCGAGGAATGAAGAAGCCAGGAGTCCACCGACCGCTGGAACTGCCCTGTACAACGTGGCCTGTGCTGGAGCTGGGTCCGCCAGGCCGCACGTTAACCATAGAGGTCGTCATCGTTGTCTTCGCTGTAAACGTTCCCGCCACCACTGCCTCCTGCCCCTTGGCTTGGTCCAGCGCCACCTTGGTTACCGGATGGGAATCTGCAGAGGGCAGCCCAGAGAGAAGAGGCGCAATCAGGGATCACAGTTCCATCACCCACCAAACCTCCCTACCGCTTCTCAGGGGGGTTGCACTTGTCCCCATTCACTCCCCCGTGCAAGCTTGCCCCCCTCTTGGGGAGACCAAGAGCCATAAAAGGAGGAAGCAACACCTCAACCAGTCTGCTGACATCAATGCTAAGCAGGGGGAGGGGGGGAAGGGCCGAGAGGTCAAAGTGGAGGGAGGACTGCTGCCAAACGTGGCATCTGGGCAGCTCCTCCCTACTGCTGAGTGCCCGTCCTGGCCAACCCCACCCTGCTTTGCCTGTTATGTTGTCTGCTCGAAGGATGCTTTGCCTCCCTCTGCTCAGGGCCTTGCGGACAACTTGTCAAGCAAAGCAGAGCGACGCGGCTGGACAGAGTCCCCCGACGTTCCTCCACCAGCACCCAAGGGAAGCGGGTGTTTACTGCAGAACAGCTGCAGCCAGGACAGAGGCAGCTCCTGGGGGAGGGATATTCAAAGCCGCCTGGGGTTACCTGAAGCTGCCGAAGCCCCGGCTCTGCTGTAGGGTCTGCGCAAACATCTCGTATTTGCGGATATCGTTGTCGCTGACAGAACGTCGGGCAAAACGCATGGCCTCCTCAAAGTGATCGCGCCGGATCTCGGGCACGGGGTCGTCCTCCTCTACTTCCTAGACGGGCAAAAGCACAGGGCTCAGCCACCAGCTCAGGTCCCCCCCCCCCACCCACCCACCCAGTCCAGGAGCTCCGCAGAGACGCTCACCATGGCCGAAGGGTTGGTCTGCCGCTCTCGCTCCCGCTTGATCTCACTCTCAATAGCCTCCCGGATGGCCAGCTTGCAGGCGCGCTGGCAAATCTCCGTGAGGTCTGCTCCCGAGAAGCCATTGGTCATTTTAGCCAGGAACTCCAAATCCACATCCTGTAAGAACAAGGGAGGCTCCACCTCACACACCCTTCCCTGGATAGCAGCAAAGCCTCAGCTGGGCCTTCCTGCCATGCACCAGCCACGCCTGGCAGGGGCCTCATGGGCCAGTCCCCACAGCGGCCTGTGGCTTGTTAGGAAGGGCAGCAGAGCACTGTCCCCTGTGCCCAGTGAGGACGGCAAAAGCACAAGGGAAGGGCCCAGAAGCACTCCCGCTGGGGCGCTATCGCAAGGCAAAGTTCATTTGGTTCTCGGGAAGAAATGGGACATATGAATGGCCCCTTGGCCCATCGAAGTCAGAACTGTCTACTCAGACTGGCAGCGCCTCCCCAGGGTCAGGTCTCTCCCATCACCCCCTGCCTGGTCCTCTGAATTGGAGATGCCGGAGATTGAACCTGGGACCGTCTGCATGCCAAGCAGATGCGCTACCATTGAACCAAGAAGAACAGGTTGTCAATGCCCTGCTTTTCTCTAACTTAAAGAGTCTTCATGGCTTACAGTTGCCCCTACCACACCAGGGTCTGTTGTGTGAAGATGAAGGGAAGGGGATTGTTAGCTGCTTTGAGACTGCTTCAGGTAGTAAAGAACCCCCCCTCCCCCGCCCAGCCCAGCTTCTAATTTGCAGAAGTTTTTACATCCAAGTCAGCACCAACTGGCAGTAAACAGATTCAGTTAATCATACACAAGAAAGCCCTGCAGATGAAGCAAAGTGCAGCATTCTCCTGGCGGAAGCCACCACCTGTCAAGCTCATCCAAAGGACCTTCCCCCCAGTCACATCTTTAAAACGGCCAGGGCTCTAGGGGTCCGATGCAGTTTCATGGCGGCCACAGCTGGCCGGGAGAGAGCTTCCATCTTGGTTCACAAGTTCACTGTAAGCTGCCCTGAGCCTCCGGGGAGGGCGGTGTATAAATATCATAAATAAACAAGCGCACGCTGGCTTCCCCCAGAAAGACCGCGCTCCCCGAGGTCAGCACAGACTTGCCTTTGCGACAGGCGATTTCCGCAGGTTGGCCTTGAGGATGGCCACGCGGGACTTCTCGTCCGGCAGGGGAATGTAGATCAGCTGGTCGAGGCGCCCAGGCCGCAGGATGGCGGGGTCGATGATGTCCGGCCGGTTGGTGGCGCCGATGATGAAGACGTTCTTCTTGGTCGACATGCCGTCCATCTCTGTCAGGATCTGGTTGATGACTCTGTCGGCGGCACCCCCGCCATCCCCAATGTTCCCTCCGCGGGCCTTGGCGATGGAGTCCAACTCGTCGAAGAACAGCACGCAGGGAGCTGCCTGGCGGGCCTGCAGGGGGAAGGAGCGCTCAGTTTGCAGGACTCTCCGTCAGGTGGCCTTCCCCCGGGACTACGGCGTTTCGGACTGCCTGGCAAATTCCTTTGGGGGAGCCCCTGCCACAGGAGGGCTGCTTCATCACACCTAGTCCCTTTCTCAGGTCAGGGACCGCCTCCGGGGCAAGGGGAGAGCCGACTTGCAGCGCATGCGTGTTTTCACCACCAGGCGGCGCTAACACGCATGCACGGCAACTGGGCGCATGCGTCACCAGCATGCCAGCGGCTGCGCCTGCCTCTTCCCTTCCTTCTCGCTGCGGGCGGGGGGAGGCATACGCGGCTGCAGACCGGGGGTTGATGACTCCTGCTCTAAAGGGCCCTTGCATGCCGCTCTCCACCTGGGAATATAAACCAGTATAAATCAGGCCATGAGCAGAGCAGGCAGGCTGGGAGAAGCATTGCTGCCAGCTGTTAACATCTGTTAACTTCTGTTTGCTCTTCCTGCCTCCACCAAAAACCAATATCCCAGTTAAACGCTGCCCCCCAGAGGGCCACAGAGGTTCTGCTGTTGGCATCAGTCCTCTGATCCTGCTCCCGGCCCTATAACCTGCCTGCATATTTGTTTCAGATGGAATCCAAGCTATTTGCAGATTTCACTGCCACACGGGGGCAGCAGCTCCCTTGACAAGTGAGAGGTCTGCTTAGGCCACAGCACCAAAGGGCAAAGCAGGGCAGGGAGGGACCCAAGGACACCCGGATACTCTAAGACAAAAAGACGTTCTGGGGAGCCAGGTTTTTATGCCACTGATAAAGGAAAAAGTGCAAATGTGAGTCCAGTAGAAAAACAAAAAAAAAAAACAGAAAAGTTTTTACACCGATCATCATCAATTTCATACAAAGTCCTTTGTTGGATCATGCCAGTGGCCCATCCAGCTGAACAGTCCATGTCACACAGTGGCCAAAACTGCTGCCGGGGGGGGGGGGGGTTAGAACTCCAGCCCCCCCCCCCTGCAGCACCAAGAAGACAGAGCGTTCCAGCCCCCACCCCCCTGGGCCATGTTGTCCATGGATTTAGCACCAGAATCCCTCTGCAAAGAGCAGTGCCCCAGGAATCCCAAGAGGCAGCTTGTGGACACTTACCTTGTCAAAAATCTCGCGCACATTGGCCTCCGACTCTCCAAACCACATAGTCAGCAGCTCTGGGCCCTTGATGGAGATGAAGTTGGCCTGACATTCGTTGGCAATGGCCTTGGCCAGCAGGGTCTTCCCACAGCCAGGAGGTCCGTAGAACAGCACCCCCTTGGAGGGAGTCATGCCAAACTTGAGGAATTTGTCTGGATGCTCTACTGGGTACTGGGGAAAGAAGGAGTTCATTTGCTTGTGCTTCTGTGCTGCCTTACTGCTCCAGGAGAGAGATCCTCGTCAACCTGGACTGCATCCAACAGAAATGGGCACAGCTGCACACTTGGAGGCTGTTCAGCAGTAAATGAAGTTGGAAGTCCCACAGAGGCAGAGGCTGCCCAAAAGCAAGGCCTCCTTCCCTACCAGGACTTTACTTCTGTACCTCCCCTGCAGCAGGAGCCGGGCTTCCTCCCAGCCCCAAGCACTTCATGGCAAGGGGTCCTGCAGGCAGGGCAGAGGCTTAGTAATGAACTAGGAACTGAGTCCTTCCATGCCTATCATGGACACAAGAGCCATAAAAATAATCCTGTGATTGGGGAAAAGATGCCTATATGCAGAGACAGCTTGACCTATCGATGCACACTGTCCTGAAGCCTGTCGTCAGAGCGCTGCATAGACAACTGGCTGGCATGAGAACAGAGGCTCTGAGACAAGAAACACTGAGCTGCCAGGAGAAGGCTGCAGGCCTCTGTTGTGGTTAAGAGTGGCAGACTCTAATCTGGAGAACTGGGTTTGATTCCCCACTCCTGCTCCTGCACTGCTATAATCATCATTGTTACAATTCAGGGTTAATAGTATTGTTGTGGAAAAACTAAGTTCCTTGTATTGTTTTCTATGTTTTATGTAAACTGTCCTGAGCCTCCGGGGAGAGCGGTACATAAATAAATAACATGAAAGGGAAGAAAGAGGCACTTGAAAAAGGAGTCAAAGTAGGGAAGCAAAGAGGCACCCGGAAACTTATTGGGGAGGGGGGGGCACTTCAGAAGTCACTGCTTTAATGAAACAGGAGGTGCAGAATCAAAGAAACTTGCACTCCGAGTTCCTTGTGCCTTGGAGACATCCATAAAGTTTTCGGCATAGCTGGTGCAAGTTATGCATTCACAGCAATGGCTGGTCCTACCAAGGGGCTTGCAAAATGTGGTTTCTAGATCAGGAATTCACTCTGCTCTCACTGGCACCAGCAGTCCTCACCTGGACAAGCTCCTGGAGTTCTCGCTTGACGTCTTCTAAGCCTCCGATGTCCTGCCAGGTTACCTGCGGCACCTCCACCACGGTCTCGCGCAAAGCCGAGGGGTTGCTCTGGCTCAGGGCCCACTGGTGTCGGCAAGGGAAAAGGGAGACCCCTCATGAATTTCCGTGCGCATGGTTTCTCCGTGCAACCCTCCATGCAAAGAAAGCGGGTCGGTGCCTCTGGCTTACCCGGAAGTCATCCATCGTCACAGCCAGGGAGTTCATCACTTCTGCATCAATGGTCTCATCTTCCAAATCAATGAGGTCCATCTTCTTCCGGATGGCCTGCAGAGCCGCCTCTGAGCACAACGCGGCCAAATCCGCGCCAACATGGCCATGGGTCTCATTGGCCACCTGGAACAACACAGCCATGACACGAATAAGCGTGTGCCGAGCCCTTGTCCCTTGACAAAGGAGGAGGCCGACAGCTGTGCCTGAAATACACCTTCTCTTACTGTGCTTAGAAGTGCTCAGGAGAAATCTGGCATTGACGAGTCTCCCTCCCCCTCCCCGAAGGCCGCAGCTGCATCACAAAGCTCACCTATCAGCAACAGGACCTGACCTCTTCCTCTCATCCCCAAAAACTTTGTGGTAGGACAAGAGTGATGGAAAGGATGGGCCGCTTTCAGAGATGCTGCAATCACCAAGAGTTCCTCAGATACATTTTCTTGGGCAGCAGATGGATCCTTACCTGGAAATTGTTCCTGACCCAGAAATTGCAGTTGGTGCAAAATGCAGCTGCTGGGATTCTCACGGGGTCACCTTCAAGAGGCCACCTCTAGCCTGTGCTGAGGCAGCTGCACGGATGGCTGGTGGAATGCCGGATCAGGCTCAGGGTGCTGGTTTTGCCCTTCAAGGCTTTATGCAGCCTGGGCTCAGTGTACCTGAGGGATAGTCTAGCTCCCTAGGCCCCATTAAACAGCACTGCAACTGCCAGCATGAGATCCGCCTGGCCCCAGCCCCCAACTGATGGAATGAGCTCCCAGAAGAGCTAAGGGCCTGCAAGAAGGAGCTCTTCCACCAGGCCTTTGGGTGAGGCTGGGCAGGCAGAGGAGGTATCTGCCCCTTCTGGGGTGCCTCTGGAGTCCTATCTGGACTCTAGCAGTAATCTGGGTGCGGGTGGTAGGGGTGACTGGTACGGGAAGGGGGAAGGTTTTTAGGGTTACTGTTTTTATTCCAATTTTATTATGTGTCCGTCACAAGTAGCAGCCTAAAATGCAACCACAAACATATGGCCCCCCTTTCAGAAAACTGCACAGGCCATTTCATATACATGTATGTCCTCAGTTCCAATGCATTCTGTACTAGGCAGTGCGTTGGTATGACTGCAACATTGTTCGACCCATGCCGCTAGCTCAGGGCTTTCACACTCTGCCATCTTCAGGCACCTCAGTCCCAAGCCGCTCTCCTGGTCTGAGGCAACTCCCAACGGGCATCTTCTAAGAATGCCATCCATCACACACCTGCTCTAGATCTACATCATCAGCCAGTTTCATGTTCTTGGTGTGGATCTGCAAAATCTCCAGGCGACCAGTTGCATCAGGAATGCCAATGTCCACCTCCCTGTCAAAGCGACCTGTGGGACACCAAGGCAAATACAGCCACTCAGTTCTCTCTATGCACAGTACAACAAGCCCTCCTCCAAACGCATGCAGCTCTACAGGTTGGGGGAAACGTAATGACACCCAATAAAGCAGGTTACAGGACAATGTCATCCTATTTATTGTCCATCACATATGTAGACTTCATACGTCTAACATCTAATACAACTGAATAACAAAAATCATAATTTTTATGGATATCCCACCCTTCCAGTGCTCAGGGTGGGTTACAGCCTTAATAACATACAGAGTAAGAACATTCCAATTTCTGCCCTTGATTAGTCCTGCCCTTGACTAACTTCCAGATGGAGGAGGTCTGCCAGGAACAGGTCTGCTGTCTCCTCTCCTTCCCCCCTATCAGTGAGGCCTGCTACTATAGTGGTTATTTTATAACCTTGACCAAAAGCCCCGCAGAAGAGTTCTGTCTTACAGACCCTGCAGAATTGATTTCGGTCTGCAGGGCCCTGATCTCTCTTGGGAGCTCAGTATTGCACACTGATAATACACTTATGATTCTAAGGCAATTAGTAACTATTGGTGAAAGAATAGCTCAAGTGCCTTTCTGTGAATTTGGAATGCTTAGGTATTAGGACAAAAAAATAGCAACCAGGGAAAGATGTGCATGAATTTGGGCATCAATATGAGTTCTCCAGCCGACACAATTAGTGGGTAGGAAAACAGGCCCAGAAACTCATCTTAAAGTTAAGCTTTAGAAGACCACAGCCAATGGGTCAAAGGCTTTTTGGGGACGGGTAAGAGGCACATGGCAAGCCTGTTTAGAAAACTGAATACATAATTGAAATAAGAAAATCCTTCCAAACTTATCACGAGAAAACACAAATAAGAAAATTACAAAAGAACTGAATGGCACCACTGAAAGTCAGCTAGAAATCCAAAAGCTGGGAGTATAATGAAGAAAAAAACCCACTAGGGATGCTAGCTGGACGTTTCGAATTTTCTTTTTCAAAGAAATACATGTTATTGTTTCTTTCTTTCCAGAAGCCACCAATCAAACAAAGAGCTCAAGATGCCAGCTTCTCTCTAATAGGCACACTTAATGCCAGATCAGAGTTGAATTTGTGGCTGACTTCCAGCGACATTCAGTCACAGAATTTTCTCATAGAGTGTGCATATTGCTTTTCTAAAATTGTGTTGGTTTTATATACCTTTCATCCATTTTCTGCTACTAGTGGGTGGTCCCCACCCCCCCTTACGTGCCATTTCCCAATGCCAAACTGTGGTTAACGAATGGGTAGTGCTCAGTGCACTCTATGCCCGTCCATCTTTCCTGCCAGACTGCAGACCACCAGGACTTGGGTTAGGATAGAAGATAGACGGCAGACTCACAGCACATCTTTACAACCAAGTGACTCAAAGACTGCTGCAAGCAGCCAGAAGAGCTAGCAGAAGATCAGCCCAGCACATGCCTACAACCATCCTGCTGCCGCCCTGAGGAACCCAAATTACCAAATCGCCGTAGTGCTGGATCAATGCTGTTTGGTCTGTTGGTTGCGGCCATTACAATCACATGCGCTCGCTGCTTCAGGCCATCCATCAGCGTCAATAACTGAGACACAATACGCCGCTCTACCTCGCCGTGGGTCTGTGGAGAGAACAGCCAATGGGTCAAAGGCTTTTTGGGGACGGGTCAGAGGCACATGGCAAGAGGAGGTTTGGAGCCCCGCGAGAACACGAGAAGTGAAAGGAAGGGAAGATGAAGGAGTCATTTCAGGTCGATACGGTGACCTGAACCAGGCTGGGGCAAGATGCTGGTTAACTATTCGTCTGGGACTTGCATGTGCCAGTAGCATCATCATTAACCTTTACTAGAATTCCATAATAGCACAGGTCAGAGAAAGAGAAAGACAGCAGCAAAATAGATAAAAATAGCAATACACTAAAAGAGTATTTCTGGCGAGTTCTGGAGGCCTCACTTCAAGAAGGACGTAGATAAAATTGAAAGGGTACAGAGGAGAGCGACGAAGATGATCTGGGGCCAAGGGACCAAGCCCTATGAAGATAGGTTGAGAGACTTGGGAATGTTCAGCCTGGAGAAAAGGAGGTTGAGAGGGGACATGATAGCCCTCTTTAAGTATTTGAAAGGTTGTCACTTGGAGGAGGGCAGGATGCTGTTCCCGTTGGCTGCAGAGGAAAGGACACGCAGTAATGGGTTTAAACTACAATGTTATAGGCTAGATATTAGGGGAAAAAATTTCAGTCTGAGTAGTTCAGCATTGGAATAGGCTGCCTAAGGAGTTGGTGAGCTCCCCCCTCACTGGCAGTCTTCAAGCAAAGGTTGGATACACACTTTTCTTGGATGCTTTAGGATGCTTAGGGCTGATCCTGCGTTGAGCAGGGGGTTGGACTGGATGGCCTGTATGGCCCCTTCCAACTCTATGGATTCTATGATTCTGGCGATAAATACTTCAACTAAAAATTCAGCACAAACTCACAGTTAGAAGGGATCATCTAGTCCAAGCACCTGCTCAGTGCAGGTTCACCTTAAGGCATCAAGGATCACGAAATACTGGACCTTCCCTTCAGTCATCCAGGTGGTTGGGTCATGCCTCTGCTCACTCAGGTAAGGCAAACTGAAATGCAAATTCTTGCCACTTCTCCTTGAGTGACCGCTGAGTGACCTCTCCAGTCTTGTCCAAGCCCTGCTGCATGGTTATGGTCACTTGCATCCATCAGGATAGCTTCTCTATGTGAACACCCCACATCTCCCTCAGCGAATATCCTCGCTTGGGTGGGAAGTGGATGATATCGCCCCAATGAGGAGAAGCAACCTTCGGGTAAGGCCCACTGTTCCGCTCTCCTTCAGTGGGGCCGAAGTCATCCAGGTGTTTAGTTGTACCCAAGCTCACGCCAGGGCGAGATGCAGTCTGTCATTCTTGTTCCTCCTGCTGTAGTCTTCTGCTCCTGAGTGGAGCTTAAGCCAAGGCCCTGAGTCGATGGAGCATAACCAAGGCATATATCTGCCACCAGGACCCTGGTGGAGAAAGCCACGGAAGAGATTCTACTAGCGCCTCCAGTGGAATGCACTGTGAACCTTCAAAGCAAACCTCGCCCTGGGGCATATGTGCCTTGATCATGCATTACTTGACCCAGAAGGCTAATGTTGCAGACAACATCTTTCTGTCCAGGACCCGAGTACCATGTGAGATGAACAGAATGTTCAAGGTGCCTGCATCCTTAAGCCATACACTGCTATTTCCTGCAAGATGACAGCGCCAACTTGGCCAAGGGCCTGGCCAAAGTGCTGGCAATCAGGACTGACACCTTCTAAGGCAGTAACTTGAGTTCTGCCCATTGAAGAAGCTCAAAGCGAGTTTTCATGAGAGCCCTGAGTACAACAGGAAGCTCCACCTAGGAAACCTATGTTGGGCAAGAAAGTCCACCTGTCCACTTTAGTAATTATTTGCAGACACTGTCACAGTTGTGAAAAGAAATAAATTTAAAAATTAATGAAAAGACTAGATGCTGGCCCCATCTGTAAATTGGCCCTACCTGAGCGAGCAGAGGCATGACCTGGGTGACCGGCCCCAATGAAGAAGTATCTGTCCAGCTGCTTCCTGAAAAGCACCAGGGAGACGGCACTCACCACCTCATGAGGCAGTCTAATCCACTGCTGAACTAGAATCCTAGAGGGGGAAGGGTCCCACAGGCCATCTAGTCCCACCCCCCCTGCTCAGTGCAGGATCAGCCTCCAGCATCCAGGAGAAGGATCTGTCCAGCTGCTGTGAGGGGGAGCACCCCACCTCCTTAGGCAGCCCATGCACTGCTGAACTAGACTCACAGAATCTAGACTCACAGTGTATTTTCAGTAAGCAAGATACACAAAATGGCTTCAGTTTCTTCTCCAGACTTACACTCCAGCATGAGAACACTTTCCGTCTGTCTCCTTATTTCTCCTCCTCTCTCTGCCACCACATCCAGCCTATAAGGACAAACTAAAGCATCCAGGAGAAGGATCTGTCCAGCCACTGCTTGAAGACGGCCAGTGAGGGGGAGCTCCCCACCCCCTTAGGCAGCCCATCCCACTGCTGAACTAGACTCCTAGAATCCTAGAGTGGGAAGGGGCCACAAAGGCCATCTAGTCCCAACCCCCCTGCTCAGTGCAGGATCAGCCTCAAGCATCCAGGAGAGGGATCTGTCCAGCCGCTGCTTGAAGGTTGCCAGTGAGGGGAGCTCCCCACCTCTTGAGGCAGCCCACGCCACTGCTGAACTACTCTGACTGTGAAAATTCTTTTGCTGATATCTAGCATATGTCACTACACAACCTTCCTCTTTCCTCCAGAGTTTCATTTCATTTCATAGTAAAATCAGGCCTCGGCTCTAGCAAGTACAGACAGACAGCAGAGTAGTGGCAAGCCAGCACCTGGGAAATACAGGTTGAAAACCCTGCTTGGCAGTAAAACTCACTGGGCCAGACATTCTCCCTGCCTAGTCTTTCCTCACAGGGTTGGGGTACAGCAGCTGCCTTGTATGCAGGAGGTCCTGGGCTCAACTTCCGACACCTTCCATTAAAGGCCTGAGGCAGCTGACAACGGGAAGGGCCTCTGCCGGAGACCCCGGAGAGCCACTGCCTGCCAGCATACGACTAGTGCTTGCCTAGGTACAAGGCAGCAAATGATGAACGCATAGGCACACCCGGAGCTCCCTGGAGGAATGGGGAGATCGAGATGGACTAGGCAGAGACCATTATGCAAACACTCTCTGGTCATTTGAAAATTAAAGCTAGCACTGTGTACCAGAGGAATCACCCAAATATCATGACAGAGAACCATCTCTTTTCTTTTTCTCCTGCAATCTGAGCTGTCTGTACTTATTTAAAAGCTCCAGATTTAACTAATTCTTCTAACATGGCAATTCCCCAGTGGCCCAATCATCTTGCTTCTGGCTCTCCACACTCGGCGGCTGTCCATTGGCCCCCGTGGGCTGGGAGCACACTCACCTTCTCTCTCTTTGGGGCAATGGCGTCCAGCTCATCGATGAAGATGATGGCAGGTGCGTTCTTCTCCGCTTCTTCAAAGGCCTTCCGGAGGTTGCTCTCAGACTCGCCTGCCAGCTTGCTCATGATCTCAGGCCCTGTGGGAAATCAGGCCATGTTTGGCTTCACTATTCCTAGAAAGGTAAGCAAGCAGCGCCAAGGAAAAAAAGCCTCCCCAGCAGAGCGGGGCCAGCCTGGTAACTCCTCTGTGCCGCAGCTTCTCGGATCTGCCCCCTCCCCAACATGAGAACATTTTTACGGTGTGCCTGCAGATCAGCCAAATTAAAAGCAGAAGGACCTGATGACTTCACACAAAAGATCAGGCTCATCATTCTCTAGTCACCTGTAACTGACTGCAATGCACAGGTCTGCTCTTTAAGCTCCTATGGGAATTGAGGTTCCCAAGGAGATGGTCCCTCTACAGACACTGGAAGATGGCAAAGCATTTCAAGAGAAAGGCAAGAAGACTTCCCTGAGGCAGGGCAAAGATGAAGGAGCACAGCAGAACAACAGCAGATCAGCTGCAAGGTTCAAAAGCGAATGATCTGCTATCCCTGGCCTGTGGTTTTGCTGAACAGTGATCGTCCAGGATTTTACATAACAACCTTTGGAACAACACCAGCGTAAGGTGAAAGGAGACCAGTCCTCCAGAGGGGGAGCCATGCAGAGGGGGCACTTTCCCTCAGCTCTGGAACAAGCCTGTACAAGCAGGAGAAAGGGGAGCTTTCCACTGCAAACTTCCTCGGCACTGTAAGTTCTTCAACTATACTGCTGGGAACAACATAACAGAAACCTACAATAAGGGATTGCTCCATCTAATTCAAAAGAGACAAACAACCCATCCGCGTTGCTTGAGCATGAGTAGTCTTCTTCACTGAAAACTGAACGCTTAGGAAGCCGGCTGAATAAGCCCCCTTTCACAATCAAAAAATAAATGGATCTGTTGGTCAAACGTAGAATTGTAGGAAGGGGCCGCAGAGTCCATCTAGTCCAACCCCCTGTGTTCAAGGCAGAATCAGCCTAAAGCATCTGTGACAAGTATTTGTCCGCCTGCTGCCTGAAGACAGCCAATGTGGGGGAGCCCACACAGCCACTCACCGCCCTGGGCACCCGATTCCCCTCTGAACTGCGCTTATAGTAAAACACACATTTCCCTAATATCCAACATTACTTGGCTAGCCGCCCATGCAGGTCATCCGTCTGACACTCACCATTGATGAGGAAGAAGAAGGCCCCAGTCTCATTCGCCACTGCCCGCGCAATCAGGGTCTTCCCGGTACCCGGCGGACCATACAGCAGGATCCCACGGGGAGGCTGGAGGAGCACAAAGTCTGTGTTTGGCATCCAGATCAAGTGATGCAGGAGCACGGCTGTCCCGGGGCCTATTGCTGGCCGAAGCCACAGGGGAGCTCTCCCTGCAGGCACCCGCGCAGCGAATCCTACTGAGCACATAGAGAGTGCTTGCTGCTTTGGGGCTAACACGATCCCAGCTTGGACAGGGGCAGAAAATGGGTTTCTCGCCAAGCTGGCTCCCCCTCCCCGGGACGTGATGCCTACCTTCACGCCGATGGCCTTAAAGAGAGCCGGGTGCCTGAGAGGCAGCTCCACCATCTCTTTGATCTGAGCCAGCTGTTTGCGGCAGCCGCCGATGTCATCGTAGCCAACTTCATTCAGAGACTCCTCCTCATCCTGGCAGGGAACAGACAACAAGGGCACAAAGGATCCAGAAGCCAAAGCAAGATCCGATCCCTGCAGAAGCGTGGAGTCACAAACGCCCGAAGCTGCCTTGCGCTCCACGGGGCCCTTGGTCCATCGAAGACAGTGCCGGCTACTCGGGCTGGCAGCGACTCTCCAGAGTCTCACACCACCTGTTGCCTGGTCCTCCCAACTGGAGCTGGAACCTGGAACCTTCTCCTCGCAAAGCGGCCGCCCTCCCCCTAGTTTCTAAGGGACAGCTTTGGATAATTAAAGCCCCTGAGTACCAGCAACATCCAGGGGCACCTGCCACAGCAACCACATTAAACCAAGGCATCCATGGACCTGATCTTTCCCCTCTACAGCCCCATCCACTTGCTACAGGGCAGAGCTTGGCTGGGCCACATTGCTGATGGTTGGTGCCTTCCTTCTCCAAGAATCTCCAAGCTTCAATCGCCCTAAGGAACATTCTACCACATCTCCTCAGGGCTGTCCCCCCCAAAGAGCAGAGGAATCCGGCCCCCTCCACTCACCTCTCGTTTGATTGGCTCTCCCTCACAATGAATGACTGTGTCTGGAGCTACTATGCAGTAAGGGCTTGGGTCTGTCTCCACCACTTTGAACTCCACAGCACGCATCCCTCCACGCACCAGGAAGATGTCCCCTAAAAGTGTCGGCATGTTAACACGGGAGAAACAAACCATGCAAATCTTAAAAGACGACCTCTGAATCTATGATTAATCTGCAAAACACAGCAAAATTAGGGAACGGTTGCCAGCTTCCTGGTGTGCTCAGCAGCTAGCAATGCTCCACTATCAGTCAACTTTAAAAAAAAGTTGTAACAAAATAAAAATAAGATATTTCTACATGATGGGCTTAGTGGGTCCCGAGGATGCCTGTTTTAAGAATTCAAGAGGGAAACATGCAGTTTGGTAGTTAAAATGCAACAGAAGATTGCAGAATAGCCAATACAACGTTGAAAAGAAGCCGACAGTGGTTTGATGGGAACAGATGGGTCCTCCAGGGATCTGCACTCATTCTGGTTCTATTTAATTCATTTGTAAATACACTTGCAGCAGGGGTGTTTTTTTTTTGGGGGGGGGGTAAACAGAGAGATTAGGAAGTTGACACCCAAGCAATCAGAACAATGGGACATGTATGCGGAAGAGGGCAGAACTAGGAGGGACAGACCAAGATGAGCCTTAGAATTGTGGCTGGCTAAGGAATCGGAGGACTCCATTTGCAGGGCCGATACGGAAGGTGAAGTCCATGCCAGGCACCACTGGGGAAGGAAGGGGCGGAGCACAAGGCTTTCCCATCTAGGAGCCTTACCTAATTGGAATCTGAGACAGTACTTGTCTAAATAATAGTGTTCCTTTTGTTTACTACATAATTTTTTTCCTACCTTCAATATGCATTTTGGCTACCTCTCAAATGGCAAAAAGTAAAGAAGCACCTGTTGAGGTAGCCTCAGGCACAGCAGCTTGAAATTCATCCTCAAGTCCTGAGCAAGCCTGCGATTTTTCTTAGAGATCTGTTTTTCCCTGTAGCTTCCAAACTGCCAGAGAGTTTACATTTCTATTTAA
Organism: Paroedura picta; assembly: GCF_049243985.1. Taxonomy (NCBI): domain Eukaryota; kingdom Metazoa; phylum Chordata; class Lepidosauria; order Squamata; family Gekkonidae; genus Paroedura; species Paroedura picta. The sequence continues at coordinate 5,050,379 of NC_135375.1, forward strand.
GACAGACTGAAGGAAGAACTACTGCACACAACGTGCAGCTGGCCAGATGTGGAAACAGCTGCTGATAGAGGTGAATTTAAAAGGGACCCGTCTCCTGTCAGCATCGACTACTAGTCAGATGGGGCCCCTGGACTCAAAGGCAGGCTGCCTCTAACGATCAGGTGTGTCAGCAGCATCAGCAGGGGAGTGGGGGGGGGGGGCTGTTGCATGCAGGCAGTGCTTGTGGACTTCCCTGGAACACTGCAGGAAACAGGATGCTCAACTTGATTCATGTGATCCAGCAGGCCTACTCTTTTGTACAGCTGAAACCCAAAAAAGCAATGAACACCACCCCTTGGCACCCCCCCCCCCAATAGCAAACAGTAGCCCAGTGACCACTGCAGCAAAGCAGAGTTCAGCACTAATGGCAGGAAGCCAAAGGGATCCTCCCCCCCCCCCCGGGGGGGGGGGTGAAGCAGTCTGGTAAGTGCAGGCAGCCAAAGAGAGCAGCTCACCAGCCATGCAACGGAAGCTCTGAAGCTTTGACCCACCACCACAGCAGCACTGCCTGTTTTGTTGCCGTTACCTTTTCTAATGGGTCTGTATGCTTCCAAGAAGTACGGCTTCAGATAGACCTCAAACAGGTTCCCTGTGATCCCTTCCACTGTATCGTCAATGGGCAGCACATGGATGCGTTTGCCATACTTGACATCTGGACACGGCTGGATGCTGAAAAGCCAAGAGTGTTTCCTGTGACCTGGGCACCATTTGGAAAGGTTCTGCCCAATGTTTAGCAGCTGAAGCCACGTCTAACCTCCAGGCCTTGAGGAAGAAAGCAGGACAACCACACCACCCACCCCTTATTGCAGAACTCCCTAAGCTTCACCACAGCCACCCAGACCTAGAACTCAGCCACAAAGACAGCCGAGGAACTGGACTACTGCAGAAAAGTGTCTCACATTTCTACCTGATTATACCAAATTATTCACAGCCTAAGCACTGGGGAACCATAGTCTTCTCACCTTTCCCACGAGCCCCTATCGTTTTCCATCAAAGTTCTCCGCTAGTCCTCACCAAAAAATGATAACCACAAAGTCTGCAAATGTTGCACCCCTCCCAAACGGTACAGGTTAGCAAAATAAGCAATTCATATTCTCTTTAACCGTTTCAAACTGGAAAAAAAAACAAGCTCAAGAGGTTCCTCTGTGTTGAAGAGATGACCAAGCCATGACACAGAAGCACAGAGCACAGCTCAGGAAACAAGCCTGTTTGGCAGCTGGGAGCCCGGTTCTTGAGCCAAAGACATGCCTGACTGCAGGATGCAGTCAGAATCTCTCCTCAGATCTCAGCTTCCTAAGAAGCAGCCAGAGCATACCTGGCCTCAGCAGCCTCCATGCCTGGCACCCCCTCACTTCCAGTCAGGGGGCGATGATTTGGGAGACCTCCTCCTCTGACATGCCTCAAGACCTCACCCGTCAGCTGGGGTGAATCAAAACCCTTTTCTTAATAACCCACCAATATTTTTGCTTCCGAGTCCAAAGCAAAGGCTGCAACTACCTGTTACGGCAAGAAAATCAGTATGATACAGTCTAAACCCCACCGGAAAATGCAATTTTTTGTCCCAAAAACCTCCACAAATGAAGCATTCCATTGCACACCCAGCCCTCACCTGATCACATCTCCAAGGCGCACCCTCAGGTTGTTACGCACAACTCTGTTCATGCGGATCTTCTCATCAGAGCAGGTGTCATCGGACAGGACGATGCACACTGCCTCTCTCCGCTTCTTGCCTTTCAGCAGGACTGTGTCTCCCCGGAACAGCTGCAGTTCATCCATTTTGGCCTGTGAAGAACAAATGTGTGAAAGCAGGTATCCAATGCACCCCACAGTTTCCAGGTAAGCCAATGCATCAAATCTTGCACCAGTCAAATGGAGGAGGGGGAGGGCATCTGGATGAAAAAAGGCCCACATGAGACAGAATACAAGGAACATAAGGGCTAGGTCCTGAGCAAGACTAGATCAGAATTCCGTTTGGAAACACACCTCTTTTTATTTAGTATCTTTTTTTTGGGGGGGGGGGGTACAAGAGCATGTTAATGTTATCCTCAAATGTGGTCAAATGAAGAGGAATTGCTTTGTCAGATGTTGGGTGGTCTCAAACCCCAATCAAAAGGAGTAAGAATTAATGATTGTCAGGAAGAAGCTCAAATGGAAGCCAGCCAAAGAGGCATTCTTCTGGGAACTTCATTTTTATTTTACAAAATGTATACCCTCATACCTCTTTCTGCCCTCAAAAGGGCCACCAAGGTGGCTAACACATTAAAGCAGAGCTGGTGTGCACCTGGGAAGAGGGGTTTTTTTGGTCACTGCAAATACAGTGGTACACTGATTCTCTCACACGTGGCTTAGCTAGCCCGCATGTTGCAGTGGTTAAAGAGCAGAGTAATCTGAAGAACCCGATTTGATTCCCCACTCCCCCACATGCAGCCAGCTGGGTGACCTTGGGCTCTCCATGGCACTGATAAAGCTATTCTGACGGAGCTGTAATATCAGGGCTCTCTCAGCCTCACCCCACCCCACAGGGTGTCTGTTGCGGGGAGAGGAAAGAGATGATACAGAAAAGCAGCATATAAAAACCGACTCTTCTTAGGGCTGTTCTCACAGAGCAGTTCTCTCAGCCCCCCAACCTCACAGGGTGTGTCTACTGTAAGCCACTTTGGGGACTCCTTTGGGTAGTGAAAAGCAAGGTATTGAAAACCAGCTTTTTATAACAGTAGGCAAACTTTCTTGGGACAGACTCTTGCTTTTGAGTCAATGCACAGGTATAAGCTTTTATGTACATACATAAGCTTTGTTGGTCTGAAAGGTACCACTGGACTCAAAACTAGTTCTACATGAATCTAACTCACTTTAAGACAAGATCATCACTATACCCAGAGGCATTTAATTCCACGGTTTCTCAGAAGATGAGTTTGTTCTTACATGCTGCTTTCCTTCTACCAGAGCACACTCCAAGCAGCTTACATTCATTCGCCTTCCCTTCCTTCTCCCCACAACAGACACCCTGCGAGGGAGGTGGAGATGAGAGAGCCTTGAGATTCCCGCTGGGTCAGAAGAGCTTTATCAGTGTTGTGTCCTGAACTTAACTGGCCACCAACTTCTCTGGGTGCCCCCAAGTCCTACTACTACATGAGAAGGTGAAAAAGCTCCCCCCTCTCCACTTTGCCCACTAATACTTCTTTGCCATCCTTGTCTTGCCTTCTGTCCTGTTCACAGCTTCACGCAGAGGGGCACAATGACAAATTTCTATGTAAAAGGGATCAATAAATAATGTCAGCTATGCAGTTTTCTACTATTATGCAAAACTTACCTGGGACAGTGATACAACACTGTTGTCCTCATTAATTGCTTCATCAACAATTAACCGATTAGGCCTGTTTTTCTGCTTAAGAATTGCAGTTGATAAGTCATCGGCTTTGGAACTGTGATAAAAGAAAAGAAGGGTTGCGAGTCTAGGAAACACAGAGCCACACCCTGCCGGGAGCATTTTCCACCCGAGTCTGACATGAAAAGACGGCATCTTATACAAGGCAAAAGAGGCATCCAATGAAGAACCGCTCACGGGATCCCAAGATTAAGTCCTCTGCTCAGTCTGACACTGCATGACTGGGCCGGAAATGTTCATGGCCTCCTCTCCATAACAAACACAAAGTACTGAACAAAGGGATTTAAGATAGAGCAAAAGGCAGTTCTGTCACATCAGAACCATCTCTGATATGATGAAATGGCCATGAAGCAACCGCAGGCAAAGGTGTCCCAAATTCTCCACCACCCTCCACATAATCCTGTGAAAGCACCTCCACTAATGGCCTCCTATAAGGAATGAAGTTTAAAACCAACTTGATTTTCAAAGGTTCAGGAGATGACACCCCTAGAAGATACATTTGTTCACTGCACCACAAAGGAGTGTTTTATAGCTCCTCCAAGCACCCCACTTCACCCATGTCTGAGAAGGAGGAAAGATGCAGAGCAGAGAAGCCTTTCTGTCCCCATCCACTGCATATTCCTCACTAAAGGCAAACAGCCTACTCAATACTTCTTATAAGGAGACCACAACAGTAACTCAGGAAAGAAATAATCTCTCATGTACATAACGCAGGAGACTTTTAAGCCTTAAAAGTTAAAACCAGCACTTGGAACTATGCCCCAGGACTGGGTACACAGATACTGCCCCCATGTTGCTGGAGGGTTCCCTGAGAACCAAATGCCACCGACAGGTATGTGGCAGCAATGTCTGCAGTCCCTGAACACTCTTCAAGCACAGATTCTGCAGCTGGAGTCCCTTCCTTCATTCTGGAGATTGGCGAAAAATCCTAAATTGTTGCTCCTGCAAAGTCCCAACAAGGAAACAATTCCAGGAGCGTTTTGCAGCTAAGAACTCAAGTACAAAGGAAACCACCCTTAATCTTTCTAAGCAACAAGGATGTTTTGATGTTCTATGTAATACCCCACGACATTCCATGTAAACCACCCTGAGCCACATAGGAGGGCAGTATACAAATCTAAGATAAATAAACAAACAAACAAACAAGCCAAGTCAATCATTACTCCTCCTAACCTTTACATTCACATCAAAAGCCGCACAACCGGAAAAGGTGAAGCCCTGGAGGATCACCATGAGACAAAATGCAGCCACCCAATCAGCTGACAAAACCCTCCACTGCAACCACTCTGTATCATCCTGAGACTTAAGCATGCTACCGTGACAAGATCTTCACAAAAACTAGGAACAACCATGCTGGATGCCATTAGTAGCCCATCCCGTCCAGCATCCTGGCTCACACAGTGGCCAACCAGTTATTCTGGAGGACCAACTGACAGGATGCAGAGTCCTTTCCTTAATGCTGCCTCCTAGCTCTGGTAATCAGAGGTTTGCTCCTCTTATATTGGAAGGTTCCCTTAGCTTACTAAGCTTAATGGCCACTGATGGACCTCTACTGCATGAATCGAAGAAGTTTCAAGTGGGTAGCTCTGTTGGTCTCAAACAGTAGATCAAAGCTGGTATTAAAGGTGCCACTTGACTCCAACAATGCTATAAATCAAGGTACAAAAAATGCTAGAAAATTCCTAATGGTGAGGTGCAAACCTGTTTAGTAGTTAAGCTCATATTTCATGGCCCACAGTACCCAAGACAGAAGGCAAAAGCTTTCCCAGTAACATCACTTGGTGGAAGTGTTAGAAAAATAGTTTTCATTTCAGCTTCAGTTTCCCACAAGGCAGAACTCAGAAGTCTAAGTTTTGCAACCTTCCAAACAGAAAGAGAAACTGATCAGCCCCCAGCTGGCAAGCAATTTATGGCTGGCCCAACAAACTAGGAGGGATGCCTTAGAGATATTTTTCCCGCTAGCAGCTATGGTGCTTAAAATAAAACCTGCAAACAAAAACAATGAAGTAACCCACACAAGGCTTGTGTGACCTCGGTGAGAAAACCAAAAGTGACTCAGAGGCACCTTTTTTCATGCCAGATGGGTCTGTCAGGGGCAGCTTGCTCTGCCCACAGGGCCACGAAGCAAATGCAGGTGTGTTAAACATCAAAGCCAGCAATGAATGAGGATGAAAAACTCTTTCTGACCCCTGCTAAGCAAAAACATGGGTGAAGCTACCAGCCTAGTAGAACCACTTTATTTGATTTATATGCCGCCATTCCCATAAGGCTCGTGGCAGTCAGCACTCCCTTTCAGATTTCAAAGGTGTACCTAGAGAGAAGTGCCTGGAAATTTCAAAATCAGAAAACTAAAGAGACCTAAAGAGACCTGAACCGCAGCAAATATCCATGGCCAGTTGTACCAAGCTGTTACTCAGGAGCCCAAAGATACTCCAGTAGCAACCAACCGGACAGCAAAAAGGAAACCAAAATAAGAGACAAAAAATATTTTCACCAAGGTCAGCATGGGCCCCTCTTCTACCTGCTCAGAATGAAGAAGCTCTTTGACTTTGGGTATCTTTGGCAAGCAACAGAACAGCTGCTCCAAGGAGGCTGGACATAGCAAACTGTTAGGAAGAGAATGAGAGATTAACCCAAATAAAGGCTAACATGCTGGGGCACATATGCTTAAGAAGAACCTCGCTGAAGTTTTTTTCTGTGAGCAGGTAGGAGAAATCATGTAGCTAATCAGGCAACAGTCCTCCCAGGCAACTGTAAATGCATTAAAAATAGAAGATTGTAGCCCAAGAAATGATACGTGTGCACTTCAACTAACCAGGCCAATGTCTCCCATGTCACCAGAGAATGAAAGTCGAAGAAAGAAAAGATCCGGATGACAGGAGAAAGACTCCACTGATGAATGTGGAGGAACATTCATGAGTTTTTCAGGCAGCAATATTAAGAGGCTCGTTTATTCCTTTTCTGATGGACATTAGCTAAGACCAGCACATAAAAAGACGAGAGTCTCTGATCTTGAGATGTCGGAGATCCCTGGCATTCAGGGCACTCCCAGAGATAATAGACTCAAGAATGCAAGTGGGCCACTTCCTCCCTGCAAAGGCCCAGGAGGATCACCCGCTTCCTTGTTTCTCCCTCTTTAAACCCACTCATTAACTCTGTTGTGACCGGGAGGGCCTCATCGCATCTAGGAAGAGACCTCGGAGGAAACGCAAGGGGGGTCGAGGCGGGGCCCGCCCCGGAGTGACTCTCGCCTTGAAGACGCAGCAGCGGCCATGACTCGGCAGCCCTCCCCCCCCCCCCCGCGGGCAACAATGGAGTCGGGAGGCTTTTTAGCACCTTCCCCCAGCGGGGAGGGGGCCCTCCAAGCCCATCCCGGGCCGCCGGTCAAGGAGAGAGACGCCTTCCTCCCGAGGGAGCTCCCGAGGCTCGAAGGCCCCGCTGCGGCCCAGCGCTGGCGGGGGCGGCGTGCTCCCGGCTCCAGCCCCCCCCCATCATGCGCGCCCCTCCCCTCCCCCCATCATCGCCGGGCCAAGGGGCCCCCGGGAGACGGAGGCCGAGCCCCGCGCGGCGAACCACCCCCAGGCCCGGCGCCGAGCCCAGCCCCGCGGGGCTGCCCGGCAGAGATCCGCAAGATGGCCGCTGCCGCCCGGGAGGGCCCTGCCAGGCCGCCTTCCGCCCGGGCACCAAGCAGGCCGGCCCCGACCCCCCCGCCCGCCGCCCGCCCGCCATTGGGCCTGGCCTGGCCTGGCCCCCGCCTCCCTCGCTCGGCCAGAGGCCCGTCGGTCGGCGGCTCCACTCACTCGGCTCCCGAGGCCATGGCTGGCGGGCGGGCGGGGGGGCTGGGCGTGAGCGGTGCGTGGCGGTTCGCGTGCCGGGCCTGCCGCGCTCTCCCTCCGTCCCTGCGAGCGTCTCTGTGTGCGCGAGGCCTGCCGCTCCGCCGCTGCCTCCTTCCTTCCTGCCGGCCTGCCTGGATTTCCCCTCACAGGTCAACGCCGACTCATCGGGAGTGACGCTCCGCCCGGCGCGCTAGGCCGCACTCTGCCTGGCAACAAGGCGCGCCGCGGCCAATCAGAAAATACGAACGCGGCCAATCGCCGGCGAAGGGAGGGGACGCCGCTGGCCTCCGCCAATGGCGAGACGAGCGCGGCCGGGAGGCAGAGTCACCCGGCCGCAAGGGGCCAATCGGAAAAAACCACCCGCGGGGCGGGGAAAAGCGGAGGCCGGCCCACAGCCGCTCTCCGCCTAGCGACCAGGCACCGATTGGGTGGCGTCGAAAAGAGCCACGGGGCTCGCTGCAGCCAATCGTGAATCGCCAGGTCAATGACGGGCGTGTCTCGACGCCTAGACCCGGCAAGAGCGCCCCACGGGCCTCGTCTACGCCTGCGCGGCAGCCGCGAGCGTTTCCGCGGGGCACGTGTCCCCATGGCGCCTGCGCAGAGTAGCGTAGGGAACACGCGGTGCCGGGGGAGGCCTCGGCCTAGGCCACGCCCCCTTCGGCTCCAGGGTGCAGGAGCGAGGCTTGGCGGAGAAGAGCCCGGTGGGATTCCCCACTGCTCCTGCCCCATGGGCGGACCACAGTCGATAGTACTGTTCTCCCCGAGCTCTCTTCAGCCTCACCGAGGGCAACTGGACTCAATTTTTGTTATTTCTACTGCAGTTTTGGAAAACTGCCTAGCAGCTAGCAACAAGAATCAAGAAATATCCACCCCTCCAAAATATCAACACTGGAGCTTGAAAAATGCATATCACTTTTAATATGTCAAGACTTTTGCAGCCAGGGCCTGAGGTAGGAACACTGTGCAGCCACCTGTCTTCTCTGGACCCATGCTCCACGGAGGAAGCGACCCGAAAGTCAGACAACAGAAGAATCTCAAGTCTTTCTCTTCAACACTAAACGAGTCCAGGGAGATGGCAGAGCCCAAGAGAGAACCTCCTTCACCCTCCTCCAGGGCTTGCTGCTCACAAAAGCCAGGAAGAAGATGGAGGAACTCAAGGGGGAACTGGGCTTGCTTTTCCTTGCTGCATGGTTTTCCTCTGCTGCCACTGGAACACAAGGAAGGGAAGGAACAAAAGGAGGAAACACTCATTGTCTGCCCTCATTCCAGAAGCAGTCAATCGCAGCTCACTTCTCCCAGGGCTCCTGTCATTTTAAGGTAAAGGTAAAGGTATCCCCTGTGCAAGCACAGAGTCTTGTCTGACCCTTGGGGTGACGCCCTCCAGCGTTTTCATGGCAGACTCAATACAGGGTGGTTTGCCAGTGCCTTCCCCAGTCATTACCGGTTACCCCCCAGCAAGCTGGGTACTCATTTTACCGACCTCGGAAGGATGGAAGGCTGAGTCGACCTTGAGCCGGCTGCTGGGATTGAACTCCCAGCCTCATGGGCAAAGCTTTCAGGCGGCTGCCTTACCACTCTGCGCCACAAGAGGCTCACCTGTCATTTTACAGCGGTACAATAAAGCAGGACTTAAGCATCCCCCCATCCCAGTTTTATCAGCAAAAATGCCTGTTTGTGCTGTGGGAGCCTGAGAAAATGCCCCCCCCCCCCAAGAAGTCCATATGTCAGAAAGGAAAGCTGGAAAGATCCACACACCCGTGCTAGGGCTCCTGACTGCTCTCCCCCAAGCCCATCTCCAGGTCCTTGGCCAGGGATTCCATATGGGGAAACGTCATCCACTTCATACACAGACGCAAGTAGTGCGGGGAGGGTCTGAAACAGAAAGGCAGGTCAGAGCTCCATCAATGGCCATGGCAGCAGATAAAAGCTCGGAGATAGAGGATAAAGACAGTGTCTGTGCGTGGGGGAGTTGAGGCAGACTGTGGAAGGGTCCTCTCTTCCTGTATTCTGTTGCTGTCTTCAGTTGTGTTTGCGACCCCTCCCAGTTTTGTATCATCTGCCAATTTAATAAGGATCCCCTCTAATCCCTCATCCAAATTATTTATAAATATGTTGAACAACAGAGGCCCCAGGACAGATCCTTGGGGTACTCCACTTGTCATTCTTCTCCAAGAAGATGCTGAACCATTAACAAGTACCCCCTGGGTACGATTTGTCAACCAGTTATTGATCCACTTGACAGAATTAGGATCCATACCACATTTTACCAATTTGTCAACAAGAATATCTTGTAGAATGTGATACTCAGGAGCATTTAGTTCACCCAGACCAGAAAACTACTTTATAGGTATTTTTTCCCCTACACCAATCAGAGATTCTCTGATCTGCTTCAGCTACTGGCAAAGCTGACCCTTTAACTGCCAAAATGGCTGCCAGCCTTTTACGCTTAACATCTTGCCGGTCCAACCGATCAGCTGTTCAGTCTGAATGGCCAGCAGCCACATAGGCCCAAGTGAGGGAAGCAAAAGAGCCCACTGGACTTTCTTGCAACCATTCAATCCAGCATCAAACCCAGATTAGGCAACCTGAAAATCTCAACAAATCGTTCAAGACCATGTGGCCATGTGGGGAGTGCAGGGCCCACCAGAGCCATGACAGATCACAAAAGGTTTCACCCCCCCCCCCCCCAATTCAGCGTTATGGCTGCAAAGCTCTGGTGCTGCCCAGGATTGCCAGGGCCTCCCTGGGCAGCAAGGCTTAGCACAAAGGCAGTCAGCCCTGAGTGGAAAACACGGACAGAATTCTCCTGGCACACACAATAAGAGCCAGCAGCTCTCAGGCACAGAACTGCAAAGGAAGGCTCACCTACAAGCACATACCTCTCAGCCTCTTCCTCCATCAACCCAGGGCTCGGGCGGAACTTATGCCAGCGGGCCAGTGCTTCCTGCCTTCTGCCCAGTTTCCAGAGAGTGTGCAGCAGATAGCAGTGAGCAGTAGGACTTTCTGCAACACACAAAGAAGCTGCAGCAGGGCTAGAAACCCTGGGGTCAAATCACAGCATCCTTTTCCAGCCCTTCAATATTCTTTTTCAGATGCAGCGCCCAGAGCCGAACACGGCATTCCCCACCATGGCCAGCTGCAAAGGCATTACTGTCCCGGCGGTTCTATTCTTAGTCCCTTTCTTTCTACCCCCAAGCCTTTTCTGATCAAAGCTGAGCATACAAGTCACCCCCCCCCCCCCGTCTTTCTCATGATCCGTCATCACCAGCTCAGATATCATCAATGGAGATGTGAAATTAGGGTAGCGCCCCCCCCACCCGTAAAAAACCCCACTTTGCATTTGGAATGTAATCTTGTGAACTATTCACCTGATTGTGAGAGAACATTTGAGAACTTAAGAAATACTGCTTGTGTTTTTACCATTCTGAATAGCTGGATGTCTCCTGTAAATGTCTCTAGCTCACTCTTTCCCTCCCCAGGTCCCAGATCATTTTCAAATGCATCTAGTGGGACTAGGAGAGGCGGGATAAGTCCCTGGGGATCTTCCGTTCACCTCATTCCATTGTCCCTTTCTTTTCACTCTTTGCTTCTGGATCTTTTAAACCAGTTACAGTCCATTAAAAGTCCATTAAAAGGCATGTTCTCTTATCCTGCGACTCTTAAGAGAGCCAGTTTGGTGCAGAGGAGTGCAAACTTCAAATCTGGCGAGCCGGGTTCAATTCTGCGCTAACCCACATATAGCCAGCTGGGTGACCTTGGGCTCCCCACGGCACTGATAAAACTGTTCAGACTGAGCAGTGATATCAGGGCTCTCTCAGCCTCACCCACCTCACAGGGTGTCTGTTGTGGGGAGAGGAAAGGGAAGTATGCTTAGGGCTGATCCTGCGTTGAGCAGGGGGTTGGACTAGATGGCCTGTATGGCCCCTTCCAACTCTATGGTTCTATGAAGGCGACTGGAAGCCACTTTGAGACTCCAGGTAGAGAAAAGTGGCATATAAGAACCAACTCTTCTTCTTAAGGTTAGCCAGTCTTGGCCCTGACATCCTGGACCAACTCTGTCGTAGAGGACACAGACAAAGCCACCCCAGGGGCAGGGTACCTGGGCAGAAGTGCAAGCTGTGCTGGAAATCCATCAAGGCTTCTCTCTGTCTCCCCAGCTCCAGAAATGCCACTCCTCGGACAGTCAGAGCCAGCTGCCTGATTTGGGGAAGCACCTTGGCTTCTGTCGGAGCGAACCGGGCCATGTCCTCTTCCATGCTGTGGCCGCCTGTCCAAGGGGGAAAAGGGTCCTCTCAGTCAGTCGGGGTCCTGCCGAAGCCGCCACCCAGGACCCACCTTTCAGTTCTGTGCAGTTAGAGAACAGCAAAGATAAAAGAAGACTGGGGGGGAATAGGAGGCCGAGGCTCTGGGCTCCCTGCCCCTTTGGCCTCGACACAGGAAAGCCAGACCTGTTCTCTGGCTCCTCTTCACTGCTCAGGAAGGGAGGCAGGGAGGAACAGGCAGCCAACAACCCTGTGCCCACCTGTGTTTATGAACTGGATCCTCAGGAGATCCTGAAGGCACCTGTTGTAGAAGGATCAGAGCAGGGTCACTGCGGAGCTCCACCAATCAAGGCCTGCAGCACCTTGAGATGAACAGTGTTTATTTTGGCACCCTGTCATCTTGCCCGTAGGAATTCTCAGTATGGTTGGTCTCTTTACATTTAGGAAGAAGTGAGCCACGACTCTCACAGCAGCTTGTATCAAGATACACGTTTGGCTTCAAGGAGCCCTGGACGTCTGCATTATTTTGCAGCATTCCAGAGCAGTCAGAAGAACCTTCCCAGCACCACGCTGCAAAGAAGAATCAAATCTTTCCCACCTTACTTGGGAAGAGGGAGAGAGGCCTTCTGGGCCAGGGGTGCATTCGTCCAGAAACACACCGGGAACAAGGGTCAGCATTCTGTGGACCTCACTTTTTTTGAGAAATACCTTGAAATAGTCACGAAATACCTTGAATAGCTTGAAAATATAAGTTTAGAATTGGAGGCAGAGGCATTCAGCGGCCAAGGAATGGGGATGGGCCCTGGAGGCAAGCAGAATCAGCAAAAAAGTATCATAGAATCACAGAGTTGGAAGGGGCCATACAGGCCATCTAGTCCAACCCCCTGCTCAACGCAGGATCAGCCCTAAGCATCCTAAGCATCCTTACCAGGGAAGGATAGCCTCATGACAGAATTTAGGAGACTTTCTTTTTTAGGGGGAGGGCATAAGTAGTGCCCAGGAGCAGCCATTCTGAAAGGATGCTTGACGGGATATGCAGGGGAAACGCCCAGCTAGGAAGGAAAAGCCAGTGGGCGGGCTGTCTGGTGCAGCTGATTTCCAGTTCCCAGGGAGTGGCGGGAGGGCCCTTCTCTGTTCCTGCCCAGCCCCCTCTTGTGCAAGGGGCCCTAACTAGACCATCAGGGGCCCAGACCGGAAGTGCAGAGAGCAACTCACCTGCTTGCGAGGCTGATGGCCTCCTTGCCTTCTCCCAGCCTTGCCCACGCACAGCCCTGCAGCAAGTAGGCTGCGGCCCGCCAGAGAATGCAACGCAGGCTCTCCCTCTCCTGCGGCCCCAGCGAAGCCCCTGCTGCCCCCTGGATGTCCTCCTGGGCGCTGGAGACCACATCAATCTGCAGCTCCTTTGGGATCACCTTGCTTGTCTGGCCAATCACCTCCCTGCAGACGGCAATGGCCTCCTGATGCCTGGCCGCCTCCTCCAGGGCTGACGCAGCTTCCAGAAACACCTCCGGGACCCTGGGCCAGGCCAGCTCCCCATGCAGAAAGCCCTGGGGAGAAGCAAGGATCAGAATGGGATGTGCCCTCTGCACTGGGCCCAACTCAACAATTCACCCAAGGCGGCTTCCAGGAAGAAACAAACCCACAAGTAAAGTGGCAAAATTGAAAATGGTGGAAAACAACCAAAAAACAAACATGTTTCGTATCACAGATGAAGTCACTGGGAAAATAAAGCTTTGTGGTGATGCTGAAATGGCAAATCTAGGTCCAGGTGAAGGAACACGTTAAAAGGGCACTTGCAGGCGAGGAGCCACACCTGAAAAGGCCCTTCTCTGTAGTGGTCACCTCCACCTGGAGCAGGGCCTGGGATGGAGGCGGCAGGAGCAGGCAGCCACTCCCTCAGCACCTTGCAGGCCTGGAGGGGGAAAGATCTTGGGCTCGTCGCAGAGAGAGCCCAGGAAGTGTCAGGCCAGCATGCTGCAGAGAGGCAAAGGGGACTGTTAGGAAAGGCTTGAATGTAAAATGGTTGGCATCGTAATGACCCCACAGAGCTCTATGCTGCGGCCTCATTTGGAATACCGCATGGCCCCTGCCAACTCTGTGCTTCTATCTCTACTCCGCCGAGCTGGGGAAGTGTGGAGATTAGAGGGCAACCCAGGGGGGCTAGAGGGCTGGAGCACCTCCCCGAGGAGGAAAGGCTGAGACTCATCCATTTAGACAAGAGACGGCTAAGGGGGGGGGGGGGGGATGGCAGGAGAGAGGCTGATCGAGTGATGCAAGAGGCAGACAGAGTTGACCAAGAGACATCTCTCTCCCTCTCCCCAAAGGCTGGCAATTGAGGGCAGACAATTAAATTGATGGGCAGCAGGTTCAGAACATACAAAAAGAAATTCCACTTTACACAGAGAGTGATGAAAATGTGGAATTCCCTGTATGAGGTTGTGGTGATGGCCAAAGAAATCAACAGCTTTGCAAGGGGATTAAACTGATTCATGGAGGGCAATGACTACTAGCCATGGGGACTGAGTGGAACCTCCACATTCAGAGGCACTAAGACTCTGACTCCGTGAGCCAGGAGACAACATTGGGGAAGGTTTCGGCTTCTCTGCCCTATGGCTGGCCCTGCAGAGGAATGGCTGGCCACTGTGTGGGACAGGGAGGCTGGACTGGATGGGCCCTCCCTTGCCTGACCCAGCAGGGCTCTTCTAATGTCCTTAGGAAGGCCTGAGCCTCTCTGCCCTGTTGCTGGCCCTCTAAGAGGACCTGGTTGGCCCTTGTGTGGGACGGAAGGCTGGACTGCATGGACCCTGGTCTGACCCAGCAGGGCTCTCCTGATGTCCTTATCAGGGGAAGGCCTCGGCCTCTCTGCCCTGTGGCTGGCCCTGCAGAGGAACTGGCTGTGCCTTCCCTTCCTTTGTGAGTTGGGTGGCCATGAGAGCTCTGAGAGAACTGTGACTGACCCAAGGTCCCAGCTGGCTTGTAGAGGAGTGGGGAATCAAAGCTGGTTCTGCAGGTTAGAGTCGACACCAAACGGACTCCCTACAGTGCACCTGGTACCGACCCCAGAGCAGTGGCAGACGCCCAACCCAGTATGCCCAGGCATCTGAGGCTAAGCTACCCAGCCGCCTGAAGAACCCCAAGAGAACCTCCCCGCAGAAGCAGGAAGACAGGAGAAGTGCAAAAGTGTGCCAAGGACTGAGCCTGGTGCCCACCTGGAGAAGAGGCCCCTCGTGCCACAGAGCCAAGAGGTCCAGGTAGTGCTCGGCTGCCTCCTTTGCCCTGCCAGAAAAAAGAGAGGTGGATGGGAGTCAGCCCACAACTGACCCGATGTGGGGGGCTGTGCAGTGTGGGGGCTTCTCACTCCCCCCCCTACCGGCCACCGCACTTCCACGGCTGGGGGACAATTTCCTTCCAGGGGTCTATCCAGTGAGTTGCCTGAGCCTCTGAGAAGAGTCCACAGGAGCCCTCTTAGCACTCACCTCCCTGCCCGGAGGCACCTCTGAGCCAGCAGGTACTTCACTTCTGACCGAGAGTTCTGGCCAAAGGCAGCACTGCAAACAAAGAGCTCCACTCGGACAAGGGGAGGGGGAGAGGCGGCAGCCGTCTGCATCGAGCCATCCAGGGCCTGGGCAGGGAAGACGCTCTGCTCACAAGCAGCCAGGACAACTGTAGCCCCCCCAAAAGGATGAGGGGGCGGAAATCATGAACAAGGGAGACTCCCACTGAGCGGACTTTGGGGCACCTCCCAGCCCCCCACTTTATCCCGTAAAGCCCAGCGAACCTGATCCAGCAACGCCAGGGCCTCCAGCTCTGCTTCCACGAGTCCCAGGTGGCCGTACACCGAGGCTGCTTGGCGCAGGGCAGGCAGAAAGGAGCAGTCCACCTGCAGGGATCGCTTCAGGCACTGGATCGCTGTCTGCGGCTTCCCCTGCAGCGAAGAAAATGAAGAAGAAGCCACAGCTGGGATCCAACAAAGGACCTGGCCCAGTGTGGCACAACCCGTTCGGCAAAGGGAAACATGATCTGACCCCCCCCCATAGCCTTGCAACACTCTGGCCACGCCTCTGAGCCAGTGCAGCAGAGTGCGCAGAAGGAGGGGCTGGGATCAGTGTGATCCAGGCACCACGACCCAAAATGGGCCCAAGGAGGTCCCATGGAGTTCTTGGGAGGGGAAGCGAAGGAGGGAAGATAGGAGAGCGGCATTTAACCATGTCAGAGGGAGACATGTTGAAGAGGGGGCTCTAAAACTGTAGAGACAAGGACCAAGGACAGCAGGTTCAAATGACAGGAAAGGAGGCTCCCCTCGAAAATCAGGAAGCATTTTCTGACAGCGAAGGCTATTCAGAGATGGAATCTGCTGCCTTGGAGGGTGGTGGAGTCTCCACTGGATGCTTTTCAGAGAAGATTGAGGGAGCACCTGTCAGGAGTGTGTGATTTTAAGGTCCCCAAGAAGGTGGGGGCTGGACGTCCCTTTGTGGCCTCTTCCAGTGCTGCGTGATTCTGATCCTCTGAGCCAGCACTGCACATTGCAGGGAATGGATGCTGGATTAGAAGAAGAAGAAGAAAAAGAAGAAGAGTTGGTTCTTATATGCCGCTTTTCCCTACCCGAAGGAGGCTCAAAGCAGCTTACAGTCACCTTCCCTTTCCTCTCCCCACAACAGACACCCTGTGAAGGAAGGGAGGCTGAGAGAGCCCTGAGATTACTGAAGAAGAAGAGTTGGTTCTTATATGCCACTTTTCCCTACCCAAAGGAGTCTCAAAGAGGCTTACAGTTGCCTTCCCATTCCTCTCCCCATAACAGACACCCTGTTGGGGGGGGGGGGGGTGAGGCTGAGAGAGCCCTGATATCACTGCTCGGTCAGAACAGTTTTATCAGTGCTGTGGTGAGCCCAAGGTCACCCAGCTGGCTGCATGTGGGGGAGCGCAGAATCAAACCCGGCATGCCAGAAGTCCGCACTCCTAACCACTACACCAAGCTGGCTCTCAATGTGATCCAGACACCATGACTCAAAATGGGTGACCCTAGGCCAGTCCCTTCCATGGAGTTCTTGGGAGAGGAAGTGGAGGAAAAAAGAATATTTATACTACCCTGAGCCAAGCAGTTTGAAGGAAAGATGGGATAAAAATTCAACAGGTTACCTGTTCTTAAGGAAGTTTGACAAATATTTGTGATAGTTTCCCAGTTTCTTTTTGGAGGAAGAGGACTAATATTTTTATTTTTTCATTCAGACAATTGACAAATTGAAGAGCAAGTCGGAGGGAACATATGGCCCCTTTGCTTGTTCTGGAGGAATTCAAGGGAAGAATCTCCTCACCCTTCTTACTTACTTAATAACACACTGAGGGTAGCCTGAAAAGCCCAGCAGAAGAGAGCGGAGGAAAGAAACGGTTTTGGAAGCTGCTTCAGCAGCAGTTCATGGAACCAATCTCTGAATCTACATCTCTGGCCTGGGCATCCGGCAGTCCTGTCCCATTCACACCACCGCTGCTCAGGTCCCCTCCCTCCAATTTATTTTTAGTCACCACTCACCCAAAATGTCTCCTGGTGACTTACAACATTAAGACCAATAAGGTGAAAACAGAAAATCAACAAATATAAACAACTAACATGAAAAGACATGGCTACCCCCACATGGCTATTAAAACAGCCCAAACACCTGGTTATGCAGCCATCTGTTGCACCCCCCCCCCAGGACCCCGGGTCTCCATACCATCTTCAGGTTGCAGCATCCCATCAGTGTGAAGATCTGAGCCAGGACTCCCTTTGAACACAGCCCAGAGGCCGCTGCTTGGAGAAAGGCAAGCGCTGTGTCATGACTGCCAGCACCCAGCTCCTGAAGGCCTGGAAGGAAGAGGCACGCCTGAAGCCACGCTGGGTGCACTGCCCTCCCTGAGCTGAGCACTAGAACCCCAGGAACAATCAAGGAGCCTGCCCAGGCTTGGGCCCCTCCTGCAAGAGAAGGAAGTGGCCAGAGAGATGGCATACCCCTTCAGCGCATAGGTGGTGGACCCCTGCATGGAACGGCCCACCGCCCAGACACAACACGAGTTCAGCAGAGAGAAAGCGTTGAGCAGGGGGTTGGACTAGATGGCATGTATGGCCCCTTCCAACTCTATGGTTCTATGACACAAGAGAGAATCCTGGCACATCCCTTCCTGCCCACCCACTCATAATCTACCTAAGTTCACAGAATCAGCATTTCGGTCAGATGGCTACCCAGCCTCTGTTTAAAAATTTCGAAAGATGGCGAACCCACCACCTCCCGAGGAAGCCTGTTCCACTGAGGAACTTCTCTAATTGTCAGGAACTTCTTCTGGATGTTTAGCTGAAAATTCCTTTGGATTAATTTCAACCCACTGGTTCTGGCCTGCCCCTCTGGGGCAACAGAAAGCAACTCTGCTCCATTATTTTAATGGTTAGCTGCCTTGAGTAGAGCTCTGAAGAGGCAGGACAGCCTTTCTCACAGACCCTAAGCAGGAAAGCACAAAAGCCGCCTCAGCCCCACCTTGCAGGAAAGCAGCGGAAGTCCACAGAATGTCTTTTAGGTCCCTGGCACTCTGCACCACGAGGGGGCCAGACTCTCCCTGGTCCGCCGGATGCCATCCTTGCAGCAGGGAAAGGAGCTCATTTGCACAACAATTGGGCAAGGGCAGTCCTGGGTCCTATGAAAGGAACAACCTTATTCCTGCGGTGCTCTGAAGACTAGACCGATTCTTCCACCTCTCCAGTGTAGCCCTCCCCTTCAAGGTCAACAACAGGGCAGCCAAGAGACAGGATCCATGGGAGACCACAGCTATGGGGACACTCACCTCACACCCTTTGTAGCTGCGTAAGAGCCTCTTGTGGCGCAATGTGGTAAGGCAGCAGACATGCAGTCTGAAGCTCTGCCCATGAGGCTGGGAGTTGACTCAGCCTTCCATCCTTCCGAGGTCGGTAAAATGAGTACCCAGCTTGCTGGGGGGTAAACGGTAATGGCTGGGGAAGGCACTGGCAAACCACCCCGTATTGAGTCTGCCATGAAAACGCTGGAGGGCGTCACCCCAAGGGTCAGACATGACTCGGTGCTTGCACAGGGGACACCTTTACCTTTACGCACTAGGTTTCTTCACAGGCCCCTGTGATTGAAAGAGAAACCTTCCTTCCCTCCTTCCCAGCCTGTGGCCCTCAGGGCGACACTGTGCGTGTGACGGGGCTAAGGAAGGAAGTTATTCTTCCACCGGAGGCGCACACAAGCCTGGGGATAGCAGGGCCGAGGGAGGGAGGGGTTGGTGCGCCATGGCGGGGCTGAGTGCGGCGGCCAGCCTACCTTGGCACCACGCAGCTGCCGGCAGAGTCCCTCCACGGCGCCCCGGCGGCCTGCAGCCAGCCACAGCAAGCCCTGCAGGGCGGCCAGGTGATGCAGCGGGGCCTGCAGCTCTCCCGGGACCCCCCGCCGGAGCACCTCCTGCCAGCGCTCCTCCGGGCTGAGCCCTCCTCCGGGCACGCCATGCGCCTCCAGCACTGGGGGGGGGAGGGAGGGGGGGGCTGGTCAGGGTCTGGCGGGGGAGGGAGGCGGCCCCCTCAGGCCCTCCCCCCTCCCCCCTCCCCCCTCCCCCCTCCCCCCTCCCCCCCGCCTCACCTCGGCCGAGCCCCCCGTCTGCGCGGGCCGAGAGCTCCTCTTCGGCGGCCGCGGGCAGGGCGAGGTCCAGCAGCAGGGAGTTGCAGAGCACCGTCAGCTCCAGCGGCAGCGCGGGCGGCGCGGGCGGCGCTCCTGCAGGGGCAAGGCCGGGCCTGTGGGCGGGGCCACGGGAGCAGCCCCGCCCCTCCCCAAGGGCCCCGGGGGGTCTCGGGCCCTCGCCCCACTCCCCCCGCCCCCTACCGTGGAGCTTGCGCAGGAGCCGTCGGAAGGCGGCCTGGGCGGGGGCGGCGGCGGGCGGGGGGGCGCCGCTGCTTCTGCGCCTGCGCCAGGGGGCGGCCAGCGCGTCGTTCTCCTCCCGCCACAGGCGCAGGCAGCCCGCAGAGGCCGCCGCCATGACGCCGCGCGGGACCGGAGGGGATGACGTAGAAGGCGACGCTGCGCCCCGAGGGGCCGCCTCATTGGCGGAGGGAAGGCGCCGCGGGTGGGCGCGGCCTTCGGAGAGACTCCCGGCCACGCCCCCATTGGCCCCTGGACAGGCAGGCCCCGCCCCCAGGGAGGCCGCATGCGCAGAGCAAAGGGAGGAAGGGGGATTAATAAAGGTAAAGGTATCCCCTGTGCAAGCACCGAGTCATGTCTGACCCTTGGGGTGACGCCCTCCAGCGTTTTCATGGCAGACTCAATACGGGGTGGTTTGCCAGGGCCTTCCCCAGTCATTACCGGTTACCCCCCAGCAAGCAAGCTGGGTACTCATTTTACCGACCTCGGAAGGATGGAAGGCTGAGTCAACCTTGAGCCGGCTGCTGGGATCGAACTCCCAGCCTCATGGGCAAAGCTTTCAGACTGCATGTCTGCTGCCTTACCACTCTGCGCCACAAGAGGCTCTTAATGAATAAAGGAGCCCCCCCCCCCCCAACACGCGTCTCTTTTTCTGTTCTTGTTCACACAAAGCATTTCAAAGTGCTCCATTGGCCTTCTGTGCCCTCCTGGTTCTCCGAGGAGGAAGGCTACAGAAATGCTGGGAGAACCCCCACCACCCCCACCCCCACTAGCAGCACATGGAGATCTCCAGGCTCCTTTAGGACCAACCAAGATTTATTCAAGGCACTCTGGGCATGCACTCGGAAGCTCCCACCTTGAATAAATGCCGGCTGGTCTTCAAGGTGCTCTTGTTTTTGCTGTGCTACTTCAGACCAACACAGCTGCGCTCTTGAATCTATGGAGATCTCCAGACTGCCCGCTTGTCCTTCAAACCCCCAATCCCTTGATCTTCCAGAACATTAACAAAGAAGAAAGGCGTCATCACTAGAGTGGTCACACACGTATGTTTGTTAGCTTTATTAATCGTCTCCTGCTCAGAACAAGTCCAATACTCATAATTGTCAAAATCAATTTTAAAAAGGCGGCCATCAAATCGTATCACGAGCAGAGGAAGGCACGCGTCCTCTTCAGACAGCTGAGGAAAGGTCTTTCCCAAGAAAAAGATTTTTTGTCTTCTCCCAAATAGAATTCGAGGCAACTTATCAAACTCCCAATTCCTAAGTAGTAATATCTTTGTTGAATCACTAAAAATAGTAAAAGATTAACCGCTGCCAGTGGAGGACTCTGCTGTCTGCCTGTCTGGTCCATAAGCAATCGCAAAACAATCCACCTTCTCAAGCTAAAGGACAAAGGAAGAATCTCACTTTACACCACCTGCCGAACCAGGGCAGGGTGCATGCCTTGGCCGTGGAAAATCCTCACGAGCGAGCAGGGGCAGTCCACACAGACTGTGGGGGGGAGGGGGGGTCTGCTCTCCAGCCCATAATTCCATTCTAGAATCCTAGAAAGGAAGAAGTGGCTTCCAAAAGCTTGTCTTTTCCAGAGGAAATTCATTTGGCATCAAAAGTAAGAACTGGATTTCGTTGTTTGTTAAAACATAAATTCACACAAGCATCCAGCGCCCTTGACATCTTTTAGAGCTCATCCATTTGGGTACTTTTACTTTTTAATGTTTTCTTATGTTGCTCATACCGCTTTTGGCTTCCTTGGGTCGCAGGATGCCTGGCTGGCATACAAATATCTTGAAGAAATAAATAATTAAATAAGCATGGAGGCATGAGCCAAACAGTGGCCCTTCACTAG
The DNA here is from genome assembly GCF_049243985.1 of Paroedura picta. Classification (NCBI taxonomy): domain Eukaryota; kingdom Metazoa; phylum Chordata; class Lepidosauria; order Squamata; family Gekkonidae; genus Paroedura; species Paroedura picta. The sequence continues at coordinate 5,071,638 of NC_135375.1, forward strand.
CAAAGACATTCTTTTACCGTAATAGGCATCCAGGCAGCACTAATTATGCTGCAACCCTTACAATCACCTGACAAGGTAGGCCAGTATTGTCCCTCATTATGCAGTCGGGGAGGGCAGGCTGAGAAAGGGGCTTGCACAAGGCCACGGGGTGCTGAGTTCATTTGCATAAGCAACATTTGAACACGATAACAGTGACTTCGCTTCAGTCCCAGTGCCGGGCCGGCTCTGAGGGCGACAACAAGGTTTTTTTTCTGGACTCTGCCACCTCAGGGATGTTCCTGCTTTGTCCAGAGAATCGCAGAGAAGACGGCCCCAGAAAGCAAACATTGGAGCCCTCCAAATTAAACTTAATGAACATTCAGTTCAGGGCTTGCATAAGACAACCCCTCTTAGCTGTTGGCTTTCAAGAGAGATCTCAAAAAAGATCCGATTGCCTCACAGCACTTCCTTAAGAGGGGCAGCCATGCACAAGGCATGGAGAAGTGTCCTGAGATGCCCCACCACTTCCAAAGAGATCCCAGCAAGAAACCCGTGCGTTGTACTTGCAGGCAATCCCCGATCCCTGGGCTCCAGAAAAGCTCTGACCAAGGAGAAACTCTTAAGGCACGAATTCTCCACTAAGACAGGCAAAAGCAGCACATGCCCCAGACCAGCAAGCCTCCCCCCTCCCCCAGCAACAGGAGCAGCAGGACAGGCCTGTTTCTCACCCCAGTCGCTGGCTAGTCTTGCATGATGGGCCAAGCACAGTGGGTAGACTTCTGGGCCAGGCCCTCTTGGCCAGGGGGCACTTTTTCCAGCCTCTTTCCAGCCTCCACAGGCAACAGCCATCTCTTTCACCAAAGCCACCCCAAGACATCCACAAACCCCCCTGCCAAGCCTTACGAAGGAACAAGACGCTGCAGCCACCCAGCGATCCTTGTCACAGCAATGCGCTCAAGGACGACAGCTCTTGTGTGGACCCCTGCAGGTTTCCTGCCTACCGAAATACATTTCCCCCGCGATTCCCACAGCCTGAGAGCAGTGGGTGAGGTCCCCTGGGGAGTGTGGAGCAGCTCCCCTTTCAAAGCCAAGGAGGGGTGGGTGTCTTGGCCCAGCCTCACGGCCCCGGGCACTGGCAATGGGAGCCCCAGTCCAGCCAGCGGCCCCAAAGGGGGAAGAATACAGCAGAGTTCCTTCCTGGTCAGCACACCCCAGGCAGGCAGCTGAGGGGTCTTCTGAGGGAGGGGCTCTCTCTCCTTCTGGTGCTACCTGGGCTGAGCAAGGATGACCCGCTTGAACCAGCGGCTGACAGCGCAGTCCACGCGCATCACCAGGGCAAGGCCCACCAGGAGGAAGAGGCTGCTCACCATAAAGCCCAGAGCCTCAAAGAGGAACCTGGAAGTGAAAAGGAAGCATCGGGTGAAGGCAGAGAAAGACCTTGCAGGCAGCAGGCTCCTGGCAGCAAGACGACAGCCAGAGGGAAGAGGCCAAGCGGAGCCTTTGCCCCAGACTGCAGCTCAGCTCCTTCTCTCTCCTTCTCTGATCAGGGGGTGGGGCTCCAGGGATGAGTCATGGGCAAAGGCACAAGTCCACAAATAAGAAAGGCAAAATTGTCACGAAGGGAAGCATAACCATGCCTGGTGGCAAGTACCGGCTGGATTTCAGGATGCAAAAACTGAAGGCCGGGGAGGAGAGGAAATCCAAGAGGGTCATTTCATTCAACACTCACCCACCCCCACCCCAGGTTTCAACCCAAGAATTCCAAAGTGAGAGCCCTCAAAGTTCCACACAGGCCACGGCCAACCCCGTGTGTCTAGAAAAAGCAGCCTCAAAAGCAGCACTCAATTTGCAAAAGCATGCAAGGCAGGTGCACTTTCCACCTTCCAGACCCTCCCCCTAGATCCAACCCCAGACCCTCCCCCTAGCAGGCACACAGTCCAGCCCGGACACCCTGCCAGCACAAGCAGGAAACTTACTTTGGGGCAAACACCTTCCACACCATGAGGTGCCTTCTGAGGATCATGGCTGCCAAGACACAAGCCAGCATCTGTTGGGAACAAAAGGAGAGGGCTCAGAGGAAGCAGCATCTGGGAGCCCAGCAGACGCTGGAAAGGGGGGGGGGGTAAATCCAATGTTGCCCAAAGGACTGATGTCTCCCTTTACTTGGGCCCCCGGATAGAGTGCATGCCCCCTCCCCCCACCTGCCAGAAAGAAAGCTCCCGGACACTCAAGCTCAGGCTGCTGTTTCTCGGCAGAGGGGCTGGAGTTTCGGGTCCCACAACTCTGCACACTGGCCAAGGCTGAGGGAGCTGCTCCCTGCCTTGCTCACCTCCGTTTGCAGTGCCATCCTAGGAGAGCCTGCAGGTCGACCGCAAAGGGGAGCTTCCCCTTGGATTGCACATGGGATGCATCCAGTAGCAGTCCAGGAAGAGTATGAACTCCACAAGCCCGCTGGCATGGCAGTCAATGCCCCAAGCCAGCAGGGAGAACCAGGGCAGTGCGGGCACTCCCGGCTCCACTTACCTGAAGCCCCAGAACAAGCAGGTATTTGAGTCCCAGCTGCAGCAGTGCCGCTGAAAACCGCTCTGGTGCTTCCCGCAGCCTCATCTCCATCAGGTGCTCCTCACTGTTGCCCATCCGTGTCTTGCTCCTGGCGCTGGGCATCTCACAGACAAATGGCCACAGCAGAAGCAAAGGGCAGCCCACTGCCTCGGGAGGAAAAGCAGGAGGGGTCACAGGGCCAAACTAGACACAGCACAGGCAGGACCAGGAAAAGTGGGGGGAAAGAGCTGGGCCCCCAAGTATCCACGTCCCGCTCTGGTCCTCCCGAGACAGCCCCTCCTTCCAGCTGCCATTCTCTTCCTGGGGACAAGGAGGGTCAAGCACTGGGGGGGGGGGAGGTGTTGCAGTGGGCAGCTGCAGAGGCCCCAAACACCTCTCACACACACCTTCAAGCGCCCTGTAACAGTAGCAGTCTTCGGAGTGCAGCAGCCAACCCCAATCCAATTTGGCAAGGAATCCCCCACCCCCACCCCCCCAGGCCCACGAAATCCTTCCCAGGGGACTCACCTGCAAAGAGGATGTGCGAGGCAAAGGTGTTGGCCCCGACCAGGAGAGCTGGGATCAGGGGGGCCCCATGCCCCTGCTGGAACCCGACAAAGGCTGCGTTCCACTGGATGGCCGGGAAGACGGGCTGGTGGCCCGTTGCGTAGAAGAATTGGGCAGCAGCAAGAGCCCAGCCGATCAGGGCCTCCCATGGCACCACAAAGGGATCTGAGCGGGGAAAGGGGAAACCGCCATGGTATGGCGAGGAAGCACAAGACCCACCAACCCCCTCCCCCCCCATCTGTGCCAGGGCATGGAGAGACAACGGGCTGTGATGACTGGCTCTCCAGCTCTCCAGGCACCTCCCCCCACCCCACCCCCCAGGGCTAGAGCAGTGTCCACAAGGCCACCATTCCAGGGTTTGCTCCTGTGGAGCTGCAGTGTAGCCCAGGACCTCCAGGGGTGCAACAGGCCCTGGAACAGTGCAGCAGAGTTGCAGCAGCCACCTCCCCCCAGGCAGGCAGAGCAAGGGCAGCAGCGTTGGATCACCCTTCAAAGCTCTCCCTGCCCAGTCTTGGACTGTGACATATTATCATAACACTTTAAAGAAATTTATTTATTTATTTCCCGCCGTTCCCTAAGCGGCTCGTGGTGGATCACAATGTCTTAAAACCCCATTAAAAATCCCATTAAAAGACTTAAAATCCATCACAACATGGTGGAAAAAGAAAACCCCCTTCCTACGCCTTATTACTAAGGGGGGGTGGAGAAGGAGGAGGTCCAACAAAAGCCTGGAGGGGGGCCGTAAATGTACCTCGCTGACCCCAGCCTCAGCCATGGACCTGGCAGAAGAGCTCCATTTTGCAGGCCCTGCGGGACACGCAGCTCACCTGGTACCCTCCCTCCACTCAGGAGCCCCACCCGTTGCCCAAGCAGAGGCTGCGTGGGGCAGGCCCCAGCCAGCAAGAGCCCCAGGAGGCCCTATCCCTGCGGCTCCCCCTTTACCCACCGGCTGGCGAGGTCAGTGCCATGGCAGAGGCGTGCATCCCCAGCAAGGCGAAGGCCTGAAGGAAGAGGAGGGCGAAGGCCAGGCTGAGCCGCTCGCTGTGCAGCACCAGGAGGAGGAAGCCCAGCAGGGCCAGGCAGGTGAGCAGGGCGGCCGAGTAGACGCTGCCCAGGCCGTAGGCGGCCACCTTGGTCTCGTCCGGCCGACTCCTCAGGGACTCCTGCATGCGGCGGTAGACCTGAGGGATGAACTGTTGGAGCTCCTCCTGGGAGCTGGGGCACAGGATGGGGCCCCCTGCCAAGTCCACACCCTGGCTGTCCTTCACAAAGACCGTCACCGGGTCCCACAGGAGCAGGAGAAACCCAGTGCCCACCAGGACGAAGACGCTCTGCGGGAAGGCCACCAGCGCCAGCTGCACCCAGGCGTGGGCTTTCCCCAGGGCCTCCTCGGCCCCCGAAGTGATGGCCCAGTAGCCGCCGATGCAGACGGCCAGCAGGGGGAACCCCCAGCGCACAAAGAGCACCGGGGAACTGGGGCTGTTCAGGTTGCCGTAGTGGCGCAGCCAGGCACGCACCCCCCACACCACAGCCACCAGCACGGCCACACAGAGCATGTAAGAGAAGTTCTTGGCCTGCGGATCCCGTAAGGTGGACAGCGGAGCCAGGAGGGACGACGACTGGCAGACGGGGGTCTCCTCGCGGCACTGCCAGAAAAGCCCTGAGAGGCGCGCGCAGGCGAGGACGACGCTAAGCCAGCCCAGCAGCCGTCGGGACGCAGGCGAGTCCTCCAGCCGGCCTTCCCAGTGGAGCCGCACGACCAGCAGCAGCACCAAGGAGCTGAGCAGGAACGGGGCCACCTGGGCCTCAGCCATCACAAAACTGTCCGACAGCATCGCCCCACAGCGAAGCAGCAGGATGCCCCAGGGCAGAGCTGGGCCCAGCCACGCCCTCAGCTGGTGCCTAAAGCTGGCTTCTCCCGAGGAGAGTCGGGCAGCAGCAGAGCAGGACCTCCAGGGCCTCCTCCTCGCCCAGCAGTGCCAGAAGAAGCCGCCCTGGGATGCGGCCGCTGCCACGGCAGACACCAGGATGAAGTCCACCCCCGCCCAATCCATGAGGAGGCCAGCCAGCCCCACCACAGTGGCCCCCACCAGGCCCCACAGGAGAGGGTAGGCAAGGAGGTGCCGATAGGAGAAGCTGGAGTCGTTGGCCGCCCAGGAGGCAACGCAGCACAGCAGGCAGGAAGAGGCCAGGAGAGCGCAGCCGGCCACCATGCAGGCGGGCTGGAAGCGGGCCCACGACTCTGCACACATGGCCCTCGCCTCTCGCAGGTATCGGCTGAAGCGGCTCTGCAGACGCTCCACTTCCGACCGTGCCGGAGGGCCAGGCTGGGCTAGGAGTCTATCGTAGCCCTTCACAGCAGAGGAGAACTGGTCCTGGAGGCGCTGCAGCTTCTCTGCCGGGAGGTCCTGGGCAGCCAGCGAGTAGGAGTGCAGGAAGCGGTTGACCTGGCAGGGCAGGCAGAGGCGTCATTGGATGCCCTGCCACAGACATTCCAGAAGAAGGAAAGCTGGACTTCTCTACCCTCAGGCACCTCAGAATCATAGAGTGGAAGGGACCTGCAGGGTCATCTAGCCCAACCCTCTGCCCAAGGCAGGAAAGCACAACTACCTGCCCACCCACTCTGCCTAAGTTCGTAAGATCAGCCTTCCTGTCAGATGACTATCAAGCCTCTGCTTAAAAACTCAGAGCAGCTTCCAACTGCCTGTCCCTTCCTCTCCCTGCAGCAGGCACCTTGTGAGGGTAGGTGGGAGTGAGAGAGCCCTGAGAAAACCCAACAGGCTTCAGGGGGAGGAGTGGGGAATCAAATCTGGTTCTCCACTGTTAAAGACCATGACACCCCACGGGAATGAAACCCAAAGTCTGAAAGGAGGGGGAGATGCTTCAACAAGATCTCACTCAAGAGAAAAGGACTCGGGGCTCCTTCCAATGCCTGGACGGGGGGGGGGGGGGGGAGATCCCACCAGGAGGAAGGAGGCAGGGATTCCCTTGTCCACTTTGCTCCCAAAAGGGCCCTGCTGGGCTTGCGGGGGGGGGGGGTGGCAAACTGCTCTCACCTGCTGAGCATTGAGGACATAGGCAGCCAGCTGGTGGAGGCCAGAGACGGTGGCATCCCCCTCCACTGCAAAGAGGTCCACCATCACTTCCCCAATGTTGTTGTAAGGGATCGGGAGGCCAAGCAGCAGGGCCAGGGTGGGCACCAGGTTCACCTGCGGGACTGTCTCGGGCTCCTGGGAAAGACAAGGAGGTGGGGACGAGGCAGAGCTGACTCCCCAGATCGGAGAGGCAGCCCCAGCTGTGCCATGCCTGGGGGCGGGCACAACCTGCGAGACACCCAACGTGTGCCTGGCCAAGGCAGCCCAGTGCGGTTCCACGGCAGGATGGGAACTCTGGGGGGCCAGGGCGCCCCACATCCTGGCTCAATGCTCTTCTGGAACTGGAACTGTCCCGAGAGCAGGGACTGCAACGATCCTCTTGCAGCGCAGCTCAGACTCACGGCAGGCCCCCACCGCTTACCTGAGGGGGAGGGCTCTGGAAGAGGGGGGCCTTGCTGTACACAAAGAGGGCTGCATTGACCTCCTCCTCACTCTCTCCTCCATGGTCCCCGGTGCTCGTCATGCCATGGTCCCCAGCCACAATGAGCAGCGTGTCATTCGCCAGGTGGTCAACCAAAGTCCTGTCCATCAACAAAAGGGGACTTCAGCTGCCACCCTGCATAAGTGACCCGGGGCAGCCAGCTGGCACGACCCACCCTTGCCACGTAAAGAGCATCCTCCAGGATCCCAGTGAAACAGGCAGTCACAGTTTGGCTCATGCGCCACACCAACTTCGGAATCATTGATTGACGTGTTTTGCGGGGCAAAGTGAGCCCAAGGCCCTGACCCTTGACCCCCTGATTTCAGAATTGTCTATTCCAACTGGCAGACAGTATCTGAATCTCTCAAAGCCCTGCTACAGAGCTGGAATCCTTTAGCCTGTGAAGCACTTGCTCGACAAGGGAGCCCTGGCCCCAGCCCGCCTCTTGTCCTCCTGCCAGCACAGCACCCTGAAGGGCCAGCCCCTGCACAAGGGAGTCAAGCAACTTGAGCGAGGCTCCAGGGCCCTTCTTTTCCAGGGGAACCTGAGTTGCTGCTCCAGGGCAGCTGAGGCTGCTTCTGAGAGCCCCTGGCCAGTGTGACAGCAATAGTCGCCAGAGCAGCTGAAGCCAGCAGGAGATAATCAAGGGAATCAGGGAAGCCCCTTGCCCACCTTCTGCTCAATACACACGTGGGGCAATCCCCCCCAGAGCCAAGCGTTGTGGCCCGCTCCAAGGAAAGGGGGGGCTGATGATGTCAATGAAAAGATCCTGCTCAGCCTGGCTCACCCCAGCAGAGGGAGAAGCAGCAGATGTGGGGAAGCCCCCAGCAGGCACCAGCTCTAGCTGTTCAGAGGCATGTATGGAAGCCCCAGGATATGGGCTTATTTGTACGTGGGAATGATTTATACGAAGATAACATCAATAAAGTTAAAATACAAATTTAGTGATTCAAGCTCAACTAATAAATTATAAAAGCAAAATGTAAATGTTCCGCTTGCCCATCCTCTCTTTCATGGGAGGGAGAGAGAGAGCAGAGGGACCTCCCAGCAACGGGCTCCTCCACCACAAAATGCCACCCACCTCAGCATTGTGTCCATCTGGGAGAGCTTCTTGGCCATCTCGGGGTGATCCGGCCCATGCTTGTGGCCACAATGGTCCACGCCCAGGAAGTGAGCTATCAGCAGGTCCCACTCTCCGCTGTCCACTGTTCCATGGGAGAAAGGACAGCGCCTGAGACAAGGAAGGGGCTCCTGCCTCCCCCACTCAAGCAGCAGTCAGTCCACCCCCTCCCTATCTCACATGGAAAAATAGACGGTCTCCTTCTTGGCCCCACCCCTTCCCGAAAGTGCCCAAATACTGCAGGAGGGGGCCAAAGTGACCCTTCTCTAGCATTCAAGAACCAGGTGATCTTTGAAACTACAAGTGTTGGGAGGGGGAAGATTGTGGGGATTCGCCCCCCCTCTGAGCCAGAGCAGGAGACCGGCACAGACTGCCCCAGAGAACTGAGTCGGAGCAGTGAATGTTGCCTTTGGTTTCCAGAATTTCCAAAACATCACTGTAAAAATACATCTTTTTCCAAATTGGGGGTGATGGGAAGTGAAAGTTTAGCAGCTTATACTAGACTGTACACTTTAATGACACCCAATCTTGTCAGCTTTCTCACAGAAGACAAAACGGTCTGAATCAAGCAGGAGCATTGATTTGATCTGAGGAGCAAGTAGGATGCTGACAGAGGGACAAGTTCAGCCTCAGGGTGGCGTCACCTGACTGCAATACCTGCCCACTACAGCCATGGCTATTAAGAGAGGACTGATCCCCAGCACAGCATTGGCAATGCATCAGGAGAGCCCTACTCCTCCATTTGCACCAGTGGAATGCTGTCTTTTAATTGCTTTCCATGACCTCCCAGATTGTCCTTATTCCATCTTGTTCTCCCTGTGTTGCTAGTTTTAAAGCCACACCAGTGGCACAATAGCAAGGGGTTCCATTTTAGATGTGTATTTAGATTTTGTGTACTTATATCTGTATGGCATTTTCTGCTATTTATTTTTAGCATATTCTGTGGCTGTCTTGCCTTACAAGGATGCTATAATCCAGTGCGAGCGCTCCACTGTGATGAGTATGGGATGTGCGTTTTTTTTAGTACTATTAATCTGGAAGCAAGAAGGCCTGTGGTGGCATTCATACAAATGCAAGAACAGGTATGATTCAGGAACTTGAGCTTTTCTGGGTGATTATCAAGGTAACCTGTTTCACCTCTGCTACTCTTCCCATGGCAGCCAGAGGGCAGGCCAAGCGCAACACCCCTCTCCCTCACAGGAAGCCGTCTCTGCCTGTGGAAGCCAGCCTAGGACCAGGGGGCCATGAGGAGCTATGAGCGACAAGGCAGAGATGGACCACGCCACTGGGGGCACGGAAGCGCTTCCTTCTTGGCGCTTGGGAGGGGGTCTGGCCCTGCTGGTGGCCATCCTGCTGGGCCTTGTGTGCAGCCCAGAGTGGGCCCCTGACCGGACCTGACCTGGCTCCTCTTCTGATGCTCGGCCTTCCTGGTGCTGGTGGGGGGCCAGAGCGGGAGGGCTTTGGGGAGTTGTGGTTCCGCTGGGGGCTGCCGTGTGGCACAGAGCGTTGGTGTGGGGGGTGGCAAGGGGGCTTTTCTTCTGTGAAGCCGAGAGGGGTGGGGGGGAGGCACTGACCGGTGGGGTAGAGGAGCTGGAGGATGCCGTCGTCGACGGTGTGCAGGTCCTTGACGTTGAAGGAGGGGAAGAAGTGGGCGCGGGCGAAGGCGTCGGGGAAGAGGCCGGCCCAGGTGTCGTCGCCCATGAAGACCACGCGCTTGCCTGCGGGGCACAGAGGGGTCGGTGGGGGTCAGAGGGGTCGGTGGGGGTCAGAGGGGGTGGGGGTCCCCTCCCCTGCCTCCCCCCCCCTCCCCCGTGGGCGCACCGAGGCCGGCCATCTGGCGCAGGAGGTTGTCCTCGTGCAGGGCGCGGGAGGCGAAGTTGTGGCCGGCGTCGACGAAGGTGGGCAGGGCGCCGGTGGCGAGGGCCTTGAGGCGCTGCAGGGTGGTGGTGGGCGGGTCGGCGCGGAAGCGGAAGAGGCGCCCGTGGGCCGGGCGGGGGCGCCGCAGGGCGGGCAGGCGGCCTCGGGCCAGGTCGAAGCGCAGCGCGTCGATGAGCACCAGCACGGCCCGCGGGAAGCGCCGCCGCAGCCAGCAGCCCTCCGCGCCCCCCGCCGCCGCCGCCCCCGGCCCGCCCCGCCACCCGCCCGGCAGCCCGCAGCCGCTGCGCTCCGGCAGCTCCACGCGCGTCAGCAGGAAGCCCCGCGAGAACAGCCCCAGCGCCGCCGCCGCCCCCAGCGCCGCCCAGCCCGCCAGCCCCAGCACCGGCCACCGACGCATCGCCGCCCCCCCCAACGCCGCCGCCGGAAGCGGAACGGGGCAGAGCGGAAGGGGCGGGACCACGCAGGGCAGGGCAGGGCAGGGCGGCGCCGAGAGCGACCCCTGCCGGACGGAGGCCGCGACGCACCCCGGCCCAGGGGGAGGGGCTTGCAGGACCCCCCGCCCGCCCCCCCCCCCAGGCCCAGCAGCGGCCAGGGACGGGCAGAGCCCCCAGGTAAGGGTGAGGCTGAGCACCCACAGCCAGGGCTGGAAGCCGCATGGAGAACCGATTCAGGCAGGGATCAGGAACAAGATACCCCCAATCCCTTCTCCTGCATCACCCTCAGGCTCACCCTGCACAAAGCAGGGGTGGACTAGATGACCTGGAGGAACACGTCCCACTCTAGGATCAGCAGTGGGATGGGCTGCCTCAGGAGGCGGGGAGATCCCCCTCACCAGAATTCTTCAAGCAGGGGCTGGACAGATCCTTCTCCTGGGTGCTTGAGGCTGATCCTGCACTGAGCAGGGGGTGGACTGGATGGCCTGCGTGGCCCCTTCCCACTCTAGGATTAGGAGTCTAGTTCAGCCGTGGAATGGGCTGCCTGAGGAGGTGGGGAGCTCCCCTCACTGGCCGTCTCCAAGCAGCGGCTGGACAGATCCTTCTCCTGGATGCTGGAGGCTGACCCTGCCCTGAGCAGGGGGTGGACTGGATGGCCTGCATGGCCCCTTCCCACTCTAGGATTCTAGGAGTCTAGTTCAGCCGTGGAATGGGCTGCCTAAGGAGGTGGGGAGCTCCCCCTCACTGGCCGTCTTCAAGCCGCGGCTGGACAGATCCTTCTCCTGGGTGCTTGAGGCTGATCCTGCACTGAGCAGGGGGTGGACTGGATGGCCTGTGTGGCCCCTTCCCACTCTAGGATTAGGAGTCTAGTTCAGCCGTGGAATGGGCTGCCTGAGGAGGTGGGGAGCTCCCCTCACTGGCCGTCTCCAAGCAGCGGTTGGACAGATCCTTCTCCTGGATGCTGGAGGCTGACCCTGCCCTGAGCAGGGGGTGGACTGGATGGCCTGCATGGCCCCTTCCCACTCTAGGATTCTAGGAGTCTAGTTCAGCCGTGGAATGGGCTGCCTAAGGAGGTGGGGAGCTCCCCCTCACTGGCCGTCTTCAAGCCGCGGCTGGACAGATCCTTCTCCTGGGTGCTTGAGGCTGATCCTGCACTGAGCAGGGGGTGGACTGGATGGCCTGTGTGGCCCCTTCCCACTCTAGGATTAGGAGTCTAGTTCAGCCGTGGAATGGGCTGCCTGAGGAGGTGGGGAGCTCCCCTCACTGGCCGTCTCCAAGCAGCGGCTGGACAGATCCTTCTCCTGGATGCTGGAGGCTGACCCTGCCCTGAGCAGGGGGTGGACTGGATGGCCTGCATGGCCCCTTCCCACTCTAGGATTCTAGGAGTCTAGTTCAGCCGTGGAATGGGCTGCCTAAGGAGGTGGGGAGCTCCCCCTCACTGGCCGTCTTCAAGCCGCGGCTGGACAGATCCTTCTCCTGGATGCCTGAGGCTGAGCAGGGGGTGGGACTAGATGGCCTTCATGGCCCCTTCCCACTCTAGGATTCTAGGAGTCCAGTTCAGCAGTGGAAGGGGCTGCCTAAGGAGGTGGGGAGCTCCCCCTCACTGGCCGACTTCAAGCAGCGGCTGGACAGATCCTTCTCCTGGATGCCTGAGGCTGAGCAGGGGGTGGGACTAGATGGCCTTCATGGCCCCTTCCCACTCTAGGATTCTAGGAGTCCAGTTCAGCAGTGGAAGGGGCTGCCTGAGGAGGTGGTGAGCTCCCCCTCACTGGCCATCTTCAAGCAGCGGCTGGACAGATCCTTCTCCTGGATGCCTGAGGCTGAGCAGGGGGTGGGACTAGATGGCCTTCATGGCCCCTTCCCACTCTAGGATTCTAGGAGTCCAGTTCAGCAGTGGAAGGGGCAGCCTGAGGAGGTGGGGAGCTCCCCCTCACTGGCCGACTTCAAGCAGCGGCTGGACAGATCCTTCTCCTGGATGCTGGAGGCTGATCCTGCCCTGAGCAGGGGGTGGGACTAGATGGCCTGCAGGGCCCCTTCCCACTCTAGGATTCTAGGAGTCTAGTTCAAGCAGTGGAAGGGGCTGCCTCAGGAGATCGGGAGCTCCCCCTCACTGGCCATCTTCAACTGGTGGCTGGACAGATCCTTCTCCTGGGTTCTTGAGGCTGATCCTATACTGAGCAAAGGGGGGGACTGTATGACCTGCATGGCCCCTTCCCACCCTAGGATTCTGTGAGTCTATAAACAATTACAGGGTTTCATGAAGCCCTGGTTGAGAAAGCATGCTTTAATCTGTTATGGCTTGTTCTGGTCCTGCAGTGTATTTGTACTGGTTATTTTATGCCAGGCAGAATTCTCAGTAATTCTGTATATAAACAGGAACTGAGTGACTTATCACATGTAGTGACCTAAGAATCTATTGTCTGTGTTAAGCCCTGGGGGTAGGTTAGGCTGAGACCCCAGGCTGACACTCTAACCACCACACAGGCTCTGGGTTTTAACTGCACACAGCCCATCTCTGTGACCTGCAGGAAGTCCAGAACTCTTTTGTATCCCCACAAAAGAAGGATCATGGCAGTGGCAGGAGCAAGCCTCCCTCCCCAATTTGGTGTGCACACATCACCCACACCAACGCAGAAGACAGAATCTGCCAATTTCTCCCAACGGCCAAGACTGAGGCAAAGGGCAGGTGGGGGGGGCACTAAACACTTGGCGTCCATGTGCCCACCAAGTCATGCCAAAGGGGCAGGAGAGGGTGCCCCATTGTGAGGCCAGGGGGTGGACAGGACTCAGTAAGCAGAAGCTACCCGCCTTGTTCCTTCTGACAGAAGACCCAAGCGAGTGGGTGAGGTCAGACAAATGCCAGAGATGCTGTGCCTTTTCAGTAATTATTTATTGCAAACACAGAAACAGAAGATCTTTCTCGTGGAGTGCCTTTCCAGAGAGTTCCTGCTCCCCCAAAACCACCACCAGACCCCCTTCCTGTTAGGACTCCTGGCTCTGTTCCCACTTCGCTGCAGGGAGCCAAGCCAGCCCCATTCCTCCGCCACAGAGCCACACAGGGGGGGGGGGGGGCAGCCTAGCACAGGCCAGCTGGGGGCTCCTGCACCGCCCAGAGGCAAGAGCTTGCTGCTGATAGCCCTGCCACCCCGGCAAGTCCTGCTCTGCTGAAGTGGTGCCCTCTTCCCAGGGACCCTCTTCCCCCGGGACTCCCGCAGAACTAGAACAGGCAGCTCAGGTTGGGCCATTTCCTTTTATTACATGATTAAATCCACTTTAAAAATAAACCGAGGGCTCTGCTTGGTCCCAGCCGGCTCTCCGGTCAGCTGGCGTGGGGCTGATCCGGCTCCGGGTACTCTGTGCTGGAGGGCTGCTGTGCCCGGGCAGTGGGAGGGTCTGCAGCCTCCCCACCGGTCGCTACCTGGGGCTTGCTCAGCGTGGCATAAATGCCCAGTGCCTGAAGGGGACAGAACCAATGACAGGGTCAGGCAACAATCCTGCCAAGGCTTTAGAGGCCGCAGGAGACAGAGAGAGCAGCTGCCCCACATATCCTAAAATGACTCCTCAACCCTCCAGCGCTCCATCCCCATCAGGACCCCAACTCCTGACCGGCTGTCTTCCAGTGCATCACGACAGGCTGCCCACCCTCCACGGGACACAGCTCCATGGGGGGAGGGGGCCTTCTGCCACGGGACAATCCCCCACCCCACGAGTCCTCCCTGGAAGATTGATGGGGTCTACACAGGCGCAGCTGCAAGGCTGGGGGTCCCGCCTGCCAGTCACACTTGCACCCTCCGCCCGGGGAAGGCCACCTGTGCCAGCGGCCTCCTGCACCTGCCTCACCTGGGCCACCATGCTGGAGACGTCCCCCGTGCTGGAGGGCAGGAGGAGGGTGTTCCCCTCTTTCGCCAGCTTGGAGAAGGCACTCACATACTGCTCAGCCACAGACAAGGAGGCCGCTGCGTTCCCATTCTGGGGAGGAAAGCCAGACCCATGAGTGGAACCTCCTTCCCCCACCCCAGTGAGCCAGCCCAACCGGAAACAGCCAGCCCTGGAGAAAGAAGGGCAGCTCTCAAAATCTCAAAATCAATAACCCCAATGTCCTGAACTTTGTGTCTAACACACACTGTTTTCGCCCAGTCAGACATCCTCATGTGGACAACAAAGGTGCCACAAGGAGAGAAGCAGCTATGAATGGCCACCCCCCCATTCAAGGAGCTGGCTCTGCAGCCCGGGAGTACTGAGGCAACTCAGCAGCCAGTTAACACAATTCACTGCCTGATTTGACCTCTCACCCAATCCAGTTGCAGTCAAAAGGCTCAGTGGCAACAGAGGTTTCCAAGGAGGTTCACCTTGAAGATGCACCATTTGGAGGGAGGGGTGCAGATAAGACCCTCAGAAGAGCCCTGCTGAGTCAGACCAGGGAGGGTCCAGCTAATCCAGCCTCCCGTCTCACAGGGGCCAGCCAGTTCCTCTGCAGGGCCAGCCAGAGGACAAAGAGGCTGAGGCCTTCCCCTGAGAAGACCCTCAGAAGAGCCCTGCTGGATCAGGCCAGGGAGGGTCCCTCCAGTCCAGCCTCCCGTCTCACCCAGGGGCCAGCCAGTTCCTCTGCAGGGCCAGCCACAGGGCAGAGAGGCCGAGGCCTTCCCCTGAGAAGACCCTCAGAAGAGCCCTGCTGGGTCAGGCCAGGGAGGGTCCCTCCAGTCCAGCCTCCCGTCTCACCCAAGGGCCAGCCAGTTCCTCTGCAGGGCCAGCCACAGGGCAGAGAGGCCGAGGCCATCCCCTGAGAAGACCCTCAGAAGAGCCCTGTTGGGTCAGGCCAGGGAGGGTCCCTCCAGTCCAGCCTCCCGTCTCACCCAGGGGCCAGCCAGTTCCTCTGCAGGGCCAGCCACAGGGCAGAGAGGCCGAGGCCTTCCCCTGAGAAGACCCTCAGAAGAGCCCTGCTGGGTCAGGCCAGGGAGGGTCCCTCCAGTCCAGCCTCCCATCTCACCCAGGGGCCAGCCAGTTCCTCTGCAGGGCCAGCCACAGGGCAGAGAGGCCGAGGCCTTCCCCTGAGAAGACCCTCAGAAGAGCCCTGCTGGGTCAGGCCAGGGAGGGTCCCTCCAGTCCAGCCTCCCGTCTCACCCAGGGGCCAGCCAGTTCCTCTGCAGGGCCAGCCACAGGGCAGGGAGGTCGAGGCCTTCCCCTGAGAAGACCCTCAGAAGAGCCCTGCTGGGTCAGACCAGGGAGGGTCTCTCCAGTCCAGCCTCCCGTCTCACCCAGGGGCCAGCCAGTTCCTCTGCAGGGCCAGCCACAGGGCAGAGAGGCCGAGGCCTTCCCCTGAGAAGACCCTCAGAAGAGCCCTGCTGGGTCAGGCCAGGGAGGGTCCCTCCAGTCCAGCCTCCCGTCTCACACGGGGGCCAGCCACTTCCTCTGCCCACATAGAGGTTGAGACCTTCCTTAGAGCCTCAGAAGAGCCCTACAGGACGAAACCATTGAGGGTCCATCTCATCCAGCCTCACACAGTGGGCAGCCAACCACTAGTCAGAGAGACCTTTTAATGTTGTTTATTTCTATGGTACTAAAAATTCAGGTGTGTGTCATCGCCCCTCCCCCCATGCCCAAGACAAAACCCTGCCCCAGCTTGGGGTGACCTCTGTGCCAAGCGTGTGCCGGGAACACCCTGTAGGCAGGCCCTCCTGGCCAAGGTCTCTCTAGGACTTCCTGCAGCCTACTCACCTGCTGGGCCAGAGCAGCTGCCAGGAGCCGGATAGCCTCTGATTTGGCCTGGGCCTTCACCAGCAGAGCGTTTGCCTCCCCTAGGAAAGGAAGCAAAAAGACCTCCCAAGACCTGGCCCACTGTGAAGCCAGCTCCCGTGAAATCCACCCCTAGCCAAGGGCAAGGTTCTCCTCGCCCACCCCAAGTATACAGAAGCCAAGGGAGGGAGCCTCTAGGCCACAGCCTACACAGTGGAACAGCCAGGCTACTCCTTGACCTGGCTGGCTCCATTTAATCTCCTTTGCCCCTGAGGACAGTCTTTGTACAAGAGGCTTTCCCTGGAGGCCTCGAATCTCCTCCGAGGAGTGAAACAGCCGCCTCTGAGCCAGGACTGCGGGGGCCCCTCCCATGCTTGCCCCTCCAGCTTCCCTGCCCAGCTGCCCCTCGGCCCCAGCAGCCAGGGCCCTCCAAGCCAAGCCCTGCCCTGCAGGCCCTTCTTCCCTACCGGCGGCTTTGTTGATGCGCTCTGCTTTCTCCCCTTCCGAGGCCAGGATCTGGGCCTGCTTCTGTCCCTCGGCCACGTTGATGGCCGACTCTCGGGTGCCTTCCGACTCCAGCACGGTGGCCCTTTTGCGCCTCTCAGCCTCCACCTACGGGCAAAAGCTCGGTCCACATCAGAGCCCACCAGTTACCCACTCAGCAGCCCCAAGAGCCTTTTTTTATTTAGAAAGAAGGAAGTAAGAAAGGAAGGCTCTTTAGATTGGGGGAAGACTTCAAAAGTGCCCCAAAGGAAAGGCGAGGAAGAAGGGCTGGATAAGTAAACAAACTTTGCTCCATGGAGTGAGAAGACAGGGCTGGGATCTGGCCCGCCAGTGCTGCTTGCTACGCTGCACTGAGCTATGAGGTGGCAAGAAGGGTCCTCAGGAAAGCACTCTGGCTTCCGAGTCAAGCTCACCCGCTGCAGCCGGGGTGGGGAGGAGGCACTGCGTACCCCACAGCCAGCCCCTGAGCTAGGCGGGAAGCCACCCTCGCTCAGCTAGGCAGGCTGAGGCCCGGCCTGACCTGCATCTGCATGGACTCCTTCACCCGGGGAGGCACGTGGATGTCCTTGATCTCGTAGCGCAGGCACCGGATGCCCCAGTAGTCAGAGGCCTGGTTAATGGCGTCCACGATGCTGGCATTGAGGGATTCCCGCTCCTGGGAGGAGAACAAGGGGTTGGGGGGGGGGGGGCAGCAAGGAGAGAAGAAGAAGAAGAGTTGGTTCTTAGATGCCGCTTTCCTCTACACAAAGGAGTCTCAAAGCAGCTTCCATTTGCCTTCCCTTTCCCCATAACCAGTAGCCAATGATAAAATCATTCCTCCCTCCATCTGCCTAATCCCCTTTCAAAGCTGCCTGTGCCCGTGGCCATCACCACGACCTCGGGCAGTGAATTCCACCTTTCAACCACTCTCCGAGTAAAGTAGACTTTATGTCTGTCCTGACGCTCTTGTACATCAGGGTCATTGGATGCCCCCAAGTTCTAGAGTTTGGGGTTAGGTCTGCCCACTCTCTCAGCCCATGCATAATTTCATCACGTCTGTTCCCTAAATGGAAAGGCTTACTTCATTGATTTACTTGATTTACTTTTCTTTCCAATGGGGGACCCAAAGCGGCTTGTATTGTTGTCCCATTCCCCCTCCCCCCCCCCCCGTTTTATCCTCACAGCCCTGTGAGGTAGGTTAGTCCAGGAAGGGGTGACTGGCCCAAGGTCACCCGGCCAGCTTCCATGGCAGAGCAGGAATTGGAACCCGGGTCTCTGACCCTCGCCTGAGGCACTAACTACTCCGCTACGGATGTTCCCCCAGCCTGGCTCCTCCCGGTCTTGCTGTCCAGCATCCTCTCCCACACTCCAGCTATGCTGAGGCCTCCCCAGCTCAGCTCGCTTTCCTCCCCTCTGCCCAGCAGGCTTCAGTGGTCCTGGACCAGGAGCTTCATGCCCCGGAGAGTGCAGCCCCCACGCTCGCCACACAGCAGTCCCTGCATTCTGGCTGCAACTCAAGGCATGCTCTGTAAGCCCTGTTATCGCAGGCCCACCAGAAACTGCCTGTCCTCTTCTTCCTCCCTCACGCATTCAACCCCAGCCCAGCCCAGCTGCCCCCCACCCCCGGTCACTCACCCGGAAGACTTTGTCGAGGGACAGCTTGCCCAGTTCAGAGCGCATGGTCGTCTGAGCCAGCTGCGTCACTGCATACTCTGGGTCCTCCACTCCATAGCTAGCCTGGAAGGAACACAGTGGTGGCCCAGGATGTGGCCCAATTGCACAAGCACCATGGCTGCCCCCACCCATGCGCTTCCCAGGCCCAAGCAGCAACCCACACATACTCTCCTGGTCCTGGTGCTTGTGCCCCCCCTCCCCAGTTCTTCTGTGCTAGGCCACGCTTCCCTCCGGAGGAGCTGCCAGCACCTTCCGGAGTCCCAATGCCAACGCCTGATCCTGCCTTCCGTCCTTGCCCACAAGGAGGTACCTTGTAAGGATCCATGATTCGCAAGTAGAGGACACCATCAATTTGGAGGGTCACGTTATCTGCAAGCACACAGGACAGTATTTCAGGAGAAGAAGATGGGGGGGGGGGGCTCCAGCTGCTGGGCTAGCACTGACTCAATTGGCAGGAAACATTCTCATCAACAAAAGCTGCTTCTGGATAAAGTTGAATGAAAGAGGCTACAAGGCCGGTCAGCCAAAAAGCTAAGGAGAAAGCAAGTCCCTCGGCAAACTGAGGCCTCAGCAAGGGCTCCAGGGCCTCGGAAGGGGAGCTTCCTCCTGACAGTTCTCAAAGCGACTGCAAGAGCTGCACATAATCTTGTGATCCTGCAAATAAGGAAGTCCGAGACCTTAATGAGGGGACCTGAATGGCCGCAGGACCTCCTCTGAATGTTTGTCAGAGGCACAAGTAGCGCTTCAAGTCTGCGGCAAACACCAGCAACACAAGCCTCTTCTTCTCAAAGCAGAGCAGAATTTCCCCAGGGACTCTGCTGCCACTGGCTGACCTGCCCTGAGGTCACAGAGCCTCGCCAGAACTCAGCCTGAGAGAGTTTGGCCCTTCTTGGAATCCCCACGCAGGCCCTGGGAAGCCACCCCCCTCTGCCAGGCCCTGGCTGCCTCCAGCCAAGCATCTGTCCCAGCCTGGCTCCCAGGCTCTGGTCACCCTCTCAGACCATCTTCACACTGCTGCTGCTAGACTCAGCATCTGTTCAGTGACTACCATGGGCTACTAGCCCTCTGTCTCACCAACGTGGGGGTACCAGGTGCTGTCCTTGAAAGGCTGCAGTCCTTTATATATTTATATATTTAATTTATATACCACCCTTCCCGAAGGCTCAGGGCGGTTCACATAAAACAGAAGCAATACAGATAACTTTTGAAATCCATCTCCCCTACTTTCCACATCCAAATGCTGAAGCTTGCCTCTCTGACTCCCTCCTTTGGTCGGGGGACCTGAGTGGTCTGCCCCAGCGTGTGGGACCAGCAGGGTGTGATTCTCTTGCCCGTAGTGCCCAGCACGTGCAGGTGCTCTCGCTTTGGGCAGGGCCGCTTGCAGCCGCCTCAGAGAGCAGAACGGGATTGGCTAGCTCTGTGCCAGGCAGCTCTGTTCAGCAAGGCCATGCTGGGGAATTAGGGATCCTGCCCTCCCTGGGCTCCAATTCTGACCTGACCTCCTGGCTCAAATAAGAGACTCATCGGCCCAAACAATCTCAAGGGAGGGGGACCCTGGCAGGAGATTCAGTACAGTAGCTTGACAGGGTCAGCTCCCCAGAGGTTTCAGCTCAAGGACCTGGGGCTCTTAGCCTGGTGACCCAAGTGTTTCAGACAGTGGGTGGGAAGGGGTTCTACGGGGAGGGAGGGGGCAGGGAGAGAGACCACTCTTTTACCCAGAAACTGAGAGCAGCACTCAACTATAATTGGACTAAGAAAACACTTTATGGACAATGTTAATTTTAGCATCTCACTAATTTAGCCTTAGACAGCTTTATGGCTTATCTGTGATTTGTCAGGTGCTAGGGGTGGGGGGTGGGTGGGATACATATTTAACATTCCAGGGGGTTATTCTTCATTTAGCCCCAAAGATGCCCCCCTCCCCACCTGACTTAGCTGACCTGGCCATGGGGACCCATACTATGATCACCTTGAACTAGGGCTACTGCAATGTGCTCTGCACAGGTCTGCCCTCCAAGTCAACTCCAGCTGGGACTGCTCAGTCCCTATCAAGGGCTCAGCTGGACATGCTTATCACAAGCATGCTGCTCAGTCTGGCCGTCACCTCTAAAGCTCCCCAGGGCCTTGGACCCACGTGGCTGCAGGACTGCCCTACTTGGCCACAACAGCCTGGCTCATCTGGACGGAGCCTTCTGGGGGTGCCGCAACATCAACAGCAGCCCAGTACCATTCTCGGTCATGGAACGGCCTGCTGGAGGAGATCGGGAAAGCCCCCCCCCCACACACACACACAAACACCTCTGTCATGCCACAGACTGTTCTGAACAAGAGAGTATTTGGGTCAAAAGGTTAGAACTGCCATACAATGGAACAGCTCATGAGGTCGCTTTTATAAGGAAACAGGATTGTAGTCTAGCACCAGGTTCACTGTAGGGATCCCCCTCGCTTCCACCACATTGTCTTCTGCCTTTTTAAACCTGCTTTCTGTACCACTGTACGTCGTGCCTCAAACAGGGTTTTTTTTGGAGTTTTCCAATTTGGTAGTCCTAGCAGTTCCACATTGTACATGGTATGTCTTATGCTGCCTGGTCTTCTTCAAAGACTATAATCTGTCATCTGCCTCAGTAAGGAAGGCGGGTAGCCGATGGAGTACATAAATAATTTCCGTGAACCTGGCTTGACCCAGTCATTGCAAGGGAAGATGCAGCCATGCTGCTCCCCAGCCAGGAGGGTTCCCGGGCACTCGCCAGTGGAGATCACGCTGTGTGGGGTCACAGGTCACCCCACCAGCCAGCTTAGCCCCCGCCCCACCAGCCACTCCTCACCATGAGTAACAGCCGACTGCTCTGGCACATTGATGACTATCTCTTTGAGGCTTTGGACGTAGCGGATGCGATCCAGCAGCGGGATGAGGAAGTTCAGTCCCTGGCAAGGATAAGGAAGACGAAATGGCCCAAGAACCACAGCGCCACACCTGCCGCCTGTTTTGGAACATGGGAATGGAAGTCCCTGCGCAGGTGCTCGGTTAAGTGAGGCTCACTTCTGGGCATTCAGGATCAGTCCACAAGCAGAAAATCCACCCCACCCACCCCCACTCGGACTGGCAGGAAAGGGAAAGGAAAATGTGTTTCTTTCAAGAAGAATGAGGAAAGCTCCCAGTGAAGGCCGCTTCCGTGTCCCATGGGAAAACCTTGTGGGCCAGTTCCTTTCCTGCTCGCTCAGAGGTAAGTCGCATTCTTTTCCGAAGAACTCAAGTCAGCATGCAAGGGACTGCCGCTTTGGCAGTCCACAGGTCAAATGGCAACCCTTGCTGCTATTAATGTTCATTGGTGGCCACATAAATCATTCAAAACCCCCTTCATCTCTCACCAGAAAGCAAGGCAAATGTCACTTCTCCCCACGGCATTCCCAAGCGGTCTGGCCCAGGAAAGGCTGGGAAACGTCTCCCTTGAACAAGTTGCAAAACTCAAGCAAGAGATGATGTCAGCTTCCCCAGAACTGCCCAGACTCCTCCTTCGCTTGTGTTTGTGAGCCCTGTTTGTGTTCCAAGGCTCCTGTGCTCTGTCTCTAGGCACAACGCTGCCTGTGAACTCCTTTGGCGACTGGGGAGAGTTGCAAACCTGTTTATGGGTCACTGCAAGACTTTGCTAATCGTGGGCTTTACTGCTATTCTAGTGAATGTGTATCTTGTGTTGGAGATTCCAGTCGAGGAACCCCTCAGAGACCAGCGAGGCTTTCCAGGACGGAAGCGTTCAGGGCGCAGAGGTCCCTTGTGTCCCAGCGGCAGGCTCGGGCGGGCGGCCTCCCTCCCTCCCTCCGGCCCCGCGCGGCTCACCGGCTCGAGGATGCGGTGGAAGCGGCCCATGCGCTCCACCACCCAGGCCTCCTGCTGCGGCACGAAGAGCACCACCGTGTTGAGCGGCAGGCTGGAGGCGCGGCGCTGCGGGGCCCGCCCGGGGACGACCTGCGGGGGGGAGCGGGAGGGTCAGCGGGGGGGGGGGAGGAGGGGGAGGGGGAGGGGGCCGGCCTCCAACCCCCCCGGCCGAGGAGGCTCCGCGCGCGGCACCCAGACCCACCTCCCGCAGGAGCGCCGCCCGCGCCGCTCGCCCGGCCACGCGCAGCCCCAGCATCACCCCGCCGCACGCCCGCACGCCGCCTCCGGACGCACTTCCGGCCGCGCACCACCCCAAGCCTTCCGCCACTTCCGGCTTCCCGCACGGCCGCTGCCCGGAAGCCGAGACAGGACACGCCATGGGCTTCCGGCGCCCCTCGAGGCCACTTCCGCCAGCCCCTCTGCCAGGCGGCGGCGCGGAGCGGAGAAGGGGGAGGGATCCGGAGGCGGCAGGGCCGGCGCGGAAGCCCCTCGCCAGGGGGACCGACCGCCTCCCCCCCCCCCCGACCGCCACCTCCGGAGCGGGACCGCCTGGCGCCCCCTAAGCCCGAGAGAGGGGAGGGGAGAATGGGGGGGGGCGGAGCAGCAGCAGCGTCCGCCGCGGACCAGGGGTCGACGCCCCACACTGTAGAGCAGGGGTCCCCGCCCTTTTTAGCACGCCTTTTACTGAGGCCCGGTGGGGGGGGGGGGGTAGTTTACCCCTCTACTCTCAACCACTGCCCTAACGCTCTCTGGTCGCTATGGTAATGTTTAAACATCCCTTCAGAATAAGATACAGACACGCCACAACAATGAAGTGTCTTGTAAAGGGCTGGGGGGGATGAAGAAAAGGGCCGGTGGGGGGGGGGGGGGGGAGAGAAGGCGTCCTTCGGGGCCCACCTCCAATTAGTCGAAGGACCACATGTGGTTCGCGGCCCACAGGTTGGGGATCGCTACTGTAGAGCATCCAGGGAAGAATCCTAGAATAATAGAGTTGGAAGGGACCTCCTGGGTCATCTAGTCCAACCCCCTGCACTATGCAGGACACTCACAACCCTATCGCTCCTCCACTGTCACCTGCCACCCCTTTGAGCCTTCCCAGAATCAGCCTCTCCGTCAGAAGGCTCTCCAGCCTCTGTTTAAAAATCTCCAAAGATGGAGAACCCACCACTTCCCGAGGAAGCCTGTTCCTCTGAGAAACCTCTGTCAGGAACTTCTTCCGGATGTTTAGATGGAATTTCTTTTGAATTAATTTCATCCCATTGGTTCTGGTCCGTCCCTCCATAGAATCATAGAATCACAGAACCATAGAGTTGGAAGGGATCTCATGGGTCATCTAGTCCAACCCCTTGCACTATGCAGGACACTCACATCCCAATCACTCGTCTACTATAACCTGCCACCCCTTTGCCTTCACAGAATCAGCTTCTCTGTCAGATGGGTATCTGGCCTCTGTTTAAAAATTTCCAAAGATGGAGAACCCACCACCTCCCGAGGAAGCCTGTTCCACTGAGAAACTGCTCTGTCAGGAACTTCTTCTGGATGTTTAGATGGAATTTCTTTCGAATTAATTTCATCCCATTGGTTCTGGTCCATCCGGGGCAAGAGAGAACTCTGCTCCTATATGGCAGCCTTTTAAATACTTGAAGATGGTTATCAAATCCCCTCTCAGTTGTCTCTCTAAACAGACCAAGCTCCCCCAATCTTTCTTCATACCTCTTGGTCTCCAAACTCACCATCTTTGTTGCCCTCCTCTAGACACATTCCAGTTTGTCTACATCCTTCTTAAACTGGGGTGCCCAAAACTGAACACAGTACTCCAAGTGAGGCCGAACCAGAGCAGAGTAAAACGGTACCATCACCTCCCATGATCTGGACACGCTCCTCCGTTTGATACAGCTCAAAATCCCACTTGCCTTTTTAGCCACTGAGTCACACTGTTAACTCATGTTCAATATATGGTCTATTAGAACACCTGCTGGTCCCCCCAGATGCCTGCCCATGACTCTCCCAAAGTTACTGTTAATTGTTATTATAATTGTAGTTTTGTAATCTTTTGATGTTTTTTAAAGTTGTTTTGATGTTATGTAATGTTCCACGTAAGTTATAATGTTCTGTGTAAACCGCCCAGAGCTGCAAAGAAATGGGCGGTATAGAAATATAAATAAATAAATAAACAAAATATTAAGACTCCTTTTCGTGCATGCTCCTGCCAAGACAAGTCTCCCCCATCCTATATTGGTGTATTTGGTTTTTCCTACTTAAATGCAGAACTTTACCTTTGTCCCCATTGAGCTTCATTTTATTCAGTTCAGCCCACTTCTCGAGGGGCCGCTTTCATCGAGGGAGGGGGGAGATCAGTGAGGCCGGAGAGCTCTAGGAACTGCAGGGCAGACCAGAGAGGCCCGTGAGAGAGTGCAGCCCAGCGCTTTTGAAGGGAGAGCAAAAGTCACCTGAGAACGGCACCAGCCCAGGTTTCAGGTCTCCCCAAGAGGAACCCAGCAGCTGGTGAAGGCACCTGCACAGCCCAGGGCAGCTAATAACCCCAGGGCATAACCCCTGCCCCCCCCCAAGCACACCCCATTGCAAATCAAGCACACCTAGGCAAATCAAAACTGAATCTAGCTGGAATCAGAAGATCCGAGAAGCACAGGAGACCAGGGTTTGTTTTCAAACACACATTTATAGAATTTGCTTTTTTCAGAAAGGAAGGAGACGATTCCACCCCTTTGAGAAAGAGAGAGGAGATCTATATACCTTCAAGTAACCCCAACCCTTGCCAGCTGCAGCACTGGAGGCCACACACCACTCGGAAGGCATGCAGAAACGGTGGCTGTTCTGGCCTCCCTCCTCTCTAGCCACAGCCTTCCCTCCAGGACCCCCATCCCCACTGGGCCACTCTTTTCTTCAACAGCACCCCCAAATCGCCTCTGGGTGGGGATCCCTCTCTGGGCAGGAACTCCAAAGCAGGTTTGGCTCACCTCCCCCCACCCCACCCCGCCCCAGTTTGGCACCATTTCTCTCCTCAGGCCTGGCCCCTGCCCTCCAAACATCCCTCAACCCCCTCTGGGTCCCAGCACAAGGAGGGAATCCGGAGGGTGAAGTGAAGCAGGCAGCAGGCGGACCACACGGGCCTCCCCAGGGCAGGACCTTGGGGCAGCAGGGCCAAGGAGGGGGCAGCGGGGCTGAGAGGAAAAAGGCAACAGCATGCCCTACCCCCAAGGGCCCAGAGTAAAGTCACAGCCCTCCTTCATACACACCTGTTCACTCTTGGATGTATGCCAGGGATTTTCTTCTGTCCCCATTCCAAAAAAACCCCAACAAGTTTGTAAGAGGCTGCCAGGTCCCCAGCTTGCCAGGCCAGGGACCACCCCACTCTGCAAGAGCTCCTGCTGTCTGAGGGGAGATGACACCCAAAAAGAATAGACTCCCTCCACACCAAAGTAGACCTTGGAGGAGCAGGAGGCCATCCTGCCCTCCCCCACCCCCAATGCAAAGGTCACATGGAGAGTCCCTCTGCTGGCCCTGCAGTTATGCCCCCCCCCCTTGAGATACCCTCTGTGGCACCCAAGTCCTTCCCTCAATGCAAGCCTGTACCCCACCCCCCATTTCTCCCCCACACTTTTGAACTCCACTAAGGCTGCTCAGGGGACCAGAATGAGCACTCTGATAACTGTGTTTGTAATCCAGACGTGGCAAAGGCCTCTCTTCAGCCCTGCCATGACAATAAATACTGAGGATGCTGCTTGGTCCACGGCAAGCTCTCCTGCCCCCGCTGGGCTCCTCGGCCCGAGTCCGGCCTCTGCCGTGTCCCGCAGGGATCGCTCCGCTCCGCTCCGGGCAACGCTGCTCTCAGGTTCGGGGCGAGTAGCAAGGGTTGCGTGGCAGCTCCGTGAAGGACTTAAGTTCATACGGGATCCCCGAATCAATCTCAATCGACTTGCGTGAGAACAACAGACGGATGTCGTCGTGCAGGTAAATCTTCCCAGACTTGGAGCTGTGGAACCTGCAAAGAGAGGCCGGGCTGTGAGGAGTTGCAGGCCGCCCACTCCGAGGGTAAGGGCCACTGAGCACCACACACAAAAACTTAGCCCTCCCTCCCCCCGGGACCCGTGCTCTGTGCCCAGAGGAAGGCGGAAACTGCCCAGAGGCTTGGGACAGTCTGCTGTGCCTCCAAAAGTGGCCACTGGCATCAACCTGTGCAGGCCATGAGAGTGAAGCACTGGCCCCTCCCTTCCTGCTGTCTCTCTCACGTCTGCCAACATCCACAGACTCAGTGTGGCTGTCCAACAGCTGTGGAGCCTCTACTGAAGAACCTCCAGAAAAGGGGAGCGCACCACTGCCTGAGGAAGCCCCCAACGGTCAGGAAATCCATCCATCCTCCTTGGATTTCATCTCAGGCCCTGGGTTCTGGACAGCTCTTGCGGGCGGGCGGGCAGGCGGATAGCCAATGCTGTTGTCATGGACCCCAGTTCCTGCCTGTTTAGTTTCGTTTCCTGAAGCCTGGCAAGGCCAACGGTTGTAAAAGGGTAAATCTGTCTTCAGGCTCCAAGACTCCCTCAGTTTCTCAGCGGGGCATCTTCTGCCTTTCGCTTTATCACTCCCTCCCCACGGCCTTGCATAGACAGCATGGACTCAACAGAAACATAGCCGTAGAGATTAAACTCTGGCCATCTGGCATCCTGTGAACCTAGGCCCCTTTGGTGCCCTTTGCTCTCCCGCCTAAATGCCTTTGTGCCCCTCCCTTATCGAGAGAACCCTGCGTTGTCCTTTGTTACTGGCAAGATCTTTGCTTAGGAGATCTTGGCTCGCTTTAGCTGCTCTGTGGACTTCTTCTTTGGATTTGCAACCAGCTGCTGGATCTCGGGTGTGTCTTTGTCACGGACTCCACTGGCTGGGCTCAGCTCGATGCCTGACAGCGGCACGCTCCCAAGGGGGTGGGGGTGGGGTCTTGCATTGGAAGGCAGGCAGCAGGCTCACCTCAGGTGCATCAGGTAGCAGAGCACCCGCCGGGGCAGTCCGCCAAGGGCTGGGCTGGCCCCGTGCTCCTCCCCAACGGGCACCAGGAAGATGCGATGGCGCAAGAAGGTGACGTGGCTGGCGGGCATGTCGTGGAAGTCGTAGGTCACGAGGAACATCTTCACCACGGTCTTGTTGGGGTTGAATAAGGTCTGCCGGGCAGGGAACGGGTCAAGCACCACCCAAGGACTCCGAGGGCAGCACAGCCAGGCGCCCCCCCCCCTCCCAGGACCCTGCTCAAGGCAGCCGTCGCCTTTCCCCTCGAGGAAGAGCCAGGTCCAAGCCCCCAGCAGCAGCAGCAGCAGCAGGGAGAGCACCAGGTGGAGCACGCAGACCCTCTCTTGCTTCCCTCCACCCCTGCCCCAACTTACCACTTGGATCGTGCCTGTTTTGGGGATGCTATAGCCCTTCTTTCCCAAGGCATCCAAATCAATGACTCCCTAGGGTAGAAACACAGAGAGGTGAAGAGCGCTGAGAACGGCAGCCACAGGACATAACTCCGGGTGGGGGTGGGGGTGGGGGAAGACCCCCCCCCGAAACACCCCCTTTGCCACTTGGGCCAGCTGCCATCCATGGTGTTCTCTGTCCCCTGCCCAGTCTGCCATGCCCTGATGACTGACCCTGCCCTCCTCCCCAGGCCAAGGCTCTGCAGGGCCTCCCCAGGGCTCAGCCCAGCTCCCTCCCAGCTCCCAGCCAAGGACGGGGTGCCACCCACCAGGAAGGGTGAGGGGGCGCTGTGCTCCAGGATGTCAAAATAGGTGACGGCCACCGGCAGAGTGACGTGCTGAGGGCAGTATGACCCACTTGCCCCGATCTCCGCCGTGAAGCCCTCGATCCGACCCGACGGTGGGAAGCGCCCCTTCAGCATGGACTCCTGGGGGGGGGGGAGAGCCAAAGGGAATTGTGTAGCTCCTGGCCCTCCAACAGAGGACAGTCCCATGGGACAGCAAACTGGCAGCTCTCCTCTGGAGCCCAGCTGACGAAGCCAGTCCAATCTGGGAAACCCCCCAGATGCTCCCATTTCGACTCAGCGGGCCCAAGGAAAGCTCCAAAGCTCTTGGCCAGTAGAGGAGAGGGGCCTAGGGGACAGGAGGAGAGCAGAGCTCACCCCACCTGGAGGAGGGAGGCAGTTGGCCAGCCAGTCCAAGATGCCCATTGGGACAGCCCGTCAGGGAAGGCGGCCTCCCAGCCCACCCCCAGGAACTCCCCAGGCAGGGAGCCCTGCAGTTACCTCAAAGTTCCCCAGAAGGGCCCGGCTGGTGGAGGTTGTGGCCCACGGCCCAGGGGGGGACCGGCTACCCGTGGGACTCCTGCGGAAGCCACTGCGGAGAGATCGCCTGTGGGGCGGCATCCGGCGGTCAGCCCCGATAACTGGCCCAAAGCTGCCAGGGCTCGCTTTGAGGCTGTGCTGCTGGCCCCCCCCCAACAGCTCTCCCGGGCCCCAGAGGGTCAACAGGGGCAGCAGAGAGGAGACTCACTGTGCAAGACGCAAGCCGGTCTTCAGGTGACGGCCCACGGCAGTGCTGTTGGTGGAGCCCTGCGCGTCGGGGGAGAGACATAGCAGGAGCCGGGGCATGAGGAAGGAGCCCAGAGAGCAAGACCCCTGCCGCCGCCACCGGGCACTCTCCCTGGCAGCATTCAACCCCCACCCCCATAGAGGAAGCCCCATGGACACGGCGGGGCCGCCAGCGGACCCACAGTCCTGCCTGGAAGAGGCTCCAGACAACTCTAGATCGGCCCAGCCAGGTAGGCCCGTCCAGAAAGCAGCCAAGAGGCAGGACACGGCAATACCCTGGTCGGAGGCCTTCTGAGGTGGGGGCCAGACGCTCCCTCCTTCCCTCCCTCCCCCCGTCCCTGCCTGGCTGGCTGGCTGAAGAGCCGCTGGGCCTTTCTAGAAAGCAGGGCAAGGGCTGCAACCTCCTTGGGCCCTCGAGGACGGGGAGCTCTCCCTCAGCACACCGAAGACCCAAGTCATCCAGGTCCATCTAACTCCACCAACTCTCAGCCTCCAGGCGTGCGCAGAGTGGCATCTTGTTGCCTCTGGTCACATGGTGCAAATGCTTGGCACCCCCCTAGGTCCCCAGCTTCATCCAGTGCAACAGGCCAGGGGGCACTTAGGGAGGGGACATGTGCCTGCAATCTGTGACAACGTTCTCCAGTGTGCCAGGAGGAAGGTTGTGAATTCCTCATCACCAGGAGGACTGGCCCAGAGAGCCACCCAGCCACAGAACAGGAGAAGAAAGGCCACAGAAACCCTCGGCAGACTCACACAAGCACCCTCCTAAAATTATGCCCCAAGAGCAGCTTTGGTTGCTGA
Organism: Paroedura picta; assembly: GCF_049243985.1. NCBI lineage: Eukaryota > Metazoa > Chordata > Lepidosauria > Squamata > Gekkonidae > Paroedura > Paroedura picta. The sequence continues at coordinate 5,100,830 of NC_135375.1, forward strand.
GCCCCTCCGACCCCACAGCCCCGTCCAGAAGACTGCCCCGCTGGCCGCCCTGCAGCCCCTGTGCCGCACCCAGCACACCAAACACTCACCTTGGCTGCAGGGAGCAAGTGGTTCCAGAAGGGGGCGCCCTTGGCATCGGTGCTGCGGCAGGAGGCAGGGACCGCCGGGCTCCGCAGGGACCGCTTCTTCCGCGCCGGGGACAGGCCCTCATCCTCCGAGCCGGTGTCCGTTGTCCCCTCTGCCGAGGGCAGCAGCTTCCGCTTGGCCGGACAGCCCCCGGCACCGCCCCCTGCCAGCCAGGTGCTCGAGCAGGGCGTCTTCTCAGAGGATCCAGGCTCCCTGGGGTCAAAGCCCGGGGCCGCTGGAGGAGTGCCAGGTTCCGCCACGTGCCCACCAGCCACGGGGGGTTCGCCCAGCGTGGCGTGAGGCGCAAGCTTGTGCAAATCAGGGTCCGATAGGAGCTTGGGGCTGCCAGGCCTCTCCACCTGCTGGCCCCCATTCTCCTCCTGCCTCCTGGTGGGGCCAGAATTCACAGGGCGATCCCCTGGCAAGGCAGGGGCACAGTCCGTTGTGTGCAAAGTGCTGCAAGGTGTGTGCGGTGGGGGTGCCTGAGGGGCACCCCCTTTAGCTCTTGCCCAGCTGGCCTCCTTGGCAGCGCTGCGGCTGGGGCTTCCCTCCCGGCGGTGCTCGACCACCCGCAGGCCACTGTGGGAGAAGTGCTGAGCTGCACCCCCAAGGGACAGCTCGTCCACCACCAGGCCGTCCTCGATGGCATCGTCCCCCTCCCAGCAGCCTCGCTTGGCATCCCAGTCGCCCTCCGGCACCCTCCTCTGGGGCTCCGGACAGGCCCGCTTGATGGGCTGCCGGCCAGGGGCTCTCTGCTCCGGGGGGTGGGAGCAGCCGGCCAGCTGGGAGAAGATGGAGACCTGGTAGACCTTCTGGCAGGTCAGCTCTGGGGGGCTGTGGCCCATCAGGACCCCCTGGTGCCGACCCCAGGGGCGGGGGCCCTCCTCTTCTTCCTCCTCTTCCTCCTCCTCCTGGCTGGCATCTGCACTGCACTCCTGGGGGAGGCCAGCCTCGGCATTGATGTGCCGCATGAGGCGCGGCAGAGAGGGCAGGGGCTAAAGTGCCACGGGATTAGGAAGTCCAGATGAGCCCCCTGCTACGGAGCCCGCCGTGTGGCCGCATCTACGAGAGGACGAATGGGGCAGTCAAACCCTCTTACCCTCACAGACACACACATACACACACACAGAGTACAAACTCATGTCCCCCCTCCCCTGCCCAAGACTGGCCCCCTCCCTCCGGGCAGGGTCTGGACCGTCCAGCCTGGCTTATGAGGTAGCACCATTGCTGAGGGGCGGCTTTTGAACCTGACCCCTCCCTTTCCGCTAGCAGCTTGCAATGTGTCAGACCAAACCGCTCCACCCCCCAATTTGGCATCTTCCAGAGACACAAACGGGCCCAGGTAGAAAGTCTCATGCCGGGAGCCATCTGCTCCTGCATACCTACCCCTCTGCCCCCAATCCCCTCGGCCAGCGGTCCTGCCCTCCTCGCCCAGCAGCAGGTGACTTCTGGCGGAGCTCACTGGCCACACCAGCCACCTCGGCACTCCCCAGAAGCGGCGCGGCTGCCGGGGAATGGCTCCCACCATCCCGGGCTACGACTGGAGCTCTGCTTCCAGGTGGCCTCCTCCTCCTCCTCCTCCTCTTCTTCCTCCTCCAAGTCCTTGTTGGCTGGCAAGGCGGCTCAGTGGTGCTGGAGAGAGACAGACAGCAAAGACAAGCCCCTGTGAATGCAGGAGCAGGGCCTGGGCCGCCCACCGCCACGAGCCCTTCACTGCGAGGCCAGGCCCTCTGCCATGGAGGGCCTCTCCTCCTGTCTCTTCCGTCCCACCCCCAGGCTTCCATCTTGGACACACCTGGGCAGTCAGCCCATCGTTTCACCCCCATCAGCATAGCCTGCTCAGACCGGCAGCCGCTCTCCAGGAAGAATAAACCAATAAAATCTGTGAAGATCGATTCGGGTGGGCGGCCATGTTGGTCTGAAGCAGCAGAACCAAGTTGGAGTCCAGCAGGGGCACCTTGAAGACGGGCAAAGGGGCGTGCCCACAAAAGCTTGCAGCCTGAATAAAATGGGGTCGTCTTAAAGGTGCCCTGGCCAAAGCTGGGTCTACAGAAAGCTCAAGGCGGGGAGCTGGGTTTGCCTGTCTGGAGCAAGAGGAAAGAGCCAGGAGCACCCAGCAGACGCTCAGAACGTGGGGCCGGGGAGGGGCTCGCGGGAGTCGCTGCCAGGACTCAAGATCCTCCCTTGCCACAAATGGCGTGGGCCTGGAAGGAGCTCCGGGACTCTTGTGTTTTGGTTCTATAAAGAGTAACTTAGAGTAACCTGTATTAGTAGGATATTAATACTGAGTCTGAGGAGAAAGAGCAGGTAACAGATACGATAATAATAACACTACACCGGGAACAGGTTCCTTTTTTCCTCCCATGCTGACCCTGCCCAGGAAGACAGACATAGACACACACAGCAAGTCAGCCGTCCTTGCCTCTTCAGAGGTCTTGCAAGCCCAGCAATTCTGTGATGCTTGCATTAGCCAATTCCTGCTCCCTGTCGAAATGCTGAATTGCAATGCTAAGACTGTGGCCAAATTATTTCTGTCATCTCAGGCAGGAGGCATTTCTGCCGGGCTTGGGTTAAGCAAGAGAACGGTGCTCCTTTCCTCCCAGTGGAAGGAAAAGCTGGCTTTCTTCCCTAGCCCACCCAGCAGATCAGGCGGACGGACAGACAGACAGATGGGAGACAATATGCAAAGTACTCCCCCGAGACAGCTCTGTTGTGTCAAGCTGATATCACCTGATACGCAAGTGAGACTCTAAATTATTATTTCAATAGTCACAGCTTTCAAATCAAGCCATTCCTAACAGAATTTATGCCTCAAGAAACGCAAGGCGCGACCTATGCTTGCAGGGTCTGATATTCTGTGCCTGCAGCAGAGCAGCTGGACTTGAACCCAGGAGCAAATAAGAAACCAAAACAGCAGTTTCAGAGCAGAAGTCCAACTAGGGGAGCTCTTGAGAGTTCCTACCCCAGAAATCTGGCTGGGTCTCTAAGGTGATCCTGGCATTTAAAACCCAGAGAAATGAAGCCAGTGCAGAGGCTGCCCCCCCCTCCCCGCCAGAGAGAGCATCCACTGGGCCAGACCCAGGGCACCTGCTGGCCTGCCCCACCCCCATGGGTGGGTCTCGTGCCGCTGCTGCAGCCCCTCAGCCACTCCCACTCACCGGTTCCACAGCCCCTCTCACTCCAAGGGGCAGCAGAGAGGCTCTCCCCCCATGGCATGCCTGGGCAGGCAGAACGCCCACCAGCCTACAGTCCTGGCAGCACAGTCTGACCTCCGGCACCTGGACAAAGGGCTGAGAAGAGGGCAGGGCGTTAGCTGGGAGAGGAGCAGGGCCATGTCCGGAGAGCCCTCCTGGAGCCAGCCCCAACGCCCGTCTCCTCCCCAGGGGGCTCTGGGCTCCGCTCCCATTATCATAGAAACAATAAGAATACGAATTTCTATTTCCAGACCCCCCTCCATATACATTCCATAATATTAATTGACCCAGACATCTGTTGGAAGCCCAGCTCTGCTTAAAATAAAAAGTCTCTAAAATCATAGCATTTATTTCTTTATATTTGGATTTATTGACCGCTACTCTTAAGCCCAGCCAGCCTGTGGCGGTTGACATCAATAAAGCTCCATAAAAACAGCAACAACAATACCCTCCATGGGGGAATCAAAGGGCTGTTTCCCTGCCCCAACCCTGTCCACAGCCCATAACATCAGACCCCACTGGGCCCCAGTAGTCCACCATCGTCCTCAGGAGAGGTGCCCATGCCCAGCTGACCGAGGGCCATGCCTCTACAGGGCCCAGGCAAGGAGGGGCCGGATCTTCCTGGCCCAGCCTCAGCCAAAGGCCTGGTGGAAGAGCTCCGTCTTACAGGTCCTGTCCGGGTCCTCAGGGAGCTCATTCCACCAGGCTGGGGCCAAGACTGAAAACGCCCTGGCCGGGGACCTCCAGCAAACTCATCCTTGCAGAGTGGAGAGCATAAGGAGACAAGCAATCCTTCAGATATGCAGGGCCCAGCCCGCGGATGGCCTTAAAGGTAAGAATCAAAACCTTGAACCTGATCTGGAATGGAATTGACAACCAATGCAGCTGCCTCAGCATAGGCTGGACATGAGCCCCCAAGATGATCTAGCGCCTTGTACCACCTCCAATTTCTGGGTCAGAGTCAGGGGAAGGCCCGCGTAGAGCGAGTTACAGAAGCCTAAGCTGGAAGTGACCGTTGCATGGATCACTGTGGCCAAATCCTCCGGGGACAGGTAGGGCAGTAGTAACCTGGCCTGGCGCAGATGGAAAAAGGCAACCTGGGCTACCCTTGTGATCTGGGTCTCCTCAGACAGGGAGGCATCAAGATCACTCCCAAATTCCTGGCCACAGGTACAGCCGTAAGCTGCACCCCATCCAGGGAGGGGAGGTGTGCTTCCTGATTCTGCCCCTTCCTACCCAACCACAGGAACTCTGTCTTGAAGGGGTTGAGATTCAGGTAACTCTGCCTCAGCCATCCAGACACTGCTTCCAAACAGCTGGCAAATTATCATACAGTCATAAAGTCAGATGAGGCCTCCAAGGCCATCTAGTCCAACCCCCTGTGCAATGCGTGATGCAGCGGTAAAAAAGGCAAATGCCATTTTGGGTTGTATCAACAGGGGCATCACATCAAAATCACAAGATGTCATAGTCCCATTGTATACGACACTGGTCAGACCACACCTGGAGTACTGTGTGCAGTTCTGGAGGCCTCACTTCAAGAAGGACGTAGATAAAATTGAAAGGGTACAGAGGAGAGCGACGAGGATGATCTGGGGCCAAGGGACCAAGCCCTATGAAGATAGGTTGAGGGACTTGGGAATATTCAGCCTGGAGAAAAGGAGGTTGAGAGGGGACATGATAGCCCTCTTTAAGTATTTGAAAGGTTGTCACTTGGAGGAGGGCAGGATGCTGTTTCTGCTGGCTGCAGAGGAGAGGACACGCAGTAATGGGTTTAAACTTCAAGTACAACGATATAGGCTAGATATCAGGAAAAAAATGTTCACAGTCAGAGTAGTTCTGCCTAAGGAGGTGGTGAGCTCCCCCTTACTGGCAGTCTTCAAGCAAAGTTTGGATGCACACTTTTCTTGGATGCTTTAGGATGCTTAGGGCTGATCCTACGTTGAGCAGGGGGTTGGACTAGATGGCCTGTATGGCCCCTTCCAACTCTATGATTCTATGATTCTAATGCAAGAATTCACAACTACCTTCCCTCCCACAGTGACCCCAATTTCATGCCCAAGTGATCCCTCCACCAAAAATCTCCAGAATCCAGCCTGGCCTGGAGGGAATCCACCTCCCATCCAGCAGTGGTGATCAGCAGTGGCTTGGGTCTGGAAGGAAGGACCACAAGAGACGAACACTGGCACATCCCTTCCTGCCCACTCACCATCTGCCTAAGTTTACAAAATCAGCATATCAGTCTGATGACTACCTAGCTTCTGCTTAAAACTTCCAAAGGAGTACCCAGCACCCCCCAAGGAAGCCTGTTCCACTGAGGAACCATATGAACTGTCAGAAACTTCTACTGGATGTTTAGCTAAAAGTTCTTTTGAATTAATTTCAACCCACTGGTTCTGGTCTGATCCTCCAGGGCAACAGAATGCCAATTGCTGTCCGGATCCGATTCAAGGTTCTGGTTTTAACCTTTAAGGGCTTACGCGTGTTGGGACCCACATACCTGAGGGACCGCCTATCGCCCTATGTCCCCTGCAGGGCCTTACGCTCTGCGGGTGAAAATCTGCTAGTCGTTCCTGGCGCAGGGAAGCACGCCTGGCCTCGACCAGGGCCAGGGCCTTTTCGGTCCTGGCCCCGACCGGGTGGAACGAGCTCCTGGGAGAGCTGCGGGATCTTTCAACATTCCGCAGGGCCTCTAAAACGGAGCTCTTCCGCCACGTATAGGGTTGAGGCCAGGGTTGGCAAGATAGATCTACCGCCCCCCCCCCCAGGGTCTTGAAGCAAACATCGTCGGGACCTCCTTCTCCTCCCCGCTAGTAGTGGGGGGGGGGTGAGAGCTGGGGTTTTACTTATCTTTTTCTGCCATGTTGGGAGTGCTTTTATGTCTTTTAATGGGGTTTTAAGACACTGTGACCCACCACAAGCCGCAAGGGAGTGGCAGGAAATTAATTGAAATAAAATAAAATATTTTGCACAAAAAAGCTGGAGAAAACTACCCCTCCCCCCCACACACACACGCACAGAGCAGAACAAGTTGGGAGGGATCATCGCAGGAGGCCTGCCCTAGACGCAGGCGGCCATTCAGCTCCAGGCAAGAGGCCCCTCCTGGTGGCCACAGCCCCTGCCCCAGGGTCCTCATTCCACAGGGGAACTCCCACAGAGGCCTCCCTCCACCGCGCCCCCTCAGTGCAGCGGAATGTGCCAGGCCAAGGACCAGCTCAGGAGGCACAAGAAGCCAGGCGGCCTGCTTCAGCAACCCAAGCATGTCCGGGAGAGAGGGAAACAAGGAAGAATCAGGTTCCAGTCATGGGAACTCCAGCGTATGCCACTCAGGCAGGAGGAGATGGGGAAGGACTCACCCGAGACCCTGGAGAGCGGCAGCCTATCTGAGGAGGCTGTATTCGCCCTGATGGGGCAGGGGCCGGATTCAGTATGAGTTGGCCACCTGCACGTCCAAGGGAAACTGACCTGGAAAGGAAGAAGAGGCTCCTTAGGCAGCCAATCCCACTGCTCAACTAGACTCATAAGAGTCCTAGAGCGGGAAGGAACCACAAAGGCCATCTAGTCCCACCCCCTGCTCAGGGCAGGATCAGCCTCAAGCATCCAAGAGAAGGATCTGTCCAGCTGCTGCTTGAAGACGGCCAGTGAGGGGGAGCTCCCCACCTCCTTAGGCAGCCTATTCCACTGCTGTACTAGACTCACAGAATCCTAGAGTGGGAAGGGGTCACAAAGGCCATCTAGTCCCACCCCCTGCTCAGTGCAGGATCAGCCTGAAGCACCCAGGAGAAGGATCTGTCCGGCTACCTCTTGCAGACGGCCAGTTTAAAGAGTGCCATGCTGAAAGAAATAGCAAAGGGCATCCTTCGCTCCCACTCTGTGATGTTTCGCACCCACTTCCACCAGAGACAGCAGAGCGGCATGCTTCTGAGCTCCTGCAGAGTGCCAGATGTGAGACAATGCATGAAAGCCTCCATGAGAAAGGCCCAGACCCCCCGCCCCCCCTTCATAGGAAGTGTTCCCACAGGGGGAGAATAAGCAGCTCCTGGAGCCCCTACAATCACTCCCCACCCGCCAGTGGGAAAAGGCAGGGCCCTGATCAAGCTGCACAGGCTGTCCAGAACCCGCCCCACTGAAACAACATGGGCCCCTATCCCCCCCCCACAAGCCACAGCTGACACACTCCACACAAATCGGGCTGCCTAAGTGCTTGGCTGGTGGGAAGAGGGACCCTGGGGTGCTGGGATCCTTCGGAGGAGGAATTCCAGGCAGCCAGGCAGGCAGGCTGGGGAGACCCCCCCCCCCAACATCAATTCTCCCAGCATCAGTTCCCCTACCCTGCCAATGTCAACATCTCGGCCTAAATTTCGGACTACACCCCTCATCAGGAGTCTCCTTCCACACGCTCCCCCCACCTCTGCTGTGACCCACACCACTAGCCCAGTGGTAATGCCCAGCAGCCTGCAGAAACCTCCCGAGAGAAACTCAGCCACGACCCCCCCCCCCAGCGCTTCCAGCCAGTGGCCGGGCCAGACGGCCTTTGTCCCTGGCAGGATGCGACCCTGGACCGCCATGCCCTCCGGCCCCCACCTCCCTCCAGGGACATCCAGCACAAACAGGAGGGAGGGAAGGAAGGAGCGAGCCGGCTTCACCGGAGGAGGTGCACGGCTGCAGGGGCCCCGCTCCGCCACTCGCCCGCTGGGCCGCGCAGCCGAAGGCAGCCCGCCGTCCTCCTCCTCCTCCTCCTCCTCCTCCTCTTCTTCTGCAGGCAGGTTCCTGCTCAGCCGCTGCACCAGACTCAAGAAGGCTGCGAGGCTTCTGTCAGAAGACAAAGAGGCAGCCGCAGCGGTGGCGGCAGCAGCAGCAGCAGCAGCACTGGCGGCGGCGGCAGAACTGGGGGGTGGGGGGCCCTCGCCCTGCCTCCATGCAGCAGCAAGCCAGGAAGAGGAAGAGGAGGAGGAGCCAGTCTGGCTGCTCACCTCCACGGGCCAAGCCAGGCTGCCCAGGTGCTCTGTGGAGGCAGCCAGCCGGTCCCACAGCAAGCCATGCCCAGGCCCAGGCCCAGGCCCAGGCCCACGGCTGCCACTCCCCACCAGAGATGGCCCCTTGCCCTTCCTGGCAAGGTGAGCCAGACTCACACCAGCCCAGCCCACCACCCGCCTGGGCCTGCCCTTTATGTGCGAGGAACAAGCCCCGTGGCGGAAGAAGGACACAGAGGCCCAAGCCAGGCTTCTACGTGGGCAAGGGAGGCGCACTGCGGCCCACTCCCACCGGCAAGGGAAGCCCATTGCTGGCGCCAGGCGCTGGGTCCCGCTCGCCTCTCTCAAATGGAAAGAGGGCTCCAGCACCATGCATAGGGGTCACGAGGGGCCCCAGAGCAGGAAGTGGCAGGACGGGGGGAGGGAGCGGAGAGCACTGCTTGGGGACAGCAATAATTATTATTTATTTTATTTTTGTATGCCGCCCAAATGTAAAAGAATCTAGTCATATATTATTATTATTTAGAATAAAATATTAAGCATATCCATTATTAAAACCATTTAAAAGCAGCCTCTTGTATTGCCATGTATACCCTTAGAGAGAAGGGGGACTGAAGGAAACGTAGCACCAGCCAGGGCTCTGGGGACACTCCCAGGCATGAAGGGCAGCCGGGGGTTGGGGGGGGGCAGCACAGAAGGCCTGCAGACAGCATAGAGGAGCAGGGCTGGGCAGGGGCCATGGGGCCAGGCTGGGGGCAGCCCAGGCAGAGAGAGTCCAGCCTCCAGGGGGGTCTCTCCTGGAATCCAGATCAGCTCCCCTGGAGAAAAGGGCTACTTTGGAGGGCAGATATACTGGCATTGGGCCCCAACCCACGCTCTGGAGGGTCCTGAATGCAAAGGTGGAGACGTTTATTCATGGATTACATTTGTATCCCGCCCTCCCCTGAGGCTCAGGGCAGTTCCCATGGAAAGTAAACAATACATTGAACTTGCATCTACATCAGGAAAAATATAATACGGTACAACAGCAGTAAGAACAAGAACAAGAGCAGATAAGAGTTTACCAGGAGAATGATCAAGAGGTCCATGGTTCGGTCCAGGTCCATGGGTTCCTCAGAGGGGGGTTCAGGGGCCCAGCAGGGATGCAGATTCCGGTCAGCCCCAGCCAAATGCCTGGCGGAAGAGCTCCCTTTTGCAGGCCCTGCACAACTGTTTCAGCTCCGTCGGGGCCCTTATCTCCTCCAGGAGCTCATTGCACTAGGTGGGGGCCAGGACAGAGAAGGCTCCGGCCCTGGTTGAGCCCAGATGGACCTTCTTTAGGAGCAGGGACCATCAGCCGGTTGGCAATGGCAGAGCATAGAGCTCTTTGAGGGGCATGGGCAGAAAGGTGGCCCCTCAGGTACACTGAGCCCTGACCACAGATGGCCTTGAAGCGAATTACCAAAACCTTTAGCTTGATATGGAATTCCACTGGGAGCCATTGCAGCTGATGGAATTATCAAAAAAAAAAAAAAAAAGCAATTAGAAAGAGCAAAGCCCCTGTTCCCAGAGGAGGAAGCAGGTGAGCGGAAGGGAAAAGAACCAAATTTCGGTGCCAAGCACTTCCGGGGCCCTGAATCCACGGCCCTCTTCCAAGCGGCACAACCGAGACGAGGCAGACGCACCCCCCCCCCCCCTGGCACTCTGGAGCTGCAAGGCAGGGTCCTCCAAGGGAAGGGAAGCTCACCAAATCCCCCAGCCCCGGGCTCCTGGCTCTGGACCAAGCCCCCGTGGGTTCTCCCCCATCCCGGAATTCAACTTCTGCCAGAGGTAGAGGGAACTTGCACATCCTCCGGGTACGGCTGCCTCAGGGGGCCACATGGTCCTCCCCCTCCCTGGCCAGGGGATCCAAGAGAACCCTGTGGCTCTGCAGAAACCCGGGAGCAGTTCTCTGCAGGCACCACCTCTGGAGACCCCTCGGGAGGCAGGGCCCATCCAGTGTCGGCAGGCAATCCAAGCAGAAACGGCAGTCCAGGGGACACCAAGCACCACGGGCCCCCGAGACACCTCCTTGCCCACTCCCTGGGAAGGGCAGCGGCAGCCCCTGAGTCATGAGCCCCCCTGCCGCTGCGCAGCTCGCAAACTCAGCTCAGGCCTCTTGCAAGACGAAGCCCCCAGGATTCGGTGGAGGGGGGGGTCTGAAGTGACCTTCTGGCAGCTGCGTCCAATGATACCCCCACCTCCTTCCTTCCCAGAGAATGCAAACCTACAAAGGCAGGCGGGGGGGGGGGGTGCCTTGGCCAGTCCATTGCTCCAAACTCACCGGAGGCTGGGTCCCTTTTTGCCCTTCACCTCTGGGTTGGCCCCCATTCAGCCAATGGTCACCATGACGCCCCCACCCCCCTCACACCTCCCCTGCTGCTCAGGCAGCCAATGGGAGCCCAGTATGTAAATCAGCCCGGAGAGCCAAGCAACCAGATAAGGGGGGATGGGGGAAGGGGGGGGCTGCAGACAGGAGCCCCTCCCCAGCAGGGTCAGCTGGGGCAGAACGAACAGGGGGCCCTCCCACCCTCCCTGGGGGGCAGCCAGATGAGAGATGCATGGCCCAGGGGTCTCTGGCTATGGGGGCTCCAGGGCACCCACCCACCCCAGCCAAAGGAAAGGGCCCAGCCGCTTGGGCCAGTCCAGGATCCCCCCTCCCCAGCGGGGCCAGGCCCCACTTCCTCCCCTTCCAGCCACCTCCACTATGCTGGCCCTGCACGCCTGACCCCTGACCCCCCCACCTCTGGAATCACAGAATCAGAGTTGGAAGGGGCCATACAGGCCATCTAGTCCAACCCCCTGCTCAACGCAGGATCAGCCCTAAGCATCCTAAAGCATCCAAGAAAAGTGTGTATCCAACCTTTGCTTGAAGACTGCCAGTGAGGGGGCGCTCACCACCTCCTTAGGCAGCCTATTCCACTGCTGAACTACTCTGACTGTGAAAAACCTTTTCCTGATATCTAGCCTATATCGTTGTACTTGCAGTTTCCTTGTAGGAACTCTCCACCAGACTGACCCTCCCGACCCCAGGCCACACAGTGTGGAGCAGGCGCCAGATCCAGCACCCATGGCCCCTCCCAGGCCCCAAGGAGCCAGGGGTTGGCTTCACAGCTGTTGGGTGCTCCCCCCTTCTCTCCCCTACTTCTCCCAGCCCCCTTTCATGTCCGTTTTTGAGATGGCCACACTCAAGGGGGGTAGGCTCCCATCAGCCTGCCCGGGGGCGTGGCCCTCCCTGCCAGTGGACGTTCAGCCCCTGCGTGTAGGACGAAGCCGACAGCCGCCCTGGCAGGTTGGGCGGGCCCTCTGCTGACCTCCCGCCGGAGCCTCCATCTCTGCGGCTCCGAATCACCCCCCCCCCGCCCTCCCTTTTGGCGGGTTCCCTTCCCGAGACCAGAGGCGATCTGCGGGGGCTTGGAGGGCCGCCCTCCCCCGCTCCCCCTCGGGCGCCAGGCCCCGGCCCCAGCCCCCCCCCCCCCCCGCACAGGCCGGCTCGGCCCAGAACGCAGTCCGCGCTGCCCTGGCCACCTCCCGCCCGGGAGCACCCCTCCGGCCGAGTCGCTCCCACCGCGGGGGCGGGGCCAGGGATGCTCCCCGCGAGAAAGGGAGAGGGAGGGAGGGAGGGGCTGCGGGTCTCCCGCCGGAGCGCCCCGAGCAGCGCAGGAGAGACCCCAGCCGGACCGGAACTACACCTCCCGGCAGCCCCCGCGGCGGCACAGGGCCCGGAGAGGGCGGGGCCAGGGCGCGTCCCCGGCTGACCCCGCCGAGGACGGCCACGCCGCCGCCCGCGGGCGCCCCACCCCCACTCGGGCTGGCCTACCTGGCAGGGCGCTTGGGGGGGGGACGAGAAGGGTGCTGGGATGGGGGGGCTACATGACGTGGGGGCGACGGAAGGCAGCTCCAGACAGCCCCCCGCCCCGCCCCGCCCCAAGGGCAGCCCTGCGGACCCGCCCTCCAGCCCTTCCCTGCGCGCGTCTCCGGCGAGCAAAGCAGCGCAGCGCAGCGCAAGGGGTGCAGATGCCGGCTGCGAGAGACGAACCGGGCGGCTGCTGGGCTCCGCTTTCTCGCGGCCCCAGGAAATCCGGACGCAGCCTGGCCGGCACCCAAGGCAATGGCTCCTCATGCCCATCGCCTTCCTCGGTCATTGTTAGCAAATCAATACAATGAAAAACGCATACCCGGCTTCTGTCTCGGGAAGGAGACCTTGCAGCAGTCTCCGCCCCTCCACTTCGTCCTCACCACCCACCACCCGGGGAAGGGGTCTGGACCCCTGGAGAGGGAAGGGGCCACCCAGGCCATCTAGTCCCCCCCCCCCCCCCGCTCAGGGCAGGATCAGCCCGGTTGGCACACGCCCATGCAGGCCAGTCTGACAGGCTGGTCCATGCCACATGCCGTAGGCCACAACACCTCACCACCAGCCAAGCCAAGCCACACCACACCACACCACAAATGCCCAAACAGGACGAGAAGTTCAGTTCAAAGCAGCTAGCAAGCTCAGCACCTGAGCAGGGGAACTGAGGCAACTGAGCTACGTCAGCATTTCTCAAATCAAGAACTGTGGAACGGGGGGGGGGGGGGGTAGGAGCAACTTTCCACAGGGTGTTAGCTAACTGCTATGAACCATGTTGGAGTCCCGTGTTCAGTTTTGGGCACCCCAGTTGAAGAGGGATGTTGACAAACTAGAACATGTTCAGAGGGGGGCAACAAAGATGGAGAGGGGTTTGGAGACCAAGACGTAAGACATTGGGGGAGCTTGGTCTGTTTAGCCTAGAGAGGAGACGAGGGGATCTGATAATCATCTTCAAGTATTTAAAAGGCTGCCATGTAGAGGATCGAGCAGAGTTGTTCTCTCTTGCAATGGAGGAATGGCCCGGAATTAATTCAAAAGAACTTCCATCTAAACATCCAGAAGAAGTTCCTGACAGTCAGCGCGGTTTCTCAGTGGAACAGGCTTCCTCGGGAGGTGGTGGGTTCTCCATCTTTGGAGATTGTTAAACAGAGGCTGGGTAGCCATCTGTCGGAGAGGCTGATTCTGTGAAGGCTCAAGGTGGTGGCAGGTGACACTGGATGAGCGATAGGGTTGTGAGTGTCCTGCATAGTGCAGGGGGTTGGACTAGATGACCCATGAGATCCCCTCCAACGCTATTATCCTATGTTTATTATATGATTCTATGTTGGCTAAATGGGACTTCCACATTCAGAAGCAGCATATCTTTGAACTACAACAAGCAGAAGCATTGGGGCCCCATGCCCAATGAGTGGGCTTTCCAAGGGCATCTGATTTGGCCTCTGTGGGCAATACGAGGTTGCAGAGACTGGCCTAGGCACCCGTCTCTCCTTCTGCCTCCACAGGGCTTAGCTGACGTTTCTGCTGTAGTAAACAACGACAAACTGCGCAACCCAAGCAAAGAAACAGGAAGGAAAAAGCTCACAACGGAGCCGGTGCAAGACCACGACAACGAAGGGCAGAAAGAGGAGGCCGAAACAAGTAAGCCCCATCGCCACCAGTGTCCCAAAGATGGGAAGTGCTTCTCCAAACCCTGAGAGGTGGGGCTGATCCTGGACTGAGCAGGGGGTTGGACTAGATGCCCCCTCCCGACTACTCTAGGATTCCAGAGTTTGGTGACTCAGCTGTCTCTGCTTTTGGGTCCTTCAGAGAGCAACTTGTGTCACCCCCCCCCCCGACCTTCCTGGCCCTGTAGCCAGAAAACCATCAGCCAGCCACGGGGCAAAAGGGTGAAGGCAAAGAATGTGCAGTAATTCCTGCTCACCCCACCAGCGTATTCCATGTTTGGTTGCATGGCACAATGAGCACAAGAAACTGTGAACAATTGCGAGCACACCAGGAACCCTGATCTATGCTCCCACCCCACTCGGAAGGGTACATAAAGTGCTCAGCCCCCCATCCCACAGGGGTAGTCAAACTGCAGCCCTCCAGATGTCCATGGACTACAATTCCCAGAAGCCCCTACCAGCGAATGCTGGCAGGGGGCTCATGGGAATTGTAGTCCATGGACATCTGGAGGGCCGCAGTTTGACTACCCCTGCTCTAAGAGGACTGGTCTTATTCCACAGCCTACATTCTCCCTGCAGAAGGCCCCAAATTCAGTCCCTGGCACCACACTGCAGCCCAGTTGGGAAAGGAACCTGGCAGACCCAAGCAGACGGTGCTGGCAAAGAAGGCAGCTGTAAGGCAGCCCCCCCCCCAATACATCTCTAGACACAACCCCAGGGCCTTTCACTCAGCCATGAAACTCCCCAGGCAGCCTAGAGCCAGCCAGCTGGAGGAGCTGTGCAACTGCTGGGGGGTAATTCCTGGCAGTTGCCCCCCCTCAATCACCACGGCATTAGCGAGGGGCAGAGAAGCTCCTTTGCTCTCCGGGCAAGGGGCTCTCCTTTTCTGGGCAGGGTCCTGACTGGCCCCCCGTGCTGAGAGCACCCAATCCTGTGTTCCCACCCTGAAGCCTCTCCAGTCCTAGGGGCCAGGCTCCTGACCCAAGCAGGAGGAGAAGAGTTGGTTTTCATTCCCCACTTTGCAAAGCAGCTCACAATCGCCTTCCCTTCCTCTCTCCACCGCAGGCACCAGGCCAGGTAGGTGGGGCTGGGAGTGCTCTGACAGGACTGCTCTGTGAGAACAGCTCTCTCAGGACTGTGAATGGCTCAAGGTCACCCAGCTGGCTGCATGTGGAAGAGAAGCGGGGAAACAGACCCAGCTTGCCAGATTAAAATCCATTGTTCTTAACCACGCTGGAAAACTAGAAGTTACATTCCAGATCCAAAGGAAATCCCAACCAGGCCCAATCACAGAATTTGGAGGGATCTCCAAAGTCATCTAGTCCAGCCACCTGCAGGATGCAGGAAATTCATAACTGCTCGGTGCTCGGCTCCACAGCAGAAAAGATCAGATGTTGCACAGCACCCTGAGAGTCTAGAGCAGGGGTAGTCAAACTGCGGCCCTCCAGATGTCCATGGATTACAATTCCCAGCAAACGCTGGCAGGGGCTCCTGGGAATTGTATCATGGAATGGACATCTGGAGGGCCGCAGTTTGACTACCCCTGGTCTAGAGTGCCAGCGTGTTTCTAAGCAGGTTTCCAAGCTCTTCATCCTACCAATACGCCGGCTTCCTGATGCCACACTGTGCATGTGTGCAACACTCAAAGGGGAACTGTGATGACAGGAAGGCTGTGGACAGCGGTAGCCGGTGTTCACCTCCTGGGATTTATAATGGCCGACAAAGGTACACCAGGTCATTCAACCTAGAAATGCAGCCGTGGAGAACCCCCAAGAGTCATTTAGTCCAACCTCCTGCAGTACGCAGGCTATTCCCAGTCACCTTCCCGCCACTCTCCCAGGGAGCCCAGGGGAAGGATCCCTGGGACCATCTGATGGGGAAGAAGGTTCCTTCCTGGCCCCAAACGGGGCCACCAGCATTAGTCTGGCCACATACATGAGGCGGGCCACGTGAGCCAAGCACCGACTCCTCCCTTCCCACCCCACGTTCACAGACGCCCTGCAGCCTCTGCTGAAAGGCCTCCATCCAGCGCCTCCTCTGCTGAGGAACAGGGCTGGGCTTCTCAGGGCGGCTCAAAGGGAGCCAAGCCCCCAAGGCCTGCAGCCACAGTCCATTCCACGCTCTTATGCTAAATAAGGACACGGGGGAAGAAGAACCCAAATGTTCGGCATTCCATGCATGACTGACACGGGATCCCTCGACAGCCGCCGTCCTCCGCCCCCCCCCCCCCCCGCTCCAGGGCCCCCAGCCAGGCACAGCGTCTGTCCGGAGAAGCACCTCGGCTCCAGCACGCTACTTCTCACCTCAACGGGCCTCAGGCCTCCCAGCTGCCCTCTGGCCACAGCTCTCCTTTGCCGCGGTGGAAACAAAGGCTAGCGCTGCCTTTGGCTCCTCTTCCGGCTCCCCCCTCCCCCACAGCGCCCCAATTCCCGTCTCTCGTGTCTTGCCCCGTCTCCTCTCCTTACAGAGCCCACCGTGGCTCAGCATACCAAAGGGGACGCTGGCCTAAATCCTGGCCCCCTCCAGAGACTGGCGGACACACTTGGTGCCACGTCAGAAATCGGCACATCTTGTAGGGCACATCTGAACCGACAGCCAGGCCTCAGGCTGCGTGAACCACGTTCCTTGGGGGCCAGCAACACCCCCCCTCAGGACCACTGCCCTCTTGCCCAACAGGGGGCCTGCAAAAGGGAGCTCCTCTGCCAGGCCTTTGGTTGAGGTCGGTCTGAACCACCGCTTCCCACTGCCCCCCCCAGCCTCCCTCCATTGACAGTCATTACAACCCCCCCCCCAACCCACTGGGCCTCTGGATGCCTGGACTGATGTTCTCCAGTATCCTACCCTTCCACAATGCTGTTTACTGTTATCACAACATTACAAACAGAGTTATTTGCATCATCCCTGTTTCGTGTATATAAATTAAATAAATAAATACATGCTGGAGGCTGATCCTGCACTGAGCAGGGGGTGGGTCGAGATAGCCTGGATGACCCCATGCTATGAGCCTAAGGCCCCTGGGCCACCCAAAGAGCAACCCCTTGGACAGGGGCCTGCCCAGCTCCCCTCTAGCCTCATGATCCCCCCTGCTCCTTTGTGGCTCTGGAGAGTCAGAGCTCAGGGGCTGGGCCAGGGAGGAGGCAGCAAAGGACACCTTCACCATCCCAGGCCGCTCCTCCTCCCTTCCCTCTGAGCCCGCCTGGCCCGGCCGGCCGGCAGAAGCAGCTGTCAGGAGTTGCCATAGTGACCCCCCCCCCAATTACATGCTTCAGTGGCTCCCTTCCTCACTCCTTTGTTTCACTCCTCTGGCCGGATGCTTTGTCCGCCAGCCCTGGGAATGCATTCCTCCAGAAGAGCCCCTTGGCTCAGCCCAGCAGGCAGCAATTGGTGGCTCTCGGGCAGGGGGCAGACCACCCCCCTCCTGCCAGCCAGCACTGCCTCCCACTCCCAAACTGGGTGGTGACCTTCCATGCTGACCCCCTCGCTCTCGGGGTGGAGACGGGAAGGGCAGTGGCCGTTCCGGGAGGCAGCAGAGACTTTCTTACCCAGCCTCCCCTCCCCCCCCCCCCAGCCAACCCACACTTGGGCCCTTAACAGCCGGTCCAGGGTCAGAAACCATTGGGGCAAACCCTCCACTTGCTGTCCTTCTGCCTCTCCCTTGGAGCCAGCCCGGCACCAAGGAGGCCCTGCACAGAACCCCCCAGGGAAGCCTGGAGTGGAGCTGGGGGGAGGTTGTCTGTTCACCCAGCAAAGCAAGCCCTGGCCCAGGCGGGACATGAGGCCATTCTCAGGTGGGAGGACTTGCTGGGACAAGGCCCGAGAACAGGTGGGAGCCCACAAACCCCTGCAGGGGGGCCAGAACGCGTCTTCTCCAGGCTGCAGTGGGTGTAGGAAGCGGGGCTGGAGGGCAGCTCCCAAGACCAGCCCCCGATCCACGTCTAGCCCATCTCTAGGAGGGAACCCAAATACGTGCTGCCAGGAGGTCACGGTCATGCTTGAGCCCCCTGGAGGGAGCCGATAAGAGCCGGCACCCTGGCCACCCATAGGATGCCGCAGCTCCAGTCGCAGCTGCCTCTGAAGCATGCAGGGGGCACCAGTCCTTGGCCCCAGTGCGCTGCCAGTTTTGGCCATCAAGTCCCAGCCGATTGGCGGCGACCTCTCAAGGCAAGAGATGCTCAGAGGCGGCCTCTGCCTAGCAACCCTCCCACCCAACCACCAATCAGGACTCATCCTGCCCAGCTTGGGAGTTCTGCTGAGGCGGGGCCAACCCGAGCTATCCAGGTCAGGAAACCTTTGGCTGCCTCCCCAATCCCTCTGGAGCCCCTCTGAAGCCATTTCCTGGGCAGAAGAGAATGTGGAGCTACCCACTGGAGAGGCCAGAGTTGCCAGCCCCCAGCAACCCCCCCCCCCACTGCACAGGCACAAGGGGGGCTGCCAGGCCGAGCCTTTCAGGGGAATCTGCAGGCCCAAAGAAAGCAAAGGCTGGCAAGAACAAGCCACAAACAGAACAGGACCCTCCGGAACACAAAGAAGCCACTCAGTTCTGATCAAGGGACCAGCCGTGCCAAAGGAGGTTCTCTGGCGGGAAGTCCAAGAGCAGCTGGGGGGGGGGGCAGGCACTGCAACCTTCAGAGCACCCCAGGCTGGGTCCAGGATGGCCTTGAAACTCCTGCCCAGAAGCTGCTGCCCAACCAAGCCCAGAGGGGACATCAGGCGCCTGGCCTAGTCCTCCACGCCCTCCTTCATGTGCCGGGCACACTCCCAAGAATATCTGGGGCAGCACAAGGATGGAAAGAAGCTAATTTGCCTTCATCAGCTTCCCACCGATGGCAGAGGGACTCCACATGACCGCCCCTCTCGCCTGGCACAAGAGCACTGGCCTCACTCACCCCACCGAGAGGCCGGCAGAGCTGGCAGGAACTATTTTTAGACCGCCCCCTTTGGCTAAGAATACCCTGCAGATGAGGCAGCCTGAGCAGCCATCCCCCTTCAGGCCTGCCCCATTCCACCACAACTGGGGCACCAGGAATGACTGTGGCCGTGCCCAGAGCCTGGCCATCGCAGCAGCACCAGCTGCCCACTTGCCCTGGAAGCAGGGACAGCCTCTGCGCTGGACCCATCCTGAGCGTGGCCACAGCCCCTTGGCCACCCTGCAAGGAGAGTGGTGTGCCCCATACCTCCGCCATACCCCCAGAAGGCATCACTTCCCCCAGAAGCCTCACAGGGACAGGGCACAAAGGGGAGGATTAAACTGTCCCAGCTGGAACAGGGCCCACATTCCAAAGCTCGGGAGATGGAGGGACCTGCCCCAATGGCCTGCAATGGGGTCACATCTTGCCTCCAGCTGGTCCTGAAGGTTACTGACCTGGGCAAGTCCAGCTAGCCTGATCTCGTCAGATCTCGGAAGCTAAGCAGGGATGGCTCTGGTTAGAACTTGGACGGGAGGCACCCCAAGACCGTCCTGGCCATGAAACAGAGGCAGACAGTGACAAACACGGGGTCTCCTGACGTTGCCTGCAACTTGACGACCCTTCCCAGACACACACAGCCCCCACGGCCTGCTCCATCTCTCCTGCTCCGAAACCACCTCAAATGGAAGTGTCCTTCATTTCTTTAGCAGGTGCAAACATGGAGTCAAGCCATTTCTGCAGAAATCCCAGGCTGTCCAGCAGTTCTGGTTAGGCAAGCAAAGAGTGAACCTTCCCGGTCCAGGGATCGCAAAATAACAGAGCTGGTTTTTACTAACTGTTGACAATCCAAACGGTACCAGGCCAAGATGTCTGAATTCTCCACTGCTCCTTTCGGGACTGGTGCTATAGTTCAGGGCCCTGCGCTGGTCATTGTGCCAGTTATGTAAACCTGAACTGTTCTAGAAAGGTAATAGGCCCACACTGGAACAGAATAGTCCAGGAAGTTGCTTTGTAAAGGGAAAGGGACTATCCCACTGTGCGGGATGCATTATCAGCTTGTTGCACGTGTCACACTCTTGTTGTTCCCTTGTTTTCTACAAAGCAAAGCCATTTTTCTTCATTCTATTTACATTCTACATCATGCCAAATATGCTACACTTATTATTCAGATTTCAGTCCGAGTACATTATGGATCGTATCAACCAACCCACAGCTTATTAGCTACCTTTTAAGGGGGACCACTGTCGATTTACATGCCCTGCTCAGCATGGAGTCTCAGGGAGCAAGACAGTCGATAAATATAAATACAGGAAATAAAATAAGAGATCTAGAAATGGAGGTGAACAGTGTAACAGCCAGGTCTGTAGATGATACTAGAATCTTGTTCAGGATGCTGACACCAAGGGTGATTGTGAAGCATTCCAGAAAGATCTCTCTAAATGGGCCGACTGGGCAACAACGGGGCAGACGAAGGGCAAGGTGATGCACAGCAGGACAAAATCCTGATTTTACACACATGTTGGTAGGGTCTGAGCTGGCAGAGAGGGAAAGGGACCTTGGGGTTGTGGTGGAAAGCTCAATGAAACGCTGATTCAGATTGCATCGGCTGTGTGAGAGGAAAAACTCCACACTAAGAGTCATTAGGAGGGGAACTAAAAATAATAGAGCTACATTGTGATGGCTTTGTATAGCTCTATGATGCAGCCTCATCTGGGATACTGTGTACAGTCCTGGTTGCTATATCTCACAAAGGACATTGGGGGCTGGGAAAAGTACAGAACAGAGCAACTAAGATGACTGTGGGATTACATCACCTTTCTTGCTTAGAAAAGCTGAAGATTTGGAGGCACTTCAGTTTAGGAAACAAGTTAATGAAATTAGGCATAAGTTAGAGAATTCACTACCAGGGTGGAAGGTAATTCGTAGGATGAAAGAAGACTTTAAAGGAGCACAAACAGATTCATGGAGGAAGGAAGGCCTTGCGCAGTGTACCAGCCATCCTGAGTAAATGGAACCTCCATGGCCAGAGGCAGTAAGCCTCTGCATCCCAGGCATTCCCCTCCATGCTCTCCGGAGCCCCCGGATTCAGATGCGGGGCCCGGGGAACCGTCCGGGCGGCTCGAGTTGTTCTGACCAGCCTATTCCGGTGGCCTCCAGCCCAGTGGGAGCTTGCTAAGAAGAAGGTGCCTGCAAGCAGGCTGCAGCGGAGGCCCCGAGCACGCCCCCCAAGGGCGCAGGCAGGCAGGCAGGCGGTGGAGCGAGGCGTCCCTCGGAGGCCGGGGAGGAGGAAGGGCCCGGCCCCGGGATCCTAGGAGGCTCCTGCGGCGGCGGCAGCAGCAGCAGAATCCGCCCCCGGACCCTGCCAATGAGGCCCCCGCCCCCCCCCCGGGCTCCAAGGGCGAAAAGGGTCCTGAGGTCTCTCTGCCGCCCCCCCCCATTGTGTTCCCCTCCCGGGGGGGGGGGAGGGCGAGTCCGGGCGGGGCGGGGGGCTTACCCGTAGAGCTCCGCGGCGGAGAGGGGCCCGGACGGACCCTCGGGCACGAGCGAGCGTGCGCGCTCCCGGCGAGGACGGCCGCTTGCCCTGCCCCGTCCCGTCCTGCTCAGGCTCGGCCTCGCTCTCGGCCGCCGGCTTCCGGGTTGCGGCAGCGGGGCCCCGCCCCCCGCCCCTGCTCATTGGCCGCTCGCGCAAGCCCCGCTGACGTCCCCGCCTGAGCGGCCAATGGCTCGGCGGCGGGCGGCGGGGCGGCTCCGCCCCTTCCACGTGCAAGTGTGTGATGACCGCGGAGGGGCGGGGCTCGGAGGCGGGGCCGGCGCCGGATTGGGCGAAGGGGCGAGGGGCGGGGCCGCGGGGCTGCAGGAGGCGGATCCCCGCGGGAGACGGGCAGGGCAAAGCCGGGCAGCGCCCTCCGGTGGCCCCGGTCTCGGGGGTGGGAGGAGGGAACATGGGGCGCATGCTCAGATGCCGCTCGGCGGGGGGGGGGGGCGGGGGCTGAGAGCAGACCCAGCAGAAGGACGCCGAGCCTGGAAGGGGTGGGGGGGCAGTGTAAAAATGTGTTAAACATTTATTGGGCGCTATGGCCATCTGGTAAGGCAGCAGAAATGCAGTCTGAGGCTCTGCCCATGAGGCTGGGAGATCAATCCCAGCAGCCGGCTCAAGGTTGACTCAGCCTTCCATCCTTCCGAGGTCGGTAAAATGAGCACCCAGCTTGCTTGCTGGGGGGTAAACGGTCATGACTGGGGAAGGCACTGGCAAACCACCCCGTATTGAGTCTGCCATGAAAACGCTGGAGGGCGTCACCCCAAGGGTCAGACATGACCTGGTGCTTGCACAGGGGATACCTTTACCTATTAAGAGCCTCTTGTGGCGCAGAGTGGTAAGGCAGCAGGCATGCTGTCTGAAAGCTCTGCCCATGAAACTGGGAGTTCAATCCCAGCAGCCAGCTCAAGGTCGACTCAGCCTTCCATCCCTCCGAGGTCGGTAAAATGAGTACCAGCTTGCTGGGGGGTAAATGGTAACGACTGGGGAAGGTACTGGCAAACCACCCCGTATTGAGTCTGCCAAGAAAACGCTAGAGGGCGTCACCCCAAGGGTCAGACATGACCTGGTGCTTGTACAGGGGATACCTTTACCTTTATGGCCATCTGTCAGCCCACCCAATGAGGGGCCTGGGGGCGTGGGGTGGGGACGGCATGCCCACAGCTCGGCTTCCCAACCCAACCAGATCCTGCACAGTTACACCACTTAGAATCCTAGAGGTGGAAGGACCCTCAAGAGTCATCTAGTCCAGCCCGTGCACTAGGCAGGACACTCACAGCTTCCTGCCCACCCAGCCACCCGTGGGGGCCCCAGCTCCATGCCCGTGATTACTCCCCCCCCCCCTCCACCAGAATCCCTGGCCAGTTTGGCCTGCCAGAAATTTGCTTCCCAATTGCAGGGCCAGTACGGGGCCCAGAGTTACCATCGGCAGATCCCCTGTGTGTGTGTCAGGTCCGAGCCCTTGCTCCCAGGGAAAGAGCTCTGGACCCATGTGCTGAACAGGGAAGTGTTTTTTTTAAATTCCTACTGACTGCCATCTTGTTAATTGTATTAAGGGCTGTTTTTAGGTTTTTAACTGTGTTTTTATCATTTTAAACTGCCGCGAGTCAACCAAGAACAGCGGTATAGAAATAAAAAAAACATTTTTAATGAAGCCTGAAGAATGCTTCAGAGATTTCTCAACAGCAAAAAAGTTCAGACCGGCTTAGGTAGATGGATAAAATAGTCCTCAGGCTAAGAGCAGACAATAACCAAGAGCTTTTAAAAATAGGTCACAATGTTTAGGCCTTGTTGAAGTGATCCAGCTCGCAATGGGGCTGATAAAGCTGCAGTTTATTATTTGTTTTTTTGTCTAGGAAATTGTTTATGCTGCCTCTCCAGGGAACCTCCCCACGGCAGCTTACAAAATAAAATATAAAGCCAACATAAAACATTGCAAATTGTTCTGTTAGAACCCAGCACTGAAACCTCCTCCACAAAACAGAAGCATGAATGTCACTTCAACACTTTGAGTCCAGGGGCACCTTTGAGGCCCACTAAGTTTTATTTAAGGTAACAAGGTCTTGTTCAACACGCACACCAAAGCTCATACCTTCAACAAAACTGTTCTGCTGCTTCAGGCCAACACAGCCGGCTGCCCACTAGAATCAATAAATATTTTGAATGTTATAAAGAGGAGAGTTGCTGCCCTCTACTGAAGAGCTGGCAGATTATTCGCAAAGCCAGAGGCCCAGCAAGCGCCTGCAAGCCCTTCTCCTCACATCCCGGGTGTGGCAAGCGGAGAGCCACATGCTGGTGGTTATCAGAGTGCCCAGAACAAGGGCTTAGGCTGCAGCAGAGGCCCTGTGTTCTGTGTGTGGGCAGGCAAGAAAGCCACAAACAGATCCCTTTGCAAACTAATGTGGATCCTTTACTATAAGGAAATCAGGGTTGGCTTTGGTTGGCTACCTGAGTCTCAAAGCAGCTTACAATCGCCTTCCCTTCCTTTCTCCACAACAGAAACCCTGTGAGCTGAGAGGGTTCTAGAAGAATTGCTCTGTAGGAACAGCTCTAAGAGAACTCTGACTGGCCCAAAGTCCCCCAGCTGGCTGTATGTGGAGGAGGGGTGGGGAAACCTGGCTCTCCAGATTAGAGGCTGCCACTCTTAACCATGACACTAAACACGCTTTTAGAAGGTGTTTATTTTGCCCTGACCCAGGGCAGCAGTCACTGGTCCTCCTTTCTCTGTTTTGCCCTCATAACAACCCTGTGAGGTAGGTTAGGCTGAGGCAACATGACTAGCCCCAGGTCCCCCACTGAGCTTCAGTGGTAGAGGAAGGATCTCCTTGTCTGATGACACTCTGTACACTCAAGCAGCCCCCAGACTCAATCTGAACGAGTCTGCTGTACCGGACCCCAACGTGCGCATCATGTGCCAACGGGGCAGTATTTATTTATTTATTATATTTATATACCGCCCTCCCCGGGGGCTCAGGGTTCAGGGTTGCCAAGTGGGTCCCGCTGCCCTGTTCCACTGTGGAGCCCCCCAGGCTGGACTGGGCCAAGTTTCCGGGCTGCACCTGGAGACCGGCTGGGCCTTTGTGACAGCGTCTGCAGGCTGGGCAGGCAGCATGCGCGGGGGGAGGCAGCAGGAGGGAGGGTGTGGAGCGCTTGCCTGGCCAACATGGAGGCAGCTGGCGGCGGGGGCTTCTTCCTGGGTGGCTGGGAGCCCCAGGCCTTCCTCTTCCTCTTCAGCACCATCATCCTGGTCCTGGTCCTCTGCCTGGCCGGCAAGGCCCGGGGCCACCGCTGCTGCTTTGGGAAGAAGAGGATGTGCCTGTGGCTCCAGCCAAGCAGCCCCACCGATCCGTGCAGGACACGGGTGACACTCGTGGGGAGTCTGTGGTTCCCCCCAACACAGCAGGTGTGTAGGGGGTGGCCAATCCCATGGGGGAGGGGGTCTGGGGGGTCTCACATCTGGGGGTTGTAAACTGCCCACAGGTTTGGAAGTAGAGCCTCATGAGAGTGGGGATTGGGGAGGGGCATAGGGCCTACCCTCCCAAGCAGCCCTTTTCTCCTGGCATCCACTGTAATTCTGGGAGATCTCCTGGCCCTGCCTGGAGGTTATAGAATCATAGAATCATAGAATCACAGAGTTGGGAGGGGCCATACAGGCCATCTAGTCCAACCCCCTGCTCAACGCAGGACTAGCCCTAAGCATCCTAAAGCATCCAAGAAAAGTGTGTATCCAACCTTTGCTTGAAGACTGCCAGTGAGGGGGAGCTCACCACCTCCTTAGGCAGCCTATTCCACTGCTGAACGACTCTGACTGTGAAAATCTTTTTCCTGATATCTAGCCTATATCATTGTACTTGAAGTTTAAACCCATTACTGCGTGTCCTCTCCTCTGCAGCCAACAGAAACAGCATCCTGCCCTCCTCCAAGTGACAACCTTTCAAATACTTAAAGAGGGCTATCATGTCCCCTCTCAACCTCCTTTTCTCCAGGCTGAACATTCCCAAGTCCCTCAACCTATCTTCATAGGGCTTGGTCCCTTGGCCCCAGATCATCCTCGTCGCTCTCCTCTGTACCCTTTCAATTTTATCTACGTCCTTCTTGAAGTGAGGCCTCCAGAACTGCACACAGTACTCCAGGTGTGGTCTGACCAGTGCCGTATACAATGGGACTATGACATCTTGAGATTTTGGTGTGATGCCCCTGTTGATACAGCCCAAAATGGCATTTGCCTTTTTTACTGCTGCATCACACTGCCTGCTCATGTTTAGTTTACAATCCACAAGTACCCCAAGGTCTCGTTCACACACAGTGCTACCTAGAAGCGTATCCCCCATCCAGTAGGCATGCTTTTCATTTTTCTGACCCAGATGCAGAACTTTACACTTATCTTTATTAAATTGCATCTTGTTCTCATTTGCCCATTTTTCCATTGTGTTCAGATCTCGTTGAACTCTGTCTCTATCTTCCGGAGTATTTGCCAGTCCTCCCAATTTCGTGTCATCTGCAAACTTGATGAGTAGTCCCTCCACCCCCTCATCTAGATCATTAATAAATATGTTAAAAAGTACCAGGCCAAGCACCGAGCCCTGAGGTACCCTGCTACTCACCTCTCTCCAGTCTGATGAAACACCATTGACAACAACTCTTTGAGTGCGGTTCTCTAACCAATTCCCTATCCACCTGACTGTCCGAAGATCCAGATTGCAGTCCTTCAACTTATCCATCAGAATATCATGGGGAACCTTAGCAACCTTAGCTTTGCTATATCTCCCTGTTTCTGGATGCCAACAGCACAGCCCCCTTCCCTGTCTGAATCCACTGCCCTGGGATCTGTGCCAGGGCCCTTCCTTTGGAATGCAGCCTGGCCAAATGGGGGTGCTTTAGGACCCACGGCAGGGCCTTTTCTGCTGCTGGCCGAACCCTGTAGGAAGCCTCCCCCCTCCATCTGGCTTCAAGGGCCTTTGGTGTTGACTGTGGCACTCCCACTGCTGGTCCACTTCTCTTGCTCAGGGTTTCCATGCCCTCTGATTTCGTGTCCTTGGGCTTTTCATTCTACTGTCGTCCACCCTGGGGGCAGAGGTGCTCCAAAGGTGGGCCTAGAAATACACTTCAGAAACCCGGGGGTGGGAGTCTAGGTCTCTTTCCTTTAACAAACTTCGCAGCAAACACACAAAGTCTTTAAACTTGTATTAGAACCAAGTCTGGGCAGAAGCTTTTGGGTTCATGTTCTGTGGCTGGAGGTAGCTTTAAAGTCTTGTTACAGACACTCCTCAGGAGGAGAGCCGGAGACTCACGACGTTCTTGCAGAGCAGCCCTCCAGCCACTCAGTGAATCCACCAACCGATATCTGGGGGCTCATCTATCATCTAGTTGAAGTCACTGTTAGATTGTGGATATGTTATGTGAGAACCAGTTTGGTGTAGTGGTTAGGGGTGCGGACTTCTAATTTGGTGAGCCGGGTTTGATTCCCTGCTCCTCCCCCACATGCAGCGAGGTGGGTGACCTTGGGCGCGCCATGGCACTGATAAAAGGTGACTGAGCAGGAATATCAGGGCTCCCTCGCCCTTACCCACCCCACAGGTTGCCACTTTGTAAGTCGCTTTGAACCTCCTTTGGGTAGAGGAAAGTGGCATAGAAGAACTCTTCTTCTTCTTCTTCTTCTTCTTCTTCTTCTTCTTCTTCTTCTTCTTCTTCTTCTTCTTCTTCTTCTTCTTCTTCTTCTTCTTCTTCTTCTTCTTCTTCTTCTTCTTCTTCTTCTTCTTCTTCTTCTTCTTCTTCTTCTTCTTCTTCTTCTTCTTCTTCTTCTTCTTCATGGTGTTATTTGTTTAGACTGCTCTATATATTACCCCTCAATGTTTTATGTGAACCGCCCTGAGCCGCACGGGAGGGCAGTATAAAAATCTGATAAATAAATATGGAGTGCACCCTGCAAAGCGACCACTTCCTCCAGGGGAACTGATCTTTGTGATCTAGAGACTGGATGTAATCCCAGGAGATCTCCAGGCCCCACCTGGAGGCTGGCAACCCAGCCTCTCTCCCTGTCCCCTTGAAACTGCCCTTTTCACAGAGACATCCACGTGCTCCCCCCTCTGGCTACATGGAAGACTGACCGTTGTCAAGCCCCCCTGGACTCCTGAACAAACCCATTTCCTGACCCTCGAGGTCCAGCCCTGCCAGCCGATCCTGGGAGGGCAATATAGAAATCTAATAGGTAATAATAATAGTAATAATTCTATGTTCCTGGAGGACACGTCCGCTCTCCTTTTTCCCTGGAGAGCACAGGCCAGAGGCAGAAAATGCGATGTGAACAGGGCAGCCTGCCTGTGTCAAGGGATCTGCCAACATGTCCAGGGACAGCATCCTGCTCAGTCCTGCCAGCTGGAGGGCCACGAGGGGGAGGGACAGTGGGCCTTCTTGCTCTGTACAGGTCTGGACCTTCTGGTGAGTCTTTGGGCCTCACCCACTGCAGCTGTTCCTGGGCCTACCTGGGGGGAGATGCTGAGAAGGCCTTACCTGGGAGGCTGTGCTGAGATCCCGTGGTTGGGGGGAGGGGCAAGACTGGGGCTCCCCTTCCTGGGGAATAACAGTGCGGCCTCCTCTTTTCCCAGCAGGCTCATCAGGGGATCGGAAGCCGGGAAGCTGGAGAAGACACAGGAGGTAAAGCACACACACACACACACACCCCTGTGGCACCTGGAGTCACGCTGGCACCATCAGCCCAGCGGCTTCTTTGTGCCATCGCTGTTCCCTTCCCCTTGTAGGGATCCTAGTGCCCCCTTGCCGTGCCCCCTTCGCTCCACGGTCCACCATTCTGATGCCCCCTGAAGTTTCTCATGAATCCCCCGCGCCCACGTGTTCCCCCCCCCACTCCCCCCCTGTGGCCAAGCGTTCCGCATTTCCCTGGGGCTCTGCCCACGTCCTCACGGGGGGGGGGGGGGAGGGCTAATGCTCCTGCTTTGGCAAGGAAGGAGAACCAGGAGCTTTTTCCCTTGCAGGCTCCCAAGATCTGGCTGCTGGTGCTGCACAGGACTCCGCCCCTCAGGGGACCCGCCAGAGCTCCATCCGCTACCTGCTGTGTGACCACCGGGAGTGTGTCCTGTGTGCCCAAGTGGCAGAGGAGGCCTCCACAATGGTCCGCCCCCCGGGGACAGGCCCGCGGCTCGACACTGCCGCGCAAACCACCGGCCCTTGCGGCCAGCTGCGAAGTGGAGCCCTCCAGCGGGCCGGGCAATTTCCCGCAGAGCTTCAGCGAGCCCGCCCCCGCCCGCGGCCCCCCTCATCTCCCCCTGCGGGCCGCCAGCACGGGCCGCCGGTCCCGCCGTCCCTCGGGGAAGCAGCGGCCCCCTTTCCCCCTCTCCCTCCCCTGCTCCGCTGGGTGGATGTGGCCGAGGGTGGCCCTCTGCTCTTCCTTCTCCAGCACCACCGAGCTCTCCATCTCCGTCGGCAGCCGCACCAAGGGCAGCTCTTCTTCGGCCCAGTCCCAGCGGCTGTTCCACGCGGTGATTCTGCAGGAAAAGGTCTGCAAGTTCTGCTGCCAGGTGAAGAGTGACGCCTCCTCAGGCAGAGGATGGCCAAAGGGGGTCTTCCCGGAGAGGACCAGGCGCGCTCCCAGCCCGCATCCAGCAGCTGCCCCTGACAGACACCACGGGCAACGGGCGCGGGGAGAAGGACCACCATTCCTGGGGACCAAGAGGTCTCAGACGGATGGATTTGGTGCCGGGGACACGCCCTTCCCGGCAGAGGCCGCGCGTGCAAACCTGGAGCGCCACTTGCTGGCCAAGCGGATTCAGCACGAGCTGGGCCTGCCCCGGGCTCTGCTCAGATCTCTCAGAGCCTTTCTTCCCCCGGCTCCCGCGCCCCCTGCTGGCCGGCCCTTGAGGAGCCTTGCTGCAGCGCCAAGGCCTCCGGCCGTCCCGTCCCTCGGTGCGGAGGCCAAGCGGGAGCTGGAGCACCACCTCAGGAAGATGGTGCGGCTCAAGCGTTGGGGGCTGCCCCGGAGGGTCCAGGAGGCCCTCAGGCACATGAGGCCAGACTCTTGCCCCCCTGGAGACAGCGCCTTCCCAGAGGACCAGCAGCCCGTGCCAAGGCCGCTCCAGAGGGGGCCTTTGCAGAAGGACATGACCTTCCCGCCAGCCCCGGTCTTCCAGCCCGAGCTGCCTGCCCCTCCAAAGGCGGCGGGAGGAGAGGAAAGGGAATGGCCAGTGGCGGAGCCAAGCCCACAGGGCCGGTGTGACCGGCAGCCCTCCAGGAGGCGCACGTGCCAGAGGAAAGCAGACAAGGTGGCGCTGAAGACCAAATCTCGCTCCGTCCGGGCAGTGCCCCCAGGCCAAGTACCAAGCAAAGCGCCCACTCTGCCTCCCTGTCTGCCTCCCGCCCCAGAGGGAGGCCCCCCACAGCCCACGGCCCCCGCCGACCTGGACAGGCTGGAGCTCCACATCCTCTGGAAGAGGCTCCAGCACCACTGGGGCCTGCCTGGCTTGATACAGCGATCCCTGCATCACTTCCTGCCCGAAGCACCACCCCTGCCGGCGCCCCACCCTGCTCCCTCCCGGGGGAAAGTGAAAGTGTCCCAGGGGGCCGGCCGGCTGCCTTTCCTCCCGGGGGAGACCCAGAGGCATCTGGACGAGCACCTCAGGAGCCAGGTCCTGGCCAGGCGGTGGGGCCTGCCCCAGAGAGCCCTGCAGTCCCTCCGTGCCTTCATGCCCGAGTCTGCCCCGCACACCCAGAGGCCCAAGGAGAGAGAGAAGGGCCGTGCCTCGCCCAGAGCCAAGCGGTCTCCATCGGCAAGAGTGGCCAGGCCTCCAAAGAGCCATGTGGACGCGTTGGAGGAAGACCTCAGCTGGCGACAGAAGTGCCGAGCCGTGCAGAAACACTTGGCCAAGAAGGCCCTCGAGGTCCAGCTGGGGCTCCTCTGCCCCTTGGTCCAAAGCTCCCAAGAAGCCGTCGGCCGAGGGAGGAAACGGGCCCTGCCCAGAATGGTCCCCCGAGGCCCCAGGGTGGCTCAGCCACGATGCCAGGAGGTTCCCTTTGTGGATCCGGCCGGCCTGGACCGGATCCGACTGAACCTCACCCACAAAAACCTGGCCTACAAGTGGGGCCTGCCCACGCTCTACCGGACCTCCCTGGCCCGCCTCTGCGACGGCCCGGTGCCCCCCGCACCCCCTTCCCTCCCTCCCCCCCGAGCGGCCGGGGCAGACTTCAGCCCGAGGGAGACCCAGTTTGTTGGCAAGCAGACCCGGGAGGAGCTGGAGTGGCACGTGAAGAGGAGGCAGCTGCAGCACAGGTGGGGGCTGCCGGGCCTGGTCCAGAGGTCCCTCCGCAGCTTTCTCCCAACCCCGTTGCCGCTGACCCCCGCAAGACCCGGGCCCGAGAGGGTGCGGGTTTCCCGGCAGCGACTCTCCTTCCTCAGCAAGGAGACCGAGCAGAAGCTGGACCTGAATGTGCGGAAAAGAGTCCTCCTGCAGCAGTGGGGGCTGCCGCGGGTGGTCCTCCGATCCCTGAGGGCTCTGGGCCCAGAGACAGAGCTCCGGCCACCGGGGAGGGAGGCCAGCGGTCCTCCTCTAGCGCCTCCCTCTGGACCTTCCCAGGGGCTCAGGACCTTCCCAGGGGCTCTCGACGGCCACAGTCAAGCCAGGCCAAGAGCGGCTGCCACCCCCCACCGGGCCTCGCGGGGCCCCAGGGCAGGGCCCCAGGATCCGGAGACAATGGCCCACCACGTGGCCCGGAAGTCAGTAGAGGTGCAGCTGGGCGTTCTCCCCCCCGTGGCCCGGCAGTCTTGGCGGCTCTTCTCCCTCGCCAGGAGGCAGCCTCTCCCCAGGTGGATCCCCCGAGGCCAGGGGGCCCTGTGCCCTCGCCGGGGCTTCCTGCCTTTCGTGCCCAGGGGGGATGTGGACAGGATCCAGGTGGCCATCTCTCGGCACCGCTTGGCTTCGCTCTGGGGGCTGGGCCTGCACTACGTGGGGGCCCTTGCTGGGGTGGGGCCCAAGCCCCCCCGCGCCCCGCTCATGCCTAGACACCCGTCCGTGGCGTTCCGGGAGAGGCCTACGCCCTTCTTCCCCAGGCAGGGCAGGGAGGCCCTCGAGCTGAACATCCAGAGGAAGCGGCTGCAGCATGAGTGGGGCCTCCCAGCCCTTGTCCAGAAGTCCCTGAAGGCCCTCGTGGAAGGGCTCCCCTCACTGCCAGCCCCAGCGTGGCCAGAGACCCACGTGAACGTGCTGCCCGAGGAGCTCCCCTTCCTGCCCCAGAGCACCCTCCGCCACCTGGAGCTCCACGTGCAGAAGATGAAGCTCCATCGCCAGTGGGGGCTGCCCAGACGAGCCCTTCAGTATCTCCGGGCACTGCGGCCACAGGCCGGAAGCCACGTCCGTGGGGAACGAGGGGCACAGGCACACTACAGCCGTGACACGTGCCCATTTTGCTCCGCCCAGGGGGATTGGGGCGCAGGGCCCAGCACCCAGAGAGCAGGACGGGCTGCCCGCCGAGGTCTGTCGCCCTTCACGCTGGGGCCCAGGATGCTCGGGATACTGAAGCACCACACCGCCAGAAAGTGCATGGAGGTGCGGCTGGGAGCTTTTCCGGCTTTGGCTCGAGAATCTTGGAGACGAGGAGCCCTCCAGCAGCCTCTGCCCAAGCTGCTGCCCCCCGGCCGGACCCCTCTGCAGCCACGGAGCCCCTTCCTGCCCTTTGCCCGGAGAGAAGACGTGGACCGGATTGAGCTGGCTGTGCGGCACAGCCACCTGCGGGCCCTGTTCGGACTGGGCACGCGTTTCGTGGAGGCAGCAGCTGCCCTGGCGCCCAGGCTCTCCCCCCAGCCCCGCGCCCCCCGCGTCAGGGCTGTCGTGTTCTCCGAAGCAAAGACGCCGTTCTTGGCAGAGCAGGACAGAGAAGCCCTGGAGCGGCTGGTGAGGAGGAAGCGGCTGCAGCACCTGTGGGGCCTCCCTGGCCTCGTCCGGAGGGCGCTTGCTGCCTTCATGCCCACAGCCCCCTCGGCACCCACCTGCCCAAAGGCCGGGATCCTGGTCCAGACTCACGAGCAGGAGCTGCCCTTCTTGTCTCCAGAGCACCGCAGGGCCTTGGAGCTCCACCTCCAGAAGCTGAAGATCCAGCGCCAGTGGGGGCTCCCTGGCCGAGTCCTGAAGTCCTTGAAGATGCTTCTCCCCTCAGGCAGCACGGTGGGAAGTAGCAGCACCCCCCCAATAAGTCTCCCACCACCTTCTGCTGAACACAGCACTCACCCAGGAAGTGGGCCCCACAAGGAGGAGAAGCAGCTGTCCCTCCTAGCCCCCCCGAAGCGTTCCTTGCCCCGCCCAGCCTTCCCCACTCACCCGGTCACCAGAGGGAAGAAGAATGTTCCCAGGGTGGGTGGGCTTCTGGGGGCAGCACAGCTTCGCAGGAAAGGCAGGGAAGAGCCAGCCCTCCCACTGCCGTTCTTCTTCAAGCACGGAGCAGGGCGCTCCGACCCCAAGAAGAGTGCCAACAAGAAGCTGTCCCTCATTGGCTCGATCCTAGAGAAGAAACTGCACCTGGAGCATGGCCTCCACACTTGGCTGCTTGACCAGGAGAAGCAGAGAGGGCTCTGGAGGGACCAGGATGGGAAAGGGGGCTACCGGGGGGCTGGCCGCTCTGTGCTGCTGCTGCGGGGCGCTGGACCTGCAGGCACCGTGAGGCGGGAAGAAGGCCAGGGGGGTCGCCGTCTGGGGGCAGGCTCTGCCAGAGAGAAGGCCCTGAGTCCGGCTCACCCCCCCAGATCACAGGCCTTTCAGGCAGGCAGGATGAAGCCCCTGGTCAGGCGGGAAGGAGACTCAGGAAAGCCCAGGGGGAAAAGCCAGGCTTTGGGGTTAGACAGAATCGGCAGCAGAGAGATGGGCAGGGGAAGAGGCCTGACACCCATGGCAAAGGGGGGAAAGCAAGGCTACATCCACAGAGGAAGAAGAGAACAGAGGCTGAGCAACAAGGAGTGGCGATTGGGTGGCACAGAGCAAAGCTCAGCCCTCAAGGGATGGCCGTCGACCCCCAAGGAGCAGAGACCACGTAGCGGGGAGAGAATCCCAAGCAGCAAGGAGCAAAGACCAGACATGGCAGTGAGGAGACCTGGCACTGAGGAGCAGCAAGCAGCAAGTGTGGAGCAGAGGTCAAGAAGCAAGGAGAGGAGGCTGAGCAGTACGGAGAGGATGCCGGGCAGCAAGGAGCGGACCCTGAGTAGTGAAGAGCAGAGACCAGGCGGCAAGGGGGGGATACCAGCCAGTGAGGATCAGAGACCGAGCAGCAAGGAGCGGACATTGGGCAACAAGGAGCAGACACCGAGCAGCAAAGAGCGGAGACCGAGCAGCCAGGAGCGGAGACCGAGCAGCAAAGAGCAGTGGCCGAGCAGCCAGGAGCGGAGACCAAGCATCAAAGGGCAGAGGCCGAGCAGCAAGGAGAGGAGACCGAGCAGCAAAGAGCGGAGACCGAGCAGCAAAGAGCAAAGGCCGAGCAGCAAGGAGAGGAGACCGAGCAGCAAAGAGCGGAGACCGAGCAGCCAGGAGCGGAGACCGAGCAGCACAGAGCAGTGGCCGAGCAGCAAAGGGCAGAGGCCGAGCAGCCAGGAGCGGACATTGGGCAACAAGGAGCAGACACCGAGCAGCAAAGAGCGGAGACCGAGCAGCCAGGAGCGGAGACCGAGCAGCAAAGAGCAGTGGCCGAGCAGCAAAGGGCAGAGGCCGAGCAGCCAGGAGCGGAGACCAAGCATCAAAGGGCAGAGGCCAAGCAGCAAGGAGAGGAGACCGAGCAGCAAAGAGCAAAGGCCGAGCAGCAAGGAGAGGAGACCGAGCAGCAAAGAGCAAAGGCCGAGCAGCAAGGAGAGGAGACCGAGCAGCAAAGAGCAAAGGCCGAGCAGCAAGGAGAGGAGACCGAGCAGCAAAGAGCAAAGGCCGAGCAGCAAGGAGAGGAGACCGAGCAGCAAAGAGCAAAGGCCGAGCAGCAAGGAGAGGAGACCGAGCAGCAAAGAGCGGCGGCCAAGCAGCAAGGAGAGGAGACCGAGCAGCAAAGAGCAAAGGCCGAGCAGCAAGGAGAGGAGACCGAGCAGCAAAGAGCGGAGGCCGAGCAGCAAGGAGAGGAGACCGAGCAGCAAAGAGCAGAGGCCAAGCAGCAAGGAGAGGAGACCGAGCAGCAAAGAGCGAAAGCCAAGCAGCAAGGAGAGGAGACCGAGCAGCAAAGAGCGAAAGCCAAGCAGCAAGGAGAGGAGACCGAGCAGCAAAGAGCGGAGACCAAGCAGCAACGAGCGGCGGCCGAGCAGCAAGGAGAGGACAGCAGGCAATAAGGGGCAGACACTGAGCATGAAGGAGAAGACACTGGGCAGTAAGGAGCAGAGACCGAGCAGCCAGGAAAGGGTACCAAGCAGCCAGGAGCAGAGACTGAGCAGCAGGGAGGGGAGGCCAGGCGGCCCGGAGCAGAGACTGAGCAGCAGGGAGGGGAGGCCGGGCAGCCAGGAGCAGAGACTGAGCAGCAGGGAGGGGAGGCTGGGCAGCCAGGAGCAGAGACCCGGCAGTGAGGAGCAGCGATCAAGAAGCAAGGAGAGATCAAGCAGCAGAAAACACAGATAAGAAAGATCCAGCAGCAGACCGGGAAGATCATGAGGCTGAGTACCAACCTCCAGCAGCAGAGAACAACAAGCCCCCCGGCTGGGCCTGACGGCAAGGGGACCCCAGCAGCAAGGCCAAGCAGGCGAGCCCCCAGGACAGGGAACTGGCACAGGGCAGTGGAAAGGGACAGGCTTGCTGACACCAGGCCACTCGGAGCAATATCTGAGAGTGGGAGGGAGATCTGGAAGGAGAGACACTCGCCAGCCAGGACAGCCCAAGCGCCAGGCTAAGTTGGATGCGGCTTCTGGGTCGGGGACTCCCGTGACCAGTCCAAGTGCCCTGTTTGGTGGACCGGGGCTGGGGGGGTGGGGGGTGGGGGTGGGGCGACAGGCGGGAGATTCCAGCAATAAACGCTCCTTCACGAGCACCTTGCTTGCCAGCCCCGGAGGGATCCTGTGCCTGTGCCCAGCAGCATTCGGGTTTCCGCTTGCATAGAGACTCCCAAAAGGTCACTGGTCATTCGTGGGGAGGGACTATGGCTCAGAGGCAGAAGGTCCCGTGTTCCATCCCAGGCTGCATCTCCAGTTCAAAGGGCCAGACCCTGGAGAGCCCGTGCCAGTCGGAGCAGACAGGACTGCCTGTGACTGGCTCTGGAAAAGGCAGCGCTCCCCTTGGGGGAAGCATTGCAAAGCCCTACGATGTCAGCCAGAGGTTCCCCTAATGCTCGGCCAGCACTCTGTTTGCTGCTTTTAAGGAAGGCTTCCCCTGCTGGGCTGGGAGCCGAGGGGGCAGGTCAGAGAAAGCTGGACTGAGCTCCCCCAGAGCGAGGCCTCAGACAGCAGACGTGCTTCCCGAAAGGCAACCGGAACCCGCCCCCCCCCCCCCGCAAGGGGCCAGGGCTCTGTGGTGACCGGCCTGGCAGGCAGAAGGGCCCCGGTTCCGCCCCTGAGGTAATCTCCAGTCCAAAGGGCCAGGCAGGAGGGGAGGGAAAAGGCATTTCTCTGCCGGAGACCCCCAAAGCCCCTGCCAGCCGGAGCAGACAAGACTGGCCTGGAGAGCCAAGCGTCTGGGCCTGGACAAGGCAGTGAGTGTCATGTGTGTTCATGGGAGGCTGGGTTGTTATCTCCCTGGCCCAGAGTGGCTTTCAGGCTTCAAATCAGTTAGCAGTGCCCCCCCCCCCCCCGAGCCCTGGCTTCTGGGGTGGTGATGGTAAAGCTGACTTCTAAGAACTAGAGTGCAGGTCTCTCTGGCCCATAGGCTGGCAGTGGGGACATCTCTGATCTGTATTTATGGCTAACAGTTTCTTTCTGGCCTATGATTTGTAAAAGACCTCTGACGGATCAGCTGCCCCCCTGGAACCTGTTCAGGCAGAGCTGACCCAGTTTACCACAGACAGACAGGAGAGCCGGTACAGAGATGGAGGTAATTCCTAAGAAATACACAAGGTTTTATATGAGTTGAGGTTTGGGTGGGCAGTAGGCCTGGCAAAGCTTGTCCCCTCCCTTGTATGGAAATGGGCAGCCCAGCATTTCTTGAGCCGTCAATTTGGTGTAGTGGTTAGGAGTGCGGACTTCTAATCTGGCATGCCAGGTTCGATTCTGCGCTCCCCCACATGCAGCCAGCTGGGTGACCTTGGGCTCGCCATGGTACTGATAAAACTGTTCTGACCGAGCAGTGATATCAGCGCTCTCTCAGCCTCACCCACCTCACAGGGTGTCTGTTGGGTGAGAGGAAGGGAAGGCGACTGTAAGCTGCTTTGAGACTCCTTCGGGTAGGAACCAACTCCCCCTCCTCCTCCTCCTCCTCCTCCTCCTTCTTCTTGGGGTGTAGCTGGGCCCTCGCCAGCCACTCGGGTTCTTTTGAGTTGTGCCCTGGGCTGCCCCAAGTCTCTGCGTGGTGATGTCCATGGAGGGTGATGTGCGTGGGGGACTGCCTCTGCCACCAGCCCTCTCTGGGTATCTGCTGCTCAAGAGTGGAGCATCTCGCACTCGGCACCAGGGTGACAGAACAGGCCGGTGCTCCCAGAGGCCAGGCCCAGGCCCTCCTGCCTGCTCTTGTGGTGGCCCATAGTGAACAGTGGGCTCACTCAGGCGGGGAGTCGCTTGTGCGCCAAACATCGGCTCTTTCTTAGATCACACATAACTCAAGTGCACAGCCCATCCCCCGGAACTCGTATACAGTCCGGGGGTCCCACCGAAGCCTGCGCTGGGCCCGGTGCCAGTTCCCCAAGTCCAGCCTGTTTGGGGGGCCATTGTGCTGGCCAATGACCATTGGGAGTCCCTGATGTTTGGGCCGTGTTTCTCGCTCTGGGGTTCCACTAAACGGCCTGCACACCAGTCCACACACCACGAGAGAGCCGTCACTGCCTGAGGGCCGCTAAAGATCTCTCTCTCCTTGTCCATCTTTATTCCTCCTGGAACCAAAAGCCCCCCCTCCCCCCCCCCGGAACTGCTCTGTGATCTGGGCCATTCTGGGGGAAAGAAAAGTGAGGAAGGGGGTTGCTGATCCCCCCCCCCCACACCATCATAGTACAAATAATTTCCCAAGTGGTTGCTTTGAAACCTGCCCGGCACGGGGAGACGTTTCTTGACAAGCAGCACTGAAGCTTCACCGAGTTGCCACCTCTCCTTTACTGCTGCCAGCTGGAGCTACGTGACCTCTTGCAACATCACCATTTCAAGCTATTGTGCTCCAGGAATGGTGAGCTCAGCCTCTGCGTCTCCCACTTACTCCATTTCAGGTAGCAAGACCGACTAGATGTGCATTTTCGGAGGCCAGTCTTACAGCATTCAAAATATAAACGAGTTGAATCGATTTAAAAATACGCGTGTGCTGCTCAAGAGGCTGAGCAAGGGTACAAAGAAAAGGTGAAAGCACATAATCCTCTTCCCCTGTCCTCAGAACTGATCCCAAACAATGTTTAAGCAGCAGGACAAGGGTTGAGTCCAGGGGCCCCTTTTAAAACCACAAAGTTTTATTCTGGGCAGAAGCTTTTCTACTCCAAAGAAGCCCATGTGCACACAAAACCTTTCATCCAGATTGAGATGTTGTCGGTCTACAAGGTACCCCTGGACTTTGTGCAGCTGCTTCAGACCAACGCAGGATAATCTTGATAGGCAGCTTGCACACTGTTTTCTCCGTCCTGTTATCTTTATTCGAGTTCTGTAATCCCCTCGGAGTCTCTGTGAGACAGGTGGGCTAAAAATAAAGACCCCAGGAGGAGAAAGAAGTGGCTCTCCAGCAAGGCCTAGGCGGCACAGAAGAGGGTAGGAATACAAGATTAGTTGTGTTGTCTTACTTAAACTCTATCACGTTGCTTTAAATGCTGCCATCGGCTTTCACTCTCAGCAAGAAAGCCAGATAATAAATCAACCAACAAAGAAATACCAAAATAAACAGATTTTCTAATACATTTTTTTTGTAGTGTAACACAGCTTCTCTCTGAGGAGGCAGCTTAGGTGATTCATTTACTTCATTTATACCTTCTATTTTACCTTCACAACACCCCTGTGATGTTGGTTAGGCAGGAAGTGTGTAGCTGTCCCCAGGTCACCCAATGAGCTGTGGGGCAGAGTGAGGGTTCGAAGCAGAGTCTCCCCCGTGCTGTAACCACTACACCAGCCAGCCTCCACGTTCAGTTTTGTGGACTTTCCTGCACATTTTCCACTGGCGTTTCAGGGCATGTTTTGCTGCTCCACCAGCTGGAGGCTGAGGTTTCCTCTTTGTTCCAGGAGAGGAAATGAGTCCCGCGCACTCCAGGGGTCCGGAACATCCCTGAGGGAAGCTCAGAGACCAGGAAGGCTGCCAGGCGCCTGGGCGGTGCAGTCCAACAGCCTGTTCTCTTCAAAGGCGGAGAATCCTGACTTTAGTTGTCTCGGCAGCTAAGTGCCCTCAGCTCCCCCCATGCACTGGCCTGATGTGGCTCTGAAGAAAGCCCTTGAGTCGGCATAGGAGAAGCCCGGAGTCATCCCAAGAGTTTTTCTCCTGGCGCGTCCTGAGCTGGCTGGGATCTGAGTGAGCTGCTTGTCCCAGTGGCCCCATGGGAAATCCCGGGGCCGCCCTGGGACTGCTGCCCCATCTCCGCACTTCACAAACCTCCTTCCCTGCAGGACGCCTGGGTGGGACCCTTGAGGCTTTCCTGCTTGTGGGAATGAACCGCGCTGGAATGTCCGGACTGTGGACATGTGCAGGAGTGGGAGCGTGCATATCTGAGCAGAAGGTAAGGGGTGTCCCTTGCAGCGATCTCCAGGCCCCCCCTGGCGCACCCCCCGTTGGAAGGCTGCCATCGCCCCCCAGTTCTGCCCGCTTCTGGAGCCGAGGTGTGGCCTGAGGCAGTTGCTAGGGGATGGCTCAACAAAGCAGTTGCCGTGGCAGCGCCAGTCCCGTTGCTGCCCCGAGTCCCAGCAGGGCCGCTGAATCTCGCCCGGCTGGGCTGGAGCACCCCCGGCTGCCGCTGCCAGAGCCGTTCTTGAGGAATCTGAGGAGGCTGCTCACACTGCCAGTCCAGCAAAAGGATGCAGACAGCCAACCAAGCACGGCGCCCACAGCGGCCCATGGGCATACGCGGGCAGAGCGCTCCGGGGAAGCTACGCCCAGCCGGGTGCCGGAGTGGAGCCGTGCCTGTGCAGGCTGCTGAGCCAGCCGGAAAAGGGATGCGGGAAGGTCACGGGGGGGGGGGGCGGCGGCACAGGAATGCATTCAGCACTCAAGCCCACTCCAGCCCGGGAACAGCCTCACCCCGGGTGGAAAGGGACGCCATCCAGAGCCCCCATGTCGCGCACAGGTGCCCAAGCAACAGCAAAGGCTGCCTGCTGCCCCAGGGGCGTGCCCCCTCTGAAGTCCCCGTGGGGCACGTGGCGCTGACGGCAGGCAGGGCCATGGGGAGACAGGGAGGGCCTTCTCTAGGGCAGCAGGCAGGTTGGTTTGGGGCTGGAGACGGAGTCGAGGAGCAGGGGCTGCCCCAGTCCTGCTTCACCACCTGCACAGAGGCGAGCAGAAATCATTTGCCAGGAGAAGCAGCATCCAGGGCTGGACAGGCAAGGGACGATTGGCCATGCCAGTGTGGGTGCCGCTCACAGGGGCGTGATTGGTGCCTGCTGCCAACTTTGCCAGGGACTCAACCAGCATGCCGGCCTGACCTCTGCTGGTTCCTTGCGGAAGGCGCCTGCCGCGGAGGGTCCTCAGGGGGAACACTGGCCAGCAGGGAGGCTCCTGCACCAGCACAGGCTCCCCACTGATGCCCGTCTGGCCCTCAGGATTGTGCTGCCTGTCTCTTGGTTGTCGAAGAAGAAAATGCTTGGGGAAGAACCATGGGGCCAGTCCGGATCTGTTTTCTAATTTAAAAATAAATTATTTTTTTTATGTGCAAACATTCGTGCACAGTGTAACATTTCAGAACCTGATGTATTGATGCAGTTTGGATATCATGACTAGCAGCAAAGACCGTTGCATCTGACCATACTATGGGCACGAGCCACACCCCACGGGCAGGCCAGGCGAGGCCTGGGTGGGCATTCTCGGGGTGGGAGGGAGAGCGCTGGTGGGGACGCAGGCCTTTCTGCCACCATGCGCAAAAGGGACACCAAAGCCCCCAGAGGGCTCAGTGGGCGCTTTACAGGGGAGGAAGCACCGGAAGGACCCGGCTCCTCCTGCTGCTGGCTGAGGCCTGGAGAGGGCAGGTTGGGTGTCTTGTGGGGCAGGAGGGGGGGCACCGGCAGGGACCTGGTTCCTCCCACCACCAGCAAGGGACTCCAAGCAGTGGCTGGACAGAGCCTTCTCCTGGATGCTGGAGGCTGATTCTGCCTTGAACCTGGGGGTGGACTAGACGGCCTCCTAGCTCTCGGGTGCCCTGCAGACAGCCATTGGCCCCCTGGTTGCCTGCTCTGAGCAAGGGTGTCGCTCCTTCTCAGGGCTCCAGTCCCTTGAGCTTCCGGGTGCTGCTGATGCCTCACCCAGGCGGCCTGACCACACACGGAGGCTGGGCCTTGAGTCACAAGTTGTGCCTCTCCTGGGGCTGAACTGGGCTTTTCCTTGTTTGCTTTTCCAGTGAGAAGCAAACGGCGGGGAAAGGCAAACAGGGACAGGTGGCTGCAGGTGAGGCAGGGGCTACATCAGGGTGAAGCCGGCTGCGACTGGGAGGAAGGGGGTGTTTTGCCTCCCTCCCCGTGTGGCCTGGTCTTCTCTGCCCCTGGGCTGGCTGGGAAAAAGGCCCTGTCCAGAGCGTGCAGTGGCAGCCCCCTGCATCCGAGGCCTCCTGGGGAGGCTAGCTGGATTCTGCTCATTGTCAGCCCCCCCCCCCCATCCAGGCAGGGGACCTTCAGCTGCCCAGCTTCAGGCTGGCTCTCTGCCAGAGGCTCACCCCAGCGTTTGAGGGCACGGCTTCACAGGACCCCCCCCCAATCCACCTGCAAACTCAGCACTAGCAGCTCAGCGGCAGGCAGAGCCACTGGGTCCCTCTGGGCATGTCCAGTGACAGCCAGCCCTGCCCGCGATCCCAACTAGAGGAGCCATCCAAGCGGGCTAGACTGGGAAGAAGTTCCCACAGGGTCGGTTGGGGGGGGGGCGCAGCCTGCTTCACCCTCAGACAACTTGGCAAGCGGGACAGAGACCCAGCAGAGCGGGACCAGCCGTGCTCGCAAGCCAGCCTAGACTGACCAGGGAGATAGTGGGAAGGCAGGCAGGGAGCCCCACTGACCAAGGCCGGAGCTTGCGGACACGGGAAGGCCCAGCTGTGTGTCCAGCATTTCCCTCTCCGGAGGGATGGCTGTGCCTCCCCCCCCACAGGAAGAGCCTCCCTCAGCATAAGGCTGCCTGCCTGGTGCCACCTGGGGGGGGGAGCCTCACAAAACAGTAGAGATCTAGTTCGGTGCCATCTTCATGCTGCTGCTCAGGGAAGGTGGGAG
Source organism: Paroedura picta (assembly GCF_049243985.1). Classification (NCBI taxonomy): domain Eukaryota; kingdom Metazoa; phylum Chordata; class Lepidosauria; order Squamata; family Gekkonidae; genus Paroedura; species Paroedura picta. The sequence continues at coordinate 5,142,556 of NC_135375.1, forward strand.
CGCTGTAAACACCATGCAGCATCACAACAGGTTAAAAACGGATTCCTTCAACTGAGGCCCCCAGATGGAGGGGGGGGGGTTGGTGTCAGGGGCCGATCCTTCCACAAGGTCTTTAGTTAGATGGTGGGGGGGGGGGGGGATTGCCAGCATCAGTCCTTTAAAAAACAAACAGGAGGTTATGAATCAGCCGGGGGAGGAAGGAAGCAAAGTGCTTTCAAAGAACGACATAAAACTGGCTCTCCCTGCATGACAAAGAATTTGGGAAGGAGACAAAAACGGGGGCTGAAGGCCCACCTTGGGAAAGCAAAGGGCGGCTCCTGGAAGGGCCGTGAGCACCCCGGAACTGGTCACTCGGAACCACTTTTGGCCCTTCCCCACAGCACAATCCCCTTGCAAAGTGGGCTGGAAGGGGGTCGGTGTGAAGGCCCAGCCACGGGAAGGTGCGTGGGTTTGGGGGGGGGAGACGGGAAGAAGCCGTCACTGGCCCACGTTCTTAGTCCAAATTAGTTCGCTTGGAAGCAGAGAAAAACTGGAGAGTTAGAGAACTTAAAAACAAAGATGGGGAGGAAATCAGGCGATCCCTGATGGGAACCCATCCCAGGCGCCTTGTGGTGGTCCCTCTGGAAGGCCTGCAGGGGGCGCCCTTCCCTCCGGGCGCCAGAAGCAGCAGTCTTGCCGTGCAGCAGGGCGCAGGGCACCCACGGAGGCTATCTTCCGCGGGCGAAGCCCCACTCTGGCGCTGCGCTCCTGCCCCGGAGAGACTCGCTCTGAGAAGACGCCGCCATTATTCCAACAGCCCCCCCCCCCCCGGCAGAGAGATCTGGGAGACCCCCCACCCCCACCCCCACCCCCACCCCCACCCCCACCCCCACCCCCACCTTCCGGTGGGTCTGGAGCAGCACAAGGGAGGGCGCGGCCGGGCCGGGGCCAGCTGCTGTGCCTCCAGCGCGCCTCCCTCCTGGGGGGCCAGGAAGCATCCCGGGGTCTCAAGGCTTGAATTTGCGGCCCCCTTTCCGGAGCCCCGAAGCGGCGCCCCTGTTTGGCTTGGCCGGCAGAGAGCGGGGCTTCCGGAACTGCCTCTGGAGGCGGAGAGACCAGACCGCCCCTCCCCGGCAGGTGTGCCGCAGCCCCTTGCCCACGGGCAGGTGTATGTTTGGGGGGGGAGAAGCGCCGCTCCCTCCCCTCCTCGTCTCCCCCGTCGCCTCTTCCCTACGGACTGGGGTGGGGGAGCCGCCAGCGGCGGGCGCAGTCCACCGCAGGGCAGGGCAGGGCAGGGCAGGGCGGGGGTTCCTCTCGCTGCGTGGGCGTGGCCGGGCGCCGAGGGCGTGTCCTGCTGGCGTGTCCTTCCCGCGGGCGGATCGCGGGGGGGGGGAGGGCGTGGCCCAGGTGGCGATTGGACCCGGCCCCGCCCCGCCCCCGGGCCCCGGCGCCGCTCTGGCCCCGCCCCTGCGCCACGGGGTCTCCGGCAGTGGGTGCGGGGGCGGCCCGGCGGCAGCGGCGGCAGCGGCGGCGGCTGCGCGGGGGTCGCGGGTTCGAGTCCCGCCTGAGGCCGGCGGGCGTGGGCATGAGGAGCGGCGGGAAGAGGCGGCGGCGGCGGTGGCGGCGCCATCATGTCCCTCCTCTGCGTGCGCGGTGAGTCCGGCGGGAGGGAGAAACAAGCCGCGCCCCCTGCCCTGCCCTGCCCTGCCCTGCCCTGCCCTGCCCTGCCCTGCCCCTCGGGGGGGGGCGGGGGTCCCTCCGGAGGCAGCTGCCCCTCCCCTGCCCCGCCCAGGCACAGCCGCTCCCGGGGGCGGGCCAGGCGGGAGGCTTCCCCCGGGGACGCCGGGAGGGGAGGGGAGGGGAGGGGAGGGGAGGGATGCCCGGGGGGGGGCCTGTTGGCCCTGCCGCGAAAGGAACCGCCTCTTGCCCCCCCCCCCCCGGCCAGATAAAACGAGCGGCCGCTTTTTATCCCGCAGGTGCCTCAAATGCATTAGGCCGGGGGGACCCCCCCTTTATTTCGGGGAGGGGAGGGTCGCCGATTGAGTTCCGAGCCCCCCCCCCCGCCGTGTTAGAGAGCGAACTTGGGAGCGGACCGAGAGTGGGGAGCCGCCCCCCCCCCCTTGGTCTGGCTAGGGCTCTTCCCTGCCTGCCGCTTACCTGCGCCCTCCCTCCCTCCCTCTCGGGCGGGCAGGAGGAAGGAAGGAAGGAAAGAGAGAGAGAGAGGCGCACCTGCGGCCAGGTGCCCCTTTCCCCGCCCCCTCCAGGGCTGGCCGGGCCCTCCTCCCCACAGAGCCCGCAGGGGTCTTGCCTTCTTCTACTTCCACCAATAGGCCCAACGGGGTGGGGGGGGCACCTGCCAGGGACTGGCTGGAAGGATTTATCCCCCTCCCCCACACCTTGGCTTCTTTCCCTCTCCTCCCTTCCTTTTGCTGTCCATGTCCCCCGCTTTGTCCCCTTCCCTGACAAATTTCCCCCTAAACTCTATACCAGTAGCTGGGATTTTTAAATTTATTTATTATATATATTTATATACCACCCTCTCTGGAGGCTCAGGGCGATTTATTTATTATTTCTTATATATTTATATACCGCTCTCCCCGAAGGCTCAGGGCGGTTTACATAAAATGTCTAAACAATACATGAAACAATCCATAGCATATAAGTAACTGTAACAAGAGTATTAACTACTGATAATTATAACAAGGCAACAATGCAAACAGGCCCAGAGTTCTGGGGGGGGGGGAGCAGGGGCCCTTCAGACGTTGTTGGTGATGCCTGGTCTCAACCGAATGCCTGGCGGAAGAGCTCCTTTTTGCAGGCCCTGCGGAACTGTTTTAGCTCTCTGCAAGCTCATTCCACCAGGTGGGGGCCAGGACAGAGAAGGCTCTGGCCCTCGTGGGGGCCAGGCGGGCATCTTTAGGGCCAGGGACCATCAGCCAGTTGGTAGCAGTGGAGCGCAGAGCTCTTTTGGGGGCATAGGCAGGGAGGCGGTCCCTCAGGTACACTGGCCCCTGGCCATGTATGGCCTTAAAGGCCATACCAGAACCTTTATCCTGATCCGGAATTCAACTGGCAACCCCTGTAGTTTGTGGAGAATGGGTCGGATGTGGGACTTTCATGGTGTTGTGGTCAGGATCCTGGCCACTGCGTTTTGGACCAGCTGTAGTTTCTGGATCAAGGCAGGCCTGTGTAGAGTGAGTTGCAGAAGTCCAGTCTAGAGGTGACCGTCATGTGGATCACTGTGGCCAGGTGTTCTGGGGCCAGGTAGGGTGCTAGTATGCTTGGCTTGGTGGAGATGGCAAAATGCCAGCCGCCACTGCCTTTGTGACCTGGGCTTCCACAGTGAGGGAAGCGTCCAGGGTCACGCCCAGGTTCCTGGCGGTTTGAGCCACTGAGAGCTGCACACCACCCAGGGCGGGCAGGCGCGCTTCCCCACGTGGGCCCTTCCTACCCAGCCACAGGACCTCCGTCTTTGGAGGACTGAGCTTCAGACGACTCTGCTGCCAGTACTGGCTCGGGGTTCTGTGCTCTCCCAGGGAAAGAGCCGAAGGCCAGTCTCTGTGTCAAACCCTTGAGACAAATCAGTTGTCATTTGGGGGCTGGCCTTTGTCAAGATGCTGAAGATGCTCAGCTCTACGGATCCTTATCATCTAAATCCCCTCGGTGATGCAGTAGAGAGCCTGAACCGCTGCCTGGCCAAAGTCGTCGGTGTGCTTAGAAATGATCCGTCTGCAGGCAGAAGGTTGCTTCTCGGGTGCTAGCATGCCTTAAGGGCCAAATTCTCCCACAACTGACCACTCTGGTCATCTTCAGAGGCCCCGTTTGGGCTGAGCTGAGCGGGTGGGGGCTTGAGAAAGGGCCTCCTTGCTCATGGTGCCAAAACGCTGGAACTCCTCCCCATGGAGGATCACCTGTCTATCATTTTCTTTTGCCACTTGTAGGTTTTGTGTGGCGTGGCCCCCAAGGACCCCCAAGGACTGCTATTAACCCCCCCCCCTGATTTTTGTCTTATGCGGGTACAGACATTTTAATGTATATGTTGTGATGTTTTGGTGGCTTTGATCTTTGCCCTATTTGGGTAGAAATAGCTGAAATAAATTAAAACCAAGCGTCTGGGGATGAGGAGGGGGCTACCGAAGCCCATGGAGTCCTGCTCTTGTCCCAGGGGGCCAGGTCAGTGGTGGTCGGGGGGGACTCCCCGGTGCCATCTTGTGGCGGGGATGTGGCACAGGCGTGACTTGGGACGCCTGGGTGTCGGTCTTTCACAGGCTCAACGCCTGAGAAGGAGGTACAAAGTTCTGCATGCCACCGTAGCGCATACATTTTAAATTTTGCTGCCAGCCTGTCAGCTGCCATTGCTGTCAGCCTCCCCTTGGTAGGAGGGTGGCAAAAGGAGCCGCTGATCCCGCCTGGTGACCCTTGCGCTGCTAAGAGGGAGGCTCCCGTGTGAGCAGGAGGCCAGGAAATGCACGGGAACTGGCTTGGAGCCCTGTCTGCACGGTGCACTGTGGTCCCGGAAGCCCTCCGAGGGCCTGGGAACGATGCTCCAAGTCTGAGCCCACCCCGCCCGACGCAGGCCGGGAGACCCTCGGTGGCTCTTGTGGGGCGAAAGAGGGGCCAGAGAGACTTAGAAGTGGGGGTGGTGAGACAGCCCTGGGAGTGGCTTTTGACCCCCACAGGCATCCCCCTGGCTGGCTCCTGCACAGTGGCTTTTCTGCCATTGTCTGTATTTTGGGACAGAGAGGTGGATCCAGCCTCCTGGTGGACCAGGGGCTTCTGGCTCCTGGGGGGACGTGTGGAGGCTTGGAGGAAGGCTCCTGGGCTCTTCTTCACTTCCAACCCGCCTGGGGAGACTCCTTCTCTTTGCGTAGAGGAGGAATCGGGGGGGGGGGGGAGCCACCGGGGGAAGCGTCTGGAGTACTGCTGGGAATAGTTCCAGCCTTTTAATCGATCAGTCAAATCAGTCTCATAGTGTATTTTGATTTAGCGATGTATTCTGGGTGGGAAATAAATACAGACATAATTTGTGTGAACAGAGAGTCTCTCGTGAAATGTCCTTCGGCGGTTAGCCCCAGGCCGGAACAGGGGAAGTCGGGGGGGGGGGGGCAGGGTTTCCAGTTCCAGGCCTGGAAGAAACCTGTTGTCGGGGTCCAGAACGGAAGCATTTCAATAGCTGGTGGGGCATAGCGGTCGCTCGCTCGCTCTGATGATTGATCATTGGGGGGGGGGCCCAATCCCCACTGGAGCGGGTTGGAGGAAGAAGCGAACGTTTGTAACGGTTTGCTTTTTGTTTAAGACCATTTAACTCTTTCTGCATGATCCACCCAAGAGACGCTTGTTGCTGCTCTCAAGTCCTCCACGCAGGGGGGCAGCAGCCCTGTCGGGAGGGTCAGGCTGGAGACCCTCCCTCTAGACCCCCTCCCCATTTGAGCAGTCAGGGGAGCAGAGCCTTGCTTGAATGCGCTGCCAGGGCCTGCGCTCGGAAGAAACGGCGGCTGCGGCTGCTGCTGCTGCTCCTTAGTTGGAGGGCAGGAAAGAAAGGGGTGGGGAAACCTCAGACGGCTGCTCCAAAGACGCCCCACACTGCATGGGGGCTCTAAGGAGGTCTGTGTCTCTGACATGAGTGAGATGCACATGGATGGATGTTCGTGTTCAGGGCCGTCAAGCCGCTCTACTTATGGTGACTCTCTGGACTTATTTATCTATTTAGGTTAGATTTAGGTATTTCCCTCCCTTGTGGCTTAGAGCAGTTTACATGGGACGTGAGTGGCATCACTGTGTCATTAACAATGTGGCATCATCAACAATAATCAGTGCATAGCATAGGCAGTAGAACATTTATTCCTGGTAATAATGACGCAACTGTGCCCCATAGAGTGAGCATGTCTGGATGGCAGAAGGTTCTGGGAGCCCAGTAGGGGTTGTCACTGCATTTAGCCAAATGTGTGGCGGAAGAGCTCCATTTTCCAGGCCCTGTGGAACTGGGTTTGCGCGGTCAGGGCCCGGATCTCTTCTGGGAGCTCATTCCACCATGTGCGGGCCAGGACAGAGTGCGACCTGGCCCTGGTTGAGGCCAAACGTGCTTCTTTGGGGCCAGGGATCATTAGCCGGTTGGTGTTGGCCAAGCACAGCGCTATTTGGGGGGCATGAGCAGAGAGGTGGTTTCTCAGGTACCCTGGACCCAAACTGCATATGGCTTTAGAGGTAATTACCAAGACCTTAAGCTTAATCTGGTAACTATTGCAGCTATTGCAGCGGGGGCCAAATGTGGGCCCTCCAAGATGTTCCCGTGAGAACCCCGGCTGCTGTGTTCTGGACCAATCATAGTTTCTGGTTCAGTGACAAGGGCAGGCCCATGTACAGCTAGTTGCAGAAGTCCAGTCTAGAGGTGACCGTTGTGTGGATCACTGTGGCAAGGTGTTCCTGGGCCAGATGGGCGTTAGTAATCTGGCCACCAGCCGCATTACTCTTGTGACCTGTGCCTCCATAGAGAGGGAGGCATCTGGGATCGTGCCCAGGTTCCTGGCAGAGAGAGTCACTGATAGTTGCACTCCATCCGGGTTGGGTAGGTGCTCTTCCTGGCTTGGACTCTTCGTGCCCAGCCACAGGACCTCCTCCGTCTTTGAAGGGTTGAGCTTCAGACAGCTCTGCTTGAGCCATCTCGTCACTGCTTCCAGGCATCTGGCTAAAGCTTCTGGGGTGAATCAGGGTGGTTGTCCATCAGGAGGAAGAGCTGGGCATCATCTGTATATTGATGGCACACAAGTCTGAACCTCCGTACCAGCTGGGCGAAAGGGCACCTGAATAAAGGTGTTAATCGTGAGTTGCCAGCGGTTTGATTGTCTCTCTCCAATTGCGACCTTTTGTCTGCGGCCCCAGAGAAAGGGGAGTCATTGGAGGAGTGTCCCCTGTATTCTGGCATCAGCAAAGCTCATGGTCGACGAGGTCAAATGCTGCCATGGGGTCAAGTGATACAAGCAGTGCTGACCTGCCTTGATCCAGCCAGCGATGGAGGTTGTGCATCAGGGCGACCAGCGCTGCCTCCACCTGTGGCCAGGCCGGACACCTGACTGGGATGGATCAAGGACTGAAGCTTTACCCAGGAATGCTGGTATTTGGTGTGTGGCAGGGGATGAACCACAGCCGCCTTCAGCCATCCCAAGAACTCTCCCATTGAGAGGCAGAGGTTGATCGTATCCCGGAGGGGAGCTCCAATCCTCTCATCAGGCAGCCCTGCTTGAGTCCTGCTAAGCGAGGGCCCTCTTGCTGTAATGCTGCTGTGGTTAAGAGTGCCATTGTCTAATCTGGTTTGATTCCCCGCTCCCCCTCCATTTGCAGCCAGCTTGGGGACCTTGGGCCAGTCTGTTAGAGCTGTTCTCATAGAACAAACCTATCAAAAGCTCTCTCAGCCCCGTATAGGGTATCCGTTGTGGGGAGAGAAAAGGGAAGGCAACTGTAAGCTGCTTTGAGCCTCCTTTGGGTAGAGGAAAGCGGCATTTAAGAACCAACTCTTCTTCTTCTTCAGTAATCTCAGGGCTCTCTCAGCCTCACCTGCCTCACAGGGTGTCTGTTGTGGGGGGAGGAAAGGGAAGGTGAATATAAGCCGCTTTGAGACTCCTTTGGGTAGAGAAAAGTGGCATATAAGAACAAACTCTTCTTCTTCAATAATATCAGGGCTTGTTCAGCCTCAACCACCTCACAGGATGTCTGTTGTAGGGAGAGGACAGGAAAGGTGACTGTAAGCCGCTTTGAGACTCCATTGGGTAGAGAAAAGTGGCATAAAAGAACCAACTCTTCTTCTTCTTCTTCAGTAATATCAGGGCTCCCTCAGCCTCACCTTCCTCACAGGGTGTCTGCTGTGGGGAGAGGAAAGGGCAATTGGAAGCCGCTTTGAGACTCCTTCGGGTAGAGAAAAGCGGCATAGAAGAACCAACTCTTCTTCTTTTTCATTGATTAGTGGCAGCTTGCATGGTAAGCCACCCTGATTTCCTTTAAAGGTTGAAAGGCAGCTAATGAATGTTTTAAAGAAATAAGTATTGTCATGGGTCCCTTGTCTTACCCTACACCCCCTCTGCGTGTCACTGCAAAACCTTTTTCTGCTTGGCACGGGTTGCTCCCAGGGGCCTTGCTCTTGGTCCCCCAAGGACCACCAAACCACTGAGTGCCCTCAGTTGGGGGTGGGGGGGGGTTGGGAATGGAGCCTTGGTGGGAGCTGCTTGCTTAGGAAGGTAGAGGGTGGCCGTGGGGTGGCTGGCGTGCGACGCTTGGAGCTTCCAGAGGCCGACGGGGCTGTGGGGGGGGGGACTCTGCGCTGCTCGGTGAGCTGAAGCTGGGGGCATCTTTCCTGGGCAGGTGCCTCAGCCTCCTCTCCCGGGCCCGTGGGCATGCGGTTTGCGGTGTTTGTTTGCAGAGCTTTGCTGGTGACGAGGCTGAGCCATGGGAGGGTGGCAGTTCAACAAAGGCAGCACCGAGGGTGGCAGGGCTTCTCACCCTGGGCTGCCCTCAAAACAAACACGCCCGGCCTCCAGGACTGCAGCTGCCTGTGCAAATGGAGGCTTCGCTCTTGGCTGAGCTCCCCTCTGGAGCCCGGGGTGTTGGTTTTGGAACCGGGAGTGGCTTCTGGGTCGGTGCTCGTCGGGCTTGACGTAAGCAGCTTCTTCGTCTGTGGACGGGCCGGGAAGGGGGGATTCTGATTCTCCTTTTGAACGGTCCAGTCTCTGCTGGGGGGCCTCTGTCTCCCCACCTTCCTAATGCTGTGACCCTTTAATCCAGTTCCTCCTGTTGTGGCGACCCCCAGCCATAAAATTATGCAAGGGTTCTTTCACCGAAATTAAACCAAAACTGACCAGCGGCATGAAGATTCATTTTTCGTGATTGTATATAAATTGTTCCCCCCCCAGGGGGGGTTTCTCAGTTCAGCTCTGCCTCTTGTCCCACCAGGCCGATCTCGCCCTTTTCTGCTGGTCGAGGACCACTGATCTAAAGTGTGTTCTGCCCGTGGGGGTCTTGGAGGGCAGAGCAACCGCTGGACCGGCAGTGGCCTTCTTGCCCCTCAGAAGTAGCCTTGCTGCACCCTGAGGAGGCCAAGTGGCCGCCATGTATTTAGTCCTTTTTGTTGTGTCACAGCTTTTGGCCAACTGCATATGTGTAATAGAGCAGGGGCAATCAACCTGTGGTCCTCCAGATGTTCATGGACTACAATTCCCATGAGCCCCTGCCAGCGTTTGCTGGCAGGGGCTCATGAGAATTGTAGTCCATGAACATCTGGAGGACCACAGGTTGACTACCCCTGTAATAGAGCATTCTCATGGGGGGGGTGATTTACGGAGAATTAAAACTCATTATAAGGTTTTTAAAATATTTATTTTGAGAGAAGCTCAACTCTGAAAACAAGTCCGGTAGCCCCAAAGTTCCTCCCAATGCCAGCCCAGGTGAATGCCTGTGGTGCTCTGCTTGAATGCAAGGGGTCCCTCTTGTGTGCCCCCTTTCCTCACCTGCCTGCTGACCAAAGGGGCTTGCTCTCTCCCTTCAGCCAGCCTGCTGGAGGGCCTGCAGGACCCGGTGAGCTCAAGGGAGGCAGGGTGTGGTCAGTGGGGGAGGACGGAGAAGCCTCGGAGTCTGTGACTGGGGGGCGATCCAGGCTCCGTTCCCTCGGGACTGCTCCGTGGGCGCCTGCTGCAAGTGCTCCGGAGTGACCCCAGGGGAAGGGGCCTCTGGCCCAGAGTGCTCCGGCCTCCCTGCCCTCCTCTCAAGGGCCTGCACTGGCCTCCCTGGCTCCCCCACCCCCTTGCCCCAGAGGAAGATGCTGGGCTCACCGCCCACTCCCCCCCCCCCCCCAGGAAGACCGAGTTTTCTTTCTCTGTTGGGGTTTCCAGGGGGGGGGGAAGGGGACTTCCTTCCCTCAGCAGCACCAGCTGCCTGGAACAGGGAGCAGATCACTTCCCAGTACGAAGGGACTTAACTTTGTAAACCAAATCTAATCAGGAAAGTCTCCCGAGGGGAAGTTGCAAATTGCAGGGGAATTCGTTGGGGAGGGGAGTGGGCACCAGCTTTGACGAGGGAGGCAGAGGATCAATTGGGTCATGGGCAGCCACGGTCCCGGGTGTGAAATTGCTTCCCAATTGCCTTTTGAAGAAACCGTCTCCCCTGGGAAGAGAGAAGGTTGTTATCTGGGGCCATCCCTACCCAGAAATGTGGCCTAACGTGTGGCTTCTTTGGGGAACCAGGTCACCTGCCCGAGTGGTCTGTCTCTCGTGCGGCTTCAGCAGGATTAACATCCCATAATCTCAGTGATTGAATTAGAGATTTGGTTCCTGTCCTCACTGTTCGGTTCAGCACAGCAGCTGGGCAGAAGCGGAAGGAGGATCCTTGAATGGCAAAGCAGCAGGGATCCACCCGAGCAAGCGCTGCATTTCTCACTGTGGGGAGGGTCAAATGTGCAAACAGGATTTAGCCAGCAGCCAGGAAGCAGGTGGGTCTGGCCCTGCGGCAGGAGGAAAGACACAGCCCGGGCCAGGAGGGCCCAAACAAGCCCCTCTCAGCAGCACAGCAGGGCCAGCCCCGTTTAGTGATGGGGCAGGAGGGCACCAAGGCAGGCAGGGCCATCGCTTGCAGAGGCAGGCACGGGGGCGGGGGGGGGGGGGGGAGCCGCCTCTGCTCATCTCTCATCCCATGTGGGGCTGCCGGGAGTCCCTGGGGGTTGGAGAGCCCTTTTCCACGTCCCCAGGAAAGGCAACAGCCTCAAGAGCAGCCCTGCCCCTTCTTCCAGGGCCTGCTTGCTGCTGGCCCCCCTCTCTCTGCCTGCCAGCCAGGGGGTCTGCCCCCCACCTCAAGCGTGGTGTGCTACCCAGGAGGCTTTTTGGTACTTGGGTGGCTGTTTTGGGGTTCTGGGTCTTCTGCCTGTCGCTTGCAGGTTCTGCCACCCCGCAGTGAGCCTGGCCTTGCGCCGTGTGCCCTTGGAGGGGGCTGGCATCCCCATTTCTGTCGCAAGCTCTGACGGTCAGGCTTGGGAGCCAGCATGAACTCCGGGCTCTGTTCTCCTTTCTGCCCTTCTATACGGATGGGCCTGTTCGTGCCAGTCTGGAACCGAGTTCTTCTACAGCACCTTCAAGACCAACCAAGATTTATTCCGAGCGTGAGCTTTTGGGTGCAGGCACTCTTCCTCCGACTACGCACAATGGAACAGAGATCGTGAAAGTACAGATATAAGGAGAAAGTAAATGAGTAGCAAATTAGCAAACTGTGTCATAACATCCAAATTATGCAGTATGATGATAATCCTTTGCTTAAAAGGCTACTCAGTCTTTTGGCTTCAGTTGTAGTTCACAAAATCATTGAAGAAATAAAACTGTCCATTTGAGTCATCAATGCAGGCACTTTCCCAGTTGTGAAAAGAAACAACTAAAAGAGACTCCTGGTTGCCAGCCCCCTCCGTCTCCCCCCAAGCGTGGCAGCATCCCTGCAAGTGAGAAGCTGTGCTGGCCAGTTATCTTGTCCGGAGAGAGACCGGAGAGTTAGATTCTGAGTTACGTTACATATTACCAACATCCCATTGCAGTCACATTGTCCCAAATAAAAGGGGATTGCAAGGAATGGGGATACAAGAGCTGAATGAGGTTAGCATGCATAGTGGGATAAAAACCTATGTCCTTGTTGAGTCCAGGGTATGCCATTGTTTTGAGTGCTGTAATACCTTGTATTGATACAATCTCCCTTTCTAGTCTGTTCTTGAAGTTCCTTTGCAATAAAACGGTTACTTTGAGGCCCCTTATTGAATGTCCTGGAAGGCTGAAGTGTTGCCCTACAGATTTCTCAGTCCTGTGAGTTTTGAAGTTTGTGTCCATTTATTCCTTGGCAGAGGGTCTGACCTGTTTGCCCTATGTAGAGGACGGAGGGGAATTGTTGGCACATATCTTCTAGCACTATATTTGCCAAAGATGGAAGGATGGAAGAAGAAGAGCCTGGGGGCCGCTCTTCTGCTGTGTTCCCTGTTCTGACCTTGGTTTCACTGCTTCACTGCAAAATAGGCCCAGGAACGGGCTTTGCGCATCATGTGCTGGATTTATGTAGGATGTAATCTTTTGGCCATCTGTCCTTCTTTCAGTGTCAGCAGATGAATCCCCCCCCCTCTACGATTCCAAATGCAGCTTGGAAATACAAGTGTCCACTTCCTCTTTTCTGTAGCTCCTCAAGCCCCCCCCCCCACCCTCAAGCCCCCAGAGAGCCATTTTTGTGTAGTGGTTAGGAGTGCGGACTTCTAATCTGGCATGCCAGGTTCGATTCTGCGCTCCCCCACATGCAGCCAGCTGGGTGACCTTGGGCTCGCCACGGCACTGATAAAACTGTTCTGACCGGGCAGTGATATCAGGGCTCTCTCAGCCTCACCTACCCCACAGGGAGTCTGTTGTGGGGAGAGGAATGGGAAGGCGACTGTAAGCCGCCTTGAGCCTCCTTTGGGTAGGGAAAAGCGGCATCTAAGAACCAACTCTTCTTCTTCTTCTTCTCCCCGGTGACTGCTTTTCTGGTGCACGGAGCACCTGTCCAGTGGGGCCTGGAGCCAGCCAGGTTGACCGCCTCAGCTTTGCGGTGGAGAGGTCAGGGCGGCATGTGGGAATTTGGGCCCTTCCATCGGGGCTTGCCAGGAAGGACTCTCTTGCCTGGGACAATCCTGTGGGATGATGGAGAAGAGAGGGGCTGGGGAAACTGGCAAGGTGAAAAACCCAGAGAGATTTTTCTGTGCGTTTGCTCTGTTTAAGTTTATGAAATATGTAATGCATATGGTTATTAGATTTTTTAAAATAAGTATAAATATATCTCAAATTCTTGTGTGTAGAATCATATAGCTTTTTCTGACGCACATGGGATGACACTCTGAGTACAGAACCTAATGGTAGCGAAGAGTGGTGACTTTGGGGACATAACAAAGGAATTGGTCTCTAACATAGATAAAATTTATACATTATAGATCCCACTCAACCATTCAGCTACACATTATAGAGAGTTCTATATAGGTATATTTATATAGAGAGTGTATAATCATAATCTTGACCACTGAGGAAGACCCGGAAGGGTCAAAACTCCTTTGGTCCTTGGTTCTATGTGCTGTTAGTTCGGTATAGTTTTTATTCTGTTTTTATTCTGTTTTTAATTATGCAATAAATAATTAACAAGTTTTACATTATTTTTATTGTTCAGCTCAACTTTTGAGTTCCTACATGTTAAGGTTAGGTTTTGTTCCTTTTGGTTTAGAATCATAAATTAACAGAATTGGAAGGGACCTTATGGGTCATCTAGTCCAACCCCCTGCACTATGCAGGACACTCACAACCCTCTTGCTCACCCACTGTACCCTGCCACCCCCTTGAACCTTAATAGAATCAGCCTCTCCGTCAGATGGCTCTCCAGCCTCTGTTTAAAAATCTCCAAAGATGGAGAACCCATCAACTCCCAAGGAAGCCTGTTCCACTGAGAAACCGCTCTGACTGTCAGGAACTTCTTCCGGATGTTGAGAAGGAATTTCTTTTGAATTAATTTCATCCCATTCGTTCTGGTCTGTCCCTCCAGGGGAAGAGAGAATACCTCTGCTCCATCCTCTACATGGCAGCCTTTTAAGTACTTGAAGATGGTTATCGGATCCCCTCTCAGTCATCTCCTCTCTAGGCTAAACAGACCAAGCTCCCCCAACCTTTCCTCCTACGTCTTGGTCTCCAAACCCCTCATCATCTTGGTTGCCCTCCTCTGGACACGTTCCAGTTTGTCTACCTCCCTCTTCAACTGGGGTGACCAAAACTGAACACAGGACTCCAAGTGAGGCTGAACCAGAGCAGAGTAAAGCGGTACCATCACCTCCAGATGGTATTTCCACAGGCTGCAGCCTACAGGGGACTGAGTCAGGTGTCTGGCCTTCTCAGCTGTGCACTGGCTTATCTACCTGGTGACGTTTCACCTGCAGCCTGGCCCTCAGAGTGGAGATGGGTCCTTTGGCAGGTCCGACAGGTGCCATGATGCAGAACCCTGGCAGGGCCTTGTGGGGAGGAAGCAGATCCCAGTTTGCCAGGGTTGCATGCATTCGGACATTGTGGCAAACTGGAGTTTGCCTGCAGGCTCACCACATCCATATCCAGGAAGAGCATTATGAGCCAGCCGTCATGAGGAACAGGTAGGCGTAATGAAATGCAGCACGTAGGGGCACTCCAGCATATATTTCTGCCCCAGCCTCCCGGGAACTCTGGCCGATTTGCCTGCAGGCTCAGGCAGGTTAGAGGGGGTAAATTGGATAAATTGAAGGACTGTAATCTGGATTTTCAGACAGTTAGGTGGATAGGGAATTGGTTAGAGAACCGCACTCAAAGAGTTGTTGTCAATGGTGTTTCATCAGACTGGAGGGAGGTGAGTAGCGGGGTACCTCAGGGCTCGGGGCTCGGCCCGGTACTTTTTAACATATTTATTAACTAGTAATCAAGCCCATTGCAGTTCTAAATGCAATGGGCGCTAGCAGTGAGTGTGGGTTTGGGGGGGGGGGAATACCTGCAGTCTTTGGAGGGGGTTTGAAAGGGGAGAAGGGGGCAGGGTAAGGGACACACTCTCAGCCACCCACCCACCCCCTCTCTCAGAACCCCCCCCCCGAGAAGCAGCGCCGCGGTCCTCCCTCCCAAGGCCAGTCAGAACCCCAGGTCCACTTACAAACCTTGCGCTGGTCCTGGTTGCTGTCTGCTGGTCTTCGGCCATCGCAGTTCCCAGGAGAAGGCCGGCGAAGCCGCTCCTGCGTCCGGGGAAAGGCGGGCCCGGCCACCCCCCCACCCGCGGCTCTCTGGAGCCTTTCCCCGGGCGCAGGAACGGCTTCGCAGCGTCTCCGACGCTGCGAAGCCGCTCCTGCGTCCGGGGAAAGGCGGGCCCGGCCACCCCCCCACCCGCGGCTCTCTGGAGCCTTTCCCCGGCCGCAGGAACGGCTTCGCAGCGTCTCCGACGCTGCGAAGCCGCTCCTGCGGCCGGGGAAAGGCAGGCCCGGCCACCCCCCCACCCGAGGCTCTCTGGAGCCTTTCCCCGGCCTGACGCTGCTTCAGGCCAGCGGCAAAGGAGCAACTGCGAGCCGCGCTGCGCGCGGCTCGCAGTTGCTGGCGGCGGGAATCAGAGGGACCAATCGGCAGGCGCTTCGCGCCTGCCGATTGGTCCCTCTGATTGTCTGTCATGAGGAAGGGTCCAATCTGGACCCTTCCTCATCCCGGACACATCCCGCCCCAGAACCTCTTACTGTCTTATTTAGTCCGTGGCGCCCGCGGCGCCACGGGCGGTGTACAGATGATCTAGATGAGGGGGTGGAGGGACTACTCATCAAGTTTGCAGATGACACCAAATTGGGAGGACTGGCAAATACTCCGGAAGATAGAGACAGAGTTCAACGAGATCTGAACACAATGGAAAAATGGGCAAATGAGAACAAGATGCAATTTAATAAAGATAAGGGTAAAGTTCTGCATCTGGGTCAGAAAAATGAAAAGCATGCCTACTGGATGGGGGATACGCTTCTAGGTAGCACTGTGTGTGAACGAGACCTTGGGGTACTTGTGGATTGTAAACTAAACATGAGCAGGCAGTGTGATGCAGTGGTAAAAAAGGCAAATGCCATTTTGGGCTGTATCAACAGGGGCATCACATCAAAATCAGAAGATGTCATAGTCCCATTGTATACGGCACTGGTCAGACCACACCTGGAGTACTGTGTGCAGTTCTGGAGGCCTCACTTCAAGAAGGACATCGATAAAATTGAAAGGGTACAGAGGAGAGCGACGAGGATGATCTGGGGCCAAGGGACAAGCCCTATGAAGATAGGTTGAGGGACTTGGGAATGTTCAGCCTGGAGAAAAGGAGGTTGAGAGGGGACATGATAGCCCTCTTTAAGTATTTGAAAGGTTGTCACTTGGAGGAGGGCAGGATGCTGTTTCTGCTGGCTGCAGAGGAGAGGACACCCAGTAATGGGTTTAAACTTCAAGTACAACGATATAGGCTAGATATCAGGAAAAAGTTTTTCTCAGTCAGAGTCGTTCAGCAGTGGAATAGGCTGCCTAAGGAGGTGGTGAGCTCCCCCTCACTGGCAGTCTTCAAGCAAAGGTTGGATACACACTTTTCTTGGATGTTTTAGGATGCTTAGGGCTAATCCTGCGTTGAGCAGGGGGTTGGACTAGATGGCCTGTATGGCCCCTTCCAACTCTATGATTCTGTGATTCAGTCCCTCATGCTTCTTTCTCCCCCAAAATGCATTAAGCAAGTTGAATGCTCTTTCTTCAAGGCCCAGTAGAAGGCGCTGTTGGTGCATGGGAGGGGGCTCGCTTGCCAAGGCTGGGCCAGTGCTTGGAGATTTGGTATCTGGGATTTTGTTTATGGTGTCATCTCTTCTGGAAAGCCGCACCAATTGTCTTCTTCGTAGTATGTGCTTCCTCGCAGGAACCGTTTCTCTAGGCAAAGTGCGCCAGAGGTCTTGCTGACCCGGCCTGTTCCTGCAGCCAGCACACGCTTCTGCCCACTCATGCCACCCTCTGGCTTCAGAAGAGGAGTCGGTCCTTAGATGCCGCTTTTCTCTACAAGAAGGAGTCTCAAGGCGGCTTCCAATCGCCCACCCCTCCACAACCCACCACAGGCACCCTGTGAGGAGCCTTGAGCAAGGTGGATGCCCACCCCCATTTCCCCTTGGCTCCCTCTCAACTGCTGCCCACATGTTGGCCCCTCCTAAAGCATCCTGTCATGGTGCCGATCATCCTCCCACTGTGGCCAGACCCCGTTGGGAGTCCTGGGTGCAGTTCTGGAGGCCCCACTTCGAAAAGGACGTGGACAAAATGGAGACGGGGCAGAGGAGAGCGGTGAGGATGGTCTGGGGGTGCCTGGGGACCAAGCCCTGTGAGGAAAGGCTGAGGGACTTGGGGATGTCCAGCCTGGAGAAGAGGAGGCTGAGAGGGGTCAGGAGGGCTCTCTTGAAGTATTTGGCCCTGTGGCTGTCCCTGCAGAGGAGGAGCTGGCTGGCCCCTGGGTGAGACGGGAGGCTGGACTAGGTGAATCCTCTGTGGCCAGACCCAGCAGGGCTCTTCTGAGGGTCTTCTGCCCATGAGCCCCCTTCTGACCCCAGAGTCCCTGCCTTTGTCTGGGCAAGAGCCCACCTGGCCCTGCACTTCAGGTTCTTGGATTGGGGCCTTTGTTCTCTGCTGGTTCAGCCTTCCCCCCAGTTGCTCAGAAGAAATCTGGGGCAACTCAATCGAGCAGCTGCTTATCCACCTTCCTTTGTTGTGAATAGATGAAGCTGTAACTGGAGGGCTCCTTTCGCTCTTGTCTGTACTCGGAACATTTAATTAACCGGTGAGAACTGTTGCTTTGGGGAGGAACAATCTGCTGACGCTCTCTCTCTCTCTCTCTCTCTCTCTCTCTCTCTCTCTCTTGTTTTTACAGTTAAGAGAGCCAAGCTCCATGGCCCCCCAGGTAAGAGCTTGCTGGGTTAGCCAGTGAGGGGTGGGGTGGGTTGATGGGTCTGAAGCCATGTCAGGCTGTCAGTCATGACAGGAAGGGTGCTGCCTCCTTGAATTGGAGGCACACCCTCAGTTGGCACATGTTTGTTTGTTCCGTAAAACACCCACCCTGCAAAACCAGGAAGAGTCACAGCAAAGCTGAACTGCTTGGAGAGCTGAGCGGCCTTTGGGGCTGATGGAGCCCGCTCCTTTCCCAGCAGGCCATGCCTTTTCAGTGGCTGGCTCTGCCCCTCTGGCCCTCTCCTCCCAGTCCCTGCCTGTGCCTCTCATGTACCCGCTCTGCTGTCTTGTCCAGAAAAGTTCAACACGTACGTGACCTTGAAGGTGCAGCATGTGAAGAGCACGACCGTCTGTGTCCGCGGGGACCAGCCGTGCTGGGAGCAAGACTTCCTCTTGTGAGTACGATGCTGCACCCCCACCCGCGTGCCGGCTGTGCCGGATCCCCCCCGAATGGCCGTGGGAACCGCCTGCTCTGCGGCGGCCGGGGTGGGGGGAGGCGGCTTCCCCCCAGCAGAGCCTGAAGGCTGTAAGAAGTGGCTCTCTCTTCGACAACTGGTGTGGGAACCCCCAAGTGTGTACAAGCAGAACAAGGCAGTCATCCCTGTGAGGTCTGGCTGGGGGGGGGGGGGGGCAGGACTTAGTGGCCAATACAGGAAATCCTTTGGACAGAATTGCAAAAGGAGCCTACAGATGAATATTCATTGTGCTGAATGTACCACCAGCTGCAGCAGATAACACAGCTGTTGTTCTGTGATGTGAAGGGGAACCAAGAGACTCTTGAACACCTGGACTGTGATCAGATGGGAGTGCCCAGAACGTCCTTCCCGTGTGTCTTGCACATGGCCCGCGCACTGGAAGTTCATTGCACTGCTGTTGTCATGGCCCCGTCTCCAGAGGGTGCCTCTGCACCACTGCGTGTGCCAGGCTGCCTGTGCTGCTCAGTCTGTGTTCTTCTGAGGAAGAGGCCTCTTGAAACAGGGCAGTCTACCATGGGCCTCGTGTGGTGGGCTCACGATGGGTTTGCTGGGGAGGTCCATTTAGGGCATCTTGATTAATTCAGCCCTTGGGGGGCTGATCAGCAGGATGTCTGGAATCAACCCCAGTATTGCTCTCCTTCATTGGTGCATGGGGGCGTTCATTAAGGGCAGCTGAATGCTGCCTGTCCAGAGTTCTGCGTGAATCCTCTTTCACACCAGCTTGGTGTCGTGGTTAGGAGGGCGGACCTCTAATCTGGCGAGATGGGTTTGATTCCCTGCTCCTCCTCCACATGCAGCCAGCTGGGTGACCTTGGGCTCGCCACGGCATTGATAAAACTGTTCTGACCAAGCAGGAATATCTACCTTCTGGTAGAGAAAAACGACATGTAAGAACCAACTCTTCTTCTTCTTCAGTAATCTCAGGGCACTTTCAACCTCACCTCCCTCACAAGGGAGTCTGTTGTGGGGAGAGGAAGGGAAGGCGACTGGAAGCTGCTTTGAGACTCCTTCGGGTAGAGGAAAGCAGCATCTAAGAACCAACTCTTCTTCTTCAGTAATCTCAGGGCTCTCTCAGCCTCACTGACTTCACAGGGGAAGGAAAGGGAAGGCGACTGTAAGCCGCTTTGAGGCTCCTTTGGGTAGAAAAATGCGGCATCTAAGAGCCAACTCTTCTTCTTGAGTAATCTCAGGGCTCTCTCAGCCTCACCCACCTCACAAGGAAGAAAAGGGAAATTATTGTAAGTTGCTTTGAGACTCCTGCTAGAGAAAAGCGTCATATAAGAACAAACTCCTCCTCTTCCTCCTGTTCCTGTTCTAAAAAGAGGGAATGATTTTAAAAGTTGCGTGCCTTGTGTCTTTTTCCTCCCCTCTTGCAGCGAGATCAGCCGCCTGGACTTGGGCTTGATTGTGGAAGTGTGGAACAAAGGTCTGATTTGGGACACGATGGTCGGGACGGCGTGGATTGCGCTGAAGGCCATCCGCCAGTCGGACGAGGTCAGTGGGCTCTTGGGGCTGGGCTGGTTCCCCTGCGAACGGGGCCTGTGGCATGTGCTTCACTGGCAGCAGGGCGGGGCCACTGGAATCTGGATGCCAACAAAGGCCCGCCCTCTGCTGTGGCTTTCTGCAGCTGGGCCTCCGTGAAGGGCAGTGGCGCTGTGGGGCAGTCGTCTAGGGATGGCTCTGAATAGGGCAGTGCCTGCTGTGAGCCGAGTTCTGGCTGAGCTGTGCTCAGCTGCCTGGCCTGGCGTCTTGCTCTACGGTATCACGCGAAGGCCCTGTGGAACGTGGCTGCTGTATGGTGGCCCTTTGCCTTCCTGTCCCCAAACGGCACCGATGGGTTAGGAAGACTTCCAGGGTCTACCGGAGATACTTCGGCCCGGGTTCTCTGCCTGCAGACAAAAGGAGACAAGGCTTTTTGCCAGAGCCCCTGTGAGGCCTGTGGGCTGCTGCTTCTTGTCCAAACCCAGATTCCTCTTGAATTCCAGCCAAGGAGAGGGAACTGGAGGGTTTGCCTGGGAAGGATGGTTGGGGTAATGACGTGTATCTTTCTCAGGAAGGCCCTGGGGAATGGTCAACACTGGAGGCCGAGGTCCTGCTGAAGGACCAGGAGGTCTGTGGCACCAGGAACCCAACTCCGCATAAGATCTTGCTGGATGCACGATTTGAATTACCCTTTGGTGAGTATAGTGGGAGGAGAGCAATGCCCTCCTTCCTGCTACAATCAGGCTCCTCCCTTCTCTCTGTTTCCCAGGGATCTGGCCTGGAGTCAGGACGTGTGCATTCGTCCAGTAGACCCTTGCTGCCAGTGGATTTGTCACTCGTGGTTTTGCTTCTTGACCGTCTGTCATGTGCCCCTATGATGCTATTCTACCTGGTTTTGCTATGGTGACGTGATGGGAGAGCTCTGTATCCCTAAATGTTGTGGGGCTACTGAGCATAAGCCAGCGTTCCATCCCTGGTGGATTTCAGCCGTAGGGCTGATTCCACAAACAGATCTCTGCGAATGGCAATGGTCTACTGTAGCTAACGGCTGCAGAGGAAAGAACACGCAGTAATGGGTTTAAACTACAACGATATAGGCTAGATATCAGGAAAAAAAATTCAATCAGAGTAGTTCAGCAGTGGAATAGGCTGCCTAAGGAGTTGGTGAGCTCCCCCCTCACTGGCAGTCTTCAAGCAAAGGTTGGATGCACACTTTTCTTGGATGCTTTAGGATGCTTTGGGCTGATCCTGCGTTGAGCAGGGGGTTGGACTAGATGGCCTCTATGGACACTTCCAACTCTGTGATTCTGTGAGGGTCCGTTTCGGGGACTGCTGGGTACGTAACACCAAACACCACCACCTCGATCCCCATTCATCAATCAGACCTCCTTGTTCTGGCTCCTTCTCTCTTCTCAGCCACTAGAGATGGACGGGTCCCCAAAATCTTCATGGGGAGGGCAGGGACACGTCCCTCCTCTGCTTGTACTGAGCATGCAGGGAGCAGAGAGGAATCTGCCAGCAGCCAGGACAGCGGGCCTCCGATGCACCAGACACTTTGCCACATGTGGCTACCGAGCTCTGGGGAGAAGGCGAAAGGAGAGACACACCCCACAAAAGCGCATCAGTTCCACACACCAAGGGCACGCCAACTGGGGTATGGACCTCAATGCAGGAGCAACCTTAGGAGAGAAAAACTAGCTCCAGCAAAGCTCTCCGTAGCACCTATCACCGCACCCTACTTAGAAAAAAGCACCCCCACATTTTAGGGAGATAATTTATTTTGAGTCATTGGTTACTATGAGTAGTTTCCCAGAAATCTTATGCTTTTTTCAAGGTGGGGGATCTCAATTTATGTTGAATGTGGAAATACAAACAAAGGCTGTGGAATTTTCTTTGTGAAGCGTTGTGATCAGGAATATCTGGTTTATTTATATGTGAAGGAATGTGTTTGTGTGTGTGTGTGTATATACGCATATGTATAGTTATATATCTGTGGTGAAGCCTTGGGTTTGTGGTGTGGGGTCCAAGCAAAGGAGAGGGGGATTTCCCCACTTTTGAAAGCAGGAAATTTTTTAGTCTTCATGATTAGCATTCAGAGATAGAGGAGCATCATCTCCCATGTGGTTTTGAAACCCACCTGGGTTTTGAGAAAGATCGCTCCTGGGAGCAGGGCACTTTTAGTGTTGGCCTCTTGGCTCTGGAATTTCCTCCCGAGGAAAAACTAAGTCCAGCAGCTCCATAGAAGAGCAGCCCATCTTCATTCTAAGGGCGACGTTGGGGTTAAGGACTTCAGCGCAGAAACTCCAGGGCGAGGTCCCATTGTGTACATTGTGCAGCTCCTGTCTGCATCCGTGGTGGGCCTGGTGGGGCCTCCGCTGCCAGCTGTCCCCAGCGCTGTATTCCTGAGACTGGCCTTCGGGTGCTGGGAGCCTCTGGGCTCTCTCCTCTGCCGTTGCTGCACCGGATTGTTTTATTAGAGGTTTTGTGTTGTGAACAACAGAGTTGTGATCGGCAGGCAGGAGTGACTTTTTAGGTGGCGAAAGGGCTGCTGAAGAGGGCGGGGGGTTGGGCTGGCCCAGAGGGGGGGCTGCTGCCGGCCTGTTGCTCCAGTGCAGAGGGTCCCTGCAGCCAGTTCCTTTCTCCTGCTGGCCTTCCTCCCGACCAGCCGTTGCCCCTGGCCGCTTGTGCAGCTCTCCCTGACCGCTCTGCTCTTCCATAGACATCCCGGAAGAAGAGGCCAAATACTGGACCAGGAAGTTGAAGCAGATGAACTTTTTGGAGGACGGTGATGAGGTGCGTATTTGGCCCTTGCTGATGGGCTCCTACCCCTGCCTGGGCTTTCCTTTGGGGCTCTGAAACCAGCTGCTGAACTCTCCGGCCAGCTTTTCCACTGCATCTCACTCAGCCCCTCCGTCCCACCCCCAAAGGTCCACAACTCTCTGCCACAGCCTCCCTGGCAGATCTTTTGCCCCGGCAAAGCAGATTGGGGCCAGCCGCTGCGACCCTGGAGGGCCCTGCCTCTGGCGGCCTCTTGCAAGCCATGGCCAAACCTCTCCCCCAACGCAGGTGTCCCCCCCCCCCAGGGAATGGAAAACTGTTCCGAAGACAGACCGTACTGCCCCTCCCCCCCTGCACTGGGGGTGGGTGGGTGGGTGGGTGGGCTAGTGTGCCTGCCTCTCACCTCCTCCTCCTCCTCCTCCTCAGATGTTTGGGGCTGAGGTGCTGGGTGGGAGCGTAGGGGGCTCCTTGCGCAGTCCGAAGGCTCTGGCTTCTGTGTCGCCTTGCTCAAAGGCAGGAGGGGATCCAGTGCAGCTTTTCCATGGGCTCCGGGACTTCTGCCCTCGGAGTACAACCTCCGCCGTCGGACAGCAGCCTGAGAGACCCTTTTGGGGGCCCTGAGATGGCACTCTGTGTGTGTGGGGGAGTTCTTGCACCTGCAGAAGCAGCACGCTGGGTCTTGGGTGCTGGAGAAGGATCCCAAGAGTCAGGCAGGGGGATCAGGGTGGGCTCTGTCCCCCTCCCCAAGGGGGGAGTGTTCTGGACCACAGAGTGCCCGTGTAAAAGGGCAGGGGTCCCCAAACCAGGTTGGGGGGAGATGAAGCCCAAGAACGCCCCACCCCTCCTGGCCCAGTGGATGAGGCCAAGCTCTGTAGGGTGGCGTTTTCCGCTCAGCGGAAGTCCCACCTGCTGTGCCCCTGTTGACTTCCTTGCTTACCCCCACGAGGCTGCCTTCTCCTGGCTCAAGCCGGGGGTCCACTCCAGACCAGCAGTGGGTCTCCAGGCCCCCCGCCAGGGACCATCTGCCTGCTAAGCAGATGCTCTCCCCCTAAGCCACGACCCTTTATCCGTCCGCTCCCAATCCGTGATGGCTTCCAGGACAGTGGCCACAAACAACCCAGAAACGGCCGGGTTGAGAGTAGGTTTGGGGCGGTCCTGGCCCTCCGAGCCCTTCTGCTGCCACTTCCTTCCCACTTGGCCCCTTCAGTTCTAAAAGGCAGATGGGGTGGCCTCTCTTGCCTGGGAGCGGAACCGAGTCTGTCCGTGCCCCTCTGGGGGTGGGGAGTGAGGCCCCCCCCCCCGGGCTGGAGGCCTCTGCAGCAGAGCTCTTGGCCTTCCGTTGCCAAGTGTGAAGGGGGGCTGGGGGGCCCCCAGTAGACGAGTCCACTTTTCAGACCCGCATGGCCCTCCCATCCCATGATGGGAAAGAGCCGGAGGCCCCCCTTGCGGGTGGGGGGCTGCTTTTTTAGGCCAGGGGCCGAATCCGGGCATCTGTCGCATGTGCTCATCCGTTCGCCTTCCTTTCTTGTCTCCTCTCAGCATTTGTTCGGGGAGGACGTCTCGGGCCAGGCCCTGCCGGGGGCTCCTTCCCAGTGCTGTAAGTCAGCCCTTTGTGCTTCTCCTTTGCCGTCTTTGATGCTCCCTGCAGGTGGGGGGCTGGGGCCTCTGGAGGGTCAGGCCTGATGCCAGGGGGGCAGAATCGGGCGGGGGAGGGGGCAGATAGAAAGTTGCCGGACCTCGCCCCCCCCCCCTCCAGGGGGTTCTCAGAGGACTTCGGCCGCTGTGCTTGATGCCCCTTTCCCCGGAGCTCCTACATCTCCGGCCCACCAAGTGCCGGCTGCCATTGGCATGGGCGGAGGGAGTTGGGCCCCCTTGCCAGGCGTCTCTGTGCAGGGCCAGTGCACAGCTCTTGGGTGGGAAGGGGAGGGGAGGGGTGGGCACCAGGGCGGGGGGTCCTGGCAGTTGACTCAGCATATCTTCCTGATGGTGCAGTTGAACATCCTGGGCTTGGAATTGGGTTGACTCTGTGCATGTGTGTGGGCATGTGGGCATGCGCATGCCCTTTTCTCTGCTCTTCAGCCTTCTTTGGAAACTTCCCAGGACTCTCAAGTCACTGCGATGGGCGGTGGGGGGGGGGCTGTTGTCCTGCAGTGCAGCCTAGGGAGAGCAGGGGGATTGGGGCCAGTTCCAGGGCTGGAGGGACTCTCCTCTTTGGGCTGAAACCCTGTTTGGGGTGGGGGGCTGGCCCTGCAGGCAGCATCCTTATTAGGTGTGGCTGGTGGGGAAGCACAGGGTGTCCTGGTCTACGTTCATCCTTGAGTTGCCTTTCTCGGGGGGTGGGGGGTGGGGGCTGCTGGACCCTCTGCAAGTTTGATTCTGAAGGCTTTTCCCTGCCCCTTTCTCCGTGGAGTTGGCGGGAAAGTCCATTGGCTGCCTTTCCTTCCAGGCCTCTTGGGACGTGGGGGAGAAGAGACCAAAAGTTGTCATTCCCGGAGTTAGGCCAGCTCAGCCTGGGGGGCTGGAGGTGGGGGGCGTCTGTCTCCCAGATGGTTTGGCCCTTTCCCCTGTGGGGCTGTGGGGGAGAGGAGGCACTGGCATCGCAGATGCCGGAGTAAAGGAGGATTGTCCCTCTGGTGGGGGAAGAAACAGAGCAGGGTGGTCCCCACCATGGGGCAGGGCTGTGTTGAGATGGAGTCTCCCCTTCGGCGGCCCATCCCTGTAGGCGGTCAGCTCTTTGACCGCAGCCAGGATTTTTCTTTATGCCAGGGGTCAAGCCAAAATTCTCCCATGAGTCTCTGCTAAAATATGTATTTAAAATCAATCTAATTGCACTTGAAATGTAAAAATAGGAAAGGATCACGGCACACTAAATCCTTGTGTATGGGAGTGAAATCAGAGACAGAGAGGTTCCCACCCGCCCCCTGATCCTGGTGTTTCTCCAGAGGAGAGGAGGTGCTGCGTTTGAGACTCTCGCCCAAGTGCCTCCAGAAAGATTAGATGTTTTCATGCAACCCACCACTGAGGCACTCGGGGGCGGGGGGGGGGGGATAGGGTGTGGCTGTCTTTTGTGTGTGTTCCTGCTGCCAAGCTGCTTCAGCCTTGCGGGCCCCTCTGAATTCAGGACCCCCAGAACGTCCCCCGGTTGACAGCCTCACTCAGGACTCACAGGCGGTGCCGTTCTTGTCTCGTCTCATCTACTTGAAACAGGCTGATTTGCGTGACACTCAGATGATGCTATCAAAAGCGATTAATTCATCTCCTTGGCTGCGTGATGGAAGCAGGGCTGAGCACAGAATCAACTTTCCCACAGCAGCGTTGCCAGCCGGGGATCTTCTCCTTCTTCACACAGCAAGATTTATTTCTGGGCATCCATCCATCGTTTCAGGCATTCTCTTGCCACGTTTCCTGCAGAAAGAACGGGTGGAGGTGGTGAAAGTGGCTCCTCATGCCAGGAAGGGTCGCGGGGGGCCAAGTCCCACTTAAAACGTAGTGGCAGAGGGAACAGTCCCCCCCCCCCGTGCATGCTCATGAAATGCGCCCCTGCACTGGCTCCAGCATGACAGCCCTTGCATGAAGAAGCTCTGTTGGGAATGGCAGTTTTCATCAGAGGGAGAGGAAGGAGGGGGTGCTGGTGAGAGCCTCCCTGGTCTTCCTTCCTTCCTTCCTTCCTTCCTTCCTTCCTTCCTTCCTTCCTTCCTTCCTTCCTTCCTTCCTTCCTTCCTTCCTTCCTTCCTTCCTTCCTTCCTTCCTTCCTTCCTTCCTTCCTTCCTTCCTTCCTTCCTTCCTTCCTTCCTTCCTTCCTTCCTTGCTTCCTAAGGCGGGGGGTGTTTTGTGAGGTGGAGGCAACCGTCTTTCTGGGCCTTTCTTCACTTGGCTATCTGAGGAAGCTTCCTTCCTTCCTTCCTTCCTTCCTTCCTTCCTTCCTTCCTTCCTTCCTTCCTTCCTTCCTTCCTTCCTTCCTTCCTTCCTTCCTTCCTTCCTTCCTTCCTTCTGAAGGCGGGGGGTGTTTTGTGAGGTGGAGGCAACCGTCTTTCTGGGCCTTTCTTCACTTGGCTATCTGAGGAAGCTTTACAAATAGATAAGAGAGAAGGGAAGTGAAAGGCAAGGGAGAAAGAGAAAGATACACCCAACTGAATGCAGAATTCCAGAGAAAAGCTAGAAGAGATAAGAATGCCTTCTTAAATGAACAGTGCAAACAAATAGAAGAAAACAATAGAACGGGGAGGACCAGAGATATTTTCAAGAAAATTGGAGATGGGAAGAGAACGTTTCATGCAAAGATGGGTATGATAAGGGACCAAGATGGTAGGGACCTCACAGAAGCAGAAGAGATTTTAAAAAGGTGGCAAAATTATACAGAACAACTATACAAGAGCGAGCTTAACATCCCTGATAACCACAATGGGGTACTTACTGACCTGGAGCCAGACATCCTGGAATGTGAAGTCAAATGGGCCTTAGGAAGTCTGAGCAACAATAAAGCTAGTGGTGGTGACAGCATTCCAGTTGAACTATTCAAAATCTTAAAAGACGATGCAGTAAAAGTGCTACACTCAATATGCCAGCAAGTACTCTTTAAGTATTTGAAAGGTTGTCACTTGGAGGAGGGCAGGATGCTGTTTCTGCTGGCTGCAGAGGAGAGGACACACAGTAATGGGTTTAAACTTCAAGTACAACGATATAGGCTAGATATCAGGAAAAAGTTTTTCACAGTCAGAGTAGTTCAGCAGTGGAATAGGCTGCCTAAGGAGGTGGTGAGCTCCCCCTCACTGGAAGTCTTCAAGCAAAGGTTGGATACACACTTTTCTTGGATGCTTTAGGATGCTTAGGGCTAATCCTGCGTTGAGCAGGGGGTTGGACTAGATGGCCTGTATGGCCCCTTCCAACTCTATGATTCTATGATTCAAATTTGGAAAACTCAACAATGGCCACAGGATTGGAAAAGGTCAGTTTACATTCCAATCCCAAAGAAGGGCAATGCCAAAGAATGTTCAAACTACCGCACTATTGCACTCATTTCTCATGCTAGCAAAATTATGCTCAAAAATCCTACAAGCTAGGCTCCAGCAATATGTGGACCGAGAACTTCCAGAAGTACAGGCAGGATTTCGAAGAGGCAGAGGAACTAGAGATCAAATTGCCACCATACGCTGGATCATGGAGAAAGCTAGGGAGTTCCAGAAGAACATCTATTTCTGCTTCATTGACTATGCTGAAGCCTTTGATTGTGTGGAGCACAACAAATTGTGGCAAGTTCTTAAAGAGATGGGAATACCAGAGCATCTTATTTGTCTCTTGAGAAACTTATATGCAGGTCAAGAAGCAACAGTGAGAACTGAACATGGAATCACTGATTGGTTCAAAATTTAGAAAGGAGTTTGGCAAGGCTGTATACTGTCGCCTTGCCTATTTAACTTGTATGCAGAGCACATTATGAGAAAGGCGGGGATAGAGGAGTCACAAATTGGGATCAATATTGCAGGGAGATATATCAACAACCTCAGATATGCAGATGATACCACTCTAATGGCAGAAAGTGAAGAGGAACTAAAGAGCCTGTTGATGCGGGTGAAGGAGGAGAGTGCAAAAGTTGGCTTGAAACTCAACATCAAGAAAATGAAGATCATGGCATCCGGCCCTCTCAATTCCTGGCAAATAGATGGGAAGAAATGGAGATTGTGACAGATTTTATTTTTCTGGGCTCCAAGATCACTGCAGATGGGGACTGCAGCAAAGAAATTAAAAGACGCTTACTCCTGGGGAGGAAAGCTATGGCAAATCTAGACAGCATCCTAAAAAGCAGAGACATCACCCTGCCAACAAAAGTGCATTTAGTCCTGTAGTCAAGGCTATGGTATTCCCAATTGCAATGTATGGCTGCGAAAGTTGGACCATAAGGAAGGCCGAGCGTCAAAGAATTGAGGCTTTTGAACTCTGATGCTGGAGAAGACTCTTGCGAGTCCCTTGGATTGCAAGGTGAACAAACCGGTCAGTCCTAGAGGAGATCAGCCCTGACTGTTCTTTAGAAGGCCAGATCCTGAAGATGAAACTCAAATACTTTGGCCACCTCATGAGAAGGAAGGACTCCCTGGAGAAGAGCCTAATGCTGGGAGCGATTGAGGGCAGAAGAAGAAGGGGACGACAGAGAATGAGGTGGCTGGATGGAGTCACTGAAGCAGTCGGTGCAAACTTAAATGGACTCCGGGGAATGGTAGAGGACAGGAAGGCCTGGAGGATCATTGTCCATGGGGTCGTGATGGGTCAGACACGACTTCGCACCTAACAACAACAACATATCTTGCTCTGCCTGTCTCTCCCAACGGGACTCGGGACAGCTAAGAGCATGTAAAATACACCAACACACTGCAGACAGTTAAAAATCTGACCCCCTTAAAACTGGTCCCCCACCGAGCGTCTGGGAGGTGGGACTGGGGAGGACGCAGCGGAAGTAGACCAGCTGCCTGGCGGACCACCTTCTCCCAAAGGCCCCCTGGAAAAGAGCAGCCATGTGTGTCTCGTGGAGCCTAGGGAGGGCTCTCAGGCACGCTCCTTGTTGGGCAGCTGGCTCCACCTGAAGGGGGTCCCTACCAAGAAGGCCCCGCCCCCCTGTAGACCCAAGGCAGGCAGTTTGTGGACCAGGGGTCTCCAATAAATGCTGAGGTTGGAGAAGATTGGGGAGGGGGGGGATCGTGCAGGGAGAGGTGGTCTCAAAGGTATGAGGCTCCCAGGCGCTTTAGGCTTTTAAAGCTCCAACACTTTTGGTTGGCACTCATTGGGGGCCAGTGCAGGGGCCGTGGGAGAGGGGTTAGATGCGCTGCCAGCCCTCTGGCGGCTTTCAAAGCATCTTCAAAGGCAGCCCTCCGTAGTCTCAACTCCAGACGAGTGCTGAGTGAGTCGCCACGGCAAGGGCCCCGGAGGCAGATGGCGAGCCAGTGGCCAGGTCCGGCGTAGGTGGTCGGAGGCAGTCTTTGTCTCCAAGGGAGAGTGAAGAATCGAGCGAGACTCCCAAATTCCTGACGACAGGCAGGCCCCGTCATGGGTGGGTAGAGGTGGCCAGAGCCTGCAGTTTGGGCTTCCCCAGTCCCTGGATTTCTGTCTGGGGTAGGTTTAGCCTGGGAAGGGGGGGGGGGGTGTTGCAGCCTGTGGGGGGATGGAAGGCTTCCTGCTCCCCTCTCAGTCATGGGCCCCTCCCCCTGGTGTCTCACAGGCAGCCCTTTGGAAATGTGGCGTGTGGGACCATCTGTGGCAGCAGGAGGCTGGGAGAGTTTGGGCAGCCTTGGGTTGGTTGGTGGCAGACTTCTCTGCCATGCAAAAGCCCACGTAGGTGGCCAAGGGGAGCCCTCTAGCCGTCCCTCTCCCTTTCTGAGGAATCACCCAGGCAAGGAATGCTGACTCCAAGCCATATTTTGGGGTGGGGGGGTGGGGGGCACAGAGCAATCACACCAGGCCTGCTTTTGCAGTCCTGGCTGGGAGGTGCCTTCGTTGGGCTGGCTGTCGGAGCCCCTCCGTGTCCGGGCAGGCAGGGCTTTTGGCCACGCTTGCTCTGGACACCCTCGGGCTCCGGTCTCCTCTGTGCTGAGTCATTCTTCCTGCACCGTTCAGCCGTCAGCCACGACACAACACGCAGGGTCTCAGCGCAGATCGGAAGTGGAGGTGGGGGCGGGCAGCCAAGTGGGGTGGTCCTGTCTTCTGGAGTGCTGTTTCCTTGATGTTCGCCGGCCCCCTCCTTTGCTGTCCTCAGCCATTGTTACCCGCTCTCTGCACTGCACTCTGCCATGTCTTAGATAGTTTTTGTGTTGCTTTGTATGACTTATGCTGCCTCATTAAATTGTTTTCAGAATTCTGTAATCTGCCTTGACAAAGAGAACTATTATCCTATCCTGTGGGAACAACTGAAAAGGAAAAGCAGGGGGTCTCTTCCACCAGATCTATGGCTGCCCCCAGAGGCTGTTGTCCTTCTCTGCCTTATGAGATGACCAGAGTCCCTGGGAAAGGCTGCCAAGACGAAGCCCCCCCCCCACCCGGATGGATGCCTCCTGCAAGTAAGCCCCCCCCAGGGGGGGCTTCCAGCCTGTTGCCAGGCCCAGGCAGGGCTGTGCAGGAGGGGCTGTTTTTGGTGGTCGTTAATTCAGAGCTTAGCCGTAAGTCAGAACCTGCCCGAGAGCCCTGGAGACACGTGGCCTGCCTTGCATCACAGGGAGGGAAGTAAATAAAAATCAGAAATAACCCAGCGGGTGGGAGGCGGCTGGGCTTGCATTTGGGGGGGGGGGCTCAGCTTGCGTGTTAATGACCTGCTATCAGAATGCGCATCCCTAAGGGACTTAAGGGTGAGAGAGGCCCAGCTGGAGGAGGGAGGGGGTCAGGTGGCTGCCAGGCACTCACCTGTGGGGTGGGGGGGCTGGGGCTGGGGCTGGCAGGTGCCTAGCTGTGTGTGTGATGCGGAGCTCCATCGGCCACCAATGCAGCTGCTGGAGGGCAGGTCAGATCCGGCTCCCCTGCCCGTGCTCGTGCATACCGTCATGCTAACGTTGAATGGATGTGCTTAAAGGATGACGCATACAGTATACCTGTCAAAGATGTGGTGTCCATCAGACGCTGGGTGAAAGTGTCAATCGTAATGTTTTTGTCAATTGTAATGCTCTGTCACCTGCTGGGCAGCTGGGGGGGGGGGCTCTCCAGGAGGTAAGTTGCAAGGGGATATTATGGTAAAGAGAGGAGACACACGCCCGGTGTTTTCAAATGCAGCTCACTGTTTTTCTGTACCTCTTCCATTTCTCTCCCCCCCCTCCCCACTTCCGTTTATTGCACGCAGGCACCTGGAATTATTTCGGATGGGGAGATGAGCAGAGTAGGTAACACCACAACGGCCCCTCACGGGTGGTGCAGTTCCACGGGGGCTTCCCCATGCTCCAGCCTGAGATAACGGGGAAATTCATGCGTGGAGAGCTGTGTGCTAGATAGTTCCGTGTTTTGCTGCTCGCTCTGTGTGTGGGTGTGGGTGTTTCTTCTCTGCTACGTGGAGGTTTGCTGCTTCCTATGACATGGCACATCAGTGAAGTGTCCCTTGAAAACTTCATGTCTCTTCTGTGGCGCCTCTTGGCACCTCTTGTGTGGGGCTGAGGTTAGAGTGGCTGAACCGGGGTTCAGGGGGGACCTGTGTTCAAATTCCACTCTGCCCCTCGCTTAACCTCGCTTGCCTGACAGGGTCAGGGGTGTGAGGATAAAATGTGCAAGGGAGAGGCACGTCACACACCTCAGCACTCCACGGAGGAAGGGTGGGAGAGAGCAAGCCCCTCTAGGGTGGCCATGTCCCCCTCGCCAGGGAGAAAGCCTTTGGTTGGGAGTTCAGGAAGTAGAAGCAGCACTGGAGGAATGTCACGGTCCCCCTGGCAGTGCCAGATTGGTCCTGACCCAGTTCCATCGGGGCCCTCAGCTCTTCAGGAGCTCATGCCACACCAGACTGGGGCCAGGCCTGGAAAGGCCAGGGATCCCCCGTTGAGTCACCCTGGCTGACCTTCATGTCCTTTGGGGACAGTCAGCCAAGTGGTTCGTCCCCCGCAGCCCCTCGATCATCTTGGGCAGCAGAAGCGGCTGTGCTGTCCCCTCTGGCAGGCTCTCCGATTTCCTCCCGTCAGGCCTGGGCAGGATTCCCTTCATGGCTGCCGAGGCTGGTGGTAGTCCTGGGGGGGTGGGGTGGGGGGCGGCAGCAGGGCCCGGGAGGAGGCCTGGCCAGGAACCCGCTTCTCGCTTGGAGCTCCGTTGGCATTGCTTCATGCTGCTTCTCTTGTTCCACAAAGTTGACGGAGCACATTTGCCGTGCTGTGGGCGCTCCCACTCATCGCACCGTGGCATTCAGTGGCCCAGATTTCAGGAGGGAGCGGTGGCTTTCCGCAGGCTACTGGGGGAGTGATGAAATGCTCGCTCTCCTTCTGAGTTTGAAGGAAGGCAGCTTTGACTGGCGCTGGCGACTCGCGATGGGTGGCCGATCAGAGCCCGCTCCTGCTGTCCCCGTCAGCCCCGTCTTTGCCCAAAGCGGCATCTTCCGCTCCACGCCCCTTGGCTGTCCCGTGGCCGGGCCGTTGTCGGCTCCAGTCTAGCTCAGAAGGATTTGTTTTTTCAAGAAAACTCCCCCTCGTTACCTAACCTTCTAATTATCCCCTGAAACGTGTGTCTGGAGCTAAGCAGGGGCGTCATCCACAGTCCTGTCACATCTGCTCCTGTCAGGCTGGTCCTGGCAGCATCCTGGGGCGGGTGAACTGCTGCTGCTGGCACAGGAACGCCTCCGCTGGGCTCCTTGCAGACCCCCAGCCCCCTTCCCGATGCCCCCACCGATGCCTGTTGTGGATGGGTCCGGGCACTTCTCTGCCCCAGAGCCTGGGGGTGTCCGAGGAGTGAGCTGCTGGCTACAGGGGGGAGCCTGGCTTGTTCTCTGACCCTCCACGGAATTCCCTTGCAGCTTTGTGGCCGGCCTCTGCCGCCTTCTGTCCTCATTCCCGCCTCTCGCTGTTCCAGAGCGGATGGCTGTAATCGCTAGGAGTCAGCATGGCTTTCTTAGGAACAAGTCATGGCGGACTAACCTCATCTCTTTTTTGGAGAAAGGGACTCCCTTGCTAGATCAGGGGAATGCTGTGGACATAGTTTACCTTGACTTCAGTAAGGCTTTTGATCAGGTTCCACAGGAAATTCTTACTGACAAGTTGGTAAAATGTGGTCAGGATCCTATTACTGTCAGGTGAATAGAGAACGGGTTGACAGATCGCACCCAAAGGGTGCCTGGAAATGGTTCGTCATCTTCTTGGAGAGGAGTGATGAGTGGAGAGCCTCAGGGATCTGTCCTGAACTCTGTGTTGTTCATCATATTCTTAAATGATTTGGATGAAGGAATGGAGGGGCTGCTTATTAAATTTGCAGGTGACACTAAACTGGGAGGGGTAGCAAACACAGCAGAAGACAGAATCAGGATACAAGGTGATCTTGAAAACTGGGCTAAAATTAATGAAATGAATTTAAGTAGTGATAAATGTAAAGTTCTTCATTTAGGTAGGAAAAATCAAATGCATCACACAAATGCATCACTATGGGATGGGTGAGACTCATATTGGCAGCAGTACGCATGAAAAGAATCTGGGGTCTTAGTAGGCCATGCACTGAACGTGAGTCAACAGTGTGACTCAGTGGCTAAAAAGGCGAATGGGATTTTGGGCTGTATTAAAAGAAGTGTAGTATTCAGATAACATGAGGTAATGTTACCGCTTTGCTCTGGTTAGGCTTCACTGTGTTCAGTTTTGGGCACCACAACTGAAGAAAGATGTAGAGAAACTGGAGCGTGTCCAGAGGAGGGCTACATAGTTCGCGAGAAGTTTGGAGACCAAGTTGTAGGAGGAAAGGTTGAGGGAGCTTGTTCTGTTTAGCCTGGAGAGAAGGCAACCAAGAGGGGGTATGAAAACCATCTTCAAATACTTGAAGGGTCGTCATAGAGAAAATGGAGCAGAGTTGTTTTCTGTTGCCCCAAAGGGTCGGACCAGAAACCAGTGGGTTGAGTTTAATTCAAAAGAATTTTCGGCTAAACATCAGGAAGAAGTTCCTTACAGTTAGAGCGGTTCCTCAGTGGAACAGGCTTCCTTGGGAGGTGGTGAGTTCTTTAGAAATTTTTGAGCAGAAGCTGGATAGTCATCTGATAGAACAGCTGATTTTCTGAATGTAGCCAGGTGAGTGGATGGGCAGGAAGGGATGTGCCAGGGTTTGTCTCTTGTGGCCCTTCCTTAGAATCATAGAATCATGGAATCATAGAGTTGGAAGGGGCCATACAGGCCATCTAGTCCAACCCACTGCTCAACGCAGGATCAGCCCAAAGCATCCTAAAGCAGTGGTCCCCAACCTTTTTATCACCGGG
Organism: Paroedura picta; assembly: GCF_049243985.1. NCBI lineage: Eukaryota > Metazoa > Chordata > Lepidosauria > Squamata > Gekkonidae > Paroedura > Paroedura picta. Next base: position 5,176,674 of record NC_135375.1, read on the forward strand.
GACCACTCAACGCTTGACAATTTTACTGAGGCCCAGTGTGTGTGTGTGTGTGTGGGGGGGGGTAGTTTATTCCCAACCACTGCCCTAGCACTCTCTGATCGCTATGGTAATGTTTAAACCTCCCTTCAAAATAAGATACAGACACGCCACAACAATGAACATAAGGAACATTTTATTTTCGTGGAAACTTTAACTCATGACAATGACAAATCAATGGGAACCCTGAGCTGGTTTCTCTGCAATGAGAGTGATGGGAGACAAGGACACCCAAAGTGTGTTGTAAAGGGCCGGGGGGGGGGAAGGCGTCCTTCGCGGCCCACCTCCAATTAGTCGATGGACCACATGTGGTCCGCAGCCCACAGGTTGGGGATCGCTATCCTAAAGCATACCCAGGGAATTGCTAATTGCCGCTGTGGGATGGTAGGTGGATTCCCTCCTGGCCGGGCTGCATTCTGGAGATTTTTGGTGGAAGGGGTGATTACTTGGGGCATGAAATTGGGGACACTGTGAGAGGGCAGGTAGTTGTGAGTCCCTGCATAGTGCAGAGGGTTGGACTAGATGACCCTGGAGGTCCCTTCCAACCCTGTAATTCTGTGACTCTTGGAGGCAGATTTCTTACCTAGTGCTGTTGCAACCTGTGAGTTCCATGTCCTCTTGGCTGTGTGCATGAATGCCACGTTACCTCGTGCAGCGGAGCATGGCCCTTTTCCCTCCCCAAGGCTTTTCCCTTGACCCCCTCCCCCCGTGCAGGCCTTACTGGCTTCTCCATGTGGTGTGCCTGAAACTCTTTGTCCCTAACCGAGCCCTGGGCGTTAGGTCTATCCTGGCCTCATGTGCCATCTTCTGTCGTATCGGGGAGCTTTTGAATGCTGGGCTAAGCCCAAGCTGTGCTGCTGAGATGCTTGAGTGGTTCCTTTTCGGGAAGGACAAGGAGTGCTGAGTGGCTTCGCTCCTTTGCTCTGCGAGGAGGAAGGGTCAGTGCTGGAGCTTCACGTGGAGAAGGGCTGGAGCATCTCCTGCGCTGCTTTGGGGAGCGGCTCTCAGTCTCCGTGACCCAGAGGGGAGCAAGACTGAGCAGCCCTCTTTGGGCACAGCCTCAGTCTAGCGCAAACCTCCCCTCGGCAGAAGCTGATGCTGGAATAAAATGCCGCTCTCTGGGAGAGGCGTGCAGTCGCCTGGCTCAGCAGCAGAGTCTGGAGGGAGGGGGAGAGGAGAGCCAAGCATGGCCTGAAGAGGGGGGGGGGCTTGGCCTTGCTGTCCCCTAGTGACTTCCTTCATGGGGGGGGGTCCTGTGCTGAGGGCTGGCCCAAGTTGCCTTGCTTTCCCTTCTCCATGCTCAGCCCCCCAGGTAGCCCATGTTCTCCCGGGCAAGGGTGCCCTCCTGGGGGAGCAGGTGAGGATCTTGTTCCTTTTCAGGTGGGCTGGGTCCCTCCTGGAAGGGGCTGCTCTTGTCTTGATTTATCTTCCTTGGAGAGCTCAGGAGAACTGCTGTGTCTGAGCCCCGAGCTTCCAGCTGGAGAACCTTTTCTCTTTGCCTGCTGGATGGGAGCGGGGGAGGGGGCCCTGTTTTTAGCACAGACAATCCGAAAAGTTGAAAGGCTCTCAGCTGGGGTGCCTAATTGGGGGTGGGGGTACAGATTGAAAGTCTTCTGTCTTTAGTTCATTGGGATGCATGGTTGACATTTGCATTATTTTGGGGAGAGACGGGAAGAATGGCTCTCCTGGCCCAGAGCAAATCAGATTCTGGTTTCAGGGGTGCCAAAGGGAAGGAAGGGAGAGGCTGCCCGGTGGCCCGTGGCCCTTGGTCAGCAGCCTCCCAGCTGGAGCCGGTTTCCTTCGAAGAGCGCTTTGGCTTCATTGCTCTCCTTTGGTGTGCCTTTTTGAGCTGAGCGGCTGAGCAGTGACCACTGCCTTGTCATGATCGCTGTTTCCCCCTCAGCTGCCGTCCCAGGAACCCTGTTTCTCCTGCTGGGCAGGGCCGTGGGCCAGAAAGGAGCTGTTGTTGCTTCTTGGATGGTTTTTGCTTCCTTTCTCTGTCCTACCGGGGAGGGTTGGAGCCCCCTTTCAGCTGCAGGGCTTGGCAGGATCCTTTCCCTCCCCTTCCTGACTGGCCCTCGGCTGAAATGGACTCCAGCAGGGCCTTGTGGGTGCTTTTATTATTCCGTCTGGGCTCTCCGACCTTCCCTGGAAGCTTCCTCCCTGCCCTTGAAATGGAAGAAGGAGGTCGAGGCCCTCTGGGATGGGGAGCCGGGGGGGGGGGGGCTGCTGGCCCCCTTCCTTTTCTGTGCCCTCCGTTGAGCCCTGCTTTCCCCTTCCCCGCCTCTCCTGCTTCCCGTGTCCAGAGCGATGCCAGTCTTCCTCGGGCAGCCCTGTAGGCAGAGAGTTCCTGAAGTGGGAGGGTGCGTCCTTCTTTGTTGAAACCTGCCAGACCCCTCCGAGGGAGGTGGAGCCAGGTGTCCTGGGGGCCTGGAGGCGTCTGTGGGGCGGAGGCCTCCTGGTGCGCTGGGGGGCCTTGGAGCGGAGGGCGGTGCTGAGGCTTCTTCTGTCTTGTAGCCTCCGAGGACCACGACAGCGCCGTGGAGGACCGGGACAGCGACTACCGCAGTGAAACCAGCAGCAGCATGCCCCCGCCATACCACACCACCTCCCAGCCCAACGCCTCCGTGCACCAGTTCCCCCGGGCCGCTCGTCTGCAGCAGCAAGGCGTCTCCCGGGAGGCTGGCCTGGAGCACGCGGCCATCAGGTGGGTCCTCCCGTGGGAAGCAGGGGCCCCCCGTTGCTTTCTGATTCTTTCTGCTGTCCTGGTCGGGGATCACCTGATGGTCCCCCGGCAGGTTTGCTGGTTTGTCTGTTTCAAAAGTTTTAGTTTCTCTTCCGCTCCAAGTTGGAATCCCAAATGCAGCAATCGATCCAAAGCAATACAACGAGCTTTTAAAAAATGCGTATTGTAAAAATAATTTGGAACAACGATTGTGGTTGCTTCATAGACGGGATTAGTACCTTCGCGTGAGCACAAGGTTGCTCTCCTGGTGCAGGGAACTCCTCAGGGTGTGGCATCCCGGGAGGGGACGGGTCAGCAGCGACTGCCTCCCTGGTTGGAGCAGAGCCTTTGCCCCTCACCCGCCTCTCCTGAGCAGCGTCCTGCCCACCAACCAGGTCTGCGTCCTCCCCAGAGCTGTGCAGACCCCCCCCCCCCCGCCCCAGGAACCGGCCTCTGTCCCACTAGGGCCGCTTCTCCCATTCACAGCTCTGCTTGGGGACCAGCAGCCTCTGGTGTGCAGCGGGCGCAGGGTCAGAGGTGCCACCCATTCTGCCCCCTTGGCGGAGTTCTGGCTGCTGTGCCTTGACCGAGAACCGAAGGGCAGCCCCACCTAGAATGCACAGCGGTAGCCAAACGTTCCTCTTACAGGAACCGGAAAAGCTGCCGCCTTCTCACGAGGCCGGCCCGATGCAAAGGAGACTGTGAACCCGCAGAGTCTCTGGCGTCCCTCTGGCCCCGCATAGCGGAGAGACTGGGAAGGCCTGCTCTGGTTGCAAGCCTTGTCCAGAGACGCCTGCAGCTGGCTCTGCCCTGTCTGCCCCCATGCTTGGTCACCCCCCAGGTCCTTTGGGCAGGCTGTCCTCGGGGGGGGGGGGCATTTTCCTTCTGGAACGCCGAGTGAGTAATCCTCTCTCCCCCCCTCCCTTTTCCTGCCTCTTTGTTGCCTTTCCTTTGAAGAAGATACGCTAGCTTAGACTCCGCACGGAGTGGCCCATCTGACCTGGAGTCTGCCTCAGAGTCCAGTTGCACGACCAGCCGCCGGTTGTCGCTAGGAGGCTGCCACTCTCTGGAGGGGTCGGAGAGGTGGGTGGAGCTCTGCGCAGCCCCTGTGGCCGTGCCCTGCGGTGGCCTGGCCTGGGGAGCGGCTTCCGGTGCTTGCATGCCTTTGTGGAGCAGGGGGACGCTCTGGTGTGGCTTTTCCTGCTTCAGGTGGCTTCCTCTCTCAGCAAAAAGAAAGGCCAACCTCTCCCGTTGGCCCTATAAAGCGGAAAGAGATTAGAACCCTGAGCTTTTCTCCCGACTAAAGCGGCACATCCCAGAAAGCCTTGCAGGATCCCAGTGTTGATAGCCTGAGAATGGTGGGTCTGTCGTGCTCCCAGCAGGGAGTGGGGCTTGCCTGTAGGCTGCTTTGCAAAGGTCGATTCCTGCCCCTGGGAATGGGCCCCACATGTGACCACACTCGATGCATCTGGGTGGGCCGCTGGATTGGTCCGCAGCCGCAGAGCAGGGCTGGCGTGCAGACCGGCCCCTTCAAGACCGGCCGAGTTTAAGGCAAAGGGCAAGCTCTCTGGGCTGTGCTGGGCAGTTCGTGTTCCAGTCCTCTGCTTGCACTAGACGAGTGTCACGGGCACAGAGTGAGGATCCATTAGCAGCTTGTTCCAGCATATTCTAATGGTCTCCTGTGCATGTAAGGATTTTGGCACATACCTCACTTAGGATCCTCAATATACTTAGCAGGCCAGACACACCCCGTTCCTTGGCTGTGAAGCTGCCCTGCTGCCCTAGACGTCCTGCATCGCAAGGGCACTTTAAGACACCATAGTTATGGATTGATTGATTGATTGGATCTATTTATTTATTTATTGGATTTATATACCGCTGATCCCAATTGTGTCCACTTGAAGAAGAAGAAGAGTTGGTTTTTATACCCCTCTTTTCACTGCCCAAAGGAGTCTCAAAGCAACTTACAGTCACTTTCCCTTTCCTCTCCCCACAACAGACACCCTGCGAGGTGGGTGAGGCTGAGAGAAACTGCTCTGTGAGAACAACACTATGAGGGCTACGAGTAGCCTAAGAGCACTCAGCTGGCTGCACGTGAGGAGCAGGGAATCAAACCTGGCGCTCCAGATTAGAAGTCCGTGTTCCAAGCTGGCTCTGCCTCCTGATGCTTCATGCTAAATAATAACTGTAAGGCTGTAAAACAACCTTCCGGCTCGGGAGTGCTTGAAAGGCCAGCCAGGTTGCACAGGGCATAAGCTTCCACGAACCCAGGCCTTCCTTGTCAGGTGTGGCCAAGTGAGTTTTGACTCACAGAATCAAGTCACTCTGTTGCTGCTGGGCTTGACTGTGCTCAGGCAACCTGCTTGGAACTCTGGGGTCGCGGGGGGGGGGGCGCTCTGTGGTATTTCATGCTTGCTTGTTTGTTGGACTGTAACTCCGAATTCGTCATGATAGCATGCTCTGTCACAAATAAGGTGCTGAAGCTCCCCCCCACCCCCACCCCCACCCCCACACACTTCCCCCTCTTTTTTTCTTCTTTGCCCTCCTCCTGTTCTTGTCTCCCCCACAGCCGAGGATCTTTAGCCAGCCCTGGAAGAGTCAGGATCATCCCGTCTGATTATGAACTTGGGCAAGATGACAACTATGAGGATTTGGGCAAGCGGCTGATAGAAGACTTCCTAGAAAAGAGCCAGAGGAGCCAGAGAGGTTGGCAGGAACTGGAGGCCCACAAAAGCCCCCCACGCTCCACAAGGGAGAGCACGAAGGGCCACCACGGAAGGCCACGGCCTTTGCGGAGAGCTCGGCCAGGCACGGGAGCGCCAGATGTCCCTTGCTATCCAGAGGAGTACGACACCATAGACAGGAGGAGAAAAAAGAAACGGCGACTCAAACCCTGTGAAGAGTGGGAATTGTCAAGGCTGCGGAACGAAGGTCTGAGACTTGCCCATGAGGTGGGGAGTTCTTTGGACACCCCTGAAACTGGGTCTGAGCCTGATGTTTTTCTAGAGTACAGCGAGATGGAAAAGTGTAGCAACAGTCCCGTGGAAAGGGCAGACCCGTTACCCGTATATCCGGTCCTGCGCCCATACAAGAACGGGCTCCTGGTTAAGAGTGGGAGGCTGTTCAGCCGCAGACCTCCGTCTCTTGACTCTGGCTCCGCTCCCTGTGGCCGTGAGGACGGGGTGCTCCCAGCACAGCCCACTGACGGCTTCGTGCCGTTGGGCGCTGTTGAGGAATTTGATAGCAGCGCATCGGATGAGTTGCAGGACTCTCCTGTTTCTGATGACGATGACGTGGAAGAACTGGCCGTGCTTTCCCAAGCGTGGTGCAAGTCAACTCTGGGCCACCTGGAGGAATTCCCTGAGAACCAGAATGGGGTTGCGGGAGCCTTACTGCCAAAGGACCACAAGCCTCCGAGAGCCAGGGAGGGGAAACGCGGCCTCCTTAAGGAAGACTTGGCCCTCTCTCCAGTGGAAGAGCCATCCGAGGAATATGTTGACACCATGGGGGAACTGCAGTGCTTCGTGGAAACTGTGTCAGAGTACTTAGCGGAAAAAGAGGAAGAGATGAGCAAGTTTGGAAGCCTCCCGAAAAGCAAAAACAAGAGTTTCCTTCTGAAACAGGCCAATGCTGGTAACCCGGCAGAAGAGAACGCCCATTTGGACCAAGCAAAGGCAGCTCCTGCAGTGGAAGTCAGAGAAGGAGACCAGGGGAAGCCAGAGGCGCTTGCAGACTTGTTTGGTGTGAAGGGCACGGTCAGCTCCTTGTTGAGTTCTTTCACTGAAAAGGTAGGCTCAGGAACAAAGCACTTGTCGGCATCCATGGAGAAGTTTGTGTCTTTGGCACCAGAGAAAGCAGAAGCCTTTGGTCGCCCCGAGGGAGGCACGAGCAAGGTCTTGCCTGGCCAGACGAACCTGGAGAGGGCCTCCCCAGAAGCAGGAGCGGACCCTGAAGCCAGTGTGGAGGTCTCGGCCGCTGCCTCTTCCTTGGCCCAGAACAGCATCGGGGAAGGAGACCGTGGTGCTGTCCTTGGTGCCCCAGAAAGGGCTCACGAGGGGGCTTCCCTAACCCTTGGAGGTCAAGACTCTTTGGCAGGTGATGGACACAGCCCATCCTCCTATCAGAATCCGAGTTCAGTTGTGAATTCTGTTTTAGGCATGTTAAACCCCTTAAAAATCTTCTCTGAAAAGGAAGTGCCAAAGAGAGAGGACGTAAAACCAGAGGCGTCCATGAAGGTAGACGACCACCATGAAAGGGCTTCTGAGGCCAAAGCAAGTGAGAAGCTGCATGAAGACAGTGCAAGAACCGCTCGGGGGTCTGCTGAAGCAGAGGCCTGCCCAGGCGGTGGTCCCGTGTCCTCAATCCTTGGTAAATTGTCGAGCTCTGTTAGTTCTTTTAGTTTGAAGGCCAGTTTTGAACACCTGGCTGCTCCCAAGCAGGCAACTGTGCCACCGAATTCTTCCGATGTGCTTCTGCCAGGTAGAGTTACAGAAGAGGACAGAAATCCTTCAGGAGGCCTGGGGCTGGAGAGCAAACCGACTGACAGTGGCAAGGGGGCCCACTCTCTACCCTCTGAACCAGGAGGACTCTCAGAGGGCTTTTTCAGTCCTCTAAAGAGATCTTTCAGCCTGCTGTTGCTCCCCTCGGCGGAACCGGGGCCAAAAGAGGCTCCCTCTGGCTGGAAGAAAAGCCACCAGTCTGAGGACGATGTCAGAAGAACCAGTTCTGCACACAGCGAATTTCACTTCCCTTTCACTGGAAAACTGCAGGTTCCCTTTCTGAGCAGTTTTGGCTCTTCAGACAAACAGGAGAAAGGAAAGCAAGGCCTTTTGGCTTCTTCCTCAAAGGCTGTTTCTGCTGAAAACCTAACAGATTCTAAAGTTCCTAGTGGGCAACAGGGTTTTTGTGGCAAGCCCCTGAGTGCTGAGTGGGATTGCAAAAGCAGAAAAGTAGAGCCTGCCAGAATTGTGCCCTCAAAGTCTGCTTCCGTTCGCCATGGACTGGATGGTCAAGAGGGGCCCGTGGTGAGGAGAGATGCTGGCGAGGAAGGGCATTTGTGTGCACCGGGGAGGGGCGAGGGGCGTCAGATGGCCTCTGGCGGTCGGACAGTCGCACAGGCCGCATGCGACGACAGTATCCGTCTTCAAGATCTCAAGCCCCACAGGGCACCATCGCCCCTGCCGGAAGACCCAGCCCTTAATGCTGCCGACGTCCTCGCCACTGGCCGAGCGGGCGAGCGTCCAGAGGGCTCCCGCAAGGCGGCCCCTCAGCCAGGCTTCTTTTCTGGGCTCTTCCAGCACTCCCCCTCAGAGCAGGCACCCCCCAAGAGGCACCGTCTGAATGTTCAAGATGAAACCAGCAGCAGCCAGAAAGGCAGTCCTCCTGGCTTACTTTCTGGATTGTTCCGATTGGCTTCAAGTGAAAATGTGTCTGACTGTAAACCAGATAAGGGGAAAGCAACTCCTTTGGGCCTCATGACGCTTTTTACAAAGAGCGAGGAGGGTGGGGCTGAGGAGAAGCCAGCCAGCTTGCGTGGGGCTCGCGGTGCCCGGGAAGGCCCGGGTGGGGAACTGGAGACCGCTAACTTTCTTAGGAACGTCATGCCCAAACCAAACGGCAAAGCAGAGCAGAAAGTTGCTGAGTTTCCAAAGGCTGATGGCCATTTGCCTAACGTGGCATCAATGAAAAGGGACAGTGACCCGCTTCCCTTTCAGTGGCATGCAGTCTCTCAGCATGCACTGAGTTCCCAGCAAAACATACAAGACTTTTCTACGAGATCAGCTGTTTACAGACCACAAACAGATTGGGATATTTATCAAATGGCACTAAATGGAAGGTCAAATGAATTTCTCAATTCTTTACTGAATGCGAGACTGTCTGCCCAGTCAGGACAGTATTGTTCTTTTGAGGAAGCAACAAGGACGTTGAGCTCTGACTGGGACAATGATGCACTAGAACATTTTACAAACTCTCAGCAGACTTCTCTGCCAGTTTACTATGTCTTAAACCAGAATTTGAATCCGTTGGATCAGCTTTTCAACTGGTCAGAAGCCAATGATACAGCCTTGAATCTGTGTAAGAAAGACAGAAATGCAAATGTCGTGGACACCCCTTTTGATACGCGGAACATAGACTTAAGCATTGTGTCATGTGAGTCACTTGATCAGCTAGCCTTTGAAGATTTCTGCCTGGAAGAAATTGAGATGTGGGCAGATGGGGCTATGAATGGAAGCCTTCCTCCGCTGGATGACTATAATTGTGCCTTGGGAGAGATGCCCATGGACTTGAGCTTCTCGTCTGTTGGTGATGGAAATTCGTGGACTCAGAGAGAGCAGGAGAGCCTCGGTACAGATGGAAGTGTTGTATATTCTTCTTACAGCCAGGAATACCAAGACTGGCTGCTGTTGCTTGAACATGGTGTGTGGTGGCAGTCCGAAGACGGAGACTGTGGGTATTACTTGTACAGCGATGGGCAATATGTCTACTCCCTCCTCACCGATTTCACTGGGCAATACGTTTATATATGCACCCCTGACAGCTATGTCCATCCAGACTACTGGGATTATAGTAACTGTCCTGAGGATTTCTCACAAAATATGATATTGGGCAATGACACACCTGCTGTTTGTGGTTTCAAAGTACCTCTTGGTAGTGAACATGAGTTGTGGATTGCCGAGGAGGAGCAACCGGATCACGATCATGTCAGTAAGCCACTTGATTTGTCTGTAGCTTTTCAGAGAACTGATCAACTTATGAACATGAATTTGGAGATCTTCTCACAAATGTTCGAAGAGTCCGTGGATTACCAAAGAGAACTCCCGTTGGACTTTTCGGGATGCAGACTCCAGAAGCTCAAGGTGGACTTCATGCCTGAAGCGGAAACCGAGGGGTACTGGGAAGAGCTTCCTGCCACGCTGGACCTGACGGTCAAGTCCAGGCCGGCTTCCAGCAGCAGGCCAGAGGGTGAGCCGCACTTCAGGCAGCCAGAGACAACTCCCCGGACAGCAGCGTCTGACACGCGGCCCCCCAGACGGTTCGGCTTCCATAGCTTTCAGTCCCCCGCAAAGCCTGAACCTCTCTCAGGGACTCAGAACGTGGCAGAATTCGGAATCGTCCAAGAAGACAGAAGGGCATCCGGGAACAAAGTCACCTCTCTGTTTTCTGCTTTGGGGGCCCTGCTGGGCAAAACTCCAGGGTCTGAGGGGCAAAAGTCGCCAGACTGTCTGGATGCTCAGCCTGAGCTTGCGGGTCACACCCAGGGGGCTCTTCCGCTGACGTCGCCCAGGGAAAGGGGAGAGGGTGCGGACAGGCGGCAACAGGTGTCCACCCAGTGTGAAGCAGCAGAGAGAAAAGGTGTGTTTGATTCCCTTAGGAAGGACATTTCTCTGCCCACTCCTCACAAGAAGGCCTCTTTGGTGAGATCTCCCACTCAACAAGGCCCCGATCCCACCCGCCAACACCCGCCAGGTCAGTTAGAGGCCAGCGTCACGACAGCTCTGAACAGGCACCAAGTGGGCAATGATGAACCCAAGACATCGGAGGGGATGCCCAGCCAAGCGCCCACAGAGGCGGAGGGGACACTCTTTCAAAGTGCCCTGAAGATCTTCGATCGGAGAGAGGCCCCGGCCACAACTGCCACGGCTGAGAAAGGCCAAACATCTGGATTTTTAGATTTCTTTAAAGCACAGCTGAACAAACCGTCCCCAGATCCACCAGCAACGATGATGAAACGTGAAGACGAGAGGAAGGTGCCTGCGGAGAAAGGAGACGGCTTGGGCATTTCTTCCTTGTTTGGCTCCATTGGGGACCTTTTCAGGGGGGAGGCTGCCCCTCCTGCTCCTGGAGCCCCTCTTGTGCCACCCAGGGGGGCCCAGGTGCCCGAGGAAAGCGAGGCCCCCGTCGGGCGAGGCCGGCAGGAGCCCAGCTCTCCTGCTCCTCTGAGGCAGGCGGGGGTGGAGGTGGCCCAGGGACCCCACCAGCCTCCTGCAGAGCTGCCCACAAGAGGAGGGGAGGAAGGCGATGGCCTGCCAAGGGATGCTGGCCACAGCCCCTCCCTGCCCACGGGCCCTGCAGGGGGGCACCCCAGTCTGCCGCAAGGGCCACGTGCTGGTGGGCCAGCCCTGTCCGCAGGAGGGAGCCATCTCGAAGCCACACCGGACTGTGTGCAGCCAAGTGGCCCCAAGCAGCCCCCACAGGAGCCCGGATGGAGCTGGCCTTTTGGGGTGTCCCAGGCAGCCGATCCTTCAAAGCCCCAGGCAGCCGGCCGGAGCTTTCTCTCTTTCTTCTCCGCAGAAGAGGCCCCGCCCCCTTCTTCCGCAGCCCCCGATGCCAGGCCTGCCGAAGTGGGGGGTCTCTTCAAGCTCCCCTCCTTCCTGCTGGGGGCAGGGCCCACCTCCAAGAAGAACCTGCCCCAAAGTAGCTCCGGCTTCGGCTTCTTCGGCCTGACCTCCTTCCTGGAGGAATCCCCCCCAGAGGTGCCCACGGAGCCCCCCCCAGGGCCCGCCAGCACCAGGCTGCCCATCAAGGCTTCTGCTCGTTCTGCTGTTGGGGTCGGCAGCTGGCAGCCCTCGGAGAAGGAGGCAGAGGAGGCCGCTGTGGATGTGGTGGCCCCTGTGCTGCGGGGCACGAAAGGGGCCACTGGCCTGCCCAGCAGCACCTTGGGAGGAGGGCTCCGGGCAGGCGTGCCTCCCGTGGCCGTGGGGAATGCAAGCAGAGGAGATCGGCCCCTTTCTCTGGGGCACGAGCCGTGGGAGGACACGGGGGCCGTCTCTGTGCAGGGCCCGGAGGCAGCGGAACCACCGCAGAAGAGCACGGAGGAGAGAGCTGATCTTGTGTGGCCTGCAGAGGAGACCCTGGCCCCCTTGTCTGGGGATGGAAGCCCAGAATGCGCAGTAGCTTTGGCCATGGGTGTTGCGGAAGACCTTTTGCCAGGGGGGGCCCGCGAAGGGCAGTCAGACGCCCCCTGGCTGAAGCTGCAGGAAGCCGACGGAGCCGATCCCCCTCCCTCCAGCGCAGGCCAGCCGCAGACCCAGGCTGAAAGGGCTCACCCGAAAATGCCTGCTGTCCCAGGCAGGCAGGACCCACCTCTGGAACCTGAGGGTGACAAATCTGTTCTAGATGCCTCAGTGGAAATGTTCTCGAGCTTCATGACGAAAATGAAACCCACGAAAACGTTCTCTGACTTCTTTTCCCAGCCCCAAACACCAGCAGCTCCAAGCGCCCAAAGGAAAAGCTCTTCCTTCTTTGGGGTCTCGTCTCTGCCGGGTGGGGGTGGTCCCTCCCCAGCTTTCACCAGGGACTTCTTTGGCATTTTTAAAGGAGCGTCAGAAGAGGCCCCCGCAAAAGCTGCTGCCGCCCCAGAGCCCCCAGCTGCTGAGTCGCACGCCAGAGCGTCTGCCGGCTACACACTCCGTAGAAGCGCCACCAAACCGGACCACATGTCCCAAGATGACCGATGGAGCACAGAGGCCGTCCACGTGTCCAGGAGAGAGCGTGCCTCGGTCCCAGCAGAAGAGGGTGCCCCAAAGGAGTGTGCCGTGCAGGTGGAAAGCGAAGCAAGCGGCCCAGAGGCACCTGCCTTGGATGCTCCTGGGACAGCCGTCACCAGGGAGGGGCCCTCTGGGGAGACTCACTTAGCCCAAAGCCATCCCACCCCTTGCCGTCAGGAGGCAGAGGGTGCTGCGGGCACCGAGGGCACCAAGGGCAGCACGAGGCCCTTGCAGGCAGCTGTTGCCTCGGCGGCTGCAGGACAGGAAGTCACGGAGCCAGAGGCTGCGGTTGGCCCAGTGGATCTGAGTCCTGCCCCTGACCTGGAGCCGGGGGTGGAGGAGGCAGGCGGGAGCGCGTCCCCATCCGCCACGGAGGCTGAGGCAGGCACGAGGGCTTTCCCTCCAGGGGCTCCCGAGCCCAAACCGGCTTCCGGTGAGGAACAGGACTTGCTCCAGGAAGATCTCGCCGGGGCCCTGAGAGCAGGAGGAGCCACACAGATTGAGAAGGAAGCGCCATTAGCTGGGAGCCAGGTGTCCGCCCCAGATGCCCCCGTGGCACAGAGCGTGGCTCCCGCAAGCATGCCTGCCAGCCCTGCCCAGCCCCCTGGGTTTGAGCTCCCAAGCAGGAGGGGCTTGCCCCAGTTCAGCTTCACCTCCTCCACAGAGAGCGGCAAGCCCTTTGGGTCCTTCTTCACGCTGCAGCCCCCCTCAGCCCCTCAGGCTGCGGCCGAGCCGGGCCTCATGTCCGGGCTGCACAGGCTTTCGTCCACCTTGTTCGGGGGAGGAAGCGAGGAGAGGAGCGGAAAGGCAGAGGGTGCCCAGGGCCCCGCCCTCGGGGCGAAGCTGGACTTCTCCTTTCCATGGCAGAAAGACCCCAAGCAGGCTCCTCCCCAGGAGGGCTTCTCCCCCAAAGACCGGCCCCCAAAGGCCGCCTCCAGTCTGGACGTCAAGGGGCCACGAGCGGCCAGTGCCCCTGAGCCCCCCGTGGCCGACGCAGCAGACAGAGCCGAGGCCGCCCAGGCCGAGCTGCTGCTGGACCCCGGGGCTGCGTCGGGGCTCTGCTCGGAGGAGTCGTCTCACTTCGTTGAGGAATCGAGTGGCCCAACTCCTGCCGCCTCGGTTCCGTCCAGCGAAGAGCTGCTGCTGCAGGGAGCCTGGCCTGGAGGCCCCGAAGAGGAGCCGGGCACGGAGGTTCCCCGCAGCCCCCCAGGCCCTGCCTCGGAAGGGGCGGAGGAGCCCCACGAGACCGCCCCTTCTCCTGCCACGGGAACTCCTCCGGAGCCGGAGCCGGAGCCGACCAGCAGCAGCGCCCTGGAGGAGAAAAGGCCGGTAGCTGGTGCAGCATGATAAATGGGGTCCCCTCGTGGGCCATTTATGATGCAGGAGCCCTAGGGGTAGAGCGGGCCGTTCCGACCCTCCTAGACTGTGGTTGTCCCCTGTGGTAGAGCCTTCCAGTCCCTAGAGGACCCCCCAGCCCTGCCCTTTCTGTTGCTGGTCCCTACTTTCTCCTTCTCCTGTTGTGTTTTTTGTCTATCAGCAGCTCCCACGATTACCTTTGTCCGCTTTCTGTTGCCAAATTCTCTGGGAGAGCACCTGCTGGCACTTGCCAATTCCGTCACTACTGGTGGTGGTGGTGGTGGGGGGTGGAACGACACAAGATGCTGGGCAGCTGTCGCCATTCGGGGGGGGGGGTCGAGGAGGCTTCCTTTGGAGCAGATCGGAAGCCTTAAGTACAACGTGCTCCTGGCTGGAGAGGAGGTCGATGCAGGCAGCCTTGACACAGGAGCCGCTGCTGCTGCTGCTGCTGGGGGGGTGGGGGCCTCCCCTTCCCTTGGCCCGCTGGGGATGTTATTGGACCTTTAAGAGTCCTGTTCTGTTGGAATCCCAAGTCCTTGTGCTGCAACAGCGTCTGTGCTGTCCACGGTTGGTCCGTCATTTCAACAATCCTCTTCACTCGCCAGCTGGCTGCCAGCAAAAAGCCAGAGAGAAGCTGCCCTTTGCGTCCCCTGCTGCCCCTGCTAAGCCTCTGGGCCAGGGCTGTCGGACTCTTAATCTACCTTGCCTTGGGAACAGCCGGTGAAGGGATAACATTTGCTCTTGGCCCTTTGGGTGTGTCTGGGGAAGCGGCCTCTGCTGCCTCGGACAGGCTCTGCCCGCGTGCCTCCCCTGATTGGCCAGATGCCCCCCCATCTCCAGTGTGCCAGCTGCCACAGAACATGCGGCCAGCCAGCCAGCCAGCCGGAATAAGGCCTGGCCAGTGCAGGGGCAAAACGGCTGGCAGTCCAGATGGCCATGTGGGCTGCGGAGGTGAGAAAGGTCAGTTCCTGCCCGGTGCCTGCCCTGCCCCGAGGCCACCGGACGCCTTCCCTGCCGCTCTTGGTTGCCCTCTGTGGGCCAGGACTTGGCATGATGCCCGCCCTCTTGTGTTGCCCATTTCCCACGGCCCAAGGCGTTTGGGCAGCAGCTGAGGCAGCGCCAGTGACCCGGATTGGGGCCCCTTGAGGCCTTTGCCCTCGTGAAGCCAGAACGTGCTCTCTCTGCAGAGTGTGCCTGTGTGTGTGTTGTGATGCCATGTGTTCTTTCTTCAGAGCCACTGCCCTTGGCTTACCAACTTCTTGCTCTCTTGTAGTCCTGGCAGCAGCATTAGGTTTGGCTCCTCCTGCAACGTCAGCCAAGAGAGTCCTCGGCTGAGCGAGCTGGAACACTCTCCGGGGAGTGCAGCCGACTCGGAAGCCGAGGGGGAGCTCCCGCCAGGGGGGCCACCAGTCTGCCACCAGCAGGAGGCCCACGGATGGCCCAGCGAGCGGGAGGAGCTGAGGCTGCACAGCGAGGACAAGGGGGAGGCGCCTGCCGTGCTGAGCCGGCCTCCGGAAGGGGGGAAGCCCCAAGACGTTCCCCTGAAGTCGCCCGACAGGTGGGTGAGGTGCCTCTGTGGCCTGGGGGGGCGGCGGCGGGGGGGAAGGAACTGCCTGGCTCATCTTTGATGCCTTGGAGAAGGTTTCTTTATTTCAAGATTTATTTGCTGCCCTCCTTCCTTATGGTGCACAAGGCATGTAAAATACACAAGGCATGTAAAAACCCAAATTTAGGACTGCTTTAATCAAATCCAGTCCTCAATTAAAGCACCTCCAGCTGGCTCCTGAAGAGCGCAAATGAGAGGGCCACATGGACCTCCCTGGGGACGTAGTTCCCTAATTGTGGGGCTGTCACTGAAAAGGCCTCCCCCTCCAGCGTGGGAGAAGACTGTCCTTCAGGCAACCTGGGCCCAAGCTGAGCAGAGTGGAGCAGAGAGCCCTGGGCACGCCAGAAGGGGAGAGGGCCACGGGATCCTTTGGGGGTGCCTCTCCTGCCGGGTGACTGGCTGTGTGCCGCCCTCCAGGGCTGTTGTGGGGCAGCCTGTGCCTCCTCCTCCTCCTCTTCTGGCGTGCCGGCTGTGCTGCCTTCTTGCTGCTGGTGTTCCTCACCCGGTTCTCTCTCCGTTGCTCCTGACAGTCACCCCTCCGAAGCAAGTGAGCCTCCGCTGTTTGCCCCGGCGAGAGCCCGCTGGATCCGCGCGATCAACAGAGTGCGTCTGCAGTTCCAGGAGGTAGGGCTGGCCAAGGGCCGCTGACTGTCTCTCTGCGTCTCTGCCGGGCAAGTCTCCGAAGGGTGCCGTGGCCTGCTCCAGGAGGGGGCGTTGGAGAGGCAGGCTGGAAAGGACGGCGGGGGGAGGCTGGCCGCGTCGCCCTCGTGGCGGGGTGACGTCTTTGGGGGAGATACGAAGGGTGCTGCTTGCCGCCACGGCAGAGTCCGCTGTGGCTGCTGACAGGAGGGGTGGGGTGGGGTGGGGTGGGGCAGGAGGTGCCCTTCCTCCCTGCCTGGCACTTGACTGCCGCTTGATCTCCCTTTGGAGAGACCTTCAGGGGCTGCTGCCACTGGACGCTTGAGCAGCTTTTGGGGGAGAAGAGCAGCAAGGCCTTGCTTTGGAAATGCGCTCGTGCCTTCCTGCCCGTGTGCCTCAGCTCCCCCCGGCCCCCCATGCTCCAGTGAGGGAAGGCTGACCAGAAGAAGTCCCCCTCCCGCCTGCCTCTCTGTTCCCGGAGCGAATAGCCATTTGGGGTGCCGGGTATTCTCCCAGTCAAGTGTGCCTCTTGACGCTGCCAGACTTCCTTGGCTGGAGTACAGGAAGCGTCTCATGCAGGGCCGGAAACTGTTCCTAACAGCGCAGAGCGCCAAATGCTCTCATCATGACGCTTAAATAAGTGAGTCGCCGGTCGAACCAAATGAAAGGATTCTGCCAGGCTCAGGCAGTGCGTGCCCAGCTGGCACAGGAGAACTTTGAAAATGTGCCATTTGATCGGCTCGCTCGACTTATGGAGACAGCTACATTTGGGCCATTGCATGAGAGACTCCTGGAGGATGCCAAAGCCCCCCCCCCCCACCGCCTTTCTCTGTCCAAAGAGAGAGTTCTTGGTGCTGGAGGGCCAGTGGTGACTGGGGGCGGGGGGGGGCAGTGCCTCGGTATTATTCTATTAGGGGGATCCGGTGCACGTGTGCAAGGCCGAGGAGTTGCATGTGGACACACACATTTTCTGCTGTGCTCAGGGCCTGCAAAATAGGCCGGCCAAGACGGTTCCCTTGAGATTCTGTGTGCTGATGTTTTGAAGGACTTCTTATTAACGTACTCTACTCCCAGCTGGCTACTGCGTGGCCTTGCCTGCTGTCTTCTGTGAGAAGGGGCTGTCCGTTAGGCGGCGGCCACAGGGAGGAGGGCCCCTCCCACGTCCGGACACTCGGCAGGAGAGCAGTGGGCCTCCGGGGAGGGGAGGGGAGGGGAGGGCAACTCGAACCCAGCTGGGATTTCGGCCACAAGCCTCAGTTCTGGTGGGAGCAGTTTTGTTGGAGGATGAAGCTGAGAGGACACAACAACCTCGCTTAAACGTCAAGCATCTCATAAGTCGGGCGTCGTATTCTGGACGCTGTTCCCCCCAAGGTGGGGCCTGGAAGATTTCTCTAGGCAACAATTGTGGATCCGAAGGAGCTGGAAGAATTGCCCCCCTTTTCCCAACTGGTCCCCTGAGGCATGAAGTGATTGGCAGTCCCTCGAGCCGGGGGATGGGGGGGGGTGAGGTTTTTTGCCACCGGGGGAGGGAGAATGCTTTTATTGTTTTTATGAGGAATTTTATTGTGTTATGAGCCAGCTTGCCTGGCAGTGGTGGGCTATAAATGAAATAAATAAGCCAGCAAACCAATGAATGACGTCACGAGAATGGCCCAAAGGAGGCACGACAGGGGTGGGGGTGTGGCTCGTGCTGGCCAGTGTCCTTGTCCCAAGGCCAAGGGAGAGGGCAGGTGGCCGGAGGGGGAGGGGCTGGGACCGCTGTGTCTGCAGGAGCCGAGCTGGACTCCCGTCACCATCCGGCAGGTGCTTGTGGCAAAGCAGGAGAGCCTTCTGGGACTGCCTGAAGAGAGCCCTGAGACAGCCGCTTACCTTCGCTAGGGCCTTGCGCCGGTTCCTGTAGAGGAGGTTGGGCCTTTGCACTGAGGCCCTTGAGGGTCTAACTTGGCCCCGTTGAGAAACCAAACGTATGGATTTTACGTGTGCCGGGCCCGTTGCCCGAGGCTCCAGCTGCCTGTCATGGGGCCAAGACCTTCCAAGGAGGCCTTGGGGGATTGGGGTGAGGATGCTGCATGGGAAATGAGGTCCCTAGACTGCTATTAGCCCTGCCGGGGGGCCAAGGCTGGCTTTGTGATTCTGCCTGGACATGGCCTGGTGGGGGGAGGTGCCTCCACCCTCCCCGTTTTCACAGCCACCATTCAAATCCTCACTCCCCTCTTGGCAGCCCTTGGGCAGGTAGACACATCCGGGAAGACCTTTGGGGAGGGAGCAATGCGCTGTTTGCCTCCGCTGCACCCACTTGTGGCTCTTCTCTTGCTTGCTGCAGCATCTGCCTCCAAATGTGTTCATGAGCTGATGAACTTCTTTGAAATGCACACACACACACACACAAAGACCCACACACGTGACCTCCCACCAGCCCAGAGCCCAGCCCGGCCCCAGGGCTCTCTGGGAGCAGCTTGCAGTCACTGTGTCCTTCTGGGCGGGCCAACCAGAGAGCGGAGTGTTGCTGCCCTGTGTTGCGGGGCCTGGGCAGTGTGCCTGTGGACGTCTGGCTGCAAGATGCTTGCTGCCGCCCCTGGAGTGCCAGGCTTCTGTCTGCACAAAGCAGGCGTTGAAGGGCAGGCGTCTCTCCTTCTGTGCAGACGGCTGCAACAAATGCCTACCCGGTTGATTTTTAAAGTCCTGTTTTAAGACTGGTCTCTGCTTGCCCCCGAAAGACTGATCTTGCCCCAGGGGGGCCACAATCCGTTTTGTGCTTTGGCCCTGCCCTTTGCAGCCACGCCTGCCGTGCAGCTCTCGTCCCCCGAACGCGGCCCACCCACTGGCACGCAGAGGCCCAGCCTGCCCCTGCTTAAGGCCTGGTGCTGCGAGCTGCGCCTCCTTCTGGGTCAACGGGCACGAGTCAGCCTGGGATGGGAGTGCCAAAAGAACGCTCTCCATCGGCAGCCAGGCTCCTGCCAGTCCTGCTTGGCCCTCCAGTGGGGCACCCAGAGATGTCCTGGAATTACAGCCAGGGCCTCCCTCATCTCTCTAGCCCCCCTCCCCCAATCTCCAGTGGGCCCCCTGCACTCCCTGCCGGGGGGGGGGGTAGTCAGGGTAGCAAGTGGAATTTGCGGCAGCCGTGGGCTGGAGGCCTCTCCCTGCAGCGAGGGCACCCGTGTGACTCAGGCCCGCCAGGTAGTTATGGGGAGGGAGTCCTCTACAGCCCGGCCAGGTGATTTTCTAAAAAACATTCTGCAACACTTTCTGTTGCCACTTTTCCAACGACAGATGTTTGGTATTTATTTACGTCGAAAATATGTGTGCCGCTTCTCCAGAGACCCCCCTGACACCGTGCTGACACCGCTGCTCCTTCTGCCTGCCCACGTTCCTCCTGCTGGTCTTTGGATCCGAGGCGGAGCTGCCCCATCAGAGGTCGATGCAGAGCCTCAGCCGAGGGGGAGGGTCCCCGTGTGCCTGGGGGGGGCCCTGGAGGAGTCTGGCGGGCTTCCAGCACGTGTGGTTGCTGGGAAGGGGGAGAGGCGGGGCCGAGGGGTCGGGAGGGGCGGGAGCTGCAGGGGGCGCTGCCCACCCCCCCCCCAGCGTGGTCTCTGCTGCCATGCCAGCGGGTCCGTCATCTGAAATGACCCCCCAGACGGGGTGAGTGTGGGTTGTTTGCAGCACCGGCCTTGCTGTGTCTTGATGCTCGAGGGAAGAGTCCTCAGAAGAGGCGGCTCTTCTGTTTCCCAGGGCAGAGGGGCCATGTTGGTGCTCCTTTTCCCCCTCAAGCATCTTGAAATCTGATTTTCGCCCGTCAGCAGCACCACGGAATCAAATTATGCCTGCAGCGTCTGCCTCCATTTTGGAAAAGTCTTCGAACAGGCTTTGAAATATCTCGCCCTTTCTTGCTCACCGTCTCCCCCCCCCCCTTTTCCTGCCCCACAATGAGCTGGATGAAGCCTTCTGGGGAGCAGGAAACACTTCCAGCTACAGTGGGGGGGGGGAAGGGTGCATGGGAAGGGGGCCGTTCCTCACCTGGCGGCATCAGCCTCCTTTCTCCCCCTGGACCAGCATGGAGGTGGCATCTCTTGGGAAGAGCGTGGCAGCGCTGGACGTGGTCTGGGGGCTGGCCAGTGACCAAACGTTGAGCCAATGCTGCTCGTGCCCAAGGGGGCTTGTGTCACTGGAGGCCCAGCCAGGGGACAGAGGATAGAGGGGCTCTGGCCGAGGGGTCGTCTCAGGGCTCTCTCAGCCCCCTTGATCTCTCCAGTTGGCTCCAGCCGTGCTTTTTCTGTATTGCGGATCTGGTTCTTGCAAAGGGAGGCTTCAGAGGCACATGGTGTGCAGGAAGTGGATTTCCAGCTCTGATTTCCAGTTCAGAACCAGGTTGGTGTAGTGGTTGGGAGTGCAGACTTCTAATTTGGCAAGTCGGGTTTGATTCCCTGCTCCCCCACATGCAGCCAGCTGGGTGACCTTGGGCTTGCCACAGCGCTGAGAAAACTGAGATGACCGAGCAGGAATCTCAGAGATCTCTCAGCCTCACCCACCTCACAGGGTGTCTGTTGTGGGGATTGGAAAGGGAAGGCGACTGTAAGCCGCTTTGAGACTCCTTCAGGTAGAGAAAAGTGGCATATAAGAACCAACTCTGCCTGGAGCTTATTTATGGAGTGAAGACATTTGTTAGCCACTTTTGCCCCTTAGGGAACTCAAGACGACTTGTAGCTCTGCCTCTTGCAGGCGTCCTGGATCAATCAATAGGGACAGGGGTGGTCTTTGACCCTGGGATCAGTCCCCCGCCCCCACGGTCAGTTCTGGTGGCTTCGCCTTGATGGCCTGAGACACAGCCCTTGCAGGAGTGCTTGATCTGTGTGCAATGCCAGGCACCTCCTGCTCCCCAGGGCACCAGTGGATCCTGCAGGGTGGTGCTGAGCAGAGGACTGCCAGGGGACCTCCTCCGAGCCTCGCCTCGCCCCCCCCCTGCTGCCATGTTGTCCTGCAGGGAGCTGAGCCTGACTCCTGGCACAATCCCACCCCCCACCCCCAAACCAGCACCTCGAGGGCAGGACAGCGCTCTGTCAGCTGCAGCTGTCCGTCTGGAGGAAGGTGGTGCTGGTTAGGTTTTCATATCACATTCTTTTCTGTTCATTTTTAGCAGTTGTCTGGTCTTATAAACAACATTCATCTGTTATGGCCTTATGGTGTTTTGTTTTTTTAATGGATGATGTGTAACTCCCCAATTCAGGGGACCTACTGTGAGGATCTGCTGGGATTAGGATGGCCAGGGTCAGCATCTGGACCCCTCAGCTGGGAGACTGGGGGGGGGAGGTGTGGCTCCCCGGTGGGCCCTTCTCTTGCCCCAGCCTCCTCCAGCTCCCGTGAGGTCAGAGGAGCTGCTGCCAGTCAGCTCAGGCAGTGCTGACCTCAGCCGACTCAGTGTGAGGCAGATTTCAGGGTTCAGCCATTAGCAGCTTATGGGTTCCTAGACTGGGTACTGTGAATAAATCCCCATGGGTGTTTTTCCACTAAAAAAACAATGGTGCTGCCAGTAGAGACCAGGAAACCCACACAAATAGACCAGGTATTGCATTTAGGCTAGAGGAAATACCTGCAGCTCCATGCGCCTGGAGAGATCGTGTACAAAGCACAGGATGCTCCGAGGGGTTCTGGAAGAAATAAATAAAGCCACCTAAGTTTGATTTTGCTCCATCCGGAAGCCTCTTTCTGCAGGTGCAGGGTAGGATGTTTGCTCATGACTTCTAGTAGTGATTGTCCTGCATCCTGCAGGGGGTGGACTGGATGACCCTGAATATCCCTTCCAACTCTACGATTCTGTGCTTCTGTACCCACCCTGTTAAAACGAGTGGGAGAAGCACCAGCACTCTTCTCCTCCAGTTGCTGCAGAGTCCCCAAACTGCAGGCAGCCTCCATCCTGCGGCCGGCCTCTTCCTCAGCCCAGCAGATTGGCCTTCTGCACGCAGCAGCGGCAAGGAGCTCTGAGTGCCAGCTGTAGCTTGGGCAGACCCTTCCCGATGGGGATGCACGCCCTTCTTGGTGGTGTCCTCTGGGCTTCAGTACGCAGAGTTTAAGGATGCCTCTCCTCCTCAGGTGCCGTCATCTTCCTCAGAGGGCCTCTACGCCTTCCTCTCTGCCTGTCCTCTCCCTAGTACTGTGCAGGATTGACCCGTACACCAGATATGAACCAGTTTCATTCCACTTCTTTGGATACATCCGTCCTTTCCTCAAGACTTCAGTCTTATATAGCATTCAGTTCCAGTACTCTGACATGCCTTCTTGTCTAATGATCTTTACTACAACAGCACTCCAAGCCGGTAAACCAGAGAGGGCCCCGGGGGGGGGGGGGGTAGAAGGCATATAGATGAAGTACCAACGGGATGGCTTGATTTTGCTCTTAAAAAGTCAGGAGGCATTTCCACAGTCTCGATATCTGTTCGTGTGGATGCCATTGCAGATGAAATGGCTCCTTTGCTGAGCAAAAATGTAACATCTAGCAGTTCCCTTCTGGTGAGCAACGTGAGATAAGGCAGGAGAAGGAAAATGCTGAGCTCAAGAGGGAAATGTGTCCCACTTAGCCCAGGAGAGAAGGAAGGAAACCTGCATCATCCTACATGGGAAAGCTCTCCTGCCTGTCCTTCACACCAGGCTGGTTCTGCGTTATTCTGCTCTGTTGGCCATTCGGTTCTCGGGGCAGCTTCCAGTGTACACACAGTTTTTTAAATAACATCTTTTCATTACTCATCAAAAGCCCCTCATTGGCAACGGCAGCAGAACCGCTGATGAGCTTGTCTGATATGGAGAGGAGCAAAGCCAAGCCCAGCAGGAGGCATGAAAGGATGGAGACCCCCCCCCACCCCCCCCACCCCCTGTCCTGAAGGACCCTCGCCACAGAGGACGGGAGCTGCCCCCTGAAGACGGGATCCTTTGCAGGCCAGCGTGGACCTGTGATGCTTCGGGTCTTCTGGCCAGCAGAGGCCAGCCCCCCTCTCTTCATGGACGGTGGGCCGTGTTCCGTCTCTCCAGGGCATTGGGGGAGGGGTCTGTTCCCCTGGAACAGGATCTGCAGCTTACATGGTGTTCTTGGGAGCCTTGACCTTGCAGGGTGGGCTGGCCTTCAGCCGGGCAGTTTGCAGGCACAGCAGGACACTGCCGCTGTGCGGTGGAAGACTGGCTCTGGGGCTTCTCTGCCAGGGGACGAGGGGTGGTTTGCATGTTCCCATCATCCTCCCACACCACGGTTTGCAGCCACCTTCAGACAACATAAGTTTCCGCATTAAAAAAGCACCACCAAAACACTGTCCCGTCTTTGGACAAGTCCCTTTGTTCCGATCCTTCTTGACTCTTCACACAGATGTCTCTGGTTATCACAGTCCTCCAACTACAGCATCTGCAGGAATGGCCTGGCGAGTCCTTCACGGTTCCATCCGGACGGCTCAGAGGCAGTCACAGAAATTCTGCAGCTTTCCCAGTTCTCCATGTAGTCATGCTACCCTTACTCCCAGGGTGTCCAAAAAGGCCGGGAGAATCATTGTCCGTGGGGTCGAGATGGGTCGGACATGACTTTGCACCTAACAACAACAACAACCCACAGTTGCCAACAGCTGAAAATGCTGTGTCTAAATCATAGAATATATAGAACTGGAAGGGGCCATATGGGCCATCTAGTCCCACCCCCTGCTCAGTGCAGGATCAGCCTCAAGCACCCAGGAGAAGGATCTGTCCAGCTGCTGCTTGAAGACCACCAGTGAGGGGGAGCTCCCCACCTCCTGAGGAAGCCCATTCCACAGCTGAACTAGACTCCTGAACTAGAATCCTAGAGTGGGAAGGGGCCACCCCCTGTTCAAGGCAGGATCAGCCTCCAGCATTTCGGAGAAAGATCTGTCCAGCCGTGTCTTAAAAGACTGCCAGTTGGGGCAAAGTCACTCTAAAAAAAGCGGGGGGGGGGGTCTCCCGATGGCTCTGCTAACAGTTCCTCAGTGCCGTCAGTTCTGGCCTCAGGGCTCAATCTAGAGGCTAAGGAGGAAAGGTATCAAGCTAAAATTTATTTCAAGTGGAGAAAGAGATGGGAGGACCATGCGTTATATGTCATTTCTGTTGTTTCAATTGGTTGCCCCTTCTGGGATAATGAACTTCTACTTAAAAGTTTAAATATTTTGCGCTCTGGGGTTTGGAGGTTTTTAAAAAAAAAATGGCTTGATAAGTCTTAATGTAGCCTGAATCACTAGGGAATTATTAAAACTGATGATGATAAAGTATGTGCTCAGCAATGTAGGCCACATGCTTTGATGTCGACGGGGTGTATTTTATTCTCTATTTCAAAAAGCCTCGCTATCTCCCCCCTTCGTTCCAACTTCCCAAGCCCTGAACTACGGATAAAATGGTCCAGTAAGCGGTTCTTTCCGAAACCCGTGGGTGGATCAACTGGAGAGCTGAGCCTGCAGCAGAACACAGCCTGCCCCTCCCTGGCCCAGGCAGAGATTCCCCCCTTCGGTCTGAGGGGAGGGGGGCGCAGCCAAGAGGAGGCTCCGTGGGGAAAGGGGGAGCCAGCTCTTTTAAGGGGGTCCAGGAAGGATCTGGGATACGAAAACCTGATTGACCTGTTAGGTTGTCCTGGGAAATTGGTGGACACTGAGCTGTTAAGGGAGTGGCATCCGTGCACGGCGTAGTGAGAAGGAATCAACCCGGCTTTGCAGACGGGGGTCCTGGCTTACCGATGTTGAACAAACTTGTGTTCATGGCGACATCCAGACGTTGTCTGCGTGGACTTCCAAAAAGCCTTCCCCCAGATCCCCCACCACAGACTGCTGGATACATTTGGTCGCCATGGGAGGTGCCACGGGTTGCTGCTTTGCATGCCGAGGGCCCCGGGCTCCATCTCAAAAGACTAGGTAGCCGGTGATGTGAGAGACCTCCCCACCTGAGGCCCCCTGGAGATGCTGCCAGTCAGAGCAGGCAAGGCTGACCTTGACGGACTCAGGAGGATGCAGCTTCGTGCGTTCAAGCTCTGGGTCCTGCTAAAAGGGCAGGAAGTAGAAAGCTGGCGCCGTTGTGGATTCCACCGGTCTTGTCCGGGATGAAAGCCGCCCCCTGCTTGGCCCCGGTGGAAAGGCAGGGGCGCTGGAGCCCGCCCTGGACTCCTGCAGTGGTCTGGCCATTCACGTTAATGGGAACCTGAGCAGGGCTGTGAAGGGCTCGGAGAGAGTCCCTCCCGATTGGGGGCGTGGGCACTCAGTGGGGCAAGGGAAGTTTGGTGTCGGTACGTAGGTCGTGTGAGCGAATCCTAAACTGCAGAGGATTCCTTGATGGCTTGGAAAATAGATGTTGGAACCAGGACAGGCAGTTTGGCGTGCAGCAGTATCCAAATGGGCATCCTCGCAGTCCTGGAGGCCCCATCTGAAAGGCCGTAACCTGGAGCTGGAGGGAGGGCAGAAGAGGGCCTTTCAGGGGAGAAAAAAGTCTGCTCAAGGGGTGGGGTATGGTGGAGGCTGCTTCTGCCATCTGCCCCCAAATACTGGAACCGTTCGTCCCTGCCAGCAGGCTTGGGGTGGTTTACAATAAATAATTGTTGTTGTTGTTGTTGTTAGGTGCGAAGTCGTGTCCGACCCATCGCGACCCCCCTGGACAATGATCCTCCAGGCCTTCCTGTCCTCTACCATTCCCCGGAGTCCATTTAAGTTTGCTCCTACTACTTCAGTGACTCCATCCAGCCACTTCATTCTCTGTCGTCCCCTTCTTCTTTTGCCCTCGATCGCTCCCAGCATTAGGCTCTTCTCCAGGGAGTCCTTCCTTCTCATGAGGTGGCCAAAGTATTTGAGTTTCATCTTCAGGATCTGGCCTTCTATGGAGCAGGAAGGGCTGATCTCCTCTAGGACTGACCGGTTTGTTCGCCTTGCAGTCCAAGGGACTAAGTCTCAATTCTTTGACGCTCGGCCTTCCTTATGGTCCAACTTTCACAGCCATACATTGCAACTGGGAATACCATAGCCTTGACTAAACGCACTTTTGTTGGCAGGGTGATGTCTCTGCTTTTTAGGATGCTGTCTAGATTTGCCATAGCTTTCCTCCCCAGGAGCATGTGTCTTTTAATTTCTTTGCTGCACTCCCCATCTGCAGTGATCTTGGAGCCCAGGAAAATAAAATCTGTCACTACCTCCATCTATTTGCCAGGAATTGAGAGGGCCGGATGCCATGATCTTCGTTTTCTTAATGTTGAGTTTCAAGCCAACTTTTGACTCTCCTCCTTCACCCGCATCAACAGGCTCTTTAGTTCCTCTTCGTTTTCTGCCATTAGAGTGATATCATCTGCATATCTGAGGGTGTTGATATTTCTCCCTGTAATCTTGATCCCAATTTGTGACTCCTCTAATCCCGCCTTTCTCATAATGTGCTCCGCATACAAGTTAAATAGGCAAGGCGACAGAATACAGCCTTGCCAAACTCCTTTCTCAATTTTGAACCAATCAGTGATTCCATGTTCAGTTCTCATTGTTGCTTCTTGACCTGCATAGAAATTTCTCAAGAGACAAATAAGATGCTCTGGTATTCCCATCTCTTTAAGAACTTGCCACAATTTGTTGTGCTCCATACAATCAAAGGCTTTAGCATAGTCAAGGAAGCAGAAGTAGATGTTCTTCTGGAACTCCCTAGCTTTCTCCATGATCCAGCGTATGTTGGCAATTTGATCTCTAGTTCCTCTGCCACTTCGAAATCCTGCCTGTACTTCTGGAAGTTCTCGGTCCACATATTGCTGGAGCCTAGCTTGTAGGATTTTGAGCATAACTTTGCTAGCATGAGAAATGAGTGCAATAGTGCGGTAGTTTGAACATTCTTTGAACACCACCGCTAGCTTTATTGTTGCTCAGACTTCCTAAGGCCCATTTGACTTGACATTCCAGGATGTCTGGCTCCAGGTCAGTAACTACCCCATTGTGGTTATCAGGGATGTTAAGCTCGCTCTTGTATAGTTGTTCTGTATAATTTTGCCACCTTTTTTTAATCTCTTCTGCTTCTGTGAGGTCCCTACCATCTTGGTCCCTTATCATACCCATCTTTGCATGAAACGTTCTCTTCATATCTCCAATTTTCTTGAAAAGATCTCTGGTCCTCCCCATTCTATTGTTTTCTTCTATTTGTTTGCACTGTTCAGTTAAGAAGGCATTCTTATCTCTTCTAGCATTTCTCTGGAATTCTGCATTCAGTTGGGTATATCTTTTTCTTTCTCCTTTGCATTTCACTTCCCTTCTTTCTTTAGCTATTTGTAAAGCTTCCTCAGATAGCCATTTTGATTTCTTGAGCAAGAGTTTCAAGCCAACTTTTGACTCTCCTCCTTCACCCGCATCAACAGGCTCTTTAGTTCCTCTTCACTTTCTGCCATTAGAGTGGTATCATCTGCATATCTGAGGTTGTTGATATTTCTCCCTGCAATCTTGATCCCAATTTGTGACTCCTCTAACCCCGCCTTTCTCATGATGTGCTCTGCATACAAGTTAAATAGGCGAGGCGACAGTATACAGCCTTGCCGAACTCCTTTCTCAATTTTGAACCAATCAGTGATTCCATGTTCAGTTCTCACTGTTGCTTCTTGACCTGCATAGAAATTTCTCAAGAGACAGTTAAGATGGTCTGGCATTCCCATCTCTTTAAGAACTTGCCACAATTTGTTGTGCTCCACACCATCAAAGGCTTTAGCATAGTCAATGAAGCAGATGTTTTTCTGGAACTCCCTAGCTTTCTCTATGATCCAGCGTATGTTGACAATTTGATCTCTAGTTCCTCTGCCTCTTCGAAATCCTGCCTGTACTTCTGGAACTTCTCGATCCACATATTTCTGGAGCCTATCTTGTAGGATTTTGAGCATAACTTTGCTAGCATGAGAAATGAGTGCAATGGTGCGGTAGTTTGAACATTCTTTGGCATTGCCCTTCTTTGGGATTGGAATGTAAACTGACCTTTTCAATCCTGTAGCCACTGTTGAGTTTGCCAAATTTGCTGGCATACTGAGTGTAGCGCTTTTACTGCATCATCTTTTAAGATTTTGAATAGTTCAACTGGAATTTTATCACCTCCACTAGCTTTATTGTTGCTCAGACTTCCTAAGGCACATCTAACTTCACATTCCAGGATGTCTGGCTCCAGGTCAGTGACTACCCCCTCGTGGTTATCAGGGATGTTAAGCTTGCTCTTGTATAGTTCTTCTGTATAAATTTGCCACCTTTTTAAAATCTCTTCTGCTTCTGTGAGCTCCCTACCATTTTGGTCCTTTATCATACTCATCTTTGCATTAAATGTTCTCTTCGTATCTCCAATTCTTTTTGAAGAGATCTCTAGTCCTCCCCATTCTGTTGTTTTCTTCTGTTTGCACTACTCATTTAAGAAGGCATTCTTATCTCTTCTAGCTTTTCTCTGGAATTCTGCATTCAATTGGGTGTATCTTTCTCTTTCTCCCTTGCCTTTCACTTCCCTTCTCAGCGATTTGTAAAGCTTCCTCAGACAGCCATTTTGCTTTCTTGCATTTCTTTTCTTTGGGATGGTTTTAGTTGCTACCTCTCATACAGTGTTGTCCATAGTTCTTCAGGCACTCTGTCTATCAGATCTAATTCCTTAAATCTATTGTCACCTCTACTGTATATTCGTCAGGGATATGATTTAGTTCATACCTGAGTGGCCTACTGCTTTTCCCTACTTTCTTCAATTTAAGCCTAAATTTTCCAACAAGAAGCTGATGATCTGAACCTGGTCTTGTTTTTACTGACTGTATAGAACTTCACCAACTTTGGCTGCAGAGCAAATAGTCAATCGGATTTCTGTGTTGACCGTCTGATATTGTCCATGTGTAGAGTCGTCTCGGGTTGTTGGAAAAGAGTGTTTGCTATGACCATTGTATTCTCTTGACAAAATTCTACCAGCCTGTGCCCTGCTTCATTTTGTACTCCAAGGCCAAACTTGCCTGTTATCCCGGTTATCTTTTGGCTTCCTACTTTAGCATTCCAATCCCCCATGATGATAAGCACATCATTTTTTGGCGTTGCTTCTAGAAGGTGTTGTAGGGCTTCATAGAACTGGTCAACTTCATCCTCTTCAGCAGCAGTGGTTGGGGCATAGACCTTGTGATGTTGAATGGTTTGCCTTGGATTCGAACTGAGATAATTCTGTCATTTTGGGGATTGTATCCTAAGACTGCTTTTCCCACTCTCTTATTGATTATGAAGGCTACTTACTCCATTTCTTCTGTGAGATTCTTGTCCACAGTAGTATACCTGATGGTCATCTGAATTAAATTCCTGTCCATTTTAGTTTACTGATTCGTAAAATGTCGATGTTCAGTCTTGTCATCTCTTGTTTGACCATGTCCAGCTTGCCTTGATTCATGGATCTGACATTCCAGGTTCCTATGGAATAAAAGTCAGATTGTCTTTTCACCTCCGGTTCCCTCCACAACTTTTGGCTTTGGCCCAGTCGCTGCATTCATTCTGGCGCTACTCGTACTAGCCGTCTGCTCATCCCCAGAAGCATACTGGACACCTGACCTGAGGGGCTTCATATTGTTTTGCCTTTTGAACCTGTCAATAAATAATAAATACAGATAAAGCCAGTAGCTCTCCAGTCCCTCTGCCAGGCTCATTGGGCTGGGCCAGGTTTCTGTGTGTGCAGGATCAGATGCATCCTAGCTTTCAGGGTCTCACCCCCAAGCTTCTGGTTAGCTGTCATGTTTGTGTCATTGGGGGTTTGTTCTCGAGGTGTCTCCATGCACTACCCAAAACACAAATTCTGCCTTCGAGTTCTGCTGGAGTGACATCTTGGCAGCTAATGACCCAGTGGGTGGAAAGCAGGTGATGGAAGGATCTGGGTGGAAACGGGGAGGACCGTTTTGTTTTGCAGTTATGCCATCGTAATTGGCCCCTGCACCCGGCCTCCCCTCTCCTCCCCTCTTGGAGGCGTGTGGTGGGAGTGGGCTGCTGAGGAGGCTGCTGCTGCTGCTGCTGCTGCCAGAGATGCTCTGCTCTCCCTGGGCGAATCAGCCAGAGCCAGCTCCGCCGTGCAGCGCCGTCTGCTCTCCTCTCTTCTCCTCCAAGCAGCGTGTTGCTTTTTGTCAGCCTCACTCCACCTATTATTGGGGTGGGTGGGTGGGTGGGTGGGGGAGCGGTCCCTGGACGGGTCGCAAATTGAAAGAATTGTTTCCGGCCTGGGAGGGCGGGGTCGGAGGGGGAGAGCGAGGAGTGGGCTTCCGCCGGCGGCAGCAGCAGCAGCAGCAGCAGCAGTGATCCGTAGCCAGTGGAAGGAGGAGCAGAAGTCAGAGGGGCTTTCTCTGCTCCCCAAGTGGAATGCCGGAGGGAGGGAGGGAGTTGAGCCTGGAGAAGGGATGGAGGCCGCAGAGGCCGGCGGAGTCCTCCTCTCGCTCGAGGGATGCGTTGTAAGCAGCAGCTCCAGGATTTGATCGCTCAGTTCTCGCCTGCCTCCATTTCGCTTTTCCTCCTGGATTTCTGGACAGCTCTGCGTTTTCAGCCATGACCTCCGCTGGGGCTCCTCTGTGGTTGGAAGACCCTGGAAGCGGCTTCCTCGCGGGGTGGGGCAGCTTTTGGTCCCGCGGATCGGGCCTTCCTGCTGTGCAAGGGAGCCGCTAGATTCTCTGGCTCTTTTTCGATCCCCCCAACTTCCTTTTCAGTTTGAGCCTTGACGTTTTCCCTTTTTGATTTAAGGCTGTAAGGTAAGTTCCAGTCTCAAGCCGGGTGCCGAAGTCTGGCTGTTCCCGGGAGGTCGGGACGATGCGGGCGTGTGGGGGAGGACGGGGCTTCCTTGAACGCTCGCAGGTACGTTTGCCGGAGGCACCTGCTGGAATTTAGCATCTCAGGGGTCCTGTTGGGGGAATTTCCCATCCTGTGCTCGTCTCCCTTCACGGGCAAGTGGCTTGGGGGGTGTCCCGGTGTGCTTCTTTAAGCGACTTTGCCAACCGAGCAAGCCAGAAAACGGCTGCGTGCTTCTGCTACTGGCTGCTGCTTCTGTCCGAGGCCTGGGGTCAGGACACTCAGAGTAGGGGCGGGCACTTTGCCACTTTCCAGCTCTTTGCCACTTGGGCAAAATTCCCCTGCTGGGCTGTGCCCATCCAGAAGGGCGTGGGAGTTGCCTGATGCCCTGCCCCTTTGCCCCCCTCTCTGGACTGGCCGGGAAGAAAGAATGGCCAGAGGGGCCAAGGGGGGGGAGGAGGTTGGGCTGGGGCAGAGCAGGCAGCAGGGCCAGGTTTGGCTTCTCTCTCCTCTCGCTGGACTGCTTGGGGTCCCTGGGGAATGTTTCCTGGGAAGAGGTGAACAAGGCGTGTGTTCTTCCTTGTTACTCTTGGCAGCCCCCCCACCCCCAGCAGTGAAGTCCAGCCCCCTCCCCCACGGGCTCTTTGAGACTGTCCCGGCAGCCTGTCCCAAGCAGCCCCCCCCCCCAGGTTGTGAACAGCCTCTCTTCTCTTCCACGGACTGCTCAGAAGCACAGACTTCGAATCCAGCATGCTAGCACCTGTGCCAGGGGGTCACTCCTTTGGGGCTGCTATTAGTCGCTCTTGGGCTCACAGATTACTATGGTCTGCCATCCTTCAGTCCTTGCACTTGTGTGTAGCTCCCTTTCTGAAGGGAACCGGCTGACGCGTAAAGTGCTTCTGGCTCACCTCGATGGACGGCAGACCGTTCCCTTCCATGCTGAGGCAGCAGCACTCCCAGGAACGAGGCAGCCAGCCAGCCAGCCGTGCTTCAACAGGTCACCCGCTTTCCCAGGCGGCCTCGGCCCCTCCTCCCAGAAGATGGGAGGGCAGGGGGACGTGGCTCGGCTGACAGAAGGGGTGCACAAATCAGGGTGAGGGACTTGTGAGTGGCAGGTCCCCGCCTGACATTTAGATCCCAAGCATTTCCAAGCACGGATGTTCCTGGGGCCGCCTGCCCTGCCCTGCCCTGCCCTGCCCTGCCCTGCCCTGCCCTGCCCTGCCCTGCCCTGCCCTGCCCTGCCCTGCCCTGCCCTGCCCTGCCCTGCCCTGCCCTGCCCTGCCCTGCCCTGCCCTGCCCTGCCCTGCCCTGCCCTGCCCTGCCCTGCCCTGCCCTGCCCTGCCCTGCCCTGCCCTGCCCTGCCCTGGGTGCGGATGCTTCCGAGCCCTTTCCGGTGCCTGTGCCAGAAACTCTCTTGGTGTCAGCTGCCACCAGCACTCGACATCTCCAGAGTGCCTTCTTTTCACCAGAACCAGGCCAGCCTGGGGCTCTTGCGGGCTGCACAGCCCAGTGGAGCTCCTGAAGTAGGAGTTTCTCTGGGCTCAAATCTGCCTTGTCAGCTGCATGAAACAGGTGCTCGCTTAGCAAAAGGTATGCAGAGAGAGAGAGAGAGAGAGAGAGAGAGAGAGAGAGAGAGAGAGAGGGCAAAATGGGGACTGTGACATTTCAGAAGTGACGAAGATAAAGGCAGTGACCACTCACACTGGTTGCTTCTAACCTAGAGGTGCGTGAAGTCATTGAATGCCTGTAGGGGCCGGAGAAGCCGTCCTCTATGCTTAGTGCCTCCTCAGTGCAGCCAAATCATCTGTCTATGCATTTCCGTCTCCCCCTTCCTCCAAGAAGCCCTGCTTCCTTCTTCATCTCTTTCCTCCTCATAATAACCACGAGAGGCAGGG
Source organism: Paroedura picta (assembly GCF_049243985.1). NCBI lineage: Eukaryota > Metazoa > Chordata > Lepidosauria > Squamata > Gekkonidae > Paroedura > Paroedura picta. Next base: position 5,209,154 of record NC_135375.1, read on the forward strand.
GAAGGGAAGGGAAGGGAGAGAGAGAGTCTGGCTTCGCGTCGCCCTGCAAGTGTCCATGACAGATTCTGATTCAGCCTTTTCCCCCTGTGGCATTTCCCTTTGGAGAACGGTGACTCTCACTACAGGCAGCAGAAGAGGAGGCTCCTGCCGCTGGCTCCTGAATGTGGGCATTTTAAATGTCAGGTCCGGTTCTGCTTCTCCTTTGGAATCCAGACCCTGGGCTCTGGGGAGGCCGGAGAAGGGATCCTGCTGGAGGAGGAGGAGGGGAGAGCAAGTGAGCAAGGGCCACAAGGTGTGAGTGGCATTACGAGGGCCTGTAGTGACACTGGCTAAGGGCCAAAGCAAGGGGCTGCATGCGTGCAGAGCCCCCAGGTGCCTGGGGAATGAGAGAGCTGGAAAGGGCTGGGAAGGGCATCTAGTCCAACCCTCGGCTCAAGGGAGGATCGGCCTAAAGGATCCCTGACAAGTGTTCATCCCGTTCAATTCCACTGCTGAACTACTCTGGCTGATTTTTTGTGGTGGTGCTGGTGGTTTTTTTAATTCCTCGCATTCAGCCAGCACGTTTCCAGTGGGTAATTTAAACCCATTCAGTGTGTGGGAATTCCCATCATTATCCTGTTTAATTCTTTCCTCTGCTCGCTGGCCGGGCAAGGGTAACGACCTCCCAGGAGGGGCGCCAGAGAGCCCCTCCTCAGTCAGCCTCTGTGGGCCGAGGGCATCTCTTGTGTCTCATTCTGCTGCCAGAGAGGGGGCTGGTGGATTGCTTTGGCTCTAGGAGAACAGCCGTGGCAGCCCTTGGGAGAGTCCAGAGTGTGGGCAGAAGGGCAGTTGTTGGGTGCCTTGCTGTTTCTTGGGCGGGTGGAAGTAGTCCGTGGTCCTCGGTTGTGGAGAAGAGCCAGTGGGTCCCCTTGGAGCTGCACCCTGTTGGTGTGGCTCTGCTGGGGATTCGGAATGGCCTTGCTGGGGAGGGGCCGTGGCTCAGTGGCCCTGGCTGGATCACTGGCTAAGGGCCGGGCGGGAGGTGATGCCAGGGACCTTTCTCTGCTGCTGCCTGCCTGAGTTGAAAAGACTGCTCATGATGGGCCAAGGGTCTGATTCCATAGAAGGCACCTTTTGCAGGATGCTGGGATGGGTACTTTTGAATTATTTAATTAATTTGTTTTATTTTACTGGCTCAGGAGCAAAGCCAAGCCGAATGTGCTGTGGTGGAATCCTGCCCTGGGTTGAGAGTCAGTTCTTCCTGGGAGACATGAATGCTAAAACCCTCATTATTTCCACCCTTCTCTCCCTCTCGCTTTCCCCCGATGCTTTTCTTCTGGGACATCAGTTCAGTCCTCTGTTGACCCTGCGTGATTCATCTGCTGCCTGAGCTCTAAAATATGATCCTTCCTTAAGTGAGAAGCCTCATCCAGTTCGCAGCCTCCCATGGCCTGCCGACGCTCTGAGAAACTCTGGGTATTCACTAACATACCACGTTAGTTCAGTTCTAATGGAAACAGTCAGCTGGCTGGCTTAGTGCAATGGATTTGGGGGGGGGGGAGAGGAAGGACTCAGCCCTCCTCAAGGGTCCTCTGCAGCATCTGCATCCAGGTTGCTTGAGAATTAGAGATGTGTCTGGCCAGATTCTGGGGCATCAAACGGGGTGGAACTAGATGGCCTGCATGACCCCTTCAAGCAGCGGCTGGACAGATCCCTATCCTGGATGCTGGAGGCTGATCCTGCACTGAGCAGGGGGTGGACTGGATGGCCTGCATGGCTCCTTCCCACTCCAGGATTCTTTGAGTCTAGTTCAGCAGTGGAAGGGACTTCCTAAAGAGGTGGGGATCTTCCCCTCACTGGCGGTCTTCAAGCAGTGGCTGGACAGATCCTTCTCCTGGATGCTGGAGGCTGATCCTGCACTGAGCAGGGGGTGGGACTAGATGGCCTGCATGCCCCCTTCCCACTGTAGGATTCTAGGACAGTCTGGCTGGGGAAGTTGCCCTCCCCTCCCCAAGGCATTGTTGGAAGCCGGTTTAGTTCTTGGCGGCTATTAAAGGGGCTGTGCAAAAATCCCCAGAAAGTGTCAGTGCTCTCCCGCATGTAGTGAAGGGCTGCCATAGCAACCTTGCCTGGGTGATCAGCTGTGAGTTTCTCATTCTTTTGGCTCATGTTGTAGCCGTGCCTTTCCAAGCAAAGTGGGAACTCAACCACTGCCTTGCGGGATCAGGCTGTGGAGCCTGCCCGGTTTTCTGTCTTTGACGGCAGGAAGGCAATTTTCTCTCCGTCCGAGCAGCTTGCAGGCAGGGCAGGTAATGGGTCTTTCCCAGGATTTGGTACCCTCAGGGTAAACTGCTTCTGAACATGGGGTTACCATTTAGCTGCCGCTCTTGTTGGATTTCTCATTATAGTGTTTATGTAAAAAGGGAGTTTCTCAGAGGTCCATGTTGAAAAGTGACCAGGGTCATGCTCCATCAGGAACTTTGGGGTGACCTTCAAGGCCTCCATCACAACGGAGGGACAGGTCCAAAGGGTAGCTGGAGAGGCATTCTCCTGTTTTTGCCAGGTGCAGGCTCTGAACAACAACACCCGTGCAGGCTGCTAGGGGTACACACTTGTCTAGTGGAAGATATTTATTTAAATGGGGGATGTCAGCAGTTATGACCCAGAGAGAAGCTGATAGCCCTGGGATGGAGGGCAGGGGGCAGCCTTGCTGTGCAGGCGCCCAAGATGGCCAGGCCTATGGCGAATCATAGAATCATAGAATCATAGAGTTGGGAGGGGCCATACAGGCTATCTAGTCCAACCCCCTGCTCTACGCAGGATCAGCCCAAAGCATCCTAAAGCATCCAAGAAAAGTGTGTATCCAGCCTTTGCTTGAAGACTGCCAGTGAGGGGGAGCTCACCACCTCCTTAGGCAGCCTATTCCACTGCTGAACTACTCTGACTGTGAAAACGTTTTCCTGATATCTAGCCTATATCGTTGTACTTGAAGTTTAAACCCATTACTGCGCGTCCTTTCCTCTGCAGCCAATGGAAACAGCATCCTACCCTCCTCCAAGTGACAACCTTTCAAATACTTAAAGAGGGCTATCATGTCCCCTCTCAACCTCCTTTTCTCCAGGCTGAACATTCCCAAGTCCCTCAACCTATCTTCATAGGGCTTGGTCCCCTGGCCCCAGATCATCTTCGTCGCTCTCCTCTGTACCCTTTCAATTTTATCTACGTCCTTCTTGAAGTGAGGCCTCCAGAACTGCACACAGGAATGGTGCTTGCAAAACAGTTCTCTCTCATCCTTTTCAAATCCATCTGCACCTCCACTGGCCACAAATTCTACTATTTCCTCCTTGAGTAAAGAAGTAGTTCCTTTCGTCTGTCCTGGTTCTTTTGCTCATCAGCATAAATGGGTGCCCCTGAATTCTAGTTTCATGGGAGAAAGCTCCCCCCCTCCTCCTCCCCCCCCCCCCGGCTTCTGGCTTCATCCCATGCATAGTTCTGTAAATCTTCAGTTGTCTTTTTTATAAGCTATTAAGCCACAGCCTCTTCAGCTTTTCATCCCAGGAAACAAGCACCAAACCCTTAACTATCTGAGCTGCCCTATCCTGCAATTGTTTTTTCCTTTCCTTTTCTTTTCTGGAGATGTAGCGACCAGAGCTGCACGCAGCGTTCCTACGGAAGCGACAGCCTGGGCATTGCAATGCTGGCTATTCTACTTCCCATCCCTTCCTAATGATTCCCAGCGTGGAGCTTGCCTTTTTCTCCACAGCTACACAATGAGTCAACATTCTCCTGGAGCTCTCCACGGCAGCCACAAGATCTTTCCTTTTAAGTCTCTGCCAGTTCAGATCCCGTCAGTGGGTATTTAAACTTGAAAAGGGAAGAAAGCACTCTGGGGCCTTTGAGGCACATGGTACTGGTGTGGAGCGTAGGATGGGAGAGACTGACCAAGAGGAACGTGGCCCAGAGAACCCCGTGCCGGCTCTTCGTGGCTATCTGGGTCGATCGTGGGCTCCCTTTCTGTCTCATGGCAGCCCATGTGATCGGCCAGCCTAACCTCTTGGCGGTGCGCTCTGTATGCCAAGCTGATTCTGGCAAGGCCAGGCCAGGGAGGGAGATGTGGGGACAAGCTCTCTGGCCCAGGCTGGAGAGAGTGCGGTGGGACGCAGGGTCCAGGCAGGGCTTTGTCGGCTCTTGCAGGCTCCTACCCCCAAAACGTGTTGGTCTATCTGAGATGCTCCTGGACTCAAATCTAGCTGTTCTACCGGGGACCAGCATGGTCACCCCCCGAAACTACCTGCATCTGGGAATTCGCCTCAGTATTTCAGTAATGAGGACAGCAGCAGCCTCTGTGTGTGTTGAGCCCCAGCCACAAAGGAAGAGTTGGCAGGAACGGGGGAGCTGGGGGATGAGCCGTCCCGCGGGGTCCAGAGTACTTTGGTGCTTTCATATGTTAATGGCCGTAGCCAAGGAAGACAGCGGGTTGCCACCCAGCCCTGCTAGAAGGCTGCGTCCAAGAGACGGAAGCAGGTGGCGGCAGGGCGGCGGCAGGGCCATTCCAGTGGCCGCCCCCGCGCTGCCCGACTGTTTTGCGCCTGTGCGTCTGTGCGCACGCTGCTGGCCTTTGGGGTCGCGAGGTAAGGGCGGTTGAGAACCGCTGACTTAGGGACCTTGTCTTGCCCATGTGGTGGAAAGAAATCCAGAGAAGTCTCAGCCACGAGAACTAGGGCAATGCTGAACTACCGCAGCTTCATGTGCAAGGAGTGAGTGTTGAGGGGAAAGGGACCAGCGGTTTCCACCTTTTCTTCGTACCCTCATTCGGCCCAAAAGCTTCAGCATACTGTACGCATTTGTTCAATTGTGTAAATAAACTTTCTTATGTTTGTGATGTTTCATGCCTGATCTCTGGAAACCGATTGTGCCAGTCTGGTTTTGCTCTCTGAAGAGCAATACTGGGGACAGACAGTGGGCAAGCTCACCATGCCTGCAGCACGATAACTTGACGTGGTGAAGTTTGCCTTCAAGCTGACTTGCAGGAGCATAGAGGGAGTGGCAGAAACTAAACAGAGCCTTTAAAGCAGCTACAGAAGACTTGATGTGTGATGCTGTTTAGCAGGAAATGCTCTCAGAGTTGCTGATGGCAGCATTTGTCACCCAGTTTGTTTCTGACACCTCCGGGAAGCAGGGGAAGCAGGGACGTGGCCGTGTGGAGAATTGCAGTGCCTATGAGGTTTCCTGACCTCCTGGGGGTTGACCTGAAGGATCATGGAGGGTACATGTGGCCATTCCTTCAGAGGATGTGTTGGTGGCTGCACCAAAGCTCCGTAGCTTCTTTTGGTGACTCTGCAAGGCCTGATCTTGATCATATCTGCCTCTGGGGACTGGTGTTATGGAACTTCAGCACGGCAGTTTCTATATCCCAGCTTTTATGTGTTAAGTTATATTGGTCTTAAAATAGTAACCCAGCAGAGCTTTTGGTGCAGACATCAGGCAGCATGATGAAGGCAGAAAGCCTCCTCCTTCAGCACCCTGTGGTCTCACTAGCAGCACAGGGCTTGGAGCAGCGCCTGTCCCCCTTGGTCACCCCAGAAAAGGGCCAGCCCTGAGGCCTGGGACTTCATCTGGGAAGGAGCAGCTCTGACTTTGGCCTCACCCTGGTACTCTTCAGGGGGTTGGGCTAGATGACCCCGGGCCCCTTGATTCAGTCTCTGGCCACAGCCTCCCTCCCCAGCCCTCCCCTCTGCTCCCCTCTGCTTAGCGGTGGTTCTTGTGTGGGGGTGCTGGAAATGATTTGTCGCCCGCTCAGGAGGGCTGGAGTAGTCCTGCTGTAATTGCTGTGCCCTGAAAAGAAACACGATTTGGTAGGCCACTGTGCCCACTCACGGAAAAAGCTGCGCAGCAGAAACTGCGGGGGGCTCAGAACCAGCAGTCCAGTAGCAGGAAGCCCTTTCAAAGGTTTTTTCTTCAGAAATGGATCAGAGGAGTCTGAAATGGCTGGGGGCATGTTTGCATTGTGGGGAAATCTACCTGAACTCACACCGAGATGCTGCTTGCACCTTGTGAAATTGCTCTGGGATGCTAAATTCCACCTTTTTGGTTTGCTTGAGGGCGGTCTGTTCTGAATGTGGCAGAGTGTGTCACCATTGTGCTCTGCGGAGGGATACTTGGCCCTGAAGAGAGGCCCCAAGGGAAGACTAGAACCCCTGGACTGGCTTTGAAAAGGGTCTAGAGGCACAAGGGAATCCACTGCAGGGGCCACTACGATAATTAAAAAACACACACACAAGAATCAGATTGCCACAGATCATATGGACACGGATCATCTGCCACAATCTAATGCTGCCACCATCGTCTTCTGCGCCTGGCCTGGCCCCTGCCCCTGGCTCCTTCGTCCTGACATGAAGCCAGGAGGAGACTGGGGCCCATGGCCACGGCTGCAGGAGGAATGGGTGTGGCGGCAGCAGGCCAGCCCCAGTGCAGAGCCCCACTTGCTGCGCTGCCTCCACTTCCTGCCCGTCTTCCGCCCCTGGCCCTGCTGCCAGGAGTGCAGGTGGAGGTCGAACAGGCGTGGTGGTAGCTGGCCAGCCTTGGTGCTCAGCCCTGTGTGGTCCTCTGCCGTTGCCACCTCAGCCCCTGCCCCGCATCTACTGTCACGCTCCTTGGGGTAGTCATTTCTGTTTCAGGGAGCACGCCAGTAGATGTGTTTCCACATCAAAAACATACAGAGATGGAGGCCAGGAGGAACGATCTTACATGAGTCTGCAGAAGAGAGGGATAAATGTATTTGCTTTCTCTTTAGATCAGGGTTGAGTAACTAGTGACCTACGGGTGGGAGCAGGGCCCACATAGCAATTTAAAACTAATTTCCGCACCGGCGTGGTTGCACCCGCTGTCATGCCGCTGCCAGCACCGCTCTCCCCCCACGGCGAGGCACAGCGCTGGCTGCGCCCGGAGGGAACAGCCGCCAGAGCGGCCGAATCGCACAAGCCTAATCAGGACCCCTCTGTGGCTCTTCTTGAGGAATCTCCTGGCGTATTCTTGAAGGGCTGGGCATGGTTTCTGGGTGCTCGTACAGAACCACTGAGCACAGGAATTCTGTTGGGAGTGTGTAGCTCTCGTCACACTCACCAGCTTCTTTATCTTTACTTATTATGCTGCTTTGGATGGGTCACCAGCACCTAGGAATGGTCAGGGCCCTTTCCCAAAGGAAGACAGGTGTTCTGGAGATGGGGCTACGGCAAGAGCTGTTTTCTGCAACATTATGTGTATTTTAGTTAAAACGGTTATGCCCTATGCTCCTCTGCGTGGTGCTCTTGTGGTGCCTTCCATGCAAGGATAATGCCATAGTCCTTTGCCCATAGAAGATAACCCAGGGGGCAAGTCTAGCCTGGCCTCTCTTACAGCCGTGAGACGTAGTTGGCCTTTTTATGCCAGAGAGGTCACCTGCTGCATGCTGGCATGAGAACCTTGTGCCCTCTTCCAAGACCGTCCTTCAAAGCCAAAGAGGACTGTGCCTGACTGACCACACGAAACGGAACAAAGCTGTTGGTTTTAGGCCGAGGAGATCTTTCCTTGGCCTTTAGCCAGTGTTTTGCACGCCAGGCCACTGTGAGCATCTGAGAGGCTTCCATTGCTTAGAGCTCATCACGGGCGACTTTCCCGTCTCCGTAGCGAGAAAGACTGAGAAAGAATCCCTGGTGTGGGAAGAAGGGGTTTGAGGGGGGGAGGGGATGTTGGAGGAAGCAAGGGGATATTTCCAGAGTGCCGAGACCGCCTCACCTCCAGCATAGCGTTCGGTTAAACAGCTGAAATCGAACAACAAAGAGCAGATTAGTTCTCCTGCATGGCTGCCATTTTGCTGCTCACCAGGCCACTAACTCTGCTTATCTGCTTTCTTTTTCTCCTTGGCTGACTAGAATACAAGCATCTCTGTCTCCTCTTTGGACAGCGGCTGGCCAGGCAGAGAGGAATGCAGACCTCGCTGCTTTGGGCCATGAGGCGAGAGTGTCGGGGGGCTGCTGATTATGCACGCCTGCCCAGGGATCCAACGCCCAGGCGATGAAGCTGCAGTTCTGCTGGGGAACTCTGTTGTGAAGCTGCTAGCCAGGCAGCTGCCCCAGAGGCCAAGAGTGGAGGTTCTCCTGGAGGAGAAGATGAAGAGGCTCCTCCAGGGCCCGGCCAGTGAGCTCTCCCTGAGCCAAGGCCACCATCACAGGCTTTCCCCGCTGGAAACAGAAACTGCTGGATTTGTCTGTGGTATCAAGGGGAAATCCGTCAGCCGGGAGAGAAGCAGTGGGGTCCGGGTGGCAAGTGACTGTGAGATGAATTCTGTGGACCTGAATTGGGAGGGGTTTAACCCAGCGTCCAGCTCACCAGGCCAGCAGAACCCACTTGAGCCAGGGAGGGTGTCCGCTCCAGAGGGAGGTGGTCAAAGCAGGAGCACCCAGGGGCAAGACATCGCTGCTCTGAGCTGCCACCCAGGCTGGAGGGGGGCTGCTGATGAGAGAGGGGGGCTTGGCCGCCCCGGCAAGGCTGCAGTGCACACCTCCTGCGGCCCTAGGCCAAAAGACCGCTCTGCTGATGTAATTGAGTACATCGTGAAAGAGCTGCAAGGGATCAGCCGCATCCAGACGGAGATTGCCGAGCTCCAGCAGCACCTCACCCTGATCAAGGGCTCCGTTGACGAAGTCTCCAGTTGTGTGGATGCTGTGCTGAGCGAGATTGAAGGCCTGCAGAGCAACTGTGGCCCCAGCGGCAAAGCCTCGCCAGGGCCGAAGGCCGGGGCATCCAGGAGAGAGCCAGTCCTGTATTTTTATGGCATCCCTGAGCAAGAAGATGAGAACACCAAGGAGCTGGTCTGCAGCTTCTTGTCTGAATACCACTGTTTCAATGGCATTCAGTCCAGTGACTATATCAAGGCTGCTACCAGAGCCAGCACAGCTACAAGCAAAGCGTTAAGCCCACGCCCTGCAGTTGTGAGACTCATGAATGCTGAGCAGAGAGACTTTATTCTCCAGAAATCGATTCTCCTACAAAGTGCAGGAGTCACTGTGGTTGCCGATGGTGAGCAAAACCCTCAGAAAGAACAGGGGAGTCTTGGAGCACAGTTGCACCCTTTGTCATCCTCTGACCAGAGCCAAAATAACGTTAGGACTTTGAGCCTTCAAGGAGAACTGGTAGGAACTGAGAGAAACCGTCACCTCCCAAGGAACTCCTGCCAGATTCAGGATGGCAGAGCAAGCCAAGCCGTTCAGTGCATGGGGGATGGTCGTTGTCTCCCTTCATCCACCCTAGCTAAGAAGAGTAACTTGATTGCAGAACTTGAAGAAAAAGTGGGAAGGGTTGTGCAAATGATTAGCAGCAGTGAACCAACTTTGAAGCAAAGTAGCCTTCCTCCTACCCATGTCCTTGATGCATCCCCCAAGCCAAAAGACGATCCTGAGCCTAAAACACATGAACAGAATCCGTGGCCATCTCCAGCATGCTTGGATCTTGTGAGCCAGACGTGTGGATCTGTCCCAGAGGCTGATAATGTTGCAGAGAATAGCCCTTCCACTTTAGAAGGGGATAGAGCTGGAGGACAGACTCCAGGGGGGAGTGAAACAGACTGCGACGTTACTGCCCTGGAGTTCCTCAGTCCTGACCAAGTGAACTTTGTGGAGGAGACACCAGTAACGGTGATAACTCCAGGCTATGATGGTACTGTGCATAAATTGGTTGGTAGCAGCGAAGCCCTCAAAGACATGGTCCAGATAGATCTGAATGAGCAGGATCCGACTGATCAGGTATTCAGGGATGTCTTAGAGAACTCACAATACTTCCTTGAACATTCTCGGGATAACATTGATCTTGTAGACATGAGGTTCTATACCAACAAACTAGGGAAAGCATTGAATCAATTCAGGTCTGCTCTGCAGGTGGTGTTCCACAAGTTGGAGACTGGTGACCCTGAAGTCCTCCTCGAAGGTGACAAGAGCTTCCCTATGGCCCCTGAGCTGGCCCCAGCACTCTGTAGCTCAAGCATGCATGGTAGTCTAGAGAATGTTGTGGAGATCCCCCTGAGTCATTCTTTTGAGAGCCAGACAGACATGGCTGTGCACAGTGAGAGCATGGTTTCTGTGCAGAGTTCCCTTCCTGCTGTTCCACTGCCCCTCGAGGAGGCGCCAGATGCTGATCCAGTGGACATTCTGGATTCTGAGAGTGTTGCTGGTCAGCCACTTTCATCTGAGGGAACCCAAGAAGCCTCCAGTTCTGACCCTCAGCAGCCAAATGGGTACCGACCTATGAGCCTCGAGAAAGTGTGTGCTGAGACCATCTACCTGAACAAATGCATCAACAACTTCAAAAATGTCCTGAGGGAAAAGCGGCAAATGCGTCGGAAGCTCTTAAAGGACCTGGCCCAGGAGGCCAGCTGGACTTCCTCTGCTGAGGAGCTGCATTCAGGTACATGGCAGGGCGGAGAAAGGTTCCTTGTGAAACGCCGGTCTGTTCTGGCCGGGTGCTGAGCCCGAGAGCAGTGAGGCTCGGGAGCTTGACAATGAGAGCACTTACTGATAAGGGGCAGCTGCTGCAGTGCTCCAAAGAAATGCATCCCTAGAGTAGTTGCCAAGCTCTGCTTTGGGGGAGCATCCTTTGTGCTCCAGCCTCTTTGTTCCTCTACAAGGAAGCTGGCATCAAACTCTTGGCCTGTTTATTTTCTAGATTCATCAAAGTATGATGAGAAATGTTTTACCATGCAGTTAGCAGGCTTAGAGGTGATATAAGTTGGGGCCCTTCCTGTGAGGAATCCCCAGAAGGGTGAGCAATTGAGAGGAAGGGAGGCAAATAATGGAGAAATGGCCACATTCTCTCCTAGCACAACAGGGCGATGTGGCCCCCGTCCGGGAGAAGAGGTGGACTCTTCTCTGTTTCCCGAGGGCCTTCAGGGTCTCACCAGTCTGGCAATCCAGTGTGAGAGACAGGGGCTTTCCCTTCAGCCCCCCCCCAGCCCCTCACGCCTTCCAGGAGCAGCAGCTGAGTTGGTTTTAGTGGGGCTGTGGCTTGTTGTGAGTCCTCAGTGACACAATGTCAGCCAATCCCTGTGCCAGATGACAGGCTGCTATGGCGGAGGACGCCTGGGAGGGGAGAATGGGAACCTGAGGCCGCCCCATCTGGGCGGTTCAAACCAACCCTTTCCCTTCATGGCACCCAATAACAGGGGCCTCTTTGTCTCCTCTTTAGAAGGGCCCAGGGCCCAGTGGTTGGGAAGGTCAGGAGAGGGACATAACAAGCCGTGAGGAGGTCTTTAAGGCAAGGGGTGGCAGCACCCTGCTTCAAAACAGCTCCAGTTTCACCCACCCACGGCCTTAGCGAACTGACGGGGGGGGGGGAGGGAAGGGTGGTTCCTGCTGAAACTCTTCCTTGTGCCCAAGAGTCTCGGCTCCTTGGAAGGAGGTCTCTGGGGATATTTCCCCCAGCCCCCTCCCAAGCCCCCTGCCAGCGGTTTCCCTCGGGGATCCCGGGATCCCCCCTCCATTCCGCCTCACCGGCGGCCCCGGAGCCCTTTGAGCTGCTGTTCCTGTGGTTATGATGCACGCCTTTTACTGCCTCACGAGGGATCCCCTGGGGCCCCCCCGCCCCCCCACCCCCTTGCTCTGTCCTGCCCAGATCCCTCTCTGAGCTTCCCTCCACTCTCCCGCCATCCCTGCCCCCCCCCCAGGTTCCATGGCCTCTCATTGGCTGACGCCTCCTCCCCCTGTGGGCCAGGATTGGCTGAGATGCCCGGAGGGCGGAGCTGGAGGCCATCTGTCTACTCATGGAGGGCATGGAGTGCAGCGCTCCTCCCCGCCTGCCCTGGGGGGGGGCTGTGATCAATCAATCAATCAATCAATCAATCAATCAATCAATCAATCAATCAATCAATCAATCAATCAATCAATCAGGGACTGGGAGGCCACGTCCCTGCTCAGCCGCTGAGGGGCTCTGCTCTGCTCCAAGGCCTGAGCGGCGCACGTGGGGAGTCCGCGAAGGACGCTTCCAAATCTCTGGGTCGGCCGGTCTTGTAAACCGGAAGGCAGAAGCGCAGTGGTGTCTCCATCTTGGCCTTTTAGCACGCCACAGACGTGGCAGCCCACCTCCCAGCCTTCCTTTGTGTCACGTTTTTTTAACCCCCGAGTTTCCAGTATGCCACAGTCTTCACTCGTCATGGGCTCCAGCCTCACATGAGGCGTTTCTAACTCCTTATATTTTCTTTTCACTTCTGTTCTGGACACTTGTTTGATAAATATTGTTTGATGGTTGTTTCCCCCCTTCCATAATATAGCTCTACAGCAACTTACTATTGCTGTTCTGATTTATGACTTATCCCCTTTAATTACGTACTCTGACTCCTCCCTTTGGCCATCAGGCCTACAGTGCTCAAGCAGGCCGTCTCCTCTCACCCAGTTCCACTTTTCCCCTCAGCCGTTCTTTGTATCCGTGGCTTGTAGAAAGGGGGAATTCACCCCCAGTCCTCAGCAGGCCGATTGTTTGCCTGCCAAAGACAGTCTTCTGGGCCACCTTGCAGGGCTCTTGACAGGAGCCATGAAAACACCAGGGCCCTTCCGCTCGCTCGGATCCCATTTGAACCCAGAGCTCTCTGTCCTCTTCTTTATCCAACAGCCAGTTAGAGACATCCCTTCCAGAACACGAAAATACCCACTTTACAAATATTATATCTCGCATTGTGCACAAACAACACAACCGTCCAGCCACCAGAGAAAACTCATGCGCTAGTTAAAAGTGCAGCCAGACCTGCCCAAAGTGCTACTAAAGGCCCTCTGAAGACGTAAAACAGTCTCATGTGGCCTCCAGGTTGCAGGGAGTGGCCACTCCCTCCACACTCGCCCTGGTTAGCCGTCCCAGAGACCCATGGCCCAAGCGAGGCCCAAGCGAGGCCTGTGGACCGCTCTGGGAGAGAGCACCCCCAGGGAAAGGCATGGCTGGCACATGGGAGTGCCCCAAACAATATGCTGGTTCCGTGGCCATGTGAGGGGCCGGCTGGGCTGCAGGTGTTTGAGGTGTTTGAACAGCGGAGGCGGAGGCAGCAAGCCCCAGCAGTGGGGGGGGGGCGCAGGTGGAAGAACAGGGGTCTCTCACTGCTTCTATGGAGACTTTGCTTCTACAGAGACCTTGTTGGAATGGCTGCTTTGGTGGCAGCCTCGCCTGTTTGCGGGAAGAAAAGTCCGTGGCTGTTTCTTAAAATCACATCTCTGTTTCTGCCCTCTGCTGGTCCATTGAGGAGTTTGGCAGCTTCAGAGTCCCGCACACCTTTCTAGCCAGCCAGGGGTGAAGGTGGCTCCCCAGGGCTGTTGCACATGAGAGGGAGCTAACCTTCCCAAGGGCCCCTCGTCCGTTTGGGAGGGAGGCTGTGGAACTGCCTGAGATCCCTTGTTTTGCTTGAGGACGGCCCCCTGTTCAGCCCCCCCCCCCCCGGCACCTCCAGCAGCTGGGGCTCAGGAGACCCTGGAGACCTGCTCCGGTGCCAGCTCTGCAGACCAGCTAATGGCTTTGCTTTTGATCCAGGGCTCGTGTTTCCCTTCGGCCCTGAGCTGGCTTCCTGGGGGGGGGGTGTGTGTGAATGCACCTGGTCCTGCGTGTGACCCAGCAGAGGCAGAGGAGGGGGGCAGGCAGGCAGGTCTTTCTGGTCAAGGATGCACTTGCAGCCTCTTGCTGCTTCTCAAAGGTGGTTCAGGATTTGGGTATGCTGTGCCTGGCACCCTCACTTTGGAAGCATGTGCAGACGGCCATGTGCAGGCGGTCTGTGCTTCCGGAGCTGACTCCAGTCAAGGGAGGTGCCGGTATGCGTACATGGGGGACATGCCCGGCAGCTGTGCCTGGCAACGGCCCTTGGGCTGAGCAGACCACCCCTTCACCACCTTCGTCTCTGCAGTGCCCAGACAGATTCTGAGGAGTGACCCGACTCCCTCATAGCATCCGCCGAAAGTTCTGATCAGCCGCTCTGAAACTCCCTTAGGGAGGAAAGCAGGAAAAGTATGGCCGAGGGTGTGCCCAGCGGGTGGGTCGCATGAAAGGCATGGAGTGGATATGGCCCTACTTACTGTCCATAGAAGGGCCCCCTTCCCCACTGAGCATTTAACTTAATTCCAGCTATTATACCAATTAGTGTGCCTGTTTCAAGAAAAAGAAGTCAGGTTTGCTGATTGGTTTGGAAGTAAACTAGTTTAATTGCAGTCGTTGCCTTAACCTTCAGAGTCAATCTTAGTCTCCCTAAGAACTGTGGATTTCTTACAGGGATTGTGAAGAACTCCTCCGCTTCTGGGTTCAGCCAACGGCTTTTTCTTAAATGCAAGCCCAGTCCAGCTCCTGTGAGGGCAGCCTCTTGCCCCTCTCCCCCCAGAAGTCTTGTGTGGCCTTGGTTGCAACCCCCGTGGATTACAAGAGTAGAGGAAACAGTTGCTAAGAATTGGCTGACCTTTGGATGCCTCCGCGTGCCCTTTAGGGAGAGTTTTAACTTCTGTGCGGTGTGTGTGTGTGTGTGTGTGTGACTTGGCAGCGTTCCCACTGAGGCTCCCGCCCTTGTGTGCCTCCAGCTATGCAGGCTGGCAAGACTTGGAGCAGAGGAGCAGGGATGCTATGAGAAGATTTGTGCTTTCCTTTGAGGGGTCAGGTCGCCAGTCTGGGCTTCGGGGCGTCCCCTGCCAGGTGGCCATCTCTGCTCCAGGCAGCAGCCTCAGGCAGAGAACGGCCATGGCTGCCAAGGCAACATCTGTCCGTAGATCTGGCTTTGGAGAGTCACAGTTCAGTCCCTGAAATCCTTTGGAGAAGAGGCCCGGCTTCCATTCTGGGCTGAATCACGACCTTTTTGTTTCCAGGGCCTCTGAGCTGAGGGGCTTGGCTGCTGAGCTGCTGCTTTGTAGGGCTGGGGAGGAAGAAGGGAGGGGGAGAGCTGCCCTGACCAGCCGGGGAGTGGGCAGGCTCATCAGGGCACCGTGGCTGAGCGGCTGACCCAGTTTTGCCTCTTACGGGGCTGAAATGTACTTAGCACCGAGGGCAGGATGATGGCTTGCTGTGCTGGGAGCCGCTCGAGTGCTCCTCGTGCCCGAAGGAGAGCAAAGGCAGCAGGACTGTCCGTTTTCTGGGCTGGGGGTGAGGGCATCGTTGGAGAGTTCCCCTGGTGTGGCGTGGAGGCCGTCAGGCTGCTGCCCAGAACACGAAAGAGAGAGACCCTCCTTCTCTCTGTGGGTTTGGCCTCTGTGGTGCGGGCGCTGTGCTTGATTGTCTCGTCTGAGGCCCAGTCTTGAGCTGGCCAGTTACTCTCAACCCTCTCTGGTGCTTCTGGGACCTACTTTGGGGCGCCTGGCAGGGGAGGGGGTTGGACTAGATTACTCTGGGGGTCCCTCCCAACTCTGCGATTCTAGGAGGTGTGCTGGCACAAAACTAAACTGTAGATTTTTAAAATGCCCGAAGGTCAAGGAAAACGCTCATCCAATTTTCTTCACTGAAAATCTAGCTTTAGTCATAATGTTTCCTTCTTTCTTGTGACATAGAAGAATTTGGTGTTCTTCTTTAGCTAAAAAAAAGAAAAACAGACGTGCTGTTATCCCTCTGTAGGGCATTCCCTCCCTTTCAGGGTGCCTAGTGCTCCCAGGTCCCTTACAGGCATTGCCAAGATGCATCCTGCCACTTTGGGGCCTGGGTGGTGGGCTAGTGGGTCGTGTTGTGCTTCTCCTTTTTAAGAGGGGTTCCTGTCCCAGTCGGGTGTGTCCAGATTGCACTCCATAGTGTGGCACATGCTGGTTTGCGCTGAGACAATGAAATGAGAGTTTCTGTGCTTGATGAAAGCAGGACTAAAACCTGTCTTTGAATCCCTGAGTCCTCTGGGAGCCTGCCTGCCACCTCTGCACAGGAGCTGGGGACGCTGTCAGCAAGCAAAACCAGGCTCCCTCGGGAGCTTCCGGCGGAGTTCCCCTTCCCCTTCCCAATCGGGATCTGTGCCTGAACTCGCCCCTCTAATGTTGTTCCTCTCCTTCCTCTTTTTTGTGTTTTTTCTCATTTGCAGAAGGAAGTAGAGGAGAACTTCAGGTTATCTACTCTCCATTCTAACCAGCGTGTCTCCTCCTTTGACACCCCAGTGTGTTGTCTCTTTTCTGCATGCCCTGTTGAAGTGTCACCTGGCTGCTTCGGCTGAGGCTTGGAAAGGCCCCCTCCCCCCTGCCCCCAGTTCAGCATGTGTCAGTTTGGAGAGGCATTGCTGGTCGTGTATTTGAGCTATAAGAAGAGTCTGTTCAGTGTGGGTGACTTTTGGAAAGGAGCAGTGGTGTGTCCCCCCCCCCCCCAATCCGGACATGGCAAATCCATCAAGCGCTCCATCCCACGAGGGGGTGCTGCCCACCTGTGCCTCTCCTGCAGCCGCCATGAGAGGCAGGACGCCCTCTGCCCAGGCCTCCCTGAGGAGTCCCAGTCTGTCTTTGAGTGGGGGATGCCTCCTTCTTCCTTGACCCCAGGCCTGGACAGAGGAGCAAAGAGTTTGCTACACATTCCTTACTGCTTGGTGTGGATCGTTTGCCCTTACCCGGACAGCTCAGGCTAGCCTGATCGCATCAGATCTTGGGAGCTAAGCAGGGTCACCCCTGGTTGGCGCTTGGATGGGAGACCTGCTTTGCCACTGAATGTCTCTTGCCTTAAGAACTCTCCGGGGGTTGTCCCAAGACAGCTGTGACTTGATGGGGGAAACAAATGGTTTCAGTAGGCACATTTCAAAGAGGCAGGGTGTGCATTCAATGCCTCCCCCCCCCTCTCAGGAGAGTGTCACAGTGCTGCCCAGGGAGCCTCGAAGGCTGGGGGGGGGTCACAATTGGGAGAGGACATGGCTGTGAACCCCAGCCCCGCTCCTTAGCAAAGTGAGCCACACCACATGCTGGGTGCACGCATACGTGCGTTAGGCCGAGGGACACAGACATGTGCTGCCAAATATCGGAAAACAACAAATGCGTCAGACCCGTTAGAGTGTCGGGGAATGCTCTTGGGCGGATGTGGGGCTTCTGAAAACACGCATTCAACTTCTCCAATATAAATCTTATTTCTCTAAAATATCAAAGAGACGATTCCTTCAGTCACAAGGACAGAGGCCCGGCCCAGAACGAAGAGCCAGTGGAGGAACCAGCACTCCTGGGGGCAGCGGCCTCTCGCCATGTGCAGCGTAACGGCATGCAGTGAAATTAGGGTTAGGGAGAACATCTGGGCCAGGGGTAGGCAAACTGGTCCTCCAGATGTGGCCCTGCCGGCATTTGCTCATGGGAACTGTAGTCCATGGACGTTTGGAAGGCCACAGTTTGCCCACCCCTGTGGGATCCAGACTGTGGGAAGGTGGGGGGTGAAACCAGCATGACACAAAGAGCCCCTCCAGCCCCCCCCCCCCCACTCCCCCGTCAGCATTTCCCAATCAGCACAACCCGCCTGCCCGGGAAGCTGGCAGAGCTGGAGGCATCATTAACTGATGCTAATTCCTGGCCTTTTGATTCTGTGGTGAAGTAAGGGCTTACGCGACTCTTGCTAATTATTCAAAGAGGTTTGGCGATGTCCGCATAGGAGAAAGCTTTATGGTTCGCTGAGGCCCTTAATGTTTGAGGGACCGCGAAGGAGCTGGGTGGTCCCAAGTGCCTCTGTGGATTCCGGATCAGGAGGGTTTTCACCTGCAGTGAGAAATCTGAGATCTGTTTGGCTTAAGAGCTTTTTATTCTGCTTGGATTTTTATGAAGTGTTGGTTTCAAAGCATGGGACAGCCAAACAAATCTGCAAATGGATTTCCATCGGTATTTGAGTTGTGCCACGCTTGCCCAGGGAGGGCTGGGAGGGTCACTTTGGTTTGTGAAGCAGCCAAGAGACCTGCCTGGAATTGGGAGGCGGAGAGGGCAGGCAGGAGCCCCCTCCCCCAACACCCTTTGCTTCGCCATGGCCCCACCTGGGCTGGTGTGGGGCTGCCCTGTGCAGATCTCAGCTGCAGAGCTCTGCCCACCCCCAGCCCCACCCTGGCACACCTCCTGGGGGCATCACAGAGCTTGGTTTCATCACACATGCCATCTTGGAGTGTGGTTTTCCTGCAAAATGCAACAGAGCTCCTTCCTAAGGGGTGTGTGTGTGTGGGGGGGGAGTTATTTGGATCCAGAAAAACCTGGGGGGGGGGCTGTTGTCTGCCCTGTCAGCTCTCCCCTGCCCCGCTTCCACCGACCTTTTCCTCACGAGCTCCTTCCTCACTAGTTTTTGACGGGTTCGTCAGGCTTGGGGGTTCATACGAGATTTCCAGCGCTTGGTGCTTCCTTCTGGCTGCAGCTGTCAGCAGGTGTCTGTGGGTCAGAAACACCCCTGCTTGGTAGGGCCGGCCTGCCTCCTTGGCTCTGTTCCAGCTGGCTGGAGGCTTCAGGGGCCGGCCTCCTTGGCTGACCGCTCCTCCCGCCCGGCTCTCGGTGCGGCCTGAGCTTGCCCTCAGAAACAACTGCCTTGGCCCTGTGGACCCGTTGGCCTTCCAAAATCTGCCCATGCGCCGGTGTGTGGCCTGGGCAGCACATCTCCTGCCCAGGCTGCCTTTGCCTCTGCTGCTGCTGCATGCCTCGTCCAGCATTTTGCTCCCCTGTAGGGACCCCCCCTCGCCCCCTCCAAGAGATGCCACAACCTCCTTGGGGGGGGGGTCTTTCCCTGTAGCCTCCAAGCTCCAGTTGTGGTTGCCCTTTCCACGATCAGGGTCACTCTCTCTGTCTTACTTGGCTGGGTAGACTGAAGGTCGCCTGTCCTTCTGGCTGGCCCTCCAGGGCCGGGACCCTCACCCACAGTGGATCCTTTCCAGCGGGTTGGTGCGGGACCTGGGGCCTGAGACCTGGACACAGGACTCTAAACCGGGAAATGCCTTGCCCTCCGCCTCCTCAAGGAGTTGAGGACACCTTTGCGCTGACTCCCATCCGGTTGGACTGTGGTGATTCTCATTTCCAAAAGTGCAGCTTCCTCTCCTGGTATGTCCTTGAATCCCTCCTGTGCATGCCATGCCACTTCTCTGCTTCTGGATCGTCTTCCCCACCCACTCCCGGACCGTAGCCCCCCTGCCCTCAGGGAGGGAGGGAGGGAGGAGGGTTCCTTTAGGCCTGCATGAGTCCCCCCTGCTTGGCCCATTTGCAGTGTTCCCCTGATGAGGATTCTTGGGCCAGTGTGTCTGTAGATGGGGGGGGGGGGAGCTAATGCCAGCCCCTCCCAGCTTGGCTTGCCCTGGCAAGCGGCACGCAGCTCCCTTGTGCTCTTTCTGCATGAATAGCAGCTTCTGCCATGGCATCCTGAGTCACAGAAACTGTTTTCGCTGCTGGCTCCACAGGGAGGAGAGGCCCCCTTCCTGCTCCCTCTTGCTTTCTCCTCTGGGGCGGTGAAGGGCAAGGCGGCCATCGGCAGTGGCCGATTCTGCTTCGTGCTGCTTGGCAGCTGTCCTCTGGATGGACCAAGGGCTGGACTGGACGGCCTGACCCAGCAGGGCTCTTCCGGTGGTCTGTTGTCCAGCCTTCCCATTTGGAAAGCAGATAGGCTGGGTGGTCACCCCTGGGTTTCACCAAGGTGGGGGGTTTCCTTCTCCACCCCCCCCCCTTTTCTTTGGGGGGGTTTCGTTGACCTCCTTCTCCTCCACCCCCCCTTTTTTAGGAAGGAGATCTTATTATTGTGCCGCCATGCTGTGATATTTTTAAGTTTTAATGGGGTTTTAAGACACTGTAACCCACCACGAGCCATTTGGGAGTGGCGGGAAATAAATTGAAATAATACTAATACTAATACTAATAATTCTATTGATATAATAATAATAATAAAGCATGCTCCAATGGGGGCTCCCCCTGTGATTTCAAGCCCCTTTCCCCGGGGTGTGAGTAGCAGGGGTGGGTGGGTGGGTGGGGCTCTCCTGGCCTGGCTCCTCCTCCCTTGCCTGCTGCCCCTCTGCAGGGCCCGGGAAGGCCGGAGCGTGCTGTCCTCCGCTGCCTTCCAGCTTTGGTGCAGGCATAGCGGGGCTCTGCAGTGCCGCCTCCCCTTCTGGGCCCTCCGTGCCTGCGTGGGGGGCCTGGTTGGGAATGCTCAAGTGGGAGAAAAGTCTCTCTTCGGCAGTGTGAGGCTTGGGGAGAAGGGGGCACTTGGGAAGAGGGTTGCACTGAACAGGCTCTTTGGTCTTCCTCGCGCGCGTGTGTGTGTGTGTGTGTGTGTGTGCATGTGTATGGTGGGTGTGTCCTGCCCAGTCGTGAGGTGCTGCCCACCATGGGGTGCTCCCCGCATGAGCCGCCTTCTGTTCTTATGCCTCTTCCCGAGTCCCGAATGCAGCAGCAGCAGCAGCAGCCTGGCCTTGCTCTGAGAGCTAATTTCCGTTTCTCTTGTCTTCCTGTGGCGGTTTCAGGGTCAGGATGATGGCAGCAACCTGGCAACGTCTCCGTGGCTCAAGGCCGGGTAAGTGGGCTCCGGGGCCATGCGCTCACATTCCCCGTTGGGCGGGGGGGGGGGTTAAAGGTGTCACGGCCCCTGGGGCTGGGCTGCTTCTGCTCTGTGACCTTGAGGGGAGGGGTGCCACCTTCTTCTCCTGGGGCCCCAGCCTAGCCTGTGCTGTACCAAGCCCCAAGAAGCCCTTGGGCAGCCAGCCCCACATGGCTCCTGCTGGAAGGCCGGCTTCCAGGAGTCAGAGCTGTGGAGCAAACCAGTTTGTGCGGCTGGCAACCCATCCCTGCTGTTTCCTGGCCTCCACGCATAGGTCTACAGCGTCACAAGAGAGGCGGGGCCCATTCCAACCCACCTCTCTGCAGGATTTCCAGTGTTTGCTCAGCTGCAGCAGCCCATGGCCCAAGCAAGACCCCTCCAAACTGGGCCACCCCGTTACAGGGGCCCTTAGGCACGAACAGGGACTCTTCTTCCATTGGCGGGCCATGCAGTGACCCCAAGGCAGCCCTTTTGGCCGCTGCAGTGGCTTTGTAGGCAGGGGAGTGCTGTTCCCCTGGACGTTTCCCACACCATACCCCCCCCCCCACCGCGAGTTTGGGCAGCTCGGCCTTCTTGCCATTCCTTCTGGCGGGGCTCTTTCCAGTACACAATCTTACCAAGAGGGATGGATCATGTTGGAAAGAGAGAAGCCATTCTGTATTCTCCTCCTGTATCGATTTTGGTCCTAGCGGGGAACAGAATCATTGAATCAAAGTTGGAAGGTACCTCCAAGGTCATCTAGTCCAACCCCCAGAACTATGCAGGACACTCACAACTATCTGCCCACTCACAGTTGATCACAATTTCATGCCCCAAGCAATCCCTCCACCAAAAATCTCCAGAATTCATCCTAGCCTGGAGGGAATTCACCTACCACCCACAGCAGCTATTAGCAATTCCCTGGGTCTGCCAGGAAGGGCCACAAGAGACAAACACTGGCACATTCCTTCCTGCCCACCCACTCACACTCTGCCTAAGTTCATAAAATCAACATTTCTGTGAGATGACATAGCATCTGCTTAAGAACTTCCAAAGAAGGAGAACTCACCACCTCTCAAGGAAGCCTGTTCCACTGAGGAACGGCTCAAAGTGTCAGGAACTCCTGGATGTTTAGGTGCAAATTCTTTTGAATTATTTTAAACCCATTGATTCTGGTCTGATGTTCTGGGGCAACAGAAAACAACTCTGCTCATTCTTCTATGTGACGGCCCTTCAAGTATTTGGAGATGGTTATCATATCACCTCTCAATCATCTCCTTTCTAAGCTAAATAGACCAAGCTCCCTCAACCATTCCTCATACAACTTGGTCTCAGAACCCCTCCCCATCCTCATAGCCCTCCTCTGGACACGCTCCAGTTTCTCTACATCTTTCTTTAATTATGGTGGTCAAAACTGAACACAGGACTCAGGAACATGGGCAAGTCCCAGGAAAAGTACCAAAGTGCGTCTGATAAGGATAAAACTTTTGATAGGGTTCCACATGATATTCTTGTGGACAAGTTGGTAAAATACGATATGGATCCTAATTCTGTCAGGTGGGTCAATAACTGCTTGACAGATCGTACCCAGAGGGTACTTGTTAATGGTTCAGCATCTTCTTGGAAAAGAGTGACAAGTGGAGTACCCTAAGGATCTGTCCTGGGCCCTGTGTTGTTCAACATATATTTATAAATGATTTGGATGAGGGATTAGACAGTATACTTATTAAATTTGCAGACGATACTAAACTGGGAGGGGTAGCAAATACAACTGAAGACATAATCAGATTACAGAATAATCTTGATAGGCTCGAGAAGTGGGCTAAACTGAATAAAATGAAGTTCAATCGGGACTAATGTAAAGTTCTGCATTTAGGTAGGAAAAACCAAATACATCAATATAGGATGGGGGAGTCTTGTCTTGGCAGTAGCATGTACGAAAAGGATCTAGGAGTCTTAGTAGACCATACATTGAACATGAGTCAACAGTGTGACTCAGTGGCTAAAAAGGCAAATGGGATTTTGGGCTGTATCAAACGGAGTATCGTGTCCAGATCACGGGAGGTGATGGTACCACTTTACTCTGCTCTGGTTCGGCCTCACTTGGAGTCCTGTGTTCAGTTTTGGGCACCTCAATTGAAGAGGGATGTAGACAAACTGGAGCGTGTCCAGAGGAGGACAACAAAGATGGTGAGGGGTTTGGAGACCAAGACGTAGGAGGAAAGGTTGGGGGAGCTTGGTCTGTTTAGCCTGGAGAGGAGACGACTGAGAGGGGATCTGATAATCCAAGTATTTAAAAGGGTGCCATGTAGAGGATGGAGCAGAGTTGTTCTCTCTTGCCCCAGAGGGACGGACCAGAACCAATGGGATGAAATTAATTCAAAACAAATTCCGTCTAAACATCCAGAAGAAGTTCCTGACAGTCAGAGCGGTTTCTCAGTGGAACAGGCTTCCTTGGGAGGTGGTGGGTTCTTCATCTTTGGAGATTTTTAAACAGAGGCTGGAGAGCCATCTGACAGAGAGGCAGATTCTGTGAAGGCTCAAGGGGGTGGCAGATGACAGTGGATGAGCGAGAGGTTGGATACACACTTTTCTTGGATGCTTTAGGATGCTTAGGGCTGATCCTGCGTAGAGCAGGTGGTTGGACTAGATGGCCTGTATGCCCCCTTCCAACTCTATGATTCCATGATTCTAGGGTTGTGAGTGTCCTGCATAGTGCAGGGAGTTGGACTAGACGACCCAGGAGGTCCCTCCCAACTCTGTTATTCGATGATTCTGTGATGTGGGACACTTTGTCCTCTGGTGTGGTTCTCTGCCCACCTGAGTGGCGCTTGTACATTGAGGGGGCTTTGGCTCACCTCAGAACTGCAAGGATTCCTGCCAGGGGTCCCTACAGCATGGGCCTTCAGCCTAGGGCAGCCCCTCTGTCCCGGCAGTGCTTGTGCTTCTCTGCCGCTGGGGACCATGCCAGCCAGGGCGATGAGAGCTGCACAGTTCTGCTGGAGCATGAAGCCGGGCTGGTTGTGGAGGGAGCGGCAGCCTCCCGCACTGGTTTCCCAGGAGGAATTGAAGGTCTGCCAGGCGGGAAACGAGAAGGCACCATTTTCCATGCTGTTTGATTTTAAATGTGTTCGTATATTTGATTACAGCCATATGGCTTTGATCTGTAACATTTGAATTCCGCTTTCTTCTGGTAGCTCCTGTGCAGTCAAAGCCGGGCTGCTGCCGGGGGGGGGGGGGGAGCGTGTCTTGGAACGGCTGCCCGGGCCTCTGCTGTTTTGTGCATCCAGGAGTCTGACTGAAGTAGGCAAATCTAACTAGATAGGAAATGACCACGGGCCATAACTCCAGTGTCCAGTTGCAGGATGGTTGTGCCGGGTTCGGCAGCATCTCCTGCCCCCTTGCCGACCCCGGTGCTGCCAAACAGGGCGAGGTCTGAGGAGAGGTCAGCTCCCTGGCCCACCCACTCCTCCCACACGTGAAGCTGCTGCCTTCTGCTGGATCAGCCCCTCAGTCCGCCAAGGGCCCCTCTTGCCTGCTCAGACTGGCAGCTGCCCCTCCCCTCCCCTCCCCTCCGCTCTCCTCCCCTCCTGCTGGGGAGAGCCACAGTCACAGTCAGTTGCTGTAAGGCTACGAAAAACACAACGTTTTGGACCCTTGCTTGATAAATATTGTTTAATGGTGGTGGTTTCCCCCATTCCATGGGAAGCTTTACAGAAATATGCTATTGCTATTCAGTGTCGGGGGTGGGCATGGGGGGCAGGGGGGAAGCCTGCAGGCTAAAAGAAGGCAGGCTGGCCCTGGAAACAACCCCTGAGGGCAGGCTGAGCATCAAAACGGCCATTGGAATGGCTGAAAACCACTCCGGGTAAGTTGGTTTTTCGATAGACTTCCTCAGCAGCCAATAGCTGCTCTTGGATTCACTATATATATATATATATATATATATATATATATATATATATGTAACGACTAAGAAAACAAAGTATATGCTTATATTACATTTAAAAACAACAAGAATAATTTTTGTAAGAAATTACACAGATACAATTGGTTACTTACTGCAATCAAAAGGTACTACAGACACATATGTGTGTTGCATATTCTACAGAGAGAGACTTTCCCCAAAATGTAACAATGAAGATAAATTCCACAGGAATCTCATGGGGAACCAAGTGCCACTCAATTTGCGAATGAGGTGGGTAGGCGCAAGGTGTCCTGGTGCTGAATGCTCAGAAGCACCTCTGCCATGTAACTCACACTGATGGGCATAATCTGCAGATTTAACGCTGCTCCAAAGCTGATCTGTGTTGCGTATGTGGAGCTGCCACTGCTGTGCTCTGAGCCTCCTGCCTCTCAGGGTGAGCTGCGTTTCTGGGCCAGGGCCAGACTCACCTGGGTCTCAGTCTGTAGGGCCACCCCTAATACCTTTCTCCTTTTGTTCTTAGGCCAGCTGGTGGCCTCTACGGCATCGACAGCATGCCTGATCTACGCAAGAAGAAGCCCCTCCCGCTTGTCAGTGACTTGGTGAGAGTCTCCCCCCCCAAAAAAAAAACAACAATAACAACAACCACACAGGGAGGGCTGGCCCAGGCTGGTCGTGGGTCCCTTGTCACAAGCAGGTTCTCTTCTCACGTTCTTCCCCCCAGGGGATTTCTGAGCATCTGTGGCCTGGGACACTGCCAGATGTTTGCTAGGAACACTTGAACCCTCTTTTGGAGACAGCTGGGGGTGGTCCTGGCTGCGTCTTTATGCTGAAAGGGAGGTGAGGGGGGCACCTCTTCTCAGACATTATCCCAGCTGGGGGACTCTGAAACGGACCTGAGCCTTGGACTTATCTGTGCTTGTGGGGTGGACTTTGGGGTTCTGGAAGCCCGTCCCTCTGCAGCGTCTGAAGATGCTCCCACCGACCTTGCCCTGCGGCACCAAAGTCTGCCAGGCATGTCCTCCACTCACCCCAGGCATGGGCTTCGTCTTTTCCCCCAGGCTAGGCCCACGGGCTCCTGGGCAGGGTTGGCTCCAGCTCAAATGCCTGTTCAAAACCAGAAACAGGCCGGAGGTTGTAGAGTAGCAAAGATCTCAGAATGAGCCAGTCCTGATACCCCCCAGGAGGGCCAGAGAAGAAGGCCAAGCCTGGCAAGAGGTGAAGAGCGGCAGCCTGAGACCCGGGGGGGGGGGGGGGGCTTCCGTCAAAGTGTGCAGCGAGTAGGATTGGGAGATACCTGGAGATGGGGGGGGGCTGGGAAGTGGAGGGGCATCAGCAGGTACGGTGCCATGGGGCCCACCTTCCAACGGAGTCATTACCTCCAGGTGAACAGATGTCTCTTTCCTGGCAAAGAGTGGCAATCCCAGGAAATCTCCAGCCACAGCCTGGAGGCTGGCAACCCTAGTCGAGAGTCCTGAGGCATCTTTAAGACCTTAAGACCGTTGGGTTTTGCTGTCCCATTCTTGTCTCTCTCCCCTGCCTCAAAAGTCGTAGTGAGTTGGCAGAATGCCCAGCTGTGTGTCTGCAAACAAGGGCTTGTGTGTCTGAGGGTTTGATCCTCCGTCAGAGTGGGAGGGGTCTTAAGGAGCACCAGGGAAAGGCGCTGATTGAGAGATTTTATTGTGGTGAGGGGGAGACCCTTGGGGGATCAAAGAGATTCCTTGTGCATGTTTCCATTCCTCAGTTTTGTTTCGTTTTTTTCTGGCAAAGCTGATGATTAAAAAGCCACCCTCGTTCCCTTAATGAAGGTTGCAGAGAATCCTGGGGGTGAGGGTGGAGGGGAATTTATTCATTGTTATTTAGAGAGGCCATGGGCAAGGGCGCTTGGGGGTAGGAACAGGCCCACCCTCCTCAGCCCAGGGGCTTTCCATGGGGCTTTCCATTGGGGGCAGGAACAGGCCCACCCTCCTCTGCCCAGGTCAGCTGGGTGTCCTTTCGGATCCCTCGTGGGAGAAGCCTGGCCAGGGGGAGGGTAGCCGCTGAGGTGGTGCTGATGGAATTAATTTGTTATGCTTTCCTTGGACGCTGACACTGTCTTTCTGCAGGCCATGGTAAGTGGAGATCAACCCCACGGGCGGGCGTGCTCCCTTCCTCCTCCCCCCCCCAAGGGAGTGGAGGGCATGCCCTGCCTTACCTCCCCCACCCCATCCCCACATGGCTGAGAGCACTGAACCTCGTAGTCCCGCTACAAACCATTGCCATTCTCATGGGGGGGCCCTCCTTTCGTGGCACCACGTGGCTGGAGAGGCCTGGTGTGAGAGAGGCCAGCAGCCTTGGGGGGGGGGGGTCCTCTCTGCCACCTGGGGGTCAAGCAACCTGGGCAGGCCTCTTGCCGAGGTGTGTGTGTGTGTGTGATTGGTTGGCATGGTTCCTACACACAGGCTGACCTTCCGGCCGAATCTCCCCTCCTTCCCTGGCCTGGACTTCTCTTTCTTCAGGAGCCTGGTTCCCTCCAGGCACGGCACGGCCCTTTTTACCTGGAGAGGGCTTGAGAGTCACGGGCCGGCTGGGGAGGGGGCTGTCAGCTCAAGGCAGAATATGCTGATGAGGCCCACCTACCTTTTGGAAATGGCGGGGCCAGGGAGGGAGTGGCTTGCTCTGCCCCCCTGCAGTCTGTGGGGCCGGGGATTTCAGCAGGTCTCTCCCTCGGGGGGCTTCCATGAAAGATGCTCGAGGGGCAAGCGGCCCTTGCTGGGAGTCAGAGAAGAGATCTGTCAGGTCCGCTGAATGTCAGTTGAGGAGTGACAGAAGGGAAATCTGGTTTGTGGGCCTCACCCCTTGGGGAGGGTCAAGTTTTGGGATGCCCTTAATCTTAATCGGGGCTTCGAGTGGAAATAGCCCAGCAGGCAGGTTTCCTGGGGTCCCAGGTTCTTCTGCCTCCCCGTCTGGTCAGGCTATTCGGTCTTCTTCTGTGAGGCCCCCAGACTAGCAGAAGACTTTGCCAAGCGCGGCGGTCTCTCGAAGCAGCGACTGGAAGGGTCCCCCAAGTGACGGAGGCTCCTTTCCCTTCCAGTCGCTGGTCCAGTCCCGGAAGGCCGGCATCACCTCGGCCATGGCCACGAGGACGTCTCTCAAGGATGAGGACTTGGTAAGGGCGGCCTTCAAGGGGTGGGCGTGGGGGTGGGGCGGCCGTGCGGGGTCCGCTCTGGACTGCCAAGCGGCAGAGCGAAGAACGAAGCTGGCGTGGGAAGCCCACCGCACTGGCAAGGCGAGGTCAGAATAGCCCAGGAGGGGGAGGGGGAGGCGTTCTAAAGCACAAAAGAGCCAGAAGTGCTTCAGCTCCCACAGAAAGTCATTACAGGCATGGGGGGGGGGGGTTATGAATTATTGTATGGATCTGCCACAAGAAGGCTGCCCTGGAGGAGAGGAAGTGAAAAGAGCCTCCGTTGGGGAGGAGGGGGCCAGCTCTCTCCTCCTGCCTCCTAGGAATGCCCACTGAGGGCGGGGGCCAAGGGGCTCCCCATGGAGCAGCCTGAGTCCCCCAGGCCGGCCTGGTCAGCCATGCCTTGTGGAAACGCGGTGGGCCTGCCAGGGCTCTCCTTCCTGAGAGCTGGTGCGGAGTAGGGGGATCTGAGTCTTGCTGGCCTGAAGGCTTGCTGGTTGGTCTTGGTCCCTCTCTGGCCTACCTCCCAGGGCTGCTGTGAGGAGGAAGTGGAGAAAGAGGGATCCCGTCTGGGAGTGGAAAAGGGGCGTCAATCCGTCAGGGTGAGGCCTCACCGCCTGGTTTCTTGAAGGGAAGCTCCAGGGCCGGCTTCTCCAGAAGGTGGGGAAAGAGTGTGGAGCGTCTCCTTCGCAGAGCCCCCCTCTGCCTCCGCAGGCCTGGGGCTTCGGGCCCCAAAGGGAAGCTCAGCTCAGCTCCGTCCACCCACTGAGCAGGAGGAGCCATAAAGACTGTCCCCCCCCTGCCCCCCCCGCTGACTCCGTGTGGCTCTTTGCTTCAGAAATCTCACGTCTACAAGAAGACGCTGCAGGCCTTGATCTACCCCATTTCCTGCACGACCCCGCACAACTTCGAGGTGTGGACGGCCACCACCCCCACGTACTGCTACGAGTGCGAGGGCCTCCTGTGGGGCATTGCGCGGCAGGGGATGCGCTGCTCCGAGTGCGGCGTGAAATGCCACGAGAAGTGCCAGGACCTCCTCAACGCCGACTGCCTGCAGAGTGAGGAGCCTGTCCGCTGCGGGGGGGGCGGGGGCGGGGGGGCCCTCGGAGGGCTTTGCTGGGCCGCATCCCGAGAACGAGGGGAGCTGCCCTGGGCTGGGGGCTCTGTGACGGAGTGGGGCTGCCCCTCCTGCGCACGCTGCATGCCCTCTAGCCCCCCCCAGCCCCCCCCCCCGACCAGGCAGGGAAGCGCCAGGCTCTTCCCAGGAAAGCTTTGGGGTGTGAAGTTGCTGGAAGGACTTGTGGCCCCGGGAGCCGTGGGAGGTGTGGCCTGGCGTGTCCCCGCAGGGGGCCCTGTGGGGTTTTCTGGCTCAGCCCCCTCCCCCCACTTTGTGCAGCAGGAGGAGTTCTGCAGGCTTTGGCCTGACCTTGGGGGTCTCTTTGGCTTCCTTTTTCTCTTTCCTGCTTGGCATCTGGAGATTTGGGGGCCCCCACAGGGGAGGGCGGGGGGGGGGGGGACTCAGCAGTAGCAGACTGGCCTTGCCCGCCACAGGCCCTCCGCCTCTCCAGTTCAAGAAGGGCTCCTTTCTGCCTGAGGGGAGCTGCCGTCTGTGGGGCACGCTGGGCCAGGATGACGGCGGTCTCGCTCAGCGGATGTCCATTCCTTGGGTTCCCAGCAGTGGCCTGAGTGGCCTGCTCCCTGGGGTCAAGCCCAGGTGTTGCACCTGCCGGGAATGCTCTTGGGCCCTCTGAGGAGGGTGGTCGGCTCCCAAGGGGGGGCTGTGTGCAGCCCCTGGCCGCCAGAGGATGGATGATGATGATGATGATGATGATATATTTATTTCCCGCCACTCGTGGCAAGCTGGCTTGTGGCAGGTTACAGAATGAAAATAGACTCCCCTAAAGCCCCGGTTTCCCTTAAAACCAACATTTAAAAACTGCTCAACAACAGCCGGCGGCAGGCAACCTACCCACCTCGCTGGGGAGTCAGGGAGAGGATGACCCCCACCAATGGCGCATGGTGGGATATTCCACCTTTGGGGAGGCCCCTAGATCTTCTCTTCTTCTGGCCTCAACCACAAGCCTGGTTCCAGGATGATTCAGGCGCCCCCCTCTCACGTGGCATTTCCGTCACGGACTGTCAGGGAAGGCTTGCCTGGAACCCGGGAGGTGAGTTTTATTTTAAATCCTAAGGAGGGCCTATTTTGGGTTCTGAGAACAGATCCTGTTCAGGCATTACCCTCCTACCTAACAGATGTCCTCCACACACCGTTGTGCGGGAGGAGAGCTTCTGCCACTCCACAGAGGCACGCAGTAGTTGTCATAGCGCTCCCACGGGTATCCCCACGTCTGATGGCGTCAGCAGGCTTCTCCTGGCTTTGCCTGCCCTATCGGGGTCCTTCCAGGCTGTTCTGGAGCCCTGCGATGCGGTCCTGCTTGCCTCCATCTGGAGAAGTGCTTTGTTGCCTGCGAGTGAAACTTCCTTCCTTGCTTGCTTGCTTCCTTGCCTGGATCTGGGTACCTGGGTCCAAATTCCCTCCCATCGTCTGCACACAAGGGCCTTTGGCCTCTGTGGGGGCAGGACTGACTTCGTAGAATCATAGAGTTGGAAGGGGCCATGTAGCCCAACCCCCTGCTCAACGCAGGATCAGCCCAAAGCATCCTAAAGCTCCTGTGCTCCTGGGCTGCGTCTTCTACCACAGTGGCTTCCGAGGCTGAGAGTGCAGGATCTCTACCTCTTGCTTCACGGCCCATTCTGCTGCCACGCCCCCGGCACTCAAGAGAGGCCGAATCTACCAAGCCAGACAATTCTGGAATCCCTTTGAGCAACAGGTCCATGCATTCTGCTGTTGACTCCAGGGCTGGCTGGGGCTGCACTGTGGGTGGATCTGTGCTCCGTCCTACATGTTTCCTGGCTTCTGCCTCCCCCGTCTCCTTTCAGCAGCATCCCAGTCAGGCAGTACTCGTGGGCCGAACTGTGAGTGAGTTCGTGGCCAGTCAGCTGCGATGAGCAAGCGCCCGGTGTCCTTGTGCAAGCTGGCCAGTGGCAGAACTTCTGTGCTCCTTGAAGTTCAGGGCAGCATCCCAACATTCAGGTCCTTTTTAAGACACGTTTTGTACCAACTCAGTTTGGCACAATTGTCTAGGGATGCAAGGTGGACAGACAGACAGACTGACAGAGTGGATTGGGCTCGGTGACATGCACTGGGGGGCCCCATCCCTGCAAGGTGGCCACCTCAGTTTGCTACAGCTGCTGAGCTCTGCTTCCTCTTGCAGGAGCACAAGGTGCAAAAGAGGGCTAGTCATATTCCAGATCCAGGAAAAAAACGTTGATGAGTGGGCTATCCTAATTTCTCTTTTATTTTGATGAATGTGAATGTATGATTCACTTTCAGGAGCGGCAGAGAAATGCTCCAAGCAGGGGGCTGAGGATCGCACCCAGAACATCATCATGGCCATGAAGGACCGCATGAAGATCCGGGAGAGGAACAAGCCTGAGATCTTTGACTTGATCCGAGAGGTCTTTGGCGAGAGCAGGATGGTGCACGCCCAGCAGATGAAGACGGTGAAGCAGAGCGTGCTGGACGGCACCTCCAAGTGGTCGGCCAAGATCACCATCACGGGTGAGGGGGGGCAGAACGGGGGCAGCTTCTGCGGCAGACGTGGCCTGGGGGGCCGCCTGGGGGAGAGCGGGGGCCGTGTTTTAGCTGCGGTCTCAAAGTGCTTCTTTCCTGAGCTGTCCTTTCCCCTCCACAGTCGTCTGTGCTCAAGGCCTGCAAGCCAAGGACAAGACGGGGTCCAGCGATCCTTACGTCACCGTCCAAGTCGGCAAAACCAAGAAGCGGACAAAAACAATTTTTGGCAATCTGAATCCTGTTTGGGAGGAGAAGTTCCACTTGTGAGTACTGGATTCTCCGCTGCCGCTTGACTGGTTGGTGCCCTTTCAGTGATTTTGTCCTTCTTGGCGTGTTGTGAACAGAGGGGGTCCCCACCCCAGACAGGCGGGTGCTTCACAAGCTGGACTGATGGGTTTGTTTGCCAGAATGTTTTTGCTTGTTTGTTAGTTTATTTATTAGGTTTATCCCTCCCCTCTCCCCAGAGGCCTGAGGCGAGTTCCATGTTCCCTGCAGGGAGCCAACCCTGAGTGTTCTACGGAGGGGGCCGGGGTGTGTGGCCTTCCTAGCAATGTGGCTCCTTCCCACACCTTCCAACAGAGTGTCGGGTATCCCAGTCTAGTATCCCAGCTCACCCACACAGAATCCTTAGCATGACCAGGAGCTGGAGCCCCTGGATGGCTCCTTTCATCAGCCTTCTGCTCACTGCCAGCTACCCGCTTCCAGCTGGCCGTTTCTGCTCTTGGACAAGATGTAGTTCCAGGGGCTGAAATACTGTGATGGTCTCATGTAAAGGGCATTTCTCCACATGTGTGTAATTGGCTTTGTGCAGTTAGGTTGAAAAGCTGCCGCTTGCATAAGCTGGCTTTGTGGATGATGCTCATGGGAGGGGACCTTGTCAGGATCGGACTGTAGAGCACGCAGGACTTCAGGAGAGAAAATTTTAACAAACTTAAAGTTATATTGGGTAGAATACCATGGTAAGAAAAACTTAAGGAGATGGAAGTCCAAGAAGGCTGGGAGTTTCTCAAAAGTGAAAGCCTGAAGGCTCAATCGCAGACAATTCCCTTGATGAGGAAAACTGGGAGGAACCTAAAGAAACCAGGATGGCTCCATAAACAGCTTGCCAAAGAATTGTGTAATAAAAACATCTCATTTACAAGCAACTAAAAGTAAACTCTTGCTGGTGTCTAAAGGGCCTTTCTGCTCTCCCCGTCATGGAAGTCCAAGGGCAGGTGCAAGGCAGGTGAGGTGGCTTGCTTGGTGCAGGAGAGCCAGCTTGGTGGAGTGGTTAAGAGTTGTGGCTTCTAATCTGGTAAACCGAGGTTGATTCCGTGCTCCTCCCCCACGTGCAGCCAGCTGGGAGACCTTGGGCTCCCCACGGCACTGATAGAGCTGTCGTGACTGAGCAGGAATATCAGGGCTCTCTCAGGCCGTTTCCACACTGGAGGTTCTGCACCAGGTTTGAGCCAGGGCGGGTGGCCCATCTCTTCCTGCCCCTACATGGGGGAGCATTTAGCCCAGTCCAAGTTACCTGCCTCGGATTTGCGTTCCCGCATGGGAGCTGAGGCAGCGACGTTCCCAGTGAGGAAATGATGTTCCCCATGATGTTCTGATGGATAAGTGGAAGGACTGCAATCTGGATTTTCACATAGTTAAGTGGATAGGGCATTGGTTAGAGAACCGCACTCAAAGAGTTGTTGTCAGTGGTGTTTCATCAGACTGGAGGGAGGTGAGTAGCGGGGTACCTCAGGGCTCGGTGCTCAGTCCGGTACTTGGGGAAGTTCAGCCAGGAGAAAAGGAGGTTGAGAGGGGACATGATAGCCCTCTTTAAGTATTTGAAAGGTTGTCACTTGGAGGAGGGCAGGATGCTGTTTCCGTTGGCTGCAGAGGAGAGGACAAGGCTAGATATCAGGGAAAAAATTTCACAGTCAGAGTAGTTCAGCAGTGGAATAGGCTGCTTAAGGAGGTGGTGAGCTCCCCCTCACTGGCAGTCTTCAAGCAAAGGTTGGATACACACTTTTCTTGGATGCTTTAGGATGCTTTGGGCTGATCCTGCGTTGAGCAGGGGGTTGGACTAGATGGCCTGCATGGCCCCTTCCAACTCTATGATTCTATGATTCTAAATGATCTCAGCCTCACCTACCCCACAGGGTGTCTGTTGTGGAGAGGGAAAGGGAAGGCGACTGGAAGCCACTTGGAAACTCCTTCAGGTAGAGACAAGCTACATCTAAGAACCAACTCTTCTTCTTCTAATACTACTTTTAGCATTTTGCCTCTTGGGGGAGGGAAGGGCTGCCCACGGAACAGACAAGGGCTGGATAGATCAAGCCAGGTCTATGCCTGACTGCTGCTTCTAGGGGGAATTAGACAGCCTGGCTTGCAAGGAGCGTGATTATGTCAAAGCACAACATTTAGTGTAATGCTGGACTTGATGGCAGGGCGGGATCTTGCAAGGAGAGTTACTGAGGAGCCAGGCAGAAGCTTTCCAGCACAACTGCTGGCATCCATTACCCAGCTGGCAAATTGGGGGTGGGGGGGTGGCAGCTGGCTCTGGTAGTTCACAGCTGTTGCTGCTGCTGTCTGTGCTTGTCCTGATTAACTGCTGCAGAGGGAAATCATGTCTCTTCTAACCAGTACCGACACCACTGGATTGAGAAGGCATCCAGCGTTTCACAGAAATATGCAGGTGTTCTAGGTGGTGTTCCATATGCACAGCCCCGTCCTCGGCATCTCGAGGATCAGGGCCAGAAAGGGCTTCTGAGGAGATTCCAAGAGCTACTGCTGGTCAGAAGGGACAATGCAATGCGAGGCAGTAGAATATTATTAGCAGATAGAATTGTAAACTGAGCAATTGCCCCCTTTGTGCCCACGTCACCCTTGATTTCTCCAGTTGGTTCCAGCCATGCTTTTGAGAGGCCTATGTGGCAGGTCATTCTTTCTGTATTGTGGATCTAGTCTCTGGTCTTGAGCCCCACATGGTATGCAGGAAGCTGATTTCCAGTTCTGATTTCCAGTTCAGAGCCAGGTTGGTGTAGTGGTTAGGGGTGCCAACTTCTAATTTGGTGAGCCGGGCTTGATTCCCCGCTCCTCCCCCACAAGCAGCCAGCTGGGTGACCTTGGGCCAGTCACAGCACTGATAAAAGCTGTTCTGACTGAGCAGGAATATCAGGGCTCTCTCAGCCTCGCTTCCCTCACAGGGTGTCTGTTGTGGGGAGAGGAAAGGGAAGGCGACTGTAAGCCGCTTTGAGACTCTTTTGGGTAGAGAAAAGCGGCATATCAGAACCAACTTTCTTTTTTCTTCTTAAGCAATTGAAAGCATGATAACTTAATGATAACTAACGGCTCTTGCCTTGTCCACATGGCCAGGGGCATGGAGAGAAGATGCAAGAAGAAGAGTTGGTTTTCATACCCCGCTTTTCACTACCCAAAAGAGTCTCATAGCAGCTTGCAATTCCTTTCCCTTCCTCTCCCCACCGCAGACACCCTGTGAGGTTGAGCGAGGTCTCAGAGAAGCTGCTATATGAGAACAGCTGTATCAGGACTGTGACTAGCTCAAGGGCACCCAGCCAGCTGCATGTGGAGCAGGAGCGGAAAATCAAACTTGACTTTCCAAATTAGAAGCCGCTGCTTTTAGCCACTACAGCAAGAAGACTTTAAGCCACTGCAACTTCAATTAAAGCTAGCCCGTCCTAATTAAGTCTTATTTAGGGCAGTTATTCCCAAATTTTTTGAGTTAACACCCCCATGGCTCCAAGGCCACATCCCTAGTACCCCCCACACACACACACACACCTCTTTCCTGGTGTTGGGTCTACCTCAAATTCAAAACACACACTATTGCCTTCACTTCTTATTCAGCTGTTGTGCAGCAGCCATATTTTAGTCTGGAAAGCCGTGTAAGTTCTTTGTAAAAGCCATTTGTAAAAGCCTCTTTGGGTCCTCATTGGGGAGAAAGACAGATAGATGGGGGGAGAGAGAGAGAGAGAGAAAGGCTTCTTGGCCTTTTGGCTAAGATCAAGTGGAGAGAGAGAGAGAGAGGCTGTCATGGACTATCTGCACACTATCAGCATCCCAGTCCAGTTTCCAGCCAGGCCATGGGGCAGAGACGACGCCAGTTGGACTTGGGCGGGTCGATGCTGCTTGTATTATTAGATCTCTCAGCAGTGTCCAACACAGTAGACTATGAGCTTCTAGCTCACTGCCTGGCTGATGCCTGGATCAGAGGGACTGATCTCCTTTCTCCAGAATCACAGACAGAGGGTAGGATTAGGAGGAGAGAACTCATCAAGCAACATCTCGGAGGTCCCACATCCAGCCCATCCTCCAGCTGCGCTGACTTCCGGTCAAATTCCAGATGAGGCTTAAGTTTCTGGTTATCCCTTTAAGGCCACACATAGTTTGGGCCCAGTATACCTCAGGGATCGCCTCTCTGCCTACACCCTCTCTCTCCATGACCTCCAATGTCCTGGTGGTCCCTGGCCCCAAGGAAGCCTGCTTGACCTCAACCAGGGCCAGAGCTTTCTCCATCCTGGCCTCCATCTGGTGGAACGAGCTCCCAGAAGAAGTCTAGGCCCTGACGGAACCCAAACAGTTCTGCAGGGCCTGCGAAAGGGAGCTCCTCCGCCAGGCATTGGGTTGAGGTCGACCGGAACCACCGCTTCCCATTGGCTCCCAAGCCTCCCCCCGACGACAATCGCCACAGATCCGCCCAACCCACTGGGACATCAATACAAGTTGATTTAATGTTCTCCCGGTCTTCCACTATATATTGTTTATTGTTATCACTGCAAACAAAGTTACCTGTGTCATTCCTGCTTCGTGTAAACCGCCCTGAGCGGTATATAAATACAATAATTAATTATTTAATGGGCAATCCCATGGCCAGAAGCAGGCAGCAGAAGGTTTTTCTAGCCTCCCAAAACCCAACTTTGGGGGAAGGGTTGCCAATCCTGAGTTAAGAAGTGCCTGGAGATCTGGGTGTAGCTCGGGAAGGACAGAAGCAGCAGGGGAAGGAATTCAGCAGGGACCAGATCCCACCCGGCCCGCCTTCTGAAGCTGTAGCTTTCTTCAGGAAGTAAGCCAGGTTGGCCCTGGTCACCAAGGGGGCCCGGGGTCACCACTACTACTACCCTGAGGCAGGCAGTGGCAAGCTGCCTTGGAACGCCTGTCGCTAGGAAAATGCAGCACAGCAGGAAAAGCCCGATGGCTGTCCCTCGACTACCCCAAAGTTCTTCACCACCCCTTGGATTCTTCCACCATTCCCCACCCCTTGGATTCTTCCACCATTCCCGGGCATACCACCCACCTTGAGAACCCGTAATTTAGGAGATGTACTGAGCAGAGGGGAAAGGGACTACGTATTTCCACATTTTCTTTGTACGCTTGTTCAGCCTGAAACTCTTGAGCAGAGCACGTGTAGTATATTTTCCATTATTAAATGTCTTATACTTTGAATAATCTAAGCTCGATCTCTGGAAACCACCACACATATTCAGCCTGTTTTGGTAACGGGGAGGAGCAGTGGCAGAGCTTTCCATCCCTGAAGCAACATAGAGAGATCAAAACTGTGCCGCTGAGAAGGATCGCCCTCATGGTTGCTTACAGGAACGTCACAGGAGGTGAGGCCAAGTAGGAGGACAAGTGGAGGGAGCCTGGTCTGTTTAGCCTGGAGAGGAGATGACTAAGAGGTGACAGGATCCCCATCCTCAAGTACTTGAGGGGCTGTCCTAGAGAAGATGGAGCAGAGCTGTTTTCTGATGGTCAGACCAGAACCAATGGGTTAAAATTAATTCAAAAGAATTTTTGGCTAAACATCCGGAAGGAGTTCCTGACAGTTAGAGCACTTCCTCCGTAGAACAGGCTTCCTTGGAAGGTGGTGAGTTTTCCTTCTTTGGAAGTTTTTATGCAAAGGCTCGATAGTCACCTAAAAAAAATTCTGATCTTATGAACTTAGGCAGACGGTGACTGGGTGGGCAGGAAGGGATGGGCCAGCGTTTGTCTCTTGTGGCCCTTCCTAGCAGACCCAGGGAATTGCTAATTGCTGCTGTGGGGTGGGGTGGTGAATTTCCTTCAGGCCAGGCTGGATTCTGGAGATTTTTGATGGAGGGATCATGGGTATGAAATTGGGGTCACTGTGGGTGAGCAGGTAGTTGTGAGTTCCTTCACTGTGCAGGGGATAGGACTAGATGTCCCTGGAGGGCCCTTCTAACTCTGTGGTTCTATGAGGCAGCCAAGCAGAGCCTCTGAGCCACACATGTGTCTCCATTGAGCAGGAGAAGAGGAGATACGTTCGGGGCTGCTGGGGGCAGGGGCTGTCGTCCAGCTTGTTTTTGGCAGCCCTGGGCAGTGAGGGGCAGAGGCGGTGGCACCGGGTGGAGAGGGAGGACGGCTGCAGGGCTTGTTCAGACTCCCCGTGGCCAATCAGAATCATCCCCCATTCCTGCATAGCCTTTTGGGGAAGAGCATCAGGCGGCTTGCCTGGGAAGATCTTCTGCTTGCCTTCTTTCTAGTCTGCAGCGTTTGGCACGACCGGGCAGCAGCTTAAAAGGTGCCAGTTAATGAGCTCTGAATCTCCCTAAATGGCGCTGGGAGGCCAAGCGGGAAATGCCAAGGTGGCTCTGATTGACGAGGCTTAGCCGATCGCTCCTGACCCATTTCTTCCCTTTCTTCTCCCTCGTTCTTCTCGTTGCCTGGCAACAGAGGCTGCCTTCTTACAGAGGCTCCATGCCAAGCTGTTGGCATGGGCCTGGTGATGATGCTGGGCCCGGCTTTTCCCTTGTGGGGATGCCCCTGTGACGGGCCGGGTCATGATGTGCAGTTGCCCCTCGGTGTGTCCCCCTGACCTCGCATGTGGGCTTCTCCACCTTTTCTGAGTCATGCTTCTGTTGCCATGTTTTGTGTGTTTTGTGTCTCAGGGGCCTCTGTGAAGGGCATGGGCGCGGGAGCTGTAGGAGGAGGAGGAGGGGATCAGAAGGGTTCTCTGGCCAGGGACTCATCCCGTCCTCCAGATCTCAGGTTCAAAGTCTCTGTCATAGGTGTGCCCAAGGGAATGCTTCTGGAATCATTCATTAGGGAAACCGATTTTGACAGAGGATGACCCTGGAGGTCCCTTCTAACTCCATGATCCTAGGATTCTAATCCACAAGGAGGCTGCTAAATTTTGCCCCCTCCTTCCTGCTCACGGGATCTTAAGTTACCCTTTCCTTCCACCCTCCGTCCAGGAGCTCAGTGTGGCACGCCTGTTTACCACTCCGTTTTCCCCACGCAAGGAAGGACCCTGTGGGGTAGGGCAGGTTAAGAGCCCCGACTTCAGGTCCAGGTTAAGAGCCCCAGACAGGCCCTTCATTCTGGGCAGTTCCAGAGGGCCTTTGCAGCGTCCCCAGGGAGGCCTGTGGGGTCCCCGGCTGTGTTGCTGCAGGGGTGACCTGGGATTTGGGGTTTGGAACCAAGACAGTTGAGCGGCCCACCTATAGGGCCCTCCTCCCAGGTGTCCCCATGCAAGCGGCCACCTTCTGCCTGTTCCCTCGCGCAGGGAGGCCCACCGTGCATCCAGGGGGCCTGTTCCTTCTCTGCTGTCGTTCCCATTCTCTGGAATGGGCTCCCTGAGGAGAGAGGAAACCTTCAGGCAATGCTGCAAGGCCAGTGATGTTTACAGGGCTTTTGGCTGGACATAAACTGCAGGCATCTCGGAGGGAGGGGATGTCTGGGGGTTTATTCCCCTTCTTTTAATGTTCATCCTCAGAGGCCTGTGCAGGTTGCTCTCTTGTGCTCTTCAAGCCCCAGCCTGCCCCCGGAGGCTCCCTTGCATCATGGCTGTGATCTCATCCCTTGCAGTGAATGCCATAACTCCTCTGACCGGATCAAGGTGCGGGTCTGGGACGAGGACGACGACATCAAGTCCCGGGTCAAGCAGCGGCTGAAGCGGGAGTCGGACGATTTCCTGGGCCAGACCATCATCGAGGTGCGGACGCTGAGCGGGGAGATGGATGTCTGGTACAACCTCGGTAAGCAGCTTCCGCAGGACCGGCCTCTGTTCCGCTGGCCAGCGGTTCAGCGCTCCCTGGATTGGTGTCTCGGGCGGGCAGAGAGCTTTGTGGCCCCTCCCTGAGTCACAGAGGCTGCTGCGTTGCGGCCTCTCCGGGGAGGAGGTTGAGAGAGAAAGCAGGTTGGCCTCCTCCTCACTCGTAACCCCAAAGGTGGGATCCTGCCAAGAGGAAGCAGTTGAGGGTGCAGGGAAAGAGCCATCAAGAGAGCAGGCAGCTGGTGCTCTGGAAAAGAAGTGAGGGCTACAAAAATCCCTAACTGTCAATATTGCTTTCATCTCAAAAACATGGTGGGTGGGTGGTAAAGAGACCCTCCACTGACCGAGAGGACTCTCTTGGGCAACCCCTTCCTCCCACTTGGTCTGACGAAGGGTGCTTGCACTCGGAAGCTCATGCCTTGCATAAATCTGTGTTGGTCTTAAAGGTGCCGGACCAGACTCTGATTTTATTGCACCCTCGTAGGGTAGCTTAGAGGGTGATAAAATGAAAGAAGGACAATCTCAGTGAGAGAAGAGGCCCACTTTTGCTTTGCAAGCACTGTTGTGCCTTGCCCACAACCTGTTTTGGCTGGTTGCCAACTCCGGGAGTCCTCCAAGCTGAATAACGGGGATGGGTGGAGTCCCCTGAGATGACTCCTGTGAGCCCCGGTTTGCAGGCCCTGGACTAAGAGCTCGCTGGATCTTGCCCTTGAGTTTGGCCCTTTGGCCAGTCACAGGAAGAGAAGGGTCAGCCCAGATGGAATTCAGCCACTGGTAGCTTGTATTCTCCTTCCCTGCCAGAACACTCCACAGAATCAGAGAAGACTGTCCCCAGGGTGCAAATAAACAACGTTTGTCAGCAAAATGTTGAGAGTTTTGCTGTCGTAAGAACCTAAGAGAAGCCCTGTTGGATCAGGCCAGTGGTCCCTCCAGTCCAACATAACTGTGTCACACAGGGGCCAAAACCCAGGGGCCATCAGGAGGTCCACCAATGGGGCCAGAATGCCAGAAGCCCTTTCACCATTGACCCCCCAAGCCCCAAGAAGGCCGAGCATCCCTGCCCCAGACCGAGTGTTGCATCTCTCCCGAGTAACTAAGAGCCACAGATGGGCCTCTGCTCCAGAGAGTTATTCAATCCCCTCTAGAAGTGGTCTGTGCTTATAGCTGCCACCACTTCCTGCGGCAGTGAATTCCACGTGTTAGTGGCACTTTGGTGAAGAGCGCCTTTTGATCTGTTCTAAGCTTCCTGCATATTAATTCCTTGGTGTGCTCATCTCATCCATGGTTGCCCCAGATCTGAAGCCCCATAGCAGCAGGAAAGAGTGGCCTCTGGGGGGGGATTTCAGGTGGGGCGTGAGTGTGAGCCATGTCCAGTTGAGGCCGAGCGGTCTTGCTGCCCTGAGCTTAGACAGGACTGCACAGCCTTTTGAGTGACCACCCCAGACGGAGCCCCCCTTGCCCATCCTGGGATTGGTTTTGGGCCTTGAATGCCTGAGGCCTTGACGTGACCTCCGGCTTCTGTCCTCTGGGACTGAGTTCTTGCAGAAATGCCAGGCCAGATGCAGGACCTTCCCATCAAGGTAGCTTTCCTTTTGGGTAGACAAGTTGTGGGAGAATAGCTGTGGAGAGACAGCATGGTCCAGAGGATGGGGGAGGGGGGGTAAATCTGGAAGGTGCAAACTGGGTGGGAGTTGCAAACGATGTGGGGGCTGGTGAGGGCCAGGTGTTTACGCAGCTCCCTGTCAAGCCTTCCCAGCAGCAGTGGCCGAGCTGATTTTAGTTCCAGCGTGGGCTGTGAGTGTGGTGCTCCTTCCGCAGGCAGGAATCCAGTGGGATGCTGGGAGGCCAGAACAAGAGGCTTTCTGTCACATGGGCCACCCACTTGCGCCTCCCGGACCCTGCAGCCCAACAAAGATGTGCCACGCCCAGGCTGAAAGTTCAGCCCTCCTGTGGGGTCCCCGGTGCCATCCGTGGTGCCAAGACTGCTGGGTTTGCCACAACGGGGTAGAGGCCTTGGCAAGCTGGATGCTCACTGGGCACGGGCCCCTTGCTTCTCCAGCTCCGCCTCTGCTGGGAGGTTTGCCACCCCGGTTGGCCAGGCTGAGAAGATGAGCACCTGAAGATGAGCCTTTTATTCCCCTCTCTAGAAAAAAGAACGGATAAATCTGCCGTGTCGGGCGCCATCCGCTTGCAGATCAGCGTGGAAATCAAAGGGGAAGAGAAGGTGGCCCCATACCACGTGCAGTACACGTGCCTTCATGAGGTAGGCCACAGCTGGGGAAGGGGCATGGCGAGGAGGGGGGAGGCGGACATCTTCCCCTCCGGCAGATCCTCCGGCCCCAGAGAAAACTGCTCTGCGGCAAGACCTCCTGGTGCCCAGCTTGGTCACGCTGTTCCTTGACCTGGTCAGTTTTGAGGGGCGAGCTTGACCGGTGCGTTCCTGAGCGAGTTCCTGAACATGTGGGCAGCCTGTCTGTGGAGGACTCAGTGCCAGTAATAAAATACGGCCAGGAAGTGTGCATCATGCGCAGCTGTGCAAGCAGAGCCAGGCAACGCACAGTGCTTGGCCTGCAGGCAACTCTCCAGGTTGACCGGCTCTGCTTACAAACCTCCCCCCCCCCCCGCGTTTGTGCGTGAAAAGGAGCCTGGGCCGTGTGGCCGCCCTCGCCAAAGGGAAGGAAGCCGGAGCCTCTGTCTGCACAGCCCTGCAGGGTCTAGGCAGGGCTTGCCTTCCAGGAGCAGACGAAGGCCATCCCTGGGCACCCCGTCACTGCGTGGGGTTCGGCCATGATGGAGTAGGCGGGAGAGGGTGCTGCTGGGAAATCCCTTTGCTCACAGTGCGTGTATGGGGGGCGGGGGGCAGGGGGGCAGAGTCCTTATGCCTGTCCCCCCCCCCCCATCTGAGTCCTCCATCATCCAGCACGAGGGCGATTTCATGCCGGGAGGGTCGCAGGGCATGAGAGCCGCCCTAGTCGCTTGACTTCCCTCCCAGCCTTGCCTGTTAACTGTTCCCGGGGGGGGGGGGAGGGGGGGGGGTGAGCCTCCGGCTTGCAGAATGTTTTGCACGGCGAAGTGAGCAGAACCTTCCTTCCTGAAAGGACACTCTGTGGGACAAAAGGTTAAAATGTTTATATTCCCCCCCCCCAGTATTATAAGTGGCCTTAAGACATCCTCAGTTAAAACAAAAGATCAAATGCAAGCCCCAAATCTCCCCCCCCCCCATCCCCTTTTAAAAATGCCTGCCATTCAAACCTTGCCCAACAGCCAGGCCTTGCAGCGCCCCACGGAGGTCTCCTCTCCAGGGAGCCCGTTATGCAGAGCAGAGCAGGAGCCACGCTGGGGAAGGCCTGGCTCTGGGGATGCTAGATCGTGCTGGCGTGGCCAAGAGACGGCTGCTCAGCCAGCGTGTTCAGCGGACGGAGGCCGTCCTTCCGCCTCAGCTCTGCCTCTGCTTCGGTCCCTGGTCAGGAGGCGTCTGGGAAGAGCGTGGCCCTGTGAGGACAGAGTGCTGCTGGCAAAGGGGGCCACTTCTGTCTCATCCAGGCTGGCTTCTGCTTTGTCTTCCAGAACCTCTTTCACCACCTGACCGATGTCCAGGGGAACGGGGTCGTGAAGATCCCCGATGCCAAAGGAGACGATGCGTGGAAGGTTTACTTTGACGAGACGGGCCAGGAGATTGTGGATGAGTTTGCAATGCGTTATGGGATCGAATCCATCTATCAGGCCATGACGTGAGCGCCGGTCCTCGGAGAGCGCCCTTCATGGGGGGAGGATTGGCTGGGGAGCCTGGGGTCCGATAGGCGCAGGGTCAGAATCACAGGGGCGCTCGGTGAGCCGCCAGGGAAGGTGGGATGGTGAAACCTCAGGAGGTCAACAAATCCTCCGAAGACGGTCCTGGGGATGACGGTCCTGGTTCCTGGCAGCAGCCCCTGGCCAGAGGGCAGGTGGCAGGTGGCAGGTGAGGGGAGGACCTTGGCGGGCTGCTGCCGGTCAGGTAGGAGTCAAGACAGGCCTTGGGAGGCCGAGGGCCTGGCTCCCCAGAAGGCAGCCGCATCCCAGACATGACCTCCCCAAGTGCTGGAGCCCAGAGCCTGTTCTGTGCCCAATGCCTGGCCAGCAAAGGGAGGCCGTCGGAGAGCCCTTGAGGGAGGCTGCCGTGGGCCTTGTTGCTTCAGGATGCCCAGGGTGGTGCCCAGAGGCCAGGCTGTGCCCCCCTGCAGGTTCTGCCTGTGTGTCAGCTGGGCCCAGAGAGCCTGTGAATTCCTTTGGGCTCATCCTGCCTTCCCCAGGAAGGAAAGTCTCTCCTTTGCATTTTCTCATTTAATTGCTCTCATTAAACTGGAAAGTAAAAAAAAAGAGACCCCATCTTGTAGGAAATCTTAAAATTATTCTAGCAGCACTTGAGCTTATGGGATGATTAAACAATCAAAGAACGTCTATAAATAAGGCGAAACAGAGCTTGAGGAGGGGTTATGGTGGGAGGCAGCCTTTCATTAGCAGAACCAGCAGCAAAGAGAGGGGAGGGGCACGTTGGAGGTGCGGACACGGGGGGTGGGGGTGGGGGGGGCAGGGGTACTAGCTCTGCAAAGCAAGAGGGGGATGGTGCAGAAGTGGCCCTCTTGGGAAGGGGCCTTTGGCTCTGGAAAAGAAGAGCAACAGACCGGCCGTGGGGAGGGGGGGCTCCCAGAGGCCATCCGGGGGGGGGGGGCAACACTGTTTAGCTCTCCACTGGTATCCCATGGGAGGAAGCATGTATGGCTGGTTGCCTTTTCTTGCAAGATGTTATGGGTTATACACTTTAGGAACGTATGTGTGTGTGTGTGTGGGGGGGGTTCTTGCCCTCATTGCTGGATCCCCTGGTCCTGTTTTCTCTGCAGGCCCATTTTGAGCAGCGCCCCGGTTGCTTGTGTGGGGCCTGTTGGTGGCCTGACCTCTGCCGGGTGTCCTGCTGAGCGGGGGTGGGGGAGGTGGCAGGGGGGGGGATGGGGGCATGGGATGTCTTCCTGCTCGGCCCGTTAGCGAAGGCCTTCTGGGCTGAAGGTGCGGCTTGGTCCCCCCGCCCTGAGCCCCCTGCCTCTTGCCCCCCCAGGCACTTTGCCTGCCTCTCCTCCAAGTACATGTGCCCCGGTGTGCCGGCTGTGATGAGCACCCTGCTGGCCAACATCAACGCCTACTATGCCCACACCACGGCCTCCACCAACGTGTCTGCCTCGGATCGCTTTGCTGCCTCAAACTTTGGGGTGAGTGTGCCCCCCCCTCCTCCTGTGCTCCTCAGGGGTGGTGGCTGAACAAAGGCATCGGGGCAGTTCCTCGGGCCTGGCCCATCCTTCCTGCCCACTCCACCGCCCCACTGAGAGGGGAGAGGAACAGGAGCACATCCCTGCTGGGTCAGACCAGTGAGGCTCCACCTAGTCCAGCCAA
This sequence comes from Paroedura picta, assembly GCF_049243985.1. Classification (NCBI taxonomy): domain Eukaryota; kingdom Metazoa; phylum Chordata; class Lepidosauria; order Squamata; family Gekkonidae; genus Paroedura; species Paroedura picta. The sequence goes on from NC_135375.1 coordinate 5,253,714, forward strand.
CCCGTTCCTCTGGAGGTCCAGCGCCTGAGCGACAAGGTCAAGGCCTTCCCCTGAAGTTGCCCCCTGGAGCCTGCTGGTGTTGGGGGTGCTCGTCAGGGAAGAGGGCTTGCATGCCCTGAGTACCAGGCATGGGTACCTTTGGGATGAGCGGGAGACGAAAGGAAGCCAGGCCTTCCTTTCCCCAGCTTCAGAGGCCTCCCTGGCGCAGGAAGGAGTTGGGGGTGGGAGGTGAGCGTGGCAGCCTGGGGGCAAACTGGGGCATTGCCTGACCGTGTCTTCTCTCTCCCCTCCTCCCCTCCTCCTCGCTGCCACGCAGAAAGAGAGGTTCGTGAAGCTTCTGGACCAGCTGCACAATTCGCTCCGCATTGATCTGTCCATGTACAGGGTGAGTGGCAGCACGGAGCCCTCCTGGGCCGCCGCCTTGCCCAGGAGGCCAAAGCAACGCCCTCTTCCGCTCTCTTAGCCCCAGCTCAGTCTGGACACCTGGAAAGGGCAGGCTGGCCTCTCCCCAACCGGCCCAAAGCACTTGGCATCGAGAAAGATCCCACCGAAGGAGCGGTGGAAGTTTGCTGGAGGAGGGTGGGGGGTGGGAGCTGATGAGCGGCTGAGAAGCGACCTCCTGCTGGGCATTTACCTGCCTTCTGAGCCCGCTCGCTCGGCCGTTGTGAGAAGAAGCCGGCTGCCCTGGGCTGACTGGAGCCTGGCTGGGCCCAGCCTTGGGAGGAGGGGCTGCAGCGTCCTTCCCTCAGCATTCCAGGCCCCCCCCTCGCCACTGACTGACCCCTCCCCTCCCCTCCCCTCCCCTCCCCTCCCCACCCGCTCCAGGCCCATCACTGGCCATTGGGGGGGGGGGAGGTCAACATGACCATATATGGTCCTATCACCCAGTAAATGGGGCAACAAATTTAAAACCTATATTAAAAATAAACTCACTCCCACCCACTCAGGAAACCCTTCCAGGGCCACCAAGAAGCCCCAGGGCTGCACAGAGCCCTGCTCCCACCTCTGCTCCGCAGCAGAGCTCCCTTTGGGCCAGCCCCACGGTTTGTGCCCCTCTTGCCTCAGTTTGCATTGAGTGGGGGTTGCCTGGGCAGCAAAGTGCTTGCAAATAAAAGTTATGCCCCACTGGAGCTCTCGTGCCAGGGGCTGGCATTGGCATTCCCTGAGCAGCACCCACGCTGCCCAGGAGCCTGTGGGGGAGCCACCAGCCGGCCTCCCTTCTGCACCCCCAGGTCGGCCTAACGGGGGGTGGGCGTTCCGGGGCAGCCACTGTCCCCTCGGCCGCTTGGTGCCTCTCTGTGCTGCGTGTGGAGACCACTCGTAGTTTTGTGCTCTGAGCTGCTAAATAGATAAGTGAATCATTGGCCAGAGACACTGCAGGGAAATGCCCTCAGGGAACAGCATAATTATACAATTGTGGAATAATCCTGCTCATGATGGCGGGGGGGGGGGGGAGGAATCAGTTGGGTGAGGTGCTGGTTCATCTGCAGCCCAAAATAGTCTCCGAGTGTGAGCTCTGCTAAAATGTAATGAGGTCTAATTTGTAAGGATCAGACTGCGTTGTGCAAATGGGCTCCTAATTGATAGTCCCTGTAACACAACTGCCGTGCCCTTGGGGTGGTGCCAGGACAAGCAAGGTGGGTTCTTGCTGCAGCAGGCCTCCCATGCCAAAAGTATGAAGAGCTCCGATCGCAAGGGGCCCTGGCAGCACGGGGGCACGGGTTGGCAGCCACCCCGCCAAGCACCCACCCCAAGGGAGGGGCGCTGCCACATTCCTTTTTGTGGTCAGAGCAATGCTGTCCACATCCCAGAAAGCATCAGATGTGTGTGTGTGTGTGGGGGGGGGGGGTTGCCTTGTGCTGATGCACTTAAGGTCAGAGCAGCTTGAAGCCCTTCCGGGTCACCTCAGTGCCCTCAAGCAGCCCCATGAAAGCCAGACGCTGCCTGCTCCTGAACCAGAGCCTTGGTCCATCTCGCCAGACTGGCCACAGCTCTCCCGGGTCTTGGGCTTCCTCAGCCGGGGGCATTTCCGGGCAAGCCCCTCGAGGTGTCAGCTGAGATCTTTCAGCCACGGCCCTGATGGTGATGGGGCCCATCCTCTCGCCATGGCTGGCCTGGAGCCCCTCCCCAGGCAGTTCAGGAGGCCACTCTGCTTTAGGGGGGGGACGGGGACGGTTGCCTGGTTCTCCTGTGTGCCCCCCCACCCCAGTGGCTGTTCCAGTGCTGGGCTTGCTTTTCTGCCAACAGAACAATTTCCCGGCCAGCAGTCGGGAGCGCTTGCAGGACTTGAAATCCACGGTGGATCTGCTGACAAGCATCACGTTCTTCAGAATGAAGGTACGGATCCATTCGTCTCTCCAGGGCCGAGGCTGCCAATACTCCCGGGGAAGGCTGCGTGCCTTGGGGAGAGCACCAGGGGAGGGGGCCACGTGTGCCTGGTCATGGCCCATTTGGGGGCTGCAGAGCTCCTATTGCCTCAGAAGATGTGCAGATCTGGCACTGAAACCCCCCTCCCTCCCTCCCTCCCTCCTTCTGTTCCTTGACAGGGATATGACCCCCCCCCCACCTGCTTTGCAGTTCTATCTTTGCCAAACATTCAGGTGCCAATTAATTAAATGTTTTGTGGTGGTGGGGGGTTGTAAATAACCGAGGGAACAAAATTAAATACTGGCACAAAACAAGATGCACATTATTCATCGCGAGGGCTGTGGATTAGTAATGAAACCTGCCTCTGTGCTTTTCAGCTGACAATAAAACGGTGTGACAGATCCTGACACCCGTAAACACGAGTGCTGCACTCTGTAGCATGCTGTGCCAAAGCAGGAGGCAGGCAGCTGTCTAAACTCTGTCCAAACATGCAGGATGGTTTCCCTAGAATAGCAGGGCCTGTGTTGCCCTGCCAGGCGTCTGAGTTCCACAGGGCAAGAAAGGGAACGCAGGGCCTGCCGGGTGGTTCCCCCCCCCCCTTCTGAGGTGCCCACCACCTCCCTGCAAAAGGCCGTTTTGAAGGACTGAACTAAACTCTTCTGGGCAGAATTTAGGCGTCTAAGAAGCATTTCTCAGAAGACCTCTTCTCCAAAGAGAGGTTCCCAAACGAAGAGGAAGGAGATGTAGGCTTATAAGTGCGGGAAGGAAGGGCCAGAGCCAGACCTTCAGAGGCCGCCAGACTCTTTAAAATAGTGTAATCTGATGTCTAATTCTGAACTTCCCGCCAATGTGCAGGTTTCTTTTTGAAGGGTATGGCCAGGTATGGGCAGGACCAGTGGCGAGGGGAAAAAGATTCTCTGTTTGTGCCACTGGAAACAATAGAGGTTAGGAGGGGGCACCTTCTTTGCATGCCTGTAGAATTGGATCACCTGGTCCAATCTTTGTGAAACTTGGGGGTTCTTTTGAGGAGCTTCGCTGCAAATTTGGTGCATCTGCCACAAGCCCTGCCCCTTCGGACCACAGAATAGAATCATAGAATCCTAGAGTTGGAAGGGGCCATACAGGCCATCTAGTCCAACCCCCTGCTCAGTGCAGGATCAGCCCTAAGCATCCTAAATAGACGGAAAAGGAAAATGTTGGTCCCTTGAAACTGCTTGGCTGAATCACTGTTCGGCAATTTGGTCAAGGCTGATTAGCTTAATGGAAAGCGCGATACGGATCAGATTTGTACAAAAAAAGTGTCTGAATCAACATTGATTTGGGCACTTTTTGGAGCATCTGAAACAAATCGCACCTGCCTGTGTAGCAGTCCTGGACTTCCCTGGTGGCCTCCCACTCGAATGCCCACCAGGACTGACTCTGCTTGGACCAAGCCCTGTGAAGATAGGTTGAGGGACTTGGGAATGTTCATCCTGGAGAAAAGGAGGCTGAGAGGGGACATGATAGCCCTCTTTAAGTATTTGAAAGGCTCTCACTTGGAGGAGGGCAGGATGCTGTTTCTGCTGGCTGCAGAGGAGAGGACACGCAGTAATGGGTTTAAACTACAAGTACAATGATATAGGCTAGATATCAGGAAAAGGTTTTTCACAGTCAGAAAAACCTTCCAAGTCTATGGTTCTGTGATTCTGTGAATCTCTTCTGAGACTGGGCAAGACCAGGCTACCCAGGGCTGTGGAGGTCAGGCGAGAGGCCAGCACAGGCGCTTTGCCGCTGCCTCCTCTGCCGTGTGACTCTGGACTTCCTGGGTGGACCCTGCCTAGCCCCCACGACTGGACAAGACGGAACTAGCTTCGACAAAGTTCAATATCTTTAGGACCGTGACTAGACACAGGAACGGTGAATTATACTAGGCTGTCAGGTAGGCCTTTTCCAGCATACAAAGGAGGGAGATGCTGTCTAATTATGTCTGGTTAAAAAGAGAGAGAAACGTTTTTCATGCTTCTGCGGATGTTGGTGAGAATGAAAACAGTGTCCAGTTGATACACCAGCGGCAGCTTCCTTTTCCAAGGGAAACTCTGTTGGGGATGAGGGAAAGCAGCAGGGGTCGGGCTCCCTTTGGTGGAAGGGGCTGTTTGTGCAGCCTTGGAGGCACGGAGGCATTTGCTGTTGGTTTGGAGACCTTAGTAAGAGGTCAGGGCTTGCATGAACTGTTATCATGCCTAGAAGGCTGTGAAGGTGAGGATGCCTCCGGTGCACTTTGGCACCTGCTTGCTGCACTGCCGAAAGAACCCTCCACTGATCTTTATGATCAGGGCACTTGGGTTTCTAGCGGTAGAACCTAAATTGGACCTGGCAGGGACCTTGGGGCCTGGGCACCCTCTGTTCAAGGTATCCGTCCTCTAGGGCAGGGGTAGTCATCCTGTGGTCCTCCAGATGTCCATGGACTACAATTCCCATGAGCCTGGAGGACATCTGGAGGACCACAGGTTGACTACCCCTGCTCTAGAGGATCTGATAAGTGGCAGATATCTTGCTGGACCATTGATATTAGGAGACCCACTTATGTGGGATGCTAAATATGAAAGATAACTTGGATAGACAAGATATCTGTCTTAAAAGAAAAGGTTGATTGCTGAAGACTAATTTTGATAGTAATCTAGGTAGAAACCAACTTTAAAGAAATACAGTTTGATTGATTGAATATAATATTGATGAAGTCATACGAAAACAAGACTGTGCCTAGGAACTCGTTCCGCTTATATTGTTTGATAAAGTTCTTGCCATCGCCAGCGGGAGAACGACTCCTTCCAGTCTCCCCCTCTGGAAGTCTAGCGTGTGCCACCTGCCAGTTCTCACTTCCTCTCCACGTGCAGGAGAAAAGATCCAGAGTTCAGTAGCACCTTCAAGACAGTCTGTGTCAGGGGAGAAACTGCTTCTTCAGCTCTTAAGGTGCTGTGGGACCCCTGCTCTTGCCTGCCGCTCCAAGGGGCCGCTCTTGGCTTTCCTTTCCAGGTGCAGGAGCTGCAGAGCCCTCCACGGGCCAGCCAGGTGGTGCGGGACTGCGTCAAGGCCTGCCTGAATTCCACCTATGAGTACATCTTCAACAACTGCCAGGAGCTGTACAGTCGCGAATACCAGACGGACCCTGTGAGTGCTGCAAGAGGGGCGAGCCCACGGCTACTGGAGGGGAGGGAGCCCCTTTGACCCCCACAGGCTGGCAGGGTCCCCCTCCCTCCCCCCGGGAATGGGCAGCTGCCGATCTCTGCCCCTGGCAGGGTGGCCCTTCAGAAGCCCTTGCTCTCATGCTGGGGAACAGCAGGCCTTAGACCCGTGTGGGCAGATGACAGGAAGCTTGAATTAATGGGACTGTTGCCCAATGGAGTGGCTGCGGAACGGGGGTGCCGCCTGGTGCCCAGCAGGAGCCAAGCTGCAGCCTTCCCTGCTCACCGAAGTTTCTGAGTTGACCTGTTGGCATTTGGTGGAGGTGGCAGCAGCAGCGGCGGCAGCAGCGGCGGCAGCGGCAGCGGCAGCGGTGGGAGCGTCAGAAGGGTGGCCACTGCCATTTTTGTCTTGTGCCTGTTCTCAGAACAAAGCTCAGGATGTGCCCCCGGAGGAGCAAGGCCCCTGCATCAAAAACCTGGACTTCTGGCCCAAGCTCATCACCCTGATTGTCTCCATCGTGGAGGAGGACAAGAACTCCTACGCCCCAGTCCTGAACCAGTAAGAAGCCTCACTGGAGCGAGCCTCTCCGGGGCTGCAGCGTCCCCTGTGTGCCTTCTGGCTGCCTTCTTTGTCGTGTCCCTGTGCCAAACATTTATTCTGTCTGTCTGTCTCTCTCTGTCTTGTCTGTCTCCCTTAACAATACCCTTGTAATTGGAATGCTGGAGTTTGGAAGGCGTTCACATTCACACACCTTGCCCATTAGAGCCCAGAGGTCAGATACGCACCTGGCGAGTGGGGGTGAGAGCAGTTTCCCTTCTCGCTTGCCTTTCTGGGGTGCCGGGGGGGGGGCATTTCTCCCTCTGCATGCGCATGCACAGGGGCTGGCGTGTCGGGCAGGCCAGAGGGTGGCTAGGCAGTGCATGGCTCAAGAAGGCAGGGGGCTCCAGAAACATCAGAAGAGACACCAAAGGCGGGCTCAGACAGCACCCAAGGGAGGTCGGCAGGATAGAATTGCGCCCTGTTGCTCTTTCTGGGAATAAACCATCATTTTTCCTACTGGATATGTATTTTTTTTTACTTTCCTGGTTCATTTATACCTTGCCTTTCTCGTTGAGACTGAAGATAGATTTCAGAATTAGGAAATAAAATAATGGAATCCCTTCAGCCCATTCTTAAGCACTGGGCACAGATGGGTTTGAACCGAGTTTGAGTTGAGGGGCACCTTTAAGACCAACCAAGTCTACATCTGGGTAGAAACTTCTGTGTTCATGCGCACATCTTCAGAACATGGAAGCTTATAAGCTCTCCCAGTTCCAGCCCGCCCTCTCCAGCCCTCAGCACGGCAGTGGTTGGGTCTCCTCCGTGGCCTTTCCACAGATCCTCCCTTAATCCTCCCCCCTCCCACTGGGTTCCAACCCTCTGTCTCTCCATTGGCTCCCAGCCCTGGCAATCAGAGTGTGACACTCACTGCCAGACTGGGTTGACCTGGTGCCTGAGAGTTTCTTCCCCTCACCTGGGCAGCCTCGGAGCATGCTGGGTCCATCCTGCAGGACCCATGAGTGGATTTGCATCTGGGGCAGCCTCCTGACTCCAGAACACCTGGGAAGGATGGGGCGTGGGATTGACCTGCCTGGGTCTACTGAAGCTGGTCCTTCCTGGTCACCGGGGTAAAGCCCTCCCCCCCCCCGCCCGCTTCTTCCCCCTGCCAGTGGTTGTTGGTTTCTCTCCCGGGTTGGCTTGGCCCTGCTCTTCCCATGTCCCTCGGCGTCCTCCTCCAGCTGTCCCCGCCCTGCTTGCGGGCTCTCTGGGGGTGGCCTCGTGGGAGGGACCCTGTCGGTCCAGCATGACGGCCCCCACGGCTTCTCCCCAAGTGCAGGTCTTGAGGGGAGGCAGGGTTGAGTGGGGCCCCAGGCCAGAATAAAAGTTTGTGGGTCTTCAGGGAAGCCTGACTGGATTCAAACTATGCCCTGTTTCCTCAGACCAGCATGGCGGCCCACCTGGTGGGCTGTATTTATTGAATAAACTGAAGCTCCGTTTTCTCCTCAGCCACAGAACTTACTTCACAGCGTCATTGTCCCTGATCATCTTGTGGCAGCCCTGGGGAGGGGGGGGGGGAGAGAGCTGTGTTTGTGCTGGAGCCCAGGGTCCTTGGCAGGGTAGGGATTCGAACCAGGGCCCGTCAGTCATCACCACCCCTTGCTGGGCTGAATTGTTCAGGATGCTGCTGTCCAAGGGGCTTCCTGGGCAAAGCGGGGCTGGGATTTCAGGCAGCCGCCCAGCCCCGCCGTCTCGGACTGGCTTGGGGGAGAGCCCCACGGGCGAGAAGTCAGTCAGAGGAGACGGGGAGCTGAGGGGGAGGCAATGCGTGTGGCATTGGAAGGGGCGAAGCTTAAGCCGGGTTCTCCGTGTGAGCGTCTGGCCTGTCCCTCGCGCAGGTCCCGTTTCCTTCCTCGGTCAGGGGCCCTTTCCAGGGGTCCCTCGACGGCTCCCCCACAGGAGGGCGATTCCCCACCTGTCCGCTTTCCCTGCTAGGTTTCCTCAGGAGCTGGCTGTGGGGAAGATCAGTGCCGAGGTCATGTGGAATCTCTTCGCTCAGGACATGAAATATGCCATGGAAGGTGAGTGGGCCAGCCAGGGCTTGCAGTGGCTTGCTTGGGAGACCAGTGCTGGCATTTTGCACGTGGCGGGGGGGGGCTGCGGGGGGGGCGTCAAGCTCTGGCCTGGGACGTTGGCCGAGGCTGGGGTTGGGCTGAGGGGCTGGCTGCAGCTCCTGACCCAAACCTCACAAACAGGCCGGGCCTGTGGCAGCCCTGGGACCGTCCCATGTTTGCTTTCGCTTGGTTGCTAGGTAACCAGCTAGATATCTGTCTGCTCAAACGGAGACCTGGATCCGCTCATCGTTAAGTTTTGTACTTAATGGTACAAAATTAATCCCTCCGCTGACGTCTGTGCTCTTGTGAGGAGGCGGGAAAGATCCTGGGCGGTTTCTCAAGGCAGCTGTGGCCACTCATAGGGCAGGTCTCCCTTGGCCGCCTGGCGCTTCTGCTGCCTCTTGGGCCGGCCCTGGGTGCTCCGGATCCCACCAGGAGACAGACTCCTGGCCGGCCTTGGGGCAAGGAAGGAGCAGCTATAACAGGAGGATGGGTGAATGTGAATGCACATTTCTGCTGGCGTGGATGGGGGAGCCTCACGGTTACCGCTCAGCTGTCCAGAGCCTCCTCTTTGTGGTCCTTGTGGCTTCCGTGCGGAAGAGGAAGGCAGCGCGGGGGGGGGGGGGCTGGGCCTCTGATGAGTCTGCTTTGCTATTAACCAGGCTACTGTTTTCAGAGTCTTTTCCCACGTGGCCACTCTGTTCTACACAGGTTTGGAAAAGCTTTCAGTGCCCAGGCGTGGACATGTCCTGTCCCTTCCTGAGAGTCCAGGGCTCCCTTGCTCTGCTTGGGCTCAGTTGTGCTGCCCCTCTGCGGTGTAGCCGGTGTGTTCCAAGTCCTTCTGTGCTCTGCGGTGGGCTCTTTGGGCTCCTAACCATTTCTGTGCTGTCCTTTTTTGTCCTGTTTGGTTGCTCTTCTCAAGTCCTGGATAAATGTATCTCCCCCGAGAACTGCCGTGGTAAGAACCTTCGAGGCGTGAGTCGCTCCAGGCAGTTCCCTTGTAGCTCGCCTCTGCTCCCCCTCCACCCCCGCCCTTGCTGTCGTCTCCCAGGGGCCAAGGTTTGGTGCCCTGCCTCTGCGGCCACACCTGGAAGCTGAGCTCAAGTATGTTCAGGAGCCAGCAGGTTCTAATGAAATTATTTTATTTTTATTTGGGTTTTTATACCGCCCTTCCATACAGCTCTGGGCGGTTTACATAGAACGTTGTAAAAATAGTTACACAGAACACTATAAGAATCTGTCAGATAACAATTCATAACACAGCATAGCTTGTCAGCCCAACAGTTTGTCAACAGAACAACAACAGAGGCATATCCTTGGGGAGGTCAGAGGGTTCAGTCAGGGAAGGGGCTGGATTTTGTGGATGTTAGCGAGCCCTTCCCTTTCACTTCCCACAAACTGTGCAAAACTGAATTCCTCGAGAAAGCTTTTTGTATGCAGGCAACAGGGTAGCTCTGTACAAAATGATTCACAAAATTATTTGTATGAATTTTTAGGGATGGTGGTCTTGGTGCAGCTTGCTATTCCTGCCTTGTAATTTTGCCTGTTGGGGAGGGTTAGGGTTTCCTTTGGGTGGGGAAGCAGGTGACGGGTGGGGGGGGGGCTCTGCTGGGGGCCCTTTGCCTCTGGCCCAGAGTGGCTTTTGGACCTGATAAGGAGCTGGCAGGGGCTGCAGGGCTGCCGTGTAGGATGCAGCCCAGCGATGTTTGAGTTTCGTTTGTGGCTCACATTTCTCTCTTCTCTGTCACAAGCCCTTCCAGTGTTTCGCATACGCCTGGTCCTCCTTAGTGGAGGTAAGAGTTCTCCCCCACCCCTCCTAGCTTTGCAGGTAGCAGATCCACCCCTCCCACATAGATACGGGAGGGAAGCTGCCTTCAGAACTGTGCGCTTCCGCCTCGACTTCCTTTGCAGCTCTCTCCGCACAGCTGGAGTGTTTTGTTAGGGGAGGCCTGCTTGCGGCCCTCCCTTGGGGTGGGGAGAATGATTCCTGAGCCTTCTGCTTCTAGTTGGTGTGCCAGTGGCTCCGTGTACTCCTTCTAGCCTCCCAACCGTGCAGCAGACAGCCAGTGGCTTCGAGTGGGGTCTGCCTCAGGGCTTCCCCTGGGGCTGGGGCTGGGGCTGGGGCCGGGGCCGGGGCCGGGCCTGGGGCTGGGGCTGGGGCTGGGGCTGGGGCCGGGGCCGGGGCCGGGGCCGGGGCCGGGGCCGGGGCCGGGGCCGGGGCCGGGGCCGGGGCCATCTGCTTTGGATTGAGACTTTCCCGTCTCCTAAGAGTGGGGAGAAACCCAGGAAGAGACTGTTCAGTTCCATGGAGAGGCTGTGTCCTGTCCATAGATGGGAGGCCGTCCTGCGGCTTCGTGCTGTCCCTTGTGCGTGTGAAGCAGGCCTCCAAGTCACTGCCCTCCCCCCTGTGCTGGCTATTTGTGACCCCCATAGAGTCTGGTCATTCTTCACCAAGAAATGCAGATAATTTATTTCCAGAGTGGCTGCATTGGGGTCTGGCAGCACTTAGGAGCCCAACTAGATTTGGGGAGTGTGTGCTTCTGAGAGTCAGCACTCCCTTGCCGTGTAGGTCTCTAAGGGGCTCCCGGCTACAGTCCGGCTTTTCTACTGCGAACCCACATGGCTGCCCTCTGGGGCTGTCTCTGGTTGCTTTTCCAGAGCTGGTTCTTGTTCCTTCTTGCCGGCTCTTGCAGGCCCCTCTGAAGCTTCCTCCCAGCAACAGGGCTGGGCTGTCCCTGTCCCTCTCCTCTCGGAGGGCTTGGAGCCTGCCTCTGCCCTTCCTGACTTGGGGCACGTGCAGGAGGGGGGCAGAGCTTCTGGCTCCTTTTAATTGGGCAGAGGAGTTCTACGCCTCTGGGAAAATTTTAGATCACTGGATATTTTCCAGAACTTGCATGTCCACACGTGGGAGTTGCAGATTTTAGCCATTTCCAGTTAAATAGAAGCAAGAGTATTTTGTGCCAAATGTTGGGCTTCAACTGATTAATGTCTTGGCAAGGAAGAAAGCTTCTGTGTGTGTGGGGGGGGGGGGCAAAGGAGGGCTGTGAGTTCTGTGGTGGGGCTGGCCCATGTGGGGGCGGAGCAGCTACCCACGGAACCCAAGCAAGTCCTCCTTCCCCATCAGAAAAGGCCAGAAGGGAGGGCAGTGAGGGAATACTCCTCTGAGTTGCCAGCTCTTGGAGGGACTGGGCAGTCGTTCTGGGCAGGTGTTGCCGCCACCACCTGATCTTGGTACGGGATCGCCTTCTGAGAGGCTTGCCTTTCTCATTCTGATTGTGAGGCCTCACCCTTGTCCTCCCCGCTGCCCAGTTCTTGGGTCACAGCGAGATCGGCATCTGGCTGGTGTGCTGCCCACCCAGCGCCCGCCAGATGCCCTGCCGAACCTGCTGGAGGCGGGGGCCGCCTGGGCGCTGCAGTTCCCTGGAAGCCAAAATGTTAGTCAGTCGGACCTTAGCTGTGAGGCATCAGCGAGCTCTTTTGCGGATAAAGTCTTGTTGCTCCGCTGGGGCCTTCCCACCACGGTTGATACAGGAAGGGGACTGGAGGCCTTTGGAGGTGGCGTTTGATGGCTTTAGATTGCTCTCTTTCCCCAAGGTGGACCAGTTGCTGGGGTCGCTGAGGGCTACCATTTCCCCCTTCGGTGTAGTGGTTAGGAGTGCGGACTTCTAATCTGGTGGGGTTGGGGCTCTGCTTGCTTTTGGCATCCGTGGCAGAAGGCCTTTCCTGGCCACTCAGAACAGCCTTTTGATGCTGTGGGAAGTCTGCTAAGCTCCAGGCCGACTGACTCAGCCACAGGAGGGCCACGCAGGCAGTCCGTGGCCTCTGCACCACCCCAGTGCCCAGGCCCGAAACTCAGAAACTCTTGTGCTGTCATTACCTGCCTTCCCTCCGGGAGCTCCAAGAGCTGTCTGGCCCAGGGGAGTGGTCAGCGAGTATGGGCTAGTGGTTAAATGCTGCCCTGGGAGTTGGGAGACCTGGGTTCGAATCGCCCCTCTGCCATAAAGCCTTTGGCCCCCCCAGGTTCTCCAAGACCTGGCTGAATCATAGAATCCTAGAGTTGGAAGGGGCCATAGAGGCCACCTAGTCCAACCCCCTGCTCAACGCAGGATCAGCCCTAAGCATCCTAAAGCAACCAAGAAAAGTGTGTATCCAACCTTTGCTTGAAGACTGCCAGTGAGGGGGAGCTCACCACCTCCTTAGGCAGCCTATTCCACTGCTGAACTACTCTGACTGTGAAAAACTTTTTCCTGATATCTAGCCTATATCGTTGTACTTGAAGTTTAAACCCATTACTGCGTGTCATAGAATCATAGAGTGGGAAGGGGCCATACAGGCCATCTAGTCCAACCCCCTGCTCAACGCAGGATCAGCCCTAAGCATCTTAAAGCAAGTGGGGATCGGGGCCAGTGATTGGCCAAGGTGAACTCAGTTCCTAGCTGGGTCCATTGTGATTCCTCCTCTTGAGAAAGTGTCAGGGAGCGTGTTGGGAGGAGCGGACGGACAGGCTCCGTTGTCTGCCATGGAAAGCAGGAGTTCCTCTGCCCTTCTGGGGTTTTTTTGTTTGTTTGTTTGTTTGTTTTGGGGGGGGATTAGGAAGATCAGCTCCCCTCCTCAGGCTGCCGAATGATAGGATCCTGTCCCTGTTCTCCGATTGTAGCTTTCTGAGACTTGATGCAAGGTGGCAGATGAGCTGGGGCTCCGTTTCCAGAGAACTGCCAGAAAGGGGGACTGACCGGATTGCATTCTCTCTCTGTCTCTCCCCCCCCCCGCCCCCCCCAGAGCATGAGAAGCATCGGCTGTGTAAGAGCGCAGACTACATGAACCTGCACTTCAAGGTGAAGTGGCTCTACAACGAATACGTCTGTGACCTGCCGCCCTTCGAGGGGAAGGTGCCCGACTACCCTGCGTAAGTCATAGAATCATAGTTGGAGGGTCCCTCCAGGGTCATGTAGTCCAACCCCCTGCACAATGCAGGGACTCACAGCTACCTGCCCACCCACAGTGACTCCCAATTTCATGCCCAAGTGATCCCTCCAGCAAAAATCTCCAGAATCCAGCCTGGCCTGGAGGAAATTCACTTACGGTCCCACAGTGGCAATTAGCAGCTCCCTGGGTATGCAAGGAAGGGGGGCCACAGGAGGCAAAAACTGGCACATCCCTTCCTGCCCCCCCACTCACCATCTGCCGAAGTTCATAAAATCAACATTTCTGTGAGATGACTCTCTAGTGGTCTTTGCTTAAAAACTTCCAAAGATAATCCACCATCTCCCGAGGAAGCCTGTTCCACTCAGGAACCGCTATAACTGTCAGGAACCCCTTCCGGATATTTAGCCAAATATTTTGAATTAATTTCAACCCGTTGGTTCTGCTCCGACCCTTTGGGGCATCAGAAAACAACTCTGCTCCATCTTCTCTTTGACAACCCCTCAAGTATTTCATATCACCTCTTAGTCGCCTCCTCTCCAGGCTAACAGACCCAAGCTCCCTCAACCTTTCCTCATACAACTTGGTCTCCAAACCCCACATCATCTTTGTAGCCCTCTTCCAGTTTCTCTACATCTTTCTTCAGTTGTGGTCCCCAAAACTGAACATCGTACACCGTGAGGTCTAACCACTTGAAGTGGTAACATCACCTCGCAAATAAACCAGTGTGTCTTGAGCCCCCTGGGCAGTGGCAGGGTATAAATCTGAGCATAAATCAGGCCTGTCCCGGATGCTCGTTCCAGGTCATCCGGTTGCAGGGGGAAATCTGATCTAAGGTTCCAGGAAGGCTGCACTGGTTTGGGGGCTGCAGGCTGCAGGAGAGAGAAGGAAGGGTGCCTCAGCAGCATCCATGAAGGGACCAGAGAGGAGCCCCATCTTGGGGTAGGGAAGGGTGGCCTGTCCCTCAGGCTGCGATGTCTCAGAGCAAGGGCCTGCTGCAGAATCCCTGCTTGGAGGGTTGTTGCTTCATTTCTCCAGCGACTGTACAAATCTTACAAGCTGTCTGCAAAAATGTTTCAAGGCATGGCAGAAAAATTCCTTGTCTGCACTTCATGCCAGTTATCATACGGATTTCATGGTGTCCCCGAAGCTGCAGGGATTGAGGTGAAAGGCCTGGAGGCTGAAGCCAGCAGTCCCTCCTGTCCTTCCCCAGCACCGGCCAAGCCTTCAGCCCCCGTCCTGGCCGCTCCGTGGTATGGCAGAATGGCAGTCATGGGCCCTCTCCATCAGCCCCGGAAGGTCATTTTCTCTTCTCTCTGCCACCCGCTCTTTTTCGGACATCCAGCTCATTAAGGGTTCTGGAGAAGACGAAGCCGGCTGACTCCTCTGTCCTTGTGCTTTTTCTTAGCAAGCCCTGTTCTGCCTAACCCCCTTCTTGGCTACATGCCACCTCCTGAGGGGGATATATAGGCAGAGGCATCTCTCAGGGTAACTCCTTGCCAACCGCCCTGAACTTTATGGGAGGGCTGTATAGAAATAAATACTAGATGGGATTTCCCCACTGTGTGGACCAGACCCTCGGTTTCACTTCCCTGCCATCAGGGTTCAACCTCTAGACCAGTGGTCCCCAACCCCCGGTTCAGGGACCGGGACCGGTCCGTGGATCAGTTGGTACCGGGCCGCAGCTCCTCCTCGTCCTCCTCCCCGGCTGCTGCCTTGGGGGCTGCCCTGCTGCTCTGCTGCCGGCTCACTTTTGGTGCTCTCCAGCGGCCGCCATGGCTGGGGCTCCCCCTCGGCATTGCACTGCGCAGCTGCTACTGGCAGCGCCCCCCAGCAGTCGGCGGGAAAGCAAGTGGAGCAGGGACTCAGGTGGCGGCGACGTCCCTCGGCAAAAGACTACCCCCCCCGCCCCAGTAAAATTGTCAAGTGTTGACCGGTCCCAGGTGATAAAAAGGTTGGGGACCACTGCTCTAGACCAGTGGTCCCCAACCTTTTTCAGGCTTGGGACCGGCAGCAGCAAGGAGGGCGATTGCCTGGCCATGCATGAGCAATGTGCATGCGCAGCCCTGCTTCCCTCTCCCCCCCCCTCCCACAGTATGAAGCTTGCCGGGCCGCAAGCTTGCAGCCTGGTAAGTTTCTTACTGCGGGGGGTGGGGCGGCGGGGAGAGGGAGCCACGGCCCAGTGCCAGGGCCCGGTGGTTGGGGACCACTACTCTAGACTACCCAATGCCCAGCCTGCAGCAGTGTCTGTTAACTGCAGGATACTTTCCCAGGGGAGTGGCTGCTTGCCAAGCTACTAGGATTGCCAAGACAGAAGAGCACGACATGGACCGGAGAACCACTGCCAGCTTCTAATTTATAAGGGATTTATTAAAGGAACAAGGTTTATCTATTCTATTCTATAAGCATATCTAGAGTACAGCATAGAGTTAAGCAAAAGGATCAAAAGAAATTGGGTGAGGCGCAATCCTTCTGTCCCTCTTCTAAAACAGAGTGGGCACCATACTGAAGAGTCTCCAGGTTCCCGTGGCCTGTTCATCTCTCACCTGGCAGCTACATGGTGCAAGATGGCTTCTCAAATCAGGGCACTCTCCTACTTCGATGGCCCGCAGGCAAAAGATGCCACTTCCTGCGGTCAGCTGGAGATATAACCTCTCTGTCCTCTGCCAGGTCCTCCTGGGAACAAGCCCCTCACTCCTGGGGAAAAGTCTTGGCCCCACCCCCAATACCTGCTTCCTTGCTAGGTCAATTCATATTAGAAGGGAGATGAGCAAGTGATTAACGTTGCCCCTCCTCTCTCTCCAAAGCTGATAGGACAAAAACCCTGTGTCTTTTTCAAATACTCAGGGAAGGATGGCATTTTGTCGCAGTCCAAAGAAAAGGGTATTGCCCTCTTGCTGTTCTAGGAGTCCCAGTTTGTCGCGTATGCAGGTGATCCAGCCAAGAGAGGTATGCTTGTTCCAAGCTCTTGGTGCCTCTGGCCATCCTACTCTTGAGTTCAGAGGCATGATTCAGAGGATCGCTGAGGCACATGACTCAACAGGAGTCCTGCCATGTTCCTCGCCTCACACGTGCTGCCCATCCCCACTCGGGGGGAGTTATGCCCACCTCACAGGGAGCACAAAGAGCTCAGAACCGTGGCCGTGGGACCATGTGGGACCCGGGCCAGGCGTTTTGGCTTGGCTGTGTAGCTAAGGGGGCTGTTTGTCAGATGGCCCTCAGTGGTGTGGGGAGTGATCTCGGCCCTGGGCAGCGTCCCCTGCTGGAGTGCCCTTGAAGATGAGCCCTGTTTCCACGGTGCTAACTCAGGCACTTGGGCTGGGCCGCAGGGCCACAGCTGACGCCCCTGCCTCCTCCTCTGGAGCGGGCTCTCAGCTGCCGCCAGGGCAGGGTGCCGACTTGGAGGCATGTCGGGAGTGGGGTTGTTTATTTGGCTAATAATGTTTGTCTTCACTGCAGACAGGAGATATTAAAATCTCTGCTTCTGCTTTTCCTTGAAATGTCAGCAAACAAGCTGAGGCAAACAGCAGGAGCCCTGTGGCAATGGAAGAAGAAGGAGAAGAGTTGGTTCTTATATGCCGCTTTTCCCTACCCGAAGGAGGCTCAAAGGGGCTTACAGTCGCCTTCCCTTTCCTCTCCCCACAACAGACACCCTGTGAGGTGGGTGAGGCTGAGAGAGCGCTGATATCACTGCTTGGTCAGAACAGTTTTATCAGTGCCGTGAGGAGCCCAAGGTCACCCAGCTGGCTGCATGTGGGGGAAGTGCACAATCGAACCTGGCATGCCAGATTAGAAGTCCGCACTCCTAACCACCACACCAAACTGGAAGAGAGCGAGCCCAGGGCTCTAGGGCAGGAGACGGGAGAAGGGAGGAGAGAGCTCCTCGGCCAACGCCCGGGGGACTCCCGTTGACCTCTGTGCAGGAGGCTGGCTGGGTCTTTGCCTGGCTTCCCTTCCTGCCTGCATCTCCTGGCGAGCAGGCAGGAGGAGCCCAAGGGGTAGGCGGGAGGCCACCCGCAGCTCCTTGTGGCTTTTTGTGTGCTCTGGGGAGGCTGGAGAGCCTGTCTCCGTGGACCACCTCCCATTGCTTGCTTGTGTGGAGTGCCAGCTGCTGGCCATGGCACAAACCTGCCTGGCTCTGGAGCCTCCAGAATCCCTTTGTCTTGGGGCAGTGATGGGGCCACGTGGTCCATGGCCCCCCTGCTGATCCTCAGGGAGGTTGGGAAGCCCCCTGCAGAGCTGCCCTGTCTCAGGCCTCCTTCCCTTGCCTGGAGCTGCCTTCCACTGAGTCTGGCCATCGAAGCCGGGGGCGCTCCCTCGGCCTGCCCTGAGCTCTCTGGCTCTGGGCCCCTGCTCAGCTGCCTCGCAGAAAACCCTTGAAACTTTTCTGTCTGACAGCTGAGAAATCTCCAAGATTTCCCTCCAGCCCAGCCCTAGTCCAGGACTGGCTCCCGAGCCCTTCACCATCCCCTCTTTGGGGGCGGGGAGCCTTGGCCCTCTCTGGATCCAGCCCCTTCAGTCTCTGACAGGGAGGCCATCAGCGCCTCTGGCACGTACAAGCACAGCTGGCTGAAACGTTTCTGGATTGTTGTCTCTTACATGCTCCACGTTGTTCTTCAGCCTTTGTGAAATTTCGCAACCACCAAACACCTTGCAGCGTGTGCTGTGGAAGAGCAGAGAGCCACCGCCTGCTGGGATGTGCAAGAGCTGATGCCCTCTCCCTGTGGGGCAGACGGCCCCACACCCATCCAGCACCACTTCCCTTCTGATTTCCAGTGGTGCCGCCGCTCTATTCTGAAGTGTGAAGGGTTATTTCAGGCTCCTCTTGGCTTCCTCTTGCTCCTGCGTCTCTCACGTTCTTTGCAAATTTAAGCAGCCCATAATTAGCGCCGCCGTTCGTATCAGCACAGCTGCTGCCGGTTCCAGTTTGGAGAAGGCTGTAATCCACGGCGGAGACAGCACAATGCCCGTCTGCGTTAAGTCTCACCGCCTTGTTTGCAAGCACTTGATGTTTGGGTCGCTCGCAACAAAGCCCCGCTTGGCTTCCAGGCAGGCCTCCTCGGGGGGAGCGGCACTTCCAGGACCGGGCTCTGAGTGCTGCTCCCCCGGCACCCGAGGCCTGCAGTTTCCCTTCAGCCCCCACACAGGAATGCTCTGCAGCCCCTGGGTAGCAAAGCAGGTGGTGATGTTTGGGTGCCAGCAAGGTGGCGGAGGAGAGAGCAGGGGCCTTCCAGGGGAGGGCAGTCTGGCGCGCTTCCCTTGGGCACACAGAGCCTCACTTTAGAGGCTGAAGAAGGGAAAGGGAGGGTGAGCTGCTCTGGAGGTCTGATAGACCCACACGCTTTGGCCCCTTCCTCCCCCGGAGAGCTCGGGAGTCACCCAGTGAGCCTCAAGGCAGCCCTTGAAGGCCCCTCACTGCTACTTCACACTGGTTGGTCCTCTAAGCCTCTCCTGTCCAGACTGTGAGCCTCAAACCCCAAACGTGCAGCTGATCAACACAAGAACACAAGTTTGCTTATTTCATTGAGAACAGACTTTTCTCATGGGGACTCGAGGTGGGCTATGAAATCTAAAGCCCCATTCAGGCAGATGGCATCCGTTGAGGGAGATTTGAGCAGCTGGCCTTGGGTCCCCTGACTGTGCTGTCCAAGGGGCAGCGTGCCTTTGCTTTGGGGGTGGGCCCTGGCAGCCCTGTGACTCCTGCTCTGGGTCTGTAGTGGGGGGGGGGTACAGGGAAGAGATGCTGGGAGACTCTCTCCTCTCACCCCCCCCCCCCAAAAAAGGCAGGGAAATGGCAGGGGGATTATGGACTCTCCCTCACTCTTTAGTGTAGTGGTTTGGTGAGAGCCAGTTTGGTGTAGTGGTTAGGAGTGCGGACTTCTAATCTGGCATGCCGGGTTTGATTCTGCGCTGCCCCACATGCAGCCAGCTGGGTGACCTTGGGCTCGCCACGGCACTGAGAAAACTGTTCTGACCGGGCAATGATATCAGGGCTCTCTCGGCCTCACCCACCCCACAGGGTGTCTGTTGTGGGGAGAGGAAGGGAAGGCGACTGTAAGCCGCTTTGAGCCTCCTTTGGGTAGGGAAAAGCGGCATATAAGAACCAATTCTTCTTCTTCTTCAGTAATCTCAGGGCTCTCTCAGCCTCACCCACCTCACAGGGTGTCTGTTGTGGGGAGAGGAATGGGAAGGTGACTGTAAGTCGCTTTGAGCTTCCTTCGGGTAGGGAAAAGCGGCATATAAGAACCAACTCTTCTTCTTCTTCTTCTTCTTCTTCTTTTTCTTCTTCTTCTTCACTCTGTGGCCTCCGTCCAGGACTCCCTCCCTCCCTTCCTCCTTCCCTCTTCTAGAAACTGTGGGCAGCCCTGATCAAAGCCCCCTCACCTCCCCCGTCCCTGAGGCTCTCTCGGCCTGTCCCTCCTTCGTGCCCCAGAGCAACAAGAAGGGGCTCCCTGTACCACTTGGGGTTAGTTGCATCGGAGGCCCCTCCCCCAGCATCTCCGTGGGTCAGATTAAGAGCCAAGCGCTGCATCGTCTCTGTGGTCGGGCTGCCAGGGCCGGGCTTCCCACGCCTGCAGTTCGGCAACGGAGCGTTTGAGCAGGGATGTTATTTCTCACCTAAAAATTAGATTGAGAGCTGCACAGTACAACTTGAGCAAATAATTCCCTGCCTGGGGCATCCAATCTGCAACAGCAGGAGACGTGAGGAAGAAGGCATTGGGGGGGGGGGAAGGGGCACGTCCACGAACGCTTGCCTTCCGCTCCCTCCGTAAACTGCTCGAGGGTGACTGCCCAGGAAGGCGGATTGAGTGTGCAGCGAGGGCAGAAGGTGAAAGGCAGTTAGTGGGGGGGGGGGGGGGGAGACGCCACAGCCAAGAGAGGGAGCAGCGAGCTGGCATGAAGAGGTCCAGGGGTGGCTCTCACAGACCCCAGGGCCCTGCTACATCCATCATGTGAGCTGGGCCAAAGCGCTGCTTAAAAGGACCCCTCGCGGTTGTGGCCCCGGCTACTCTCCCAGCCTTGTTCCCGCTGGCTTCCCAGATGGACACAGCCCCCTCCCCCAGCCGCATTTCCTCCGGCCCCCTGACCACACCTGCAGATCCCGGGTCATGGCCACGGAGAACGTGCTCGGAGGCTTAGAGGGTGCGAAGCAGAGCCTGCCTGCTGGTGCCACCCAATCACAAAGCTGTGGGTGGTCATAGAAAGGCCCCCTGGCCCTCCACAGGACAGATCCTGTTGATTCTGCTCCTGACCGGAAACTGTGTGTGTCTGGTCAGAGAAGAAAGGTCAGACCCACCTAATTGCCACACAGCTCTCCGTCCAGCCACTGAACAAGGGTTGGTTTGGCCACTGAGAGATCCGTCTGATGCAGCAAGGAAGACGGTCCCCTGCCCAGCTTTCTTGGAAGGGCACCCACCAGAGCGGCCACAGCTGTCTCGGGCCCACTCCTACGCCTGAAGCGAGACTGGCATGGGTCCATGGCAGACATGCCATCGAAGATGCCTGGGCTGGCTCCACTGCCACCCCCCCCCCCCCAGGAAAGACCAGTTCCAGCCTGGCCTCTACTTGGCCTTTAAGCAACGGAAGTTTTAAAACGCTGGGTTTAAAAGCTGCTTATTTCAGAGTTGTAGGGAGGACTCCTATTTTCAGCATGGCAAGAAACCCCAGACGTGGGGCAATGGTGCAGAATATGGTTGGGAAGCGGAGCTGTGGACACGCCCCCCTGGGACCCCTCCCCTTCCCACCCCCTCCAGGCCCCTCCTTGGCCATTTGGGGAATGGGGGAGGCAGGGCAACGTGACCATAGATGAGCCACAAGGGAGGGCAGTGTAAAAAAGTAATAAATAAAATAAAATATAAAGTAAATGCTCATATCACCTGATTTAACAAATTTTAAAAATATGTAAAAAATCATTTTACTCCCACCGTTTCGGGAAACCCTTCCAGGGCCATCGAGGAACCCCAGGGTTTCACGAAATCTGTTCCCTGCCCTGGGCCTTTGGGGAAGGACGGGTTAGAAATCCTTCCTGGCACCGATCCCTCTCCCTTGGTGAGCAGTCGTGGGAGGGCCAGAAGCCGCTGACCCTTCTTTGCCCTGGGTGCCCTTCCCCCTCCAGGTGGTTCGAGCAGTTCGTGATGCAGTGGCTGGAGGAGAACGAAGACGTGTCCCTGGAGTTCCTGCACGGCGCCCTGGAGAGAGATAAGAAGGACGGGGTGGGTCCTGGGGGCTGGGGGGCCCGGGCTGTGTGTGTGTGTGTGTGTGTGTGCAAGGGGACGCAGTTCAGCCTGCCTGGGGACTGAGAGCTGTGGAGGCAACTGGCTTGGCTCTCCCCCGTCTTACCTTTGGAATATGAGGCCACAGATAAGGGAATCTTCCCTGCGGTCAACCCTCTGCACCATGCTGCTGCTGCTGCTGCCGCCACTCATGGCATCCGGGGAGAACTTGGGTCAGAGCACCAGGGCTTCTCTACAAAACGCCCCTCCGCTCCAGGCTGTCCGGGTGGGCAGATGCTGTTGTGGCTAGTGGGGGGGGGAGGGGGCAGCAAAAGGAACCTGGCCCTCTGTGCACGGACCGGCCTCTGACTCGTGACCTGAGGGGGCAGGTGGGGAAATCAGCCAGTGGAGGGCTGCCTGTTCCTTGCCCTGGGTGATGTCTGGGCAGTGCTGCAGTCTGCTGCGGGGGATCCTTGTGGGAGGGAGGAGCCAGGGTGCCGTGGGGGGGCTATGGGGTCCCGTCTCTATGGAGGCTGGGTGGGTGGCGTTAGGTCAGTTGTGCCCGCTCTCGGCCCAATCTGCCTTGCAGGGCTGTTGTGAGGATAAAACGGAGGAGAGGAGAGCCATGGAAGCTGCTGGGGGGACAGGGGAAGAATAAATGAAGTCAGCACAAAGCCCCTGGAGGCAGGGAGTCTGCTTCTCCAGGGGGTGGGCCCAGGCACCGAGCCCTTTTGACCCTGGGGCTGGTACTGGGGGGGGGGGCATGACCCCCCCCCGCCGCCCACGAGAAGCCTGGTGGCCCTGATTGCAGCCCATCGCCTGGGGTCACGAGTCTCCTGCACACGGTGCTCGCGAGGTGACGGCTGCCGTCCTCTGTTTGGGACTCAGTTCCAGCAGACTTCGGAGCATGCCCTCTTCTCCTGCTCGGTGGTGGACGTCTTCACCCAGCTGAACCAGAGCTTTGAGATCCTCAAGAAACTGGAATGCCCGGACCCGGCCATTGTGGCCCACTACATGCGGCGCTTTGCCAAGGTAGGAGCCCCGGCGGGGGAGGGGCCTGGGGGGAGCAGGGCTCGGTGCCCCCACCCACCCACCCACTTGAGCCCGGCCACCGTTGCCTACGCGCCTCTCTCCCTCCCTCCCTCCCTCTCTCTCTGCAGACCATTGGGAAGGTGCTGATGCAGTACGCGGACATTGTCTCCCGGGGCTTCCAGTCCTACTGCTTGAAGGAGAAGCTGGTGAGACCCACTGCCTCTCTTCCTCCCCCACCTGCCCCCAGCCAAGGAGGCTGCCCGTCCTTCCTGCAGGCCCCCTTTCCCCTGACAGCGAGGAGGGCTGCCCTGCCCACCCTCCTCTCTCTGCCCCACAGGAGAACTGGGGAGGGCCTGGGGCTCAGGGGCAGAGCCTCTGCTGAGCGTGAAGAAACTCCCGGGTAGAAGGTGATGTGAGCCGAACTCTGCCCACGGCCCTGGAGACGCCCTGCCGATCGGAGTAGACAAGGCTGGCCTTGATGGGCTGAGGGGAAGCCCCACTGGCCAGCCCGCTCCCCCCCCCCCGTGGCCATCTCTGCCCTTTGCCCCCTGGGCTTCCCGCCCCGGCTGGGAGGGAGAAGCACCTGCTGGGACAGACTCGTGTCCAGCACGACGGAGTCAGAATCTCCCCTCTGCCCTCCCTGCCTGGCCCTTGGTGCCGGGTGCTGGCACTGCGTCCTTCGCGAGGAGTGACGGGGCTCCGGGCTTTCTCCCCCTTAGCCCTGCATCCTGATGAACAACATCCAGCAACTGAGGGTGCAGCTGGAGAAGATGTTTGAAGCCATGGGGGGAACTGAGGTGAGTCAGCGGCCGACACGGCCACCCGGGGCCCCCTTACGTATGGTCTTTCCCTAAGAGTGTGGTTGCAGGGCTGTTCCCTGTTAGGCCTCACCTAGGTGGAGGGTCTGGAGGGCAGACGTCTGCCGGGGATTGGGCAAACCCTGTGCCATAGATGGGGGGTGGGAGCTGCACCTTCCACGGGTGCCAAGGGGGGCGGCCAGGGGGCCTGGAAAGACCCAGTCAGGGCCCCACATGAGGCACAGGCAGATGACATCATCCTCCATGAAGGACACGTGGGGCCCTCTCTCCTTCGTCCAGGGCCCACCAGTGGGAGGGCTGGGTTCTGCAGCAGGTCTGCATTCTGCCCTTGGTCTGCCACTGGCATTTGCCTGGCAGGCTGAGATGTCCTCCTTGCTGGGCTGGTGGCCTCCGGGGCTCAGTTCTGCCTGCAGAAACGCAGCGGGAGCCCCGGGCTGGAAGAGCCTGAGGCAGAGAGGCCAGCCCAGGAGCCATCCTTGTGGACGCCGAGATGGGTTTGGTGCCCCTGGAATTGGGCATGCCCCTGGGGTGGGACTTAGGGTTTGTCGTGTGGTGGCCCTCCACCTGCAGGCCTTTCCACCCTCTGCCATTTAACATCCCCTGAGGGGCACCCACATCCTGAGGGGAGAGCCGAGGGTGCCAGGGTGGGTGTGGGCTGCCTGGGATTCCAAGCGATGAGTTAGACAGGACTTGTTCCGAGGCTTCTGGGTTGTCTGGACAGGAAAAGTGCAGCTCTGCACATGAGCTGACCCGTGTCACACAGTCCCCCTTGAATCACCGGAGCTGGCTTGGGAGGATCCAGGCTCTGAGTGTGCTCGGCCTCGTCTCTATTGCCACTAGTTGTTTTTGTGTGGAGAGGGCTGCGTTGCTGCAGTCCTTGGTCCAAGTGGAAGACCCGTTTGACACACCTTTGGGGAGATGGGATTTGGCCCCCAGCTGATTCGAGCTGTGCGTTTCTGCCAGGCCGGTGGGGTGAGGCAGCCGGGTTTAACCGGAGTTGTCTGTCTTTTTCTCTTCCTCATGCTTGTCAAGACTCCGGATGGTGAACAGAAGAAGCTGGATGATGTTAGAATCAGCGCTGCTTCCTTCCCGCCCCCAGCCCCGCCACCCCTCCCTCAATGACCTGCCAGTTCTAGAGATGGGGGGAGGGGGGGTGGCCTCTGGCGGGCCCCTTCTGGCTCCCTCTGGCACAGTCCCCAGCAGCTTCCGAAGCCGCGTTTGCTCAGGCCGGCCATGAGGATGGCCTCCCGCCTTGCTGGGGCCAGGATTCAGGGGGCTGCGCTCCTTTCTCCAGAGCCCCTCCCCCCGGATCCATTTGCCAGATGCTTGAAGGCAGTGGCTGGGTGGTTGGGGCAGAATCGCCTGAAGCTCAACCCCTCCCAGACGGGGGTCCTGGGGCCGGGTGGGGAGAGGACAGGTCAGGAAGTGCACTTACCCGCTGTGGCCAAGGAACATCACGCCCGACAAGGCCTCTGTGAGTGATTCCGGGCTCCTCTTTATCTATGGAGGCCCAGGTCATGGGTGAGGAATGCTCGGCGTTCTTCCCTCTGCACCAGGCACGGCTACCAGCACCCTGCTTGTCTTCGGCTCACGTGGCCACAGTGCCTCAGGCAACAGCGACTTCAGGGTTGGAGTTCTGTACCTGGCCCGCCCTGGTCCTTGACCTGGAAATTACAGCTGGTGCAAAGTGCGGCTGCCAGGGTCCTCACAGGTACACCCAGCCTGTGCTGAGGCAGCTGCATCAGCTGCCAGTAGTGGCCCAGATCAGGTTCAAGGTCTTGGCATTAACCTTTCCGGCCATCCGCGGTCAGGGCCCCCCTTGCCTGAGGGACCGCTTCACTCTGCAGATGCAAACTTACTGGAGATCCCTGGGCCAAGGAAGGGTTGCCTGGCCTCAGCCCGGTCCGGGGCTTTTTCACTCCTGGCCCCGACCAGGTGGAAGGAACTCCCCGGAGAGCTGAAGGCCCTGACGGAGCTTGTGTGGCTCCATAGGGCCTGTAAGACAGAGCTCTTCCACCAGGCCTTGGGCTGAGGCCAGGGCAGTTGTGTTCTTTTATGTTTTATGAGGGTTTTTATTGTGGGGTTTGCTTTTATTGTTACCTGCCACGAGTGGGCTATAAATCATAAATAAAATAAATAACCCCCCTGCAAGGCATCTGTCAGAAGGAGCGTGAAATCAGAAGAAGTGGCTGGGGTGGGAGGGGGCAGACCTGGTGCCCTGACAGGCAGCCTGGCTGAGTCCAGGGGCAAAGAGTCCCAGCCAGACAGGGTCTCAGGGCCCTTCCTTTCTTCTTCCCTCCCTCCCTCCCTCCCTCCCTTACTTCCTTCCCTCCCTTTTTCCTTCTTCCTTCCCTCCCTTCCTTCCTCCCTCCCTCCCTCCTTCCCTCCCTCCCTTCCTTACTTCTTCCCTCCTTCCTTCCTTCTTCCCTTCCCTCCCTCCCTCCCTCCCTCCCTCCCTCCCTCCCTCCAAGGGCTGCAGGGGATCCCTGCAGATTGTGCAGGGGTGGCCCAGCTGGCAGAAGCCCGACTCAAAGCAGCCCTCCAGGAAGAGTCAGGAGTGAGAGGAGAGCCTTTCTGTGAATGGCGACTTCCTTGGGCAGGGCCTTCTGCAGCCATGGAGCCTTCGGGCCATTGGGAGGAGGAGAATCATCCCAACTCCAGAGGGGTAGCTTCTTGGCCAGCTCCCTTCCCTTGCCCAGGGCCAGCGATTCTGAGATGAGGGAGCTCCAAGTGGTCAGACAGCCACGGCCATCTTCAGATTTATAAAATACAAGGTTCAAAGAACAAGGTTCACAAACAGATCTCTAGCACTGCACAGTTAAGCCAACGAGGCAAAAGTAGTTGGATGAAGCAGAATTCTGCTTCCTCTTATTAAATGGTAAAATATTACAGAAATCCAGTTAAATGTCATCAGGGTCACCAAAACTGAGTACTGAGAAATGTTGTTGCTCATAACAGTTTTTAGAATGGTCCCTTTGGGGGTCACGCGTTGGGGCTGCGGGGGACACAGGGGCAAGGCCTGCGGACTGACAGGGGCGGCTTCCCCCAGCTGGTGGCCCCGGACTAGGGCCCTGCGGTGGCCCTGTGGGCTACCCTGGGAAAGTCCCTTTTGCTGCTCTCCTGGAGTCGGTAACCAGCCAGAGTAGGCAAAGTGGAGCAGGGCTAACTTCACACATCCCTTCTCCCAGAGCTGAGAGAGAGAGAAAAGAGTTTCAGTTTGAAATTCCTTAACAAAGGGAGGCATTTCACCACGCCTTGAAGAAGAAGAATTATCATCAGCATTGAATTTATTGCTCGCTTTAAGGCTTGCTTGGTCTCAGAGGTGCTCCTGGACTCGAACTTAGTTGTGCCTGCTGTTGCCAGCTGGGGGGGGGGGGTGATATGTGGCAGATCCTGCCGGGCCCATCCATCCATCCATCCATCCATCCATCATCCATCCATCATCCATCCATCCATCCATCCATCATCCATCCATCCATCATCCCTCCATCATCCATCCCTCCCTCCATCCATCCATCATCCATCCATCCATCCATCATCCATCCATCCATCATCCATCCATCCATCCCTCCATCCATCATTCCTCCATCCATCCATCCATCATCCATCCATCCCTCCATCCATCCATCCATCCATCATCCATCCATCATCCATCCATCCCTCCCTCCCTCCCTCCCTCCATCCATCCATCCATCATCCATCCATCATCCATCCATCCATCCATCATCCATCCATCCATCCACCCATCCCTCCATCCATCATCCATCCATCCATCATCCATCCATCATCCATCCATCATCCATCCATCCATCATCCATCCCTCCCTCCCTCCCTCCCTCCATCCATCCATCCATCCATCATCCATCCATCCATCCATCCATCCATCATCCCTCCATCCCTCCCTCCCTCCCTCCCTCCCTCCATCCATCCATCCATCATCCATCCATCCATCCATCCCTCCATCCATCATCCCTCCATCCATCCATCCATCATCCATCCCTCCCTCCCTCCCTCCCTCCCTCCCTCCATCCATCCATCCATCCATCATCCATCCCTCCCTCCCTCCCTCCCTCCCTCCCTCCATCCATCCATCCATCCATCCATCCATCCTGGCGCGTCTCCAGTGCTCCTGCTGTAGGAGGGGCAGCCA
Source organism: Paroedura picta (assembly GCF_049243985.1). Classification (NCBI taxonomy): domain Eukaryota; kingdom Metazoa; phylum Chordata; class Lepidosauria; order Squamata; family Gekkonidae; genus Paroedura; species Paroedura picta. The sequence continues at coordinate 5,281,030 of NC_135375.1, forward strand.
GCCTTGCGCAATGCCCAGGCCCCAGGTGGCAAGAGGCAGACTGCGGTCTGATTGGAAAGGGGTGTCCTTTGGCCCAGCAGCCATGTGGGGAAGAGTAGGGATGCGTAGCTTGGCCCTTGGTGGCCCTTGGAACTAGCAGCCTCCTTTGATGCGGCCCCAACAAGAGCCAGGGGGATGCATACCTCCGTGCGGGGAAGGGGCTCCGTCGCAGGTCTTCCTGCTTTGGTTCAGCAGTTTGAACGGCTCTTCCCTCCACAAGCCCCCCTAAACAAGATCCACTGGTGAAGGGCCGGAGGGAGCAGATCGGGGCAAACGGGTGCTTGTGCCAGGTGGGACGCTTTCGTGCTGTGCCCCTTGAGTCCTGTGCCAGTCTACTCGTGGTGCCTAGGCTTTAGATCTAGACCCCTCCCCACCATGCTTCATCTCCTGGGTCCAAGCCCATCTGTCCCCAGCCCATCCGCCTTCTTCTGCCCTCCCCAGTCAAGCCCTCTTCCTTTATCCGCAGCTGGATCCGGAGGCCAGTGACTCCCTCAAGGAGCTGCAGGTGAAGCTGAACTACGTCCTGGATGAGCTCAGCGCCGTGTTTGGCAACAGGTGAGGATCACCCTCCCCCCCTTTCCCCTGCCCCAGGGCCGCCCCTCACAAGTTTGGAGGAGCCCCTCATCCTGGGGGACAGGGCCTGCCCCGGGGGCCTCGTGACTCTCAAGCTGGCCTGCATCTGTGGGCATTAAGGGCACTCCTATGCCCAGGCTCCAGCTGGCAAGGCCACTGTCAGGGCATCAGAGAGGAGCCTCGTGGGCATGCCCCCCCCCCCCGTGTTCATAGCAGCAGGAAATCCTCCCTCCAGACTGGGGATTCTGGGGACCCAGGAGAAGAACCACATCTGGAAGGGTTGCAGAAGCCTGGCTGGCATCCACTCCTCCGTGAGCCCAGGGGATTCCAGCCCCCCATTGTGTGTGTGGGGTGTGGGGAGGGTGTTCCCTTCTGGGCCTCTCCCCTCTGTCCCGGCCTCAGGGCTCCTCCCTGGCCTCTGCGGCTGAGCCTGTCCCCCCTCCAGCTTCCAGAGTCGGATTGACGAGTGTGTCAAGCAGATGGCAGACATCCTGTGCCAAGTGAAGGGGGCGGGAAACGCCCCTCCAAACATCGTGGCCCAAGACGCCGACAACGTCCTGCGGCCCTTAATGGACTTCCTGGACGGAAAGTAAGGACGGGGCAGGGCGGTCTGCTCAAGGGGCTTTGAGGCTTCCGGCAGCGGAGGCTGCTTGAGGGCATGGAGGCCTCTCTGGCTCAGAAAAGGCCCTGTGGCCAAGGGAGCCAACTTCCAGGGGGCGCCTGGAGAACTCCTGGGATGCCCTCAGATCTCCAGACTGCAGAGGTCATTTCCCCTGGAGACAAGGGCTGCTTGGGAAGGAGAACTCTCTGGCACAGCACTCTGCCAAGGCTGTCCCCCAGGCACCACAATCCCCAGGCCTAGGCGTGGGCAGCCCTGCCTGTGACCCCGGGCCCGGAGTGCCCCTCTGCCCGCCTCTCTTCCCTGATCGGCTCTTGTCACGGCTGGCCCTGAGGCTTCACTGCAGGGTTCGGGGAGCCCCGTTGACCCGGAGGGCTTCCGGGGGGGGCGGGCAGATGGAAGGGAAGTGGGGGCCTCATCCTCAGGACAAAGAGGAAAGTCAAATAGCAGGAGGTCTGGGCGTGGGAAACATGCCTGTGGAGCCTGGGGGTCAGTGGCTGCCGCGGGGGTCAGTGGCTGCCGCGGTCTGTTCATGGGCAGGGACCCCCAAAAGCCCGGGTTGGCCTGCTTCTTCCCCTGCAGCCTGACTCTGTTTGCGGCCGTCTGTGAGAAGACTGTTCTGAAGCGGGTGCTGAAGGACCTCTGGCGGGTGGTGATGAACACCCTGGAGAAGATGATTGTCCTGCCGCCCCTGGCAGACCACACGGTAAATGCCCCCCCTCCCTCGACTGGAGCACAGCTGGCAGGAGCCTCCCCAGGGCCAGCCAAGAGCGGGGAGGGGGAGTGGAGCTTGCCTGTGGAGCAGGCAGGGCTAAAGCAGCTTTGCTCCTGCTGAGCGGTGGGAGGGAGGGAGGGAGGGACCGCTCCCCGGTAGGGCCACTGAGCCATGAACACGGCAGAGCCAGCCACTGTAGCACAAGGGAGGGAGGGAGGGAGGGAGGGAGGGAGGGAGGGAGGGGCTAATGCTCAGAGACTGACCGGCAGGAGGAGACCCTCTGCCCCGCATCTGGGCTGGGATCCTGCCCAGTAGCTTGGAGAGCCAATGTGGGGTCACGGTTAAGAGCGGCAGCCTCTAATCCAGAGATCCAGGTTGGATTCCCCACTCCTCCTCCTCATGCAGCCTGCTGGGTGTCCATGGACCAGTCACAATTCTCTTAGAGCTGTTCTTGCAGAGCGGTTCTGCCAGGGCTTTCTCAACCCCACGTGCCTCACGCGGTGTCTGTTTGGGGCAGAGGAAGGGAAAGCGATTGGAAGCCACTTTGAGACTCCTTTGGGTAGTGAAAAGTGGGGATTAAGAAACAACTTCTTCTTCTTGTTCTTTGAGTCCTGTCCCCAGGAGTCAGGGAGCAAGTCCTGAGATAGTGGCTGAGCGTCCCTCTTCCTCTTTGGCTGGATGGCCCCTCGTGGGAATGGCTCCCAGAGAGCCTGGGGAAATAATCCAGAATAACAAACAAAACAAATACAGGGAATCTTATGGAAAATTCAGAAAGAGATGAATAAAGGCACCCCAAAGAAAGCTCAAATGCAAAACAAAACAAAACCAGCATCCAGCAGGGGCACCTTTGAGACCAACAAAGATTCATTCAGGGCGTGAGCTTTGGAGTGCAAGCCCCCTTCCTCAGACTAGGAACTGCCATCATGACAGTGGGAATATAAAGCAAAAGTTAATCATAGTCTGAGGAAGGGTGCTTGCCCTCCAAAGCTCACGACTTGGGCAAATCTTTGTGGGTCTCAAAGGGGCCCCTGCTGGACTCTGGTTTTGTTTTGTTGTGCTGCTTCAGACCAACACTTAAGTGCTGCACGAAAAAAGGGGACGATTCCAAAATTGTAACAAAGGAGAGACAGAATAATTGTATAAGAAGATAAAAGTCTCTTATGTCATTTATTTAGACTTGGACTCTTTATTTAGCCTTTGACTTTTTATCTTCTTATACTTGAGAGCCAGTTTGGTGTAGTGGTTAGGAGTGCGGACTTCTAATCTGGCATGCCAGGTTCGATTCTGCACTCTCCCACATGCAGCCAGCTGGGTGACCTTGGGCTCGCCACGGCACTGATAAAACTGTTCTGACCGGGCAGTGATATCAGGGCTCTCTCAGCCTCACCCACCTCACAGGGTGTCTGTGGTGGGGAGAGGAAGGGAAGGCGACTGTAAGCCGCTTTGAGCCTCCTTCAGGTAGAGAAAAGCGGCATATAAGAACCAACTCTTCTTCTTCTTCTTCTTCTTCTTAATTAGGCCACTGGATATATTCTGTCTCTCCTTTGCTTCAGACCAACACGGCCGCCCACAAATGCGGAAATTATTGTACAGTTAAATACCAATCTGCATTCGTTACGTAGCAGTCTCAAGGACGATATACGCTATGCATGCTCAGAGGAAACTCCCCCTGCGTGAATGGCCAAGGAAGCTCCCAGCAGCTTCAGCTCAGCCGGTTTCGCAGTCGCTTCTGCCGGGGAGCAAACATGGCTGTTCTTTTAATAGGAAGGGGTTCCCAGTGATGTGGGAGAAGAGCGGAAGCAGACGCTTCTCTGGCTCCCAGTGCCACAAACTAGGAATTAAGAATGCTTTACTGCCCAGCCTGAATTGAAGGACAAAGGGAGTCCGACACAGGCTACCAAAATGCCCTTAGGATTTCAGGGGCTGGAGGCACACAGAGTTTTGGGGATTCCTTGAGTATGGTGGGAGGGGCTGGGCGGCATGGGGGCAGGCTTAGGGAGAGGGGGCTGGGTGGTCCGGCCGAAGAGGGGGGGGTGCATGCATGTGCCTGTGCCTGTGAGGCCGGTCTTGGCAGGGGCGTCTTTTCCCTTGGGAGATTCACTCGGGCGGGGGCAGCCCGACCTCTGGTTGGTGCCCAAGGGGGGCTGCCTCTTCAGATGGAGTCAAGAGCTGGGCCAGCGCATGCCTGGAGGCGATCAAACTCCACCGGCCCCTCCAAGGCCTTGTTGGGTGATGGTGCCAGGCCGCTCTGCATCAGGCTGTGCTCTGCACAGTTTTGGCAGTGTCCAGCAGCCTGGCAGGGTGGGCTCTGTGGCCCCCCCGCCTGCCCTCGGGGCCTGTCGCCAGAGGTTTAGCAGAAGCCAGGAGGAGAGCGGGGTTCTCTGGGGGGCCATGCTCCATCACGCAAAAAGCCCCTGCCAGGCCAGGGAGCAGGACAGCAAGGGGGCTAGGGCTTCCCAGCAGCAGCCCACCTCGGAAGCAGGTGACACGCTCCGCCACCCGGGCAGCCTGTTCTGCAGCTTTCTCGTGGGGTGACCCTAGCAGGCTGCTGTGCTGTGGCCCTTCAGGTAGCATCAGGAGATGATGTTCCTGTTCAGCTGCCCGGGTTTCCTTCGGCCACCGTGTCCTGCCGTGGAGAGCCTCTTGCTGGCCACGTTGCCTTCCCGGTGGTAACCTCCTCCCTCTTTTGCTCATCACATCTGTAGGGAACCCAGCTGATTTTCAGCGCTGCTAAGGAGTTGGGGCATTTGTCGAAGCTGAAGGTATTGGCCCTGGGGCTGTTAGAGCTAGCCTCCTGCCATTCCCCTCCCTCCCTCCCTCCCTCGCCCTGCATCTCTGTCTGTACTGTGTGCATGCGCGTGGTCCGTGTCCATGGCATGGCTGGCTGTGCTGCTCCGGGTGCCACCTGTGGCCCTTCCTGCCTCTCATTCCCTCCAGCCCTGTCCTCATCAGATGGAACTCCTCACCCTCAAGCCCTGCGAGGCTGGTAGGAAGAAAGCCTAAAAGTCTCTGCCAGGCAGAGGCAGGGAGAGTGGTACCCCCAGCGTGATATGGACAGGGGTGTCCACCAGGCCCCTGGTAGACTGCAGAGGGAGGGGGAGGTTTGGCCTTTAGACTCGGGGGCAGAGCATGGGGGAGGGGTCAGGACCAGCCAGGGGGTCTCTGGCAGGACAGAAGTGTCCCGTGGTCTGCTGCAGGATTCGGCATGAGCAGCACAGGGAGGGGGAGAGAGCCGCTCGGGTTGGTTGCAGGGGGGCCAAAGGAATGGTTGGTCTGCCATCTGGTCAGGAGAGTAGCTCTTTGCAGGGGCATGGGGGTGTGTTGGGCACAGGGAGCACAGCCCCTCCTCCCTCCCGGCCGGGAGCCACACGGCAACAGCCTCTGCTCGGAAAGCCCTTGCCCCTGTGGGAGGCATTAGGGGGGACCTGGAGGGGCTGGCACGGCTGATGCTGCTTGGCAGAGGAGGAAGGATGCCCGCGCCCCACACAGCCCCTGTGTCCCAGAAGCCCCCTCCTCCCACCTGGGCTGAGCAGGTGCCTGCTGCTCTTTCAGGACCACATGGGCCGAGAGGAGACCCGGAGCCTCACCCCAAAGCAGTGTGCAGTGCTGGAGCTGGCCCTTGACACCATCAAGGTGAGTCTTCCCCAGGGGGGCCAGAAGAGCGCTGGCCTTGCGGAGCACCTTGGCTTCGGCTGAGGCTGGGTCCCTCTGGGTCTTTGGCCCCTCGCTGCCTTGGCTGAGCGGCCCCACCCTCCTTGGGAGCCTCTCCTCCAAGGACTCAGCGGGTGAGAGCCGCCGGGTTGGACCTTCCAAGGCCAGGCCTGGAAACAGGAGGTCATTGAGTGGCCAGTCCAAGCCCCCCCTCACCCCCCCCCCCGCCTTTCCCGTGAGAGAGGAAGGACACTATGACACCCCCCCCCTTCCGAGCAAGGTGGGGTCTGATTGGCCCGGCAACTTGGGCAGAAGGCTTGGCCAGCAGGGCTGGGGGGGCGCGGCGGAAGGGCCCTCTGGGGTATCCTGTGGGGAGCCCCCTCTCAGCCGCTGCCGGCCCCTCTTCTGCCCCCAGCAATATTTCCATGCCGGGGGGAGCGGCCTGAAGAAGACCTTCCTGGAGAAGAGCCCGGACCTGCAGTCGCTGCGCTACGCCCTCTCCCTCTACACCCAGACCACGGACGCCCTGATCAAGACCTTTGTCCACACGCAGACCGCGCAAGGTGGGGGCCTCCCCCTTTCCCACGGGGACGCAGGGGAGGGGTCCCGGAGACGCCTGCCACACATCCCACACACCCCGGGCCGGAGTCGACTCGCTTAACCTCTCCACGCAGCACAGCTGAACTCCCTTGGGCAGAGCTGCTGCTTTGGGGCCTCCTTTGGGGCCGTGGGAGGGGACACCGGGACACGTGGTGGGCAGTCCACAGTGGGCATGCGGGAACCCCTTGCGGGGGAGGGGAGGCTGCCTGTGTCGGATCTCTCCCCAGCGAGAAGGCCTGTGCAGCCTTGGTGGTGCCGGTGGGCACTGTGCTCTGGGTTGGTGCTGCTCTCCTGCTCCTGGGACGAGGCCACGTGGGCCCCCCTGCAGCATGATGGGCGTGGGACTGAGAGCGGCAGGCAGGCAGGAGGAAAGGCCTTGCTCCTCGTCCAGAGTGGGGAGTGTGTGGGGAGAGCAGGCGAGCTGCCCTCAACTCCCCCTTCTGGCCTTTGTCCGCTGTGAAGCTCAGGCGACCCCCTCTCCACCTGCCTCTCGTGCCGCGTGGTCCCCGGCTCATCCTGCAGCGATCCCAGCCCATCTCCAGTGCTGCCTTGTGTCTTGGAGGAGGAGGAGGAGGAGGCTGGGTCCTCGGGACCTGGGACCCCCCTGTGGGATTGTAATGGGGCTCTTTTCTCTCTCTCCCCCTGCTGCTCACCAAAGTGCATTGTGGGAAAGGTATTAGGTTTTCAGCTCACGAGGATGCTCGGTCAGAGAAGGGTATGTTCCCGGCTCATGTTGCCAAATCGTCCGCCAGCTGCAGATGTGCATTTCAAGTCCCCTAACCCTCCGCTGACCCTACCACCCCTGTCCCTTTGCACCCCTGTATGTGCCTTGTGGGTGGCCGTCCCCTCCTCCGCCCATCTGTCCTACCTGCCTGGTGGAGCCCTGCAGCGTCTGAAAGGCAGCCAGGAGCCTCCTCTTTCGGAGGCTGGACTCTCGTGGCCCGTCTGCTCTCTGGGGATCCTCACCCTCCCGCCTCGCTTGGTCTGGAGAGGCCACAACTGACCTGACCGGCCTGCAGACTTGCAGCTGCCTGAGCCGCTCCCTCTGCCAAGTCACGACCCCCAGGAAGGGAGCAGGCGGCAAGGCCCTGCCGCTCCAGGAAACGTGGACACATCCCATTTGGCTGCAACGACCCTTTAAGGCACCCTGCCTTTCGAACCCAGAGCACAAGACGGTGCTTTGTGCCACTTGGCAAAGCCAGGCTCCAGTGGGGCTCTCGCTGTGGGCTCTCTGCCAGCCCCCCGATTACGGTTGCCCTGTAGGTTGGTGTTGGTGCGTCTCCGGCAAAAGAGAGTGTCTTGTTTGAAGCTGTCACCCCGTGTCAATTCTCCCTGCGCTTCCCTGCCCATCATGTTCATGGTGTTTGCCTGCTCTCTGTGTGCCGCCACAGGCTGGGGCAATGCGCGTGTCCCTCCACCCTCCAGGGCTGTGGCCTAGCAGATGAGGAGGTTGAGCTGGGCCACCCCCAGTGGCTTCCCTCCCATGGGGCAGAGAGCAGCCCCACTGGTGGCCACAGGAAGGTCAGGGAAGGCGTGCCACAGCAAGGCATGGCAAAGAAGAAATAGGAAGTGGCACCCTTGGCATCCTTAGCCCCAAAAGGAGCCTGGCATGCTGGCAGGCCTGTGGGGAGGGGGCTGTGGGGCCTGGGGCCTCCCTCCACCCCTGAGCCGCACCCTTTCTCCTCCCAGGCTCCGGAGTGGATGACCCCGTGGGCGAAGTGTCCATCCAGATCGACCTGTACACGCACCCTGGCACGGGAGAGCACAAGGTTACGGTCAAAGGTAGGAGGAGCTGGGCTCAGTGGTCCCCCTGCTCTTCTGGGCCGGCTGGGGCCTCCCTTTCCAGGCTGCTCTTCTGTTGGGACAGAACTGTGCCTGCAGCTCTTTCTCTGCCCGCGGCAGGCCAGGAGCACGGCTGCTTGACACCGGCAAAGGGGGGGGGGAGGCCACAAACAGGGCTGTCGCCGGCCTGCCTTTCAGGGGGGGGGGGCAGGCGCAGCAGAAGAAGCTCCTGCAGAGCTGTCCTGGGCCGGGCAAAGTGGCGCTTGAGATGCCGGATGAGATGCCAGGATGCTCTCTCCGCCCTGTGGCACTGCCGTGTCCCAGGGTGGCAGAGCAGGGTCCCTTCAGATCCCTTTTGTCTCTGGTGCAGTGGTGGCGGCCAACGACCTGAAGTGGCAGACCTCCGGGATGTTCCGCCCCTTCGTGGAGGTCACCATGATAGGACCCCACCAGAGCGACAGGAAGCGGAGGTTCACTACCAAGTCCAAGAGTAACAACTGGACTCCCAAGTACAACGAGACATTCCACTTGTAAGCCTCTCGCTGGCTCCCCCCACTCTGAGCAGGCTGGGATCCGTCCCCCCGTCAGCGCCACACCAACCCCAGAGCCCAGGGGAGGGGGGCACAGCCTCTCCCCACACATCTCTTGGCTCTCACTCTTCCCTGCAGAGAGACCCACGGGGGGGGGGGGGCAACAGAAGGGGGTGGGTAGCAGGGACCCCTTCAGCAGAAACTGAGCGGCCGTTGGGCCCGGGTGCCTGGGGGCACATAATTTCTTAAGATGCCGTGAGTGGGATCCTCTCCCTGAAGTCATTCCAGGCAGAAAACACAGAAAGGACAAGGGGGGAATTTAGCTCTTGATAAAGATGCTAAAAATACTAACTCCCCCCTGTGGCTGCCTTCTGCCGAGACTGACCCCTCTGCCTCCCTCACATGGTCTCCTCGGCCCTTCATTATTATTATTATTATTATTGAATTTATTATTGAATTCCACAGGGCTCTGAAGCAGCGTCACCTGGGGAGGGCCACCTGCTGTAGGGAGTTGTTAAAACCTGCCCCCCGCCCCACCCCTGTTTAATTTTGGCAACCCCCAGCCTGGGGAAGAGCCTTTGGGGCTGGCCCTGAGAGGAGGTGAGGCTCTCCTAGGCGGCCGCATGGGGAGAACACGCCCTGGGCAGGACCGGGGCTGCTTTTCCCACTGGGCTGGCTGGCTCAGGCAGCGCTCTCCGGTCTCTTGCAGCCTGCTGGGGAACGAGGCCGGGCCGGACGCTTACGAGCTGCAGATCTGCGTGAAGGACTACTGCTTTGCCCGCGAGGACCGCATCCTGGGGATTGCCGTGATGCCACTGAGGGACGTGGCGGACAAGGGGAGCTGCGCATGCTGGTGCCCGCTGGGGCGCAGGGTGCACATGGACGACACGGGACTCACCATCCTGCGGATTCTCTCACAAAGGACCAATGACGAGGTGGCCAAGGAGTTCGTCAAGCTGAAGTCAGAGTCCCGCTCAGTGGAGGAAGGGAGCTGAGCCCTCACCCCCACCCCCGGCTGTACTCTGAGCACCCCGTGCCAAGATGCACAGCACTGTGCCCACTCGAGTCCAGGGGGAAGCGCCACCTCCCTGCCCTCTGGGGAAGCTAGTGCGGAAGTGCAGGGGGAGTTCGGGGGGGCGGGGGGTTGATCTGGCCTCCCTGCCCCTTGGTGCTCGCTGTTGGCTTTCCTTCTGGAAGATGCTTCTCCTCCAGAGGGGGCTGGCAGTGGGGGGGGGGGAGAGTGTTCACCCTGTAAGATCCTGCCTGGCCCAGGGTCTAGCTAGCAGCAGAGAAGATGGGCAGGGCACAGTTGGTCTTGCCCACTGGCTCACGGGAGTTCTGGAAGGGGCTCCTGCCCAGCCACTGACAGGAAGCAGGAGTCGTCTGCCACCCTTGCATCCCCTTGGGAAGGGGCATAATGCATTGCCCCATGCCCCCCCCCCCCGTGGTGTCCTCTGTTGGTTCGGCCTTATTTTCCACTGAGTACTGTTGTTGTTGTCCCAGAGAGCCTTCTCCTCCTCCTCCTCCTCCTTCTCCTGCTGTTGAACTCTGCTGGCACCCCTTGGGCCAGGAACGGATTTGGTGCTCTGCTATGAGTGTCTGAGGGCCGCACGTGGTGGGCCTTGGTGTACATATCTGGGGGCTGCTTTTCTATCTTCCTCTTGGCCCCTCTTCAGCTGTGTGGTAGGACCCTTCTGTCTCTCAGACATGCTCCGCTCCCGTCACGGGATGAAAGAGATGGGTGCTCTTTGGGGCACCACATGGTCCTCTTGATTTTTAATCACTATTTTTATGTCCCCGTATTGCAAGAAGCCTTGAATAAATTCATCTTGTAGCAGCATTTGCTGTTTGTTGCCACCCACAGGACTGAAATGCTGATATGCTTCTTTAATACGGTGGGGGGGGGATGTGTGTACCTGTGCAATTCTAGCCCCCCTCCCCCCAGAACAGGCTGTGGTGGTGGGAGGGAGTGTCTCGCCTCCTGAGCAAGGGGTTAATTTCAAAGATTGCCTTTGGCTGGGGGAGGGTGGGGGCTGCCCTCCCCTCTCCTCCCCTCCCCCTCAAGTCTTCGGTCTCTGCCGGAACTCTTGAGCAATGCCCCCTTCCTGTCACAACTGTCCAAGGGAAGATGTCGGGCTGGTGAACGAAGGGAGGGGTCTCCTAGGGAGAGAAGGGAAGGTGGGGAGGGGGAGGGGGGTCTTTCCTGCCCTTCTGACCAGATAAGATTCAGCTGCGCTGGGGTGGCGGTGGGGGGGGGGTTGCTGCTCCAGATCAAGGCAGCCTGAGGTGGGCAGTTGCCCGTGGAGTGGGGGGGGGGGGTGCAGAGCTTGCATTAACAAGGCCTTGGCACCTTACAAAGTGAAAAAAAATTCCATTAAAGCCAAACCCCGCTTGCTTCTTGAGCAGGGAGCCACAGTTCACACTGGCCTGGCCGGCAGAGATTTTTGGTCCATGAGCAGCGACCCTCTGAAAAATGACGTTGGAGGGCCCTCCTTATTTGACAGACTGATTGAGATATAATGAGAGAGACCCGTTTTTAGATAGCCAGCATTAGATTTTTAACCTGGAGTTATTTACTGCTGTTTTAATTGTTTTAAATTAATTTTAAATTTTCTTAGCCAAATTTAAGTGCAATACATGCCGTGTTTTGCACTGTCCAGAGCGGGTGGGCAGCAGGCAGGCAGGCAGCCGTAAACAGACAATCCAAAGGATAGCAATAGCACTCTCCCAGGAGCCAGCTCAGGGCCGAGCAGATCATACAATCGAAACAAAATAATTGAGAGCAATAATAGTTTAAAACAGTTTAGAACAGTTAGCACATCAGTGGTTGTCCTGCTTCCCTGAATTGGCCCCTCGCAATGGATTCTCCCAGCCTAGCATGTATCTGTGGGGGGAGGGGTTTTTGTCGGAGGGGCGCATAGATATTATTTATTCCAACAATGGAGAATTATCTAATTAATAAACTGCCCTTACTTCTTGTGTGTGTTTTAAAGCTGAGATCAGAAACGTCGTATTTTGTATTCTGAATCATTTTACCTTTTGTGTATTTTAATAACTTGTGCCGCCGAGGAAGGAAAGCCAGGTGGCCATAATGCATTTGGTTTTAATGGAATTTTCTACTATTTGTAGTGCATTAAAACTTTGTTAATTTAAGATATGCAACCTATTAGTATTTATTCTGTTATTAGGCCTTATGTCAGCCTTCTTGGTTACTTGGTCTTTCTGGGTAAAAGTTTTTTCTTTCCTCATTTTGTTTTGGTTTTGCTGTTTTCTTAGAGTTTTACAGGAATCCAAGAATATAACACGAACCTAAGAATATTAAATAAATAAATATTTATTCTTGTATCCTGCCCTTCCTGGTAGCCCTGCTGGATCAGACCAGGGAAGATCCATCTAGTCCAGCCTCCCGTCTCACACAGCGGCCAGCCAGTCCTCCTGGAAGGCCAGCCACAGGGCAGAGAGGCCAGCGCCTTTCACTGTGGATGTCTCTTGGTTCTGGGATTCAGACTGCCTCTGAATGTGGATGTTCCCTTTAGCCATCATAGCTAGTAGCCACTGAAAAATCTCTCCTCCATGAATCTCTCTAAGGGGACTGCTTGGTCTAGGAGCAGTCAGTCCCTTTTGGCACACGAAAGGCCCAGGGACAACCGGGCCACGTCTTAGAAGTTCACCTGTGCATCAGTTGTGCAGATAGAGAAGCAACAGGCTCAGGTTCAGTCCAGATGCTGCTATTATGATGATGATTATTTTATTTTATTAATCTTAATACAAGCCCGTGGCGCCACAGGCGCCGCGGACTAAATAAAGCTGTAAGCCCTTGGAAGGCGGGATGTGTCCGGGATTAGGAAGGGTGCCGATTGGCCCCTTCCTCCGGACAGATTATCGGAGGGACCAATCGCGCCTGCCGATTGGTCCCTCCAATTCCCCGCCAGAGCAACTGCGAGCCGCGCACAGCTCCTTTGCCGGCAACCTGACGCGTCGGGAGGCACGAGGCACCTCCGACGCGTCAGGCCGCCGGCCTTGCGAGCTCCCGCCAGCGTTTTGCCCGGCGGGTGTTTTGGGCGGCGGTGGCAGCAGCAGGGCCCGTCAGGCTGGAGCGCTCTTGCGGGCAGCCTTGGTGGCCAGTTGCTTTCGCGGCGCCTTCCCGCCCGTCGACTTGCGAGCCCCAACGAAGACACCGCCGGGAACAAAAATGGCCGCCGGCAAGAAGACAGCACCAAGGAGCCACCCGCCCTTGCAAAACGCCTATAATGGGTCAGCCGCCTTCCCTCACCCTACCCTCGCCAGTCCCTCTCTCTGTCCCCGCCTGCTAACGCCCATTGTATTTGTTATACAATGGGCTTTTTTACTAGTTAAACTAATAATCCACCTTCCTCCTAAGACTCAAGGCGGCTTACATAAAAGTATGTCCCCAATAAAACCCATCCCTAAAACAGTTCTCCCGGGAACTCATTCCACCAGGTCACGGCCAGGAACGAAGAGGCCCTCGCCCAGGTAGAGGCCAGGCCTCTTTGGGGCCAGGGGCCACTAATGGATTAGTGTCAACAGAGCAAAACAGACAAGCAGCCTGTCAGATAGGCTGGGCCCAAGCCACGAAAGGCCTTAAAGGTCAAAACCTTGAACTTGAACTGGACCAGAGGTGTTAACTGGTGCAGCTGCCTCAGCACTGGCTAGATATGGGTCCTCCAAGAAGAACTAGTGAGGAGTTCTGGCCCCACTGGTGGACCTCCTGATGGCCTCTGGGTTTTGGCCCCTGTGACACCGAGTGCTGAGCTGAATGTGCTATGGGCCTGATCCAAAATGGCTTCTCTCATGTTCTTATCGGTCCCTGAGCCCAGCGACCCCCGCAGGTCCTTCTGACCGGGTCTGCACACTCCCCCTGTTATGGAGTGCTGTTCTCCGTCGGTGGCACAGACTCTTCCCTTCCTCGCTCGGACATGCAGAGACCCATTTTAGCCCACAAACCATTTTGCCCGCCTGCAGTATTGGCGGAAACAGGCTTTCAGTTTTCAGAACTGAAGACAATGTTTACAGTAGCCACACCTGCCAGCCACACACATCAGCAGCTTTTCTTGGGCTTTCTTCTCCCTGCTGAAAAGCCCTCCTGTGGTCCAGATCCACCTTGGAGGACGATGCCGGTGGGTGTCTCTACTGCCCCCTGGCCACATAGGGCCGCTTTCCCTCTGCTTTGGTCCCTTTCATCGCTCCTTTGACTCCTGCTGCTTATGGATTTTCACTAATGTGTCACTTCAGAGGCTGCTTGAGCCCCCTTTAGCTAAAAGCAGCTGTTCCTCCCCACTCTAATGTGCAGGGGAGGGGGATCTGTCTGTGTTCAGGTTCAAAGAAACCAGGCTCAGCTTCGGTAGTGGTCCCAGGCTGAAAAAAGGAACTGGGCACCCACGTTGCAGCCAGGAAATAGTTTTCAGGAAGTGAGACGGTTGTTTTGAGTAATTGTTGCACATATTAAACTGAAGAAGGGAAGCCGCCTTCAGCCGGGGGGAATGGACTGGCAGGCGCTTCCCAGTTCCTTCTGACTGGCCCCCAGCAGGTTCCCAAGACACTACGGCCGTCCCCAGCCTCCACTTGGTGCTGCTGACCCTTCCCCTCCCCCCCCCTCAGGGGTGCCGAAATAAAATACCTGCTGCCCCCTGGCTCGGAGTCTCTCCACTAAACCAAGCCATGCATCCAGCACTCCCCTGCGCCTGCTCCCCTGTCTAGAGCCCCCCCCCTAATTGCTTGGCCTGCCTGCTTCACCCCTCCGTGCTGGCGGGGAGGGGGCCATGGACCCCTCCCCCCACGGCACCTTCAGGCTCCTCCACTGCCCTCCCTACATATTTTGAGCAAGATTGAATAGGCATGGGGTTTTTTCCAGAGATCAGACTTGGCGCATTCACAACATGCAAGAAAGACGGGTTCCACATGTTCCATTCTTGCATCCCGCAATGAGCACGGGAGCCAAGAAAAGGTGACAGCCGGGGAGCCCCCCCCCTCTCTCTCTCTCCCCCCCCTCTCTCTCTCTCCCCCCCCCCTCTCTCTCTCTCCCCCCCCCTCTCCCCCCCCCCCCCGCTCGGTGCCTCATAAAGGAGGTTTGATTTAGGGAGAGTGAGCTTTTCTTGAGGTTGCAGCAGCTTTAAAGTTCCTGATTATCCTACTTCTCATCTCTGGACCTTTTCCCTTGGCCACACGAGGAAGCTGGGAGGGCCTAGCCAAAAGCTTCGGCCTGCGTGGTTGGCGCTATTCCCAAGAGCTGCCCAAGTCAAAAGAGATGCCTTTCTCGTGTGCTAAGAGCCCATCCCCCACGGAGGTCGTTTGAGTTTCCTGCCCCAAAGAGTTTATTTCTTAAATTATGTATCACTTCCTTTGAGCCAGTCTTCTCGGGGTGATGGACACCCTTAAACAGGATCAATAAGACAGTTATTCAATGATTAGACATTAAAATAACTTAAAACCTCATTCTGCTGACACCGAATTTAGCCCGTCACTATAGCCATTCTTGGGAGGGATGAGGGTGGTGGGAGGGGCCAAATAAGGGAGGCCCGGTCAGATGCTATTGATCGGCTTCCTCTGGCCTCACCTCTAAGCTTGGCAGAAAAGCTCTGTCTTGATTTTATCCGGGAGCAGATTCCACCGGGCAGGGGCGGGGCCAAAACAGCCGGGGACCGGGTCAAGGCCAGATCCCCGGCCCAAGGGAGGCCTTTATGGTGCTGGCCCTGACCTGCTGGGAGGAGAGCTGAGGGCCCTGGCAGAGCTCCTGAAGTTCCGCGGGGCCCGTAAGACGGAGCTCTTCCACCAGAGTTAAACAAAAGAGAGGAAAAAGAAAGTGAATGAAACACAATCCTTCTATGCCTCTACTAGATAGAGCCTATTTGATGTTAATACAGGGGAGGCGTCTTTGCTTAAGAGATTCTAAGTTTCCATTGCATTATTAGCTCACCTATAGCCACATGTCCAAGATGGCTGCTCACCACTTATTCTAAGAGCAAGCTCTAAGTTTGATGGTGAGCAGGCAAAAGACCCCTTTCTCCTCTGGGCGGCATAGAAATCTAAATAAATAAACAAACAATTAAATAAATAAAAAATATTGCCTCTCTGTCCTCTCCCAGTGGAAGCCCTTCTCCTAGGACTTTTGGGAAGAACCCCTCCCACACACACACACACACTCTCTCTCTCTCTCTCTCTCCACAGCACAGAGGGGAAAAACCTGTGTCCTTTTGAAACATAAGGGTGGGTGTGTTTCTCCACAGCCTATGACAAAAAGGAGAAAAATCTTAACCCCAATAAGAATCCAGGTACCAAAAAGGCTTAACAAAAGTTAAACGTCTAAGAGAGGTGCACCATAAAGTTTCGAAAATATAATCATCCATTGTTGTTCCTCTATATATTTCTGAAACAGCCTAGGGGGTGGAATGTGCCCGGCTGTCCAAGTTGGAATAGGGCCAATGAGGGTGCAGCCAGCTTTGTCCTGATTGGCCCTGCCCCTGTGGCTCCCGCCCTCCGGCCCTGGAATCTAGCCTCTTTGCTCTCAGACGCCTCAGTGCCTGGAGCCAGCAGCAGGTAAGGGGAGAGGGCCCTGGGCAAAGGGGTGTGGTGGAGGGCTTGCTAACCAAGTCCTCCTGGCGTGCTAGGCTGGGCCTGCTGACGAGGGCCTCCTGGCCTGCTGACTGCTAAGGAGCTCTGTCTGGCCCTGCTAACGAGCTGCCCAGCCCTCGCCCCACTTGATTTGGCTGCGAGCTGCGACCCAAAGCCACCGTAAGCTGCCTGGCCAGGGGAGGGGAACCTTTCAGGGCCCGTTCTTAGGAACAGGCTTTGAAGCTAGTGTACTTATAAAAATACTAGTATTTATTAATATACAAACATCCAAAGTCTCTAACCTCTGATAAAATGTGAAGCTGTAACTGTACTAAGTCTCACTACCACTGACCAAACTTGCTTCGGCATTGTTGCCTTTATGTTTAAGGACAGCATGCAAGAAATGTGCAATGTATTCTGGAACATATCAGTTCCATTGCAGAGACCATGGGCACTCTGTGGATTATTAGTTTCACATGTGGACCAGCGAGCTGGATAAAATAAATGGAGGCCTCTAAATTCTCAAAAACAGGCCCTAGTCCTCCCGTCAAGTAGGGAGCTCCAGGTCCTGAGAGGAATGCCGGACTACAGAGAAAGGCGCCTGGTCAGTGGCATGTAGAGATTGGTCTGTTTATCGGACTGGATTTTATCTGAGCCGCTGCAGAGAGCCTTTGAGTGTTTTTGATTTAAATTGTACTAGCAGTAAATAATAAATAACTACTTCATACCTATTAGGCCTGCAGACATTTCACTGTTAACTTTTTTTGGTTCCTCGGCACGGCCAGGCCTGCTGCGCCTGGCCTGTGCCACCGCAGCTTCCTCCATGTCAAGCCCAGAAGGACCCCCCTCCCCCCCCACCACTGCAGGGAGTCATGCCCAATGTGGTCAAGGTGGGAGCTGTGGCCCCCAGTTCCATCCCCAGGAGCCTTTGCCTGTGACCCCGCAGAGCTACTGCCAGTCCAGAGTCGACCGTGCCAGGCTGAGCCAAGAGCCAGGCCTGTCTGTTTGCATGCCAAGACTAATTTTAAACCTGCTACCAGCTGGTTGGTTGACATGCTGGCAGTGGTCCACCTTGCAGGCAGGGGCAGAGCCCTGAAGGATAAGGAGGTGTGAAATGTTTCAGCCAGGCCATTCTGGGCGGGCCCTTCGTCTCTCTCTCTCTCTCTCTCTCTCTCTCTCTCTCTCTCTCTCTCTCTCTCTCCCCCCCCCTCTCTCTCAGTGTCTGTGAGTGGGGGGGGGTGTCCTTATATTTCCCACAAACTTCTATCCAGGAGTTCTGGGAGGGCAAACCTTGGGTAGGAGAGACCCCCCCCCCACAGCCCATCCCAAGGGAAGGTTGCCCAGGACTCTCCCCGAGGCACTGTGGAGCCCCCTCTCTGAACTTCTACGTGGGACTGCTAGGAGACCCTGTCCAGAGGTTTTGAGGCCGGGGCCCTCCTGGGGCCTGTGAGGCCCGCCTTGTTTCTTCCTGCCAGCTGTGCTGGGTGGATCGATGGATGTCCCAAAAAGGTTCCTGGAGAAGGTGATGGACAGGCTACAAACCCAGTAAGAACTTCTGGAGGATGAACGACGGAGCCATCGGGCACTGGAAGGTTTTCCTCCCACTGGCAAAGGTGAGCGTGTTGGCAGTGCTAACAGACTCCTGCATCCAGGTCCGGGCTCGGGGCTGCCAGGCAGTGCCTCTGCCGGATTTCAGCTGGCTAGTCTGGCAGGGCTTTCCTTGAGTGGGGTGGTCTGGCAGGCTACCGCCATCCATGCTCTGGTCAGGTCCAGATCCAGCGACAGCAATGCACGTTCTGTTCTGTGGAGTTGCATTACTTTGAAGGTTGTTTGGAAGCAAAGGGCTTCGGCACAGGCACCGCTGCCCCCCCCTTTCAACGGTCGCCCCTGAAGATCCTGCCTCTTATCTGGGCCCCAGCTGCCGTCTGGAAGCAATGCAAGGGGCTGGCTCGAACCATTAACAGGGAAGGGGAGCTGCTCGTTCCCAGATCTGCCTGACTCAGGATCAACACTCTGGGGGGTCCCTAGTCAAGCACCCCATGCCCGGGGGGGGGGGGGGAAGGACACTAGATGAATTGCGACCCTGACATTCTTGTTGTTCTCAAAGGTGGCTTTGGGGTATAGGGGATTAATGCCAGGGCTGTCCTCTGAAACCACCCAAAGGAAAAGCTTCTCTCTGGGGGTCCCAGAACGCCTTCCCACAGATGTCTGGCCGGCATTGTCCTGACCCAGTGGGCTCCCCCTCCCGCAGCTGCCTTAAGCAGAGTCTGCACTGAACTTTGCTGGTTACAACATTTTATGGTTTTGTAAAATGATTGCATGTTTATCTGGAGGCTGGCCCTCTAATGGCAGGGCAAAGTCAAATCTGTTAAGAGACCACAGACTCCAGAGTGTTGGCTGAAATGTGTGAGGCCTCAGGACAGCCTCTCTCAAGTTTTTTTACCATTGAGAACCCTCCCCCCCCATTCAAACCCCAGAAGTGGCAGGATCCTGCAGAAGATGGTTGGGAAGCAGAGCTGTGGACACGCCCTCCTGGGGCCCCTCCCCTTCCCATCCCCCCCAGGCCTATCATTGGCCATTTAGGGAGGGGAGGTGGGTCAACATGACCATATTGGTCAGGAGGTGGGGAGCTCCCCTTCACTGGCCATCTTCAAGTAGCTGCTGAACAGATCCTTCTCCTGGCTGCTTGAAACTGATCCTGCACTGAGCAGGGGGTGGACTAGATGGCCTTATGGCCCCTTCCCACTCTAGGATTCTAGGAGTCTAGTTCAGCAGTGGAAGGGGCTGCCCAAGGAGGTGGGGAGCTCCCTTTCACTGGCCGTCTTGAAGCAGCGGCTGGACAGATCCTTCTCCTAGATGCTGGAGGCTGATCCTGCACTGAGCAGGGGGTGGGACTAGATGGCCTGCATGGCCCCTTCCCACTCTAGGATTCTAGGAGTCTAGTTCAGCAGTGGAAGGGGCTGCCTAAGGAGGTGGGGAGCTCCCCCTCACTGGCCATCTTCAAGCAGTGGCTGGACAGATCCTTCTCCTGGATGCTTGAGGCTGATCCTGCACTGAGCAGGGGGTGGACTAGATGGCCTGTATGGCCCCTTCCCACTCTAGGATTCTAGGAGTCTAGTTCAGCCGTGGGATGGGCTGCCTAAGGAGGTGGGGAGCTCCCCCTCACTCGCAGTCTTCAAAAAGCAGCTGGACATTGCTTTAGGCTGATCCTGCACGGAGCAGGGGGTTAGATTAGATGGCCTGCATGGCCCCTTCCCACTCTAGGATTCTAGGAGTCTAGTTCAGCAGGGGACTGGGCTGCCTAAGGAGGTGGGGAGCTCCCCCTCACTGGCCGTCTCCAAGCAGCGGCTGGACAGATCCTCATCCTGGATGCTTGAGGCTGATCCTGCACTGAGCAGGGGGTGGGACTAGATGGCCTGTATGGCCCCTTACCTCTCTAGGATTCTAGGAGTCTAGTTCAGCAGGGGAAGGGGCTGCCTAAGGAGGTGGGGAGCTCCCCCTCACTGGCCGTCTTCAAGCAGCGGCTGGACAGATCCTCATCCTGGATGCTTGAGGCTGATCCTGCACTGAGCAGGGGGTGGGACTAGATGGCCCAGAGGATTCTATGTCTGAGAGATTTGGACTCTGGCTGTGGAGGGTCCGGGATCCACTGTGCCTGGTCACCCCTCCTTGTTGCTGCCTGCCTGGGCTGGGGCTGGGCCTGGGCCTGGGCCTGGGCCTGGGGCTGGGGCTGGGCCTGGGGCTGGGGCTGGGGCAGGGGCAGGGGCTGGGCCTGGGGCTGGGGCTGGGGCTGGGGCTGGGGCTGGGGCTGGGGCTGGGGCTGGGGCTGGGCCTGGCCTCCCAGAGAGCCCTGGCTGCATGGGGCTGCCTCTCCTGCCGACTGAACAGGCCCGGCTGCTGTGAGGATGGCATTGAGCAGGTTCAATGATCAACATTTATTTGCTCAGTGCAATCCGGTGCCACGTCCCGCCCCCGCCCCCGCCCCCGCCCCCAGAACTTGGCCTTTCTCAGTGGGGTTCCTTGTGTGTTCCTTCTAGTCTGTGGGCCCCTGCCTCGCTGGCTTTTGGCCTTGGGGCACGATCCAGATGGAGGCTGTGTTGGGATGAGTCAAGACTCTGCATGGAACCCCGAAAGCAGGTTCCCCTTGCGCAGTGAAAGGAACCGGCATCCAGAGGGAGGGTCTGCTGGCAGGCAGGTAGGTAGGCGGGCGAGGCAGGGTGGGGCGGGGCGAAGCACAGGTCCTCCAGCCAGGAGGGGCAGGGTGGGGGTTCCCCCTGGAGGGGAGGGAGGCCTCAGGCGCTGGGCCCATGCGGCTCTTGCTTGCTTGGTTTTGTAGCCCAGCCAAGCACCTTCCCCTTTGGGAACGCTGCATCTGCCTACCTCATTTCTCTCCCTCCGCCCCCCCCCCGCCTTCTTGCTGAGGCTCAGCCCCCCCCCCCACTGCCTCATTCTGTGCTGGGGATGGGGGGGCAAGACAGTTGGCCCCCTCCAGATGCTCTTCCTAGAGGAGATCAGCCCTGACTGCTCTTTAGAAGGTCAGATCCTGAAGATGAAACTCAAATATTTTGGCCACCTCATGAGAAGGAAGGACTCCCTGGAGAAGAGCCTAATGCTGGGAGAGATCGAGGGCAAAAGAAGAAGGGGACGACAGAGAATGAGGTGGATGGATGGAGTCACTGAAGCAGTAGGTGCAAACTTAAATGGACTCCGGGGAATGGTAGAGGACAGGAAGGCCTGGAGGATCATTGTCCATGGGGTCGCGATGGGTCGGACACGACTTCGCACATAACAACAACAACAGATGCTCTTCACTCCCTTTTGATTGCAGGGAGCTCACGGGGGAGGGGGCGGGGGGGGGGGGAGAGAGGGGCTGGCATGGTACGGCTCTCAGTAGCGGATTTCAGGGCACAAGTGGAGAGATGCCTTGAAGTGCTTCCAAGGAAAGGGGGTGAAGGAGGGTGAAGAAGGGCTGTCCAGGGGCTAGCTCCTGGGCCCTGGATCCTGTGCCCCACACAGTCCTTCTGGAGGGGGCAGCCAACCTGGATAGCCACGCCAGCCTGGCATGTGAACCACCGAGCGAATGCAGGGGCATCGGGTGGAGGCAGGCCAAGGCCCACCACCTCCGACCCTCTCGTGCCTTCCAAGTCCCCAAGAGGGGCACAGCCAACCAAGTGGGGGGGGGGGGACAAAAGGAAATCCTTCTTTACACAATAAGCCCTTCCGGGGATCTCCTGCCTGGGAGGGGGGCGGAGACCTCCGGCGCCTGCGAAGGAAGACGGGACTCCGGTGCAGCACTCCGGGGAGGGGGGGCCGGGAGAGGCGCGCAGGGTCTTGCGGGCGGGCGGGGCTACCGAGCCTCACGCCGGCCCTGGAGGAGGAGGAGGCCAGTGCCAATTCGACGCCGACGAGCCTCCCTCTCCAGGGGCAGTTGCTGCCCCGGAACACAGCGCCCCTCGACGGCTCTCCTGCGTCCTCCGCCGGCCCGCTCGCACGGCCCCCCTCCCAGGGGCAGGCAGCCGTCTCCGCCGGCAGGCCGAGCACCGCGTCCCTCCCTGGCCCCGAAGGGAACGGGGCTCCATGCTAAGGCCGCTGCCAGGCCCTCGACGGGCATGCGGGGCTCAGGCCAGCCTCCGAAGGGGCCGCCTTTGCTGGGCTGGTGCGGGAGCGCGCGGGGAAAGCGGCTTCCCGTCGCCTCTCCCCGTCCGTCGGGAGCGGCGGGGCCCGCCGGGTGTCCGTGGCAAGCGAGTCCGGCCAGGGCAACGGCAGGTCCCGCGTCGGAAGAGGCTTCGCGCTCCGGGCCGCCCAAGGCAGCGCGCCGGTCCGTCTGCCCGAGGCGGCGGGAAGGGTCCCCGAGGCGCGGCCCTCGCTCCGCCCACCCTCGGGAAAGAGCCTCGCCGGCGCCTGCTCGGGGAACTCCCCTCCGGCCACTAACCCGGGCTGGCCCCGCTTCCGAGATCGGGGCCCTCCAAGCACTGTCCGCCCCCTCTTTCCCGACGCCCGCCCCCCCCCCATGCCTAGGCCCTGGTCGCCCGGGGCTTCGCGCAGACTGGGGGCTGGGGGGGGTCAAGCGGGGCTTAAGGATTCGCGGGGCCCGAGCAGACCCCCTCCCTCTCCCCCCCCCCACCGCCAGGGGGAAGGAGGGTCCTGAGAGAAGCGACGGGGCGGCGGGGAGGCCCGGGGGGGGGGGCTGGGAGTGCGGTCCTGCCTGGACGCCGGCTGCGCCTTGGCTCCGCAGAGGAAGAAGCCCGGCTGGGGCAGGCTGGCGGGGCGGGCTCCGGTCCCGGGAAGGGGGGCGGGGGGGGGGCAAGCGAGCGAGTCCCGCTTCCTGCCCGCCTCCCTCCGCCCCCTGCTTGGCCTTCCTTCCCGGGCCGCTCGGCAGGAAACGGGGGAGGGGAGGGGAGGGGAGGGGGGAGCGGCGGGAGCCCAAGGGCGGGGGCCGGGCCGGGCCTGTCGGGGGAAGCCTGCCTGCTTGCCGGCCGCGAAGTTCTCCGGGAGGCCGCCCCGGCGGGCTCGTGTGCGCCGCGCTGGGCAGGGTGGGCTCCCTTCGCCCTCGCCGTGCTGCAGCCTCCTCAGCCGGAGGCCGGGCGGGCCGCGGGGGCCGTCGCGGGTAAGCGGAGCCGCCTTGGGCGCCCCCTCCTCCGGCTCGACTCCCGACGGGGGGTTGGGTTTCCCTCGGGCGGAAGGGGGCTGCACGTAATCGGGCCGACCCCGAAGCCCCTGCGGCTGCCACGGCTGCGGGCCTCTTCCCCGTCGTAGCCCGGCCCCGGGGGCTTCAGCCCCAGCGCCGCAGAGGGGAGAGAAGGGTCCGCGGAACGGACGGGGCTTCCCCCTCCACCAGCGTAGGGGGCTGCCAACTCCGTGTCGGGGGGCTTCCGGGAGACGGCGGGGATAACCCCCCCTCCAAAGCTGCTATTTTCTCCCGGCCCTTCCTGGAGGTTGGTAGCCCTCGCTGGGATCGCTGTGCCGAGGCCAGGGTGGGCGTTGTCTTGGACTGCTGCGGGGGCGCCCTTCTTTCCCGGAGCCGTCTGTCGGGCGCGGTTCCAGGGAGCCCCTGCAAGGTCGTTGTGTCTGGGCAGCCCACCGGCGGGGAGGGGTCCGAGTCCACTCGCTTCCTCTGCTCTGCGGGGCCGCAGCGCAACCAACGGCGCAGGATCGGGACTGACTGACAGCCCGGACGGCGGCTCCGTCCCCTTTGCAGCAGGCCCCCGGGAGCAGCGGGCTGGACGGGACGGGACGCCCGGGCGGGGCGGCGGGGATTGGGGCCTGCGGGCCGGGAGGGGCAAGTCCTGCTTGGCCCTCCGCTCCTCTTCTGGCCCCCTCTCTGGCGCGGGGTCTGCCCAAGAGGCTTCGGCCTTTGCTGGAGCGAGAAGGGGGCTGGCGGCCGCAGAGCGAGGAAGACATGGGGGGGGGCGCTGTCGGGGGCGTCGGGGGCGGCTGCCGGCAAGGCTCCCTCTTGGGCCGCCCCCGAGGCCTCTCCCCCCTCCCCGGGGCTGTTCCTGCCGACGGGCGGGGCTCGGGGGGGGAGCGGGGGCGGCCGGAGGAGGGGCCTTGTGCTCCGAAGCAGCAGGCAAGCGCGGGCGGGGCTCCCGTCGGAGGCGTGGGCTCCAAGTGGGCAACTGCGCCCTGCTGGCCCGGAGCGCGCCCCGCGCGCCACCCGAGTGCCTCCTCAAAGGGGCCTCGTGGTTGCTGGGGCGCTTCACTGGGCCTCCTCTTGCAGGAAACATGTCCCTCGGTTGGGCCACTGGGCCCTCTCTGTGGGCTTCCCAGCACTATGGCCAGCAGCCCTTGAGGCCCTCAGCCTCCCTGCCCCCCCCCCTCAGGCACCTGCATCCCCCACTCAGGGGGGGAGAGGAGTGGGAAACGGGGGGGGGGTAGAGTGGGGGGGGCTTCTGTGGTTCAAATCCTCACTCTGCCATGGAACCTGGCTGGATGGCCTTGGTCCAGGCACACACTCTCGGCTTGACCTACCTCAGAGGGTTGTTGTGAGGATAAAGTGGAGGGGAAGTGAGCAATGGAAGCTGCTGGGGGAGAAGGGCAATTTGAATTCATGGATGCTCTGGGTTGCTGCCCACAAGCCACATGCAGCCGTTTGCTTGGCAAGAAGCCTTCCATGGGGGGGGGGGTTGCTGCTGGAGCCCCCCCCCCTTCTGCTAGTTTCCAGGGAAGGAGCCCTCCTGGACCCAGCTCCGTGCATAAGGCGTTTCCCGAACCCTCCGAAGGTCCACCCAGGAGGCTGGGCCAAAGCCTCTGGTCTTTCCCTTGGACCTGGTCCCCCCCCCCCCCTGGTCTCCCTCAAGGGAGGGCAGGATTGCTTTCTCATCTCTCCTCTGCCCTCCGGATGGTCTTGTCCCCCCCCCCCCGCTTGCTTCTTCCCTGCCCTCTGCTTGGGTGCCTGGGTGCCTGGAGCAGCATCTTGCCCGGGCGCAGAGGGAGTGGCGTGTAACCGTAGCTGCCCCGTGAACCGTGTCTGCCGCCTCCTTGGGCTGTGGGCTTCCCGCCTCCCTCCTGTGGCTGGCGGGCTGGGCAGCAGAGAGAGAAGTGTCCTTGCAGTCTCGCCTGACGGCGCCTTTCTCGCTCTCTGCCCTACAGGAGGTCTTGGGAGCCAGCTGAGAGAAGCCCCCAGGATGCCTCTTTTTGGCCTGAAGGTCGGCAAGAGGAGGGCGGCAGGTGAGTTGGGGGTGGGAAGCTGCCTGGAGTCTCAGCCACACCGTGGCCTTGGATGGCTGCCGATCGATGGATGGCGAGCTAGTGCAAGTCCTGCCGCCCGGCAACACAGCCCGCCCCGGAATCCAGTTACAGACGTCCAGCCCGGGGGAGAGCTGGCCGCCAAGCCCTGGGCCCCAGGGAGGCTGGGGAAGCCTTGGCAAGGAAGCAGGAGCTTGGGAGGCTGATGCATCTGGGGAAGGTTCCATAACAGCGAGGTGGGGCTGGGGCTTCCTTCTGGCCAGCCCCAGAGATGAAAGTGCCCAGCAAGACCCAGAGCGGCTCCCTGGCAAGGCCCAGAGGGGCTCCAGACAGCCTCTCCAGGGGGCCACCAGGTGACCCTAAAGACTGGGAGGCAGCAGCACCTGGCAGAGGCTGGGGTGAGCCAGAATGCCCCCTCAAGTGAGGCTTCTCTGCTGGGGGTCAAGCCCTGGGGCAGCCTGGTGTGGCCAGACTGGCTTCCTCCTGACTGTGGCCATGTTCTGCAGATTAGTGCAAAGCCCCGTGGGCTAGGGGAAGCAAGCCACAGGTCCTGGGGAAACTTTGGCCAGTGGCCTCCTGCAGGCCAGGGGGGAGGGAGGGAGGGAGGGAGGCCCTGAAGGGCATGGCGGCTCAGGGCAGTGTACAAAATTTTATAAAATACAAAATTAATTTAAATAAATGACAGCAGATTAAAACAGCAATGATACTTTCACAGTGCTCCTAATATAGTTGTTGGGATTCTCCCAAAAGTTCTGGCTGGTCTAGGAGTGAATAAACGCACAGACAGGTGGGCGGATGGCTGGTGGGGCCCTAAACAGGTAGGCAGACAGGTGTTAACTTGGCCTCAGCTGAAAGCCTGGCGGAAGAGTTCTGACTCAGCCTCCTGGGCAGGATGGAGGGGAAGTGGCAGGCCTGGGGGGCTTGGGGGGGGCTCTCCTGGACCGGGAAGGGTTCAGCGCCTGGAGGAAGGAGGCTGCAGGTGGTGCTGAACTGGGCGGGGCTCCGGCACAGTAGGCGGCAGAGCCAAGATTCACCTGGTGGCCTTTTCGCGGAGTGCCTCTCGTTCAGCAGCGGAGCAGCCTTCCTGGGGAGGTGGGGAGCTCCCCTCACTGGCCCTGGCGGCCATCAGGCAGCGGCTGGACGAACTCTTGTCAGGGAAGCTCGAGGTCAGGGCAGCTTGAGGTCAGGGAGGCCTGAGTAGGCCTGGGTGGGCCCTTCGCCACGTGGCCAGGGTGATGCCGATCACCACTCAGGGGTCAGGAAGGAATTGCCCGCCAGGCCTGATTGGTCCAGGGATCCTGGAGGGTTTCTGTCTTCCTCCGACCCCAAGAGGGGTCACCCTGGGGGGGGGGGGGAGGCAGTTGTGAATTCCCTGCATCGCGCAGGGGCCTGACCCAGTGACCCAGAGGGCTCCTCCCAGCTCTGTTCCCACAGTGCGTCCATCTTGGGCCTGAGCGTTCTCCCCCGAGATCATCTTTTTCACCATCAACATTAGCTGTGAACCAGGAGAGACACAAATGATCCCGTTCCCGGCCATGGGGTCAGTCCCCCAATAGCAGTCGTAGTGGGCCTGCCCCCTCCCCCGGTCCTCCAACGGTCACCAACGGACATTCCCTCTGGTTCCTGCAGGTCTAGACCCTCGCTGGGATGTAGGTGGTCGCCAGTGCTGTCCTGGCAGTGCCTGAGCAAGAGGGGGCCCAGAGAGCTTCCAGGCGCTGGTGAGGAAGGCCAGCTGGGTGGGAGGGACGAGGAACACCCTGGCCATTGGGTGCCCTTGCCTCCATCTGTCCCACATGCCTTGTCTGTGCTTCGCCCATGGAAGCCCCTCTTATTTGCCCTGGGGCCTTGGGGGAGCCTCCATGTTCAGAGGCAGTATACCTCTGCATAAGAGCCAAGCCATGACTGTCCTCATGCCCGGCCTGTCCACCTCCCCACAGCAAGAGGTGGCCCATGGCTGTTAGGCTGCGTGAGCACAAGAGGTGCTCCCTAAGGCCTTGATTTCCTTCTCTGTCACCAGCATCCCAAACCCAATCAGTTCCCTCCCAGATCAGTTACCCACTTCAGGTTTTCTCCCAATGATTTGTTGCCTGTCCTGAGAGGCAAATACGCAAATGCTATTTATTCGATCCTGCTCCCCCCTGCAAAGCAGGCTCAGAGATAAAGCTGATCCCGTCTGCCAGGCCACGGGTGAGGGGAGCCAAGGCGACGGAGGGGGGCCGTATCCCTCCTGGCCTCAGCCATATAGCAAGCCCTGTGGAGCCTCCACCAGGCTCCCCTGAAGGCCCCTCCCTCACGGCCCCCTAAGGTCCCCTCTGCCCCTCCCCAAGGCGACCCACGCTCCTGCCGCTCTGAGGTGGCACGGTGCCTTCAGAGGGAGAGAAGGCCAGAGGCGGGCCGGACACTCGATCCCTCCCTCCCTCCCTCCTGCCCACAAGCCACCCCAGAAATCGAATACTTGACACCGAGCGGGCTGATCAAATGCGAAGCACCAGTGAAATGAAGCCCTTTGGCTTGAGCTGCTGCTCCTAAGCTGAAAGATGCCTTTAAGAACCAGTTCAGCCCTCTTTATGCGGCCCCCACGGACACCGCGAGCTGAGCTGGGACTGCCCGTCCCCACCGGCTGGCTGGCGGGAGACGGATGCCTCCGCCTTCGCCCCCTTCCCCAGGGAAGCCTGCCTCACTCTGCCTGCCGTCAGCGGTCCCGCTAAAAGGTCCATATCTCGCCTTGACCGGCACAGGGCTCATGGCTACGACCCCCATTCCCAGCTGAACCCACCGTTAAACTGTGGGAAGTCCAAAGTGCAAAGGCCTTCCTAGGAGCAGGGAGGGACAACGTCCCTCTGTTGTCCTGCTGAACGCATGGGGCGAAGGCAGCCCGTCTGCAGCGGGCAGGAGCTGAGTGCAAGGAGCCCCCCTCAGCCAGGGGGGGCACTCTCTTTCGGACAGCACAGATGGGGGCAGGGGAGGTGCAGGACGGAGCCCTCTGTGGGACCACTCTGCTTCCCCCCCAGCCCAGAGGTCTTGTCAGAGTGTCTCTGATGAAGATGCTGGCCACGGAG
This sequence comes from Paroedura picta, assembly GCF_049243985.1. Taxonomy (NCBI): domain Eukaryota; kingdom Metazoa; phylum Chordata; class Lepidosauria; order Squamata; family Gekkonidae; genus Paroedura; species Paroedura picta. The sequence continues at coordinate 5,308,852 of NC_135375.1, forward strand.
TCTCTGTGTGCCAAGCACGTGCCCCCCACCCCTCCCTCGGCCTTGGCCACTCCCCCATCCTTGGCCAGTCTTGCCTAGGTGATTGGTAGGCAGCCCTCGTTCCCCACAGCCCGACTCACTCGTGTGGCAGACTGGGGGAACCTCCCCCCCTGAACGTGGTGGGTCTGACAGGGGGGGGCACAGGGGCCCCCTTCTGCCCCTGCCCATCTAGCTTTGGCTCACACTGGAGCAGGGCAAAGCCCCTGGCCACAGCCACGGGAATGGGGGGACAGGGAGGCCGTGCTGCTGACCACAGTGAACCCTGAACAGCCTGGGAAGTCTGGTGCTTGGGCTGGCCAGGAGTTGGGTTTGGGGCCAGGCAAACTACTTCTGTGGGTGCAGGAAAATAATCCCAACCCCCACCCACTCACCCACCCCTGCCCATGGCCTGCCCCCCCTTCTCTCCCAGCACAGAACTCAGATGGGAAAGCAGCCAGAGCCCTTTAGGGGCCACACCCTGTCCCCCCATTTCACCTCTGGAACCAGATCAAAGCAGGTGTACATTTGATCTGCTTCTGAGGTGGATGTGCCCTTGGGAAAAGAAGAAGAAGAAGAAGAGTTGGTTCTTATATGCCGCTTTTCCCTACCCGAAGGAGGCTCAAAGAGGCTTCCAGTCGCCTTCCCATTCCTCTCCCCACAACAGACACCCTGTGGGGTGGGTGAGGCTGAGAGAGCCCTGATATCACTGCCCAGTCAGAACAGTTTTATCAGTGCTGTGTTGAGCCCAAGGTCACCCAGCTGGATGCATGTGGGGGAGCGCAGAATCAAACCCGGCATACCAGATTAGAAATCCGCACTCCTAACCACGACACCAAACTGGCTCTCCTAACCACTACACCAAAGTAGCCAAGGTGCTCTGGGTGGGTGGAGGTGGGGGGGGGGGGGCTCTGTGTTGCCAGAGCTAACAACTACCAAGGTATTAGTTTTTGTCCCGACTGAATGTTGCATATTGGCAAAAAAGTTTTTCCAGGCAGCTGTAGGTGGGCAGTTGGGTGCATCTCCTCGGATTGGGTGCGTCAGAACCTTCGGGGAACCAGAGAATCTACCCACAGGAGACCGTGGCTAATGTGACTGCAGGGGGGGGGTGTTCTTCTGATGGCAGAAACTGTTGTTCTCCCCCCCCCCCAGAAGCACAGGAAACCCACAGCTCCGACTTTAACAGCCCTGTGCTGCTGAGCCTGTTGCCCCAGCCTTAGCCTGCTGGCTGCTCCTCTCGCCTTCTCCCTCCCTGGCCAGGAGAGGATGGCTGAGAGGGAAGGGTGGGGGGCGCAAGCAGAAGCAGCAGCCCCTCTGACCCCCTTGCCGGGAAAGCAGGATGCCCTGGGTGAGGAGGGAGGGTGGCCCTGATGCTCCTGGGGCTCAGGAGGCCCCGTGCAGAACGGAGGCTGGGGGCCTCGGACAGACGGGCAGGGAGGGCTTGGGAGACCTCTGGGCGGAAGGCCAGCGGAAGGCCACTTCCTGGTCAGCCATGCAGCAGGCCCGTGCTTAGGCGAGTGAGCAGGTCTTTCCTCTCCACAGGGGTTCTTCTCTCTGCCTCTTTAATAAGTGCGGACCCTGGGCCATGGCTGGCTGTTTCAGAGGGTTGAGATTCTTCCCCAGGCACAGTCTGAGTGCTGCCGCCGTGCGCCAGGAGCAGGCTCGTCCATCATGTACCTGCTTCAACAGACTCTTGCTGTGCACCTATTCAGGTGGGAACCGAGGGCAGCTTTCCTTCTTAGGACTGTAGTAGCCTTAGCAAGGATCTTGTACTGTCATCCTGGAGTCTGCCCTGGGACCAGCGCGTGGCCAAGAGCAGGAGGGCGGGGGTCTGCGCTTCTGGCCAGACTGGTATGTGCTGAGCCCAGGGTTGGCTCCCGTACCCTTCCTGCCTGTTTCTTGCCCCCAGCCACGCTGCTCCTTCCCTGTTGTCCTGGGCTCTTGGGTTTGTTGGCTCCTGGTAAACACTTTATAGGAGGGGGAACAGCAGACCCTGGTGCTGCTTGCAGGTTCTGCACCTGCCTTGTCACCTGTACCTCTGGCTTGTGGGGCATATTGAGGCACTGCTCACCTCTCCAGAGACCAGGAGTGCACTGCTGCTAGAGAAATGCCGTGCGTTTTCTTCTGCCAGAGCTGCTGGGGCCTTGTTTGCAACAGCAAGGTCTCTTGCGGCTCCCTGGCAGAGGCCACTTCCCCAGGAGCGCCTCCCTCCATCGTAGCTGGTGATGCTCTGGCCACAAAGAGGAGGGGAGGCTAGAAGGGCTGCACATCCATAAGTGCAAGCAGGGAGCTCCCCAGAGGGCCCTTCCAACTCTATGATTCTTTGATTCTATGATCTTCCCTCTCCCGTGAGAAGATCCCCCTCCCTCCTCAGCAGCCCACAGCCCTGTCCTCCTGCTTTCCTTCTGTCCAGTGTTGGGAAATAATAACAACAACAACAACTTCAGTATCATAACCCTCCTTTTCCATGGGCTCAGGGTGGGTAGATCAGTCATCATCATCAACCCATGAAAATGTAAGATCACAACATTAAAGCAACTCCAACTAACCTTCTTGCTCTCATTAGAAATAGTAAGCCTTTGATTTGATGTTTTGTTGTTTAGGAGGGTAAGCTTGTTTGGGGAGAGGCATCTTCCCCTGATGTTCTGTGAGATTTAAGCTACTCGGAGTTCTTCTGTGGATGTTAAAGAGGTCCTCTGGGCCTCTAACAGAACCTGGTGGGGCAGGGCTGTCTGGCAATGAGTGGAGATGGAGTGGGGGGGGGGGGACAGGGCCACGGGGTCCATCCAGGAGAGCAGGCATCTCCTCCAGGGGATCTGATCTTGGTTGTCTGGACATCAGCTGGAAGAGCAGGTGCCGTCCAGGTGCTTCCTGGAGGTTGGCCGCCCAGCTTCCCCCCTGAGCCCTTCTGCCTTGGTTTCCCTGCTGTCTTCAGCCCTGCCCTTGACCAAGGGGGCGGACTGGCCCTCGGGCTTGGGCAAGCAGGCACTGCTGACCCTCTAACAGGCTCCTCCGTCAGGGTCAGCTATGTGGGCTCCCTGGGGAGCAGAGAATGTTCCAGAATATTTTCTTGTTCAAATGTAGATAAGTAACTTAAGCATTTAAATATGGTCAGTGAAATAATTCAATGATATTTTAATTGTGGTACAATTTGAGAGTCATTTAAGGCAATGGTCCCCAACCCCCGGTCTGCGACCCAATGCCAGTCCGTGGAGCAGTCGGCACCGGGGGGAGGCGGGATATAAATTATATAATAATAATAATAACAACAACAATAATAATAATAATACCAGGCCGTGGATCCTCCTTGTCCTCCTTCCTGCCCTCTGCCTCGGGGGCTGCCCTGCCACTCCGCCGCCGGCTCACCTGTGGTGCTCTCCAGTGGCTGCTGTGTCTGGGGCTCCCCCTCGGCCTGGCACTGCGCAGCTGCTGCTGGCAGCGCCCCCCAGTGGGTGGTGGGAAGTCAGGGGCGCCGGCAGGAAAGCAAGTGGAGCAGGGGCTCAGGCGGCAGCGGTGATGTCCCTCGGCAAAAGACTACCCTCCCTCCCCCAGACCTCAGTAAAATTGTCGAGCGTTGACCGGTCCCCAGTGATAAAAAGGTTGGGGGCCACTGATTTAAAGTACAGGTGAGATGGTTTTTGATTTCATACCAGGCTTATTGGACTAGGAATAACAATGCGGTTTGGCTAGAGGTAACTGGTTATTCTGTTGTGGAAAAAGCAGATAAAAGTCAAAGTTCTGGAGTTGGAAATGTTAAGGAATAAGGTGACAGATGCTAATGCAACATCTAAAGTACATCTAAGAGGGAAACAAACTCTGAGTATGGCAAAAAAAAATCAGGATATTAGCTAATCTTTTCACAGATGAATCAATGGTTTGCAAAGATAATATAGGCTTATTCACCAGATTAGGTTGCAGAAGAATTTGGTAGGTTTTCATCACGTTTAGATGCAGCTGAGCCAGCTGATAAGGCGGACTTGCACAGTTTCCCCCCTCCCCCCACACTAACCAGAATACTGCACATATCAGAAGATCACGGTCAATATTAGCAAAGACCAGTTGGAGGGAATTTAATTAGCTATTAGAAATCTCAGAATGGGCCAAGGTCCTGGACCGGGTGGCTTGGTGGATGAATTCAGCGTGCTCCTTGTGGAGAAACTGCTCCCACTGAATGAGCAGGGGGGGGCTTCCACAGCCCCCCCCCCCAACGCTAGCATTCTGGGCCCCTGTGAGGCTCTGTTCCGCCACGTTTTGGGAAGGAAGATTCCTGTGACCTCTTTGGATGCTTATATTAATTCCCCCCAGAAAGGAAGGCGACTTCCAGGTTGTCTGCATAGGGACTAATTTCATATAAATTTCTTTTTTCATAGAATTTCTAATTTCATTTTTCATAGAAAAAAGTTTGAGTCCTCAGCATTTAAGACCAACAAACGTTAAAGGTGCCCCTAGACTCAGACTTTGTTCTGTTGGTGCCCCTAGACTCAGACCCCTAGCCTCAGACCCCTAGACTCAGACCCCTAGACTCAGACTCAGACTTTGTTCTGTTGGTGCCCCTAGACTCAGACCCCTAGACTCAGACTTTGTTCTGCTTTCCCGCCAACAACCAACAAGGCTATCCACCTGAATCTATCTTATGTATTAGACTAGCTTCAAAGCCCGTTCCTAAGAACGGGCCCTGAAAGGGTCCCCTCCTCTGGCCCCTGGCCAGGCAGCTTAAGGTGGCTTTGGGCCGCAGCTTGCAGCCAAATCAAGTGGGACTGGCAGGGGCTGGGCGGCTCATTAGCAGGAACGGGACAGAGCTCCTTAGCAGGCAATCAGCAGGCCGGGAGGCCCTAGTTAGGAGGCCCAGCCTACCAGGCCTAGCAGGCCTCCTCCTCGTCAGGAGGCCCTCCACCATGACCTTTTGCCCTCTCCCCTTACCTGCTGCTGGCTCCAGGCACTGAGAGCAAAGAGGTTAGAGTCCAGGGCCGGAGGGCAGGAGCTGCAGAGGCAGGGCCAATCAGGACAAAGCTGGCTGCACCTTCATTGGCCCTATTCCAACTTGGACATCTGGACACGTCCCACCCCCTAGGTTGTTTCAGAAATATATAGAAGAACAACAATAGATAAAGATATGATTGATCTATTGACCGCCAGTCCCAGGCCAAGCCAGCTCATGGCTGTTTACAATAAAACTCTAATAAAAACATCAATAATTACAGTGACAAATCCCCTTGCAGCATAACCCCCTTCTGTTCCCTCCCAGCCCACCAGTCCAGCACAGGCCAGAACGGCCTGCCCCTGGCCAGCCTTGGAGGGAGGGATGTCTCCTGCCCTAGATGCTCAGGGCTTCCTGAGGAGGGACCCCAGATCTTCCACAGCCTGGCCTCAGCCAAATGCCGGGTGGATGAGCTCCATCTTGTAGGCCCTGTGGAACTGTGACAGCTCTGTCAGGGCCCTTGGCCCTTCTGGGAGCTCATTTCTCTGGGTCAGGACCAGGACCGAAAAGGTCCTCGCCCGGGTCGAGGCCAGGCATACCTCTTATGGGCTGGGGACCCGCAACAAATTCAAACCCACAGAGCAAAGAGCCCTGAGGGTGGGTCATAAGGAGACAGGCGGTTCCTCTGATATGCAGGGCCTAGACACGGATGGCCTTCAAGGTTAATCCCACAACCTTGACCTTGATCCGGAACGTGATTGATGGCCAATGCTTAATTCTTTGCTTAATGTGGACAATACAGCATTAACTTCAATAATATCTACCATTTTAAAGGATCTGGAACAATTACATTTTTTGGCAAATCAAGTGTTGGGTAGTATCAGAAAACCCTTTAGGGAGATTCACTTTGTGGATCGACAACGTCTGCCTGCCACTTTCTAACTCTGCGGACCTGGGAAAACGAGTTGTCAAGGCAAAACCCAGAGCTGAGGTCCGTTTCCTCAGGAGCCTCAGTTTCATGTGTCCCGGAGGGTGAGGGAGGGAAGTGTTCGTCTGTCCAGAAATGGATCTCTTGTCGACTATCTTCGCTGGGCAGAATTTCTTCTTTCAAGCCAAAAATTTTGCCAGAGATGGTAGTTTGATCCCTGGTGTTGCCGTTATCCCTACCCCAGGAGGTGTTGGGGAAAATGAAGTCAATATTTGATCAATTTACTTGGGGCCCATAGGCCAACTATGTGGGCAGCCAAAGCAGAGATATTCTCATTCAGCTTTACTGATTGCACTAATAAATTGGTCTGGCCACATTTGGGAACTGGGATGCAGGGAAATATCCATTTTCTCCTAGGCAGATGGATTTGATGAGAAAAAAACAGGGTGGTAACTTTTTAAACCCCTATATAAGGGATGTATTAAGTGAGAACTGGGCCAGGGGTTTTAACAGTTTAAGGCAGAAGGACTCTCCCTTCAAGCCATCGATGGAGGCTGAAGGATTTCAAGAAATGTTGATCCACAGATTCAAGCCAGTTGCCTGAGGCTGGTAGCTCTGTGGCAGCAAGAAATTTTGGAGACTATCGATGAACGGACTCCAAGGCCTTCGGGCAGTACTTTTAGATAAGATGTGGGATTCAGGCGCTCTGAAAGAGACCTGAAACACTTACTAGTGGTCACGGAGAGGCAAAGGGCTTATTAGCAAAGGTCTATTTGATCTTCCAGAAAATGACCCAGAAATGGGACTCTAGAAAAAGATGGGAAAAGGGATAAATGGATTCAGGGATGACTTTTTAAAACCAGAATTATTATCTAATGGTGCAGATGGTCTTGCATAAAAGTGTTCATGTGACACCTTTTGAGTAAATCCTTGTGTTTCGCTTTACTCATTCCAAAGGGGAAAAAATCATAGGGTTTTTTTAATGTTTCCCCAGATGGCCCCATTTTTCCATTTGAAAAACGGAGGCGGTCCTCAAATGTTTTCATCACATATGTCTGGAATGAGTGAACTGCTTTACTCAGAAACAGAATACGATAGTGATTAGGAGTTGTTTCCTGCCCTTCCCTTTTGGGGGCAAAATATCGCAGTCCTTCTGGAAAAATGGAAGAGGGTCCCAAGTCTTTGATATGCCACACCCTGCGAGTGGGAAGACCCTTGCTGTAAGCAGCATTTCACGCACTCCAAAAAAGAAGTGATTTCAAGCAGGCCTCCCTTCCCCAGCCAGTCCTCCAGGGCAAGATATTCCCATTTTAAAATAAGGCATTTGGGGGGAAATGGGGGGGGAGTCCTTTTTTTTTTTACGATCCCCCCCCCCACTCCGGCCATCCCATGCCTCCTTCTTCTTCTTCACCTGCCTCTCCTCAGTGGGACATGGTGTGCCTGGCTCACAGCTCTGCCCCGCTCTGCTGACTCATGCTCTCTCTCCTGCAGAGGAAGAAAGACACTTGTACGCCAACAATCGTCTCTTCAACCTGCAGTTTAACTATGCGGTGAGTACCGTGAAGGGCTGTAGCAGAGAAAAAGCTGCCCTGGAGGGGTGCTGGCCTTCTTCACCTGGGGGTGACCTTAGTCTCAGAACTCCCTCAGCCCCACCTGCCTCCCCAGGTGCCTGTAAGGGAAAGGAGAGGGTCAGCTGCTTTTGAGACTCCATAAGGAAGAGAAAAGCAGGGTATGAAAACCAACTCAGTGCCACTCCCTCCCCCCCGCCCCGCCCCTTGGCAGGATCATGTCTATGGGAGGGCATGAACTAGACATACAGTTTGTGTCCCTTAGTGGTTGTGGCTCTGCAAATTACAGTCCTTTTAAGCAGGGTTTAATGTAAAAAACCCCGAAAAGCTGAGCTACGGGGAGCAGCCTGCCCAGCTCTTTCACGCTGTCTTGTACGGCCCCATTAAGGTTTAAAGGGAGTGCACAGAGAGGCCCCAAAACAGCAGAGCAGCCAGGGGTGGCTTTTTGCGGCTTTCCCAGGGAATAGAAAGGAGGGGTGTAAAAGGAATCGAACTCCCTTTAACCCCCACTTCCTGCTCTGCCCACTAACTGCTTTAAAAGTTCAGTTTGCCAAACAGGGCCAGGGCATAATTCATTACACATTTTGCTTCATGGTTTGGATGGTGCCCATCCCCAACAGTGTTGGCCTGGAAGCAAATGTCACCTTGCCCCCTCCCCCCTTTGCTTGCTGGGTCCCAGGTCTCTGGGTCAGATGCTGGCCTCACAGGCAGGGGCGGCCACAGGGCCCTTCCTTGTGGCCAGACAGCCGAGTGGCAGACATGAGGGGGGGGACTGAGCTGCCTCCAGGACGCTCCCCTTCTGAGCTCAGCCTTGGCTGTGTTGGCTCCTTTGTCTCCCCCCAGAAAAACTCCATCAAGACTGCCAAGTACAACCTGCTCACCTTCCTGCCTCTCAACCTCTTTGAGCAGTTCCAGCGGCTTGCCAACGCCTACTTCCTCTTCCTGCTCATTCTACAGGTAGGGAAGCACCTGTCCTCCCCCGTCTGAGAGGGCCCCACAGAGGGATGGCGGGGGGGGGGTCAGGAGGGATCCCCGTTGTGGCTTGCGTTGGTGCGGTCCTCTGGTGCCCTGAATTGGCAGAAGTGCATTTGGGTATGAGAACGGACAAGGTTCTCAGGATGTAACACCAAATGTATTGGGCTTGCCGTCTCCTGATCTGTTTGTGGGGTTGCCCCATTCCCCGTCATTTCCCCATGTGGCATTCTTGCTGTGGCATTATTGTTGTTGCTGTTATTCAGTTTATACCCCGCCACTCCCATGAGGCTCGTGGCAGGTAACAACATATAGACAATAAAGTAAAGGTAAAGGTATCCCCTGTGCAAGCACCGAGTCATGTCTGACCCTTGTGGTGACGCCCTCTAGTGTTTTCATGGCAGACTCAATACGGGGTGGTTTGCCAGTGCCTTCCCCAGTCATCACCGTTTACCCCCCAGCAAGCTGGGTACTCATATTACTGACCTCGGAAGGATGGAAGGCTGAGTCAACCTTGAGCCGGCTGCTGGGATTGAACTCCCAGCCTCATGGGCAAAGCTTTCAGACGGCTGCCTTACCACTCTGCGCCACAAGAGGCTCCTCATATAGACAATAAAACCCCCTAATACAGTGGTCCCCAGCCCCCGGTGTGGAGACCGGTACCGGGCCGTGGCTCCTCCTCGCCCTCCTCCCCGGCTGCTGCCTCGGGGGCTTCCCTGCCACTCTGCTGCCGGCTTACCTTTAGTGCTCTCCAGTGGCTGCTGTGTCTGGGGCTCCCCCTCGGCGTGGCACTGCGCAGCTGCTGCTGGCAGTGCCCCCCAGAGGGCAGCGGGAAGTCAGGGGCACGGCGGGAAAGCAAGTGGAGCAGGGGCTAAGGCGGCAGTGGTGATGTCTCTCGGCAGAAGACTACCCTCCCCCCCAGGCCTCAGTAAAATTGTCAAGCGTTGACCGGTCCCCAGTGATAAAAAGACTGGGGCCACGGTCCTAATACATAAAAACTCCTATAAATACACAAACCCAATCCACCCCAACCTCCCCCCTCCGATCCGATGGCGGCGGCACTGCCAGGGAAGGACAACCGGGAGCACTGCAGATATAAACGCAACAAAACAAAACAAAACAGGGGGCCCGATCTTTAAAAAGGAGGCGCCGGCCTCCACCATAAGCATGGACGTATCCTGCAGCTCCACCCCAGCAGCCTCTTTGCCTCCGCCCCTGCTGCCGGCCGGCATGGTGGTTGTGTGTCTGTCCAGTCACACTTTGGCCAGCCTGAGCTCCTGAGGCAGTCAGCTGGGCAGGGCTGGCGTTGGGGGCATTGGGGCCACGGCCAGCAAAGGGGTGTGGAGACGGATGTGTGGCCCTCAGCAGGCTGTTTCTGATGGCCGGGAGGGGGGGGTAGCAGCCCCTTCCACAAATGACAGGCTTGAGGAGTTAGTGGCCAGCCGTGGCTAGCAGTGGCAGTGGCCTGTGGTCAGGCCGGCCGCCTGGGCATTGACTCCTTGCAGGTGGGGGGGTGGGGGTGGGGGTGGGGGGCAGCCCCCTTGCAGGTGCCCCCGGAAGGGCTCCTGAATGCAGGCCTCTCCCTCTTCTGCTCTTGCAGCTGATCCCGCAGATCTCCTCCCTCTCGTGGTTCACCACCGTGGTCCCCCTGGTCCTGGTGCTGGCTGTGTCCGCTGCCAAGGATGCCATTGATGACTGCGTAAGCTGCCAGCCCGGAGCCCAGCAGGCCTTGTGGGGGGGGGGCGTCTCCATGGCTGACTGCAGAGCCATTGGCGTAGCCCCACACAGCCAGGGGGAAGCTGATGGGGAAGCTGCTGCTGCTGCTGCTGCTGGGAGACAGATCCCTTTTGCAAAGCTTCCTCCAGCCCCACGCGAGGGACAGCAGCCCTCAGAAGCACACCTGCAAGCCAGTGCCCAGTCCAGCCCCCCAGCCCCCCCCAGCCCCCCCCCGGCAGGCTGAGCGGAAGGCCTCCCCCAGCACCGCTGCCTTGGCCCTCTCCCAGCCAGGCACCTCCACGCCTTCCTTTCCCCTGGCTGAGCGGCCTTGGGATTCAGGGCTGGGAGCCCTCCCTTGCCGGGTTCCTCAGGGCAAGTCAGCAGGTGGTTGCCAACTCTGGGCAGGGAAATTTCTGGAGGCGGGGAAGGGGGGGGGGCGGAAGACCTAGGAAGTAGGAAGTGACCTCCTCTGTGGCCTGGAAACCAGAGGTAACTCCGGGAGCGCTCTAGATCCCACCTGGAGTTTGGCATTCCGCCCAGGGGAGGGGGGGATCGGGCCTGAGCATTTCCCCCCACTTAGTGTCTGTCTTCATGTCTTCCAGAATCGACACAAAAGTGACAAGCAAGTCAACAGCCGCCCGGCCCAGGTGCTGCTCAACGGCAGGTGAGGCCTCGTGCCCAGGGCCCAGCTAGCGCCTGGGGTGGCAAGGGCTCCCCACTGCGGGGGCCGGCAGGGCTGTCCCTTTCAGCCCACCAGAGTCCCTGACCCACAGGCCCCTTCTGGCAACACCCCACTGGATTTTGCAGGATGGCTGTAAACTGCTTTGAGATTCCTGGGGGTCTCTTTGCAAAACTCTGCCCACACTTCCTGCTGCCCCTGCCTCCCCCACCCCGCCCATGTTCCTTTGACCCAGCGTGGCTTCCTTCTAGGCTGAAGGCAGAGCGCTGGCTGAACGTGGAGGTCGGGGACATCATCCGGCTGGAGAACAATGACTTTGTGACGGTGAGTGAGGCCCAGCCGTGGGCTGTGCGGGAGGGTCAGAACCAGAGGCATTCCAGGGGAGTGGGGGGGGGTCCTGGGTTTCCCGGGGCAGTTGGAGGTCCTTCCCAATGGCCGGCTCCTGCTGAGTGGCCTGGAGCCTCTTCCAGGGGCTCAGAGTGGCTAGATCGGGGCCAGCCTGACTGCCGGGCCGCCACTCACGAGAGGAAACTCTTGCTGCGCTCCTTCCTTCCCCGCAGGCTGACCTGCTCTTGCTGTCCAGCAGTGAGCCCCACAGCCTGACCTACATTGAGACGGTGGAGCTGGACGGGTGAGTCTCTGGCCGTGGCCAGGGCAGGGGCGGGGCAGGCCCAGCAACTGGGGGTTCAGGCCGGGTGCCCTGGAGAGCTGTCTGGCACCAGGGGACAGGGATACCAACCGTAGCAGAGCAGCCAGGGGTGGGCCTGGCCTGGTCCCAAGAACTTCAGGGGAGCACTGAATCCGCAGCAGAGGGCAAGAGGGGCCTCATCCTGTGGGCGAGTTCTCCCAACCAGCATGACAAGGCCTGGCCGGATGTGGCGGCTGAGGCTGGGCCTGCCTTGACGTGGAGGCTTAGACATCCCAGAGTCTTTAAAGCTGCCCCCGCCACTGCTGGCATGTCCCCAGCCCAACAGACGCGCAGCCTGGGGTCATGGGCATGGGCCGCAGAGCCCAAACACAGACAGCCATCCAAATAAATGGGGCCCACAAATCCTTTTTCAACAGCCGCTTCCGGCCATCCCAGGGACAGCCCAAAGTGTGGTCAACCACAGAACACAGGAACAAACACCTCCCCCCCCCCACCCCGCAGGCTGCCAGGAGGAAAGGCCCATCTCCCTCCACTGGGCAGCCCCCAACTCTTCCTTCCGGGTTGGGTGGTTCTTGAGGGCCTGAGGCATGGGGGAGGGAGGCACTTGCTGCCAGCCTCCAGGTGGGTGGGTGTGGAGATCTCCTGGAAGGAGAATAGGGCAGCCTCGGTGGTTGGATGCCTGCTGGGGCCCCTCTAGCCTCCAGCCCTCTCTCCCTCCCCCTGTCCTGGCCCCACAGCCTCCAGGAATTGCCCCACCCCTCAGGAGGTTCCTTGGGGCTAGCCTTGGAGAGGTTCCCAGATCTTTCCCCAGGTGACAGCACTGAATTGCCCTTCCAGGTTCCTCTGGGTGATGGGCCAAGGGCCATCTTGGTCTCGCAGAGCAGTTCTCTTAGAGCTCTCTCAGCCCCACCTACCTCACCGGTGTCTGTGGTGGGGAGAGGAATGAGTTGGAAGGGACATCCAGAGAGTTGGGACATCCAGGGTCATCTAGACCAACCCCCCGACCAGGAGGGGGGAAAGTGAGAGCAGAGCCCCACCCCCTGCCAGGCCGAGGTTCTGACTAGCAGCTGTCTTTCTCCTCCGATTTGATCCCTGCAGGGAGACGAACCTGAAGGTGAAGCAGGCCCTGACAGCCACGGCCCAAATGGGAGAGGACTTGCAGACCCTGAGCAGCTTTGATGGTGACCGTCCGGCCGGAGCCCTGCTCTCCCTGCCAAGCGGGCAGCTGGCCCAGATTCCGCTGCAGTGTGCAGGAAGGGGCTTCCCTGTGATGCCCCCTCCCCTGGCTGGAGGCCCTGCGGGCGGGCTGGGCTGGGCTGGGGTGGCTTGGACTTCTCTGCTGTCACCTCCCTGCCTTCCTTCTCTGTTTCTCTGTCTGCTCAACCCCGTGGCCCCCGACAGCCGCCTGCTAGCGGGCTTCTCCTTTTGAGAGTCCACGATCCTTTCGCCAGGGATGGTCCCAAAGGGCGGCCAGAGGCTGCGGGGGGTGGGCGGCCAGAGGCTGCCTTCCCGGCTGGAGCTGGCTAGCTGCCCTGAACACCCCACCCCATGCCATTGTCCACGGAACGGCGGAACAGTGATAAGCGGACATGTTTCCTTTGGTGCCCAAAAATAAGCGGGGAGAGGCGTGCCAAGGGCTTCCCGCAAGGGCTGGGGGGCAGGGAACGCCGGGCTCTTTCTCTTTCTAACAAGGGTTGCTTCCTTTTTCCGTTGCTGTTTGGGGAAGCTGAGCATAACCCACCTCCAGGGAGGGGCCTGCCGTTCTTCGGGCCGCCTCAGGCCCTCCAGGCCACGCAATCCCCAGTCGTGACGCAGAGCCCCGGCCTCAGCCCTGGCATCCCAGCCCCCGGGCAGCAAAGCAAACCAGCAGGGGGTGCACAGGGTCTGGGGGGGGGGGGCTGGAGGCAGCGGGCAGCCCAAGGGAGGCTGCTCTGCGAGGCTGCTGGAGCGAAGGACAAAGTGGTCTCTGAGGCTCCGGCTGGGGCCAGGAAGGGCTCCTCCATGGGGCAGAGGCTTCCCCAGGAGTTTGCCTTCTGTGCCCCCACTGGCAGGCAGACGGGGAAGAGGTGACGGATAAGCCCACCCCGGGCACTGTGGCTGGCTGAGGAGCAGTTTGATGGCCACACAGCATTGACCGGGGGGATGGGCTGGATTCCCGGGTCAGCCGTGGCTCTCTTGGCCTGAGCTCTGTGCAGGATAAGGCCTTGCAGGGCACTTGGCTACAGGGGTGTCCTGGGATATTTTATGGCCCCTAATACGAAAAGAAGAACCGATGATTAAAAGAAACCAAGGAAATCGAAAGGCTTTTAAATGCTTCAGAATTCCAAATATTCTCTCTAAGGTTTATTTCAATATAGAGTAATGATGAATGGACTCCACGATACTTGAGCAATCGCCCGTGATATTATGAAGCTAATTATTAATGGGATGTGATAAACCATCCGTGTACTGAGGAGTAATCACTGAGGAAGCTAGGACCCCATTTTAATGACTCTATTTAATGACTCTATTTAATTAATTACTTTTAATTACTCTATATTGGAATAAACCATTTTTGGAATAAACCTTTTGGAATAAACCTTTTTCAAGAGAATTTTGAAGCATTTATTCACCAGCCTTTCGATTTCCTTGATTTCTTCATTGGTTCCTTAATATGGCAGTGTGCATGTATCCATGAGGCTGCCATATACTGAATCACACCTCTGGTTGGTCACACCTCTGGGAAGGGGCCATGCAGGCCATCTAGTCCCACCCCCTGCTCAATGCAGGATCAACCTCAAGAATCCAGGAGGAGGATCTGTCCAGCCAATGCTTGAAGACCACCAGTGAGGGGGAGCTCCCCACCTCCTTAGACAGCCCCTTCCACTGCTGAACTAGACTCTTAGAATCCTAGAGTGGGAAGGGGCCATGCAGGCCATCTAGTCCCACCCCCTGCTCAGTGCAGGATCAACCTCAAGAATCCAGGAGGAGGATCTGTCCAGCCAATGCTTGAAGACCACCAGTGAGGGGGAGCTCCCCACCTCCTTAGGCAGCCCCTTCCCCTGCTGAACTAGACTCCTAGAATCCTAGAGTGGGAAGGGGCCACATAGGCCATCCAGTCCCACCCCCTGCTCAGTGCAGGATCAGCCTCGAGCATCCAGGAGAAGGATCTGTCCAGCCGCTGCTTGAAGACGGCCAGTGAGGGGGAGCTCCCCACCTCCTTAGGCAGCCCCTTCCCCTGCTGAACTAGACTCCTAGAATCCTAGAGTGGGAAGGAGCCATGCAGGCTATCTAGTCCCACCCCCTGCTCAGTGCTGGATCAACCTCAGGAATCCAGGAGAAGGATCTGTCCAGCCGCTGCTTGAAGACCACCAGTGAGGGGGAGCTCCCCACCTCCTTAGGCAGTAGAAATTTTTCTGTGAATACCTAGCTGGTATCGTTCTCCATGTAGTTTAAACCCATGATTGCAAGTCTTCTCCTCTGCCGCCAACAGGAACTGTTCCCTGCCCTCCTCCACATGACAACTTTTCTAATAGATTCAAGTGGGGAGCTGTGTTGGTCTGAAGCAGCAAAACAAATTCTGAGTCCTGTCAGGCACCTTCAAGACAAACAAAGTTTTAATCAAGGTATGAGCTTTTGTGTGCACGCACAATTCCACAGGTACACAAGGACATTGTATCTAAAGAATTGTATGTGAATCCAAAAGTTCATACCTTGAATATGTGGGTTATTAAAGTCTTAATATCCTGAAAGTTAGCAGAGTACCTGGTATGGCTCATAAGTGCATGTGGTCAGAATATAACAAACAAAGAAAAGCACATTCACCAAGGTTGTACTGAACGAATATAGAAACTATTTATTAATGAACTTAATCCTGCACATTTAAAGAGAAGATTCCTATTATAATCTAAATAGCTGGATGGTGAGAGATGCTGGAGGCATCCCTGAATCCATCATGTTGCAGGATTGAGGACTGGAGAAGAGAGAAGACTCAGGAGATTGCCCTCCAGGGACGGGTCAGTGAGGTCAGAAAGTGAGTGGTCAGTGTTCCTCTCTCTCTCGCTAACTCTATGGCGAAGGGAGTTCCTGTTAGAGCCTCCAGTCAGGAGATGTCGCACAGAGAGTTTTTTCCAACAGAATAAAAATTTGTTGGTCTTAAAGGTGCAACTGACTCAAAATTTGTTCAATCATTCAAATACTTAAAAGGCAGCCCTCCTGTCCCCTCTCAACTTCTTCTCCTGGCTGAACATTCCCAGATCCCTCAGCCTTTCCTCACAGGGCTTGGTCCCCATCCACATCTCTCTCCTCTGCTCCTTCTCCATTTTGTCCATGTCCTTCTTGAAGTGAGGCCTCCAGAACTGCACCCAGGACTTCCAGAGGGGTCTGACCAATGCGGTCCACAGGGGGACTAGGACATCTTGTGATTTTGATGTGATGCCTCTGTTGATGCAGCCCAAGACTGGTTTTTCCTTCTTTACCGCCCCATATTTCTGCTCATCTTTAGCTTCCAGTCCACGAATACACCAAGATCTTGTTCCCACACATGGCTACCCAGAGGTGCATGCTCCCCCTTGAGGTCTGCCTGTTCTTTGCCTGTACCCTCCCCCCTTTCTCTCCACAGATCCTTGCCCCCCTGCTTCTCTCCTGAGTCCTCTCCTGCTTCACTTCCTTCACTCCACTCTGCCACTTTCTCACCTCTGGCGTTGACAACATCTGTCCAGCACAGCTATGCCTGTGAGGAGGGTGGGTACCTCTGGTCATGACTGAGGTGGGCCTGGTTGCCTGCAGGCTGAGATTCCCAAGGCATACTCTGGGCAAGGGGTGGGTGGGCAAGAGAGTGGATGCCAGCAGCCGGGTGGGGGGGGGAAGGAATGGACTGGCCCCTGCCAACCACAGAGTGCACATCACCTGCTGATGGTTTCTCAAAGCCAGGGGATGCTAAGGCTGTCTGGCTGCCAGGCAAGAGATGCTCGGAGGGGGCTTACGCTGCCTGCCCCTGTGTCATGGCTCCGGCGTTCCAGGGGCCACCTGCCCTAGTGCTTGCCAGGGCTGGCCCTGCTTAGCTCCCGAGAGCTGACAGGATCCGTTTGCCTGGGCTGTCCAGGTTGGCAAAAAGGGTAACCAGGAGCACTGGCCAACCCCAACCCTGAGCTGCAGCACGGCTGGCTGGAGAAGAGGGGAACGGAGGCTCAGCCTCCAAGAGCAGTGTCAGGGGACCAGTCACGTTGCACAGCTGCGGAGCACCTCCTGGCCTCAGGCAAATCCTGGTCTATTTACTTAATGCTACCTCGCAGGGCTGTTGTGCATTGTTGTGCACTCCTTTGAGGAAGGACCAATGGGATTCTGGCCTGAGGAGCAGCCGTGTTCAAACCTGATCTAGATAAACGAGCTGTGGACTCAGAAGTGGACAAGGAGAGAGTTGCATTCACTATCTCCCCCCCCCCACGCTCTTCACCTTCAGGAGAGGTCCGATGTGAAGCCCCCAACAACAAGTTGGACAAATTTGTGGGGACCTTGACATTCAGAGGGCAGAAGTTTGCTTTGGACAACGAGAAGATGCTGCTCCGGGGCTGCACCATCCGCAACACAGACTGGTGCTTTGGCCTCGTCATCTTTGCTGGTGGGTATCCGAGGACGCAGTGCCCTGGGGCTTTGGGGGTCCCACCTGCTCTTGTTCCCTGGCTGCCCAATCTCCAGTTCGCAACTACCTGGCTGCGGCTGGCCCACTCCTGCTGCACTGCGCTGTATCTTTGGGCGTGCTCCTGTGCCTCCCCTCCGGTGCCTTTCTGCACCCCCTCACCTGGTGGAGCCCCTCCAGGATCCGGATGCGCTCTCCTCATGGGGGGGGACCCTGAGTGGGGGCAGAGGATCTCCCCTGGGAAACCCAGCTGTTCAGGCCCAGATGAACCTGCCCAGCCCAAGAGCTGCTGCACGCGTAGTCCTGTAGAGCTGGGCAGTAGTCGTGGCGGGGGGGAAGTCCTCTTTGCCGGCATCCTTTTGCAGCGTTGGCTTAACAGATGGCCCCTTTGCTGCCCGGCCTGCAGGCGCATCTGAGGGCTGCCAGCCCATGAGTCAGCTTGGGCCCAGGACCCACCTGGTGGCCATTACAAGGAACTCATTACACCCTCACTGGACTGTGGGGAAGGGGCTTCCTGTGGCAGAGGGTCCTTCTCCGTCCCTTGGCCCCACGTCAGCCCCACAATGGGCTTAGTGAGCCAGCCTGTGAGCCTCTGGTTTGATGGGGGGGTGGGGGGGGCTGCACATGCCTGGTGGGTAGGACTCTAGTTTTGCCTGTGTGGGTCTCACACGTTTGTGCCCACTCTGTAAATGGGCCATGCAACACTCTCCATTTGTCTGGCCTGGCCTGGTCCCTGAGCTCTGCCGTCTTCAGAGCTGTCAACTCCAAGTTGGGAAATCCTGGGGATTTGGGGGGCGGAGCCTGGGGAGGGGGAGGCTGGGGAGTAGCCCCCCCCAAGGCAGCCATTTTTTCCAGGGGAAATGACCTCTATGATCTGGCGATCTCCAGCCCTCCCCTTGGAGGTTGGCAACCCTATACTGGTGTGGAAGTGCCTGGCCAGGCTCCGGGGTGAGCACTGCTAATGCGCATGGCGTGCCAGAGAGGCTGGCACGCCATGCGCATCCGGCGCCCACCATCCTGCCTGTGTGGGGCCCCGCCTTTCAGCCGTGCTCACAGGCCCCTGGGGTCTTCCAGGACCAGACACCAAACTGATGCAGAACAGCGGCCGCACCACCTTCAAGAGGACCAGCATCGACCGGCTCATGAACACCTTGGTGTTGGTGGTGAGTCGCACCTTGTCCTGGCCAGCGGCCCCCGCCCCGCCCAGGAGGGTGGCATTCATTTCCCAAGAGGAATGGGGTGGGAGAGAGATCCCCCCTTCTCCCCCGGGACCCTTCCTGAGAACTGGGGTTTGTGGCACTGGGGAACCTGCCTCCCCCCTGAGATGAAATTACTCTCCCCACATTCCCCTTGAATGTTATGCTCCCCAAGGAGGGAGGTGGGCCTCGTGCAGCCAAGCCGCCTGGCGACTGGGCCGAGGGCTCCTTTAAGCAGGAGCGTGTGTTCCCCCGGCAGGCACTTTTCAAAACACACAGACAGGAAACATCAGCTTGTAAATGGCCCAGAGAAGAGTGGAGCCAGAGAGCCCCCCCCCCCAAAGCTGCCATTCCCACTAGAGGGACTGCTGTGCCTGGCCTGAGCATCAGGAGCTCTCCTGGCCTCAACCGGGGTTGGAGGGGAGAGGAGGGCCTGGCCACAGGTGGAAGGACCGTTCCCATCTGGCCTTGTGAGCAGCCGTAGCTCCTTCTGTGGGGCTGCAGCCTCCTTGCCAGTGGGTCTGCCCCAGGCTGCGGAGACCTGGGATGGGTGGATCTGCTGCAGTCCCTGAGGAACCCAGGCCCCCCCTGCTCCTTGTTGGCAGATCTTTGGGTTTCTGGCGGCCATGTGTCTCATCCTGGCAGTTGGCAACGGCTTCTGGGAGTTCCATAAGGGTTCCTCCTTCCAAGTGTACCTGCCGTGGGCAGAGGATGTCCACTCGGCGCCCTTCTCCGGCTTCCTCATGTTCTGGTCCTACATCATCATCCTCAACACGGTGGTGCCCATCTCTCTCTACGTCAGGTAAGCGGGCTGAAAAGAGGCACAAAGGGAGGAAGCTGGGCACCATTCTCGGAGGGGGCCTGACCCGATGGGTGCTGCTCTCGCCACCCCACCCCCCTTGAGGGCAAACGAGGGACAGCCCAGGGTGTCCTCCTGACCAAGGCAGGCCAAGGCAGACTCCCACCCCACGGCCCAGGGCGGGCGGGCGGGCAGCAGAGGCTCAGGGTGGGCCCAGGGGAGGGGCCGTGGCTCGCCAGCAGGCAGTCCTGGGTCCGGTCCCAGCGGCATCTCCCGCTCTCCTGGCCTGCAGAGTACCCTGGCCCGGGAGGAGGCTGCCTCAGGGGCTCACGTGGACCTGTGCTTACTAGCGCCCGCTCTAACTAGCCAGCTAGAGTTTAATTGGATTTTTGGGTTCATAAACTGTTCCGCTTGGCACAGCCGTCTCGGGCAGCGTACAGGAAGACAAAACCAGTAGTCCAGTAAAAACGTACAAAGAGCACCTCCGCATCCTCTTACTGTCCTGGCCGGTTCCCATTTTTGCAGGCAGTGAGGGGGAGGATGGCTAGATGCTCTGTGCTGCCTGTCCTCAACTGACTGCTCGGCAGAAGGGCACCCACCTCCAGGTCCTGCGGAATTCAGTGTCTCCTCTGGGAGCTCATTCCACCATAGGGAGGCCACGACCAAGAAGGCCCTGGCCAAAGCTGGGTGGTCTCTTGAGCTAGGGGCCACTAGCCTGTTGGAGCTGCAAGTGGCCTGAGAGGGCCAAACCAGCTCCCTCAGCCTAATTTGGAACCCCACCAGACACCAGTGCAGCGGCCCAGGCACAGGGCATACAAGAGCTCCCCCCCTGGGGGAGGACGCTGGACCGGCTGCCCCCTCCAGCGTAGGCACACGGGAAGGCCACTCAGAGCCTGGTCTGGAGGTGAGCGTGGCACGGACTCCTGGGGCCAGGGAGGCCGCAGGTCGCCTAGCCCGGTAACCCCGCTGGGCTCTTTGGGAGGCCCCAGGGATCCCCCCCCCAGGCCCCTAGCTGGCGGGGCAGCCTTAACCTGTCAGCCTCCAAATGTCCGGGGGGGGGGCAGTCATCGGGAGGTGGAGCTGGGTGCCATCTGCGTCCTGGTGATGGCCAAGCCCAAACCCTCCCACCGGCGGGGCAAGAGGGTGCATGGAGACGCTAAATAAGGGAAAGGCGCGCCCCCTGTGGGACTCCGCCTTGGAGCGTCCAGCAGTGGGATCGATCCTCCGCTGTCCTCAACCCCAGAGAGGATGGAGACCAGCCCCTGGAGTGCTGTCCCCCAAATCCCAAGATCGCCGTGGGGTGGGCAGCCAGGCAGTAGCCTGCTGGAAAGCCACGGCCTACTGGACCTCCCAACATTGCAGCTGATGTGCAGGGGACCTCTCGTTCTGTGCATGGGCCACACACCGATCCTGCATACAGCCCTGCCCAGACCCCTCCTGTCCGCTGGGGGCAGAGCTGTTGCTTTTCCACCCATCCTTCCCCATCTTCCATTTGTTCCTGTGTTAGAGACAGAACTATAGATGCAGCTGCAGAGGCACACATCCCTCCCTCCCTCTGGCAGGCAAAGTGGCGTGTGTCTCATGCAAGCTCAGTCCTTCTGGTGCCAGGAGGCTCCGGGAGTGCTTCTCCTCGCATGCCTTCCTTCCTCCAGCGTAGAGATAATCCGCCTGGGCAGCAGCTTCTACATTGAGTGGGACCGGAAGATGTACCACCCGCTGAATGACACCCCCGCCCAGGCTCGCACCACCACCCTCAACGAGGAGCTGGGGCAGATCAAGTACATCTTCTCGGACAAGACCGGCACCCTGACGCAGAACATCATGGTCTTCAACAAATGCTCCATTGACGGGAAGTCCTACGGTAGGGCCCCTATCGGCAAATGAGCACTGGCTAGATCCCCCGCCCCCGCCCTTGCCCCTGCCACCGCCCCCGCCCCCGCCCCGGTCACAAGTGGAAAACAGTCCGCAGGAAGCTGGAAGGACTGAGGGTTTGCCCCTGCAGGAACCCAGAAGTGGCCAGCTGCCCTTTTCTGTGCCCCGAGACGCATGGTGGGGAGGGGGCAGCAGGCACGCTGCAGAAGTTCATGCTTTGAGTAAAACTTCATTGGTCTCAAAGGCTCTGCTGGACCCAAACACATTTAAAAGTAATACACTACCTATTAAAAGGTAAAGGTCTCCCCTGTGCAAGAACCGGGTCATGTCTGACTCTTGGGGTGACGCCCTCCAGCGTTTTCATGGCAGACTCAATACGGGGTGGTTTGCCAGTGCCTTCCCGAGTCATTACTGTTTTACCCCCCAGCAAGCAAGCTGGGTCCTCATTTTACCGACCTCGGAAGACTGAGTCAACCTTGAGCCGACTGCTGGGATCAAACTCCCAGACTCATGGGAAGAGCTTCAGTCAGCATGTCAGCTGCCTTACCACCCTGCACCACGCCTTAGACTACCTATTACAGAGTTATTATTTCTTAAAAGCATTAAGCTGCTATATTATAACACAAACAATTAAAACCTTTTTCTAGAAGACCACTTTTAGGGGGGGAAAGAAGAGGGAAGAAAAAACCCACAATATTACCGCTTCACAATATTACATATTATTATTCCATAATTGTCATATCTGCTCTCCTGTCTTGGACAGGAGAGTTGAGTTAGAGGGTTGACTAAGAATCGTCAGCCTTCCCTGCGGTGAAGTTCCTGAACCTTCTTTCTGAACCTTCCCCCTCACCTCCCTGGCAGGGTTTTATGGCTGTGAGAACTCGCTCTTACCTCCCCGTGTCCTTGGTCTGTCTAGTAGGTGCTGGAAATTTACTTCTGAAAACAACCAGCAGGGTAGACTAGATGTCTCCTAGGATTCGCACATTTTTAGATCAAAAGTCTATGTGAACCCATCTTCCCCCCTAAACTGTCCCCCTATATACACCCCCAATATACCCCCAAGGGGGCTACCTATGACTGTCTCTGTCAGTGCTTCCTGTACTTGCCATGCTTTTTCCTGTTCAACTTAT
Source organism: Paroedura picta (assembly GCF_049243985.1). NCBI lineage: Eukaryota > Metazoa > Chordata > Lepidosauria > Squamata > Gekkonidae > Paroedura > Paroedura picta. Next base: position 5,330,911 of record NC_135375.1, read on the forward strand.
GGATCCCTTCTTAGCACCACGTGTGTCTGGAGCACACATCTTTGGAAATGTTTTGAAAAGTTTTTCCATGGAAAAATTTATATCTTAGAGCGTTATTTTCTGGTTTAAAACTTTTCTAATTTCAGACGTAAATTCTTTTACAGGTGTTTCAATTATATGGTTTTGGAGGCTTGCATAATTTATAGAATCTGCTTTGTATAGAATCATAGAATCATAGAGTTGGAAGGGTCCTCCTGGTTCATCTAGTCCAACTCCCTGAGCTATGCAGGACACTCACAACCCTCTCGCTCATCCACTGTCACCTGTCACCCCCTTGAGCCTTCACAGAATCAGCCTCTCCGTTAGATGACTATCCAGCCTTTGTTTTAAAATGTCCAAAGATAGAGAACCCACCACCTCCCAAGGAAGCCTGTTCCACTGAGAAACCATTCTAACTCTCAGGAACTTCTTCCGGATGTTTAGACAACATTTCTTTTGCATTAATTTCATCCCATTGGTTCTGGTCCGCCCCCCCCCCCCAGCCATGGGGGCAAGAGAGAACAACTCTGCTCCATCCTCTACATGGCACCCTTTTAAATACTTGAAGATGGTTGTCAGATCCCCTCTCAATCGACTACCTAAATGGAGAACTTTACATTTGTCCCTATTGAATTTCATTTTATTCAGTTTAGATCACTTCTCGAGCCTATCAAGATCATCCTGTATTCTGATTCTGTCTTCTTTTTAATCTCTTTATTTTTATTACAGTACTAGACCAGTAATCAAATTACAAAGTACATAAAAACATCTGGCATTTACAAAGTATATAAAAGAATAATTTATAATTAAAATAGTATAAAATTTGAAAACTTTCCAGCTATAAGAATCAACATTCTAATTTTAAAACTCACAGGCATTCTCTCAAGCAATTGAGACTATCACTACCTAAGTTGCTCCGAATCCACCCAGCTCTTCCTTGTTTTGATTGCTCTCCAAGCAAATCTGGCCACAACAGAAGTTATTTCTGTGCTTTTGTCTGAGACAACATGTCTTTGATCGCCTCTGAGTTGGAGTTATTCTGTAGGGATGGTATAAGTTCTCTCCTGAATTGATCATGTAGCCTACATTGGAGTAATACATGTTCAGATTGTACGCCATGACTTCTTCGGGATTATGACTTCAGTTGTGTTTGTGACCCCTCCCAGTTTAGTATTGTCTGCAAATTTAATAAGTATCCCCTCTAATCCCTCATCCAAATCATTTATAAATATGTTGAACAACACAGGCCCCAGGACAGATCCTTGGGCTACTCCACTTGTCACTCTTTTCCAAGAAGATGCTGAACCATTAACAAGTACCCTCTGGGTACGATTTGTCAACCAGTTATTGATCCACCTGACAGAATTAGGATCCATACCACATTTTACCAAATTGTATAGATTCTTGAAGAATTTTCTTGTCTGTATATACAATCTGTTGACCTTTTCTTATTCCAGATATTCTTATTTTTTCCTTCTCTCTTAAACAGTCTGCCAGATATCTACCAGGTTTGTTTGCATTTTCAAAATATCTTTGTTTTGTAAATATTTTTTTACATCTCTTCCTCTTCTATTCGGACAAAAAGTTTTCTTAATTTGCTCATCTCCTTCAATCCTCTTTTTGCTTGCCATTAGTATGTGCTCTCCTTTTGCTTTTTAAAATTGATCTGTTAAACTATTAATTCCTTTTTAATTTTCCTATTAATATTCCTCGAATGTAGAACTGGCTTCCCAACCTGTCATTGCAGTAACATTATCTGTACTGTTAATAGAAAAATTCCATTGTCTGGTTTACATTTCTGGACATCTCCTTGCAACATTATTGGGTTGTTTATTCTCTGATTCCTTTCTTCCTTGTTCTCTCCTTTCAGTGACATTTTGTGGGTTCTGATCTGCCCTCGTTCTTGGTAAGATCTGTCCTCCTGACCTTTGAAGAGCTTGTCAGTTTTTGCGTATGATTGGTGTCTGTCTGAAAAGAAAGCGGAATCCCTTTCATTTAGGCCGTCTCCCAAGGTGGGACTCAGACTTACCCCTGTCAGGATGCAGCAGAGGAGGCATCATGTGCGTGGAGAGTGAAGGGAGGGAGGGTCACACCTGCTGAGCCCCCCCCCCCCGACAGCCATGGGTTCAGCATGGTCTATGCTGATGTGTTTTGCTGACTGCAAGCAGAATTGTTGTTGTTGTTGTTGTTGTTGTCATTATTATTATTGAATTTATTGCCCGCTGCTCCCCAGAGGCTTGCAGTGGGTTACAACGTCTGTTAAAAACCCAGTAAAAAAACCCTTAACAATTAAAAGATTTCTGCATAAAACCATAGATCCATAAATCCCGATCACATAATTCCTGCCCCACTGCACGTATCCTGGGAGCGTCCCGTTACTCTCTGGGGGCCCCAGGCTTCTGCAGTCTCAATGCAGGGGAGATGGGATGCCTCACTTTGTGCGATCCACCTGGAGTCCCAGGAGAAAGGGGAACTAGAAGCAGCATAAATGAAACAAGAGTAAATACGTTCTGCAGAGAACCCATGGACTGCTCCAGCAGGAGCAGCCAAGCTTCAGGGCCCAGCAGCCCATCCCTGTGGCCAGCAGCCTGCCTGGGGGCCTCCCAGTCCCTGCGGAAAGCCCTGCCAAGTGTACAGGCAGCGGAGGCCGGAGCCAGGAAGGGAGGAGTACCTTCACAACCTGGCCGTGGGCCCGAATCCCAGCTGTGCAGGGACAGGAGGACTGCAGAACAGCAGTGTGGGTGGGAAAGCAGCAGGCTCCCGGCAGTGGAGGCCCGGGCCTCTGGTCACCCGTGGCCCCACACGCTGGGCTCTGCTCTGGGTACAGGCCCACCCCCTGCCCCATGCATCGCTTGTACCTGCTGCATCGTCAGCCACATGCAGCTGCTGCATGACCCCCTCCCCTTCTTTGGCTGGTGCAAAAGGGGCTAACCGTGGCCATGTTCTGTGACCACCCCAAGTGGTTATGAGCTCCGGGGTGCCATGACAGCCGCACCTTCCCTCTGTTCAGCCAGCCAAGGGGGCTGGCGGGCTTTGTGCTCTCTACAGCTGTGTGTATTTCTGACCCGCAGGGGATGTCTACGATGCGGAGGGCCAGCGGGTAGAGGTGACAGAGGTAAGTGCTCCTTCACGGCATGAGTGTCATATGGCCACAGGGAAGGCGCATGTTGTCAGCTGGGGTCTCTGGCCAGGCCTTCTCTGTCCCACAGGGAGGCACACAGGTCGGCCAGGACTTCAGTGAGCCCCATTTTGCAAGCAGCCTCCCCCCAGAAGTGTTTGGGGAGAAGGACTTCAGGAATTAAAAACATATATCCAGCCCATGGGCTATTGCAAAGCAGCATGTACAGGAGATCTATTTTCAGGTGCACAATACAAAGGGTTTTCCTCCCCCACCCCCACCCCCACCCCCACCCCCTTCTGGCTTTGGCCGGACACGGCTGTCCCTCAGCACTGTGGTCCCACCCCCTCACTGGGTCAGACTTTCTCCCCCCTCAGACAACACTCCACTCACGGCAGTGCAGGCCCTAGGAAGAGAACGCACCCCTGGCATTGGGGGCAGCCTCTGGAAGGTCGTTTTCATTCAGTTTTTCACTTTCTGTTATAAGTTGTTAACAGTTTGATTAATTACAATGATATAGGCTAGATATCAGGAAAAAAAATTTCACAGAGTAGTTCAGCAGTGGAAGAAGAAGAAGAGTTGGTTCTTGTATGCCGCTTTTCTCTACCCAAAGGAGGCTGTGAGGGGGGGAGGCTGAGAGAGCCCTGAGATTACTGAGTAAGAAGAAGAGCTGGTTCTTAGATGCCGCTTTTCCCTACCCGAAGGAGGCTCAAAGTGGCTTACATTCACCTTCCCTTTCCTCTCCCCACCACAGACACCCTGTGAGGGAGGGAGGCTGAGAGAGCCCTGAGATTACTGAAGAAGAAGAAGAGTTGGTTCTTATATGCCGCTTTTCCCTACCCGAAGGAGTCTCAAAGTGGCTTACATTCGCCTTCCCTTTCCTCTCCCCACCACAGACACCCTGTGAGGGAGGGAGGCTGAGAGAGCCCTGAGATTACTGAAGAAGAAGAAGAGTTGGTTCTTATATGCCGCTTTTCCCTACCCGAAGGAGGCTCAAAGTGGCTTACATTCGCCTTCCCTTTCCTCTCCCCACCACAGACACCCTGTGAGGGAGAGAGGCTGAGAGAGCCCTGAGATTACTGAAGAAGAAGAAGAGTTGGTTCTTATATGCCGCTTTTCCCTACCCGAAGGAGGCTCAAAGCGGCTTCCAGTCGCCTTCCCTTTCCTCTCCCCACAACAGACACCCTGTGAGGGAGGGAGGCTGAGAGAGCCCTGAGATTACTGAAGAAGAAGAAGAGTTGGTTCTTATATGCCGCTTTTCCCTACCCGAAGGAGGCTCAAAGTGGCTTACATTCGCCTTCCCTTTCCTCTCCCCACCACAGACACCCTGTGAGGGAGGGAGGCTGAGAGAGTTCTGAGATTACTGAAGAAGAAGAAGACTTGGTTCTTATATGCCGCTTTTCCCTACCCGAAGGAGGCTCAAAGTGGCTTACATTCACCTTCCCTTTCCTCTCCCCACCACAGACACCCTGTGAGGGAGGTGAGGCTGAGAGAGCCCTGAGATTACTGAAGAAGAAGAAGAGTTGGTTCTTATATGCCGCTTTTCCCTACCCGAAGGAGTCTCAAAGTGGCTTACATTCGCCTTCCCTTTCCTCTCCCCACCACAGACACCCTGTGAGGGAGGGAGGCTGAGAGAGCCCTGAGATTACTGAAGAAGAAGAAGAGTTGGTTCTTATATGCCGCTTTTCCCTACCCGAAGGAGGCTCAAAGTGGCTTACATTCGCCTTCCCTTTCCTCTCCCCACCACAGACACCCTGTGAGGGAGGGAGGCTGAGAGAGCCCTGAGATTACTGAAGAAGAAGAAGAGTTGGTTCTTATATGCCACTTTTCCCTACCCGAAGGAGGCTCAAAGTGGCTTACATTCGCCTTCCCTTTCCTCTCCCCACCACAGACACCCTGTGAGGGAGGGAGGCTGAGAGAGTTCTGAGATTACTGAAGAAGAAGAAGAGTTGGTTCTTAGATGCCACTTTTCTCTACCCGGAGGAGCCTCAAAGCGGCTTCCAATCGCCTTCCCATTCCTCTCCCCACAACAGACTCCCTGTGAGGTGGGTGAGGCTGAGAGAGCCCTGAGATTACTAAAGAAGAAGAAGAGTTGGTTCTTATATGCTGCTTTTCCCTACCCGAAGGAGGCTCAAAGCGGCTTACAATCCCCTTCTTCTCTTTCCTCTCCCCACAACAGACACCCTGTGAGGTGGGTGAGGCTGAGAGAGCCCTGATATCACTGCTCGGTCAGAACAGGTTTACCAGTGCTGTGGCGAGCCCAGGGTCACCCAGCTGGCTGCATGTGGGGGAGCGCAGAATCGAAGTCCGCACTCCTAACCACTACCCCAAACATTTATACAAACGTGCAACAAATGAAGGTCCTTAGTGTCACCAGTTGGGTTTTTATGGTCCCAATTCCAGTAACCCCCCTCCCCTTTTTGTTTTTTGTTTTGTGTCTTGGGAGAAGCCTTCCCCTGTGAACGTGACCAGAGGAGGGGGTTTGGACTTGTAAAAAGGGGGAAGGGAGGGTGCCTGCAGGCCACCCAGACCAAGGCCGGCAGACCCAGTGGTGCTGATTTTTCGTTCTTGCAGTCTACCAAAAAAGTAGATTTCTCCTACAACCGGCTGACTGACAGCAAGTTTTCCTTCTACGATTCAAGCCTGGTTGAGTCAGTGAAGAGGGAGGATCCCCCCACGCACAGGTTCTTCCGACTGCTCTCCCTGTGCCACACGGTGATGCCGGAGGAGAAGGAGGAAGGTGAGTGGCGGGCGGCCTTTAGGTGTGCCGGGGAGGCCAGGGCCAGGGCCAGGGCCAGGGCCTTCCACCCGGGGCTGACCTGGCCTCTCCCCCACTGTCCGGCAGGAACACTCGTGTACCAGGCCCAGTCGCCGGACGAAGGGGCCCTCGTGACCGCTGCCCGCAACTTTGGCTTTGTGTTCTGGGCCCGCACCCCGGAGACCATCACTGTGGTGGAAATGGGAGAGACGGTGGTCTACCAGCTGGTCGCCATTTTGGATTTCGACAATGTGCGCAAGAGGATGTCTGTCATCGGTAGGCTCAGTCCCACAGCCCCCTCCTCCCACAGCTGGGCCAGCCCAGGCGCCCCAGCTTCCCGCCTGCCTGAAGCAGAAATGACCGGTCTTGGGCAGAGAAACAGGCCCGGGTGGGTGGGGTGGGGTGGGGGGTCCTTGTTGCTTCCCTTGACAGCCCCCTCCAGAGAGCCCAAGGGCAGGAGGGGAAGGTGATGGAGGGAGAGTCAGGGCTGCCTGTGGCCCTCCGGGGTGGCACCAGCAGGGAAGGAAGGCCCCGAGATGGGCAAACGGAGAAGAGAGAGAGAGAGAGAGAGAGAGAGAGAGAGAGAGAGAGAGAGAGAGAGAGAGAGAGAGAGAGAGAGAGAGGGAGCAGAACTGCAGACTGGAGGGAACAGACAGGAGTCCCGCTGCCAAGCGCCAAGTGATGCCCGCTGGGGCACTCTCCTCCTCCTCCTGTGCCCTGCTTCTCTCTTCGCCAGTGCGGAGCCCGAAGGGGAAGCTGACCCTGTACTGCAAGGGGGCCGACACCATCGTGTATGAGCGCCTGCATCCTTCCTGCGGACCCCTCAAGGAAAAGACCACAGAACACCTGGAAGTGAGTGGGGCCTCCCATGAGTCTGCCAGGAAGATCGCAGATCCCCTCCCCCCGCCCCCGGAACAGCCCTGGGGTGCTGCTCATGGCCCTTTGAATGTGAACCAGGTCCCCACGCACCTGGAACAGGCGTCCCCCCCCCCCTCCGAGGTCTGATCCAAAGTGCTCCTGGGCGATCTTGCCGTGTCTAAAAGTGGCCCCTATGAACACTGGGCTCCTTATTGGGGGGGGGGAGAAGGGGACGTGTTTGGTGAGACTTCCTAGTGGAGGCCGAGACCCCCCCTGGGGAGGGCAGGGTGCAGCGGGGCCATGGATTCCCCTTCCAAGGCTGCTGTGGTTTGGAGATCTGCCGCTGTTCCCGATCCGGAGGCCGGCAACCCCCCCTCCTCTCTCTCCTGGGGGCCTCCACAGGAGTTTGCTGGGGAAGGCCTGCGGACGCTGGTTGTGGCCTACAGAGAGCTGGAGGAGGCCACCTTTGCGGACTGGCAGCAGAGGCACCACGAGGCCAGCACAGCCCTGGCCGGGCGGGAGGAGAAGCTGGCCCACCTGTACGAAGAGATCGAGGTGAACCTGATGGTAGGTGCGGGGGGCCAAGGCAGAGTGGGCCCCTCTCCAGAAAGGGAGCGATGCTCTGGGGCCCAGGGCTGGTGGCCACTGGGGCTGCTTCCTGGCAAGCCCTGCCTTTCTCCAGCGGGGACCCAAACAACCTTACATTGCTCTCACAACACCCCTGCGAGGGAAGCTCAGCTGCAAGTACGTGGCTGGTAAAAAGTTCACCAGCAAGCTCCCGTGGCAGGGTGCCATTGGAACCTGGGCCTCCCCGTCCCGTTCCAGCAATCTGACCACCAGACCACCCTGGCCCTCCTCTCTTCTGCACCTCTGAACGTCCTCCTGCCCCTGCGTGTCTTCCAGATCACCCTGCGGCCCCCTGGTGAGATGCCAGCCTCCAGAAAGCCCCTTCCTGCGTTTGGCTGGCTAGTGGCCCTCCCTTTCCTGCCATTCTTTGGGTCCATTTCCTCCTCTTCTGGATCTTCTGCCTCTTTCCTGTTCCTTACCTTCATTGCCACTGCACTTATAAGGGAGTGACATTGGTATTGGGGTCCATGCCCTTAAGAATCTGTGCAGAGGGACACAAACCATTTTGCCCCCCCGCCCCCCTGCATCCAGTCCTGACCCTCCCAGAGGGCAGCCCGGCAGAGCTAACGGAGCCCCTCCCCCCTCCGCAGTTGCTGGGGGCCACAGCCATTGAGGACAAGCTGCAGGACGGGGTCCCCCAGACGATTGAGACCCTCGGCAAAGCTCAGATCAAGATCTGGGTGCTGACTGGGGACAAGCAAGGTAGGTGCAGAGGGACCCGCCAGCTGCCCGGGGAGGCTGGGCTACAAGCAAGAACAGAGGGCTGGAAGGCCCCTCTCGTGTGCCCTGTTGGGTGACCTGACAAAACCCCCAGCTCAGTGCGTGCGTGAGAGAGGGGGGGGGGGAAGGCAGGAAGAGCCCAGCGGGACTCCTGAGTCTTCATTGGCCAAAGGTCACTTTGGGAGATACAGGAAGGCAACACCAGAAAATGGGGAGGGGTGTGTGTGTGGCACATAGAATAATAGAATCCTAGAGTTGGAAGGGGCCATAAGGGCCATCTAGTCCAACCCCCTGCTCAACGCAGGATCAGCCCTAAGCATCCTAAAGCATCCAAGAAAAGTGTGTATGCCCCATGGCTGTGCTTTCTGGCCTCCCCCAGAGAGGTTCCTTTCTGGAGGCGTCCTACGCGTGGCTTCCTGTCTTCCCCACTGCTTGTGGTGGGACTTTGCATTCAGGCCCCTTACTGGAGCCAGGCTGCCTCTCTGGGGAGGCCCCTGAACCCGAGCTTGTGCTTGACTTCCGGGAGTCCGGCTGGTCTAATCCCCAGCAACCACAGGGCTCAGGCTGCGTGGAAGGCCTCATCTTCCTGGTTCTACACGGGGCTGGGGGGTCTGTTTTGCCCCAAACGGGGAGCTCCCCGACCCCCCCCCAACTGTGCTCTGCTTTGCTTGGAAGAGACTGCAGTCAATATTGGCTACTCCTGCAACATGCTTTGCGACGCCATGGAAGATATCTTCATCATCCAGGGCCACAGCTCCAAAGAAGTACAGCAGGAACTCAGGTGAACACAGGGGGGAGGGGAGCAGGGGGAAGGGCCAGGGGCACCCCCTAAGGGAGGGAGAAAGGGGGAGCCCAACCAGGCAAGCCAGTCCTGCTTCCAAACCACAAGAATGGAAGCCTTGCTGGGTCAGGCCAGGGAGGGTCCCTCCAGTCTAGCCTCCTGTCTCACCCAGGGGCCAGCCAGTTCCTCTGCAGGGCCAGCCACAGGGCAGAGAGGCCGAGGCCTTCCCCTGAGAAGACCCTCAGAAGAGCCCTGCTGGGTCAGGCCAGGGAGGGTCCCTCCAGTCCAGCCTCCCGTCTCACCCAGGGGCCAGCCAGTTCCTCTGCAGGGCCAGCAGCAGGGCAGAGAGGCCGAGGCCTTCCCTTGAGAAGACCCTCAGAAGAGCCCTGCTGGGTCAGGCCAGGGAGGGCCCCTCCAGTCCAGCCTCCCGTCTCACCCAGGGGCCAGCCAGTTCCTCTGCAGGGCCAGCCACAGGGCAGAGAGGCCGAGGCCTTCCCCTGAGAAGACCCTCAGAAGAGCCCTGCTGGGTCAGGCCAGGGAGGGTCCCTCCAGTCCAGCCTCCCGTCTCACCCAGGGGCCAGCCAGTTCCTCTGCAGGGCCAGCCACAGGGCAGGGAGGCCGAGGCCTTCCCCTGAGAAGACCCTCAGAAGAGCCCTGCTGGGTCAGGCCAGGGAGGGTCCCTCCAGTCCAGCCTCCCGTCTCACCCAGGGGCCAGCCAGTTCCTCTGGAGGGCCAGCAGCAGGGCAGAGAGGCCGAGGCCTTCCCTTGAGAAGACCCTCAGAAGAGCCCTGCTGGGTCAGGCCAGGGAGGGCCCCTCCAGTCCAGCCTCCCGTCTCACCCAGGGGCCAGCCAGTTCCTCTGCAGGGCCAGCCACAGGGCAGAGAGGCCGAGGCCTTCCCCTGAGAAGACCCTCAGAAGAGCCCTGCTGGGTCAGGCCAGGAAGGGTCCCTCCAGTCCAGCCTCCCCTCTCCCCCAGGGGCCAGCCAGTTCCTCTGCAGGGCCAGCCACAGGGCAGAGAGGCCGAGGCCTTCCCCTGAGAAGACCCTCAGAAGAGCCCTGCTGGGTCAGGCCAGGGAGGGTCCCTCCAGTCCAGCCTCCTGTCCCACTGGGGCCAGCCAGTTCCTCCAGAGGACGAACAACGGGGGGCAGAGGCCAAAGTGTTAGACTCATGGAATCATACAGTTGGAAGGGGTCATACAGGCCGTCTAGTCTGGTATCTAGCCGATATTGTTCTCCACATAGTTTAAAGCTATTACTGTGGGTCCTGACCTCTGCTGCCCACAGGAACCTTTCCCTGCCCTCCCCAAAAGACAACCTTTCAGTTACTTCAAGAGAGCCCTCCTGACCCCTCTCAGCCTCATCTTCTCCAGGCTGGACATCCCCAAGTCCCTCAGCCTTTCCTCACAGGGCTTGGTCCCCAGGCACCCCCAGACCATCCTCACCGCTCTCCTGTGCCCGGTCTCCATTTTGTCCACGTCCTTTTCAAAGAGAACTGCACCCAGGACTCCAGGTGGGGTCTGACCAATGGGGTCTAGTGTGATTTTGAAGTGATACCTTTTTTACCGCTGCATCCCACTGTCTGGCCATATTTAGCTTCCAGTCCACAAGTACCCCAAGATCTCGTTCCCACCCACGGCTCCCCAGAAGTGTGTCTCCCGTCCAAAGTACAGCTTCTCATTGTTGTAGAACTTTGCACTTCTCCTCATTGAATTGCATCTTGTTCTCATCAGGCCACTTTTCCAGCATGTTCAGATTTTGTTGAACTCTCTCTTTGTCTGCTGGGGTTCCCCTGAGGTTGTCTCCAGGCACTGACGGGGGTGGGTCCCCGCAGCCCCTGTGGCCGGCAGCCCCGATAGACTGATGGTCCCTTCATGGAAGTGTCCCGTTCTCCGTCCCTTTCCTGCTGCAGCAAGCCGGGGTGACTCTTTGACTGAGCTGTCGGCTGCAACGGCACTGCCTTTCCCAGCCTGAGCATGTTCCGACCCGTTCATCCAGGGTGCAGGGCCCATTGGCCACCTGCTCTGGGGAGAGAAGCCCAGCATGGCACAAACTCGGCATTCCCTCACTTCTAAAGGCACGGAGGTGTTGGGGGAACTCCGAGGAGTCCCTGCAGCAGTCAGATCGTTGTTCTCTGTGGGCCTTCGTTCAGGAAAGCCAGGAAGAAAATGCAGCCCGACTCCTTCGTGGGCGAGGAGGACGATGGCGGCTCGGAGACGCAAGTCCAGGGAGCTGGGAAGTTGCAGGTGCTGCCAGAGGAGCAGCCCAACGGGGAGTATGGCATCGTGATCAACGGGCACAGCCTGGTACGGACGAAGCTCTGGGGTTGGCGTTGGAGGGCCAAGACAAGGGGCCCCTCCGAGGGCTCCATGGCCCCAGTTTTCTAAGGGGCTGACGGAACAGTGGTGGATTCAAGGGGTGGCCTGGGGCCCCAGACGTGTGGATGGTCCTTCCGCCGGCCCCACATTGATGCCGGCCCCACTGGAAGAGGCCAGGCCAGGCGGCGAGGGCCCCATCGCTGGGTGGTTTAGGGGGCTGCAGAGCGCCAACCTGGCCTCCTGCCAGAAAGCATTTGGCAGCAGAGCTGCCCCTGCAGGAACAGTGTTCTGGTGGCAAGCGGAGCCAGAGGCCGCCCCTCCGTCTGGCAGCTGAAGGGGGCACGAGGGTGTAGAGGGGGCTAGCTGCCCTCTGAGCTCCCTCTCATGCCATTTTCTCAGCTTGAGGTTGCCCACAGGAGCCCAGAGCCCCAGGCCAGCCCCCAACTGCCCATCCTACCGGGTGGGGCAGGGGAGCACTTAGGGCATTGGGGGAGAGAGAAACATGCCAGGCTCTGCCTGCATCCGCCCGTGTTGGGGGTGGCTGAGGCATGGGTTGGGGCCATGAGTGGGCTGGGGAACATGGCGGCAGCTCACAGCTCTTGGTGGTGCAGGACGCCTCCATGCCTCGCAGGGCAGCTTCGGGAGACCCCGAGGCCAGGCCAGAGAGCTCGGCTGCCTTCCCCTTCTGAGCACACCTGCTCCACGCCGGACTTGCCTCTCCCTGTAGGCTTACGCCCTGGAGGGAAACCACCAGCTGGAGCTGCTGAGGACAGCTTGCCTCTGCAAGACAGTTATCTGCTGCCGCGTGACACCCCTGCAGAAGGCCCAGGTGGTGGAGCTGGTAAAGAGGCACAAGCAGGCCGTGACCCTGGCCATCGGGGACGGGGCCAATGACGTCAGCATGATCAGGGGTGAGCCTGCAGCCCCTTCCCTTGCTTGGCCTCTGGTGCTGTAGAAGGGGCCCGGGTAGGTGGGACCTGCAGGGAGGGAGGCTTCCTCCTGGCTAGGAGCAAGGAGCACAGCGGCTGGTGCCTGGAGAAGGCCAGATTCTGGACACACGCAGCATGGGCCTTGCAGGCTGCTGGGCTCTGCCCAGGGCCCTGAAAGCACAGTTGGCGCCACTGTCCGCCTCCTGTCTCCCTCCCAGCGGCCCACATTGGCGTGGGCATCAGTGGCCAGGAGGGGATGCAGGCCGTGCTGTCGAGTGACTTCGCCTTTGCTCAGTTCCGCTACCTGCAGCGGCTGCTCTTGGTGCACGGACGATGGTCCTACATCCGGATGTGTAAGTTCCTGGCCTACTTCTTCTACAAGAACTTTGCCTTCACACTGGTCCATTTCTGGTACGGCTTCTTCTCCGGCTTCTCTGCCCAGGTAGGCACAACTGCTTCTTTGCTGGCTGCTCTGTGGATTGACCCAGGGCAGGCCTTCCCAGGCTGGCACCCTGGCATCCCACTCTCTTGGGCAGCCATGCCCAGGGCTTCCGGGGAGATCCCTCCCCTGCCCAGGTGCCAACACCAGAGAGCCAGAAGTTTCCCACCCCAGAGTTGGCAACCCCAAGGGAGGGCACATGAGAGCAGCTGCTGAATCTTGACTTGAGCCTGTTCTGGGGTGACTGGCAGGGCTCTCCCCTGAGGGCCCTGGTAGGAATGGCTGGGCTACTCCAGTCCCCAGAGCAGAACCCGGAAAGAGCCCGGTTCAATTCCCCTGTAGTCTGGCGTGCGACAGGCCCCACCACAATGGACAAAGAGAACCGTCTGGAAGGGGCTAGCGGGGGTGGGGTGGGGGTGTGCTTGCTCAGGCCTCCCGTCCCCCCCCCCTTCACTGGCCCCCACCTTCTTGGCAGACGGTCTATGACGAATGGTTCATCACCTTCTACAACCTGGTCTACACTGCCCTGCCCGTCCTGGGAATGAGCCTCTTTGACCAGGTGAGGGCTGCCATTCCCACCCGCGGTGTCTGTCCCTGGAGGGTGCCATTGGGGGGTAGCCGGGCACAGCCTGGCCCCTTCCGGAAGCTGAGCTGCCTGCCCCAGGGCAGACCCAGAGGGAGGGCACCTCCTGGGGCCGGGCTTTGGCTGCTGCCTGGGGGAGACGCCTCTTGGCCCGGGGCGGCCGCATCGCGTCCTGAGGGAGGGCGTCTCTCCGGTGCCAGGATGTGGACGACCGCTGGAGCCTGCAGTTCCCGCAGCTCTACACGCCCGGCCAGCAGAACCTCTACTTCAACCGGCTGGAGTTCGTCAAGTGCGTGCTCTACAGCCTCTACAGCTCCTTGGTGCTCTTCTTCGTCCCCTACGGGGCCATGACCAACGCTGTGCGGAGTGACGGAAAGGCCCTGGCCGACTACCAGTCCTTTGCACTCATGGCCCAAACCTGTCTGCTCATCGTGGTCTCGGTCCAGGTGAGCAGCCCCTGGCCAAGGTGGCAGTGTTGTTGCTGCGGGAAGCCTCCGCCCACACAGGGGCCCAGATTTCCCGGTGGGGGAGGGCTTCTCTGCCTTCCCAGGGGAATGGCTTGGGTGGAGGGGCTCCCTCTGGGTGCAACTCCCCTTGGCAGCCCAGCTGAGACTCTTGGGGTGAACACTCCCCACTCCGACATCTCTGTGCCCTCCGGGGCAGCTGGCAGGCAGCAGAGGAGAGCGGCAGCGTCCCTGGCAGGCAGGAGCAGCTTCTCTCCCCCAGTGACACTGGGCACAAGGGCCCCTTGGCCAGCCCCCGCCCTCAGGAGTCCGCAGAGCCCTGGGGAGGGAGGAGGGGAGGGGTGGCCCCTGTCCCTGTGGCTGTGGGACCCCCTTGCTTGTCCCTGCAGATGGGGCTGGACACAGCCTACTGGACGGCCATCAACCACCTCTTCATCTGGGGCAGCCTGGCTGTCTACTTCGTCATCACCTTCACCATGTACAGCGACGGCACCTACCTGATCTTCACCGCCTCCTTCCCTTTCATTGGTAAGCCCGGGAAGCAGCCAGACCACGGCCCAGCCACGGGGGCTGCCCTGCCCTGCCCTGCCCTGCCGGCCCCAGCCTGAGGCTCCCTATCTAGGGCAAAGGGGGAGCAAATGAATGTGCTGGGGGTGGTGGGGCAGGATGGGAGAGAAGGGTGGCCGGGGAGCAGCTGCAGAGGCTCAGAGGACCCCTCGGAGGCTGGCGTGGGGGGCAGGACCAGGGCCCCGGGGCCTTCTTCCGCATTCCTGGGGCCGCTTCCTGCCACCGACGTGCCCCTCCTCCTTGCCAGGCACGGCTCGGAACACCTTGAACCAGCCCAACGTGTGGCTGGCCATCTTCCTGTGCGTCACGCTCTGCGTCCTCCCCGTGGTCGGCTTCCGGTTCGTGAAGATGCAGCTCCGACCGACCGTCAGTGACCGGGTGAGCCTTGCCAGCCCCAGGAGACGGGGGCTGCCCACCCCTGGCAGCTGAGCGTGTCTTGGGCTGAGAGGTTTGGGGAGGGTGGGACATCGGTGGGCTAGAGTGCCACGGACTCCATCCGCCAGGGCAGGGGAAATGCTCTTGTCCCCCTGATGGCAGATGAGAGGGGGAAATTGGCCCCGGTGCAGCCTGCTGCCTGGGGGGGGGGGGGGAGCTGCCAGTCCAGGCCGGCTCCTGCTGCCTTCGTGGGAGGGATAAAGAGAGCTTTTCTCCATGGAGGAGCTCTTCAGTCTGGAGGAGACCGAGCAGAGAGACGGGGGGGGGGGGGGGTTGCTGGGGGGCTGGAGAGGAGGGCTGGCTCTTCTGGGTGGTGCTCTGCTGCCATCTAGTGCTTGCTTGTGGCCCTTGAGATCTCCCGTGCAGCAGCCCTGTGATACAGGCCGAAGCCAGGGTGGCTGACCAGCCCACGGCTCCCCAGGCCCTAGACACAACCCCAGAGCCCCCTCGGCTGTTCCTGCCCTGGTGCCTGGGAGACAGCTGTGCTGGCTTTGCTCGCCTGGCTGCTTCGGCCAGGGAGGGCCCCGGGCTGACCGCCCTTGTGCTTCTGCAGGTCTTGTCCAAGGTCCGAGAGCTGGAGAAGAGGCCCCCGGTGCCTCTGCCCAGGAGACGGCTGCAGCGCTCCATCTCCCGGCGCTCCGGCTATGCCTTTTCCCACCAGCATGGCTTTGGGGCACTCATCACCTCCGGGCGGAACATGCGGCCCAAGTCCCCCTTCGGCATCATGGGCTCCTTCTCGCCCAACAAGGACTAGGGGGTTGGAAGGCTGGCACGCCGAGAGCAGGAGCGGAGGAGCGGTTGGAGCAGAGCCACGCTGGCCCGGGAGGAGAGAGCGGGGCTTGTCCTTCAGTGCACACAGCAAGGACTCGCATCACCGAGGAACTCTCCCGGCGCCTGAGCAGGAAGGGGCATAACAGAGCCCGGACACCAATCCCCCAAAGGCACGCGCCTGTCTGCCTAGGACCTGCAGGCACTTCTGGCATCTCGCAGGCAAGTGGCCAGGTCAGGATCCACCCCTGCCTGTTTCAAGGTGTGGCGCACGGACTACTATGGAGGAGGAAGGGATCTGGACTATGCTAGGGCCTCTTGGGGCCAGGCTCTTTCCTCAAAGGCCCACTGAGGCCATCCGGGGGTCTGGGCCCCAGAGGGCCTGGGGGTGGCCTCCAGCAGCCCTGTGCTTGGCCTGGCGGGTTTGTGCTGCTTCCCCCAGACCTAGGATGGCCCTGTGGGGGCAGCTCCTGCCTTGGGGGTACCTGCGACGGAGGGGGTGGAACAGTCCAGTCCCCCTCCCGAATCCCCTCTACCCCTGTGGAGGAAGAGAGGGCTGGCAGTAGGCAGTGTGTGCCACTCAAGGGGCCTACCCCAAGCACCTTCTGGCCAGTGCCTGTGCCTGTGCCCTGCCACACCTGTGTTGTGTGGGCCGCTGCTTGGACCCAGCAGCAGGGGCCAGCTTCTGGAATGAGATGAAGCCTGGATCCCAGGCAGCACACTGACCCCCCCGGCCCAGGTGGCAACTCCAGCAAGGTGGAGGCCAGGTGGAACCCAGAGATGACCTGGGAGGTGTCTTGCAAGGGTGGGTCTCTTCTAGCACCATAATTTTAATAAACCCCATGAAAAAGGCGCTCTAGTGGGTGAGAGAGAAGGTTTTGGGGCTGGTGGGGGGGCGAGAACTGGGCCCTCGGCTTGCGAGGCGGGAGAGGCTTCCTTGTCCAGCAAAGAAGAAGGGGGCGGGGGTGACGTTGCTGGGGGGACTCTTCAAAACAATGGAAAGTTGCACAAATTGGCCACTGGATGAGGCGAGGATGCCAGCAGTCACAAGCTGGTGGCGTCTCTTTCTGTTAGCACACCCGTTCCCCCCGCCCCCCCCCTGCCCAGGTTTCTCCCCTCTGCTGCAGGTTTTGCACAGCAGCCCCATGAGGTGGGCGAGGCTGGAAGGGCTGAGGGGTGACAGGACCGGCTGCTTCTGTCTGGTGGGACGGGCTGCATGGTGGGGGCTCTCTGAACGGCCGACCCGTGCAACGTGCCCTGCATCTGAAGCCCACTGTGGTCTCCACAAACAGCTTGTGTTGTGGCATTTCTTGTGACCAAACTCCTGAACCCTGTGAGGCTAGGCTGACACTCACGCCCTGCTCCCCGGCTGGCCCAAGAGGACTCCCCAAAGCCCAGCGTGGCACCTCCTTGCCACGGAAGCCGAGGGGGAGGGAGGGCGGGCGGGCGGACGTGAGCGCTCACGTGGCCTGGTCCATTCTGTCCGGCTCTGTGGCACTTGGCCCGTGGCTCCCCAGGGCCAGCCGGCTGCTCTCTGGCTTCCCAGCCAGGGTGGATTTTGCCGCTCAGTTGTGTGGCCAGGTGTCTCTTTCCGCTTTGCGTGTTGCCTCCCAAGCCTCAGAGCCAGTTTCCCCACTAAAGCGTTTCTCTGATGGCTGCCTTGGTCTTTGATCTGGAGAGTATCTGCCAGGCCTCTGCTGCCAGTGGGTGGTGGTAGAAACGGTGCATGCATGGCTTTTTTTCGTTCGGGTTGAATGTTGGAGATTCCCCCATGTCCAGAAGCAGCAGCTGACCAAACACGTCCCCCCTAAGCAAAGAGCCTCTCCAGCTGGCTCAACAAGTCTCCCTCTTGGCCTGCCCAGCCCGGCCCAGGCTGGGTGGTTGTCTTCTTGAGAGCCCTTTGGCCCAGTCACCCCAAAGGCGGGCAGGCGGGCGGGCAGGCGGGTGGTCCTGAGGGGGTGGGCAAGGGAGCCCCTGTGGAAGAAGAGCTCATCCTCCCCCCACCCTTGGGGGACAGGGGCTGGGCTCGGCTGTCCTGCCTCACTGGGAGGAGGGCTTTGGGCCCTGCGTGGAAGGCGACCCTGGACGCTCAGGGGGTCCAGAGGTTTGTGGAAAGGGCAGCCATTTTGTGGCCCAGGCCCCACAGGAGCCTGCAGTGGCCCAGGCGGAGCTGAGAGACTTGGCCTGGAGCCCTCTCCACTGCAGCAGGGTCTTTTGGAGCCCACGGGCCCCTCTGGAATTCCACTGTGGCACACGCAGAGAGCCCAGCCTTGCCAGGGATGCTGTGGGAGACTACGTTGCTTGGAAGCATCTGGTGGTGGTGGTGCCATTCGGAAAGGCTCTGCCCACCTCCCAAAGCGCTTGGCCTACAGCCCGGGGGATGGTGCCCAGAGATGCAGACCCCTGCTTCAGCGAGGAGCCAGGGGGCTCTGGGGCTTCCTCTGGGCCACCTTTGCCTTCCCTGGCAGGGGTGGATTGAGGGCCACTGCTCCTACACAGCCAGAGCCAAGCCGCCAGGGGCTGCCCCCCCCCCCCCCGAGTGGCCTATGGAGATGGACTACAGAGACCAGCATGCATCGGGTCATGCACGGAGCCTGCTGGGCGCTGTAGTCCGCTTGGGTGCTCAGGCAGCCCAGAGGCCACCTCTGGCATGGCCTGCCCTGCAACGTTGTTGTGAGGCGTGGGGGAGCATGCGTGCTTGGGCAGGCAAAGGGCCAGCTGGTGAGGTTTGTGGGCGCAGGTGGAATCCTCCCCTCCTCTCTGGGGCCTCAATCCAGGAGGGCTGCACTGCCAGCTCTGCAGGCCCGTGGCAAGTGGGGGGGAGGGTTCAGCTGGGAGGGCAGGGTCCCTCTGCAGGTTCTCAGCCAATGCGGGTGGCTCTGCCACCCTTCTCCTGGGAGGGGCCCCAACAAAGCCACCCCCACCTTCCTCTTTTCCCTTCCACACTCACAGACACCCTGCAAGGTCAACCAAGCCTCTGGAAGGGGGAGGATGACGCTTGGTGCTTGGCCTGGGGCAGCATACCAGGGCGGCTCTGGATCCCTCTTCTGCTCTCCGAACCAGGCCTGGCAGGACGCATGCAATAGGGCTGCAGCACACACCCACCCACCCCGACACCCACTTCCTTTGCACCCCCTGCCCCCATCAAGACTACTCACAGTTCAAGAGGGGGAGGACGGTCCCCAGAGATGTGGAGAGGCCCAGGTCTCCCAGCCCTTGCCTTCTGGTGCCTCTTCTCCTTGGGTGGGGTGGGGTGGAGAGGGAAGTCCCATCCCATCTGTCCTTGCAGCCCGACCTGCCTGCCACTCGTACAAGCCAGTTGCTGTCTCTTCTAATGTGGGGCTGGTTAGGGGGAGAGTTCCATAGAATCACAGAATCAAAGGGTTGGAAGGGGCCATAGAGGCCATCTAGTCCAACCCCCCGATCAACGCAGGATCAGCCCAGAGCATCCTAAAGCATCCAAGAAAAGTGTGTATCCAGCCTTTGCTTGAAGACTGCCAGTGAGGGGGGAGCTCACCAACTCCTTAGGCAGCCTATTCCACAGTTCCCCCTCTGTTCATGCTGGATTTAGATGACAAGAGGCCCTAGGCCAGTGGTCCTCAACCCCCGGACCGGGACCGGTCTGTGGATCAGTTGGTACCGGGCTGCGGCTCCTCCTCGTCCTCCTCCCCGATGCTGCCTCGGGGGCTGCCCTGCCGCTCTGCCACCAGCTCACCTTTGATGCTCTCCAGCGGCCGCCATGGCTGGGGCTCCCCCTCGGCGTGGCACTACGCAGCTGCTGCTGGCAGCGCCCCCCAGCAGTCGGCGGGAAAGCAAGTGGAGCAGGGACTCAGGTGGCAGTGGTGATGTCCCTCGGCAAAAGACTACCCCCCCCAGACCTCAGTAAAATTGTCAAGCGTTGACCGATCCCTGGTGATAGAAAGGTTGGAGACCACTGCCCTAGGCAGTGCCCTTTTGTGAGATCCCCCCCCCAATCTCTGCCCACCCTCATGACTAAAGGAAGATGGGAGAGTCAAGAGTGTTGTGGCAGAACGGGCTGCCTGCCCAGGTGATACCATCCTGTGGGCCCTGTCCCAGCCTTCCGCCTCTTCCCTGGATGGGGCCTATTTCTCTGACAGAGAGCTGGGCAGCAAGAAGGAGAAAGAGCCAGCTCAGGAGTTACTGGTGAGTGTTGCTTTCTTCCTTACAGTGTGCAAGGGTATAGGTCGGAGGACAGTGGGGGGATGCTTGTGTCCCCCCCCCACCCCCATTCTTTGCCTGGGTAGTGGGGTATTAGCTGATTTGCATGAGGTGACAATTTTGCCTGAGGCTGACAACTAGCTCCACTCTGCAGGATGGGCCTATGTGCTATAAAAGGCTCACCAGAGGCGCCAGCTTTTGATGTGCCCCAAGGACTCTTGGCTTGTGGATAAAGCCAGGGGACTCTGTAAGACTCGGTAGGTGTTCCAGAGATTGCAGAAGGGGCCTCTTTGTTCCCGCAATGGATCGAAGCAGCGTAGCTGGTGGTGGACCTGAGGCTATGACTTGCACTGTGGCATGTCTGTATTTTTACATTAGGGTAGCTTTAAATGCGCACGCACCAAGGGCAAGGTAGGAGTGCTCCTGGAGGAGAAGGTACAGAAGCTGGAAGAACACCTGTCTACACTTTTTTCTACAAAGGAGGGTGAAGAGTCCTTGGAAGGAACTCATGGAACACTTTTTGGAGGGCAACTGGGAGAGGCGGAAAAGGTGTCTCACCAGGTAAAGGAGAACCCAGTGCAAGAGGACAGCGGATGGAAGTACATTACCCAGAAGTATTGAGGACATGCTCCGCCCCTCTGACATATAGAATAATAGAGTTGGAAGGGACCTCCTGGGTCATCTAGTCCAACCCCCTGCACTTTGCAGGACACTCACAACCCTATTGCTCATCCACTGTCACCTGCCACACTCAGAAATAGTTTCCAGGATCTGCCTGTAGATAGTGTCTCTGGACCACAGGAACAAGGACTATTTCCCTGACTCCCCTGAAGCTCTGAAAGTGTTTCACAGGCCCCTGTGGATGAGAGCAGCTGTCCCCAACCCCCAGTCCACGGACTGGTACCGGTCCGTAGATCAGTCGTTACTGGGCCGCGATTCCTCCTCGTCCTCCTCCCTGGCTCACCTTTGGTGCTCTCCAGTGGCCGCCATGTCTGGTTCGATGATGCTAACTGTAGATGGGAACGCTACAGGTTTAAAGAGAACGGCACCTATGCAGGGGACTGTGAACTTACAAGAAAGTTCACAAACTAAAACTCTGGGGTATTTGTATGAAGGATTACTAAGTCTCTACACTAATGCACGGAGTATAGGAAACAAGCAGGAAGAACTAGAAGTCCTAATAAAGGAAGGACACTATGATCTAACAGGCATTACAGAAACCTGGTGGGATATCTCTCACCACTGGAATAATAGGATTGAGGGATAGAATGAAGAAAGGGGGAGGAGTAGCCCTATATGTTAAGAATATATATACTTGTGAGGAAATACATGTGGCTGAGCCGGGGAGTTCAGCTGAGGGTCTGGATAAAATTAAAAGGAGTAGGAAATAATAGTGGTATTATGGTGGGGGTCTGCTATAGACCACCAGGCCAGGCAGAGGACTGGACTTGGATTAGACCAGATTACAAAGTTATCAGAGAGATGGGACCTGATGGTCATGGGAGACATCAATTACCCAGATATCTGTTGGAAGACAAGCTCTGCTAAAAAACGAAAAGTCCAATAAATTATTTGGGAGGTGGTGGGTTCTCCATCTTTGAAAATTTTTAAACAGAGGCTGGATAGCCATCTGACGGAGAGGCTGATTCTGTGAAGGTTCAAGGGGGTGGCAGGTGACAGTGGATGAGCAATTGGGATGTGAATGTCCTGCATAGTGCAGGGGGTTGGACTAAATGACCCAGGAGGTCCCTTCCAACTCTATTATTCTATTCTATGAGTAGGGAAACTGGGAGGAGCCTAAAGAAACCAGGGTGGCTCCATAAGCAGCTTTCAAAAGAACTGAGTAATAAAAAATGCATTATTTATTTATATTTATATACCACCCTCTCTGAAGGCTCAGAGCAGTTTACATATTGTTGTTGTTCTGTGTCACCCCCTTCTTCTTCTGCCCTTGATCGCTCCCAGCATTAGGCTCTTCTCCAGGGAGTCCTTCCTTCTCATGAGGTGGCCAAAGTATTTGAGTTTCATCTTCAGGATCTGGCCTTCTAAGGAGCAGGCAGGGCTGATCTCCTCTAGGACTGACCGGTTTGTTCGCCTTGCAGTCCAAGGGACTCGCAAGAGTCTTCTCCAGCACCAGAGTTCAAAAGCCTCAATTCTTTGACGCTCGGCCTTCCTTATGGTCCAACTTTCGCAGCCATACATTGCAACTGGGAAGACCATAGCCTTGACTAAACGCACTTTTGTTGGCAGGGTGATGTCTCTGCTTTTTAGGATGCTGTCTAGATTTGCCATAGCTTTCCTCCCCAGGAGCAAGCGTCTTGCTAGATCCCATGATCTAGCAAGACACTAACTTTCTCAAAAAAAGAGATAAGGTTAGTCTGATAAGACTTGTTCTTGAGGAAGCAATGCTGACTCTTAGTAATTACAGCCATCTGCATGGGGGCGGGGGGGGGGGAGCAGGAGAGCCGGCTCTTTCCGTAGTCTTGCCCCCTCGCCTGTGCCACTGTGCTTCTCTGCAGCACTGAGCCTTGCCAAGCAGGTAGAGCCCTGCTCAAATAAACACGATAGAACCAGATTAGTCCCCAGAGCTGCTGAGGGAGGATGCCAATTGGTGGGGAAGGAGGCAGGAAGCTCTGTGTGCAAAGGCCATCTTGTTCAGCAGGGACAGCGGCAAAGTCTTCTGGGTGGAGGGCATCCCTCCCAGACACACCATCCTCACTTTGAGGTCATTCTCTGCCCGAGACCGCACAGAGGAAGCTTGCCGGACAGATCCTAATTGAGTTGAGCTGAGATCTGACATTTGGTCAAATAGAGCTGCGGTCAGATCTTGTGATCTTCACTGGATCACCAAACACAGAACAGTTTCATTTGCTGCATTCAGGAACACATAATTTGGACTAGATCTTGTCACTGCGATCATGGGGCTCTGTCAAAAGCACCTCCTGGGAGGGCCGTTTTCAATTTTCCGGGTCTCATGCGAGGGGCCTGGATCCCTGTTGTGGGCAGAGACTGGTGCTGTGCCCACGGAGGCCCTCA
This sequence comes from Paroedura picta, assembly GCF_049243985.1. Classification (NCBI taxonomy): domain Eukaryota; kingdom Metazoa; phylum Chordata; class Lepidosauria; order Squamata; family Gekkonidae; genus Paroedura; species Paroedura picta. The sequence continues at coordinate 5,353,506 of NC_135375.1, forward strand.
GGGAGCACTGCCATGCCCGTCCAGCTCTGCAATATGCCTGCCTCCTGGAGTTGGGAACCAGAGGGGCCTCTCCAAGTGCACCCTCTGACCCAGACAGGCAGGAATGCCTGTGGAATACCGAGCGGATGCACAGCCGGTGCCGCATGCCGCCCTGGAAATGTCCCTACATTTTTAATTGAGAACTTCTCTCCATGGCTAGGCTTTATTAGGCTATTTCTGGCAGTGGCCCTGGGCAGCTCCCCGAGATTAGGAGGCAAAGGGAGGCCCTCCATCCCGGCAACGGTGCTTGGCCAGTTCCGCGGCATTCCTGCCCTGAGAATCCTGCTGTGCGAGGAGCAGCCTGGTGGTCCCAGCTATGGCAAGCCTCTGGCTAAGCCCAGCATGGCACAGCTTTCCTGGCAGGGGCAGGGGAGGGAAGCCCCCCTGGGGCAGCCCCAAGGGCAGGAGCCAGCAGGAGCACTGCATGTCGTGAGGGCAAAGACTGGGCTCTGGCTGGGGACACGGGGGCTGCTGCTGCCGCATGGCAGAGGCCTCCCCCCCGGGGGCAACTTCCCCTGGGCCTCAGCTGGAGAAGAGCTCTGGCAAGGGGCAGGGACCCAGCTGGTGCCAGGCCTGCCCAAAGCCCAGGGCACAGCCGGCTGAACTAGCCATGATAGGCAAATGGCCAAATTAGGGTTTTGTCCTGCCCCAAAGAGTCACACTGATAGAGAGAGAAAAAACTTCTTAATATTTTTCCTGCATTAGAAATATAGACACGGGAGTTCCCAATTCTGCACAGAGAACGATAGGATTACATCGTGTTACATGCTCTGTTCCTGGAGGCAGGGAGAGAGGAGGCCCCTTGCAGGATGAGCCAACAGCCTGGGTCGCTACCTCTCCACTCCTGCAGCCCATACGCCAGCCTTCCGGGAACTGCTGGCAGGTCCAAAAAGCTGCCTGCATGCCCCCCCTGCCCCCAACCTCCAGCTGTTTACATCAACCCTGGTGGCAAGCTCGCCTTCCCTTTCGCTAGCCTTGACGAGGGCTCTCTCAGCCATAAGATAGACTTCGGACTTGTGGGAGAGCTTATCAAAGACGACCTTGCAGAGAGGAGCAGGCCCAGTCAGAGGCCAAGAGTGAACCAGGCCAGGCCGTAGAAGGATAGCCAATCCTTAACCCATCCGAAGGTGGCAAGCCTTCTCCCCGCCCCCCCCCCCCCCAAGCTCCGGGCCTTGTGGCCATGCATGAAAAAGGGGCAGGGGGGATTGGGGGAGCCTGATAGCCACCTCCCGGACACCCCCCACTCCAGGGGAAGCCTGCTGGAGGAAGGGGAGGCGTTGCATGAGCGGCGGCTAAGAGGAATAGTCACACACACAAAGGCGAGTGTGCTTGTGAGTTGCTCAGCTCGCCGGCCACGCACACTTTCTGCTCCCACAACCACCCTGTGAGGTGGGACGTTTCTCGCTCGCTCGCCGCTTTTGGAGGGGCGCTCGAAGCCAGCTGGAGTTGGGGAGGTCCTGCTGGCTTCTGCGGCGCCCTCCCCGCCCTGGAGCCGCTCTGCCGCCGGGGCAGGGGCGTCTAAATCGGGCCGGCGCGGCGGGCTATTTCGATGCCGCTCGGCGCGTGTTCCGCATACCGGCCGCGCCCAGCCCGCCGCCGTGTCTAGGGCGCCCAGCTGCCGCCCGCCCGCCCGCCCGCCCGCCTTGCAGAGCAGGCCGCCCCTGCTGGCTTTGTCTGCCGGCGCGCCGCCGCGGCGGGCCCGTGCTGGGCGCGCCCCCGTCGCCAGCCTTCTCCGGCCTCTCGTGGCCGGGCCGCGGCCGGGTCAGAGCGCGCGGGGTTTGCAGGCGGCTCCGCCAGGGCCGGCCACGGGGGTTGGCGCTCGCGCCGCCGCTCCGCCTCCCGCCCCGCCGCCGCCGCCGCCGCTGCCGCGCCTCGACGTCACGGCCACCGCGCTGGCGCTGGCATTGCGCAGCCCCTCCGCAGTGCCCGCGCCGCAGCCGCCCCAACAGCCCGCCCGCCCGCCCGGCGGCCCCAGCCCCAGCCCCAGCCCCAGGAGCAGCCCGGACGGCGCGGCCAGCAGGTGAGCAGCGGCGGCCGGCGCGGGGGTGCAGAGGAGCCGCCCGGCCCGGCCCGGCCCGGCCCGGCCCGACCCCCGCCTGCCCTGGCTGCCTGGCTGGCTGGCTGGCTGCCTGGCTGCCTTTGTGCGCCCTGGGCGTGGCTGCGGCGGGCGGGCGGGCGCTGGCGGGGGAGATGCGCGGCGGGCTGGCCGGGAGGGGGGGGGGAGGAGGAGAAGGCCTCGCTGCCGCTCGCCCGGGCGCCGCCGGTCTGTGGGTCGGGACTGGCGGAGGTGGCGAACAGCGGGCGGGCGCTACGGCGAGCCGCTGCCTGACCTTGCCCGGCCCAGGAGGCTCCGCTGCCCGCCGCGGCCCCCGCCCTGCCTCTCCCGCCGGGCACGGCAGGCAGGCAGGGTCCGGCTTCATAGCCCCGTCGGCTGCCGGGAATCCTCGGGGCGGGGCCTGCCCGTTGCCCTCCTCCTGCCTTGGGTGCCACCTTGAGGGGCCTTTGCAGACCCCCCCCCTCCCCCTCCCCCTCCCCAGGGGCGGCCTCTGGAGGAAGGAGAGAAGCGAGTGGCTGTGCGGGAGGGGCCCCGGGCATGGTTGGGGTGCGCGATTGGATCAGGCGGTGGGTTTCGGTGCTCTCTTGCGCTTGCCCTGGTTGCCGTGGTTGTTGAGAGATATTTTGCACAAGTGACAGATAAATGCAGAGCGGAGCTGGGGTGGAGGGTCTGTGGCAGGCAGCCTCCAGCCCCCAAGAGGAGGTAGCCTCTGGTCCCAAGAAGCCCCCCCCCCACCCTCATGGCACTAAATCCCAGAAACAGACAGGCCGGCATCCCAACAGGGGGAGGGGGAGGGGGAGGGGGAGGGGGAGGGGAGGTTTCCACTGCAGCCCTGTCTCTTCATGAGAAGCCTTGTGCATCTCCAAGGGGATGTTCGATCCCACTGGCCAGATGTGGGGAGCATCATCCGCGCACCCCTCTCCCCCCACCCCCAGCCGCTGTGGGTCTGCTCCGCTGGGCTCCTAGCGGGCCAAGGAGGTTCTTCACAGGGTGCCTCAGTGGAGTGCGGAGGATGCCTGGCTGCTGTGGCCTGTGGTCCAGGGCGGGAGAGGCGCCTGGGCTGCTTGCAGGCTGGCTGGCTGCGGCCTTCTCCTCTCCTGCCACCGCTAGGACAGGTTTGCACCCTTCCCCCTCCCGGCCGCCGTCCTCCGGCCTGCTGGGGCTCCATCGGCTGTGTGTCAGGCGGAGTGGAGGGAGCTCCAGCTTGCCGGGCAGGGATTCTGGCCCCAGCGCCCTCCTCCTTTCCGCTAGTCGGCCGGCTGGGCCGCCAGGAGAGGCCTCCTTATATTTTCATGCAGACAAGCCAGAGGGTGATCCTTCATTTTCTCTCTCTTGCACACAAACACCCTGCTTTGTGCAGCCTGACTGGCAGTTCCGTGGCAGATTTGGAGGCGGTTGGTGGGGCTGCTAAGTGGCGGGACGGGAGCGCAGGCCAAGGCCGAGGCGTGGGAGTTCCCTTGGGGCATTTCCAGCCCCTCCCTCCTCCCCCTTCCCAGCTCTGCCTTGGGAGAGAAGATTCCCGGCTGTGGCCTCTGCTGGCTCGCTGTGCATCAAGCTCAGGAAGGCTTGTGCGCCAAGACGGGGAGGGCGAAGCATGCATGGAGCTGTCCTTCCTTCCCCAGCCCCCAAGGAGCTCCTGAGCCCCTTTGGCCCTTTTGGCTCTGTGAGTTAATGCTGCTCCTTGGGGAGAGGCCGTGGCTCAGTGGCAGAGCCTTGGCTTGGCATTCAGTCCCCGGGGGCTTCTCCAGTGAAAGGCACGAGCAGGAGGGGATGCCCTCGGTGAGACCTGGAGAGCAGCTGCCTGTGTGAGTAGGCAAGATGGACTGCAGGGGGTGGGGGGGGAGTCTGATTCAGTCTAAGGGAGGGTCTTCAGTGGTCCATGTGCAGATGAGTCACCCGCCCTCCACAGGGAGAGGTCTGGGCCCTGTGCTTGGCACACGTGGCATCGTGTGAGGGTTTGGCTGTGAAGGGCTGGGGCCTGCAAGCGGCCCTGTGGTCCCTGTGCCTGCGTCCGGAGGTGTGTAGAGAGAAGGCGTGGTCCGGGGAGAGGCATCTGATTGGAAAGTGTGAGTTCTCTCTACTGCAGTGCTACAGGAAATCAGTAGGATAGCAAAGGTGAAAAGATGAAACAAATTTAGGCAGCAGCTGAGGCTAAAACATCACCTTATTTTCTAAAACAGTATAAAAGCAAACCAACAATAAGAGGTTCATGCAAAGGTACAGGTCCATGTTGAAAACATGCCTCTGCATACGACCTGGTCTTTTGCTTTAGAAGTACTTAAGTAAGTGAACATTTTAAAGCAATAAATATCCAATCCAAAGGAATGAAAATAATTCACAATCCCTGATCAGCAAAATCAGCAATAAAAAGTGCCAATCACCACCTCCAAATCACTGAGATCCCACCAAAATTACAACTTTAAGTCTGAGAAGTGACAACAAAAGTCAAGATGCAGAAGAATAAATTGTATTGAAAATCAATGGCACAACTCCAGAAGGGTAAAAAGGAGGACCTGGGTAACTACTGACCTGTCAGCTTGTCTATAGCTGGCAAAATTTTAGAACAAATCATCAAACAGTCGGTCCCTGGCCAGCTAGAGCGGATGGCTGTAATTTCTAAGAGTCAGCATGGCTTTCTCAAAAACAAGTCATGTCAGACTAACCCTATCTCTTTTTTTGAGAAAGTGACTACCTTGCTAGATCAGGGGAATGCTGTGGACATAATATACCTTGATTTCAGTAAGGCTTTTGATCAGGTTTAGAGACCAAGACGTATGAAGAAAGGTTGGGGGAGCTTGGTCTGTTTAGCCTAGAGAGAAGACGACTGAGAGGGGATCTGATAACCATCTTCAAGTATTTAAAAGGGTGCCATATGGAGGATGGAGCAGAGTTGTTCTCTCTTGCCCCAGAGGGACAGACCAGAACAAATGGGATGAAATTAATTCGAAAGAAATTCCATCTTAAACATCTGGAAGAAGTTCCTGACAGAGCGGTTCCTCAGTGGAATAGGCTTCCTCGGGAGGTGGTGGGTTCTCCATCTTTGGAAATTTTTAAACAGAGGCTGGAGAGCCATCTGACGGAGAGGCTGATTCTGTGAAGGCAAAGGGGTGGCAGGTGACAGTACATGAGTGATTGGGATGTGAGTGTCCTGCATAGTGCAGGGGGTTGGACTAGATGACCCATGAGGTCCCTTCCAACTCTATTATTCTATGATTCTAACCATTCACTACTGCATCCCAGTCATGGGAATCATTCCATGAAGTCTCAGACACACATATGATCAGTACGGGATCAGTACACAGTATATTGCAATTATACAAAAGAAAAAAGATCCACAGTGTAAAGATAACACACATAAACAAGAATTTGTACAATATAGAGTAAAGCTTTGTCCAGTGCTTTGAAAGCACAAAGACATTAAGAAGCTGTCGGCATGCCCCTGGAAAATCTAAATCCAAACAAAGGCCAAGTCCTGCCTTTGCTCGTGAATGCTTCCTCACAGGAACCCAATAAGAACTGTACTGCACCTGTGCCTGGAGGGCTCTAGATAATGTTCATATCCTAATGAGTTTCTTCATCGTTTAATTGCAGGGTAAATCTCTGAGGGGAGGGATTAGCCTCCCCCCAAAAAACTGTATACCCGCTCATTAAGGGGCAATTCAATCTCCCCTCAAGCAGGCCAACTCCTCCCTCCCTCCCTCCTGGGCAGGGGTGGCAACCAGCAGCAGCTCTCCCTTGACTGGACTGAGCCAAAAGTGAGCGGTCCTTGTCCAGCCCACCAGCATTTCCCCACATCTATTCATCTATTGTGTTTATTCACAATATTTATATCCCGCCTTTCTGCTCTTAAAAATGCTACCAAGACAGCTAACAATTTAAGACGTGCAAGATCAAATTACATTATAAAGCCATTATAATAAAAACTTACATAGACATAAATCATTAGAACAATTTAAAAAGGAGTTAAAAAAACAGACTTGCAATGCCTACAAAGCAGTTCAAGCACCCTCAAAGCATAAAGCATTGATTAAGAAGGAGAAAGCATGGGGGGGGGGCATGCCAAATGAAAGAAGCCTGGTCCCTAAGAAGGGGAAAGGTGACTCTCCCTGGAAAGAAAGCTCTAGAGTTTTGGTGCTGTGGTGAGCTGGGGGTTGCCCCTCACACTCCCCCCTTTGGTCCCTCACACTCCCCCCTGTCCTGTTGTTGCACCTCTGGTTGCTGTCTCCAGTAAGACCCTCTTCTTTAGCCAGGAGGAGTCTGACCCATTCCTGGGGAAATAGGAGGGGTGACAACTGTCTGTCTGTCTGTCTATCTATCTTTCTGATGGATAAGTTGAAGGACTGCAATCTGGATTTTCAGATCGTTAGGTGGATAGGGAATTGGTTAGAGAACCGCACTCAAAGAGTTGTTGTCAATGGTGTTTCATCAGACTGGAGAGAGGTGAGTAGCGGGGTACCTCAGGGCTCGGTGCTCGGCCCGGTACTTTTTAACATATTTATTAATGATCTAGATGAGGGGGTGGAGGGAGTACTCATCAAGTTTGCAGCTGACACCAAATTGGGAGGACTGGCAAATACTCCGGAAGATAGAGACAGAGTTCAATGAGATCTGGACACAATGGAAAAATGGGCAAATGAGAGCAAGATGCAATTTAATAAAGATAAGTGTAAAGTTCTGCATCTGGGTCAGAAAAATGCAAAGCATGCCTACTGGATGGGGGATACGCTTCTAGGTAACACTGTGTGTGAACGAAACCTTGGGGTACTTGTGGATTGTAAACTAAACATGAGCAGGCAGTGTGATGCAGCGGTAAAAAAGGCGAATGCCATTTTGGGCTGTATCAACAGGGGCATCACATCAAAATCACAAGATGTCATAGTCCCATTGTATACGGCACTGGTCAGACCACACCTGGAGTACTGTGTGCAGTTCTGGAGGCCTCACTTCAAGAAGGACGTAGATAAAATTGAAAGGGTACAGAGGAGAGCAACGAGGATGATCTGGGGCCAAGGGACCAAGCCCTATGAAGATAGGTTGAGGGACTTGGGAAAGTTCAGCCTGGAGAAAAGGAGGTTGAGAGGGGACATGATAGCCCTCTTTAAGTATTTGAAAGGTTGTCACTTGGAGGAGGGCAGGGTGCTGTTTCTGTTGGCTGCAGAGGAGAGGACACGCAGTAATGGGTTTAAACTTCAAGTATAACGATATAGGCTAAATATCAGGAAAAAAAATTTCACAGTCAGAGTAGTTCAGCATGGAATAGGCTGCCTAAGGAGGTGGTGAGCTCCCCCTCACTGGCAGTCTTCAAGCAAAGGTTGGATGCACACTTTTCTTGGATGCTTTAGGATACTTAGGGCTGATCCTGCGTATGGCAGGGGGTTGGACTAGATGGCCTGTGTGGCCCCTTCCAACTCTATGATACTATGATTCCCCCTCACTGGCGGTCTTCAAGCAGCGGCTGGACAGATCCTTCTCCTGGATGCTGGAGGCTGATCCTGCCCTGAGCAGGGGGTGGGACTAGATGGCCTGCATGGCCCCTTCCAACTCTAGAATCCTAGGAGTCTAGTTCAGCAGTGGAAGGGGCTGTCTAAGGAGGTGAGGAGCTCCCCTTCCCTGGTGGTCTTCAAGCAGCGGCTGGACAGATCCTTCTCCTGGATGCTGGAGGCTGATCCTGCACTGAGCAGGGGGTGGGACTAGATGGCCTGTGTGGCCCCTTCCCACTCTAGGGCCCTATGGGTCTAGTTCAGCAGTGGGATGGGTTGCCTCCAATGGTGGGGAGCTCCCCCTTACTGGTGTTGTTCAAGCAGCGGCTGAACAATCCTTATCCTGGATGCTTCAGGCTGATCCTGCATTGAACTGGGGGTGGGAATAGAGGTCCTGTGAGGCCCCTTCACCTTCTAGAATTCTATGATTCCCTCCTAAGGAGGCCATCTTCCAAGTGGGGCCTGGGGTTCCCTTGGAATTACTACTCATCTCCAGAGATCGGTTCCCCAGTAGAAGATGGAGGCTTTGGAGGAGGGCAGTACAACGCTCTACCCCACTGAGGTCCCTGTCATCTCTGAGCTCCATAGAATCATAGAATCCTAGAGTGGGAAGGGACCTCCTGGGTCATCTAGTCCAACCCCCTGCACTAGGCAGGACACTCTCAACCCTCTCAGTCGTCCACTGTCACCTGCCACCTCCTTGAGCCATCACAGAATCAGCCTCTCCGTCAGATGGCTTTCCAGCCTCTGTTTAAAAATTTCCACAGATGGAGAACCCAGCACCTCCTGAGGAATCCTGCCACGGAGAAACCACTCTAACAGTCAGGAACTTCTTCACCCCCAAGTCTCCAGGACTTCCCCCATTCTGATCTAGCAGCCGTCTTCCCATCCACTTCCCTCTCCATGATGGCCACCCGCTTAGTCTCTGAAGGGTGTAGCACCTGAAAGGGGGCAGGTTCAGAAGATCTGCTTGGGATGATTAGAGAGGACAAAGCAGAGAGGGAGAGCCTCAGATGCAGACTAGAAGTTGGGCTGTTGTGGAAGGGGTGGGGTGGCTTGTATTTTGGAACCCAAGAGCACCTGGAGTTGCTCAGAGGTCTCCTGAATCTGGCTCATGCCATGGAGACCAGGGGCTGTTCCTAAGACAGCCCTCCTTTCCCGAAACACCATGAAGGCATCCATCCATCCATACATCCATCCATCTTTTGATTGCCTTTCTCACCAGGATCCAAAGCAGACTGCACAGTGTAAACCCATAAAGGTTCACGTAAAGAGAGGCCTAGTGAACAGTGGAGGCTTTTGCAGCCAGCAGGAGAGGGTGTGGATGAGCAGGACCCTCCTAGCATGGCCAAATGCCAGGTTAGCGTTGGGTATTAGGCATGATGCGGAGTGTGGCCATAAGGAAGGAAACTGGCATTGCTCCAGTAGAAAACAAGGACAGGACAAGAGAGCAACACATTCAAGGGACGGACGGCTTGCCCTTGATACCGTGGGATGGTCCACAGTCCGTTTCTCTTCCTTGAAGCATCTTTCCAAAGCAGTCCGTAATTAGATAGACCTATTTATGACCGTATGACCAAAGCCCTCTGGACCAAATCCGTTTTACGTAATTTGCAGAACGATGGGGCTCAGGGGGCGTTTCAAACCCCTTTAAGTACGCCTGCTCCCCAAGGTGGGGGCTGCAACAGAGAGAGAAGGTGCCTGTGTGGGCAGTTACTGATCTTGCCTGTTTGCAGGGTGGCTCCCCAGAAGGCCCTGCCGAAATCAATGCACCTGCTGTGGTGAAGCAAGGGGGGTGAAGCGGGTATCCTGCAGATGAGGAGGGTGAGGCCGTGGTGAAGGCCAGTCCTTCGGATGGGGATGGGGCTGCAGGATGGGCCCCCCCAGCCCTCCTGCTCAGCCTTGCTCTGGGTTTGAACAGAGTCGTGGCATCCTTTCCTCATGTGTGGCTTTCTGTGACATTATGCAGTCTGTGACATTATGCAGTCTGTGACATTATGCAGTCCACCTGCGTTGAGCAGGTGGTTGGACTAGATGGCCTGTATGGCCCCTTCCAACTCTATGATTCTATGATTCTATGATAGCCCTCGAACCAGACCGCGTGGGAAGGGAAAGGTCCCATATAGGGACTGCAGGCCTGTGTGTGGCAGAGCACCCCCCCCCCTCCCATGCAGAGGCAGCCTCATTTGACTCCCTCATTGGGGCTCCAGGTGACTGCATTTTCAGTCCATGAAACAATGAAGAGGGAAGAGTTAACCCCCCCCCCCATCATGGCCCTAACCCCCCCCCTCCCCAGCATTGTGTGGTGTCTGGCCCGGGCAGTGAGAGAGGAACAGTCTTCCCTGGCAGGACACAGAGGGCCTTTGTGCTGGGCGGATTCCTGCCTGGATTCCTTGCTCCCGTGAGTGGGGAGAGTTGCAACTCCATGATTGGCTGCGGGGAGGGATCTGGAGCCCTGGTGGCTGCTTTTGCAAGGCGGAGGTGGGGGTGGGGGGTCTGTTGCTCTTGGAGACCAGCAGATCCCCCCCCCCCGCAGATTGCTGGCAGCCACTGGGTGGGTGGGTCTTTGTGAGCAGGAACGATGGCCTTCTGGCAGCTGCTCCAAGTCTCCGGTCACTCCAGGCTGGGGAAGGAAAGGGGGCTGGGCTGCCCAGGGGCCAGAGGAGGGGGCTGGGTGACTCAGCAGCACGAGGGGGATGTGGCCTGGCGTGGACAGGCTGCGAGAAAACGCTGCCAGCCAGGAGAAGGCAGGAGGGGCGGGTGGGGCGAGAGCAGGTTCCCAGGGCTGGCGCTGAAAGTGGTCAGAGATCCTGTTTGGGGCATGGCCTAGACCCCCCTCCCCAGCGAGGACGCCCCCCAGGCCTTCCCTTCTGAGACCACCCGGCAAAATGGGGTCAGGTCCACAGGCTGCCATCCAATACCCTGACTCTGGTCCTCTTAAAGTTATCCGTGATGTGTTGATTTGGGTCTCTATCTAGGCTGCCTGCCCTTCGTTAAGCCCATGTGGGAGGGAATGCGGGAGTTGCCCCCAGGTGGAGTCCCCCAGCATAGGTAGGTCACACTCCCTTCCGTGGCCAAGGAATTCAGCTCCTCTGTCCTCCCACTCCCCTGAGGGTCTGTCCCCTTCCTTTCTTGCCCAGGCAGAGAGAGAGGCTGGCCTTGGGCCTCCCCGCATGCACCTCCCTTACCTCCCCCCCCCCCCCAGGGACAGCCTTCCTGCCAGGGCAGGGATCTCTGCTGCCGGGAACATTTGCATGACCACATCTTGGGAGAACCATCTCCAGCTTGCTCTCCTCCTTGGCCCAAATGTGGGTGTTTTTGTTTGGAACACAGAGAACACATCTGGCAGTACATATATAAGTAAATAAAGCCGGTCTGGGATGGTGGGAGGAGTTGGGACGCTTTGCGTACATGATTGTACCTCTGACTGTCCAACAAACGGCCAGTCAGGGAGGTTGTCCCGCCCCTGATTTGAACTCGTAATTCATTTCTATCTTTGGCCAGTTTTTAGACTCCTCAAGGTTACCCTCTGCGTCTCAGCCTGGTACTGCATATGCAGCTGACAAAGCTAAATTATGTTACACTGCTTGTAAACATTTAAATTAGAGCCTCTTGTGGCGCAGAGTGGTAAGGCAGCCGCCTGAAAGCCCTGCCCATGAGTCTGGGAGTTCGATCCCAGCAGTCGGCTCAAGGTTGACTCAGCCTTCCATCCTTCCGAGGTCGGTAAAATGAGTACCCAGCTTGCTTGCTGGGGGGTAAACGGTGATGACTGGGGACGGCACTGGCAAACCACCCCGTATTGAGTCTGCCATGAAAACGCTAGAGGGCGTCACCCCAAGGGTCAGACATGACTCAGGGGATACCTGTACCTTTAAACATTTAAATTAAATATTTTTTTCTTCAGTTCTTATTATGATTTTATTTGTCTTTATGGCTTTTCCATTTTGATGTTTTGTTGATGTTTGTTTTGCCTGTCTGTGATGCGCTTGAATAACAAAATGAAAGACAATTCTGGATGCAAACAGAACCCAAATCGCATTCGGCCTCCTACAGGTGCACTCAGGGACAACTCACACTGTTTCTCACGCTGTGCTCAGGAATGTCCTTGGGGCACATGCTTAAGAACGAGTCAGGAAACACGGCCACTGCTAAATCCTTCGCCTCCCTCCCTCCCTCCCTTTTGCACCACCCAGACGGGGCAGCTGAGTCGAGACTCTTGACTCAGAGTCCTTTCCCCCTTTCCAAGGGGGTGACTCTTTCTGTTGCTTCTTGTCTCCCTCCAGGTCTCTGAGGGCCCTCCTGGGCTGTGCCTATGGGGCATCTCCTGCCCACGCCGGTCCTTCCATGGGCAGTGGGACACAGCGGCAGGGGTCGTGGTGAGCTCTGCGGATGATGGATAGCCCCCCGAAGCTGAGCGGAGAAACCCTGATTGTTCATCACCTCCCGCTGGTGCACTGCCAGGTCCCTGACCGCCCATGCTGCAGCACCAGCCAGCGGACCACGCCCTTCTGCCCGCCCGAGGTGGGCGTGGGGTGCAGCACCTCCCTCCCGGAGTGGGACCTCTCCCAGACCGACTCCCTGGTCTACAGCAGCTTCCTCCAGGCTTCAGACACACACCTGGCCCAGGGGGAGCACCAAGGAGGGAAGCCCCGAGGGGAGAGTGCGGCCGGGGCAAGCAAGCGGCAGAACCCGTTCCTGCTGGGGGGCGGCGAGGTCCCCCGGGACTGTGACGCGGACGACTCGGGACAGAAGCCCTTCCGCCTCCATGGGGGCAAGGGTGGCTTCCACCTGCACGAGCTGGCCCTGCCGCCCTTCCACCTGCATGATGCCAAGCCCGTGGTGAAGGCCTGGAGTGCCACCAGCCGCCTGAACGTGGTGGAGGGCCAAGAGGACAAGCTGGCCGGCGATGAGGCCTGGAAGAGGAGCCGCCTGGCCTCGGACTGCATGGACCTGGACGAGTACAGCTGTCCCCGGGGAGACCCCGCCAGTTTCTCCCTCGAGCAGGACTGGGCCAGCGACGCTGACGAGCTGCTGCCTAGCCAGGATGCGTCGCGCGGCCGAACGTGCCGCTGCTCCACTTCGGAGCTGCAGCGCTGCCGGTGCCGCAGCCTCTCGAGCCACTCGGAGCCCACCGACCAGCAGATGGGCGAGGTCAGCGACTCGTCCTGCAACAGCTCCGATGGGGTGCTGGTGAACTTCAGCACCCTCTACCAAAAGATGAACGGCCACACCCACGGCAACCTGAACGCAGCAGCCCACCTGTCGTGCGACTCGTCCTCGGACAGCCACTCAGACACGGGGGCTTTCTACCTGGACTTGCACTCCTCGCCCCTGGGGTCCGAGATGTCCTGCCAGGTGCCCCACCCGGAGGGCTCTGGGAAGACCTGCGGGTGCCACCACCCGTCCTCGCCCGTCCTGGATGCCAACTGCAACTCCTACCTGCCCCTGTGCGAGCCTTGTGCCTCGGAGGGCTCGGATCTCACCGCCTGCTTCCAAAGCCAAGCGAGGCTGGTGGTGGCCACCCAGAACTACTACAAGCTGGTCCCCTGCGACTTGTCTTCCCAGTCCTCGCCCAGCCCGGCCGGCTCCTCTGTCACCAGCTGCTCCGAGGAGCACGGCAAAGCCAGCCCCCCCCAGCCCACCGAGTACTACCTCTTCCAGAGGCCTGAGGAGGAGAGCAGCGGCCCGGAGAGCTCGCAGGGGGAGGCGGAGAGGAACGCCATCGAGGGGCAGGTCTACGTCAACGTTTCCCCCCCCCACCCTGGCCGGGGGCAGGCAGCGCTCCCGCAGCTACGACCGCAACCTGGACCGTAGCCCCACCGGCCGGCTGGGCTCGCTGGAACGCATGATGAGCTGCCCGGTCAAGCTGAGCGACAGCCCCGCCCTGACCCTCCAGGGCTCCGCCCCCAAGCGGGTGACCTCCTTTGCCGAGCTAGCCAAGGGCCGCAAGAAGGCGGGCTCCTCTCCCCCCGCTGCGGGCCAGCAGGGACCCTTCCCTGGAGTTCTCCACCCTCTCCGAGCGCCAGAAGGATGGCTCTGCCAGCCTGGAAGGTGGGGAACGGCCCAGCCAGAGTCTCCCCCCCATGCCCCTTCTTCACCCCGAGCAAGGAGGAAGGGGCCCCTCCAGAAGGGACGGGGCACGCAGGGAGGCGCTGGAGCAGCCGTGTCCTTCCGCCTTGGTGGAGGCAGGGGCCGGTCCCGTCGGCAGCAGCCTCGGGCAGAAGGACATTCGAGCCCGGGCAGATGGTAAGGGCTCCCCGGAGGGAGGCATGGGCTTGTTGCAGCGGGGAAGGAAGGAGACAGCCAGGATCGGGTCCCTTTGTTCAAAAGGGGGGGTGTCTGGAGAGGGCCAGAGAAACCAGCGCCGGATGGGGGGCGGGGGGCTGGAGAGGAGAGCTTTGCTTTCCAGACTGGGAAGCGTCTGCCTGCCTGTCCGCGTGGCAGCAGAAGGGTCCACCAAACCGCCCCCCTGCGCTTGCTTCCCCTGCCGCCTGCCCAGTGCTTTGGGAGACTGGGCGGGGGCAAGGAGATCTTTTGCCCCACAAGACCTGTGATTGGCGGTGATCCTCACTGTGTGGGGGAACCGTTCTGTGGCTGTGCCCCCAGGATGCCCCCAGGCTCAAAGTGGTCCTTCAGGAGGTGGGGGTGTGGCTTCTGGGGGTTGGCCAGTCACCCCTCGAGAAGGGAAGCTGCCGTGCCCTGGTGGGAACCGGTTCCGCAGGGACCAGTGTGCCAGCAGCAGCCCAGGGGAACGACCCTGAGGCTGGACAGCACCAAACACTTCCCCGCAGGAAAGGAAGGCGTAGGGCTTAGGGGTTGATGCTGGAGACGGGGGGGGGGGCGTCCTGGCTTTGGGGTCCCAGCAAGGCCCTCTGAGCGTATGGGCTGGACTGTTGCAGTGCCGGCTGGGCTGGGCTGGGCTGGGCTGGGCTGGGCTGGGCTGGGCTGGCCAGCCACTATGGGGGCTTCTGCTGAGGGGGACGGAGGGTGGGCTGGCAGCCCCCTGGGATTTACGGGAGCAGCAGAAGGGAGATCCCCCTAAGCAGGGCCCATGGCCTCTGGGAAGACTTTGTACTGAGGGGGCTTGGAATAAGACCCTTCTCCTAGGAGGGCAGATGTACCCACAGCACACTCCCCCTGCCTAAGCCTGCTGGGACAGAGATTGGGTTGTTGGTGTCTCGGGGGGGGGGGGGGGCTACTGACTTTGCAGTGCTTTCAGCAGCTTGCCTGGGAGGAGTGAGGGACGGGGGGGGGACTTCTCCCCTTCAAGCTCCCTTTCCCTCGTCTGCTGCTTGTTTCCAAAGCTGTTTGACCAGAGTCAGGGAGTGTGGTGCCCGAAAGGAGCATGCTTGCTTAGCTCCCTGGCTGAATGCTGAGTAGGTGCTATTTGGATCAGAGCCCAAATTTGTATCTGGTTTGATATCAGGAAAACATTTTCACAGTCCGAGTAGTTCAGCAGTGGAATAGGCTGCCTAAGGAGGTGGTGAGCTCCCCCACACTGGCAGTCTTCAAGCAAAGGTTGGATACACACTTTTCCTGGATGCCCTTAGGATGCTTTGGGCTGATCCTGCGTTGAGCAGGGGGTTGGACTAGATGGCCTCTATGGCCCCTTCCAACTCTATGATTCTATGATTCTGTGATTCGAGGAGTGCCTGAGTGGCCACAGTCGGGATCAGGGTGCTGGAGTCACTTGGGCACCACTTGGGTCTGATCCTGCAGCAGGCGTCTTGAATTCTGGGTGCCACAGGCCCCCCAGTGATCCGTGTGAACCTGCCTGGCACCGCCCCCCTCTCTGCCACGGAGAGAGCAGGCGCTCCTGTCCGGAGATCCCTTTGTGGCGATTGCAGCACCAGGGTTGTGCCCAGCAGCCTGATCCTGAGCCAGCCTGTTGAGGTCAGTCCTGTCTCCAGGATCCCTCCCCTTTGCCTGGATCCTTTGCACGGGAGAGGAGGGGAGACTGAACCGCGGTCCCTGGGCCAGAGCCCCCCTCAGGCCGGCCCAACAGCATCCGCTGGCATCTCTTTTGCCCACGGGCAGAGAGCCAACTGCAGCAGCTTCTCTGCCCTGCTTTGCAATAGGAAGGCCTTCCTCAGTTGGGCCACTGCCTGCTTGGCATCACTTCCCTGCCAGGGGGGAAGCCCCAGCAAGGAGCCTGACCTGCAGAGGGTGCTGCCCGCAGCCCACCCTGCTGCTGCTGCTGCTGCAGAGCTGAAAGCGAAGAGGGTTGTTTTGCTCCGTGCCCCAGCTGGCAGGGCATGTGATCCCTCCTGCGTAGCTGCCCTCCTCGGTGGCCTGGGACACGTGACAACTCCTCCTTGGTATTCCTGATGCGACCGGCCAGCCAGCCAGCCAGCCAGCGGGATGATCCCTCCCCCCCCCCCCGGACACAGGAGGTGAAAGGCTGGGCGGGGGGGGGGGGTGCTGTGGGTAGGGGGTGTCCCCTTGTGTCATTGGTGTATTGGGAGGTGGGCACTGCAGGCCAGGGGGCGGATGCTGCGCCTTCCCAGGCATGTGGGGCTTGTCCGTGGTCCCATGGGGTCTCTGCTGCCCCTGCGGTTGTCAGGAGGGCCAGTTAGAGATGGGGGAGACACAGCCCCCCCCCGCCCCTCTCTTGGCAGCTCTCCTGTGCTATTGAGCACTGCTTGATGAGCCCCGGGAGCTCCTGTGGCCCCTCCCCTTGGTCTGTGGCTGGCCCTTCGCTGGAGCAGCACGTTCTGCTCCCAGTGCCCCCCCCCCAGGCCAGCCCAGAAGTGCTGGGAGCAGCCCTCCAGAGAACACAGCCTGGCATTAGAGAGTATTTGGGGGATGGCTGGTGCACTTCGCCCATGCTCTCGGCACTGGCCTCGCGAGGACCCTGTAAGGTAGGCCTGTGTGGGGCTGACAGAGCGTGGCTGTTTCTGCACCACCCAGTGAGCGAGTGGTAGATGAAATTTGCACCACTTTAGCTGCAGGACCAACCCCGAGACGCTGGCTCAGAATCAGGCCATGTGGCTCAACCCTGATGCTGTGGATGCAGGCCAGACCCGACCTCCCGTGACTGGTGGGTCTGGCCCCACTTGCTGAAGGAGGGGCTCTGCGCTCCCAGCTGCACTGACACCCCTTGGGTGGTGGCCTTCCTGGGCAGAGCTGAGGCAGGGCTTGGCTCCCCCTGTTGGGACTGCCCAAGGGAGATTTCTCTGCCCTTTCCCCTTCACTTTTGCTGCTTAACGTCTTGAGGGGCCACGCGAGCAGACCGGCTTTCTTTTCTCCCTCCTGGGCCTGGCGCTTTGTGGCCCTTGGAGTCTCTCCTGGGGGAGGGCTGAGATCCGTCAAGCACAGAGGGGGAGGGGCCAGGGGGGAGGGCTGTCTCTGGCTTCCTCCCCCCTGCTCCCTGGGGGCTGCTTGGAGCCCCCCTCCCCTCCCTCACTCCTCCTCTCTGCCTCCCCCTGCAGGTGGGGCCGCAGAGAGCAAGACGGTGGTGCGCTACAGCAAGGACCAGCGGCCGACCACGCTGCCCATCCAGCCCTTCGTGTTCCAGCACCACTTCCCCAAGCAGCCCAAGGGGCGGGCCCTGCATAGCCACTTTGCCACCAGCCTCTCCCAGCTCTACAGCCTCTCGGCCGCCGGCCGCTCAGCCGGACAGCAGCTCTCCTCCACCTCGCAGTCCTCAGCCTCTGCCACTTCGGCTGACCAGCCCATGGGGGTGGGCCCCCGGGGGCCCGGGCAGCGCTTGGCGGATGGGGCCGCTTCCCTCGGCGACAGCTGCTCCAAGAGACCTCCTCTTCCCGAGACCACTCGCCCGTCCCCGCTGGGCAGCTACTCCCCCGTGCACAGCAACGTGCCTTTCTTCCAGCACATGGACTCTTCTTCTCCCTCTTGCTCCCCGACTCCTGAGAGCCACCCTCCCCGGAGCAGGTCTTGCCCCGTCTCCGCCAACCTCCTGCCCACCAGGCCGACCCCGGCCCCCCACGTCAGCACCCACGCCGATCCTGGGCCCACGAAAGAGAGTCCCCAGCCAGTCCCCAAGGCACTGGCCAAGCAAGACGGCCCGCCGGATGAGTGCCAGCTGCACGGTGCCTCCCTCCTTTCTGTGGGGGCTGAGGGGCTGAGCTCGTCCAGGGCCGGGGGAGGCGCTGACCCCACGTGGAAGGCAGGCTGCAGTGAGGCCATCAGCATCGGATCTCTGGGCGGCATCGCCCCCCGACCCCTGAACGGTAGGTGATCTCTTTAGGTGTAAAAACGCCTCCGAGCATTTGGGTCAGCGTTGGCATCCAGGTATGTTGCAGGTTTTGATTCCTGAGTTTGTTTCTTTGCTGGGTGGTCCATTGTTGGAGGTGAGAAGCTGTTCCAGGTTTGGGATTCTCTCTTGCTGCTTCTTGAGGACTCTTCTAGTCAGATGGCAACATTGGCCCTTAGCTACAAGAAAAAAGCGAGAACCCTAACCCAGGGTGGTCTCCTCTTGACTGATCTCAGAAGCTTAGCAGGGTGGGATCTGGTGAGTATTCGGAAGGGGGCCTCCCAAGGAAGTCCAAGCAGGGTCCCTGTGCAGAGGCAGGCCAGGGCGAGCCAGAAAGTCCCCTCACCTCAGCAGCCCAGTCCCGGGATCATCCCATTGGGTGCCCTCGGGGCCCTTCTTCTGTCTCCACTGGACCAATGAGTTGGCCCCTGCCTGCCAGAATCACCAAGCCAGGCGCTCTGCTGCAGCTCTGAAAGCCTGTTCCATCAGTTGGGAAAGCAACGCAGAGGAATCTACAGGGTGAAAGGGCTGTATTAGAGCCCCCCAAACAGCGCCCTGGGGGGCATTAGAACAAGCGCTGAGTCCAGGGCCCCCCTAAGACCAGCAAAGTTCAGTTCTGGGATCAGCTTTTGGGTGCTTCAGCTGTGCACAGAAGGGGCTTCGTTGCTCACTGGAGTCTCTACCTTCTCTGCAGGAGCCACTGTGACAGAAACTGCAGTGGGCACTCTGTGGCATCTTGGGGCGTGCTGTAACTGTTTAGGGATGTCACTTATTTTCTTGATGCATCAGACTGCTTCTCCCTTGGCTGGTTGCTATTTTTCCTACTTAGTGAAGCCTCTGTCCACCTGGACCAGGCGGGGGAGAGGTTGGAAGCTGTGAGTGGTCACGGCACCAGCGGAGTGTCCCAGCCCCCTCCCTCCCTCCCTCCCTCCCAGGCGGAGGGTCTGCTCCCTGGGCCCCCTTTCCTTTCGGCAGCTTCCTTTCCCCTTCAGTCCACCTGGAGGAGGGAGCACAGGAGGTGTGGTGGTTGCCACAGGCTGAGGACAAACCAGCCCCAAGCGTCTGTGGAGGGGGGAGGGGGGCTTGCTCCAGGAGGGCCATCAGGGAGGCCAGGGCGGACCGTGGGGGGAGCGAGGGGGCATTTCTCATGGGCACGGTGCCCCCAGAGGCTGCCAGGGTTGGAGGAAGCCGCTTTGGCTGCAGGCAGGGAAGGACCCCTGGGGAAGACACCTGTGGCTCAAGGGGAGGTGGAGGGGGCGGGGCGGGGTGGTCTCAGATTGTTTCTCCCACATTTGTAGAACTCGCACCTCTCCGCATGCCAAGGGGCAGCTAATGCTTGCAGGATTGCTACTAATCTGGTGTCTTTGTTCTTGTCTGTCTCCTCTCTTGGTTTCTGTAACTCGCTCCGTCTGGTGGGCTTTTGCCTGGGGGGCGGTCTGTGCAGCCCACCACCTCTCTCCACAAGCCCTCAAGTGGCGGGAGTATCGGCGAAGAAACCCCCTGGGGCTGGACCGCGTCTCTGGGCTGGCAGGGCTGGCGGGCAGCCTGGACTGGAGGCGACAGGAAGGTCGGCTGGCCTGGAGGCAGCCCGTCTTTGAGTTCCCAGGGGCCCTGAACGCAGGACGCACCACCTGCAAGCTCAACGGTGCGCCCAGCCCCAGACAGGACGCCTTGGGGCCGTGGCCCCCCCTTCCCTTGGATCCTTGGGGAGGGGGAATGACTCCACTGGGAGGCGGGGGGGGGGGTCTGCTTGTCGAATGACAAAAGGGAGGCCGAGTCTCCTCTCTCTGGGAAGTCAGCCGCAAAAAGGTCCAGCTGAAATCCCTGGCTTCAGGGGGAGGAATGGAGGTCGCCTGGCAGAGCAGCCCGGAAACCCTGCCTGGGAAGGGCATTACTGGCCCCCTGCTTCCCTTGGCCCACACGGAGCACATGCCTGCAGTACCCCCCCCACCCTAGTGCTGGCTGAGAGGACCCTCCTCTGGCAAGCCCCACGGGGGCCCAGTGCAGCCCCCATTGCAGGCTCTGGCTTGTCCTCCCTGAAGCTCAGCTTTCTCTCGCTCTGTGCTCTTCCCCAGAACCGTGGGGCCAGGCTGTGGGAGTGTGGCTGGCCCAAGGACACTCGGCAGGCTTTCAGGGCAGCATGGGGATTCGAACCCGGATCTCCCAGCTCCTAGTCCAGCATCCTGAACTCTTTACCTGTTGGGGCTCTTGACTGGGCACTGATTTCAGAGAGCTGACAAGTTGTGTCCCTTGGGTTGAGAGGGCACCCTCATGCCCCGTCCCGTCCTTTCCTCAGTGGGGACTTACTTCCCACCCTTCCACCCAAATTCGTGCTTTTCCCATTCCTCCTCCCTTATTTTGAGGCAAAGTCCGGTCCTCGGGGTGTGTGGCCACAAGTGGATTTTGCATCTGGGGGAGACGTGTGAACCAGCCCTGGACCAAGAAGGTTTCCTTCCTTCCTTCCTTCCTTCCTTCCTTCCTTCCTTCCTTCCTTCCTTCCTTCCTTCCTTCCTTCCTTCCTTCCTTCCTTCCTTCCTTCCTTCCTTCCTTCCTCCCTCCCTCCCTCCCTCCCTCCCTCCCTCCCTCCCTTCCTTTTCCGTCTCCCTGCTTGGACAGGTGGTCCTGTGTCCACCAGGATCCAGCTCTGAACCCCCCTTTCTCTCTGCCCCCCCCCCACAGGGCATTCTGTGAAGCCTCCGCCCCTCAACTATTCCGACTTCTTCCCGGACTATTTCTCCCTGGCGGAAAAGCCCCCGGCGGAATTCTGCCTGTCGCCAGATGGGAGCACGGACTCGGTCTCCATCGACCTGTTGCAGAAGAAGGGTAAGGCCTCTTGTGCTGCTCAGCGCAGGCCGAGGGGTTGGCTGCAGGCCGGTTGAACAGGTGGAGACCCAGGGGTCACCTCGCTCCGGCCTGGCTCTGGGGGGCTTCTCGCTCTGGGCTCTCAGGCACCAGTGGCTCCTGGCATACCTGCCAGAGACCCTTCTTGCTGGCACAGTTGGGGGTCCTGCATGCCCAGTCTGTGCCCTGGCCCCTGAGTAAGTGAATGGTGAGGAGGAGGAGGGCCGGAGGGGCTGTGGGCTGGGATGGGTCCCACTTGCCCCCTTTGTCCGCTGATGCGCACCTGCCTGGTTGTGGAAACAGGCCAGAAGGGTGCGGGAGAAAGCTTAAAGGGGCAATAAGGCCTCGCCCGCTTTGAGGAGCTCCTGGCCGTGGGGTTGCTGGCGATTCCTAGAAGTGACCTGCTGCTGTGCCTGACTCTTGGTGCCTTGGAGGACAAGCACCCTGCAGATGTGGCCAGCCACTGAAGCAGACCTTTTGGGACGGGGGGGGGGGTTGCCTCCCCACCCCCATCAGTGCTGCTCTGTCTCTTCTCTTCCAGGGCTAGTCAAGGCAATCAACACTGCAGTGGACCTGATAGTGGCCCATTTTGGGACCAGCAGAGACCCTGGAGTGAAGGTGAGTGGGGAGGGAAGAAGTGGGCAGCTGGCAGCCCCCCTGGAGTGCAGAGGGGGAGAGAGAGAGAGAGAGAGAGCAGCCATCCTAACAGTGGAGGTAGAAGGCAAAAGCTAGTTCATTAGTCTGCGGGAGAGGGCTTGCCCTCGAAAGCTCCCGCCTTAAATCAGTCTCGGTTGGTCTTCAAGGTGCTCTTGGACTCTGTTTTTGTTGTGCTCCTTCAGACCAACACGGCGGCCCACTTGTCTCTCCCGTCTTCAGCATGTCTCCCTGTGGGAGGGCCGTGTGCCAGGCAGTGTCCCATGGGCTTGGTGTCCCTCCTGAAGTCCCCCCCCCTGCAGCCTGGGGGTCCGGCCCATCCCCTGCTGCCTGTCCTTGTGACGTCACTTCCTGTCTGCTCTGAGTTCTGTATTTGGGAGGCCCGGAGGTGGGGGAAGGACTCCCAGCCCTGCCTCAACCCCCCTCCTTCTCCCCAGGAAGCCTTTTGGGAGAAAGCACACGGGGGAGGGGGACTACCCTGGAAAACTCTGCCCCCCCAGCGCCCTCCCCAAGAGCTCAAGCCCAGGGCGCCGTGGCCAGCAGTAATGCGTCCCCCCCCCGCCCCGCCCCCTTTCCAGGCTAAGCTGGGGAACAGCTCAGTGAGCCCCAACGTGGGACACCTTGTCCTGAAGTACCTGTGCCCAGCCATCCGCGGCATCCTGAGGGACGGGCTCAAGGCCCACGTGCTGGACGTGATCGTTGGTCAGCGGCGGAACGTCCCCTGGAGCGTGGTGGAGGCCTCCACTCAGCTGGGTAGGAAGTAGAGCAGCGCTTTGCAGGGGTGGGGGGTCCCTTAAAAACTGGCTTTTCGGCTGCAGTGGGCCCGGCCGCCGCATCTGCGGTGTTCATCCGGCACACGAGTGGCTTGCTGATGAGGCTGCCCTCGAGGGGACTCCCCTTGTGCCCCCGCCAGGAGAGGGCGAGGGGGACCCTGGAGGAGGGCCTCCTACTTGTCTTGGGAGGGCCAGCATGGAGATGGATTTGGGTGGAGGTGGTAGGGGGGTGTCTGGTCTTGATGGTCCAAGTGAGGTGGGGCTGGAGGAGACAGAGATCCGGTTCCCCTGGACTCTTCTCTCCCCCTGGGGCACCGAACCCTCACGAGACGTCCCAGGCGAGAACCAGATCTGCAGGTGGCGCCAACCTCCCTGGGGCCTTTCTTGCTGGAGGAGGGAGGAGGGAGGGGGCTTGGAGGGCGAGGGCTGCTCCATGCCTGCTGCACACCTGACCCTCTGCCCCCCCCACTCCTCTGCAGGCCCCTCCACCAAAGTCCTCCACGGCCTGTCCAGCAAGGTCAGCCAGTACGCAGAGCTCACCAGCCACACCATGCGCCTCAACGCCTTCATCCTGGGCCTCCTCAAGTAAGCCTCCGTGGTCCAGGGCAGGGGACGGGGGGGGGGGCTTGAAAGGGAGGGGGAAGGCGCCACTGAGCCCCCTTGCCTGCCCACTGCCTGTGGGAGGGGGCGATGCGCAGGACCCTGGGCCATTGCAGGCTTGAGGAAAGGGGGTGTGCCCTTTCCAGCCGAGGCCCCTTTGGGTCTGAGGCAGATGGGAACGGCTGCTGTGGACAAGGAGCCCCTCGTGCAGGTTTTCCAACCCAAGACTGCCAATCAGAGGGTGGGGGTGGGGGTGGGGGTGGGGGTGGGGAAGTGACTTGCTCCATTGGGGGAGGGCCGTGTGCCGACTCTGGGTGGCGATCCCAGGGCTGCTTCCTTTCTGGGAGAGGAGAGGGGAGCCTGTTGCCAGCCTGTTTCCCCTTGGCAGCTAAGAGCGTGGAGTCAGTCGGTCGAGAATCTGGGAGATGCGGGTTCCAGTCCCAAGTCAGCCTTGGGGGCCATGGGCCAGCCGTTCTCTCACTTCCCTCTGCCTGACTACCTCACAGGGTTGTTGTGGTGACAAAACCTAGGAAAGGGGGCTGGGTGTGCTGGCTTTTGGCCCCTGGGAGGGAGCAGGGCCAGGCTGCCTGTGTGGGGATGTGCCTCCAGGCCCCGCTTCACCGCCTTTGCCTGTTTCCATCCTTGACAGCATCCGGTCCCTGGAGCTCTGGTTTAACCACCTCTACAACCACGAAGGTAAGAGCACCTGGCTAGATTTCGGGGGGGTGGAGGAGGTCTGTGTCTGTGGCTACGGCTGGGTCTGGAAGCGTGGAGATACGGGAGACACTCCCACTCAGCCTCCTGCCTGTATGGGTGCTTCATGGGCTGGGGATGCCAATCTCCAGGTCATGGCTGGAGATCTGGGGTAGACCTGGTTCAGCTGGAGAAGGGAGGCTCCAAGGCATCGTACCCCAACAGAACCTCTCCCCTTGCCAAGCCCCGACCCCCTTTGACTTCACCCCCAAATGTCCAGGTATTTCCCGTCCCTCGAATGGCAGCCCTCTTTGCAGGGCCGGAGGGGGGCTCTCCGGACCGCTGTCCCCAAACAAAAGCACTGGACCCTGGTGAGATCTTAGGAGGCTGGAGATGCCCCCCCCCGGGACCTGTTGGGATGCTCCTAGGCCAGGCACTCTGACCTCCAAAGGGTCTGTGGGGGGAGAGGGAGGGGCAGAAGCTGGAAGCTGCTGGGAGCCTGCTTCGGGCAGAGAAGAGGGGCTGTGCAGACCTCCTCTCCTGGGGTGGGGGGAGTGCCAGAACGTGGGGGCCTCCTGCCTGCTGGATTGGAGGAGAGAAGGAGCCCTCGGGGGGGGGGGGGTCACTAGGAAGCCAGCTGGCTGCATGGCGGAGAGGGAAGGTGTCCCTCTGACCGTCTCTCCAGACTGGCCATCTCTCGGCGGCGGGGGGAGGAGTTCCCCGCGTTGCCAGTCTGGATGAGTGCCTTGCTTCCCCATCGCGGGGAGAAGGGACTGGAGATGTTCACAGGCAGTTTGGCCCGGAGTGAGTCTAGAAATGTGCCCCGAGTTTCAAGACCAACCAGGTGCCCAGGGTGTTCCCGGAGGAGAGGGCGTGGTCTCCCCAAAAGCTGCTGCCGCCCTGGAAATCTTGTGAACCTCGAATCCAGCTCTTCTGTGCCAGACCAGCACAGGCATGAGGGGTGTGCATGGCTCGTCCCCAGAGCCCGGGTGGGGGGGGGTGCTTCTCGGTGCCTCTGTGTGCATGTGTGGGGGGGGGGGAGAGAGAGAGAGAGAGAGAGAGGGGTCAGTGTCTGACGCAGGGCCGTCTCCCCGCAGACCTCGTCCAGGCGCACTACCAGCCGGTGGGCTTCCTGTCGCTGTCGCATGGCGTGTGCCAGGGCCTCTTTGAGGAGGTGCTGCTGCTGCTCCAGCCGCTCTCCCTCCTGCCCTTCAGCCTGGACCTCCTCTTCGAGCACCGCCTGCTGCAGATGGGCCCTGAGCAGCAGCAGCGCAAGGAGCTGCTCCGCACCCAGCAAGGCCTGGTCCTCTCCGCTCACTCCACCCTGCAGCTCATGCGCAGCCGGGGCAGCACTGGCGGCCAGAGCTGGAGGGACGAGGAGGACCAAGCCGAGGGCCCTGCTGGAGGGGGCCGGAGACAGGAGGAGGAGGGGGAGGGGGGCAGGGAGGCCCCGGAGGCAGCCGCAGAGCTGAAGAAAGACAAGCAGGCCAGCTGGTGGTATCAGCTCATGCAGAGCTCCCAGGTCTACATCGAAGGGTCGGCGGCAGAAGGTGCTCGGTTCATCCGCTGCGACCGGAAGAAGAAGGCGGGCACAGGGCTGGCCGTCAAGCAGCAGCAGCAGCAGCAGCAGGCCCCAGCCAGAAAGAGGCCGCCCCCGAGGGAAGGGGTGGTGGAAGGGGCTGAGGCCTGCCCCATCCCCGAGGGGCCCCGTCCAGAGGCCGCCCCAGACGCTGCCCGGAAGCAGGAGCCCTCTGCTGTGGGAGGGGTGAAGGAGAAGAGCCGCCCCTCCTGGATGGGCAGCCCGCCTGGCTCAGTGCTCACCGAGCTGAAGTGCACCCAGGAGAACGAAGGGGAGCCGGCCTCAAGGCAGGGGGGGCCCAGGCAGAGCGGTGCCTGCAGCCCCGAAAGCCACCCACCCAAGTGGGGGCACCTCTTTGGCTCCCGGAAGGCGACTCAGGAGCCCAAGCAGGCCAACAGGTGAGCGGCGGGCCTAGAGGCCAACAGGTGGGGGGGGGGCTCTCAGTGGACTGGGTCTCGGGGCCCAGGGGCTTGACCAGCCACCTTCTTCCCAGGATGCCCTCTGGCTGGCTGAGCCTGGACCGCTCCGTGTTCCGGCTGGTGGCTCAGACCGTGGGGGCCAGCATGTGGAAGGAGACCGCCTCGGAGCCACTGGACTGCCCTGCCTCTGGCCTCCTGCCACAGCTGCCGCCGCCAGAGAAGGCCCTGCCCCCGGAGGTGCCCTGGTGAGTGGGGGCTGTCTGGGGGTGGGCATGTACTGCGAAAGAGCTCCCGTCCCCCTGGCTCAGGGACCAGCTATTGATGGGCCTCCTCCTTGAATCTGTAGTCCCTTCCCAGCCATCTGTGTCCCTGGCCATCACCGCTTCCTCTGGCACATTTTCATCACTCTCTGCGTAAAGCAGTGTTTCCTGAGCCTACTGCCCATTAACCTCATGGCCTGCCCTCGAGTTCTAGTCTTTTGGGAGAGGGAGAAAACATTCTCTGGGCAACTCTGCCCACCCCTTGGGGTGGTCCTTTCTCTCCTGGCAAGTCCCAGGCCCCTCAGCCTGTCCTCGGAGGGGAGGGGCTGCAGCCCCCCATCATCCTCCCTCCCCCCCCCACTTTCCCCCACTGGGCAAGGTCCTGCTGGAGTTCCAAGCCCCAGAATGGCTGCCCCACCCCCGCTCTGTACACGGGCCTTGCAGTGGTGGACCCCCCCCCTCGGCTGGCTGGGCAGGTTTGGCTGGGTGTGGCTCTCCCGCCTCCCTGGCAGCAATGGCCGATACTTACCCCCGTGCCAGACCCACCGGTGGGCTTGGGCCCTGACGCCTCCCTGCTCTTCCTTCTCCCCAGGGAAGTGAAAGCCCTCTGCCACCACATTGCCGCGGAGGCCGGGCAGCTGAGCTTCAAGAAGGGAGACGTCCTGCGTGTCTCGGGCAAGGTGGGCGCCGACTGGCTGCGGTGTGGCCGAGGAGCAGAGAGCGGGCTGGTGCCCATCATGTACGTCACCCACGTGGAGGACGAGGACTATTGATGGGAGGCGGCACAGGCCCTCCTGCCCCAGCGGACCAGACAGGCCTTCTCCCTCCTCGCCCCAGCCACCTCCCGTGCCCTCGCCCCTGCCCTGCTCCAGGCGAGGGGCTGGGCGAGGGGCTGTGGGGCTTGTGCATGTTCCCTCGTGCGCTCTCTGGGGCCTCTTCCTCCCCTCCTCTGGCTCCAGCTCCTGCTGCCGTCCCTCCCTCCCTCCGGGGCAGGATGAGGTTTGCCGGACCACAGTCCCCAGCATGCACTGTTCCTCTCCCATCAGCGGGTGCCTGCGAGGGCCCCTCCCCTGCTGGTGGCTGGAGGCTCTGCTGGAGAACTCTGTGCTGACTTAGATTCACCTGGCGGGTTGGGGGGTTCGTCCCGCCCGTGTCTTTGTGTGTGTCGTGGTTTGGTAGCAGTGGACAGCCGTTCCGTGGTAGAAGTAGTGGGTGGGTTTGTGGGACTTGCCCCCCAGGGTTGGACCAGGGATGTAGGGGGAGGGGCCATGTTGGAATGGGGGAGGGGCCAGTGCTGCCAGCCAGAGTGGGCAGGCTCCCCCTCCCGTTCTGAGCAGAGGGCTCCGGATTTTAAGGTTTTTAAGTGACGGACAAGCACAGCAGCTGGAGGGTCCTGGAGGCCACCAGAAGGGTGGAACTGCCCACCACGTGATTTTGAAGGAAGCTCTTCCAGGGGGTTGGGGGTCATCTACCCATGCCCACTTAGGAGACGAGTGGTGTGCAGAGGGGGGAGGTGCAGCCCTCAGGCACACAACCCCCCTTCCAGTTTCCGTGTAGCCAACGCAACAGTGTTATTGCAAAGCCAGGCAGTGTGCGGTGCATTGGGGGGGCCCTGGCGAGGGCCCCCCTGGCGCTGCAAAGATTGCTCCTCTGTGTACATAGGGCTCTTGCGGCTGTGGCGCCATTATTTAATTTGTACTTCTGGCGTTAGAACAGGGTGTCTCGCCTTTATTTATTTCTTTATTTATGATTATGATGCACATTAATTAAAAAAGGGTGCTGACAACAAGCCGGCCTCTGAAGTCGTGACTGTGCTACTGCCCTGTGTGCCCCACCACACGTCCAGAGCATGAATGCACATGCGGGGGAGCTCCCGAAAGCAATGCTGGGTGCAGAGTGTGTGTGTGTCTGTGGGGGGGGGACCTTGCGGAGGCTGCTCACTGGGCCCTGGGGGGAAGGGACACTTGCAGGCTGCACCGCCCGAAACCCGGCCCTAGGGAGGCCGCCAGGGTCTGAGTTGCTTGTCCTCCCATAGCCCCATTGGGTGCCCTTTTCCCTGATATGCCACAAAAGGGCGTTTTGAGAGCTTTAGGAAAAAACAGTTGTTGCTCTTGTGCCATCTCCTAACCAGCGGTTGCAGCTACTTGCTAGTTGCTTTTAGAGAGAAGACTATTGACCTTTTTATTGCTGAGATACAAGAAGAAAGGCATAGGCGACTTTGAACGGAATGAGGAGTGGGCGCTGCAAGATCTCTGCAGACCCTGTAGCCCAGACTAAACATGAAAGGCCGCCCTGGCCCAGAGGCCGAGGAGAGGAACGCAGGGAACAACCGGGAGAGCTCAGCAGTCAAGCTCCACACCCAGGCCGACATGGTGTTCTTTCTCCTCTCTGCCGTTTGGGTGCTTTCCCTTCCTCCACCTGCCTGACCCCCTCTCCCCGGCCTCCCGCTTGCTGGGCTGCTTGGGCCCAGGGCTGTGGCATGACTCTGGGCCAGAAGTGGGGCAGCTCCTCTGAATGCCAGGCTGCAGTTCTCCTTTGAAGGGCCACAGGGGCCCGGGATCCCTCTGCCTTGCCCTCAGTTGGGCTCCTCCTGTCTGGCCTCAAGGGCTGTGCCTGCCCATGGCCCCACGTGGAGTGCGTTGCATGAGGGCCCTGCTGCCCCCACCAAAGGGAAACTGTTCCTTCCCCCCAGCAGGTCTTCCAGGGCAGCGCTGGTGGGTGCTGAATCCAGCGGCTGAGTATTGCCTGCTCTGGCTGGAGGCTGCTCTTCGGCGTTTCTGGGAATGTCTTGTTGTTTCCTGACACCTCAGCCCCCCCTCCCCCCCACACACCTGATTCCCCTCAGCGCTTCCCAGGAACCGCCTCCTCCTGGTATGAGTTTGGGGGCTGCCTCCCAGCCCAAAGAGAGGGGCTCCGATCCCTTCTAGGGCAGGCGATCCAGTGTCAGCTTCTCCGGCTTGCTCCGGCCCAGGGCATCATAGGTGAGGTGGCCGTAGGTGCGGCCAAACCGGAACTTGTAACCTAGAAGGCAGAAGGCATGGGGGGAGCCTGCTGAGGCCTTGGTGCAGGACCCCCTCCCCCCCCCCAGCTGATCTCTGCCAAAGCCTTGAGGGGGGGGGGGTTGTCCTGTGAAGCTCTCCTGCTTACGATTCAATCTGGGGGTGAGTTCTTGCTGCTTGCTGGGCTTCCCCACAGAGATTTTGCTCCAGTTTAGCAGCCAAGACTAGAACCAGGGGTGGGGAGTTTGAAGAATCAGTACCACAGAGTCATCGAATAACAGAGTTGGAAGGGGTCTCCTGGGTCATCTTGTCCAATCGTCCACATTGCAGGGTACTCACAACCCTCTCAGTCATCCACTGTCACCTGCCACCCCCTTGAGCCTTCACAGAACCAGCCTCTCCGTCAGATGGCTATCCCGCCTCTGTTTAAAAATCTCCAAAGATGGAGAACCCACCACCTGTTCCACTGAGAAACAGCTCTGTCAGGAACTTCTTCCTGATGTTTAGATGGAATTTCTTTTGAATTAATTTCATCCCATTGGTTCTGGTCCATTCCTCCGGGGCAAGAGAGAACGACTCTGCTCCATCCTCTACATGGTACCCTTTTAAATGCTTGAAAATGGTTATCAGATCCCGCCTCAGTCGTCTCCTCTCCAGGCTAAACAGACTAAGCTCCCCCCACCTTCCGCATACCACCTTTTAAGCATTCACTTTTTGTGTTTATCCCTCTCTACATGTGATCATTCTCTTGCTGCAAGGTTGGGGGGGGGGGGATAACCCTCCAAAATTATTAAATAAAAGAAATAGTACAAAAACTACTCATTGAACCAGTGAGTACACGATAGATAAATAACACAAAAAGTTTTTAAAAATTAAGGAAGTGTGAGAAAGAGCTAATGAATAAGTATAACAAATGTTTTGGGATGTATTGTAAACCCCCCCCCCCCCACCCCCAACTTTAAAAATCCTGTGCACGGATCCTCCTGGGTGGATAACTTTCTTTTCAGAGAGAACACAAATCAAAACACTTTTGTACACAACTCGGACAGGCAGTGCGCCTTCTCCTCAGACCTGCTCACATTAGCGCTGTTTTCTTGGCCCCCTTCTTGTTCCTCCCTACATGGAAGCACTTCTGTAAGATTTTTAAAGTCAGTTCTTGTTAGATGGCTACAGGATGATAACGTCAATGATAATCCGCGGTCAAAATCTACTGGCCAGATTTCCAGTTTTCATTGTGGATGTATAAGGGGAAAGGTACAGTACCTGAAATGTAATGGGCCAGAAGAAGCTGGGGATTAGGGATGACGGCCATGCAGCGTTACTTGGCTGCAGCGATCTTGCAGTGGTCCTTTTTTGTGGAAAAGCTAAAGAGCTGCAGAGGGCCGAGGAGAGGATGGCAGCCCCTGCCGGGGCAAGAGGAGGAGCAGTTCACAGAATGATGGCTGCCTGGAATGTTGTGTTCAGCGCTGGTCAAAAAAGGTGATTTCGCCTCGGGGAAGATGCAGAAAAGGGCAACTGGAATGTGGAAGGGGGTGGGACCCCTTCCCAGTGAAGAAAGATGAAAGGAGTCGGGGCTCTTTGAGTTGACTGAGGGGAGACACAGGACAGAGAAGGCAAAGAAAAGTCCTTTTTCCCTCTCCCAGAAGACACAGACGCAAGGCCACGCGATGAAGTTAAAGAGCAGGAGGCTGAGAACTGGTGACAGGAAGTGAGGTAGGAGCAGGTGAGGCTGCCTGCTGCAGGGAATGATGGCAGCTGCGTGCACAGGCAGCTTCAAGGAGGAGCCATGAGTGGCCACTGGCCACAGGGCAGAGGTGGGACACTGCTTGGGGCAGGCATGCTCATTCTCCTCGATGCCTGGGAGCCTTCTGGAGTCCTGGCCCCGCTGGGGGACCTCCTGGGTGGCCTCTGGCCTGGCCCAAGGTGGCTTCCCTCCTTATCCTTTCTGGGACACGGACAAAGCGGCCGTTTTGGGGTCTGGAGTGCCGAGAGCCACAGGCACGAGATTTCCTGCTTGGGAAGCCACTGGCAAAGGCAAGGGAGGCATCTCCGTCAAGAGCCCAGAGGCAGCCTCCGGGTAGCCGTGGTTCAGGCAGGGGCAGGCCCTGAGTAGGGAGCTGGGTTTGGTCCCTAGCCAAGGCCCTTCATTTCAGCCTGCTTTCCCCCCCCCCCACAATCCACCTGACAGCCGGCCCGTGGGAGGTTGAGCCCTCCCCAAAGCGCTGGGCTTTCTCCAGAAGATGATCACCCAAGAGAAGGGCGGTTTGTGCCCAGAGACACTTTGAGGTGGGAGACACAGGTGGGGGTCTTCATACCCCAGGCCTCCTGGAGGCCAAATCAGAACTGAGGCCAAGTTCTGTTCTAGTGGGAAGCCCACTAGGACAGGAAGAGCTGCTTCAGGGATGTGAGGAGCAAACCTAAGGGAAATGAGGCTCACGGTTGGGGGAAGATGGACAGGCGCTGACAGAGGACAGAGAGGAAGCAGAAAGGCTCTGGACCTATTCTGCCTCCGTGATTTCCCAGAAGAACGTGGGCACATCTAGGGGTGGGAGTGGGCAAGAGGTAGTGTCTGGGTGGCAGGTTGACGAGGGCAGAGAGGTTGCCGAGAGCACCTGGCTGCACTGGAGGAGTCTAAGTCCCCTGGGCCGGATGGTGGGGGTGCCCCAAGGGTCTGTCCTGGGGCCTGTGTGGTTCAACATATTTATAAATGATTTGGATGAGGGATTAGAGGGGATACTTATTAAATATGCAGATGATACTAAACTGGGAGGGGTCGCAAACACAACTGAAGACAGCTACAGAACACGGGATGATCTTGATAGGCTCGAGAAGTGGGCTAAACTGAATAAAATGAAGCTCAATAGGGACAAAGGTAAAGTTCTCCATTTAGGTAGGAAAAACCAAATACACCAATAAAAGATGGGGGAGACTTGTCTTGGCAGTAGCATGTGCAAAAAGGATCTAGGAGTCTTAGTGGACCATACATTGAACGTGAGTCAGCAGTGTGACTCAGTGGCTAAAAAGGCAAATGGGATTTTGGGCTGTATCAAACGGAGTATCGTGTCCAGATCATGGGAGGTGATGGTACTGCTTTACTCTGCTCTGGTTCGGCCTCACTTGGAGTCCTGTGTTCAGTTTTGGGCACCCCAGTTGAAGAGGTGTGTTGACAAACTGGAGCGTGTCCAGAGGAGGGCAACAAAGATGGTGAGGGGTTTGGAGACCAAGACATATGAAGAAAGGTTGATGGAGCTTGGTCTGTTTAGCCTGGAGAGGACATGACTGAGAGGGAATCTGGTAACCATCTGGTATTTAAAAGGGTGCTATATGGAGGATGGAGTAGAATTGTTCTCCTGTGCCCCGGAGGGACAGACCAGAACAAATGTGATGAAATTAATTCAAAAGAAATTCCATCTAAACATCCAGAAAAAGTTCCTGACAGTTAGAGCAGTTTCTCAGTGGAACAGGCTTCCTTGGGAGGTGCAGGGTTCTCCATCTTTGGAAATTTTTAAACAGAGGCTAGATACCCATCTGACGGAGAGGCTGATTCTGTGAAGGCTCAAGGGGGTGGCAGGTGACAGTAGATGAGTAATTGCGATGTGAGTGTCCTGCAAATGCAGGGGGTGGGACTAGATGACCCAGGAGGTCCTATGATTCTAGGAGTCTAGTTCGGGAGTGGGATGGGCTGTCTAAGGAGGTGGGGAGCTCCCCGCACTTCAGCTCACCTGGCACATAGCCCTGGTAGTGGGGCAGGAGGCCCTTGTCTGTGGGGTAGGTCTTCGCCAGCGGCGGGAAGGCTTGGCCCTGATGAGTCCTGTGAGCACCGTGCTGCAGAGAGTTCTTCTGCTGTTGTCTCCAATGCATCTGCCGAAACTCCGCCCAGGCCTGGTTGGTAAGTGTGGGGTAGCTTGCCCCAATCAAATAGCGGGCACGAGGAACAAAGCCTGTGAATCCTGCAGGGGCCATGCAAGGGTTACAGCTGGCATGGAAGCCCACCACCCGCTCCCGCTTGGCACCTGGGCAGGCCAGGGTAAGCCATGCTTCTGGGCCCAGTCCTGCCCCTCGCGGTCCCTGCTGGAGAGTGACGTGCTGTAGAGATGGTCTCCCCCTGTGGACCCAGAGCCTCACCTGGGACAAAATATTTCTGGGGAGCACCGTCCTCCACTGCAGCAGGAGCTCCAGGTGACTGAAAATCACAGCTGGGCGCTTGGGGGGGAGAAGCTGCCGGCTGAGGTGTCTCTTTGGCAT
This sequence comes from Paroedura picta, assembly GCF_049243985.1. NCBI lineage: Eukaryota > Metazoa > Chordata > Lepidosauria > Squamata > Gekkonidae > Paroedura > Paroedura picta. The sequence continues at coordinate 5,386,360 of NC_135375.1, forward strand.
GGAAGGGCTGTGGGCAGAGATGTGGGCAGGCTATGCATCAGGCCATTCTGGTTTCATAGAATCACAGAATCATAGAATCATAGAGTTGGAAGGGGCCATACAGGCCATCTAGTCCAACCCCCTGCTCAACGCAGGATCAGCCCAAAGCATCCTAAAGCATCCAAGAAAAGTGTGTATCCAGCCTTTGCTTGAAGACTGCCAGTGAGGGGGAGCTCACCACCTCCTTAGGCAGCCTATTCCACTGCTGAACTACTCTGACTGTGAAAAACTTTTTCCTGATATCTAGCCTATATCGTTGTACTTGCAGTTTAAACCCATTACTGCGTGTCCTCTGCAGTTTCCAGTAGGACAGCTAGATGCTGGGCCCAGCAGCACCGCAAAGACCAAGAAGCATTCAAAAGGCTTAGTATCTCATGAGCGGCCCTTAGTATCTGAGGAGCAGCCTCTTCAGAGGGCGGGATTTGACTTTCGGAAGCTTCTACCCTGAAAGACCTGCTGGCCTCTAAGGCCTATAAGATTCCAGTTTGGAGTGAGTCCCAAGATCCTCTGGGGTGCAGGATGGGGCCCATCAGGCCCCTCCCTGCCCCCTTTTCTAAGCCTTTGTGCCTACACAGCAGGAGGGGGAGGGGGTACATGACTAAAATGGCTCCCACTGGGTGGGGGAAGGGGCATGGCTCAGGGGCAGAGCGTCTGACTGGCGAGCAGAAGGTCCTGGGCTCAGTCCTTAGTTTAAAAGCACCCTGGGTGTGTGTGTGTGGGAGGGGGGGACGGAAGAGAGCTGTCCCTTCCTCAGACCTTGGAGAACTGCTGCTGGTCTGAGGAGACCAGGCTGACCTTGACGGATGGAGATCTGCTTCAGAATGAGGTCGCTCCAGGCCTGCGGAAGGGAGAAGGGCTGCCCATGCCTGTCCCCTCCGCTTGGATTACACCACCGCTTACTCCACGCCGAGCTGGGAGGCTTCTGCCCTGCAGACCATTTTGCCTCTAAGGACCGAGGGGGTGTGGATCTGGCTGCTGTGCTGGCCCTGCTGTTGGCAGCGGAGAGTGAGCCCCACTGGCGGAGGGACACCACCGCCCTCCTGCTGTGCAGAGGGGGGCAGCCAAGGGGGCAGGAGCATGACAGCAGATGGCTGTGAGTTTCCCAGGCTGCGTGGCCAAGGTAGTCCGGTGGCTTTGGACCTTGGCTTTTCACCAGTAGCTGCGGCTGGCATCTTCAGAGGTAGGGCAGGGCCAGACGGGGATCTCTACATGCCAAATTCCAGGGCTGAGACAACCAGGCAGTGGCTGCCCAGCTGCGGAAGCCTTTGACCATTCCCTGACACCCTCAAGCTTGTCAGCAGCCATGATCCCTGGGGGCTGAGGGGAGCACTGTCTGCAGGGGCTGGATTTCTAGCCTGATCTGTGGGGATGGGCAGCGGGGGGGGGGGGGATGTTGGCTTCCTGCCAGGACTGTAGGCTGTCCAAGGGCACCAGCCTGGCTGCCCACTGTCTGGATCAGGCTGCTGGACAACAGGGACCCTGGGCGTGGCCTGGCCAGGGCCCACTTCCCTTGATATGCTGTCTCCAGGCCTGGTTCCCAAGGCCCTGGGTTCATGTCAGAGGCCTTCCTTGGCCAAGGTCCTGAGGACCACCCAGCAACCCACCCCACCCCACCCCACCCCAAAGCTTGACTCACTTCAAACACCGGCTGGACGTCCTGTGGAGACAGTGGCCCTTGGCAGGGCAGGCTCCCAGCAGCGGCCCTCCCCTGCAGCCGGGCAAACTCCTGCCCAGCCTCCCTGCAGATCTGGCTGTGGGTCTTGGCAAAGTGGTTCTGTGCCCGGGGGACGAACCCTGCCACAAAACAGGCAAGAGGTTGCTGGGGGGGGGGAGCTGGGGGGGGGAGACGGAGGGGCTTTCCCTCGTGGGTTGACAGCCCCCCCTGCTACTGGCATGAGATGGGAGGGCAGTTAGGATGTCCAGACTCAGGTTAGGAAACCCCTGGAGATCTGCAGTGGAGCGGGTGAGGTGGGGCAGGGACCTCAGTGGGGTCCACTGCTATAGAGCCCACCTCCCAAGCAGCCCTTTTCTCCAGCCAGGGGAACTGATCTCTGAAGTCTGGAGATGAGCTGGAATTCCGGGGGACCCCTAGGCCCCACCTGGAGGCTGCACCCAAAGCTCCAGCCCCACCTACCGGGCACACCATGGCTTCTGGGGGAAGCTGCAGGTTCTACTCTAGAGCAGCCTCTCCTCTGCCTGCTTGCCATTAGTTGACTGGCTGCAACAGCCTTGTCTCCTCCCCACTTCTCCATCCCCGCTTTCCTTCCCACGCACAGTTGCTGCTGGAAATGCTTCGGCAAGGAGGGAGCTGGGCAGGAGCCCCAGGGCCGAGGGAGGAAGCGGCCCGGAAGGCCCCGGCGCTTCAGAAGCAGCAGATCCTCGACTGCAGGCCGGCCGACGGAGGGACGGGAGGGCGCCCTGGGAGGGCACGGGGGCTGCCGCAGAAAAGGCCACGACAGGCGGACACCCCTAGAGCTGCTCCCCTGGAGGAGTGGGGCTCCTCCCATCGCGGCTTCGATCTCCATGGGCTCTTCTGCTGGCCTGGTCAGGTGGCCGCCCTTGGCAGCTGCCCCTTTCCTCCCTCCCTTTCTTTGAGCCCATCCTGACGGGGGTGGGGGCAGACTCGTCACCTGCCCTGCCCTTACCTGTATATCCTGGGATGGTGCAGCAGCTGAACAGGCCCTCGCCGGCCGCCTCCGCCGGGAGGTCGAGGCGGGCAGGGCGGCCCCAGGTGGGCTGCGGCAGACGTCGCTGGCCAGGGCGCGCCCCCTCCAGGCCGGTGAGCACTTGCGACGGGGAGAGCTTCCCGTGGGCGGGCTTGGAGCGGGGGCAGTGCCCGCCGTGGCTGCAAAGACCCGTGGGGTGAGAGCGCCGCCCGCGCTGGGGCCGAGGTCTTTGCGCCGCCTCCTGCGCCCTGCCCGCCCCCTAGGCTGGCCTGGCGCAGAAGCCTCTGTGGAGAGAACCGACGGCTGCCCGGCGGCCCCACAGGAGGAGCTGCTGGACAGCGGCCGCTGCGAGGGGGGGAGGGGGGGCTCCGTGCCGGGGGCCAGAGGGGGGCCGTACCTCGGGGTGGGCGGGTGTGGAAGGAGAGGTCGGGCTCAACCCTCCCCGGGGATCCGCGCCCCATCAGCCTTTCCTTGGTCTCCTGCTAAGACCGCCTTGGGGGAGGAGGCGGACAGAAGCCAGCCACGCCGGCCGGAGGACCTTCGGGGGCAGTGGGGCTCCCGGCCAAAGTCTCCCCAAGAGCTGCAAGGACCCCTCTGGGCGGGCCTCGGGCCGAGCAGGGCCGCCCCCACCCCACCCCCCTGTTCTCTGCCGCCTCGGCCCCCTTCCAGCTCCGCAAGAAGCCGCGAGGGGCCCCCACGGCAGGGAGAGCCAAGCTGGCCGCCCCGCGCGGCGTCCCCGAAGGGACCTGGGAGCCTCTGGGCTCCGACTCGGCAAGCCCTCCCCTTCCTTGGCCAAGGCAGCCAGCTCCATCTTGAGGCATTCCGGGAGAGTTGGCCTCTGCCGAGGTGATGCCAGAGAGTCCCCCTCTCAAAGCAGCCCTTTCCCCCAGGGGATCTCCAGACCTCGCCTGGAGCATGGCAACCCGACATCTACTCCAAACCCACGCAGGGCGAGGGTAACTCAGCCAAACAGCTCCGGGGCGGCTTGGCCCCTCAGGCTCTGCCTGTCCGAGGGGATCTGCGCTTGGGGAGGGGCGGGCAGCGGGCAGCAGGCAGCGGGCAGCGGGCAGCAGGCAGCGGGCAGCGGGCAGCGGGCAGCGGGCAGCGGGCAGCGGGCGGGCTCCTCCCTGGTGCGGCTCTTGGGGCTGGGAGGTGCTTCCTCCGAGGGTCTCTCTCTCCCTGCCATGCCACAGGGCCCCTCTGCGCTGCCTTGCTTCAACCCCCCCCCTTCCCCAGAGGGGAGCTTTGCTTCCCTTTGGGTTGCCATGGAGCTCCCCCCCCCTACACACAAACACACAAACACACACACACACAGAGCGAGCCAGGCCAGAGCTCAGCCCTGGCCACCCCCCTCCGGCGCACTCCTCAGGCCGGGGCCTTGCTGGGGTGCCCATCACTGACCGGAGAGAGCGGCCTCCCGCTCTGGCCTCCCCTGCCGATGAAATGGGGTGGGGTCACTTGGGGCCTCTGGCCAGCAGCCAGCACTCCCCAGGGGCTCACCCGCCTCCTCCCAGCAGGGGGGGGGGGTGGGCTTCTGGGCACTTACCCCAGGAGGTAGTGTGGCTCCAGGGTCTGACTGCCCAGGGGGGCAGAGGCTACGGCCATGGCTGGCTGGCTGGCTGGCCCAGAGCGGAGAAGCACGGACGGGGTGGGTGGGTGAGGGTGTGGGTGTGGGTGTGCCAGTGTTGGGAAGGCTGGGGCAGGGGGGCGGAGCCTGTGTCCAGGGCAACAGACAGCACAACAGAACCTGCGTGGCCTGCTGGGGGCTGGCTGGCCTCAGTGCCCCCTCCTGCTGCCGGAGCCAGGCTTCTCCCTGGGCTTGCCTGGACAGAGTGGCAGCTGGGTGGTCCTCTCCCCCCCCCACTCTGAAAGGGTGCTCTGTGCAGGGGCTTCTAGCAGCACCTCTGAGCTCACCTTCCAAGCGGAAGGTCCGGAGGAGAGCATCAGCTCACCACCTCTGAAGACCATCTGGCAACTTGAGGAGAGCCAGCCTGGGGTCCTGCTGCAGAGCGGCCCAGTCGGATCTGGAACTTCCCACCCCCACTGCTGCTTCCCACCCCCACCCCAGAGAAGCCTGCCCGTTGCACCTGCCTCCCAAGGCACCCGTGGTAGGGAGAGGAAGGGAAGGCCCTTGGAGACCCCTTTGGCCAGAGAAGGAATTTCCTCTCCTTCCCTCTATTCAGCTGTTTCGTGGTGTGCCATGCATGGCCTTGGCTGAGCTGGAGGGCCTGGGGGCAGCGGAGGGCAACCTAGCCCGACATTTCCCCAGGCAATTCACAGGCTGACCAACAAGCAGGAGCCCCCCCTCCATCTGGCTTCCTGGAAGGGATGCCCCCCCCAGGGCTGGGTCCCCCCCCCCAGGGCCCATGGGCTCCTTTTGGACCCAGCAGCGAGAAAGGAGACAGTGCTCCCCCTGCCAGGCTGCCTGTGGTGTGCCCTGGGCCTCTCCTCCTCCCAGGGAGACCCTGCAAGGTCTGAGCCCTGTCTGACTGAGGCAGGGTGTGTTGAAGGTCTCTCTGGCTGGCCCCTCCCCTCACAGGACCTGGCCTGGCAACATCAGAGACCCCCTCCCCATTTGGGTAGTTCAGATCAATCCACCACCTCACCTCTGTGGCTGTGCTCTAAAAACACCCCCAGGAAGGGGTATAGCTGGAGCAACCCTTGTGATGGATGCAACCCCTGCCCTTCCCCTTCCTTCGTAGGTTCAGCCCCCTGTGCGGGACCCCCTCTGTTGGTCTTAAAGGTGCCCCTGAACTCAAGCGACCCTGGAGGCTGAAACCGGCCCTCAGGCAAGCTCAGCAAGGCTCCCCCCTCCCCACCCCCCAGTGTATGGTGTCTATAGGACTTATGTCCACCACTGCACAGAGAGAGAGAGATCAAGACACCAGAGCCCGGGAGCACCTTCGAGGTGGCCGGAGGAGCGCCTGTGAATCGGGGCCCTCTCCGCAGGCCCTGTGAGGCTGCCTCTGAAGGTGGGGGGAAGGCTCCCCAGCCACAAACCTGTTTGTCTTTAAAGAGCTGCTGGACCTTGCTCTTTTCTACTGCTATTCTACATACATATATTATTTTTAAAGTTTCCTATGTTAAAATAATTATTATATTTTGATTTCTAGTCCTCCCCTCTCTAGCAAAAGTCTCGGGGTGACTCATAGCAGTTAAAGGTTCATACATGATAAAAACCATTTGCATTTAAAACAATCTATTTACAACAATATTAAAACAAAAGCCAACACCAAAACCTCCAAAAAATATGCTCCTGGAGACAGATGAATCAGAGTTTCAGTAGGAAATGGGGGGGCGGAGCGGCAAGCCCAGGGGAAGGGCACCAGGCTACAGGCCCTTTGGACCGCTGCATTTCCTCCAGGCCAGCCTGGATTCTGGGGATTTGGGGGGTGGGAGGGGAATCCCTGGGGCCTGGAATTGGGGTCACTGTGGGCGGGCGGGTAGTTGTGAGTGTCCTGCACAGTGCAGGGGGTTGGACTAGATGTCCCTGGAGGGGCCTTCCAACTCTAGGATTCTGTGATTCTTTGAAAAGGGCCCGGATCTCTGCTGCCAGCTCACTCCCCCAGGCTGGAGCCATGGCCAAAATTGCCCTGGTTCTGGTCAAGGTGGACTGCTCTGGCTCCAAGGACCACCAGCAATTTGGTAGTGGGAGAGCAGAGTGCTCTGTGTGTGTGTGTGTGGAGGGGACTTATATAGAGATGCGGTCCCTAAGATGTGCCCGTGCTTGCTGTTTGGCAGCTTGGGGGTCTTATTTGGGGGGGGGCAAGTAGGACAGAAATGTTTCCTATGAATGAAAATAAAAGCTGGCCACTGTGAGACAGGATGCTGGACTCACCTGAAGGACCCTCCCTGCTCTGACCCACGGAGCCAGCAGGTGTCGCTTGGTCCCTGCCAGAGAAAGCATTGCCCAGTGGGAAGGGGTGCCTTTGGCCTAAAGGATGGGGAGGGGTGGGGGAGGCCCTGTCCCTCCACAACAAGGCCAGAGGGCTGCCCTCCTACCTTCCTTTAGGATGGAAGCTTTTGGCCCTGCTCTATAGCAGTGGGAGACAGTCGCAGGAGAGCCTCTTCTCCCTTCCCCAAGGAAAAAGAAAGGGGGAGGGGAGCTGAAGCCTGCACTGTGTGGGGGTGGGGGTGGGGGGAGTGTCTGGTGCACGAGGAATCTTTGCCTCGGTGTGTGCAACAGACCCCTGGACACTCTGGTGGCCTCAGTCCTCTGCTTGTAGAGAAGAGAAGCAGTCTTTGAAAATGCTGAACCCGAAAGATGTTTCCAATACAGAAAAATATGCTGAACCCTTCCCTAGAATCAGGGAACAGGGAAGTTGCCCAAAATACCCAGGCTGAGCAGGAAACAGATTAAGGGGGAAGGAAGTGGTGCACAGATGGGGCCCAAAAACTGGGTGGGTGGGGGGCAGAACAGCAGGTGGGAGGGGGAAAGGGGAAAGAATCTTTCTGTCTCTGCAGTCTCTGAGTGGCCCTTTCCCATGTGAGTCTCTCTCTCCCCCCCCCTTGGGAACGCCAGCAGAGACGCCCAGACCAGCCACACACGCCACGGATGCCGCCGCTTGCCAAGGCTCTCTACCTCTGAACAGTAGACAAGAGCAAGGATCCAGTAGCACCTAAGAGTGGCAACATTTGGGGCAGCTTTCATGAGACACTGCTCCCTCTGCACATGGAGGCTTCCTGCAGTCACAGGGACTAGTCACCACTGACAAATCTCTCCTCCATGAATCCATCTCATCCCCTTTGAAAGCTGCTGCTGTCTGTGGCCCTCACTCTGTCCTCTAGCTCCAAAATCACCCCTTTCAAAGTCAAATCAGCTCTGCCTGTTTCCTTTATCAACTCATTCTTCAGATCATCTGATGCCAAATGTCCACTTTTTTGCCGTTTTGGTAGTTCTTTTCCCACTGTGCATCAGTTAATAACCAATATATCTGTGAACCCAACTTCTACCTGTTTTGTAACAATACATTTTCAAATGTTATCTGTTTCTCAGCCCTTTCTCTTATTTCTGTGGGTGAAAAGGATCTTAATCTGTAAATACCAAAAATGTAGGATCTTGTTACTTCCTAATGAAAGATGGGCATCAAAGGAAGCCATGTTCTCCCCAGGGAATGGCTAGCCCACGATCGCTCCCTGGTACGTCTCCAACTCCCTTTGGTCAGAACCAGGTTGAAGCTCCTACCCCTGAACCACAGGAGGCAATGAGGATGTGGGTGGAGCCAACGGGCATTAATGTGCTCTGCTGCGGATCAGGGAATCAAGAATATGCTTCCACCCATATAGTGCTTTTCCTTGCCCAGACCCAGGCAGCGACAGGGATTCTAACTAAACTCTGTCCACGGCAATCCCCTCTAGGCCAAGCCTCAAGGCTGACCCTACAACGGCCAGACATTTGGACAGCCAGGCTTTGAGGGGGTTACAGCTGCTGGCTTGACTGCTCTGTGCAGAGCCCTCCTGCCTATATTCTGAGCATATCACAATCCACCCGGAAAGCTGCAGATGTGACAAAGCATGAATAAGGGGGAGGGGGCTTTTCGGCTAATGAAAATTGAGTCCAATCAGGCACCTTCAAGACCAACCAAGATTTATTCGAGGCGTGAGCTTTCGTGTGCAGGCACTCTTCCTCCGACAAAATGGAACAAGAATCAGGAGAGTCAAGTTATATAGAAAAGGCAAATCAGTGGCAGATCAGTAAACTATGTCATAGTATCCAAATTATGCCAGCTGAGCTGATGCCATATGATAATTCTTTGGTGAAACAGCTAATCAGCCCTTTTGAGTTCTGTTGTAGTTCACAAAAACATTGGAGAAAAACCCTGTCCATTTGAGTCATCAATGCAGGCACTTTCCCAGTTGTGAAAAGAAACAACTAAAAGAGACTCCTGGTTGCCAGCCCCCTCCGTCTCCCCCCAAGCGTGGGGCATCCCTGCAAGTGAGAAGCTGTGCTGGCCAGTTATCTTGCCCGGAGAGAGACCGGAGAGTTAGATTCTGAGTTACATTACATACTACTTATATCACATTACAGTCACATTGCCCCAAATAAAATAAAATAAAATAAAATAAAATAAAATAAAATAAAATAAAATAAAATAAAATAAGAGGGGATTGTAAGGAATGTGGGTATGAGAGTCGAATAAGATTAGCATGCATAGTGAGATGTCCATTAATGAGTCTGACATCAAAACTCACAGGACTGAGAAACCTGGAGGGCAACACTTCAGCCTTCCAGGACATTCAATAAGGGGCCTCAAAGAAGCCGTTTTATTGCAAAGGAACTTCAAGAACGGACTAGAAAGGGAGACTGCAGAAAGGCAAGTTATTACAACACTCAAAGCAATGGCACAGCCTGGACTCAACAAGGACATAGGTTTTTTATCTTACTGTGCATGCATCGTAGATAGTTGATTTTTATTTATTCATTTTTTAAAAATGATTTGTAACCCACCTTTTCCCAGGAGACCCAGCATCACTTTCTGTTTTGTGCCAGATATTTTCTGCTCATTTTCAAAATGCCCAACTGCTGGCTCTTGCTTGTGCCACCCAGTGATATTTGAGGGATGAAATTGGACAGCATTTGGTTTTTGATGTGTAACAATATTAGGTGCTTCACAGACTGTGTGCCCCTTGAGGCCTTATTTCTGGCAATGCCTGGCACAGAGGTTGGGGTGGGCACGATGGCCAAAGCCCTCCACTGTCTCCCTCTGCTTCCTCCTCCAAAGTCCGGGACATCAGAGGGGAAAGGATCAGGAGACGAACAAGGCTGAGGCTGCTGGGGCAGAGGACATCAGGAAGACTTGCCCGCCTATTCCGGCCCCAGGCTGCTGTGTGGGCTGGCAAGGGTGTGGCAGTGAGGCATCACCGGCTCCACCAGGTGCCCGCCTGTGTGGCTCCTGTTCCCTTTGGGCAAGACTCAGTTTCCTTGTTGTTGTTCACATCCTGCAGCTGGCAGATTGGCCTGTCGAGCTAATTAGGTCACAGGGTTTCAGCAGAGAAGAAGAAGAAGAAGAAGAAGAAGAAGTACAGAGGTGCTGGTCTGGATCAGACCAGGGGAGGGGGATGGCCCATCGAGACCCGCATCCTGCTCCACAGAGCGGCCAGCCAGCTGTCCTGGAAGACCACTGGGACCAGGGCCCCCGGCTGTTGCTGCCTCCCTGCCCAGTCCTGCCTGTGGATTTGGCTGTGCACTTGGGTCCCTCCCCATGGCCTTGGCACAGCAGTGCACTGAAAGCTGTATGGTCCTTGTGGCCAATTTCAGGATATCTTTTAAAAAGCAAACGGAGCCCAGCTTCCCACCTGCCTCGCCAGGGAAAGCCCCAAGGGGTCAGGATTCCCATATCCACACCCCACCCACCCACTGCATCTGAAGTAACTGAAAGGTTGCCACTTGGAGGGGGCAGGGAGCAGCTCTGGTTGGTAGAAGAGGGTAGAACCCGCAGAAATGGGTTCAAACGGCATGAAGAGCGGTACTGGCTAGATATCAGGAATAGTTTCTCACATAGTAGTTCAGCAGTGGAATTGGCTCCGCCTCACTGGCGGTCTTCAAGTAGCGGCTGGACAGATCCTTCTCCTTGCACTGAGCAGGGGGTGGGACTAGATGGCCTTTGTGGCCCCTTCCCACTCTAGGATTCTAGGAGTCTAGTTCAGCAGTGGAAGGGGCTGCCTCAGGAGGTGTGGAGCTCCCCCTCGCTGGCCCGTCTTCAAGTAGTGGCTGGACAGATCCTTCTGGATGATTGAGGCTGATCCTGCATTGAGCAGGGGGTGGGACTAGATGGCCTGCATGGCCCCTTCCCCCTCTAGGATTCTAGGAGTCTAGTTCAGCAGTGGAAGGGGCTGCCTAAGGAGGTGGGGAGCTCCCCCTCACTGGCTGTCTTCAAGCAGTGGCTGGACAGATCCTTCTCCTGGATGCTGGAGGCTGATCCTGCACTGAGCAGGGGGTGGGACTAGATGGCCTGCATGGCCCCTTCCCACTCTAGGATTCTAGGAGTCTAGTTCAGCAGTGGAAGGGGCTGCCTAAGGAGGTGGGGAGCTCCCCCTCACTGGCCGTCTTCAAGCAGTGGCTGGACAGATCCTTCTCCTGGATGCTGGAGGCTGATCCTGCATTGAGCAGGGGGTGGGACTAGATGGCCTGCATGGCCCCTTCCCCCTCTAGGATTCTAGGAGTCTAGTTCAGCAGTGGAAGGGGCTGCCTAAGGAGGTGGGGAGCTCCCCCTCACTGGCCGTCTTCAAGCAGTGGCTGGACAGATCCTTCTCCTGGATGCCTGAGGCTGATCCTGCGTTGAGCAGGGGGTGGGACTAGATGGCCTGCATGGCCCCTTCCCACTCTAGGATTCTAGGAGTCTAGTTCAGCAGTGGAAGGGGCTGCCTAAGGAGGTGGGGAGCTCCCCCTCACTGGCCGTCTTCAAGCAGCGTCTGGACAGGTCCTTCTCCTGGATGCTGGAGGCTGATCCTGCACTGAGCAGGGGGTTGGACTAGATGGCCTGCATGGCCCCTTCCCACTCCAGGATTCTAGGAGTCTAGTTCAGCAGTGGAAGGGGCTGCCTAAGGAGGTGGGGAGCTCCCCCTCACTGGCCGTCTTCAAGCAGCGTCTGGACAGGTCCTTCTCCTGGATGCTGGAGGCTGATCCTGCACTGAGCAGGGGGTGGGACTAGATGGCCTGCATGGCCCCTTCCCACTCTAGGATTCTAGGAGTCTAGTTCAGCAGTGGAAGGGGCTGCCTAAGGAGGTGGGGAGCTCCCCCTCACTGGCCGTCTTCAAGCAGCGTCTGGACAGGTCCTTCTCCTGGATGCTGGAGGCTGATCCTGCACTGAGCAGGGGGTGGGACTAGATGGCCTGCATGGCCCCTTCCCACTCTAGGATTCTAGGATTCTCTGGCAGAGCGTCTGGAAGCCCTGGTGGATTGGCTCACGTGGAGTCAGCTGACAGTGAGACCATCCATGGCAGAGGTCTTCTGGCTGGGTGGGCATGCCAATGGGGTTGCAGCACAACTCCAGGCTCTTGATGGGGGTGCAACTGCCTTTGACTTTGACTTTTGCCAGGAGTCTGGGTGTGATTCTGGATGTCTCCTGATTTATGGAGGTGCAGGTCACAAATATCACCTGCCAGGGGTTCTACCATCTTTGCCATGCAAGACATCTTTGCCTTTTGCCACCCAACTTAGCCACTGTGAACCACACAATGGCTAAACCTCTGTAACCTGCTCTATGCATGGCTGCTCTTGAAGCTGCTCCAGAAATTCCAAGTGATCCTGCAGTGATTCATGGCCTCACCTGGACCCCATGGATAGCACATATTGCACCTATGTTCTCCCTTCTGCGCTGGCTCAAGTTGGAGACTGGATCAGATCTGACTCTCACTTTTAAATCCTTAAATAGTCTGGGATCTCTGTATATATGAACTGCCTCTTCCACTTTACTCCCCAAAGAGTATTCTGATTGAGCAGTCAAAACCTGATCAGGGTCACAGGTCCCAGAGAGAGAAAACTGGCCTTGACCCGGGCAAGGGGCTTCTTTGGAACTGGGCCCATCCTGATGGGACACTCGAGCTGAGGAGATCCGTGCCCTCTGGGTTCTTAAACAATTCTGGAGGGCCTGTAATAGGACCCCTGAACCACCAGGCCAGGAAAGAGCCAGCCTGCTGACAACCCCTATGCCAAAAAAGTAAATCAAAAAACACCTCTAAGTTCTGGCCAAGCCTCAGGAATGCTGCGGGGTCGTTTCTTCTTCTTTTTCTTCTTCTTCTTCTTGTTAGGTGCGAAGTCGTGTCTGACCCTCCAGGCCTTCCTGTCCTCTACCATTCCCCGGAGTCCATTTAAGTTCACACCCACTGCTTCAGTGACTCCATCCATCCACCTCATTCTCTGTCGTCCCCTTCTTCTTTTGCCCTCGATCGCTCCCAGCATTAGGCTCTTGTCCAGGGAGTCCTTCCTTCTCATGAGGTGGCCAAAGTATTTGAGTTTCATCTTCAGGATCTGGCCTTCTAAGGAGCAGTCAGGGCTGATCTCCTCTAGGACTGACCGGTTTGTTCGCCTTGCAGTCCAAGGGACTCGCAAGAGTCTTCTCCAGCACCAGAGTTCAAAAGCCTCAATTCTTTGACGCTCGGCCTTCCTTATGGTCCAACTTTCGCAGCCATACATTGCAACTGGGAACACCATAGCCTTGACTAGATGCACTTTTGTTGGCAGGGTGATGTCTCTGCTTTTTAGGATGCTGTCTAGATTTGCCATAGCTTTCCTCCCCAGGAGCAAGCGTCTTTTAATTTCTTTGCTGCAATCCCCATCTGCAGTGATCTTGGAGCCCAGGAAAATAAAATCTGTCACTACGTCCATTTCTTCCCCATCTATTTGCAAGGACGTGTTCTTGTTGGAATGTTTTAATACCTAAATTGTAGGATTGTTTTTGTCTTTGTTGTCAGCCACTCTGAGCCAACCAGGGAAGGGCGGGGGACAAATAAAGTACTGTTATTATTGTTGTCCTGGAGGTTACAAAAGCAGAGGCCTCGGCCTGGTGAGGCCTGCACCGCAGGGAGCCTGTGAGGCCAAAGGTTCTTTGAGCAGCTCTTCTGGCCTTCTGGGCAAAGGGCACGGCCTGATCCAGCAGCAGCCATCCCCTCCACCCCAAGTCCGACCTGCGGCATGTGTGGAACACAGGCAACGGGAGCTGGGGCTGAGGCGGACCTTGAACCCAGCTCTCGGAAACAACACCTGACCCCTGGCTGCCTCCAAAGCTATAAAAGGCCAAGAGGAAGGACTGGGGGAAGGGATGAGTGGGCCCCTGTGGCCGGAAGTCCTCCCTGGGGTCAGCCCCCCCACCCCCATGGGCTGGAGGAGCTGGGGAGAACCGCAGGGCCCCACTGCAGCCCACTGGGCTTCTGCCTGTTGCTCAGAGGCAGAGGAAGGGTTGCTGCCTCCCCCCCCCACCCCCGAGAGAGGGGCACCAGAGAGGGCTCTTTGGTCACCCCCTTCCCAGGGTTCAGAGCGTCACACGAGGGTCTGCGGGACTGCTGGTTTGAATCCTGACTCTTGCTGGGTCGCCTTTGGTCAGTCACTTTGGTGCAGGGTTGTTGTGCAGGTAAAACGGGGAAGGAGAGAAGGACAGAAGCCGCTTTGGGTCCCCTGTGGCGAGAAAAGGCATCGAGGCATCGAGGAAGGAGGCACGTCAGCCAGTCTACTTGAACCACTCCTTGTAGAGATGTGGGCAAGATCCGTGGGCCCAGAGAGCTCTCACCCAGCAATGATGATCCCTCTGAGGTGCCCCCCATTCCCTGCAGCCTGCAGACTCAGCTGCATCTGGGCAGGAGTGGGGAAAGGCTGCTGCCAAGACCCCCCTGGGCCACCTGAGCTGGCAGTGGAGATGCAGCTGGAAGCAGCTGGGCAACCAGCACAGGGCTTTGCACGTGGGGCAAACAGGGACTGAGCGGAACTCCCTTTTTCTCTGTGTGAGGCTGCGGTCGGCCCAGCAGCCCGAATCAGGGGCCACAAGGGGCCTTGTGCCTGGGCCTCAAAAGCCAGGGCCAGTCCCTCCGGCTGCAGCAGCCTCCCCCCGCCCCACCTGGCACACCTCCACCTGTGCGAGAGAAGAGGTCAGTTGCTTTGTGTCTGTGGCTGGTGCAGGGTATGAGGCAGGGCTTGTCCTTGTCTGGGGCCAGCACTTGGCAGGCCGTGCCTCAGGGACAGGCAGCTTGGGTAAGAAAAACGCCAGCCCTCCTTGGCTGTGCTTTCCTTGCAGCCCCGAGGCCACTTCTTGCTGCGCCCTGCACCCTGCGCCCTGCACCCTGCACCCTACCAGCCCCCTCACATAGGCTAGGTGGCTGCTGTCAAGGGAAAAGGAGGCGAAATGTCCCCAGGGCATTTATTTATTCACAGTTGGTGTTAGACAAGGCTTCGAAGGGCAAACAGGAAACTGCGGAATATTCCATGCATACCCATTTCTGGACATGCTACCGCTCCCAGGGCCACAGGACTACTCCGAAGGGGTCGCACAGACATCGACCCACAAATGCAGCCTTCCTTCCTTCCTTCCTTCCTTCCTTCCTTCCTTCCTTCCTTCCTTCCTTCCTTCCTTCCGACCGAAGAAGAACAAGAAGCGGCTGGCAGGGCTCCTCTCTCGGGCAGGCGTCAAGCGGACGCCTGTGGCCCAGCGAAGAGGAGCAGGCCCGGGGCCCGAGGCGGCAGGAGGCGGCTGGGCTTCAGGAGCCCCTGGGGAAAGCGCCCCCGGCCCGGCCCTGCCCTGCGCTCCTCGGAGGCCCCGGCCCCGGCCTCGGCAAGCACTTGGCGCCGCCTCCTCGGGAGGCCTTTCCAGGGTCCCGGAGAGGCTGCGACGCGGCGTCCCGGTCGAGTCTCGGCCCCGCGAGCCGCGGGCTGGGGCTGGGGCGGGGGGGGGGGACGTCGCCGTCGGCCTTGGCGCGCCCGGGTCCCCGCCGGGGCTGGCTCCGGCGGGCGAGGAAGGAGTTAAGGCCAGACTCGCCCCGCCCCGGCCGGCTCCGCCTCCGCCGGTCCCTCCGCTCCGCTCGGCCGGCCGCAGAGCAGGCGAGAGCCCCCGCGAGCCCCGCCACCGCCACCGGCGCCCGCAGAGGCCCGCGGCGCCCTCGCCGCGAAAGGGGCCCCTGGGGCGCGCCGCCCGGGCCGGCCAGGTCCGGTCCTGCCCAGCCCCTGGCCCCGGCTCCCGCTGGGCGGCCTGCGCGCCCTCCCTTCCCGGCCCGGGGGGCGGGCCGGGGGCGCCATGTGAAGGCAGGGCCGCGGCGGGCGGGCGGCGGGGGCGATGGAGCGGGACAAGGCGGCGGCTTCGGCGTCGGGGGTCCCGCGGCGGGCCGGCCTGTCGCTGCGGCTGGAGGAGGCGGAGGCGGAGGCGGCCGTGGCGGGGGGCTGGCCGGGCGGCGGGCGGCTGCGGCCCTCCTCGTACCGGGCGCTGCGCAGCGCCGTCTCCACCCTGGCGCGCATCGACGACTTCTACTGCGAGAAGATCGGCGCCGGCTTCTTCTCCGAGGTCTTCAAGGTGAGCGCGGCGGCGGCGGCCCTCGCGTCCCCTGCCTTCCCCGGGGCACAGGCGCGCCCTCCTCTCCTCTCCTCTCCCGGCCCCGTCCGTCAGTCCCTGCTGGGCTCCGCGGGGGGCCGTGCGCGGCAGGCTAGCGGGAGCCTGGGCCTGCCTCGGCCTCCCTGGCGGCCTTCCGTGGTGCGCAGCCCGGCTGGAGCCGGTCGCCGTCCTGCCTGCCGCGCGTGTGTCCGGCCTCTGGCCGCCCTGCCTGCCTGCCTGGCTGCCTGGCTGCCTCTGGGGCCCTGGCTCGAGGAGTCGGCCCCGGGACGGGCAGAGGGGAGCCGCCTGGCCTCCCGCGATTCTGCCGCCGGCCGGTGCGCCGGCCTCTGGCCCCTCTTGAGCTCCCCGAGCCGGGGCTGGTCTAGCGGCCCTAATCCCCCTGCAGCCCCTTGGGGGGAGGAGGAGGGAGCCACGGAGCGGGGGGTGGGGTGCTGTAGGCAGGGCAGCATTCCTGAGCCTCCGTGTTGCCCCCCGGACAGCTCACAGGGGGGGCTGAGGGGTGCTTTGAGTGCCTGTGGGGCGGGCTTCTGAGTCTGCGAAGGGAGCCTTGGAAGGTCTGGCGGGGTGTGGGTGTCTGGTGCCCCATGAGGGGGGTGCCCTCCCAGCCTGGCCTGGCATGGGGGGAGGGGCTGGCTGGCTCCTCCTAGGCCCTCCCCCCCCCAGCCTGGACCCCTGACCTGGACCGCGTCCCAGTGGCAGAGCAAGGCATGCTGGGATTGCACCTTGACAGTAGCCGGCTATGGGGCTTTGGGGCTGTTGCCTCTGCGGGGGGGGGGGGGGGTGTGTGTGGCTTGTGCGCCTCCTGAGGGCTCCGGCATAGGGTTGCCAGTTCTCCTGGCCCCCATGGTGGGCGTAGGGTGTCTGTGCTGGAGCGGGATAAGGGACACCTCCCAGGTGACAGTCTGGCTACTGTCCTCTCCCCCCCCCCCCGCCCCAACTGTTTGCCCCTCGAAGGTATTAGGGGCATTGTGGACATCGTGCTGGGTTTGCCCCGTCTTGCTCTGGCAGGTTGGGCAGGGCAGGGTGGGGGGCGGGGCGGGGGCTGAAGGGCCTGCAGGAGCTGTCTTGGGACTTTTCTGCCCCCCCCTCCCCTTGAACGGTGCCTGCCGCTCCCAGGGTCAGTCGGACGGGGCACGGTGTGGGGTGGTGTGCATGGGCTCAGCTCCTGTGCAGGTGTCCGTGGAACTTCTCTCCGTGGCTGGGTGCTTGTCGCCTGGGGCAAAGGAGGAGGGAGCTAGGAGGGCTCCCTTTGTGCCTGGGGGCCAGCGGAGGGTGAGAGAAGAAAAGGAGGGCCAGCACCCTTCTTCCCCCTTGGCAGCTCAGGTGTGGGGAGAAGCTCTTGGGCTGAGCCTCTGCATGGCAGACAGGAGGCCTTGGTTTCATCCCTGGCAGCATCTCCGGTTAGAAGGAGGGGGGGTAGACCTCAGACTAAGGCCCTGGGGAGGGGTCAGTGGCAGAGCCTCAGTTTTGCAGGCAAAAGGGCCCTGGTTCAATCCCAGGCAGCATCTCTGGTTTAAAGGACCAGACAGGAGGGGAGGGGAAAGGCCTTTCCTCTGCCTGAGACCCTGGAGAGCAGCTGCCGGCCTGAGGAGGCAAGACTGCGCTGGATGCCCTGAGGATCTCATTCAGAATGAGGCAGCTTCCTGCATGAAGGTGTGGCAGGTTTGGGAAGCCCCCTCACCCACAGTTCCTGGGTAGTTTCGGCTGTGGGACTGCAGCAGAGGGGCCAGATTGGAGTCCAGGAGCCCCTCTGAGACCCCCAGGAGTTCCTGAGAAGCCACGCTCCCCATCTCAGGCACCAGCAGGAAGGCCCCAACTCCAGTCAGTGCTCTGCCTCCGGAGTCTTCCTCCTCCCTCCCTGCTGGTTTGGGCAGTGCCAAGGCCTTGGGGCACAAGAGGGTGCGTGGGGGGGGATTTCCTAGGATGCTGTAGTGATTGGCCCCCTTCTTCTGACTGGGCTTGGCTATGTGTCACCTGTGACCCCCTTCCCACTTCCTCTGTTAGATATTGCTGAGGGGATTAAGGCTTGGCTTACGTCCTAGTGTGTTTTAACGGGGTTTTATTGAAGTTTTATTATGGACAATTGTACCCTGCCATGAGCTGGTTCCAGGGGCGGCAGGAAATTAACAACAACAACAACAACAATAATAATCTGTAAACTGTGTTCCGCAATATAAATAAAAGGCTGAGGGGTGTAGGGGTGGGCTCAGTCCGGGATGGGGGGCCAACGATCGGCCCCTTGGCCCCGGACGGCACGCCTCCTGACCCGCCCACCCCCCCCCACATACCCCTGCCAGGTAGGCACCCAGCCGGCGGAGCCTTGCATGCGGGCCTCGCAGCTCAGAGGCCCACACGGAAGCTGGGGGAAGTCTGGGGAGGGGGGCGGCCGGGGAAGGTTTTTTCCTCTAAGCACGCTCTGAGACCCCCGGGCAGAGGGCTGGGGGGAAGGCTTCCATGGGGACGGGGGGGGGGGAGGCAGGTGGCCGGATGCCGACGGGAGGCTTTGTCCCACCCAGGGACTCACGGGGGAGTGAGGATGGCAGGGGAGGCTTTGGCATGGCCTTCGCAGTGGGTCTGCCATGGCAGGCCTGCTCCAAGGGCCGTGCTGAAGCCGGGGACTCGCAGGAGAGGGGGGCGGGCTGGGGAGGCTTCAGCGGTGAGGGGCGGGGGGGCCTGCTTTGAAGCCTAGTAGTAGTAGTAGTAGTAATCTAGTGGAGGGGTTGGGCACATAGGGTGGGAGCTGGGCTGAGTGCAGGGGGAGGACTGAGCGGCTGCTCCTGAGCCTGTCCCCTCCCCCCTTACCTGAGCATTGGTGTGGGGGGGAGGGGCAGGTGGCTGCTTTGAACAGGAGTACTTCTGTCCCACGAGGAGGATGGCAGGGGTTCAGAGGGGCTACAGAACCCCCCTGCTCCACCCCACCACCAGCCCTGGCCCTCCAGGAAGCGGTCCTGCCAGGCCCCTCTGTCCTCCCTCAAACTCAGCCGTCACTGTCCTGCTTGGGAATAGGGCAGAAGAAAGGGGTGCGGTGACCCCCAGGTCTTCCTGGGGCGCTGGGACTCTTCCCTACGGCTGCAGACAGACTACTGTGTCCCGTCCCTGTCGCAGCCTGTCCTAAAGTAGTGGTGTGCTCAGACCGGGATTTCGCAGCTTTTCCCACCACTCCCCACTTGTGCAAACCTGCCCCTGCTGGCTCCCCCTTGGCCTTCTTTGGGATTTCCTGGCCTGTGGGGAGGTGTCTGCTGGCCCCTCTTGAACCTGGTCTCTAAAGGAGAAGCCCACCATTGAATTCTATATATTTTCTGTGCAAGGAAATGTGCATATTGTAGCCCATGGCGTGTGATGACCCTCAGAGCTGAGGCTGGTGCGGAAGGATCCGGGAGCAGGGTGGGGTGGGGGGTGGGGGTTAGCCCTCTGATGGGTGGAGGTGGGAGGTGGTGTCACTGGGAGACTTTGGCACTTTGTGGCGGAATTCTTGTGCTCCACGCAACATCGCTGGGGTGGCGCGGGGGGGGGGGGGAGGGAGCTGCAGAGGGAGGGGAGGGGAGGGGAGGCGGAGGCCGTGGCGGCCATAAAAGGCTCTCTTGGCCTTTGGCACTCGGGCGGCATTCTTGGCACGTGGGAGAGCCCAAGGGCAGGGCAGGGCTAGCGGGCGATCTCCCGGTCGCCCAGTTGATGTTTGCCTCCTGGTGTGCTGGCTTCCCCCCTGCCCTGCGGCTGCTTCTGCCCAGCAGGGAGACTGGCCTGCCAGAAGGCGCTGCAGGAGGAGAGGTAATTTGCCTCCCCTCAAGGAGCCATGGGAATTGTAGTTTTTGTGGGAGGCTGTTCTTGGGGGCCAGCTGCGATAGTCAGGCTTGTCTCTTAGGGGGCCTCATTGCGTGTGGGTTTGCTGCTGCGGAACCAGCCGGACTCCAACCTGTGCCCCTCCTGAGTGCCGCTTGCTGGGGCTTTGGGCTCCCGGGGCCAGTGGGCAGTTCCCCGGCAGCTCTTAGCGAGGGAGATCTGCTAGGAGGTGCAGCGGGGGCCCGAGGCCTAGACCAGATGCCAATCCTTTGTGTGCAGACAGTGCCTCCAGGACTGGGCCAAAGTCCCCCTCTGCCTTCAAGCAAGTGAGGGCTGGCCTGGGGTTGGTGACTCACTCTCTTGTTCCTCCGAGCCTCTCTCACAGGGTTGTTTCATGGACAAAAGGGCAGGACAGAGGGCAGGAGGCACGGGGCCAAGTCTTCTCAGGGTCATTACTGGAGGAAGGGCCCGTCTGTCTCTTAGGCGCCCCAGGCGCCCCATGGAATTGAAGAAGGATGCAGAGAAACTGGAGCGGGTCCAGAGGAGGGCTACGAAGATAGTGAGGGGTTTGGAGACCAAGACGTAGGAAGAAAGATTGAGGGGGCTTGGTCTGTTTAGCCTGGAGAGAAGGCGACTGAGAGGGGATCGGATAATCATATTCAAGTACTTGAAGAGCTGGCATAGAGATGATGGAGCAGAGTTGTTTTCTGTTGCCCCAGGGGCTGGACCAGAACCAATGGGTTAAAATTAATTCAAGAGAATGTTTGGTTAAACATCCAGAAGAAGTTCCTGACAGTTCCTCAGTGGAACAGGCTTCCTTGGGAGGCGGTGGGTTCTCCACCTTTGGAAGTTTTTAAGCAGAGGCTGGAGAGCCTTTTGACGGAGGGGCTGATTCTGTGAACTCAGGCAGATTGTGTGGGCAAAATGTCCTGCGCTAAGGAGATCCATTAGGGGCTTTACCTGTCGTGGGTGAACTCACTTTTGGCCTACTCCAAGGCGTCGTCTCTGCACCCCAGGTCCATCACATCACCTGTAGAGTGTGGGCTGCTGTGGCATGCCTCTGGCTGGGGAGTACGTAGGATGTGGGAAGATAAGCGAGAGAAAGATGGCTGGTCAGTAAATATGGTCTCTGATAGGGTCTTAGCACATAAATAGCAGGCCACCTTCTGGAGGGGGTCAGCAGATGCTTTGGACAAGTTCTGTGTTTGGAACGTAGCACTTCATTGTTGACCAGCCGTGCAGAGTGTGTGTCTCCCCCCTCCCCCGTCCCGCGGCAGCTGACCTTGCGGGGGGTGGGGGAGTCCTCTGGAGAAGCCTCTTCTCTGGCACTGATCTCCCACCAGCAGTGCTTGGATGGGCCTCAGTGACTTTTTGCAGGATCTCCTTGCTCTTATCCAGGTGAGAAATCTCAGTGCATTGCTGGGGGCAGGCAGGAGCCATATTTGTGCAATGGAGTGCAGATGTCTTCCACCTACTCACCCCCACTGGAGATATGAAGCCATTAAAAGAGAATCACAGAATCATAGAGTGGGAAGGGGCCATACAGGCCATCTAGTCCAACCCCCTGCTCAACGCAGGATCAGCCCTAAGCATCCTAAAGCATCCAAGAAAAGTGTGTATCCAACCTTTGCTTGAAGACTGCCAATGAGGGGGAGCTCACCACCTCCTTAGGCAGCCTATTCCACTGCTGGACTACTCTGACTGTGGAAAACTTTTTCCTGATATTTAGCCTATATCGTTGTACTTGTAGTTTAAACACATTACTGCGTGTCCTTTCCTCTGCAGCCAATGGGAACAGCATCCTGCCCTCCTCCAAATGACAACTTTTCAAATACTCCTCTGTACCCTTTCAATTTTATCTATGTCCTTCTTGAAGTGAGGCCTCCAGAACTGCACACAGTACTCCAGGTGTGGTCTGACCAGTGCCGTATACAATGGGACTATGACATCTTGTGATTTTGATGTGATGCCCCTGTTGTTACAGCCCAAAATGGCATTTGCCTTTTTTACCGCTGCATCACACTGCCTGCTCATGTTTAGTTTACAATCCACAAGTACCCCAAGGTCTCGTTCACACACAGTGTTACCTAGAAGCGTATCCCCCAGCCAGTAGGCATGCTTTTCATTTTTCTGACCCAGATGCAGAACTTTACACTTATCTTTAGTAAATTGCATCTCATTTGCCCATTTTTCCATTGTGTTCAGATCTCGTTGAACTCTGTCTCTATCTTCCGGAGTATTTGCCAGTCCTCCAAATTTGGTGTCATCTGCAAACTTGATGAGTAGTCCCTCCACCCCCTCATCTAGATCATTAATAAATATGTTAAAAAGTACCGGGCCGAGCACCGAGCCCTGAGGTACCCTGCTACTCACCTCTCTCCAGTCTGATGAAACACCATTGACAACAACTCTTTGAGTGCGGTTCTCTAACCAATTCCCTATCCACCTAACTATCTGAAAATCCAGATTGCAGTCCTTCAATTTATCCATCAGAACATCATGGGGAACCTTGGCAAAAGCTTTACTAAAATCCAAGTAAATGACATCAACAGTATTTCCACGATCCAGCATACCTGTTACTTGGTCAAAAAAGGAAACCAGGTTGGTCTGGCAGGACCTGTTGGAGACAAATCCATGCTGACTTCCTTGGATCACTAAATTGTCCTCCAGATGTTTGCAGATTGCTCCCTTTAATATCTGATCCATTATCTTCCCCACAACAGAGGTCAGACTCACTGGTCTGTAGTTTCCTGGGTCATCCTTCCTCCCTTTTTTGAAGATCAGAATAACGTTTTCTTGTTACAATGGGCTTTTCTTGTTACAGTGGACCTCCCTGGCCAATCTTAGCTCACTCTCAGCTTTGGCCTTTCTGATGCTTGATCTACAGTGCCTAGTAACCTGTAGGTACTCTTCTTTAGAGCTCTGTCCTTCCCTCCATTTCCTGAACATTTCCCTTTTCTTTCTTAGTTCCTCTTGAAGTTCTCTGTTCATCCAATTAGGCTTCTTAAAGCTCCTGCAGTGTTTTCGTCTTTATTTAGAAAGCCTATTTAAAGTTAAATAGAGAGCCTATTTAAAGTTTTCCTTATGGCTCAATGAGGGCTAGAACCTTGTTTGGACTGCTCTCCTTTTCAGTGCTCCTGCGGATGTCATGAGAGCCATTGATGGACCTCTGCTCTGTGAGTCTGCCCCTTAAAGCTATTCCTGTTTGTGACCATCCTTGCCTCCCCTGGCAGTGTATGACCTGTTGAACATCTGCCTGCACTGGATGTGTGGCCAGCCTCATTAATCACCAGCCACCCTGGGCAGCATGGAGGCAGTTGCAGGCGAGCGGCTGGGAGGTGACACGGGCAAAAGGTTCAGGCACGGGATGATGGGAGAGGCTGGGCTGGACTGGCTTCGATGGGGACCTTGGCCTGCCAGAGCTCCTCCCCCAGGCTAGCAAAATTTTAGAACAAGTCATCAAATCTTTGGTCCCTGAGCAGCTAGAGCGGATGGCTGTAATTACGAAGAGTCAGCATAGCTTTCTCAAGAAAAAGTCATAGAATCATAGAATCCTAGAGTGGGAAGGGGCCATACAGGCCATGTAGTCCAACCCCCTGCTCAACGCAGGATCAGCCCTAAGCATCCTAAAGTCATGTCAGACTAAACTTGCAAACACACAGAATCAGAATACAAAATGATCATGACAGGCTGGAAAAGTGGGCTAAAATAAATAAAATGAATTTCTACAGTGAAAAATGTAACGTTCTGCATTTTGGTACAAAAAATCAAATGCGTGAGACTTGTCTTGGGACATGTCAAAAAGATCTGGGTCTTTTAGTAGACTATACTCTGAACAGGCATCAGCAGTGTGTTTTAGGGGCTAAAAAGGCTAATGGGATTTTGGGCTTCTCTCTCCCTCTTTTCCCTCCCTCCCTCCCTCCGATGGGTGATATGGAGCAGCTGGGCTAGCAGAGGGTGCCTGGCGCGCACCCCCAGTGGGTGGGTGGAGTGCCACCTAGCCTGCCTCCCCAGTCCCCTGAGCAAGAGCCAGCCCTGCAGCAGCTCCCCCAGCCCCCCTGGCCACTGGCAGACTCACTCTGGAGCGGGGCAGGGCCTGGACCCTGAGCCCTCCCACAGCCCTGGGGTCTGCTGTCAGAACCAGATCTCAGATTTGGAAGATGTAGCAAAGGACCCCATGGCTTGAGCGCGTGCAGAGTGATCTGCAACTTGGCACCACCCATCTGGGCTTTTTGGGCTGAGGGTGGGGCTCCTGCTGGGCCTTAGCCACCCCTCCTATTCCAGGAGGGGGGCTGAGCTGGGGAACTTCTGCACAGTTCTCACCTGGAGCGCCCTGCCTGAAGCAGGGTCCCCCTCCCAGTGATGCCCACTGAAGGAGCTGGAGTGGGGAGAAGGGTTTCCCATCCCTTTTATTTTTCTCAGCCCCCCCTGCCCCCGCCCCATCCCTGTCTCCCTGGCCAGGGTCAGAGGCCCTGCAGCTGCATTGACTAAAAAGGGAAAGAGCAGAGAGCTGACTGCAGGGCCCAGGAATGCAGAGCCGCCAGGAATGGCTGAGGAGGGGGGCAGAGGCAACAGCAGCTGCTGCTGGGGGGGCGGGGGGCTGGCCAGAGGGCCCGTGTGGCCCAGGCTCCAAGGCCGTGGGCTGCACCCTCCCTCCCCTGCTGGGGTGAACAGCTCCCCCCGAGAGCCAGGAACCTGCCTGTGGAATTTCTTCTGCAGATGCAGACTGAGGCAGCAGAACCAGAGAGGGGCAGGCTCCCTTGTGCGGCCCTCCAACCCTTCCTGAGTGCGCTCCTTGCCCCATGGCCTGTCTGCTTCCAGGAAAGAGGCCCCTGGGTGGGTGGGCTCAGCAGGGCACTGGACTCAACAGAACCGGCCCCAGGTAGTTCACTCTCCAGATGCCTCTCTTGCTCTCTTTGGATCTTGGAAGCTAAGCAGGGTCCGGACTTGGGGGGAGAGGGAGAAAAGAAGGTGAGAGCAGATGGCCTTTGCTGCCCATGGGCCTTGAAAGCCCCTTCCTGCACCTGGAGGACACACAGTGGGGGGGGGGGAAGCCCCAGAATAACCCTGAGCCGTATGGAAGGGCGGTATAAAAATCTAATTAAAATAAAATGAAATAAACAAGATGCTCTGTCTCCAATAAGATACAGTACAAATACAATCCAGTTATTCCAGTGCAAATAGCAAGACGGCAGGCACCACAACCCCCTAACTTGAGCCAGATTCTCAACTTCTCCGTTCCCGGCAGTGCTGCTATAGAGCTGGGTTCCAGATGCCACAAGGGCAGGGAGAGACCCAATCTTATTAGCCGGGTGATCAGCCCAGCCTCAACCAAAGGCCTGGCGGAAGAGCTCTGTCTTGCAGGCCCTGTGGAACCCAGGCAGCTCCCACGGGGCCCGCAGCTCTTCCAGGAGCTCATTCCACCAGGTGGGGGCCAGGACTGAAAAGGCCCCGGCCCTGGTCGAGGCCAGGAGTACCTCCTGGGAACCCAGGATCCCCAAAGGATTCCTACCCGAAGAATGCAAGATCTTCATATCTACCATGGAAGCTCTCGTGCCATCTTTGGGCCTGTCCCAAACTCTCAGTCTTGTTTACCTCACAGGGTTGTGGTGCTGGTGGTGAGAGAATGGAGGAATCCAGCTCTAAAGGTGTTCTGAGCTTCAACTGAGAGGAAGATCTTCTGCCAAGGGAGAAATGCCACACGGGCGCAGGCAGCCCTGGAGGGTGGGGGTGCCCTCCTGACACGCTGCTGTCCTTCCCCGCAGGTGCGGCACCGGCAGTCCGGCCAGATCATGGTGCTGAAGATGAACAAGCTGATGAGCAACAGAGGCAACATGTTGCGGGAGGTGCAGCTCATGAACCGCCTCTCACACCCCAACATCCTCCGGTGAGTGGGGGGGGGGAGGCCTCGGGGCAGCAGGGGCCGGCAGCCTGCCAGGCTGGAGGGAGAGAGAGGCGACCCCAGTAGCTCTGTTTAAAGACAACTTCCCGTCTCCTCCCTGCCAGTCTGATCCCCAATCCCCTAGCAAATTTCATAGAATCATAGAATCATAGAGTTGGAAGGGGCCATACAGGCCATCTAGTCCAACCCCCTGCTCAACGCAGGATTAACCCTAAGCATCCTAAAGCATCCAAGAAAAGTGTGTATCCAGCCTTTGCTTGAAGACTGCCAGTGAGGGGGAGCTCACCACCTCCTTAGGCAGCCTATTCCACTGCTGAACTACTCTGACTGTGAAAAACTTTTTCCTGATATCTAGCCTATATCGTTGTACTTGAAGTTTAAACCCATTACTGCGTGTCCTCTCCTCTGCAGCCAGCAGAAACAGCATCCTGCCCTCCTCCAAGTGACAACCTTTCAAATACTTAAAGAGGCTATTTCATTTCTCCCTTGGGCAGATTCAGAAGAAGAAGAAGAGGAAAGGGAAGGCGACTGTAAGCCGCTTTGAGCCTCCTTTGCGGAGAGAAAAGCAGCCTATAAGAAGAAGGGCTGGTTCTTCTTATAGGCCACTTTTCTCTCCGCGAAGGAGGCTCAAAGCGGCTTACAGTCGCCTTCCCATTCCTCTCCCCACAACAGACACCCTGTGGGGTGGGTGAGGCTGAGAGAGCCCTGATATTCCTGCTTGGTCAGAACAGCTTTATCAGTGCTGTGGCGAGCCCAAGGTCACCTGGCTGGGGGCATGTGAGGGAGGAATGGGGAATCAAACCCGACTCGCGAGATCAGAAGTCAGCGCTCTGGCTCACTTAAACATGAGCAGCTTCCCTTTTGTGTCTTTTTGGGCCTCTCTGTGTTGTAGAATTTCCCAGCATTATTTATGCATCACATCAGCACCATGGTTGCAAGCAAAGTATCCCCAGGGCTGACTCGTCTGCTAACCTACCTAGAGAAAGCAGAGCACCAAACAATGAGGGAAGCTCCAGACTAATGAACCTGGAGCCTTTTGCTCCCTCTTTCTCCGGACTCCCCTGCCTAGCCGTGGTGTGTTCCAGAGGCCCTGCTGAGATCTCAGGCCTTCTTGTCATCCCCCCGCCCTGCCCCGGTCAGGGAAGGGGAGGTCCCTCCGCAGAGGACTGCAGACATGGTCCCTGGGGGTCTGGAGTATGGCGCATTTTGCCACATTGTCTCTTCCTGGGGCAAGTCCTGAGCCTGACCCCCAACCTCTTTGCTCTCCTTCTGCCCCAGGTTCATGGGTGTCTGCGTGCACCAGGGCCAGCTGCATGCCCTGACAGAGGTGAGAGATGCGCCTGGGCACGGGCCATGGGGAGGAAGAGTTGGAGGGGGGAGCGGTGGCTGGGGTTCCTGGGGTTCCTGGGGTGCCTGGGGTGCCTGTGGGTACTGTGCCTAAAGACCCCCTTTGTGGCCTGTCTCCTTCCAGTACATCAATGGTGGGAATTTGGAGCAGCTGCTGGACAGCGCCATCCCTCTGCCCTGGCCTGTGCGAGGCAAGCTGGCTCTGGACATTGCCCGGGGCCTGCGCTACCTCCACAGCAAGGGCATCTTCCACCGTGACCTCACCTCCAAGGTAGGCTGCTTGGGACGCCTTTCCTCCTGTGCTCCTGCCCCTGCCCCAGCCTGCCCGCCACCTGCTACTGCAACTCCTGCAAGGCCGCTCTGTGGCTGGAGAGGCCTCATGATGTGTTTTCTTCTTCCCACTCCTCCCAGAATTGCCTGGTGAAATGTGATGACAACGGCTACACAGCTGTTGTGGGGGACTTTGGCCTGGCTGAGAAGATCCCCACCTACTGGTAAGTCTTGAAGCCCCTGCCTGGACCACAAGCCCTGCCCTGCCCTGCCCTGCCCTCTCAGGACCGTTCAAGCCTCTGGCTAGCAGCATGCTTTCCCCCCAGCTTTCCTGGCCCTCCATGGGTTTTTCTCTCCCTCTTTAGTGATAGTTACACCCTGCGAGGAGCAGGGCTGGCAGTTTCCCTCCTGTGTTTTGCCATTCCAAGGCCTTCCCCCACAGCCCAGGCCTGGCTAACCACATGGACTGTTCACAGCATTTCTGCACCACTGGGAGATCAGCTTGCCGATTTATTTATTTATATTTATAAACCACTTTCTCCACTAGACCAGACTCATTGACTCCCTCCGCCCTTCTCCTGATACCCATTGTAAATATCATGTTTGAATAGTGGAAGTCTATGTGGTGCAGAGAACAACAACCAGCATCAAAAATCATAAAAGCGTTAATTTAAAAAAGCAATTTCCACACACATACACTTAGCACAGGAACAGATTGAACAACAGTTCCCAGATGTCCCTCACTCTATACATGCCCTAGCGGATCTTATTCTGAGTCAGGATTTTTAACTGAGATGTTACTGAGTTTTGAAAGCTGCCCATTACCTTGGAGTCTTTGTCCAGGCCTGCAGCCTCATGGCAATGACTTCCATCAGCAGATGATACTAAATCTGCAGATGACACTAAACTGGGAGGGGTAGAAAACACAGCAGAAGACAGAATCAGGATACAGGATGATCTTGACAGGCTGGAAAACTGGGCTAAAACAACTTCAATAGTGAAAAATGTAAAGATCTGCATTTAGGTAGGAAGAATCAAATGCATCATTATAGCACAGGGGAGACCTGTTGGGGCAGTAGGATCTAGGAGTCTTAGTAGACCATACATTGAACACGAGGCAGCAGTGTGACTCGGCGGCTAAAAAGGCAAATGGGATTTTGAGGTGCATCAAATTAAGTATACTGTCCAGATTGCATGACGTGACGTTTCTCTTTGCTCTGGTATGACCTCATTTGGAGTACTGTGTTGAGTTTTGGGCACCCCAGTTGAAGAAAGATGTAGAGAAACTGGAGCGTGTCCAGAGGAGGGCAACAAAGATGGGGAGGGGCTTGGAGACCAAGACGTAGGAAGAAAGGTTGAGGGAGCTTGATCTGTTTTGTCTGGAGAGAGGTGATATGATCACCATCAAGAATTTGAGGGGCTGCCATATAGCAGATGGAACAGAGTTGTTTTCAGTTGCCCCAGAGGGTTGGACCAGAACCAATGGGTTGAAATTAATTCAAAAGAATTTTCAGCTAAACATCCGGAAGAAGTTCCTGACAGTGAGAACGGTTCCTCAGTTGAACAGGTTTCCACGGGAGGTTCTGGGGTCACCTTCTTTGGAAATTTTTAAGCAGAGGCTGGAGAGCCATCTGACAGAAATGCGGATTGTGTGAACTTGGGCAGATGGTGAGTGGTGGGCAGGAGGGATTGTGTCTGAGCCCTTCCATGTGGCCCTTCCATGCATGCCCAGGGAAATGCTGATCTCCAGTTTGGGGTCAGAAGGCAAATTTCCTTTAGCCTAGACTGGGTTTTTTGGGGGTAATTCTGATTATTGGGGGGGGGCATCATCTGGGCTAAGGTTGTGCGCTTCGGCCACCGAAGCGGCTGTTCCAGCCCAAAGCAGCCAGCACTGTGGTGTGGGGGGCAGCGCCAGCGCATCAGTCAGCACACGGACACAGGTGCAGAGCTCTGTCCCTGCATGCATGCGCCAACTGACGCCCTGCCACCGGCACCACCCCTCCCCCCGCTGGCTGCTTGGTGCTGGAAGGGCCACTTTGGCGGCCGAAGCCCACAACCCTAATCTGGGCATGGAATTGGGGTCACTGTGGGTGGCCAGGTCATGAATTGCCTGCATTCTGCAGGGGGTTGGACTAGACGACCCGGGCGGCCCCTTCCGATTCTGTGACCAGACAGGAGAGTTCTTTCCTCTACGATGGAATCTGTCCTTGGAGCCGTCCCGCTCCTTCCCCAGGGCTTTTGTCCTCCCTCTTGTGGGTCCAAGAAGAGCCTTCCTAGCATTCTAATCCCCCACGGCTGGCTTCCCTGCTGGGGGTCACTGCCAGGGGTGTAAACAGGCCATCTCATGGTCTCTGGTCTGGGAAGCATTTCGGAAGCCTTGGGGCATTCAGAGGGATGTTGTCTTTCAGCGGAAGGTTTGCCGCCCGGGCATCCAGAGTGAAATGCATTTCTGCCCCCACCCCATCCCGATCCCCCAGCCACCTGGCCTTCCCTCTCGTAGCAGCCCCTCCCCCGTGGCAGCCCCTCACGGATGTTTCTGTGTCTCCCCAGTGAGGGTGGTGAGAAGGAGCCCCTGGCTGTGGTGGGTTCCCCCTACTGGATGGCCCCCGAGGTTCTGCGTGGGGAACTGTACAATGAGAAGGTAATAGGGGGCTCTCTGGGGGGGCGGGTGCAAGATTTGGGCCTGGCCAACGGTGAGAGGGTGCGGGGGGGTGGGTGGGTGGGTGGGGGGGGTGTCAAGAGCTGCTCTCTTCTAGCCGGCTCTCCCAGTGGGGGGCGCTCTCACTGCCTTCTCCCTCCACCCGCCCAGGCTGACATCTTTGCCTACGGCATCATCCTCTGTGAGATCCTTGCCCGGGTGCCGGCAGACCCCGACTACCTGCCTCGCACAGAGGTAAGACCCCAGCCCAGGCCACAGACCCCTGCCTCAGCCAGGCAGCCTCCTGTGCAGGGAGCTCGGGCCGGGTCCCGGCATGCTGAGTTGTGCCATGACCCACCCCACGGGACTGTGTGGGACGCACGTGATCCTGGCCCTTGCAGGCCTCCCCGGGCACAGAGCCTGTGATGCTGGGTGAGTCTCAAGGGGAAGAGAGGGGGCCCCGTGGACAGGGGGCCCTGAGGACACCACACAGGTGCAGCTCACCCTTGGCTGTAGCCAAGCTGGCCAAGGAAACTCACAGAGACACCTCTGGCTTCTCTGGGGCTGGGGGGCCAGCTCTGTTGCTCAGCCCCATCCTACCTGGCTGAGCTGCTGTGGATGGCGGGGGGGGGGGGAGGGGCGGGGCTCCTCCCTCTCCCTCCTTCTCTGGCCCCCAGAGATCCCCTCGCAGGGCAGATCGGTCCCCTCCAATCACTCCCCTGGAGAACTGGGCAGACTCTTAATTACATTTGCCAGGAGAGGAAGGAGAGCAACTGTGGCTCAGACCCCCCTCCCCCCCGCCAAGGAGGCCCAAGGGCCACACTTGCCCAGCAGAGAGGATGCTGCTGCTGCTGGCTCCTGAGTCCGCCTGCTTGATTGACACCTGAGCCTGGGAGGCTGGAGAGAGGAGGCCTAGCTGGCTGTCAGGAACAAATCAGAGCAGATTGGTTCTCCTTAGACAGGGACAGTTTAGATGCCCTCTCGAACCCAACAGGCAATGTGTGTGGGGGGAGCCCTCGTCTACCCAGTGGCACTGTGGAGGCACCACGGCCACGTGGAGTGGGCCTTGCACTCATCCAGACAGTGTGCAGGATCTGGCGCAGCTGGAGGATCCAGGCATGGCATGAGCAAATGAGAGAGCAGGGGGAGAGCAGGGGGGAGTCCGTCTGCCCCCTCCTCCCTGTAGCTGGTCCCTCCTGCCTGAACTCTGCTCATGGCTCTGCAGACGTGGCTCATTCTCATGAACACCTACAAAGCGGCTTCCTGCTGAATCCGACCCTGGACCCAACGAGGCCAGTATTGTCTGCTTAGGCAGGCAGCTGCCACTCTCACCCTCAGCACCAACCTGGGGCCTTCTGTAGGCCAAGCAGGGGCTCTCCCACTGGGCCACACTCCCTCCCTAATGTCGGTGCTTCTGATTAATACACCTGAAGGCTGAGAGAGGGGCATGGTGGGCGAATCCTCCCGGAGTCCCTGCCTCCTCCTAGCTGTGTTTGTGTGTGTGTTTGTGTGTGTGTGTGTGTGTCGGCACGCACACACCAAGGGTTCCTGTCTTGTCAGGTGGTACTGCAGCTGCTGCCTACTTGCCTGGCTTGGCAGTGTGCCAGGGCCTCCTTCCTGCAGTCTTCCTTCTTCTTGATAGTAGGTTGGCACCTAGGGCACCATTGAGGCTGGGCAGGGAGTGCTGGTGCTTCCAGAGTGACTGGTGACAGGCCCCGGAGCCTCTCGGGGGTTCTGAGAGCCAGTGTAGTGCGGTGGTTAAAGAGTCAGCCTCTGAGCCGAGGGGCCTGCGTTCAGAGCTCACTCAGCCAGGAAGCTCCCTTGGGTGACTCCCCTCCCAGCCTCATGGACCCTCAGGGTTGTTTTGGTGCCGATGGGATAAGGACGGTGGGGCTGTGTGCGGCCCCTTGAAGGCGGGGTGGGATGGGCTTGCTGCAGATGCCCTCACGCTGTGAGGAGAGGCTTGCCTGACACCAGAGAACCTGGGGAGGCGGGTGAACCTGGGATTCTTCTAGCAACAAGTGTCTTTTAATTACTTCTTTTCACAACTGGGAGAATGGCCTTTCCAGGCCAGCATAAGGTGGATCGTCTGGCCAGCTGGCGGACCAGCAAGGAGATGGCCAATTTAACCTGCTTCTGCTGTGAAGGGACTGCCCCCTTGTGGCCACATTGTGCATTGCAGAGAGGGACAGGTTATGGGAGGAGACATGCCTGGCTCAGGTGTGCCGCCAGCTTTACAGGGCTTGGCTTCATTTGGCTCACCTGCAGAGGACTTGCTCATCTTCTGAGTCCACAAAACTGGCTTCA
Source organism: Paroedura picta (assembly GCF_049243985.1). Lineage (NCBI taxonomy): Eukaryota > Metazoa > Chordata > Lepidosauria > Squamata > Gekkonidae > Paroedura > Paroedura picta. The sequence goes on from NC_135375.1 coordinate 5,418,340, forward strand.
GGGGACTGATGATGGAAGTCAGCGTGAGGCCGCTTCCTGTGTAGCACTCAAGATGGAGCTTGGTTTCAGGTCCTGCCTTCCAGACCGGCTGCCCTGTGGGCCTGAGGTACCCAGTTCGAGTCCAGCAGGGGCACCTTTAAGACTGACAAAGCTTGCTTAGTTCTGGGAATAAGCCTTCATGTGGTTGTCGTGGTCACTAACGTTTATGCACAAAATTAAATAAACTTTGTTGGTCTTAAACTGGTTCTGCAATCCAAACTCTTATTTCGTTGTTTACTGCACGCAAACACCCATAATTGAGTGACAGACACCACGGAGGCACCACCCCACATGCAGACACCACCCCACATGCAGCCAGCTGGGTGACCTTGGGTTGCCACAGCACTGATAAAGCTGTTCTGACCAAGCAGGAATATCAGGGCTCTCTCAGCCTCACCCACCTCACAGGGTGCCTGTTGGGGGAGCGGAAGGGAAGGCGATTGGAAACTACTTTGAGACTCTTTTGGGTAGAGAAAAGGGGCATCTAAGAACCAACTTCTCCTTCAGTAATCTCAGGGCTCTCTCAGCCTCCCCTTCCTCACAGGGTGACTGTTGTAGTGAGAGGAAGGGAAGGGGATTGGAAGCCCCTTTAAAGACTCCTTCGGGTAGAGAAAAGCATCTAAGAACCAGCTCTTCTTCTTCTCACAGACCCTTTGCACTTCTCCCCTCCCCCCTCAACTTGCTGTTTCTCTTGCCGGCTGCAGGATTTTGGACTGGACGTGGCTGCCTTCTGCACCCTGGTAGGAGTCGACTGCCCGGCGCCCTTTCTGCAGTTGGCTTTCCATTGCTGCAGCGTGAGTCCCTTTTCGCTTTGGGTGCATGGGTGCTTGCTTTGCAACACAGGAGGCCACCTCCCCCCCCCTCCCCGGACCCCTTCCAGCAGGACTTTATGCCTGGGGCTCTTGGGCACCACTGCAGGGCTTAGCTGTGTGAACCGTGGTTCCAGCCAGCTGGGAGAGGGCTGGCAGCAGTGGCCTTCTGGTGCCTTCTGTGTTAAGCGAGCCGGCCCCTCTGAAGCAGCCCGCAGCTGCAGAGGGAGATGGGCCTTCCTGGTGCTCTGGAGGCATAAAGCCCCCCCTGCTTAATTTTGGAGTCTGTCGTGACTCTTCCCATCCAGCTTCTCTGCTGTCTGGGGGTGGGGGTGGGGGTGGGCGCTCCAGAGCAGCGATGCTTGGGGAGGTCCATGGACGAACGCTCAGTGAGAGGGATCCAGAGTGTCCAGAAATCTGCCCCCATTGGCCTCTCTCTGCTGCCCTCTTGAGCCTCGCTCCTTGCTCAGGCCTCTGCACCCTGACCCCCCCCTCCCTGCCTCGGGGGGTGGGGTCCCTTAGTTCTCCCTCTCTGGGTGCAGCTCTCATTCCTTGAAACCTCCTCCTCCTCCTCCCCCCTTGGCCCTGCTCCTTCCGGGAGATAGAGATATGGCCCCAAGCCAAGTGGAGTGGTTGTGGGCTTGGGAGCCCCTTCGCCCCCGGGAACAGACCCGGCTCCTGTGGGCACCGCTAAGGTTGCTCGCTCTTCTCCCCCCCCCCACCCGCAGATGGACCCCGCTGTCCGGCCCTCCTTCCTGGAGATCACGCACCGCCTGGAAGCCATCCTGGAGGAGCAGCGCAGAGCAGGGGACCCCGCCCTCCAGAGCGAAGGGCCCAGCAGCTCCGGGAGCCCTCTGGCCACCCCAAATGGTACCATCTCCTGCTCAGCTTGAGGGGGGCCTCCAGGACAGCACTGCTGGCTTCGACCAGTGGTCCCCTGAGCCCTTTCCCAGTGGGGCCTCTGGGATCAGGGATTCGGAAGTTGACTGCCTCTGACTGTGGAGGTTCCCTTTAGTCACTGTGGCTAGGAGCCGCTGATGGACCTTGGCTCGGCCATTCTGACGCCCTCTGTGCATGCAGCCATTCCTGGGTCCTCTGGCTGGAATCCCTCATCTTAGTCGTGAAAAGAAGGAGCTCCTTTGATCTGTCCCGAATCTACTGCCCGTCACTTCGTTGGGTGCGACATATCAGGGTCCGGTATTTCCGGAGGGGGGGAAAGAGTTGGAATGAGTGGAGGTTCCTCGGGGGCAGGAGCTTTCTGGAGTTCCTTGCTCGTGACCCACCTCCCCTGAATGAGGTGGTATTGCTAGCCACTGGCCCTGACCTCAGCCTCGCGGTCACACAACACCCGTCAGGGTCCGGTTTAACACGAGCCCCTCGCCTCTCTCTCCCTCCCCCCCCCCCACAGGCCAAGCCACCGCTGTCCTGGAGCCTGCGACCCCCCGGCCTCCTTCCAGCTTGCCTGCCCAGCAGCTCCTGCCGCCAGACCAGCGCCTCTCCCGCAGCCAGTCGGACATGTTCCCGCCCGGATCGCCCTGCCTGCCCCGTGCCCAGGACACCCCGCAGCGGGTCAACCCCTTCTCCCACCGCCAGGACCTCCAGGGGGGCCGGATCAAGCTCTTTGACACACCCAGCAAGTCTTTGATATCCTTGACCTTTGACCTCCCGCCGCCCTCGCCTTTCCCGCCGGGCACGCCCGTCACGCCGGAGCCTGCAGTGGAGGCTCAGTGCGACTTCTCGGAGCCCGTTGCCCACGGACGCAAGTGCCGCTCGCTGCCCGCTTCTCCGGAGCTGCCTCGACGGGGACAGGCGCAGCCCCGCAGCAACTGCCTCCTGGCCCTGGACTGCAGCCGCCTTGAATCCACGTCCTCCACGGCCCACGAGCACACGGGCTGCAGCCTGGACAGCCCGGCCGGCCCCACCCCACCCGTGGCCAACGGCAGCTTCATCAGCACGGCCGTGTCTGGCGTCCGGCCGTGGCCCCCCAATGGGCTCCTCCTGAACAACAACAGCAAGGCCCATGCCTGGGGTGGGGGGGCACTCTCTGAGCTGAGTGTGCCCCCCACGGTGGACGGGGTGCAGCCGGAGCACGCGGGGGCAGCGCTGGCCCTGAGCGACCCCTCCGGGGCCTGCGTGGCGGAGCAGGAGGAGGTCTTGGCCTGCCCCGCCTGCTGCCTCGGGCCCTTCAGCTTCAGCTTCGCCTCCGTCTGCCGCCGGCCAGCCGCCAGCACCCCTCGATACCAGAACCTGGGCTGCGAGGCCAAGAGCCTGCTGTGCCCAGACCGGCTCCCACGGCAGCACCTGAAGGGCCCTGGGCCCAGCCGGAAGTTGCCGGAAGCCCAGTCCTGATGGTGGACCGAGGGAGAGGGCCACAGGATTAACCCACAGGGCAGGGGGAGGCGGCCAGCCTCTGCTGGACCCCCATGCAGGCCTCCCTGCCCCCCCCAGGCCTCTTCAGCAGCCTCCAGGAAGCAGCAGTGGGCCCAAGATGGCGGCTCTTGCTGCAGCCAAGCTGGGCCTGTTCTGGGTTTGGAAAACGGGGAGGGGGGTCTGTGCAGGTACCGCTGGGCCTTACTGGGGAGGGGGCTGTGCAACCTCTGGGTACCAGCTTGAATGGTGCTGTCAGATGGGGGGGTGGCATCCCCCAAAATCCTTGCCGGAAGTGCAATAAGAGGGCTGGGAATCTTGCACACGTTTGTGCACACACACACATCCTGTGGCTCCCATGTGGGACGGGGAGACTTTCTGTCGGGCCCCTGGGTTCTGTCCCCACAGCCCAGTGCCTCCCAAAACGATCTTCCTCACCTGGCTGAGCCAGAGATGGCTGGCTGGGGGCCCCTGGACACTGGAGGGGTGGTGGGGACTCCGTCACCATTGCTTGGAGTTGGCCCCATGTTTTTTAAGGGGGACACAGAAGGGGCTTCGGGGTGCTGTGAGCTGTTGCAGGATCCAAGGTCTGGGAGGGGGGAATCCCCGGAAAGTTGCTTCTGCAGAATGGGGGTGGGGGGCAGGGGGCTCTTGGCAGGAAAGTCTGCATGTCCCAGGGGGGGTTACCAACACATGAAGCCCCACGCTCCCCCCTCCCACATGCAATAAGTGTGAACAAAGCAATTCTGGGTGGGGCTCAGCCCCCTCCCCTGATATTCTGTGCACTGGTAGAGAACACAGGTGCATTTTCAAGGATGGGAAAGGCGACTTAATATATACTGCTTATTTAAAGTGTTGAAGAAATAAAACCTGACGTGTCCTCTGGGTGCCGGGCTGGTTATTTTGTGGCTCAGCTGGAATGCCCTTGGCCCCTCTGCCTGAAGTCGGCCTACGAACTGGGGGGAAGGGGGTTGTACAGGAAGAAGAACAAGAGTTGGTTTTTAATATGCCACTTTTCTCAAAATAACTTACAGTTGCCTTCCCTTCCTCTCCCTGCAACAGACACCCTGTAAAGTGGATGAGGCTGAGAGAGCCCAGATATTCCTGCTGGTCAGAAGAGCTTTATCAGTCTTGTGATGAGCCCAAGGTCACCCAGCTGGCTGCATGTGGGAGAGCGGGAATTAAGCCCAGTTAGCCAGATTAGAAGTCCACGCTCCCAACCACAACACCAAGCTGGAAGAAGCCCCCTCCTGGCTTTAGGGATGCCAGGATTCCTGCGGTCCTGGTAACGGCTTATTTCCTAGGTGGGGGTCTGATTCAGCAGAGGGCAGCCTTGGGTGTCTCCGTCTGCCTCCTCCCTCCCCTCAGGGAGATGCCAGCAAAGACTGTGGGAAAGTTTTGGCTCTTAGAGCAGGCTTCAGGGGACCTCCAGCTGACTGATACAGCAAAGGGCTGCTCTTGGTGAGAGCCCCTCCAGCACACCAGGCCTCCCCAGCTAGAATCGAATCCAGTGGCACCCTCTCCAATCGACCTGGCCGGCCCCCCTCTTGTCGGACCTTGGAAGCTGAGCAGGGTCAGAGTTGGAAGGGTCCATACAGGCCATCTAGTCCCACCCCCTGCTCAACGCAGAATTAGCCCTAAGCATCCTAAAGCATCCAAGAAAAGTGTGTATCCAGCCTTTGCTTGAAGACTGCCAGTGAGGGGGAGCTCACCACCTCCTTAGGCAGCCTATTCCACTGCTGAACTACTCTGACTGTGAAAAATTTTTTACTGATATCTAGCCTATATCGTTGTACTTGTAGTTTAAACCCATTACTGCGTGTCCTCTCCTCTGCAGCCAACAGAAACATCCTCCTGCCCTCCTCCAAGTGAGAGCCTTTCAAATACTTAAAGAGGGCTATCATGTCCCCTCTCAACCTCCTTTTCTCCAGGCTGAACATTCCCAAGTCCCTCAACCTATCTTCTTAGGGCTTGGTCCCTTGGCCCCAGATCATCTTCGTCGCTCTCCTCTGTACCCTTTCAATTTTATCTACGTCCTTCTTGAAGTAATAAATTAATATGGCGAAAGATTAACCCAAACTATGAACTCACCCCCCAGAGAGGTCTATGGAGCTTCGGAAAGCAATTAATTCTCTAGGAAAAAACATGATCATTACGTGGTTGGCTCAGTGCCATCTGTGTGAAGCGCAAAGAGACAAACCTTGACACCCACCCAAGGGGAGGGTAGGAAAAGTCCTGCTGATGGTACTCTTGAGCCTTCCTTCCCTGCCCCAGTAGTGGGGGGAACGAGGTTGCAAGGGGGCCGCTACCAGGATGAATCCCAAGGGCTGCCCAGGGAGCTGGGGGGCACAGGGATGTGGTGATGATCCTGTGGGGGGGCGACAATGGACTCCAAGTGGGCAAGCCCTGTGAGGCAGATGGGGAGGACAGATGAGGAAGCGCACAGGACATTCCCAGTCACGGAAGCAAGGGATTGGCCTCTGGGATCAGAGAGGCAGTGAAAGCAAGGGAAGCAGCTGGAGGAGAAGCTACCTGAGGGGTTCTCCTTGTTTGCAATATGGTAATCTCAAGGGATGGGATAAAAGCTGGAACAGCCTGCAACAGGCATTAAACAAAACAGGAGTGACACAAAAACAGCAGGACACATTATAGACACTGGAGAACAATAATTTAGAAATGAAAAAGCAGCACCCTCACAGCTTTTTAAATCCTTTCCAGACTAATATGCCTCTGGGACACCCCGGGTCGGGCTTTAAACAAATGAGAGTACGGCAAAAGTCGCTTTTCTCTACCCAAAGGAGTCTCCGAACGGCTTCCATTGACCTTCCCTTTAGTCTCCCCACAACACACACCCTGTGAGGGAGGGGAGACTGAGAGAGCCCTGATATTACAGTTGGTTGTTATATGCCACTTTTCTCCACCCAAAGGAGTCTCAAAGTGGCTTCCAATCACTTTCCCTTCCTCTCCCCACAACAGACACCCTGTGAGGGAGGGGAGGCTGGGAAAGCCCTGATATTACTTAAGAAGAAGAAGAGTTGGTTTGTTGTTGTTGTTAGGTGCGAAGTCATGTCCGACCCATCGCGACCCCATGGACAATGATCCTCCAGGCCTTCCTGTCCTACCATTCCTCGGAGTCCATTTAAGTTTGCACCGACTGCTTCCGTGACTCCATCCAGCCACTTCATTCTCTGTCGTCCCCTTCTTCTTTTGCCCTCAATTGCTCCCAGCATTAGGCTCTTCTCCAGGGAGTCTTTTCTTCTCATGAGTTTCATCTTCAGGATCTGGCCTTCTAAGGAGCAGTCAGGCTGATCTCCTCTAGGACGGACCGGTTTGTTCGCCTTGCAGTCTAAGGGACTCGCAGGAGTCTTCTAGAGCAGTGGTCCCCAACCTTTTTCCGGCTGGGGACCGGCAGGGCAACTGCCCCGCCCGCGCAGCGCGCATGAGCGGCCAGGCTGCACATGCGCACATGCACGCTGCGCGGCCGAAATCGTGCGTGCGCGGCACTTTCGCAGGTGCGCGCATGTGCGAAAGTGCCGCGCATGCGCTATTTCGGCCGCGCAGCGCACGTGTGTGTGTGCTTTAGGATGCTTAGGGCTGATTCTGCGTTGAGCAGGGGATTGGACTAGATGGCCTGTATGGCCCCTTCCCACTCTATGATTCTGTGATTGTCTTTTAATGGCTTCATATCTCCAGTGGGGGTGAGTAGGTGGAAGACATCTGCACTCCATTGCACAAATATGGCTCCTGCCTGCCCCCAGCAATGCACTGGTAGTCTTCAAGCAAAGGTTGGATACACACTTTTCTTGGATGCTTTAGGATGCTTAGGGCTAATCCTGAGTTGAGCAGGGGGTTGGACTAGATGGCCTGTATGGCCCCTTCCAACTCTATGATTCTATGATTCTACTGACCAGGAGCCAGACATCCTAGAATGTGATGTCAAATGGGTCTTAGGAAGTCTGAGCAACAATAAAGCTAGTGGTGCTGACAGCATTCCAGTTGAACTATTCAAAATCTTAAAAGACAATGCAGTAAAAGTGCTACACTCAATATGCCAGCAAATTTGGAAAACTCAACAATGGCCACAGGATTGGAAAAGGTCAGTTTACATTCCAATCCCAAAGAAGGGCAATGCCAAAGAATGTTCAAACTTCCGCACCATTGCACTCATTTCTCATGCTAGCAAAGTTATGCTCAAAAGATGAATCTATGATTCTATGATTCTATAAGCAAGCATCTTTTAATTTCTTTGCTGCAGTCCCCATCTGCACTGATCTTGGAGCCCAGGAAAATAAAATCTGTCACTATCTCCATTTCTTTCCCATCTATTTGCCAGGAATTGAGAGGGCCGGATGCCATGATCTTTGTTTTCTTGATGTTGAGTTTCAAGCCAACTTTTGCACTCTCCTCCTTCACCCGCATCAACAGGCTCTTTAGTTCCTCTTCACTTTCTGCCATTAGAGTGGTATCATCTGCATATCTGAGGTTGTTGATATTTCTCCCTGCAATCTTGATCCCAATTTGCAACTCCTCTAATCCCGCCTTTCGCATGATGTGCTCCACATACAAGTTAAATAGGCAAGGCAACAGTATACAGCTTTGCCGAACTCCTTTCTCAATTTTGAACCAATCAGTGATTCCATGTTCTGTTCTCACTGTTGCTTCTTGACCTGCATATAAGTTTCTCAAGAAACAAATAAGATGCTCTAGTATTCCCATCTCTTTAAGAACTTGCCACAATTTGTTGTGCTCCACACAATCAAAGGCTTTAGCATAGTCAATGAAGCAGAAGTAGATGTAGAACTCCCTAGCTTTCTCCATGATCCAGCGTATGTTGGCAATTTGATCTCTAGTTCCTCTGCCTCTTCGAAATCCTGCCTGTACTTCTGGAAGTTCTCGGTCCACATATTGCTGGAGCTTAGCTTGTAGGATTTTGAGCATAACTATGCTAGGAAGCGCCCATTTTATCCCGAAATAAAATGGGCTTTTTATCTAGTAGAATCCTAGAGTTGGAAGGGGCAATACAGGCCATCTAGTCCAACCCCCTGCTCAACGCAAGATCAGCCCTAACCATCCTAAAGCATTCAAGAAAAGTGTGCATCCAACCTTTGCTTGAAGACTGCCAGTGAGGGGGAGCTCACCACCTCCTTAGGCAGCCTATTCCACTGCTGAACTGCTCTGACTGTGAAAAATGACACTCATCATGTCTCTGAGTTTATTAAAGCTTGCCCTACGAAAATCCAACATCTGCGTCTGGCTACAAGCTTCCTTGGCTCCCCATCTCAAAAGGAATTCTATGAGGACATGGTCGCTTCCCCCTAGGGTCCCCACCTCCTTCACCTCATCCACCAACTCTTGCCTGTTGGTCAGTATTAAGTCCAGTATGGCTGAACCTCTTGTGGGTTCATCTACCATTTGATAAATGAAATTGTCAGCCAGGCAGGTCAGAAACTTGCATGACTGAGGACGCTTCGCAGAGTTTGTTTCCCAGCACACATCTGGGAAATTGAAGTCACCCATGATGACAAGGTCCTGCCGCTTGGATATTTTCTCAAGCTGCTCACAAAGTGCAGCATCCACATCCTCTCGTTGGTCAGGCGGTTGGTAGCAGACACCAACCACCACACTGTTTGTTTTCCCCTCGCTTATTTTCACCCAGATGCTTTCCACTGTAGATATGCTCTCCTTCACTAGAATTTCCTGACAGGTAAGCCCTTTCCTCACATACAGTGCCACTCCTCCACCTCTTCGATCTATTCTGTTTTTTCTGAACAGTTCATATCCATCCACCATTACATTCCAGTCATGAGAATCATTCCACCAAGTTTCTGTGATGCCTACTAGATCATACCTTTCCATCAGCATGAGAAGTTCTAGCTCTTCCTTTTTATTGCCCATGCTTCGGGCGTTAGTATAAAGACAACTGAATCCTTTTACTTTTGGTTCCCTATGAGCTGGCCTTGCCGGTTGGGCTGCCTCCGATCGTTTTCCTTCCATACATTCCCTATGTTGATCGTCTCCTTCCCCTAGTGGCTTTAGTTTAAAGCTCTCCTGATGAATCTCCCCAGGTTCCTGCAAAACACATTCTTCCCCAGTTTTGATAAGTGCAGTCCATCAGGTTCTAGTAGGCCTTCCTCAAGAAAGCCTATTCCATGGTCCCAGAAACCAAATCTCTCCTGCCGGCACCAACTACGCAGCCAGTGATTCACCTCCATTATCTTCCTCTCCCGACGCATTCCTCTTCCCTTGACAGGCAAGATTGAAGAGAATACCACTTGTGCCCCCATTTGCTTGAGCTTCCTCCCCAGATCTTAACAGTCTTTTTTAATAGGAGCGATGGTATTCAGGGACATGTCATTTGTTCCCACATGGACCATCACAAATGGGTAGCGATCCGTAGATTTGAGGAGTTTGGGCAGCCGTTCTGAAACATCTTTAATTTTCGCCCCTGGCAAGCAACACACCTCTCGGGTTAGGGGGTCGGGCCCAGCCACATGGCGATCCATTCCTCTTAGCAGGGAGTCTCCAATTACCAGTACTCTGCTTTTTTTTTTCTTCTCAACTCCATTTCCTTCTGTCCCCGTGGCCTCTTCCCTTTGTCTTGGACTTTGTTTTGGGACCTCTTCCCTTGTTGACCCTTGCACCTCCTCTGCAAGGGCCTGAAATCTATTCTGGAGCTCCAAAGGCCCCGAGAACTGTAACTACCCCACTGTGGTTATCAGGGATGTTAAGCTCACTCTTGTATAGTTCTTCTGTAGAATTTTGCCACCTTTTAAAAATCTCTTCTGCTTCTGTGAGGTCCAAACCATTTCGGTCCCTTATCATACCCATCTTTGCATGAAACGTTCTCTTCATATCTCCAATTTTCTTGAAAAGATCTCTGGCCCTCCCCATTCTATTGTTTTCTTCTATTTGTTTGCACTGTTCATTTAAGAAGGCATTCTTATCTCTTCTAGCTTTTCTGTGGAATTCTGCATTCAGTTGGGTGTATCTTTCTCTTTCTCCCTTGCCTTTCACTTCCCTTCTCTCCTCAGCTATTTGTAAAGCTTCCTCAGACAGCCATTTTGATTTCTTGCATTTCTTTTTCTTTGGGATGGTTTTAGTTGCTACCTCTTGTACAATGTTGCGAACCATAGTTCTTCAGGCACTCTGTCTATCAGATCTAATTCCTTAAATCTATTTGTCATCTCTACTGTATATTCGTCGGGGATATGATTTAGTTCATACCTGAGTGGCCTAGTGCTTTTCCCTACTTTCTTCAATTTAAGCCTAAATTTTGCAACAAGAAGCTCATGATCTGAACCACAATCGGCTCCTGGTCTTGTTTTTATTGACTGGATAGAACTTCTCCATCGTTGGCTGCAGAGCACATAGTCAATCTGATTTCTGTGTTGACCGTCTGGTGATGTCCATGTGTAGAGTCATCTGTTGGGTTGTTGGAAAACAGTGTTTGCTATGACCATTGCATTCTCTTGACAAAATTCTACCAGCCTGTGCCCTACTTCATTTTGTACTCCAAGGCCAAACTTGCCTGTTATCCCGGTTATTTTTGGCTTCCTACTTTAGCATTCCAATCCCCCATGATGATAAGCACATCATTTTTTGGCGTTGCTTCTAGAAGGTGTTGTAGGGCTTCATAGAACTGGTCAACTTCATCCTCTTCATCAGCAGTGTTTGGGGCATCGACCTGGATTACTGTGATGTTGAATGGTTGCCTTGGATTCGAACCAATATCATTCTGTCATTTTGGGGACTGTATCCCAAGACTGCTTTTCCTACTCTCTTATTATGAAGGCTACTCCATTTCTTCTGCGCGATTCTTGTCCACAGTAGTATAACTGATAGTCATCTGAATTAAATTCACCCATTCCTGTCCATTTCCTAAAATGTCGATGTTCAGTCTTATTTCTTGTTTAACCACGTCCAGCTTGCCTTGATTCATGGATCTGACGTTCCAGGTTCCTATGGAATAAAAATCTTTACAGCATCGGACTGTCTTTTCGCCACCAGTTACTTCCACAACTGAGCGTCCTTTCGGCTTTGGCCCAGTCGCTTCATTCATTCTGGCGCTACTCGTACTAGCCGTCTGCTCATCCCCAGTAGCATATTGGACACCTTCCGACCTGAGAGGCTCATCTTCCAGCGTCATATAGTTTTGCCTTTTGAACCTGTCCATTGGGTTTTCATGGCAAAGATACTGGAGTGGTTTGCCATTTCCTTCTCCAGTGGATCACCTTTTGCCAGAGCTCTCCGCTATGACCTGTCCGTCTTGGGTGGCCCTGCACGGCATAGCTCATAGCTTCACTGAGCTATGCAAGCCCCCTTGCCACGGCAGGGCAGCGATCCTTGAAGGGAGTAGTTGGTTCTTAGATGCTGCTTTTCTATACCCGAAGGAGTCTCAAAGTCACCTTCCCTTTCCTCTCCCCACAACAGACACCCTGTGAGGGAAGCGAAGCTGAGAGAGTCCAGAGATTACTGAAGAAGAAGAAGAAGAAGAAGAGTTGGTTCTTAGATGCTGCTTTTCTCTACCCGAAGGGGGCTCAAAGCAATTTCCAGTCACCAGGGATCACCACCTGATGGAATTCACAGAGTGGGGTCCCTGGATACGCTGGGTCCAGACCACGAAGTCAAAACCCAAACTTTCAACCTGATCTGGAATTCACCAGGCAGCCAATGCAGCTGCCTCAGCAGAGGCTGCAGATGGGCCCTCCAAGGTGTTCCTTGGAGGCCCCTAGGAGCCGCATCCGGCACCAGCTGCAACTTCCAGGACAGGGACAAGGGAAGCCCAGCATAGAGCGAGTTACGGGAGTCCAATTTCCAGCTTCCACTATTAGACTTCCATATCTTAATTTCTAAAATATTGTTCTTGAGTGTCTGTAAAGCATCCCACTGTTTTTTGCAGTATTCTTTTTTTGTTTAATTTCCAGAGGCCTTTTGGCCTGGAAAGGGTTAATGAAGGAGTGAAAGTTCCACTTCTTCATTTCTAAAATATTATGCTCAAATGTCTGCCCATTATTCCACTGTTCTGGTGTGACATCCAAATGGAGAGGAGCCCGTGGGCTGCCATCGCCCCTCCCCTCCCCTCCCCTCTCGTGTAGCTCAGAGGAAAAAACTGCACCCCAGTGGTCCTCTTGAGAAAGCCCAACAAGAGCCGGGTGAGCTCAGTGAGGCTGAGAGCAGCCTGCGAGAGGCAAGAGGTCACACTTTGACCTTCCCTGGCAGTGGGGGGGGGGTGCAAAGCCAGAACCTACCCTGACCCCCCACAGCTCACACGCATAGGCACATCCAGGAAGACGGAGCAGAAGGCCAAAACAGTATCCTCACAGCCGAGCCTTGGTCTCTGGCGGGAGGGCAGGCCGTGGTTGAGACAGGGAGCAGCCCCCTCCCGTGGGGGGATTTCCTCTTCCCTCCCTGAGGTGGGACCAGGTGCTCACCTTTGTGCTCCCTGGAGCTGCCTGGGGCTTCCTCTCCCAGGTGAGGCCCCCATCTCCAGCCCCTAGGGGGGCAGAAGGGATGGGGCATGTGGGGGTTCAGAATTAGAAAGACTGCCCAATGGGTAATTAGGAGCTAGGGGAGGGGTTCTGTCTGTTAACCTTCCTGCAGAGTTGTGTGTGTGTGTGGGGGGTTCTTCAGGGGGGGCAAACTGCAGGTCAGGAGACTGCTTGCTGTTCGGCTGTCCCCACGAGGAGGCTCTGCTCTTGGGCTGGATTTTGGCAGGAAGGAAGTGGCTGCAGCAGACGGTTGTCAGGCGCAGATGGAGCCAGCCAAGCAGGACCCGCGGCCTGAGAACCTTCGCCCACCCGTTGGCTGTGCCCACAAGACAACAGGCCACCCTTCAGCATGAGCTGCCTCTTGCGCCCCAGTCACAGGCCCTCGGGGCCCCTCCCCAGCAAACTGCCAGCCCCCCTGGGGGGGGAGGCGTGCAAGAGAGCTAAGCAACACCCCATCCTGGTCCTGAGTCCCTTCTGCGGTTCAGTTCTATCGCTTGCCTGAGAGCGGGAAGCACCCTCTTAGAGCACCCTCTTTCTCTCCCCCTGTTCTCTGCTCCCCTGAAAGGAGAAGTGAAACGGAAAGCATAGTGCAAGTGTGTCTCCTCTGGGGAAAGTGAACTTGGGGAGAGAGTTCGACATTATAAAACATCGCTCTGCCAACAGTCCCTGCTCTAGGAGGGAGCCAATAAACAGTCCAGGACTAATTGGGCTTTTTGCAGAGAGGGGCGGAGATGGAGGGGCCGAAGGCTGGAAGTCCTAAATCTAGAGATTGGGGCCCTGAAAGGACTGATATTTCTACAAAACAAAAAAAAACTCAAAAAAGCTACTCTGGGCACCCCCAGGTTTGCAAGACAAAAAAACCTTAATTCTTAAAAGAAATACAGCTTCTAAATATTATAAGATAAGAAACCTAGAAATATACAGCCAAAATGGCCTGTACCTAAAAGACACAAGCATATGAAGGCGTGGTTCTCACTTCATTGTTTGCTGGTTATACAGTCTTACAGTCCCCTATTCTTATTTTAAAACCAAATGTAAGAAACCTCATCTAAATAACACTTCAAAAATCATCACTGAATATTTGAAGAACAGTTGATTTTTATACCTCAATTTTCATTGCACGAAGGAGTCTCAATGTGGCTTTATATCACCTTCCTTTCCTCTCCCCACAACAGGCACTCTGTGAGGCAGGTGGGCCTGAGAGAGCTCTAACAGAACTGTTCAGCAAGAACACCCCTGAGAGAATTGGGACTGGCCCAAGGTCATCCACCTGGCTGCAAGTGGAGGGGGAATGGGGAAAGACTCATTAGGAAATGGAAGGAGGACCTTATAACCAAAGAGGAATATAAACAAATAACCAGTACTTGTAGGGAGAGGGTTAGAAAAGCTAAAGCTCAGTAAGGGACCTCCTGGGTCATTTGGTCCAAACCCCTGCACAATGCAGGACACTCATAACCCAGTTACTCACCCACTGTCACCTGCCACCGCCTTGAACCTTCAGCAAATCAGACTCTGTCAGATGGCTCTCCAGCCTCTGTTTAAAAACTTCCAAAGATGGAGAACCCACCACCTCCCGAGGAAGCCTGCTCCACTGAGAAACCGCTCTAACTGTCAGGAACTTCTTCCGGATGTTTAGACGGCATTTCTTTTGAATTAATTTCATCCCATTGGTTCTGGACCAGGGCAAGAGAGAACAACTCTGCTCCATCTTCTACATTAGTGATCCCCAACCTTCAACTAATTGGAGGTGGGCCCCGAAGGACACCTTCTCCCACCCCCCAGCCCTTTACTTCACCCCCCCCCCCCGGCCCTTTACAACACACTTCGGGTGTCATTGTCTCCCATCCCTCCCAGATGGGACTATCTTGTTGCAGAGAAACAAGCTCAGAGTTCCCATTGATTTGTCATTGTCATGAGTTAAAATTTCCATGAAAATAGAATGTTCCTTATGTTCATTGTTGTGGCGTGTCTGTATCTTATTTTGAAGGGATGTTTAAACATTACCATAGTGACCAGAGAGCGTTAGGGCAGTGGTTGAGAGTAGAGGAGCAAACTACCCCTCCCCCACCGGGCCTCAGTAAAAGGCGTTGAGGGGTCCCTGGTGATAAAAAGGTTGGGGACCACTGGTCTACATGGCAGCCTTTTAAATACTTGAAGATGGTTCTCAGATCACCTCTCAGTCATCTCCTCTATAGGCTAAACAGACCAAGCTCCCCCAACCTTTCCTCCTACGTCTTGGTCTCCAAACCCCTCACCATCTTTGTTGCCCTCCTCTGGACATGCTTCAGATTATCTACATCCCTCTTCAACTGGGGTGCCCAAAACTGAACACAGGACTCCAAGTGAGGCCGAACCAGAGCAGAGTAAAGCGGTACCATCACCTCCCGTGATCTGGACACGATACTCAGTTTGATGCAGCCCAAAATCCCATTTGCCTTTTTAGCCACTGCTGACTCATGTTCAATGTATGGTCTACTAAGATTCCTAGATCCGTTTTGTACATACTACTGCCAAGACAAATCGCCCCCATCTTATATTGGTGGGTATGGCTTTTCCTACCTAAATGCAGAACTTTACATTTGTCCCTATTGAACTTCATTTTATTCAGTTTAGCCCACTTCTCGAGCCTATCAAGATCATCCTGTGTTCTGTAGCTGTCTTCAGTTGTGTTTGCTACCCCTCCCAGTTTAGTATCGTCTGCAAATTTAATAAGCACCCCCTCTAATCCCTCTTCCAAATTATTTATAAACTAGCTAGAAAGCACATTGCGACAAGGAATGCAATGGGCGCTAGGTCCAGGGGACACTGGCAGGTGCTGATCTCTTTGTGTGTGTCTCTCTCCCTCCCTCTCTGTTGCAGCAGGAACCAGAGCAGGTAATCAGGGCTGTTTGTTGCAGGGAGTGAGGGTTGGGCAGCTCTCCCTCTCTGTCTCTCCCTCACAGCAGGAGCCATAGCAAGTAATCAGGACTGGTTTGCGGTTTGGCAGGGCTCTCTGTCTCTCTCTCTCAGGCACTGGCTCCTGTAGCGTCTGAGAGCAAAGTGGCTAGCGTCCAGGGAGGGATGGCGGAAGCTGTCGGCTTTACTGGCCACACCCTGATTGGCCATATTCTAACTCAGACACCCTGGACCGTTCCACCCCCCCCCCCCCAGGCTGTTTCACAAATGTTAAGAGGAGGAACAATGGATAAGGATATGTCGAACAACACAGGCCCCAGGGCTGATCCCTGGGGAACTCCACTTGTCACTCTTCTCCAAGAGGATGCTGAACCATTTACAAGCACCCTTTGGGTACGATCTGTCAACAAGTTATCGATCCACCTGACAGAATTAGGATCCATACAGCATTTTATCAAAAGCTTTACTGAAATCCTGATAAACTATGTCCTCAGCATTCCCTAGATCCAGCAAGTTCATCACTTTCTCAGAAAAAGCAGTAAGGCTGGTCTGACAGGACTTGTTCTTGCGAAACCCCTGCTGAGTCTTAGAAATCACAGCTCTCTGTTCCAGCTGCTCAAGGACCGAGTGTTTGATTATTTGTTCCAAAATTTTATCCCCATCTTCAAGGAGTCCCACAAGGGGCGGTCCTCTCTCCTATCTTATTCAACATTTTCATGCGCCCTCTTGCACAACTGGTACAGAAGTTTGGGCTGGGTTGCCATCAATATGCAGATGACACCCAGCTCTTCCTCATGATGGATGGCCACCCTGACTCTCCCCCAGAGGCATTATCCAGCTGCCTGGAAGCAGTGATGAGATGGCTCAAGAAGAGTCGTCTGAAGCTCAGTCCTTCAAAGACGGAGGTCCTGTGGCTGGATAGGAAGGGAGCATGTGAGTAAGCGTGTCTGCCTGCCCTAGATGGTGTGCACCTCTCTACAGCTCACTCCGCCAGGAACCTAGGCGTGATCCTGGATACTTGCCTCGCAATGGAAGCCCAGATCACGAAGGTAGCGCGGCTGGCATTTTACCATCTCCGCCAAGCCAAGCTACTAGCGCCCAACCTGGCCCCAGAACACCTAGCAACAGTGATCCATGCGACGGTCACCTCTAGACTGGACTTCTGCAACTCACTCTACACATGCCAATCATGCCAGACTGACCTTCTCTCTTTTTTTGAAAAAGTTACTACCTTGCTAAATAAGGGGAATGCTGTGGACATAGTTTATCTTGATATTGTGGTCCCTGGGTATGGTCGGATCTGCTGGGCTGCTTTGGCTCTTTGACCAGGAAGCCCTCCCCCCCCCCAACACACACTTATGCTGGTTTCATTCCTCAGAGGGATTCTTGCCTGCCACTTTCCCGCCCCTGAGAGGGTACTAAGCGGGGGGGGGGCAGGCTACATCACATCCAATGACCATCATGACTTCACTAGACCAGACAAACCTTTGCTCCCACGATCCAGGTCTCCGGAGGGACTGGAGGGCGGTGTACTTGTGTGTGTGTGTGTGTGTGTGTGTGTGTGTGTGTGTGGAGGAGTGTCTTTGTTGCGGGTTAGGGCCTGGGACTGCGGCTCTGTTGCTGCCTCGAGGCTTATCGGGTCCCGGATGGAGCCATTGCTGGAAAAGGCCAAAGCTGAGAGTGAGCTAAGATTGGCCAGGGAAGCCCATTGTAACAAGAAAAGATTTTTCAGTTATGTGAGGAGCAAACGTAAAGTCAAGGAGGCAATAGGCCCACTGTTGGGTGCAGATGGACAAACTCTAACGAAAGATGCAGAGAAAGCAGAAAGGCTTAGTGCCTATTTTACATCAGTTTTTTCCCACAGGTCAAAGTGTTTAGGCACATCTAGAGATGGCCGTATCCAAAGGATAGTGTCTGGGTGGCAGGTTAACATGGATAGAGAGGTTGTCGAGAGGCATTTAGCTGCACTGGATGAGTTCAAATCCCCTGGTCCAGATGAAATGCACCCGAGAGTACTCAAAGAACTTTCCAGAGAACTTGCACAGCCCTTGTCCATCATCTTCGGAACCTCTTTAAGGACTGGAGATGTCCCGGAGGACTGGAAAAGAGCAAACGTTATTCCGATCTTCAAAAAAGGGAGGAAGGATGACCCAGGAAACTACAGACCAGTGAGTCTGACCTCTGTTGTGGGGAAGATAATGGAGCAGATATTAAAGGGAGCGATCTGCAAACATCTGGAGGACAATTTGGTGATCCAAGGAAGTCAGCATGGATTTGTCTCCAACAGGTCCTGCCAGACCAACCTAGTTTCCTTTTTTGACCAAGTAACAGGTTTGCTGGATCGGGGAAATTCGGTTGATGTCATTTACTTGGATTTTAGTAAAGCTTTTGATAAGGTTCCCCATGATGTTCTGATGGATAAATTGAAGGACTGCAATCTGGATTTTCAGATAGTTAGGTGGATAGGGAATTGGTTAGAGAACCGCACTCAAAGAGTTGTTGTCAATGGTGTTTCATCAGACTGGAGAGAGGTGAGTAGCGGGGTACCTCAGGGCTCGGTGCTCGGCCCGGTACTTTTTAACATATTTATTAATGATCTAGATGAGGGGGTGGAGGGACTACTCATCAAGTTTGCAGATGACACCAAATTGGGAGGACTGGCAAATACTCCGGAAGATAGAGACAGAGTTCAACGAGATCTGAACACAATGGGAAAATGGGCAAATGAGAACAAGATGCAATTTAATAAAGATAAGTGTAAAGTTCTGCATCTGGGTCAGAAAAATGAAAAGCATGCCTACTGGATGGGGGATACGCTTCTAGGTAACACTGTGTGTGAACGAGACCTTGGGGTACTTGTGGATTGTAAACTAAACATGAGCAGGCAGTGTGATGCAGCGGTAAAAAAGGCAAATGCCATTTTGGGCTGTATCAACAGAGGCATCACATCAAAATCACAAGATGTCATAGTCCCATTGTATACGGCACTGGTCAGACCACGCCTGGAGTACTGTGTGCAGTTCTGGAGGCCTCACTTCAAGAAGGACGTAGATAAAATTGAAAGGGTACAGAGGAGAGCGACGAAGATGATCTGGGGCCAAGGGACCAAGCCGTATGAAGATACGTTGAGGGACTTGGGAATGTTCAGCCTGGAGAAAAGGAGGTTGAGAGGGGACATGATAGCCCTCTTTAAGTATTTGAAAGGTTGTCACTTGGAGGAGGGCAGGATGCTGTTTCTGCTGGCTGCAGAGGAGAGGACACGCAGTAATGGGTTTAAACTTCAAGTATAACGATATAGGCTAGATATCAGGGGGAAAATTTCCCAGTCAGAGTAGTTCAGCAGTGGAATAGGCTGCCTAAGGAGGTGGTGAGCTCCCCCTCACTGGAAGTCTTCAAGCAAAGGTTGGATACACACTTTTCTTGGATGCTTTAGGATGCTTAGGGCTAATCCTGCGTTGAGCAGGGGGTTGGACTAGATGGCCTGTATGGCCCCTTCCAACTCTATGATTCTATGATTCTATGATTCTATGAATCGGAAACCTGAGCGGTGCCTAGGGACCGACGGCACGCTGAGGGGGCGGCATCCTCCAACAGGCCCGGCCGCAGGGCGGCATCCCAAGGGACTTAGACGGGGGCGGGCCCGAGCGAGGCTTTAACTTCGGAGCTCCAACTTCTGCTTTCGTCCGGGCGGGGAAACGCACGTTTCCGGAGCCCCGACGGCTGCCGGGGCTGGGCTGGGCTGGGTGCGGCATGGCCGAGGTGGTGACCTACGCGGACCTGCGCTTCGCCAAGAGCGCCCCCCCGGAGAAGAGCCGGCCGCCTCCCGGCGACGCGTGTGGAGGTAGGCCGTCCCGTCCCGTCCTATCCCGCCCCCTCCCCTTGCCGGCCCGCTGACCCCTCCTCCTCTTGCAGAGGCCGGCGACGACGGCGAGCTCACCTACGAGAACGTCCCGGCCGCCCCGAACCGCCAGCCCCGCAGCCCCGACCCGACGGCGTCCCCCGGTGAGTGAGGGCGGGAGGGAGGGAGGCGGAGGCAGGGCGAAAGAACCAGGTTGGGCTGGGCTAGGCCGGGAAGGCGCGGAGGGGAGGCGTCCGCGCAGGACCCCCGACGACCCCCTCCCCCCGTGGATCTCTCCCTCTCTCCCTTTGCAGGGGACGTCCGGCGGCGACTCTGGCCGGGGGTCCCGCTGGCCCTGCTGGTCGCCTGCCTCTTCCTCCTGGCCACCTGCCTGGGACTCGGCGTCCGCTGTAAGTAGCCCCTGCTCCCCCGGCCCCACCCCGCCTTCTGGGTCCGCCTCCCCTGCCCCCCCCCCCCCCCGTGCAAGGGGACACCCACCATCTGTATTCCGAGGGGTCCTCCCCCCCCAAGCAGGAGTCCTCCCCATCTCAAGGAAGGGCACCCCCGCCCCTGCCTGCCCCTCGCCCACCGGTGCCCTTCCTCGGCAGACTGGCAGGTCTCAGGGCAGCTGCGGCGGGCATCACAGAGGCACACGGCAGAGAGCGGAGCCTTGGCACTGAGGCTGGGCAGCCAGGAGCAGAACCTGACGCACTCCCTGGCAGAGCTGTCCCGGGCCCAAGCAGAGCTCAGCGCCACCAGCCTGGCCCTCCAGCTGAGCTGGCAGGTGGGGAACAGCACGAGGCAGGAGCTGGAGCAGGTCCAGAGGGGTCTGGCCAGTCTGCAGGAGGAGAAGTCCCAGGCAGTCCGGGAGCTGGAGGAGGCCCGATCCTGCCAGCGGACGGGTAAGTCCCTTGGGGTTGGGGCTCAAGCTGGGCTGGGCCAGGTCCCCCATGGAAAGGGATCCTCTGGGATTCTTGCCTGCCCATCTCACCCCCCCCCCTCAGTCATCTGACCCGCCAACAGAAGGGACAGGCACCCTCGTAGCCACGGGGGGGGGGGCGGGGGGGCGTCTTCACAAGCAAGGATGGGGAAGGTCCGCTCTGTGGAGCCTCCCCCCCCCCACGTCCTGCACGGAAGCAGGACGCTTGCCTCCCTGGGCCTGAGGGGCCACCCAAGGTGAAGAGCATGCCTCTAGTCCTGGGGTCAGCTGTGCCCCTGCCTGGCATGAGTCTCCTTCACAGGCTGCTGCCCCCAGGGGTGGACTCCCTTCCGATGGAAGTGCTTGTGGGTGTCAAGCAAGAGGACGACTTGGGAAGGGGCCAGGCGAGATTGCGAGAATCGGCAGGCTCAGCTCCTGGTTCTGAAGCCCTGGGACGCACACACCATCCAGGAGGCCTTAGCCACACCGGTGAGGGGGAATGGGGATGCCGTTCCAAAGGAGAGGGGGGCCCACTCCCACACACCCTCACTGGGCCCCATGCACTGGCCCTGGTGCTCTCCTGACCCCCAGGAATGGAGGTTGGTGGGGCCAGAGAGGGGTCCAGGAAGTCCCTCTCTGCTGAGGGAGCAGGGGATGGCCCCAGGCCCACCTGGGGACTGACAGGGGGGGGAAGGGGGGGTGCTCCCTGCTTCTTCTCCAGCAGCACCATAGGGGAGAGCAGAAATGGTTTTCCCAGTCACATCGTAGAAACCGGGGGGGGGGGGGGGCTGGAATTGAGCTTTCCCCTCCAGCCAATGGGCATCACTGGCCATGAAAGGGGAGCTGAGGACAGGCCAAAGGCTCATCTGCGCTGGAGCCCATACCCCTGGGGGGGCCTTCCTGGGGGAGAGCAGCCTGCATCCTGCCCACCCCACCCCTCACACCATGAAAGGGCATTCTGAGCACCCTGGGCACCTGAGGGAAGCGGCTGCCCGAGAGGGAGGCTGGCCTGGCCACAGCTAGAACATCCTCCACGCCCAGTCACAAGGCAAAGGCAAGCGCTAGGAGGCCCCTGGCCATCTGCTAGGAGCTCTTATGAGATGCCCGGGAGTCATAGATGCATCAAATCTCATGATTGAAAGGGGCTACACAGGCCATCTAGTCCACCCCCTGCTCAATGCAGGATCAGATCCAAAGAAGGGTGGAGGAACCGGGTGACTCCATCCACCCAGAACCTAGAGTGGGAAGGGGCCATGCAGGCCATCTAGTCCCACCCCCTGCTCAGTGCAGGATCAGCCTCAAGCATCCAGGAGAAGGATATGTCCAGCCGCTCCTTGAAGACCGCCAGTGAGGGGGAGTTCCCCACCCCCTGAGGCAGCCCCTTCCACTGCTGAACTAGACTCCTAGAATCCTAAAGTGGGAAGGGGCCATGCAGGCCATCTAGTCCCACCCCCTGCTCAGTGCAGGATCAGCCTCAAGCATCCAGGAGAAGGATCTGTCCAGCCGCTGATTGAAGACCCCCCATTGAGGGGGAGCTCCCCACCTCCTTAGGCAGCCCTTTCCACTACTGAACTAGACTCCTAGAATCCTAGAGTGGGAAGGGGCCATGCAGGCCATCTAGTCCCACCCCCTGCTCAGGGCAGGATCAGCCTCCAGCATCCAGGAGAAGGATCTGTCCTGACGCTGCTTGAAGACAGCCAGTGAGGGGGAGTTCCCCACCTCCTTAGGCAGCCCCTTCCACTGCTGAACTAGACTCCTAGAATCCCTGAGTGGGAAGGGGCCACAAAGGCCATCTAGTCCCACCCCCTGCTCAGGGCAGGATCAGCTTCAAGCACCCAGGAGGAGGATCTGTCCAGCCACTGCTTGAAGACCCCCAGTGAGGGGGAGCCCTCACCTCCTGAGGCAGCCCCTTCCACTGCTGAACTAGACTCCTGGAATCCTAGAGTGGGAAGGGGCCAAGGAGGCCATCTAGTCCCACCCCCTGCTCAATGCAGGATCAGCCTCCAGCATCCAGGAGAAGGATCTGTCCAGGAGAAGGATCTGTGGGAGCTCCCCACCTCCTGAGGCAGCCCCTAGAGTGGGAAGGGGCCATGCAGGCCATCTAGTCCCACCCCCTGCTCAGTGAAGGATCAGCCTCAAGCATCCAGGAGAAGGATCTGTCCAGCCGCTGCTTGAAGACCCCCAGTGAGGGGGAGCTCCCCACCTCCTTAGGCAGCCCCTTCCACTGCTGAACTAGACTCACAGAATCCTAGAGTGGGAAGGGGCCATGCAGGCCATCTAGTCCCACTCCCTGCTCAGGGCAGGATCTGCCTCAAGCACCCAGGAGGAGGATCTGTCCAGCCGCTGCTTGAAGACCCCCAGTGAGGGGGAGCACCCACCTCCTTAGTCAGAGCACCCTCCTTGGTTGCTGCATCCCTCCTGGAAGAAGGCAGGCTGTGCGTCTCCAATGAGTGGCCGGAACCCCCCAGGGGTCAATGCAGGTGACCTGCTTTGTGCCAGGAACCCCCCAGGGTGTGGTTCACCCAGTTCTTTGTTTTCACGTTTGTCCTAGAATCGTCTGCAGTCTGACGAGTTCTGGGTTGGACTGAGAAAGATGGACCGGCAGTGGTGTTGGATTGATGGGTCACGTTTCACTGGGTAAGCCTTGGCGAGCTCAGCCATTTCCTTCCCACCAATGGGATTTGTTCTGGGTGGATGGAGTCACCCGGTTCCTCCACCCTTCTTTGGGGCTAGAGGGGACCCTCTGGCCCTGTCCCATCCCTTGTCATGACATGTTCAAGCCGGTGGCCCAAGCGCAAGGACAGACCACCCCCACCTTTGTCAAGGTGCAGAGAGCGTAGTGATTGCTATGGGGTCCAGATTGCTATGGGGTCCAGATTCCCCATGATGGAGTGGGGCCTGGTCAGTGCCCCCACGATCACCCCATGAAGACTCTGCCAACACATGGTCCCAACCCCATGGAAAGCGGGCAGCAGCTGCCCTCCTGCCGGATGGGTGTTCAATCAAGTTCTCTGTTGCCCAGCAGGTAGCTGCCATGGTCAGTAGCTGTTCTCCTTAGTCCTGGAGTCCTGCCACTCATCCAGATTGAAGACCACCCACACATGGGCTGGGCTCTCAGGCAGGGTAGGGCTCATATTGTGCCAAACAAGAGTGACTGCACCCACACTAATGCTCCCCCCCCAGCTGCCTGCAGGAAGACATCCCCCCCCCATAGCAAAGGAAGGCAGGGTGGGAACCCTAGTGAGGTACCAGATCAAGGCCAAAGCTAACCCCCCCCCCGCCGCCCACCTCAGGCCTTCCCTCCCAAGGTAGTTGTCAGCTTGAGCTGGAGGAGGCCTTGCTGGCTCTTTTGGCCCCCAGTTTGGGGAGAAAAGGGGTGTATCAAGGGAAGAGGAGCTGATGCCGGCAGGCGGAGGTCTCAGAGCCACAGCTGATGGGGGGCGCTGGGGTGGGGGTGTGGCTCTTCTCCAGGGCTGCAGGGAGTGGGAACCCAAGGCTTGAGATCCCTTGGGGAGCTTTGTAGGGTGGCCTGCCCTGTGGGCAGGGCTGACCCACCCCTTGTCTGGTGGGTCATCCACACTGACCCACCCCTTGCCTGGGCATTTACCCAGCAAGCCAAGTGGCAGGAGTTGCAGCTGCTCAGACAGCTGATAGCCTCCTCTCCCCCACCCCAAATGTTTGTGCTTCATGATGTTTTTATTTTCTTTGCAGCACCTTGGAACCTGGTTATTATTATTATCATCATTATTATGCAAAAGTGAGCCAAGGAATCCTGACAAAAGAGAACAGTGATTCAAACCCTTTGCAATATGTTTGTGAGACGGTGGCCAGACCTTTTCCTGAGATGCCCATATAAGTCCTGAAGTTGAAACTGGGACTATTTTTGAGAGATCTGATGACCTGTTATCCCTGCAGTCGCTCCGGCTGCATATAACAGCTCCAGGATGGGAGCACTCATGAAGCTGCCTCAGGTTAAATCAGACCACCCAGGCCAGTCTTGTCTGCTCCAACTGGCTGGGGCTCTCCAGGTCTCTCTCATCCCCTCCTGCCTGGCCCTTTGGACTGGAGATGCTGCTGGGGGTTGAACCGGGGACCTTCTGCCTGCCAAGCAGAGGGTCTTCCAGTGAGTCAGAGCCCCTCTGCAATCTTGGTACATCCAGGCCTGCCTTGTCTGCTCTGACTGGCAGCTGCTCTCCAGAGAAAGGTCTCTCTCATCACCTGCTGCCTGGCCCTTTGGACTGGAGACTCCATCGGCGATTGAACCCGGGACCTTCTGCATACATAGCAGTGCCAACAGCACAGCTCCTCCCTGCAATGGCTGGAGGACAATTGAGGCAGCCATTTGGCTGATGCAATCAGCAGGTCTAAGAGCACGTGAAGACTTCTGTGGACCAGACCAGTGGCCCACCTAGTGCAGTGGCCAAGCAGATGGCCTGAAGGACTACCAAGCAGGACATTCCCCTGCTATTGGCCCAGAAGCACCAATAGTCGGCGTACGGTAGACGGCCTCTGTATGTGGAGGGCGTGTCCCACAGCAGGTGAGATTCTGTGGACTTTAGCTGACATCCTTAAGAGACCTGCATGGAGTATGAGACTTCCGGTTGTGCGCACTTCGAGGACGGTTAGCTGCTTTGTAGCTCTTCAAACTACAATGATGAGAGGAAAAGGGGGTAGGCCTGCAAGGAGGAGCTCTTCCGCCAGGCATTCTGTTGAGACCAGATATATATAACCAACAGCGACCAAAGGGACCCTGCTCCCCACCCCCCCTCAGGACACCACCTATACACTCTGGACCTGTTTGTATGTTGCAACGTTGTATTGTTTATTGGTTATACAATTATAATGAGAGCTCAGACAACTGAGAGCACGTGGAGAGAGCTACTGGGGAGAGTTGCTGCTGACCAGGTGAGGCTATTGTTCTGCCTGGGTGAGGTGATTGCTGGGTAATTGTTGGGAGGATTAAAAAGGGCTACTCCTCACCAGAGGCGCGAGCCGAAGGGCGAGAGACAAAGGGCTCTTGGCCGAGCAATTAGAATCAGTAGATTATATCAGTAGATTATATTTCCCTAGTACTTCCACTGCCTAGACATTACAATGGACCTCCAGGACACTCATCCCATCATCTGCAGTGAGTGTGACATGATTGCCTTCCTCCCAGAAGACAAGATGGACAACAGCTGCCCCAAGTGTAAGCTGGTAAGACTTTTGGAGGAAAAGATTAGGGCACTAGAAAACAGAATTATTACTCTGACCCAAAGTAAGAAAGGGGAGGAGTTCATAGTCCAGAGCTCTGCAACATGGAATAAAGAGAATACAACCAGTCCTGAAGAGGACAAGGAGATTGACCACAATAGGGAGCCTCTGCAGGCAGTTCGGAAAAAGACTGAACAGCGAAGGGCGAGACAGTTCTCGGGGCCTTTGGAGCTCCAGAATAGATTTCAGGCCCTTGCAGAGGAGGTGCAAGGGTCAACAAGGGAAGAGGTCCCAAAACAAACTCTAAGACAAAGGGAAGAGGCCACAGGGACAGAAGGAAATGGAGTTGAGAAGAAAAAAAAAAGGAGAGTACTGGTAATTGGAGACTCCCTGCTAAGAGGAATGGATTGCCATGGTCCCAGAAACCAAATCTCTCCTGCCGGCACCAACTACGCAGCCAGTGATTCACCTCCATTATCTTCCTCTCCCGACGCATTCCTCTTCCCTTGACAGGCAAGATTGAAGAGAATACCACTTGTGCCCCCATTTGCTTGAGCTTCCTCCCCAGATCTTGATAGTCTTTTTTAATAGGAGCGATGGTATTCAGGGACATATCATTCGTTCCCCCATGGACCATCACAAATGGGTAGCGATCCGTAGATTTGAGGAGTTTGGGTAGCCGTTCTGAAACGTCTTTAATTTTCGCCCCTGGCAAGCAACAAACCTCTCGGGATAGGGGGTCGGGCCCAGCCACATGGCGATCCATTCCTCTTAGCAGGGAGTCCCCAATTACCAGTACTCTCCTTTTTTTTTTCTTCTCAACTCCATTTCCTTCTATCCCCGTGGCCTCTTCCCTTTGTCTTAGACTTTGTTTTGGGACCTCTTCCCTTGTTGACCCTTGCACCTCCTCTGCAAGGGCCTGAAATCTATTCTGGAGCTCCAAAGGCCCCGAGAACCGTCGCGGTCTACGCCGTTGAGTCTTTTTCCGAACTGTCTGCAGAGGCTCCGTAGTGAGGTCAATCTCCTTATCCTCTTCAGGACTGGTTGTATCCTCTTTATTCCGAGTTGCACGGCTGTGGTCTATGAACTCCTCCCCTTTCTTACTTTGGGTCAGAGTAATAATGCTGTCTTCTAATCCCCTAATCCTTTCCTCCAAAAGTCTTACCAACTTACACTTGGGGCAGATGTAGTCCATCTTGTCTTCTGGAAGGCAATCATGTCACACTCACTGCAGATGATGGGATGAGTGTCTTGGAGGTCCATTGTAAGTTCTAGGCAGTGCAAGTACTAGGGAAATATAATCTACTGATTCTAATTACTCAGCCAAGAACCCCAGGCTAAGAGCCACAGGCCAAGAGCCCTTCCTGCATACTTCCACACATTACATAATCCGGTGCTCAGGCGCTGCTTTATGCAAGCACAGTTAAACCTTTTGCCAACTGCTTGGACAAGGGGAAGGTTCAACAACATGACTCTGCTCCTGTCAGCTCAATCCAACCACGTACCTGCATCCCAGCTGGAGGGCAGCAAATAATCCAACACTGAACTCCCCAGTCCACATCAGCATTCGTCCCAGGAAGGCGGGGTTAGGCACCTACAGACAGATCCAGGACTCTGGGGAGGAGAGGGGGCCTATCACAGCTCTTCTAACAGCAGAAGCTGGGCATTTGGGGCAACCAGGCAGAAAGGGTGGTGTGGCATCAAAGAGCAGGAGACTAGAGGGGCAAACATGAGTAAGGAAGGGATGTGTGCTGCAGACTTCACCCATATTTCTCTGGGTTTTCCTGGACTGTAATGCAACCCCACTGTGATGGTCACTCTGCCAACATGGTGTGGTGGAACTGTGGCTAAGCTGCTTAACTTTGCTGCTTCAAACTCTGATTCAGGCCTGCAACCCTTGGTAGGCCTCAAACTGATCTTTCTGTAAAATGATGCGCTGTAGATTAAATCTAATTAGCTAATCTAATGAATCTAGCTGTAGATTAAATTGGCTTTGAGGCTTCTGTGCCCCTGCAGCCTTGGAGTCAGTAGCTAGGCCTGCTTGGAGCACTTGAAAATAAGCATTCTTTTCTAGCTGTTTGCCAATTAGTGTGTCGAGACCATGAAGTCATCTTTTTTGATGGCCTGATTGGCCGTTTTACCTGATGCCATCCTAATATCCAGTATATCATTGGCCCCAATATGGATTGTCATAAGAAACCGATTGGTTATAATCTTGAGCCCTAGGTGGGATTTTCTAATAGTCTATTTTGTGTATTGCTTTCTTATCCACCTTATACTTTTGTCTTGACCACTTGTTTTGCTGGAAGGCTGTTCCATTTGGATTCTGTGGGTCTGACCCTTTGAAACTCTGCTTATGCTCTATGGACTGTGCAACTCAACCTTGTAACGTTCGCTTGTGAGTATAAAGAGCTAGACAGACACATTAAATATTTGTTCTGTTTTCATTCGCTGCTAGAATTAACTTTGTTCTTGTGCACATTTACTAAATTTTTTAAAAATACTTGCCTGTTTCTTGGATGTGCCATAAAGGGAGCCTCTTAGAGTCTTCTTTGTCATTTTATTTGTTTTTTATATTTGTATCCCATCCTCCCCTGAGGCTCAGGGCGATTCACATGGAACACATGCAATACATGGATCTTTGTTTCTTCGTAACATTTGAGTGGACTGCAACAATAACAACAGCAACCATAACTGAAGGTAATAGTCTAATCCAGGGGTAGTCAAACTGTGGCCCTCCAGATGTCCATGGACTACAATTCCCAGAAGCCCCTGCCAGCGTTCGATGGCAGGGGCTTCTGGGAATTGTAGTCCATGGGCATCTGGAGGGCCGCAGTTTGACTACCCCTGGTCTAATCCATAACAGTTCGAACAGGTCCATGGCTCAGGTGTACAGGTTCTTGGGGGGGGGGGAGGTTCAGGCGAGCTCAGACAGCTGGGAGCACGTGGAGAGAGATGCTGGGGAGAGCTGCTGCTGCTTTGGGCTGATCCTGCGTTGAGCAGGGGGTTGGACTAGATGGCCTGCATGGCCCCTTCCAACTCTATGATTCTATGACCAGGTGAGGCTATTGTGGTGCTGAGTGAGGTGATTGCTGGGAGGATTGAAAAGGGCTGCTCCTCACCAGAGATCTTGGCCTGTGGCTCTTAGCCTGGGGTTCCTAGCCTAGCAATTAGAATCTGTAGATTATGTTTTCCTAGTAGTTGCACTGCCTAGAAGTTACGATGGACCTCCAGGACACTCATCCCATCATCTGCAGTGAGTGTGACATGACTGCCTTCCTCCCTGAAGACAAGATGGACTACATCTGCCCCAAATGTAAGGTGGTAAGACTTTTGAAGGAAAGGATTAGGGCCTTAGAAGAGAGGATTATTACCCAGACCCAAATTAAGAAAGGGGAGGAGTTCATAGACAGGAGCTGTGCAACTCTGAATAAAGAGGATACAACCAGTCCTGAAGAGGATAAGGGGATTGACCTCATTATGGAGCCTCTGCAGACAGGAAAAAGACTCAAAGGAGTAGAGCGAGACGGTTCTCAGGGCCTTTGGAGCTCTAGAATAGATTTCAGCCCCTTGCCGAGGAGGTGCAAGGGTCAACAAGGGAAGAGGTCCCAAAACAAAGTCTAAGACAAAGGGAAGAGGCCACAAGGATAGAAGGAAATGGTGTTGAGGAAAAAAAAAAAGGGAGAGTTCTGGTAATTGGAGACTCCCTGCTAAGAGGAATGGATCGCCATGTGGCTGGGCCCGACCCCCTAACCCGAGATGTGTGTTGCTTGCCAGGGGCGAAAATTAAAGACATTTCAGAATGCCTGCCCAAACTCCTCAAATCTATGGATCGCTACCCATTTATGGGAACAAATGACATGTCCCTGAATACCATCGCTCCTATTAAAACAGACTATCAATATCTAGGGAGGAAGCTCAAGCAAATGGGGGCACAAGTGGTATTCTCTTCAATCTTGCCTGTCAAGGGAAGAGGAATGCGTCGGGAGAGGAAGATAATGGAGGTGAATCACTGGCTGCGTAGTTGGTGCCGGCAGGAGAGATTTGGTTTCTGGGACCATGGGATAGGCTTTCTTGAGGAAGGCCTACTAGCACCTGATGGACTGCACTTATCGAAACTGGGGAAGAATGTGTTTGGCAGGAACCTGGGGAGATTCATCAGGAGAGCTTTAAACTAAAGCCACTAGGGGAAGGAGATGATCAACATAGGGAGTGTATGGAAGGAAAACTATCGGAGGCAGCCCAACCGGCAAGGCCAGCTCATAGGGAACCAAAAGTAAAAGGATTCATATGTCTTTATACTAACGCCCAAAGCATGGGCAATAAAAAGGAAGAGCTGGAACTTCTCATGCTGATGGAAAGGTATGATCTAGTAGGCATCACAGAAACTTGGTGGAATGATTCTCATGACTGGAATGTAATGGTGGATGGATATGAACTGTTCAGAAAAAACAGAATAGATCGAAGAGGTGGAGGAGTGGCACTGTATGTGAGGAAAGGGCTTACCTGTCAGGAAATTCTAGTGAAGGAGAGCATATCTGCAGTGGAAAGCATCTGTTTGTTTATATCTTGAATATATTTCCGTGCCGCCTCTTCCGAGGCCGCCTATAGAGGAACCACCGTATGGAGACACGGGACATCCACCCGAGCCGCGGAGAGCCAAGGGGAATCCCAAGGCGGCGCCCCTCCTGAGGAGCCGGAGCGAAAGGGCAGATTCCAGCCTGGGTTCCGGGCCAGCCGCAGAAGAGGCCCCCGTGGCCCCCAGGCGCCGCCGCCGCTTTCCAGAGCAGGGGCTGGGGCTGGGGCTGGCGAGGCTGCATGGGGGCGCGGGGGGGGGGGCTGCGTCCTCCGGCGCCCCGCGCTGCCTTGGCGTTTGCCGGCCACTGAGTCCTGCCGCGCCGCGGGGAATCTGCGCCCCAGGAGGCGGGCCCTGCCCTGCCCTGGAGGGGGCCTTCCGCTGGGGGGGGGGGGCGGCGGCGAGGAGGAGGAGGGGGGGGGACGCCTGGGCCCCTCCCCGGGGCTGGGGCTGCCTCGGCGCGGCTGCCTTCGAGGGCCCTCCCGGGCGGCCTGGAGGGCGCGGGTAAGGGAGGGGGGAGCCCCGCCCGGAGGGCACCAGCGCCCTTCCCAGAAGCCTCCGCGGCGGGGGCGGGGCCGTGACGCATTTCCGGGCGCGATGGGGCCGGGGTCGCTCGCCCTCGCCCTCGCCCTCCTCCTCGCCGCCCCGCCCGCCGGGGGCCGCTCCTCGCGCGAGGCCAACGAGGCCCCCCCCGCCGCCGCCGACTTCCGCGTGGCCCGCCTCGAGCAGCTCTGGCGCAAGGCCGGGAGGGTGAGGAGGGGGGGGGGGAGCGCTCCTGTCCCTGCTGACCCTCGGGCCGCGGTCCAGCGGGGGGCAAGAGGCCACTCACTGCCCGGGGGGGGGGAGCCCCTGGGCCGGCATCCCCCCCTCCCCCGCCTGTCTGGCGCCAGTCCCGCGAGGGAGCCTCCCGCAGAGGAGCTCGGGGGGGGGGGAACGGGGGCTGGATGCCACCGGCCTTTCCTCACGCGGCCTTTCCTCTGCCCCGCAGCTCCATCTCTCGGCGGTGAAACTGGCCGAGCTGCACAGCGACCTCAAGATCCACGAGAAGGAGGAGCTGAGCTGGAAGAAGCTGAAGGCGGAAGGGCTGGACCCAGACGGGGAGAGGGAAGCCAGGCTCAGGCGCAACCTGCACGGTAGGGAGCCAGCAATGCCCACTGACGGCCGCGGCTCGGGCTGCTGCCTCGGCCTCAAGAAAGACCCCGCAACCCCGAGGGGCAGAGGAGGAACTTCGGCAGACATCGCAGGAGCCAGTTGTACTCACACACTTAGATCCCCCTTTTTCTCTTGCTGCAAGGTAGCTTGCAGTAATAGTTAAGAAGAAGAGCTGGTTTTTTCATACCCCACTTTTCACTACCCGAAGGGGGCTCAAAGCGGCTTACAGTTGCCTCCATTCCTCTCACCACAACAGACTCCCTGTGAGGTAGTTGAAGCCGTGAGAGCTGTGAGAGAACTGTTGTGTAAACAATACTGTTAGGACTATGACATGCCTAACTTTATTCAGCTGGCTGCACGGGAGGCGGGAGTGGGGTATCCAATGCACCTCTCCAGATTAGAGGCCGCCACCCTTAACCACTACACCAAGCTTGTTCCTCAGCTAAAACCAAAGATAAAACAGCAAGCCCCAAATCTCTTCCCCCACGTCTTCTATTGACCCCCCTTAAAAGCCCTGCAAAACAGGAGGCCAACTGTAAGGACTCCAGGACTCAGCCTGGACCGGGCGTCACCCTCTAGTGCAGCTGGTCCAGGGTTAGAAGAAGAAGAAGAGTTGGTTCTTAGATGCCGCTTTTCCCTACCCGAAGGAGGCTCAAAGCAGCTTGCAGTCGCCTTCCCTTTCCTCTCCCCACAACAGACACCCTGTGAGGGAGGGGAGGCTGAGGGAGCCCTGATATTACTGAAGAAGAAGAAGAGTTGGTTCTTAGATGCCGCTTTTCCCTACCCGAAGGAGGCTCAAAGCAGCTTACAGTCGTCTTCCCATTCCTCTCCCCACAACAGACATCCTGTGAGGGAGGGGAGGCTGAGAGAGCCCTGATATTACTGAAGAAGAAGAATTGTTTCTTATATGCCGCTTTTCTTTACCCGAAGGAGGCTCAGAGCGGCTGACATTCTCCTTCTCTTTCCTCTCCCCACAACAGACACCCTGTGGGGTGGGTGAGGCTGAGAGAGCCCTGATATCACTGCTTGGTCAGAACAGTTTTATCAGTGCCGTGGGGATCCCAAGATCACCCAGCTGGCTGCATGTGGGGGAGGGCAGAATCGAACCCGGCATGCCAGATTAGAAGTCTGCACTCCTAACCACTACACCAAACTGGCTACGGGCTGGGATGTCACCAATATGCAGATGACACCCAGCTCTACCTCATAATGGACAGCCGGACGGACTCCCCCCCCCCCCCCCGATACATTTGCCAGTTGTTTGGAAGCAGTGGCTGGATGGCTCAGGCAGAGTCGTCTGAAACTCAAACCTTCAAGACGGAGGTCCTGTGGCTGGGGAGAAGAGGGCAGGACCAGGAAGCATGCCTCCCATGCCTGGATGGGCTACAATTAACACCTGCACCAATTGCCAGGAATTTGGGGGTGACTTATGATGCTTCCCTTTCAATGGAGGCTCAGGTCACAAAGGTAGCCAGGATGGCTTTTGTCCACCTTCGCCAAGCCCGGCTACTAGCGCCCTACCTGCCTTCAGAACACCTGGCCACTGTGATCCATGCAACGGTCACTTCCAGATTAGACTACTATAACTCGCTCTACGCCAGCCTACCCTTGTCCTTGATCCGGAAGTTATAGCTGGTACAAAATGCGGTTGCGAGGGTCCTCAGGGACATCTTGGAGGGTCCATATCCAGCTGGTGCTTCATCAACTGCACTGGTTACCTGTCTGTTTCCGGGTCAGGTTCAAGGTATTGGTATTAACCTTTAAGGCCATACGCGGCCTGGGTCCTGTCTACCTAGATATCAGGAAAAAGTTTTTCACAGCCAGAGTAGTTCAGCAGTGGAATAGGCTGCCTAAGGAGGTGGTGAGCTCCCCCTCACTGGCAGTCTTCAAACAAAGGTTGGACACACACTTTTCTTGGATGCTTTAGGATGCTTAGGGCTAATCCTGCGTTGAGCAGGGGGTTGGACTAGATGGCCTGTATGGCCCCTTCCAACTCTATGATTCTATGATTCTATGATTCTACCTGCGGGACCGCTTTCATGCTTATGCCCCCCACAGGGCCCTTTGCTCTGCAGGTGCAAACCTACTGGTGGTTCCGGGCCCCTGTGACATACGCCTGGCCTCAACCAGAGCCAGGGCCTTTTCGGTCCTGGCCCCAAACTGGTGGAATGAGCTCCCGGAAGAGCTAAGGGCCCTGCCGGAGTTACCAGCTTTCCGCAGGGCCTGCAAGACGGAGCTCTTCCGCTAGGCATACAGTTGAGGCCGGGGCAGAGTCCCGGGGGAGGGGTTTTCCAATTGGTTCCCAAATTCATCTCGGCTCGGCTCTCATTACATTAGAATAGATTGAGTGCCCCACCCTCAACAAGGAGGGATTACGAGAGATTATGGTCTCCATTCTGATTGTTATTTTAATGGGGATTTTATTGGGGTTTTATTGTTTTAGAATTTTATGTGTAAGCTGGTGCGAGGCCGCCGCGAGGCTACAGCAAGCCTCGTATAGAAATCGAATAATAATAATAATAATGTGCCAATTAATGTGTCATGTTGATGCCAAAGCTCTGTTCCTTATCTTTCTAGCAGCTCCTGGCTCCTAATACCCTCCAATGTGCCGGTTACTAGTGGTCCCATTTCATTGATGGTGCTGACTCACTCTGTGCCTTGAGCCCATATGAGAGAACCTAACTATAAATAATTATAAATAAATAAGGTCTCAGAAGCAGGGCGCAGTATGGCCAGATCAGCAGAACAAAGATTGACTCCAGCAGAACATTTAAGAGAAGCCAAGCTTTATTTCTGGCATGGGCTTTCAAGTGTTGCTCCGAAAGATGTAGTGGACTCAAGCTTTCATAGAAGCGCAATGCAGGATCCACCTAAAGCATCCAGAGAAGGATCTGTCCAGCCACTGCCTGAAGACCACCAGGGAGCTCCCCACCTCCTTAGGCAGCCCCTTCCACTGCTGAACTAGACTCCTAGGATCCTAGAGTGGGAAGGGGCCATGCAGGCCATCTACTCCCACCCCCTGCTCAGTGCAGGATCCGCCTAAAGCATCCAGGAGAAGGATCTGTCCAGACGCTGCTTGAAGACGGCCAGTGAGGGGGAGCTCCCCACCTCCTTAGGCAGCCCCTTCCACTGCTGAACTAGACTCCTAGAATCCTAGAGTGGGAAGGGGCCATGCAGGCCATCCAGTCCCACTCCCTGCTCAGTGCAGGATCAGCCTCAAGCATCCAGGAGAAGGATCTGTCCAGCCACTGCTTGAAGACCGCCAGTGAGGGGGAGCTCCCCATCTCCTCAGGCAGCCCATCCCACTGCTGAACTAGACTCATAGGATACTAGATTGGGAAGGGCCATGCAGGCCATCTCCTCCCACCCCCTGCTCAGTGCAGGATCAGCCTCAAGCACCCAGGAGAACTCTCTGTCCAGCTGCTGCTTGAAGACGGCCAGTGAGGGGAGCTCCCCACCTCCTGAGGCAGCCCATTCCAAGGCTGAACTACTCTGACTGAATCCCCCCCCACCCCCAATCTCTAGCTGGTACCATTTTACACGTAGTTTCAACCCATTACTGTGGGTCCTATTCTCCAGACCCAAGAGAAACCTCTCCCTGTCCTGTTCCAAGTGATAACCTTAGAAATGTTTACAGAGAGCAACTCATGTCCCCTGTTCAACTCCCAAGTCCCTCAGCCTTTTCTCATAGGATTTGGTCCCCAGGCCCCAGATCATCCTCACCGCTCTCCTCTGTTCCATCTCCATTTTGTCCACATCCCTTTTGAAGTGAGGCCTCCAGAACTGCACTCGGGACTTCGGGTGTGGTCTGACCGATGCAGTATTCAGTGAGACTAGGACATCTTGAAATGTTGATACGATGCTTCTCTTGACACAGCCCAAGACTGTGTTCCTCTTTATTGCTGCATCACATTGTCCGCTCTTATTTAGCTAAGATCACGTTCACACACACTGCTACCCAGAAGTGTATATCCCATTTCTGTGACCCACATGGAGAACTCTGCACTTCTCTGTATTGAGTTGCATCTTGTTCTCATTTGCCTGCTTTTCCACCATGTTCAGATCTCATTGAACTCTATATCTTCTGGCATGTTTGCGACTGAGGGAAGTTCTGGAAGCCGAGTTGAGGGCCATGGCACATAGCTTTCTCCTGCTTGTGTTCCCTCTGCAGTAATTATGGCTAAATATGGCCTGGACGGAAAGAAGGATGCTCAGCTTGGGGCCACAAACTACATCACAGGTGGCCTAGAAAATGACGTGCTGGATGACCCCCGACTGGAGAAGCTGTGGAACAAGGTGGGTGGGAGTCCTCGGGGAACCCTCTCTCCATAATGGCTGTCTGCTGTGTTCTCGGTTTGAATTCCCGTCGTCGGCTACATCTGCACACCAACAGCTGTCCTTTGCTTCTGTTCAGCACGGGCTGGGAAGCTGCTTTTGCCTTCATGATACTCCCCAGTGCCATAGGCCAAGGCAGAAACTTCGGCAGAGTGTTCCTGGTGGGTGTCCTGGAAGTCCTGATGTGGGAGGGGGCAATTGGCTGTTCATTATTCAAGTCAGACCTGTGCATCCCATGTTCTGGTTGGTCTCTTCCCAGACACGGACTTCCTTCTGCCCAGCTCTAAGGTGGAGAGTGGAGGGAGGCCGGGGCTGGTTCCCCATTGTTAGTCTTGGGGCAGGGGCTGTTCCCCGTCACCTCTGGGTCTCCTTTCCAGGCCAAGACCTCCAGCAAGTTCTCCAAGGAGGAGCTGGAGAAGCTGTGGAGGGAATTCAAGCACCACAAGGAGAAGGTTCATGAGTACAACCTCTTGCTGGAGACCGTGAGTCGGACAGAAGGTGATGGCGCTGGAGGGCCAGGGAGGCAGGCAGGGGCAACCAAGGCCTCCAGGCAGGGACTACCTCTCTCTGGGTATGCGGGGCAATGTCTTCCTGAGCAGAAAGCTGCCCCATGGCTCAGTGGGAGGGGGAGAGGTGCAGCTGCATGGAGAACCTGCTGTCTTTACTGCCACTGCCTGGCGTCAGTATTGCCGCTGCCTGCTCCAACACAGCTCCTCCCCACCTCGAGGGCTTGTCTTCTGAGAGGAATTTCCTGTGCAACCTTTTTGTGGAACTCAATTTTATTGACTTGTTGAAAGATAATTTGCATTTGCATACTAAATTAGCTAGCAAACCAAGGTCTGTGGCAGCATCTCAGGAGAGGGGCCAGCAGCAGGCTAGAGCCAAGGAGTTGCAGGGTGTAAAACGCACAAGCATCCCATGAAGGGATGAGCTTTCGTGTGCAGGCACACTTCCTCAGATTCAAACTTATAGGTAGAGTCTGAGAATAAATTAACATACAACACAATGAAAATGGTTAACAGGTCCCAGAGATAAATAAGAAAAACCAGCAATTTTGATTTGTTTGTATTCACTTGAGATTGAATTGCAGAGGGACACATAAAAATCAAAATGTAATAAGTAAAATAAAAATGTAAATGTCTCCATTAAGAGCAGGATGGGCCAATAGATCGTTTGTTGATGAGCGCAGTTGGCGGAGATCCTGCCCTTTTGCCTCCTTGTCCGTTATTCTCTTAGTGTAGACACCTGCGGACCCACTGCCACCACTCTGGGTGTGGCTTTCTAACCCGTTCCCGGTCCTGCCAGCCTCCTGGAAATCCAGTCTGCAGTGATGCCCTCATCCCTTTCCTGTGCCAGCCCAGTCCACGTGGGTGGGAGAGGGGCAGGATGCCCCCCCCCACTGGCTGGCTGGGCCGGCAGCTCCTTCTCCCCTCCCCATCTCCCCCTGATGCCAGCTTTCCAGAGACCTGCTTAAATTGGTTAGTGTTTTTTTTTCTTTAAGCAAGTTCATCACACACACACACCAAGCCAGCACAAAAGAAATCTCAGCACCAGTCTTAAAATGGCAGTTGCTTAGGCCATAAAAATGCAGCGGGAGAGGATAAAAGTCCAGTTAAAAGCCTTGGTAGGAAAGATTCAAATGAGTAGCTGTGTTGGTCTGAAGTAACACAATAAAATCAGAGTCCAGTAACACCTTTAAGACCAACAAAGATTTATTCAAGGCGTGAGAGTTCTTAGTCTGACGAAGAGTGCTTGCACTCGAAAGCTCACGCCTTGAATAAATCTTTGTTGGTCTTAAAGGTGCCCCTGCTGGGCTCTGATTTTATTCAGTAAGAAAGAGGATGTCAGGGTGATGCTTGGAGGCCATACCTTAGAGTTTCATCTCCCCCAGCTGTAAGTTAAAATGCAGCATGCCTGTCTGATGGGCATGCCTTTTGGGCTGGAAGGGGTGTTCCCTGTGGCCACAGCGTGCCCTGTGGGGAGAAGCCAGGACCCTGGGTGGCCCCTGGGGCAGTCCCCTCGTGTGAATGCAGCGGGGCTGAGTCACTTGCTAACTTTGGTCGTTGCAGATATCTCTAAGAATGTGATCAGCCCCTTGGAAGAGGAGGCGCTGAAGGAGGGGCTGCTGCATCAGAAGCACCGGGAGCTGAAGGACCAGATGCAGAGCATCAACCAGGGCTTTGAGCGTCTGCGCAGAGTCAGTCACCAGGGCTATGATGCCTCCAGTGGTACGTGTGTGTGGCGCTCCCTTCTTGGCTGCATCCACATTGAGGGGTCCTGGGTCGACCCTTCTGCAGCTGCCCTCTTCACCTTCAGTTTTAGGAGTCTGTGGGCCCCTGTGACCCTGGCCATGGTCACGGGAGCCAAGATGTCCGTATCCCAGAGGCTGTGCCTCGTCTGGTCCCAGCTGGCTTCTAGGGAGTTTTCTGTGGAAATGGGAGGTGTGCAGGATGTGGCCAGCAGGTGGTATGCCAGGGAAGCGGGCGAGTCCTCAGAAAAGACCTGCTTCCACTCTTCCAGCGGTGCTTCTCCTCGCCCACTCCTCAGGGTTGCCAACTCCTGGAGGGGTCTTGTCTCGTTCTCTGTAGGGCTTCGCTGCCACCACTGGCCAGTATCTTGGGCCAGGGAGTTCTCGGCTTCCCTTCTCTGCCACCGAGGCCCAGCCTCCATGCCAGACCCTGTCCCGTCTGCATCCCCGTAGGCAGCTAGGCTCCCTTGTGAAGTTTCTCCCCCTACAGCCCCCAGCACTCTGCCGTGCTGCAACAGGGCCGGTTCACTGCAGGGGAAGCCCCTTGGAGGAACAGCCTCCATCAGCCTCCCTCCCTTTCCTGGGGTTCCCCGTCTGGAGAGTGAATCGGGGTGGGGGGGGGGCACTGCGTGGCTCAGGGAAGTGCTGCCAGCCTTCAGATTTATAAAAGGTTTATGAAAAGGAGAGTCTTACAAACATTCCTTTAGCTCTGATTTAAACAAAATAGTCCCAGAGAAATTGGGCACACCACAGTCCTGTCCCTCTGCTGAACGGTGCCTCAGCCGGTGCTGGGAGTGAGGCAGGCTCCAGTAGCCGAGGAGGTTGCCAAGCCCATGCTGTGGCCTTCCCCTCCAGGCTCTCTGTGGCTCTTCTAGGCGGCCGCTTGGATCAAGATGGTTGCTGAGCTCCCAGGGCCCGGGGACAGGGGCTCCTGCCTGCCTCAGTGGAGGGAAGCGGGGCTTAATGGTGGTTGTGAAGTGCACATTTGCTGTGTCCCTCCAGAATTCGAAGAGCCTCGAGTGATCGACTTGTGGGACATGGCAAAGCTTGGCAATTTTACAGAGCAAGAGCTTGAATCGCTTCGAGTGAGTTGGCCTGTCCCACTGTTGGGCTGGACAATGGGGGGGAGGTGGGTGGAGAAGGGCTCTTCCGGTCTCTCATCTGCCCTCCCTCCCCCCCCCTGCTGCCAAGTGCAGAGAGCCTAGAAGTGGTGCTCCCCTCCCTCCCTCCCTTCTCTGAGGGCCCTGGGTCGGGAAGGCCTCCCCAACAGCCTGCTGCTGCTGCAGACTTGGTGTGGACTGGATCTCTCCCCACCCCCAACCTCCAGGCCTGAGTAGCATCCTCTTTGATGGCCATGCAGCACCCCCCTCTCCCCCCCCCCCACCAAGCCTTTCTAGCTCTGTGGGCTGCTTGGGCCTCCTTGCAGCATGTGGTCAGTGCTGTGTGGCCTCCTGGGGCGCTGAGGATGCAGGCTAGAAAGGAGGACAGCCTCAGTCATGGACCGATCTGCTCTTCACAGGAGGAGCTGAAGCACTTTGAGGCCAAGGTGGAGAAGCACCATCACTACCAGAAGCAACTGGAGGTCTCCCAGGAGAAGCTGAGGCACGTGGAGGGGACCCGTGATAAGGAGCTCCTGAGCAGGAACAAGGAGAAGTACTCTGCGCTTGAAGAAAAGACCAAGGAGATGGGCTACAAGGTCAGCGGGAGGTTTTGTGCTTCCCTCTGCTGAGTGGGCTTCCAGTGGGACAAGAGGGCCTTGGTGGGGCGGTGATCATGCAGGCGAGGAAGGGGGCAAGTGCATGCGTGGGCAGGCCCCCTCATCCCACAGGGGACGAGGATTCCATCATGCAAAGAGCAGCAACTCTGACAAGTGCCGTCCCCGGCCCTCTTCTTGGGGGAATGGGGATCAGACTTGCTAGGCCAAAGTCTCTGGGCCAGCCTCCTGCCTCCTGCGTCCTGGGGGGCAGTGCTTCCTGGGGCAAAGCAAGTGCCCCAGAAGGCCCCTGGTCGGGGGGGGACGGGACCAAGCAGCTCCTAGCCCCAAGGGGGCTTCTCCGCACACTGGACCCCTCTGTTTTGAAAGCCCTCGGAACTGGCGCCTGTCCTTGGGTCCAGTAGCAGGCAGAGTGCTTGTGTTGTGTGAAGAAGTCCAGAATGTTGGTCCTGGGTGTCCTGCCCAGGGTTTTGAGAGAGGGACAAAAAGGCCTCTCTCTGGTTTCTTCAGCTAAGGTTAGGTCGGATTCCCCGGGATGGTCCTTAGGAAGGACCCTGATTGCAAGGCAGCCAGTATGGTGATGTCCCCGAGGCCTTGTCTGGCCACTGTCTCCAAGTGGGTATGGCAGAAAAGTCCAGAGAAGATGGTGAAGGGGTTGAAGCCCTTTCCGCGAGAAGGAGGGCGGGCTGTGGCAGATAGAATGCTGCAGGAGGTGGAGAAAGCTGACCAAGAGAACCTTTTCTCTAGGGCGTGTGCAGTGGAGCTCAGGATGGACAAAAGGGAATAGGACTTTACCCAGAGAGGGGTTCAAAGGTGGAGTAGGCTGCCAGAGGCTGGAGTGATGGTCACAGGCATGGAAAGGCTTACAATGGGATTAGACGGATTCAGGGCGGGCAGGTCTGGCAGGGGCCCCTTGCCAGGGCGACAGAGGGGGACCTCCCCATTCAGAGCCAGCCAGCCAGCCAGCCAGCCAGCCTCTGCTTCCCCTTGCCAGGACACAAGGTTGGACTAGATGGGCCTTCACTGGTTTGGACCAGCAGGGCGCTCCCAGTATTCTGCTGTTCTCCCTACCCAGGTAGTGAGCTCTTGCTAAGCAGCTGTCGCCCTCTGTGGCCCCTGCTGGTGGAGCCCAGCAGTGGAGCCTCTTGTGGTACCTGCCACGCCCCCCCCCTCCTCCTCCCTGCTCCCCCCATGCCTCAGAGCGCTCTGTTCCTGCTGCGTGGGGGTGGGAGTCGGGGAGCTCCCTTTGCTGAGGGTGTCCAGCAGCCCTTTCTCTTCTTCAGGTCAAGAAGCACCTGCAGGACCTGTCAAGCCGAATCTCCCGCGGGCTGCAGCACAACGAACTCTGAAGCTCTGTCTGCCCGAGGCAAGAAGGCCTGGCAGAGTTTGTGCCTTGTGGAACAGCTGCACACTCTGGGTCCACCTGGCTGTGGGGAGGAGGAGCCCCCCCCCGCCCCCCCCCCCCCGCCGCGTGTATTTTGATCACATTCTTGATTCACTTGAAAATGGTCCGCCTTGGATGTTACTCTCATTTTCACCTTGCTGGGTAGTCTAGTGTGTTGCCTCAAGCACCACAAGCCCTTGAGGGGAAGAGTTCCCCCCCCCAAGGAGGGGGGGGGGGCTCAGGAATTAGACACTGGCTGTAATGGTGGGGGGGAGGGCAGGGGGATTTCTGGCTTCCTCCTTCTGCTGGGAAGTGAGCCCCCCCTCCGTTCAGCCCAGAACAAGAGGTGCGGCTGTGCTGCGTCCTTCTATGGCGCTCTTTGGGGGCACCTGCAACTGGAGGGGGTCAGGCGCCTCCCCAGTCCCCAAGAGCAGAGACAGCCCTCGGAAGCTGATCAGGTTTCCCATTGTGGTCCATAAGATCATGGCTGCTTCTCCCTCTGGCCCCTGGGGCTTTTGACCCCCCCCCCCCCCCAGTCTTATAGGAGGAGGAGCTGCTGCTGCTGCTGCTGCTGCTGCTTTGGAGTGTCCTTTGACTCCTAGTGGCCAGGGCTCCAATCTGAGTGCCCCTCACGGGAACCAGGCGAGTGAGCGTTTGTCAAGAAGAGGAAGAGAGGGGGGGTCCTGGAGCAGGCACAGGGTGGCAGGACTAGAGCACTGTTCTTTCTGTTCTGTCTCCTCAAATAAATGACCAATGGATACGCGTGGTCTCCTTTCCAGCCATACAGACCTCTCGTCCAACACAGCCTGGCAAGAGCCCAGCTGATGTTCTGTGGAGGGCTTTTATTATGCTGCTCCTGCCTGCTGGCTTGGGGATTAATGGGGTTTTGGGTGGGGTTTTGGTCTGGTTTTATAATCAGCCAGCTGAAGTAAACTGCTGCAGCGGCAGCAGGGACCTCTTCTAAATTAATCAAATCATTTGGGACTCTACTAAAAACAAAGCTTACACAGCAGTAAAACAAAGCGGCTTCCCGCTGAAGTATCTGTTTGAAGGCTATGGGTTAGAGTGAAACTGAATTCCCCATTGGCAGAACAGGCCTTCCCTGCCTCTCTCCTCACTGCTGCTGCTGGTCTGTGTGGGCTGGGTGCCCTGAAGATGGACAGGTGTGTGTGTGTGTGGGGGGGGGGGGGGAGACTCCAGCAGCACCTTCAAGACTCCCAAACATGGTGGCAGGCAAAGTGGCTGATCCCGTCTGCAGGTACCAGCTAGCAGAGACTGGGGAAAGTTCCTCCCCTGCCACACATCTGGTAACTCTGGAAGCTTGGGGGGAGGGGGAGGGGCAGAGACAGGGACAGGTGTGCCTGTTGAGCAAACCACTGTGCTGGGACAGTCCTCAATGCCCAGCTACAGAGGGGCCAAGCATCCATCTGGGGGGAGTAGGGGCCCTGTTGATTCCATTTGACTGAGCTCTCTTGCTTCTTGCTGATGTGGGGGGATGTTTCGGGTTGCCTGGATGGCTCCCGTGGCCAGTGGCTGGAGGGTAGGATAGCCCTGCTTCTTCCCTGGTGACACACACACACACACACACACACACCCGACATTGCTCCCGGGGCTCATGTTTCTCCAGGGACTGTTTGGCTGCTCAGATTCCTCTTGGGAGGTTTCTGAAGGAACAACATAATTGGGCAGGGGGGTGCTCAGGTTGCTGTCAGGTGCCAAAGGTACCTGGTTTCTAAGGTGACAGGGATGCTGACCAAGAGAGATAAATGGTGGGATAGCTACTTCATCCCCCCCCCCCCCGATTACGGTTTGCTTTCCTCCCTGAGACTTGGGCGGATTACCTCGTGTAAGTCCTGATGCGATCAATACGAGCCCTCTAATAACCAATGCAGTGTAATAGGATTAGGATTCCAGATATACGAGACCACGCATGAAGCATTAGGCATGGCAGGCTAAGCACTGCAGGACACGGCAGTGTGCGGGCGGAAAACAATGCAGGAAAAGCACAAGAACAGGGGCAGC
Organism: Paroedura picta; assembly: GCF_049243985.1. NCBI lineage: Eukaryota > Metazoa > Chordata > Lepidosauria > Squamata > Gekkonidae > Paroedura > Paroedura picta. The sequence goes on from NC_135375.1 coordinate 5,461,319, forward strand.
AAACAGACAAAGCCCCTCGTGGGCAGTGCTGCAGCTCACAGTCCTGCAGGGTCCCTTTTTTGAAAAGCGACTTCCCGTATCATTCTGTCATACACCCACTGCTGACTGATTTATTTACAAAATTCATAACCCTCTAACCTTACAAGGCCCCACTAGGGAGCTAATAATTCCCAGATGCCCACTTGGCTGTCACCGATAAAATCCTCATGACCTCTGCCTCTCGGGGGGGGGGGGGGGAGTGGGGCACCTCTTCCCCTTCAGGCTTGCCCTTGACAGCTGTAGGTGCCCGCATGGAAGTGGGGGGCAGAGTCCTTGGTGGCCTTCTCTGCATGCATGCTTCCACCATTGTGGCTTCTGCCTTGTAAACTGGCGGGGGGGGGGGGGGAGCAGGGAAGAATGGATTAGTCCTGGGCTAAATGGTCCTCCAACAGGTCCTGCCATACCAACCTGTTTCCTTCCTCTTGCAGTCAAATTGCTGACCCTTAGCAGTCGTCCCTCGAGCCCACACTGCAGAATGCTGGCTCCACTCAAGAGCAATTGGCACCATACTGGGAAGGCGGCATGGAAATTTAATAAATTTGTATTTATTGTTTCCATTTCTAGGCCACTGCTCCCAGGCCTGCCAGCTAGCAGCAGCTTACAACAAACAACAATAAAACAGTAAAACAAAAAAAAGCCCTAACCCCCCCCCCCCATGCCAGTCCTAGTCAAAAGAACAGCCATAATCATCAGTCTTGAATGCTAGATCCATGTGGGGTCACCTGGATATGCCTCCCCCGGCCGCAGCTTTGAGCCTACAAAGCCGTTCTCCAAGTCCCATTTTTTAATTCCCCCTCACTTAACCATGAACTTCTTGCTTGCCCAGGTGTGAAAATGGGAAACTTTGGCTTGTGGGATTTCTGAAGCACCCTCCTCTGTGAAAACAGCATCCGATGGCCATTGCTAAAAATGCCAGCGGGGGGGGGGGGGGGGCTGGCCTTGAATGGGAACGAGGCAGGCATGTGTGTGCCCATGTGCGTGTGGGAGATTTGCAGAATGGACAGCACTGCGTTTGGAGGGTCCAGGGGGGGGGGGTGCAGGCTCCCTCTCTCTGTCTCTCCGCTTGTGCCTGGGCAAAATCTGCAGGCAGCTGGGTGCAGAGGTGGAATCCTGCAGTGATTTTGCGGATTGCTTCGGAAGAAATCTGAGCTGCTGTCTGGAGTTGGGCAGTTTTCTTGCTGGTTTTCCTGGAGGAGCAGCTACACCGAAAATTGAGCAGCCCCCTGTGACGGACAGCTCCACATTGATGAGGCCAGAAGATGGCCACATTTCCCCGGCCAGGATGGCCCTTCCTGCAAAGTGCTGGAGCTCTCTGGAGTACAGCAGCCTCCTTGAGATCCCCCCCTCCCATCTGGCATGTGCCTCCTCTCACCATTTGTATCCCTGTGCCTTTCCTCCCCCCCCCCCCGCCTTGTCTCCCATGAAGTCCTCGTGTGAACTCAACTGGGGGAGCCGATCCACCCTGACACTGGGTGCTCTGAAAATGTTTGCAGGTTGGCTTCAATGCAGCACAGAGAATGAAACGCAAACAATGATTCTCGTGGAGGGAAGGGGCAAGAAGGAGGCCTGGGGGGGGGGGGAGAGGCAGCTGCCCATGAGAGCGGGAGGCTCTTTCTGTGGTCTACCTGGGATCTGCTCTGGCCGTCCCCCATCCCCACCCTAAGCCTGGGACCAAGAGCATCTTTATCTGGGGGGGGGGAGAAAAAGAAGGGAAGAGCTCTGTTTTACTACCCCACTTTTCAGTACTCAAAGGGGCTTAAAAACTCCTTTCTCTTCCTCTCTCCACAGCAGACACCCTGTGAGGGAAGTGGGGCTGAGAGAGCTCTGAGAGAACTGTGACCAGCCCAAGGTCACCCAGTTGGCTGACTGTGGAGGAGTGGGGAATTGAACTCAGTTCTCCAGACTAGAGGCTGTTGCTTTTAACCACTGCACTGTGTTGGAGCTTCTGCTGCCTGTGTTGGTCAAAGAACCCTTGGAATGCCAAGGGCTCGGACCCTGGCCGTCGCAGCCTCTGGCTAGCCTGACCTGGGGGAGGTGGCCGGCACACCTTCTCAGTGTCCTGCACAATGGGTTGGGACTTGTGGCCTGGTAAAGGGGACATCTCATGTTAAGGGACCATAATTTATATTTCTTGTGGCTGTTTTATCCCACTGGTTTCATTCGAGGATTTTAAAATAAGCACCACCTGGCCTCCCTCCATCAGTCAGAGTTGCTCACACGGGGGTGGCAAATAGCTGAAGACCTGGGAAGCAGAGAGGCCTCCGTGGGGGGCAGCAGCACGGCACCCCTCTCCAAAGCCCCTTTCCCTCTGGCTGGGAAACTGCTGTTTGTTATGGGACTGCCTGCCATGGGAAGGGGGTGGGGCGGAGAGAACTGTCCAGATGGAAAACCCAGAAGTGACATCACACCTCTTTAGAGATCTCCTGGAACTCTATGGTTTCTGGTGACTCCTGGAAGGGACTCTTCTCCTTTCCCCACCCCCAAGAGCCAGGGAGGGTGTCCCACCACAGGGGCCGCTCCCTCAGGGGCAGGTATTGGGTCAGGCCTGCAGATGGTGCTCATGGACATATGAGCCATGGGTCTGTTATGGGGCATCTCCCCGCCCAAGCTGTCCCGTGACTGGTTGGGGGTGGGGTCAGGAGGCTCTGTGTGGCCCCAGGTTGAAGAGGCTGGTCCCCAGGAAGGCGTTGGTGCTCCACAGCCAGTGGAGGCGAGGCGGCCCATTCGCTTGCTGGGTTTTCTGTGGGCCAAGGTGCCTCGGTCTGAGGCTTTCCTTCTGGGTGGTCTTCAGTGGAGCCCTGTTTTTCTTGACAGTGTGCATCACTCAAGGGGTTGCTGAGACCAAGCCCAGGTCCAGCTCGGCCACGTCCCCCTCATGCTCTTGCCTGGGGGAAGAGCGCAGCACTGCCCAAGGCCCCCTGGGGGGACAGAAGGTCCTGGGGAGCGAGCAGTCCCTGGGATGGCCTGGAGCCACCTCCCTCCTGGAGCTGAGATGAAACCTAAGGTAGCCCCCCTCCCCCCCACCACCCCACTCAGCAGTCTCCTCCTTTCCCTCCAATCCAGGATGGGACATGCGTCCAGCTTCCCCTGGGCTCCAGAGGCTGGACTTTGGGGACAATTGGGGGTTACCCCTGGGACCTGTGGTGGATGCAGGGCTCAGCACACAGAATCCCTGGCTGTCTTTTGTGTTGGAGGATGCGGGTTGGAGGATGCAGGAGGATGCAGGAGGATGCGGGTCCCCCGTGGAGGTGACGTCCTGCTGCTTCCCTCACCTTGGGACAGTCCCCAGCAGTGGGTCCTTGCTCCCTGGCCTCCTCCAAGTTGCCTTGGATCCTTGCCACCCCTCCCTCTGTCGCGGCTTGTAACTCCCGTGGAGGAGCTGACGGGGCACTTTGGCCCCCCTGCCCACCTCTTGGAAGAAGCTGAATCCGTCTTCCTTGCAGCCCCTGCCTCTGAGCCTGCCTCCCCCCCCCCAGAGCTCTGGGCTGTTCCGCTGCTCTTGCACCCACCCCCCGCTGCGCCTGCCTGACGGTCCAGAGCCTCTGCCTGGTCTCCCACCGCTCTGCTGGCTCTGCAGCCTCCACGGGGGGGGGGGGGGGCGGAGGGGGGATACCTGATGGATGCTTTGGCTGGTTTGGGGTGGGGCTGCCTGGCAGGGGGCCACTGGTCCTATGGCTACGGCTCTTGGGCCTGAGGGCTTTGTGAAGCCTCAGGGACCCTCCCAAGGGAAGCAGGAGTGGCTTAGGGGTGCAGAAGGGCCCAGGAGGGATCCCCAGCAGCATCTATAGCAGATGCAGGGAACTCACTGGCCGGTGCTTGGGAGGGCTCCTGGCCCTGCTGATGGACCTCCTGAGGTCACCAGGATGGCCTGGATGGCTCACTGGCCTGATCCCACTTGGGTTCTCTTCGAGGGATCAGGTAGCAGTGGATATACACCCCTTTTCCACCAGAGGCCCTGGAGAGCTGCTGATGGTCAGAGGAGACAAGACTGACCGGGTTCGAGGCCTTCAGGGTGTCATGAACCCCTAGTTCCTGACGCGAGTCTTTCGTCGTCTTTAAGGTTGCTTTGTTCCTTTATGCTCCTGGACCTCCAGCTGAGTTGTGGCACCTCCCTGGGTCCTCTCAGCAGTGCCCCTCCCGTCCCTTCCTTGCATTTCAAAGGCTCATCCCGCGTTTACTTTCTCATCATTTTGCCCTAAGGCTGGCCTCATTGGCAGGGCCAAACACCAGATGGCTGCCTGAGCTGCTTCTGCACCTTTGAGATCAGAGAACAGTATTGTTGTTTTCCCGTGTGAATCCAGGTTCCCACCAAAAGCCAGTTCCTTGCTCCCGTCCCCAGGCCCAGGTATCTATTCTATGCAATCCCCCGTCCCGGTGTCTCTGTCAAGATTCCTGCCTAAGAGCTCATGAGATGTGCTGATCCCTCTCCAAATAAAGACGTTGGCTTAAAGCTTCAAGCCGAAGCCCAAGAGTGAGGTCTGCTGTGTGAACCTGCTGGGTCTCAGCCACTTGGTTCCTGACACAGGGAGCCTGTTTGCAGTCCCCCCTCTTCCCCTGGAAGCAGGTCCAGCCTGAGCTACTGCCCCAAACGGGCCATTGTGACCATCTGCTCCATTGGCACGGGTGGTGACATCACCCTTCCTGCCTTCGAGGGAAGATGCCTGCATGGAGGCTCAGGAAGCCCACGGGCTCGTGGGCCGGCCAGGGAGCTTCCGGGAGCCACTGGGCTCTTCCCCCTCCTCCTCCCCCTCCTCCCTTCCTGGCTCCCTTGGGCTTCTGTTCCTCACCTCCCTCCTCAGGCTAAGCCAGTTGAAGTGGGAGAAAGGCAGGCAGGCAGGCCAGCCGGCCCAAGGAGCCAAATGGTTCGGCATGTGCATGGAATCTCGTGCCGCAGGTGGTGGCTCTCTGGCAGCCAGGGGGGAGGCACTCCCAGTCGTCCAAGGCTGGGGGCTGGCCGGATCCTGCAGAGCAGCCGGCAGAGCAGATGAGGCTTCAGGAGAAGGCCCGTGACTGTGCTGCAATCAGGACCAGAGGAGCAGACTCCACCCCCCATGGCTGTGTGCTGCCAAGCCCAGAACCCAATCCCACCCTCCCTTTCCAAGAGAGGCAGGACACACAGAGGGCGGGCTTTTCTGGCCTTGGTTATTTGGCAAAGGGGAGAAATGGCCCACACATCCTGAGCTGGTGGAGAGGTCCCAACTGAGGAGGAAGGCAGGCCAGCCGACCAATCCAGCGAGTGTCCTACGGTGCAGGGCCCCGAATCACAGCTGGAGTGCCACTGCTGGCCCTTCTGCATGCCCTCACAGAGCCCATGGTCTAGCCCCAGCCCACCAGCCAGCAGGGGGCCTCTGTGTCCAAGCCTCCTGCTCAGCCAGCAGGATCCAAATTCCTCGTGGGGCTGCTTGTGCTTCGGAGGGAGGGGCAAGCAACGGAGCAGAGCCTCAGGAGGGTGTGCGTTCCAGGCCTGAGCCACAGGCCAGCACCCAATGGCATGCGGGGCTCCCTCTCCACACTGCGAGAGCACCCGTGGGCAGGCCAGGGCTCCTGGGCCGGGGGGCAGTGGGGGGCAGCGTCCTAGCAGTGGTCTGTCTCTGGCCACGGGGCTCGATGCTGCCGAGTCTGTCCAAGCCGCGATCAGCTGGTGCAGACGCTGGTGACGGAGGTGCCAGCCACGGGGTCCACGAGGCCCAGCTCCTCCTGCTCGTTGATGCAGAGCCGGTAGCCGCAGCCCTTCCGGCGGGGCAGGGGGCTAGCAAAGGCGGCCTCCTCGGTGCCGGCCTTGGCCTGGGGGGGCAGGAGGAAGCCCACGCTGCCAGCAATGAGCATGTGCCAGATGCTGTGCATGTAGAAGTAGTTCTCCTCCGTCTCCACAAAGGCATAGAGGAGCACCGCTGAGGCAGCAATCAGCGCTCCGGGGAGCAAGTGGAAGGCCCAGCGCTGCCAGGAGGGAGGGTAGCAGTGTCTCCGGCGGATGCTCCGGGCAGTCTGCAGGCAGAAGGAGAGCCTGTCAGGAGAGGCCCGGCTTGGGCTCAGACCCCATAAGCTGGCCTGGCACTTTCCCACCAGGGCCACGTTGGCCGCCCTTGGGGTGTATGTGTGTGTGTGTGTGGGGGGGGGGCAGCGGGGGCACCTAGTGCTCAACCACTGGGCCGGGGCTCATCCTACCTTTCCCCCTAGCTGGAGGTGGCCAGGGCTCAGGCCCCTCCCACAAGCCACTCACTGGCCAGAGGAACCTTCGAAGGAAAGCTCTCCTAGTCTTCAGTGGGCCAGCTGGACCTGAGATTCCCCCCATGGCCCACAAGGGGGCCCTGACCCCCAAAGGCCCATCAGGATGGAGCGACCTCGGCATCACGGCTCAGGTGAGCAAGCCACACCGCAACAGATTTATTTGGAGGAAGGAACAGGGGCTCCAGAACACCCTTTGGGCTGCGTGAAGTGCTGGGCAAACACTGCCTGCCCACCGGCTGGGTCAGAGGGAGGTGGGGCAGGGGGGCGAGGGAACTCTGTGTACTGGTGTGCAGGTGAGCTCAGGGCTATGCCTGCCGGGGGGTGGTGGGCCTGGGCTTCTGTGTTGCCTCTGCATTGCCCCAGACCCTCCCCCTCGTCCTTACCCACGCAATGGCCATGATCCCCAAGGCAAAGAGGCTGGGTCCCAGCAGATTCCAGAGGCCGTGTCGATCCAGCTGCAAAGCCATGGAGAGCAGCATGGCACCCAACAGGTACAGCACCTGCCCAGAGGGGGGAGGGACAGGTGAGCCCACTGCATTGGGGGGGGGAGGTCAAGAGGCCAGCCCACATACTTCCCCCACCTACTGCTGTGGCTCCCTGCACGGATGCCCCCTCCATGCTCCCAGCCGCCACTCAGCCTGGTTGTGCCCCCGCTCTTCTAAGGGTCCCACGTGGTCCACCAGAGAGTCCCTTCCCGTGGCAGGAGTCGTCTAGGGGGGCTCCCAGCCCCCTACGTGGTTGTGGCCATTCTCCCATGAAGCCGTCACCTCCCAGAGGCCACCTGCGGGGGAGTCCTCCTTTACCTGCTTGACCACCGGCTGGAGCCGGGCCATGGCGATCACCGTGACCCACACAGACATGAGGGATCCCAGGAAGTCACAGAACTGCAGCACGTCGTAGTCCATGATGCAGAAGACCACGATGCCCGGCTGGTCACAGGCGTGGTAGAACTGGTGGGAGTTCGGGTGTGGGGGAGGGTGGGGGGTTAGTTATTGCAGAGGTCCCCTCGTGCTCCCCACCCCCTGCGGACCTCCATGGGGGCAGCAAGGAGCAGTCACTCTGGGCACATTTGTCCAGGGCGCCTCTCCTGGGCCCAGGGCCTTCCCGGGCAACCCCCCAGTCCTGGGCTGGAACCTGCCCCCCCCCCAAGTTTGTGGCCGGCCTAATGGTGCACCTGGCCTGAGAAAGAAGCTGAATGGACCCCATTCCCATTCCCACCTCCGTCGTTTTTAGTGCCCAGGTGTGGCAGTGGTGCTCCCGAAGGACAGAGCAGGTGGGCAGCCTGCCTTAGGGGAATCTAGGACTGTGGTCCAGAGGCCGTTTTCACAGGCCGACTAATGCTACCGGCCTCTGAGCAAAGATGAAGGAGCTGGAACCCCCTTGGCGGACAGGGAAGCCGTGGGGGAGGTATTGCCCAGTGACCACGGTGGAAAGAAGGAACACTGGGGGCCCAAAGGAGTCTGACTCGGTCCTTGGGATGGGGACTGCCGGTGATTAAGCAGGAAAGAGACCATCACGCGGTCGTGAAGATGGGGCTAACTCCATGCTGGGATCAACAGCCGGCTCCCTCCCGCTCTGGACACGCCCTCTCCCCGCAGGGCCCCAGGAGGACCCGGGCTGTGCAGTGCTGATGCTCTCAGCAAGGGAAGCCCCCAGCTCAGCTCAGCACAGCCCATTGTCTGCTGCCAGCTTCTTCCAGGCGAGGGTGAGCAGGGAGCCTTTCTCGTGGACATTGCTGCTGTGGCCCAGCTCCCTCCTGTGCCCGTTTGCATCCCTTGGTGGTTCTAGAGCTGCCTGAGGAAGTGGGGTTTGTCTCCCCCCCCCACACACACACACCCGTCAGATGGTGGGTTGAGTTCAAAAAAACCTCTACACACGGCCTGTGATCAAAGGCAAATTTGTCGGGGGAAAAATAGTGTGATAGAATTGGAAGGGCCCTCCAGGGTCCTCTAGTCCAACCCCCTGCACAATGCGGGAACTCACAGCTACCCGCCCACTCACAGTGATCCCCCCACCACCAAAAATCTCCATAATCCGGCCTGGCCTGGAGGGAATTCGCCTACTATCCCACAGATGGCTGAGGAGGGAGCCTCACTCAAGCATCTCTGTGCAGGACAGAGCAGAGAGCCCTTCCTCACAGGGAATCTGAGCCCCCCCCCCCCCCCGAGCACAGCAGGCACAAGGCCCAGGGAGTGTCTGGGATGGGCTTCGATATGCTCAGGGAGGAGAGGCCTTGGGAGAGCTGGGCCCTGGGACAGCCAAAGGAAACAGCTCCGGATCTTTGCCCCCGGAGACGAACCGTGGGATTAGACTCCTCAGTGCTATAGCCAGCTGGTCATTCTGGCCCAGACCCCCCTGGCATAAAGGTTTCCAGAGCCAGGGGCTGCCTGCCTGCCTGCCTGCCTCCAGCCCCCCCCCCCCCCCTGCCCCCACAGGCACTCACAGTGGAGAAGAACATGGTGAAGATGTAGACCGCTGCCTCCGGGAGGTAGTGGCTCCGCACAGCAATGGCCACCGGCGGGAGAAACATGAGGTTGCTCAGGCACAGGAGCAGTGTGGAGAGCAGCTGGAACCCGTAGGAGAAGGCTTCCGCATTGTCTGTGCAGCCCCACCCATTCCAGCCTGTGGGGAGCCAGAGGCACGGGGTCAAGGCTGGGGGCCAGGCGGATCCACTCCCAATGGGGCGTTACACAAAGCTCCTCCCCCCCCTCCATGGCTGCAGCCGGCCCAAGGAAAAAGCGGACTTCCCGGAGTGTCTGTCCAGGTGGAGCCAGGGTGCCCCGGGAAGACCATGGTGTGACTGGCACAAGAAGGCCAGGGCACCTCCTGGTCCGTGGTCCTGAGGCTGAAGGCTAGCCCTGCCTGTCTCTGCTTGGAGCTGCCTGTTGCCCTGCGCTGGACGAGGGGCCCCTGGCCATCAGCAGGGAGGGTGGTGGTCTGGCCATGGGGTGTTCTGGCCATTTGGATGGAAACTCCAGCGGGGGGGGGGGGCAGGAGGTTCCATCCCTCCCCTCCCAGGAACTGTGTTGGGCCGACCCCTGCGTGCCAGCCCCCCCTCCGCATGGGGACCAGGTCGAGGGCCCAGGGCAGTGAAAAAGGCACAAGCTCCTCCTCCTGGTAAGCCACGGTCCTGATCCAGATTGGGCCCCAGATTGGGCCCCAGACCAGAGCCACAGGCCCCACGGGCCGCCCAGGCCTCCCATCCTGTTTCCATGGGTGACTCAGCCCTGAAGGTGGGCAGAGGGACCCCAACCAGGCTGCTGGGAGCAGACTGCCGGGCCCCATGGCTCGGCCCCCCCCCCCCCGGCTCACCCGCTTTGCACTCGCAGGCTGCATACAGGTAGTTGTTTGTGCGCAGCAGCTTGCACTGGCCATAGGGGCCGCAGTCGTCGATGCAGGGGGAGAGGTAAGTCCGCAGGTACACCTCAGCAGTCACGTTCCCACAGGGCTCCAGCCTGGGGAGGGGGGAGGGGGGAGTGAGCCAGGGTGCCTTGGGGACCTGCCCCCTGCGCCTTGTGTGGGGCCTCCGTGTGCTCACCACCTGGGAGGAGGCTCAGGAGGGAGGGCAGGGTGGCAGACAGCCGAGGCCTCTGCCCCGGCTGAATAATCATGAGCAGGACCCCGCAAGGACCCCTGCTGCCTCGCAGCCCTCCCCACGCCCCCCACCCCCAGAACAGCTACTCTCTTGCAGCTTTGGGGCTGACAAGTCTATGCCAGTAGACCCCTTCTGTGGGGCAGGCCCTCCCTGCCTTTCCGGGGCTGCCTTACCCGCGGTCAGAGGGGCAGAGTGAGCGCAGACTCAGGTACCAGCTCCCTGTCTGGGGGTAGGGGATCCGCAAGCGGGTGAGGGGGGCCGTGGCGTTGAGGGACAGAAGGAAGCCGGCCAGCAGCTCTGCCAAGGAAACACAGCAGGGGCTCAGAGGCCTGGGCACAGCTGCCCCCTCCCGCACCAACTGCCCCCCCCGTCATGCAGGACCACCAGCCACACTTATAGGGTGAGGCCACGAGGGGGGGGGCTCCACCACCTGCAGTGGCCTGGCAGGGGTGAGAGGATGTGTCTGCCCTCCCCCCCCCCCCCATACCAGTTTCGCAGCTGACAGAGGAATTCTCTTCCAGAGCCAACGGGACCTCGTGGTTCAAGCAAGCAAAGACGGTCGCATTCTCCCCTCGCAGAGAGGACTGAGGAACAGAAGCTCCATTAGGGAGGGACCCCTCAGGAGCAATCACACCCCTGCCCCCACCCCCCACCCCATTTTCTGGACCCTTTCCAGCCAGCCTCGGCCTGGGGGCTTTCCCTCCCACAGCTCCTCTCCTAGAGGAGCCCCTTCCGTCGCCTCCCTCCTGTGGAGCCCCCCTGGCCGCGCCCCCCTCCCCGGTCCCCCCACCTGCGGACGCACCACGTTGAGTCGGAGCTCCAGGTTGAGGGCGCTGCCGCTATCCAGCACAGGTAGGAGTGTGATGGCAAAGGTGGCCGGCCGGTCAGGGGGCACCGAGACGTTGGGTCCAAAGAAGATGTAGAAGTGGACAGAGAAGGTGTCCAGCTCATTGCGGAGGGTGGGCCGGATGGGCCAGCAGTGCTCGCCAGCTGAGGAAGGGGCGGTGGGGGCAGTGGAGCTGTTGAGAGGGGAGGGGGGCAGGCTGTCTGCCACGGCCACCCCCCCTGGGGAGCCAAAGGAACGCGGCATGTTCAGGTTGGAGCCGGGCAGCCGGAAAAGGGCTCGGGTGAGGCCTGTCCGGGAGCAGTCTGCAGGCAGAGGGAGGAGGTCAGAGGCATGGGCAGAGAGCCCCCTACCCAGCCATCCCCACCTGCCTCTCAGATGAGACCCCTCCTCCTCCAGCTGCTGGTTTTGCTGCTGTTTGTTTCCTAAATGGTTCTGGATTGTGCCAAATTTGGGCCAACAGAATCTTCCATAAGCCAGGCTCCTGGCCTTGGGCCCCTTGGCCTGCCTCTCCTCCCCAGCACTCTCTCCTCCTAGAACCACAGAATCATGGAAGGAACCTCCAGGGTCATCCAGTCTCACCCCCTGCCGAATGCAGGAAACTCCTCCTTCTCTTTGCACACAGGAGCTCCAGCCCCTGCTTGTGGAGGCTTCTGCCCCTCCCCGGCTGCCCCACTCACCTTTCAGCTGCACGACCAGCTGGAACCTGAAGCTGCTTTCCAGCCCCAGCTCCTTCTCCACCAGCACGTAGTACCAGGTCTGCCAGAAGGGGAGATCCAAGACCAGGCGGCAGGGGGACTGGGCCCGGCAGCCCACCGCAGTGGAGTTGTGCAGAGGGGGGGCCTTGCCACGGGCCTTCAGCCACAGCGGGCATCCCTCCAGGCTCTGGTTGTCCCCACGGCAGCTCCCCAGCTGCACCAGCACGCGAGAGGTATAGCTGGGGACGAAGACCCTGGCGGGAGAGCAGAAGGCCTCATGGCAGCCAGCCCCTCTTGCCTTGCATGCCCCCCGACCCTGGAGCGGAGGCTGCAGACCACCCCCATCCACAGGCCAGCACGGCTGGGCCTCACGCCCGGGCTGCCGGCAGTTCTCCTGTCCTCCTGCAACAGGCCTGCACAAGCAGGACAGAATCGAAAGGCTTTCTGCTGCAGTGGGGCTTCATGGGCCAAAGAAAAGCCACGGCAGAGCCCAGGGAGGGAGGGAGAGAGAACGAAAGGAAGGAAGGAAGGAAGGGAGGGAGGGAGGGAGGGAGGGAGGGAGGGAGGAAGGAAGGAAGGAAGGAAGGAAGGAAGGAAGGAAGGAAGGAAGGAAGGAAGGAAGGAAGGAAGGAAGGAAGGAAGAGATTCTGCGCTGTAGCAGTCCATACTCTGTGCCAAGAAAACCTGAGGCGTGAAGGACGGCTGTGCAGGAGTCTGGCCTCCCTCAGAAAACCTTTCCCCCCCCCCCCCATGCCATCTTCCTCCTGCGTTGAGAAGGGCTGTGTCTCTCTCCCACCCCATCCCCCAAGAAAGCCGTGCCTGTGCCTCTGGCCCTTACTTGTAGAGCAGGGACCGGTTGTGGGCGGAGAGGGTGTGGTCAGCCGTGCACCCGGGGCTCAGCACCCCAATGCCCACCAGGCGCTGGACAATCAGCTGTGGCTGGAAGAGGTACTGGCAGTCCTCCGCAAGGCCCTGCAAAGGGGGCACAGTCAGAAGGCTCCCTGCGGGCAAGAGGCCCAGCCCCACAGGCCCCCTGAAGAAAGAGCAGGGCTTTCTCCCTTTCCCCCTCTCCCCGTGGAGGCAGCACCCTCCCCGCAGCTTGCCTGCCCAGGGAGTGCCTCCCACTTCCTTCCCTTAGGCCTGGAGACACCTGGCTCTTCTGCACGCTCAATGCCCCCTCCTCCCTCCTCCCTCCCCCCCCCTTTGGCCTCATTTCCTTTCCCCTTGAGACCCCAGGCAGGAGGAGAGGCTTCCACTGGTTTAAGGGGGCTGGTCTCAGAACTGGGGGGGGGGGGCACATAGCATGGGATTTCTACTGGGTGGCTGGGTGGGTATGAGGCCAGGATTTCTTGGCCTCATAAGGGCTTTGACTGCTCCCCTCACAGCCCCCCACTCTGCCTCTCTGCCTGTCAGCAGCTCCCCCCCCCCTCCCAAGAAGCTCCGGTCTTTCCCATATATCTTTCCCTTTGACCAGGAATACAAAGTCTGATCCTGAAAGAGCCAAGCCTGCAAGGAGAAATGAGCCAATTTGGGGGTATGCCATCCAGGACCCCACGGGCTCCCCTCCCCCACTGCTTCTGCCCCCCCCCCCGGAAGGAACTGGCCTCATCCTCTACTCCCTCCTCAGGGTCTGTCCACGCTGCTTTTGCCAGCAGAGAGGGAGTTCCTGGCCCCCACGGTCTCACCTTGACAGATATCCTGCCCTGTTCTCTGGGCAGGTGGGCAGCCAGGAACCAGTCCCCGGGGAGGGGGCTGGTGATGTTGAAGACCCCGGTCGTTCTGTTGGGCAGAGTCCAGGTGAGCGTGAGGGCGAAGGAGCCCGGCACAGCTGTGTCCCTGGGGAAGTGGGTGTGCAGGGGGTTGATAACGGGAGGGGCCCCTGAGCGGAAATACCTGCCAAGGAAAGAAAGGGGGGTGAACCCAAGAGCACCTGTGTGCAGAAGGGACAACAGCATCCATTCCCCTGAGCTGACCCAAGAGAGGGACCTGGAAAGTGCCCTCTTCAGACATGAACCCCCACACACTCCCAGCCTTTTTGACCCCAAATACGCTGGCCTTCAGGATGGCCCCTGCTCAGCCCCTTCTCTATGGGGGTTCAGGCCAGGGCAATGGGGGTCTCATTGAGGGCCTCACTTCCTGCCACTGCCCGCTGCTCTCTCAGGCATGGGACTGGCCTGAGACATATGGTGGGTTGCCTGCCTGGCATCTCTGATGGCTGGCGCTGGCTTCTACAACACTCACTCTCTGGGCAAAAACGGGGCAGGAATGCTCCAAACTGCAGAGGGAAAGGGGGACCCCAGGCCTACTGTGGGCTTGGCCAGATGCGGGTTTGGGTCCTTCCACGCATTTCCTCTTGTGGGGGGAGAGGAGACAGATGGAGCAGGGAGGGCAGCACTCAGCACCTGGATGACATCACATCCTCCACATTCCACAATATCTTCCTGCTTGCTGTGTGCAATTCTCCTGCTTAGAGAATGACAGTTTGCAACTGATATCGATGTGCAGTTCTCTCTCTCTCTGTCTCTCTCTGTCTCTCTCTGTCTCTCTGTCTCTCTTTCTCCAAGGAACCAATGAAGGACTAAGGGGGGGGTCTACCCAAGATGTACATAGTGCAGCAAACATTCTGGTCAACAGAATGTTTGCTACCCCTCCCAGTTTAGTATCATCTGCAAAAGCCCCCTCTCTATTCCTTCATCCAAATCATCTTTAACCGCTCCTGTGAAGCAGATTAAATAAAGCACTAAGGCCTCCTGGGGAGGAGTTAGGGCGGGCCCTGTCTGGGATAATAACTTGGAAGGGCGAATCAGGAGCCGCTTCGCCTCTCCGAGTGCCACTCGGCTGCCAGGGGACTCCCCGCTCAGACAAAGAAGACCTCTGAGCTGGTGAGTCCTCCCGGCGACCTCTCCTCCCCGTTGCTTCAGTGGCTCCATCCAGCCACCTCATTCTCTGTCGTCCCCTTCTTCTTTTGCCCTCAATCACTCCCAGCATTAGGCTCTTCTGCAGGGAGTCCTTCCTTCTCATGAGGTGGCCAAAGTATTTGAGTTTCATCTTCAGGATCTGGCCTTCTAAAGAGCAATCAGGGCTGATCTCCTCTAGGACTGACCGGTTTGTTCGCCTTGCAGTCCAAGGGACTCGCAAGAGTCTTCTCCAGCACCAGAGTTCAAAAGCCTCAATTCTTTGACGCTCGGCCTTCCTTATGGTCCAACTTTCACAGCCATACATTGCAACTGGGAACACCATAGCCTTGACTAGAGGCCCTTTCATCGGCAGGGTGATGTCTCTGCTTTTTAGGATGCTGTCTAGATTTGCCATAGCTTTCCTCCCCAGGAGAAAGATACTAACTTTCTCAAAAAAAGAGATAAGGTTAGTCTGATAAGACTTGTTCTTGAGAAAGCAATGCTGACTCTTAGTAATTACAGCCATCTGCTCTAGCTGCTAATAGACTGACACAGTGATCCAAGAGGGGGGAGGCCCAGATCTGCACAATGACGTAGATGTGGGGTAGACCCAAGGAACAGCAGAGCACCTCTGCTCAACCCTTGCCCTTAAAACTCTTGCAAGGTTTCCATCAATGGTGTTCCCATGCAACGGAAACTAAGAAAGAAAAGGGAAATGTTCAGGAAATAGAGGGAAGGACAGAGCTCTAAAGAAGAGTACCTACAGGTTACTAGGCACTGTAGATCAATCATCAGAAAGGCCAAAGCTGAGAGTGAGGTAAGATTGGCCAGGGAAGCCCACTGTAACAAGAAAAGATTTTTCAGTTATATGAGGAGCAAACATAAAGTAAAGGAGGCAATAGGCCCACTGTTGGGTGCAGATGGACAAACTCTAAAGGAGTTAGAGAAAGCAGAGAAAGCAGAAAGTCTCAGCGCCTATTTTACATCTGCTTTTTCCCACAGGTCAAAGGGTTTAGGCACATCTAGAGATGGCAGTAGCCAAGAGATAGTCTCTGGGTTGACATATAGAGAGGCATTTATCTGCACTGGATGAGTTCAAATCCCCTGGGCCAGATGAAATGTACCCGAGAGTGCTCAAAGAACTTTCCAGAGAACTTGCACAACCCTTGTCCATCATCTTCGGGACCTCTTTAAGGACTGGAGATGTCCCGGAGGACTGGAAGAGAGCAAACGTTATTCCGATCTTCAAAAAAGGGAGGAAGGATGACCCGGTAAACTACAGACGAGTGAGTCTGACCTCTGTTGTGGGGAAGATAATGGAGCAGATAATAAAGGGAGCGATCTGCAAACATCTGGAGGACAATTTGGTGATCCAAGGAAGTCAGCATGGATTTGTCTCCAACAGGTCCTGTCAGACCAACCTGGTTTCCTTTTTTGACCAAATAACAGGTTTGCTGGATCGGGGAAATTCGGTTGATGTCGTTTACTTAGATTTTAGTAAGGCTTTTGATAAGGTTCCCCATGATGTTCTGATGGATAAATTGAAGGACTGCAATCTGGATTTTCAGATAGTCAGGTGGATAGGGAATTGGTTAGAGAATTGCACTCAAAGAGTTGTTGTCAATGGTGTTTCATCAGACTGGAGGGAGGTGAGTAGCACACAGTCCTTCCCTCAGAGCCTGGCCTCTTGGAAGCTTCGACTCTGAAAGTCGTGTTGGCCCCTTTTGTGCTCCTGGACTTGGAGCTGGATTTGGGGTTCCAAGCCCTGAAGCCCAGCCTCGCTGACCGACACCCCCCTGCCGCTGCCCCCCCCCCGCTCACTCACACAGTGATGCTTCGGTCCGGGCACTGGTCCCCAAAGGTGCCACCCTGCTCTTTGAAGGTGATGAGATTCCAGACGGCCACAGCCGTGTCCTCAGGGATGCGGAAGTGGAAGAGTTCGATGCTGGTGAAGGAGCGGAAGGCATTAAGCTTGCGGGGCGTCCGGGTGAAATAGTTGGTGACAAAGAGCCCATCTGAAAGGAAAGCGGGGGGGGGGGTTGATGGGGGAGTCAGGGTTGCAGGAAGGAGGGTGAGCTTCAGGAGGCCTCCCTCCTGGCCCCACCCCCCAGAGAGAGGTCTCCACAGAAGCACTGGGCCTTTTGCTGCGCCATAATTGCCCTGCTCTCCCTAGGGCCCAGATGGCACCCACCGCAAGAGAAGGGGCTGCATTGCTGGCCACCACCCCACACCTGCCTGCCTTCCATCCTGGTCTGAACACCTTCCCCGTTTACTGCCTGGCTCACCTGGTGATACCTCAGCCACCCTCCCCACCACTGCCCCTCTTTCCCATTCACCTTTACCACCACAGGAGCCCCTCCTGCTTTTTCACCTGGCAACAGCTGCCCTCAACTGGCTTTGCCTATTTATGGAGTTACTAAGCAACTGTCAAAATACCAGCTGAGATCTCTCAATGCATCTTTACAAGATCTGTTCTTCTCTCTGATGCCCCTATAAAATCATAGAATCATGATTCCCCTCACAGGAGAAGACTGAGGAGAAGTAGGAATTGAGCATGTTCAGCCCTCTGTCTAAAAAGCTTTAAATATTCCTTTCAAGTCCTTTAACATTTTTTTTTATTTTTTGTGCAAATCTGGATGTTGCCCCAGGTTTGTACAAGCATCCCCTAGTCTGCACCTGGCCCGAGCATATGGCTGTTTTGATCCACCCTTAGTGGGCCTTGTTCAGAATTAGATGCAGGAATACATAACTTTGTGGGAGTAATATTTGTTTCATTCTCACTACAGGATAACACTGAATTATCTTTTTATTGAAGAAGAAGAGTAGGTTCTTATATGCTGTTTTTCTCTACCCAAAGGAGACTCAAAGCGGCTTACAGTTGCCTTCCCTTTCCTCTCCCCACAACAGACACCCTGTGAGGGGGGGAGGCTGAGAGAGTCCTGAGAGAACTGCTCGGTCAGAACAGTTCTATTAGCACCGTGGCGAGCCCAAGGTCACCCAGCTGGCTGCATGTGGGGGAGTGCAGAATCGAACCTGGTATGCCAGAGTAGAAGTCTGAACTCCTAACCATTACACCAAACATTTATTAGCTGCCTTTCTCCCTAAATTGGGTGGGGTAGCAAATACCCCAGAGGAAAGGATGACTCTCCAAGGAGATCTGGAGAGATTAGAAAGGTGGGACATTGCCAAGAAAATGAATTTTTAATAGGGTATTTGGGTTATACAAAGATGATGCTAAATATTTTAAAAATTATTTTTCTATTTGTATGCCACCCTTTCCCGTGGGGCTCAGGGCAGCTCACAACCATGATAAATGACACACACAATTATATGAAATCAATAAAACCATATGAATCATCAGATTACTGGCATTAAAATCAAGTCTTGCAATTTCAGACACACAGATGCTTTCTCTTTAGAAAGAAAGAAAGAAAGAAAGAAAGAAAGAAAGAAAGAAAGAAAGAAAGAAAGAAAGAAAGAAAGAAAGAAAGAAAGAAAGAAAGAGGCCCATTAAAGTGCATCCTTTCATCTTTGGTGGTATTATTTGGGTGCTTTAAGTAGGCCGGTGAGACTTTTGATGTTCTGTCCAGGCCTCAGCCATAGACCTGGCGGAACAACTCTGTCTTGCAGGGTCTGTGGAGCTGTTTTAGATCACACTGGGCCCTGATCTTCTCTGGCCCTGGCTGAGGCCAGCTTCACCTCTTTGAGGCCAGGGAACTTGAGGCCAGTTTTGATCACTGGAGCTTGAATGTCTTGGGGGAATGTAATGGGGGAGGGAGACTCGCAGATACGAGGGCCTCAGACTGTTTAGGTTTTAAAGCTGAGAACCAACCCCTCGAACCTGATTCAGTTCTCAATCTGGAACCAGTGCAACTGGGAGAGCACAGCTCCAAGCGTGCTCTCCACTGGGTCCCTGCAAGGACTCCTGCAGCTACACTCGGCACCCGTCAAAGTGTCCAGATCAGGCTCAAAGCAAGCCCTGTGCAGCGAGACTCTAGGCTAGGGGTGACCATTGCATAGATCCCAGTGGCCAGGTCAGACACCTGGGCAGTCGGGCACCCTGCATTCACATCTCTTTGGGCACGGTGATATCTTGGCAAGAATGTGAGATCCTGGTAAGGGGATTGGAGTTAGTGGGGCAGGTGGGAGAAGATTTTTTTTGCTGTTTTATATATGATGGTTATCTGCTATTTTGTATTTTATTGTTTATCTTGTTGTGAGCTGCTGCGGGCCAGCAGTGCTGGGAGTGGCAGCATACAAATCTAACAGATAAATTAATTAATTAAAAATCAATGTTGACAGGTACGGTGCCAGATGCTGCACCCCAGAGAGGTAGTAAAAGGCCTGGGGGGGGGGCAACATTTGTGACCTTTTTCACAATTAAAATTCATTTTAGTCCAATTTTTCAGCTTGTCAACACCATCCTGTATCCTGATTCTTTCTTCTGGTGTGTTTGCTACCCCTCACAGTTTAGTGTCATCTGCAGATTTAATAAGCACCCTCTCTATTCCTTCATCCAAACATTTATAAATAAGTAGAACAACACAGGGCCCAGGAGAGATCCCTGGGGCACTCCACTTGTCACTCCTCTCCAAGATGACCAGCCATGTACAGGCACCCTTTGGGTGTGATCTGTCAATCTGTTCTTGATCCACCTAACAGTAATAGGATCCATACCACATTTTACCAACTTGTCAATAAGAATTTCCTGTGGAACCTTATCAAAAGCCTTACTGAAATCAAGGTAAACTATGAAATCAAAGTAAACTAATTTCATGATCCACAGTTCAAATTATGACGGCAGGTGGGGAGGTGGGGAGGAGAGCAGGCGGGGAGACTCCAGTGTTACAGGACTGTGTTGGCCTCTGCCTGGTGGGAGAGGACCATTTCACAGGCCCTTCAGAACTCTGGTAGCTCTGGTGGGGCCTGGATTGCCGCTGGCAGCTGATTCCAGGTGGAACCTTTTTAGCCCTGGCTCCAGTTGTACGTCTTTGGAACACAAGCATGATGGAATTTGCAGCATATAGTGCGAAGAAGAAGAAGAAGAAGAAGAAGAAGAAGAAGAAGAAGAAGAAGAAGAAGAAGAAGAAGAAGAAGAAGAAGAAGAAGAAGAAGAAGAAGAAGAAGAAGAAGAAGACAAGGACGACGACGTGGAGGACGAGGACCTGGTTCTTATATGCCGCTTTTCTCTCCCCAAAGGAGTCTCAAAGCGCCTTATAGTCACCTTCTCTTTCCTCTCCCCGCAACAGATGCAATGTGAGGAAGGTGAGGCTGAGAGAGCCCTGATATTACTGAAGAAGAGGAAGAAGAAGAGTTAGTTTTCAGATGCAGATTTTCTCTTCCTGAAGGAGTCTCAAGATGGCTTCCAATCACCTTCCCTTTCCTTTCCCCACAACAGACACCCTGTGAGGGAGGAGAGGATGAGAGAGCCCTAAGATTACTGAAGAAGAGTTGGTTCTTATATGCTGCTTTTCTCTCCCTAAAGGAGTCTCAAAGCAGATTATATTTGCCTTCCCTTTCCTCTCCCCACAACAGACACCCTGTGAGGGAGGGGAGGCTGAGAGAGCCCTGAGATTACAGAAGAAGAAGAAGAGTTGGTTCTTATATGCTGCTTTTCTCTCCCTAAAGGATTCTCAAAGTGGCTTACGTTCACCTTCCCTTTCCTCACCCTACAATAGATGCTCTGCAAGGCGGGTGAGGCTGAGAGAGCCCTGAGATTCCTGCTTGGTCAAAACAGCTCTAGCAGGGCTGGAACAAATCCAAGGTCATCCATTTGGCTTCATGTGGAGGAGCAGGGAATCAAACCCAGCTCACCAGGTTGGAAGTTGGCACTTCTAACCACTA
The DNA here is from genome assembly GCF_049243985.1 of Paroedura picta. NCBI lineage: Eukaryota > Metazoa > Chordata > Lepidosauria > Squamata > Gekkonidae > Paroedura > Paroedura picta. The sequence continues at coordinate 5,481,464 of NC_135375.1, forward strand.
GCCACTAGTTCTCAGGGGACATGCTGGGAGAAGTGGTCCTTCAGATCCCCAGGGCCTGGACCATGTAAGCCCTTGAACAGACAAAGCGTGGCCAGGAATCACGGCATGGCTAGGCTTGGGAAGGGATTCTTGCAAGGATGCTCCAGACCTCCCCCTTTAACTGGCAGGACTGGCCTCCCACTTCTATCCCTGCATGAGGCAAAATCCTCCTAACTCTTGCTATTGGTCTCCAGGGAAGAAGAGTCAGCTTTCTCTGCCCTAGGGAGCCTCGAAGCAGTTTCCCTCCTTCTCCGCAGCACAGGAGAGGAGCGGGACTGGCCCAGGGTCGCCCAGCGGACTTCGGGTGGGGGGGGAGAAAGAGTGGGGCAGCAGGCTTGGGGCCCCAGACCAGATTCTGGGGTCTTTAGCCAAGGCTAGGCTTGTCTCCTGTGACTGGCAGGTGTGCAGATTGCCCCTGGGACATTCTGCATGCCACACCGGGGCTCTACCCCTGAGCCATGGCCCCTCTACCTCCTGCAAGGGACCTGCACTCATCCTGCTCGCCACTCAGTCAGCAGTGAGAAGGGGGGGGCTGCTTACCGGTGTCTGTCCCTCCCAGAGCTACAGAGGGGACACAGAGGAGGAATCTTTTACCACAGTGTCTTGGTGTGTAACATCCCCCCCCCAAGCCTGACAGTTCCAGCAGGAGCCCTGGCCAGTCCCCCACACAAACACACACACTGGAGGGATCGATGCAGGCTGAAGGGGGGGCGGGGTGTGGGGGGATATGTCCTGGGGCAGGAAACTTCCCTGAGTCCCCAGGGTGTGTGGGGGGGGGGAGGTGGGGAAGGCCCTGCAGGCAACAGAAGCTACGGTGAGACAGGCCGGGCAGGAGCGAGAGGTCTGGGGGAGGGGGGCTTCCCAAAGGCTGCAGCAGAACTGCTGGCCTGTAAATCCAGGGAAGAGCTGTCATTTGGCCATGAAAGACATTCCTGTGAGTTCAAGGGAGCACAGCCATTTCCCTCCTCAAGAACAGGAGCTCATTATCCTCACTGAAAGCCATCAATTAGGAAGTGATTACATGACCAGGATGCGGGTGGCAGGGCTGCTCAGTCTAGTCCCACTGTGACAGTGACGCAGGTGGCAGGCACCCCCACCCCGCTGCCAGAGAAGCCCTGGCGAGAATCTGGGTGAGGGGGGGGATGTGGAGAGGTTGCCCCCCATGGGGCTGGTGGGAGAGCCTCAAAAGCCAACGGAAGAGAGATGGGATGAGGGTGCCCAGGGGAATCCCCAGAGGGGAATTTAATGGCCCCTGATGATTCCCTGGTGCGAGAAGGGGCAGGGTGACAGCCAAGCGGGCTCCTGGGGGCCCTGGAGGAGGAAGGCCTTTGCCATAACCCGCCCCCTCCATGTGCCGTTTGGCCTGGCCTCTCCTTGCACAGCAGGTCCCTTGAGGCAGCAGCCTGGGAGCCCCTTCCCATGTGCATGGGCAGAGCAGGGGATCACCGAGGGAAGGGGTGGGGGCGAGGGGGGGCTTCGAGCCTCCTCCCCCCCCCCCCGAAAGCAGGCTGGCCGTCCAGGGTGGGGGGCTCTGGGACTCCTGCTCCCTGGCTGGGGAAGGGCCCAGGAGGCTACGCTCCCCCCCCCAGCCTTCCCCCCCTCCCCGGGGGCCAGGCAGCCCTTTAGCACCGCCAGTCAGGACAGCTCCGGCGCGCCCCGAAGCGGCCCGCCGCCCCCCGCCCGGCCAGGAGGGCCCTTCAGCACCCGGCTCGGCGGACAGCTCCCCAGCGCCAGCCTCGCCTCGCGGGGCCGGGGGCTGCAGACCGCTTGGCGGGAGGGGCAGCCCCCCTCCCCCTCCCTCCCTCCAGCCCCCCTCCCCACCCGGGCCCCGCCACTCACCGGCCGGGCCTCCCGGTCGGAGCCAGACGAGCAGCTGGAGCAGCAGCTGGAGACGCCCCACGTCGGCCCGGCCCATGCTGCGCCCAAAGCCGCGCCCGCCCGCCGCTCCCTTGCAGGGCTCCGGCTCGGGCTCGGGCTCCGGCAGCGCCAGCGACAGCAGAGGCGGCTGCCCAGCTGCCATGACGTCAGGGCCGGCTGCCGCCCGGAGCCCCCGCGCCTTCCCCATTGGCCCAGCGCGCCCAGCCGCCTGGGGAAGCCGCGCATCATTGGTCAAGCCGGCTGCCGGTCCCGCGCCGCTCGCCAGCTGCCCCCGCCCCCAGGGAAGACCGGCCGGCCGGACAGCCAGCCAGCCCCGGCAGCCCCGGCAGCCCGAAGGGGCGCACGAGGAGGAGCCCGGCGACCCCCGGAGCCCCCCGGCGCCCCCACCCCCCCCCAGTCCCCCGCGCAACTCCCGGAAGGTCCGGCCAGCTCCGCCAAGCCTCGCGCCCGAGGCCCCCCCTCCCCACTCCGAATTCTGGCCCCATTCAGCCCCGGGGAGGGGGAGGGGGTGCTAGCAGGGCTCGGGGTTGGGGGGCCCGACCGGGTCCCCAGGGACTGTTGGGCGGGAGAGAGGCGAAGGGTGGCGCCTAGGAGGCCTTCCTAAAAGCCCATTACTTTGTCCCGCAGGAGAGAGTCCCCCACCCGGCCGCCTGGTGCTTCCCACGCGTGTCCCTGCCTGAGCTTAGCAACAGCGGCCCACGAGGTAGCCGCGGGGGGGGGGGGTGTGGAGCCGCGACAATGTGCGCCCTCCACGTCTGGAGGGGGGGCAGCGGATGAGAAGGGGTGGGGCCCTTCATCTCCCTTCCCGGCTCCTCTCCCGGGGATAGAATCATAGAATCATAGAGTGGGAAGGGGCCATAGAGGCCATCTAGTCCAACCCCCTGCTCAACGCAGGATCAGCCCAGAGCATCCTAAAGCATCCAAGAAAAGTGTGTATCCAGCCTTTGCTTGAAGACTGCCAGTGAGGGGGAGCTCCCCACCTCCTTAGGCAGCCTATTCCACTGCTGAACTACTCTGACTGTGAAAAAGTCAGCCGCGTCGAGCCCCGCCCTCAGCCTCGAAGGGACCAGCATGAAGTTGGGAGTCCCACCAGGTCCCGGGTGACTGCCTCAGCACGCACGCCCAGGAAAGCTCCTCCTCAGAACGCAACTTGGCCTTGCCAGTCCCACCAGGGTGCCCCTGCGGACTCCAGCCCTGCTCTGCTGCCGGACCCCCTCCCCCCTCTCCTGGCTCTGCCACGAAGGTGACTGTCCCTGGGAAAGGAGCCAGGTGCCACCGGCCCCTTCGGCTGAAGAGGTCTCCCTGGCCCAGCCTGCAGAGCAGCTGCTCTTGTGGAGCCCGCACAGAATGGCATGGAAGCGCAAGTCGGCAGGCCCAAGGCAAGCACAGAGGGGGATGACTCCGCTCTTCTTGTGACCGGGGTGATCCTGCCCAGCTTCCTGGGCTGTCCAGAGCTATGCAGGTCAGGGCCTCCAGCACAGAGAAGGGGCTTGTCCCGGCCTGCCTCTGGGCGGCATCGCTGGGCCTGGCCTGGGCCCCCCACAACTGGCCTTGCTTAGCTTCAAGTGCTGAGAAATCGGGCTTGACTGGCCCACCCCGGCCAGGGCAGCGCTTTGCCACTACCTGCCGTGGACTCCCTCAGCCATCTCCCTTCCGGGTACTTGCCAGGCCAACTCTGCATAGCTTCAGGAAGGAGCACTCCATAAAGCAGGGATGACATTTGTTGGAGCAGCAGCTTCCCTGTGGCTGCAGCCTCTTCAAGGGGGGCAAAGGGATGTCCTTTCATCCGGCCGCTTCAGGACCACCCCGCTCCTGCTTCTCCAGAGACAGAATACAGAACTGACCATCAAATGTGAAATGAGATAAGCGGATGCAATAAGACGTGCAGCTGAAGGGGTGACCATCTGGAAGGGGAGCGAGATGCAAACTGTTGGTGCCTCTCGTGAACAAGAAAGGTGGGATCCCTGTGAAGGCCCAGCTGAGGGAGATGCGTGTTTTGAAGAATGTTAATGAAGAATGGGGGTGTGAACGAGATCTTGGGATGCCTGTGGACTGCAAGCTACATATGAACAGACAGGGTGATCAAACCATAAAGAAGGCAAATGTAGACTTGGGCTGTATCAACAGCAGCATCACATCATAATATCCTAGAATAACAGATTTGGAAGGGACCTCCTGGGTCATCTAGTCCAACTCCCTGAACTTTGCAGGACACTCCCAACCCTCTTGCTCATCCACTGTCACCTGTCACCCTCTTGAGCCTTCACAGAATCAGCCTCTCCGTCAGATGGCTATCCAGCCTCTGTTTTAAAATCTGCAAAGATAGAGAACCCACCACCTCCCGAGGAATCATGAGATTACAGTCCCAATGTATACTGCATGGATCAGACCCCACCAGGAGTCCTGGGTGCAGTTCTGGAGGCCTCATTCCAAAAAGGACGTGGACAAAATTGAGAGGGTTCAGAGGAGAGGGAGGAGGATGATCCGCGGCCTGGGCACCAAGCCCTCTGAGGAAAGGCTGGAGAGACGTGAGTAGCGGGGTACCTCAGGGCTCGGTGCTCGGCTCGGTACTTTTTAACGTATTTATATTGGATTTTCGTAGGGCAAACTTTAATAAACTCAGAGACATGATGAGTGTCATACCATGGACGAGAATGCTGGAAGGGAAGGGAGCATGTGAAGGGTGGGCGCTACTCAAACAAGAGCTATTGCATGCTCAATCAATGACTATTCCAGAAAAACGAAAACACTGCAGGAGCTCTAAGAAGCCTATTTGGATGAACAGAGAACTTCAAGAGGAACTAAGAAAGAAAAGGAAAATGTTCAGGAAATGGAAGGAAGGACAGAGCTCTAAAGAAGAGTACCTATAGGTTACTAGGCACTGTAGATCAATCATCAGAAAGGCCAAAGCTGAGAGTGAGCTAAGATTGGCCAGGGAAGCCCATTGTAACAAGAAAAGATTTTTCAGTTATGTGAGGAGCAAACGTAAAGTCAAGGAGGCAATAGGCCCACTGTTGGGTGCAGATGGACAAACTCTAACGAAAGATGCAGAGAAAGCAGGAAGGCTTAGTGCTTATTTTACATCAGTTTTTTTCCCAAAGGTCAAAGTGTTTAGGCACATCTAGAGATGGCTGTAGCCAAAGGATAGTGTCTGGGTGGCAGGTGAACATGGATAGAGAGGTTGTCGAGAGGCATTTAGCTGCACTGGATGAGTTCAAATCCCCTGGTCCAGATGAAATGCACCCGAGAGTACTCAAAGAACTTTCCAGAGAACTTGCACAGCCCTTGTCCATCATCTTTTGAACCTCTTTAAGGACTGGAGATGTCCCGGAGGACTGGAAAAGAGCAAACGTTATTCCGATCTACAAAAAAGGGAGGAAGGATGACCCAGGAAACTACAGACCAGTGAGTCTGACCTCTGTTGTGGGGAAGATAATGGAGCAGATATTAAAGGGAGCGATCTGCAAACATCTGGAGGACAATTTGGTGATCCAAGGAAGTCAGCATGGATTTGTCTCCAACAGGTCCTGCCAGACCAACCTAGTTTCTTTTTTTGACCAAGTAACAGGTTTGCTGGATCGGGGAAATTCGGTTGATGTCATTTACTTGGATTTTAGTAAAGCTTTTGACAAGGTTCCCCATGATGTTCTAATGGATAAGTTGAAGGACTGCAATCTGGATTTTCAGATAGTTAGGTGGATAGGGAATTGGTTAGAGAACCGCACTCAAAGAGTTGTTGTCAATGGTGTTTCATCAGACTGGAGAGAGGTGAGTAGCGGGGTACCTCAGGGCTCGGTGCTCGGCCCGGTACTTTTTAACATATTTATTAATGATCTAGATGAGGGGGTGGAGGGACTACTCATCAAGTTTGCAGATGACACCAAATTGGGAGGACTGGCAAATACTCCGGAAGATAGAGACAGAGTTCAACGAGATCTGAACACAATGGAAAAATGGGCAAATGAGAACAAGATGCAATTCAATAAAGATAAGTGTAAAGTTCTGCATCTGGGTCAGAAAAATGAAAAGCATGCCTACTGGATGGGGGATATGCTTCTAGGTAGCACTGTGTGTGAACGAGACCTTGGGGTACTTGTGGATTGTAAACTAAACATGAGCAGGCAGTGTGATGCAGCGGTAAAAAAGGCAAATGCCATTTTGGGCTGTATCAACAGAGGCATCACATCAAAATCACAAGATGTCATAGTCCCATTGTATACAGCACTGGTCAGACCACACCTGGAGTACTGTGTGCAGTTCTGGAGGCCTCACTTCAAGAAGGACGTAGATAAAATTGAAAGGGTACAGAGGAGAGCGACAAAGATGATCTGAGGCCAAGGGACCAAGCCCTATGAAGAGAGGTTGAGGGACTTGGGAATGTTCAGCCTGGAGAAAAGGAGGTTGAGAGGGAATATGATAGCCCTCTTTAAGTATTTGAAAGGTTGTCACTTGGAGGAGGGCAGGATGCTGTTTCTGCTGGCTGCAGAGGAGAGGACACGCAGTAATGGGTTTAAACTTCAAGTACAACGATATAGGCTAGATATCAGGAAAAAGTTTTTCACAGTCAGAGTAGTTCAGCAGTGGAATAGGCTGTCTAAGGAGGTGGTGAGCTCCCCCTCACTGGCAGTGTTCAAGCAAAGGTTGGATACACACTTTTCTTGGATGCTTTAGGATGCTTAGGGCTGATCCTGCGTTGAGCAGGGGGTTGGACTAGATGGCCTGTGTGGCCCCTTCCAACTCTATGATTCTATGATTCTAAGCACATGTCTCGGAGGACCGGGATCACCAGCTGGTTCAGATTGGTATAGGAGTGCTTTTCAGGGGGTTCTGTTGCCCTGGAGGGTTGGACCAGAACCTATGGGTTGAAATTAATTCAAAAGAATTTTTGGATAAACATCCAGAAGAAGTTCTTGACAGAGTGGTTCCTCAGTCAAACAGGCTTCCTTGGGAGGTGGTGAGTTTTCCTTCTTTGGAAGTCTTTAAGCAAAGGGTGGGCAGGAAGGGATGGGCCACTGTTTGTCTCTTGTGGCCCTTCCTGGCATACCCAGGGAATTGCTAATTGCTGCTGTGGGATGGGAGGTGAACTTCCTCCAGACCAGGCTGAATTCCGGAGATTTTTGGTGTGTGTTGTGGGAGATCATAATGCCATGGAACTGGGGTCACTGTGGGGAGGCAGGAAGTTGTGAGTTCCTGCATTGTGCAGCGGGTTGGACTAGATGACCCTGGAGGTCCCTTCCAACTCTATGAATCTATTATTCAGATACTTGGGGCCCAGGCTGCAGAAGGTCTGCAGGTCTTGAAAGTTATAACCAAAACCAAGAACCTGATATGGAATTCAATCAGAAGCCAATGCATTTGCCTGAGAACAGGCTTAATATGGGTTCTCCATGGTGTCCTTGTGAGAACCTGAGACCCTGCATTTTGGACCACACAAATTTATTTTGTATTTTCTTATTGTATACTAAACCCTCAAATTTTGCCAACCACTAATTCATCTGGTTTGCCAACCGCTTTCCTTCATAAAGCTAGGTAAAGCGAAAAACTTTTTGCTGCTTTGTGTTTTGGTCTTATTTCTGTATATTCCCATGAATGGCTCTTTCTAATAGCTAAGTACAGTTTGAGCCCAGGCTGAGCATGGCTGCAAAAGTCTGAAGCACCCAATAAATATAAAAAACCAAAACAAAACCAAAACATAGCCATTCGTATTGAACCCCCAGGGCTTAGAACTGTCCTAAAAGATGTCCCTCTGCCAATGGCAGGCACAGTCACTGGTGTGCTAAGCCTGACAGGGAGAGCCAGCATGGTTGTCATGGTTGGCAGTGGCTTCTCATCTGGTGTGCCGGGTTTGGTAACACAGCTCTCCAGTTTATTCGGCACCAGCCATCCTATTGCGAATTTTCATCACCGCTGCACAGAACCTGGTATCACTATAAGTTGTGTCATTATTTTAATAGCTTCAAAACCTGTTTCTAAGAACGGGCCTTGAAAGGGGCCCCTTGCCTGGGCCTTGGCCAGGCAGCTTAAGGTGACTTTGGGCAGCAGCTCACAGCCAAATCAAGAGGGGCGGGCAGGGGCTGGGCATCTCGTTAGCAGGGCTTTAGCAGGCAGTCAGCAGGCTGGGAGGCCCTAGCAGGCCAAGAGGCCCTCGTTAGCAAGCCCTCCAGCACGACCCTTTGCCCCTGTTGTGGGGAGAGGAAAGGGAGGGCAACTGTGAGCTGCGTGGAGACTCCTTCGGGTAGAGAAAAGCAGCCTCTAAGAAGAAGATGGCTGGTCAGGGAAGAGGGTATCATTTTTCACGCTTCCCGCCTCACTCCATTAGGGGAATTCTCGACTCGTGATTGGACCAGGAGCATGGCTGGCCATGAAGAATGGCCTGATGGGATCACAAGTCAGCCTCAGTTCTTGCCGGCAATGTTTCCTTTGTGCGCTGAGAACACCATTTATTTTGTAGGTGTGTAAATGAACACGTGTTTAAACACATTTTGAACAGAAAAAAAATTTGTGTGTGAGCCAACTCTAAACGGTTAAGTGGCTATGGTATGGTGATGATTAACAATGAAACCAGCTTATGTTACATGATATGCCCATTTGGTAACATTGAATCAGTCACAGTTTGGGAAAACAAGACATTTTAAAGGGTTTTTTTTCTGGGGTATGCAAAAACATGTTTCTTTCGTAATGCTGTGAGAAGTTTAAAACATTAATTGCTTTGTAAAATAAAAAAACATTGTGACCCATCAATGAATAAGATTTGCTTATGTGTGTCACTAGCCTCTCCTACATGCGTATACGCATATTCGTTGCTCCAGGCACATCACAATTTTTAAAAAGAAAAAAAATTCCCATTCAAGGGAAGAAGGGAGAGGGAGGTGGGTGTGAGGGCGGGACATAGCAGAGCTGACTATAGCACTTTTGAGCCTCCATACGGGCCTTCAGCTAGTTGCCAAGTAGCTGTTTGCCAGTGAATCGTGCTTTTTAGGTTGGTGAATCCACTTTTTGTGATTCCTGAAGTGGCACTTTAAAATGGAGGGTGTAGCAAGCTGGTTGCTGCCCAGATGCTGGATATTGGTGATGTCATGTGGAGGGACTGGAATGTAGCGACTTCTTTGGATAATATGATGTTACCTTTATCATGTGCAGAAATAGCCTTAAAGACAGCAATCCTCGTCGCTCTCCTGTGTATCCAACCTTTGCTTGAAAACTGCCAGTCATCATTCCACAGGGCCTGCAAGACGGAGCTCTTCCTCCAGGCTTTCGGTTGAGGCCGGGCAGCAAGAAGATCTAGCCCCCCTCAGAAATTTGACGGTTGCGTCTGTCATCTGCCCCCTCCCTTTCCCTTCTTAGTGGGTGTGGAATTGGGTTAGTTATATTGATTTTGCCACCATTCTTGTCTTAACTTTTGTATTAATTGTATTATGTTTTATTGTGCTTTTATTGTTTTAGGGGATTGTTTTTTATGTGACCCGCCTCGAGCCTCCGGAGGGAGGCGGGATATAAATTTAATAATAATAATAATAATAATAATAATAATAATAATAATAATAATAATAATAATAATAATAATAATAATAATAATAATAATAATAAAGACTGCCCAATGGGTACATAGGAGCCAGGGGAGGAGTTCTGTCTCTGTACCTTCCTGCAGAGTTGTGTGTGTGTGTGGGGGGGGGTTCTTCGGGGGGGGCCCTCCCAAACTGCAGGTCAGGAGACTGCTTGCGGTTCGGCTGTCCCCACGAGGAGGCTCTGCTCTTGGGCTGGATTTTGGCAGGAAGGAAGTGGCTGCAGCAGACGGTTGTCAGGCGCAGATGGAGCCAGCCAAGCAGGACCCGCGGCCTGAGAACCTTCACCCACCCGTTGGCTGTGCCCACAAGACAACAGGCCACCCTTCAGCATGAACTGCCTCTTGCGCCCCAGTCACAGGCCCTCGGGGCCCCTCCCCAGCAAACTGCCAGCCCCCCTGGGGGGGGAGGCATGCAAGAGAGCTAAGCAACACCCCATCCTGGTCCCGAGTCCCTTCTGCGGTTCAGTTCTATCGCTTGCATCCTCCTAGAGCACCCTCTTTCTCTCCCCCTGTTCTCTGCTCCCCTGAAAGGAGAAGTGAAACAGAAAGCACAGTGCAAGTGGTCTCCTCTGGGGAAAGTGAATTTGGGGAAGAATTCTAAGGTGGAAGGGAGGAAGGAAGCATGACCCCCCCACCCCCAGTTACCACTCAGCCTGCTCTGAAGACAGCCCTGGGGCAAAAGTACCTGGATCCCAGCTGGCTGCTGGGCCAATAAACAAGGTTTCTGTTGTCATGGCAACCCCTCCTTCCTTCCTGTTGCCATGGGAGTAGAGCTTCCTAGATAAGGCTGGTCTGCCTAGTGCAGAATCCAATAGGCTCAAAGCACAGAGGTAAGAAGGCCCAGGAATGGCTAGGGAGCAGGGGGTCCTACTCTGCCATCATGCTGGCATCTGATCCTCCTAGGGGGGCCCTGCCCAGCCAGAGGATGCTTTGCACATAGAGGCTCAGGCCTGGGCATCTGCTGCTCCGGCCAGCCAGGCCCAAGGACTCTGCCAGCCAAAGCACCTGGTGGCAGCGGAAGAGGGTCCCAAACGCTGCAAGGGAGCTCAGTGGACAAGGTGGGTCTTGCTGGCACCAAGAAGCACCCCGGTCAGCACTATGCATTAACCGGCCCTCGTTGTGTTGCAGCAGAGCCCAAATGGAGCAAGAGGCAGCAGCTAGCGATTTGCCTGGGGAGGCCTCGGAAGTGGAGGAGGAGACTTCTGCGAGGACCTCATCCACAGCCCAGGAGGTGGAGGAGGAGGAGATCATCCTGCCGACCTCCACTTCCGTAGAGGACACCACCACGGGCCCCACCTCCACATCCCTGGATGTCAAGGAGACCTCCCTCACGCCTTTAGAGTGGGAGGAGACCTCTGAGTCCGCAGAGCCACAGGGGCAGAGCCTGAGTGAAATGTCCTCCTCCCCCCTGACGCCAGAGGATTCCAGGGGCTGCTGGTCACTATCCACACCTCACTCACTTCCAACGTCCCCCCATTCCTGGAAAACACAACAAGATGGGCTGCCATCCCTTGGCGAGGAAGATGGCAGCGAAGGCAGACAGGGGAGCAGCAGCCCAACTCAGAAGAAGACCAAGAAGAAGGCCATTGTTAAGAAGGGAGCGGCAAGTAGGTCACAGGGGTGGACAGGTCCAAGTAGGGCAGGGCAGGGGCAGGAGGGAGTCTACTGGAGCAGCCACCCCCAGCTGCCTGGGAAGAAGGAACATTGCTGGGAGGAAAAGTGCAGCCAGGATGCTGGGCCTGCTGGGACAACCACCCCCAGCTGCCTTGCAGCGACCCACAAGAGGTCCCAGCCAGGGGCCCAAAAGGAGAATGCAAAGGTTGCTGGGAACTGCACAGTCCCTTCCCTTGGCAGGCTTCGACCGGCGGGGGGAGGATCACGGGATTGCCAGCTCTGGGTCGGGGAATTCCTGGAGATTTGGGACTGGGCTTTGGGGAGCAGAGGGACTTCACTGCCCTAGATCCACTCTCCAAAGCCACTGGGCTCTCCAAGGAACTTGACTCTGCAGTCGAGAGAAGTGTTATAAATCCAGGAGATTCCCAGGCCCTGCCTGAAGGCTGGTGTCATCATGGATTGCTCAAAGGGGGAGGAGGGGTTCAGATAGGTTGAGGGCACCTCCTTGCAACATGCTGGGGGTCATGACCCATGGTGTGAACTCCCAGAAGGGAACAGGTGTGCTTGTAGGTGTGGTGGTGGAGAGCGGATGGGAAGCCAGTCAGTGGCCGAGGAGGGGGGAGGAGATATGGAGGTGTGGTGAGGGGAAAGCACAAGGAGGGTGAATCTTCCCTTCCAGGGCTCTGTGGGCTGGTCGATGCTCACCTCCAGCACTTCCGCCTGCAGACTACACCGTGCACCCCATTGTGCCAGCGGAGAAGGGCGAGCTTGTGGCAGTGGCCAAGGCTATGCACCGTGACAACTTCGGGAAGAATGTCAAGGAGCTCTTCCACCTGGAGAAGGAGGCAGCCCTCAGGTCCATGGAGACAGGTGAGCAGGCTGATGGGCAGGGGGTGCCCTTTGAGGGGACCAGGCAAGGCCTGAGGGGGAGAAGCCCATGAGGAGGGAGCGGACTCCAGACAAGCATGCCCAGGGAGGTGCAAGACAGGAGCACAACGTCCTGGCCCACATCCCCAGCATGAGAAATCCTCAGCCCTCCCACAGAACGATAGAACCTAGGGGCCTGTGTCTCGCTCAACTCCCCTGCCCAAGACTCCCCCCTCCTGGACAAAGTGCGAGGGAAGCAGTCCCTGTGCCAAGTGCCTGGGTCATGAACGTATGAAACCAACCTCTGCCGGGTCAGACCTCTGGGGCCTACAGCTCGTCTGGCAGTGGCTCTCCAGGGCCTCCTTCAGGTGGAGAAAGGTCTGCTCCCTGCAGAACGGGCTTTAAGCTGTACAAAAGGTGTACTCTGCTCCCCTGGATCCTTCGTGTGATGGCCCACGGAAGGCAGCCCAGCAGCAGACGCCCGGAACAAACAAAAGAACAGAGCCCCAGTCAGGGGAACTGTAGCAAAATGCCCTTCATCTTTATGGAATGAACTCTGCAGTAACAGACAGCAGGTACACACAGAATGAGGAATTGGCAAAGATGGGGACAAAGGGGAAATGGGGGCTCCTATAGATTCAGACTCCTGCCCCACAGGAACACACAGGAAACAGGCTCCCAGGATTAAAACCCTCTGATCAACACAGGTGTGAAGCTTGGAGAGGAGCAGGCTTCCTATGGCACCTAGAGGACCCCAGCTGCCTCTGGCAGCTACCCCAGATGTTTACACCTCACGGGACTTGGCCAAAACAGTTCCAGAGAGAGAACACAGAGGAACTGAGATGGGAGGGCTGGACCCAGCTCCAGCCCAGGAAATATTGACATGGCACATGACCACATGACACTTCAGCCACCAGAATTACTTGAATGGCTGTCACACAAAGGATAGCTACCTCTGGGGCAAGAGGGAACAACTCTGCTCCATCTTCTCTACGGCAGCCCTTCAAGTAGTTGAAGATGGTGATCACATCCCCTCTTCGTTGCCTTTTCTCTGGCGAAACAGACCAGGCTCCCCCGACCTTTCCTCATACGACTTGGTCTCCAGGCCCGTCACCATCTTTGTAGCCCTCCTCTGCACAAGCTCCAGTTTGTTTGCATCCTTCTTCAACAGAGGTGCCCAAAGCTAAATACAGTACTCCAAGGGAGGTCTTACCAGAGTGGTCTAAAGAGGTAACATTAACTCATGCGATCTGAACACTTTATTTCTTTTAATACAGCCCAAAATCCCGTTTGCCTTTTTAGCCACGGAGTCACACTGCTGAATCATGTTCAGTGTCTGGTCTACTAAGACTCCTAGATCCTTTTCGCACATGCTACTGCCAAGATAAGTCTCCCCCATCCTATAATGATGCATCTGATTTTTCCAACTTAAATGCAGAACTTGTCCCTATTGAGTTGCATCTTGTTCATTTTAGCCTGTTTTCCAGCCTGCCAAGATCAGGCCTTCTTCTTCTGGGGGTCCTGGTTTCAGCAGGGAAGCAGGTGGGGGGCTCCCCTCCCCCCAATGAAGGATGCCCAGCACCTTCCTGGCTGGCCACAGCTGAGCATCGGGTGAGGGAGGGGTTTTCTCACATGTTGCTGTAGCAACTCTGTCCTCCTTCCTCGGGGCTAGGAGCACAGACAGTGCTGTGTCTGGCACACTCCCTCTGCCCCGTCCTCCCCCCATGCAGATGCCTAAGGGTCTTGAGGCTTGGATTGTGGAGGGCGGACTCACTCCCCCATGGGTCCACGTTCTGGCCGGCACTGAGGGGGTGCCCATGAAGGCAAGGTGGATGGCAGCCCCCCTCCAACCAGCAACCCGCTGCCTTTGACAGGCCAGCCAAGGAGGGCATGCCATGCCAGGGGCTAGCGCCAGTCATGGAGACCCAGAGGTCTGGTGGGGACCTTTGTGCTGGATGCTGAGGATCTCAGGACTGCTGGAGTGCTATGGAGTGTTAAAGGGAAGACTCGGATGGGAAAGGCCTGATCCCCGGTGCAGCCTCTTCTGGCTGGCCCACCAGGATGTCCCTCACACCCCCATGCTTAGGTGTCTCCCCCTCCCGCCCCCCAGGTCTCTACATTGGCTGGCGCTGCCCCGAATACTTGTGGGACTGTTTCCGTGTGGGTGACGAGTCCCGGTGTTTCTGCGGCCACGCACTGAAGCAGCACCAGATCCACGTGGGTAGGTCACCGGTGTGGGTCACTGCTCCCCCCCCCAGGACAGACAGCCCAGAGCAGAGGCTGCCCTAGACGGCTTTATTTGGAGACCCCGCAGGTACACCCCAGGGGGCAGCCTACCCCTCTCCCACCCCCATGGCTTGGCTCTCAGCCAATCAAACGCAGGGCATGTTGTCCTGAGGTGGGCATCCCAGCCAGGGCACTGCTTTTTCTAAAACCTTTCCCTCTCTTGAGCCAGGGTAGCCCAGCTGCCAGCCCCTCCCAGGTGTGGGCCTGCAGTGCCTCCGGGGCACCCTCCTACAGCCCTGGCGGAAGAATGCCCCCTGACCTACTCTCCCAGGGAAAGCTGTAACGTGGGGGGGGCTCTTCCTCAGGGGGCAGGGCTCCTGCCATGCCATGCACCGCCACGCCATGCCCCTCCCTCCAGCCCTTCTGTCCCGGGTGGAGAAGGGACAGAATGCCCCTTGCAAGAGACAGCAGCCCCAGCAGTGGGGCCCAGTGCTGCCATTGGAGCCCTTGTCCCGGACCAGGTCAGTTGGCAGCATGCCTGCTCTCTTGCCCCCTGCCCTGCCCCTTTATGCCTTGCAGACTGCCGTGCCACGGTGCCCTGCACGGTGCCCTCCTGCCAATGCCAGAGCTTCATGTTCATCCCAGCACGACCCGAGGAGGTGGGCGAGTTCTGGCTGCAGAGGAGGACCGGCTTCGACCCCAATGCCTGGCGCGCCAAGTGCCGCTGCAAGCATACCCATGAGGAGCATGCACCGCTCGGATCCCGGGCCTGCAGGGCCCCAGGTGGGTTTCCGGGGACAAGCGAGGACTGAGGGGCTTGGCGCATGGAGGAGCACACTTGTTCAGAGACATTGAGACTACATAAGGGGACGGGGGGGGGGGGTCCAGGAAGGGCTGATTAGGGTGAGCTGGTAGAAAACATATTTTTTTAAGTCCTGTACAGTCTGCAAGCTGCTCTCTCCATTACGACCTCTGAGAAAGGTCCTCCTGCATGGACCGCCCCCTTCAAAGGTGATGCTGGACAGGGCCCTTTCAGTGGGGGCACCTTAGCCCTAGAAACCCCCACTGCAGTTTACTTGCATTGCTTTAGGCCAGGGGTAGTCAACCTGTGGTCCTCCAGATGTTCATGGACTACAATTCCCATGAGCCCCTGTCAGCATTTGCAGCTTTTGTAGTCCACGAACATCTGGAGGACCACAGGTTGACTGCCCCTGCTTTAGGCAACAGACCAAGGGTTACCTGTTTGTTGAGCTGGTTTTTTAGATAGCCTTGCTCAGGAGTATATTACTCCATTGGCCAACCAGAATGCTTCATTTAAGGATCAGAATGCCCAATTCATGAGATTTTTTTTTTTGCTGCTGTCGCACTCAGGTCCCAAACTATCCTGGAAGGCACCTACTCAAAGGTCCATGTGATCTGTAAGCCCCCACAAGAAAGATTTTTGGAGAGCCGGTGCAGAAATGTTCTTAATAATGTAATGCATGTATTCAAATAAATGCACGTGTAGCCCAGTGCCTGACGAAGTCAGACTTCCCCCTATGTCCCCAGGGCTTTCCCCCTAGTCAACGTGCTCTAGGAGCACAACCTGAGGCCTTGTGCTGACCCAGCGAGTGGCCTTCATGGGGGGGGGGGCGGGTGCCCCTCAAGTACTGACGCCACTCCTCCCTCCTCCCTCCAGGATGCTCCTGCCTGGCCTTCAGCTCCAGCTTCCTGTGTGCAGCCTGCGACCGGTGCTGGGAGGAACATGAAACCTTCTTTGAATCACAGGAGACGCGCCTCAAAGGCGGGCGGCCATGCGGTACGGGCCCAACAGAGAGCTGCTGCTCCTGTGGAGGAAAGTCCCCTGGCCTACCCCTTGGAAGAAGAAGAAGAGTTGGTTCTTATATGCCACTTTTCCCTACCCAAAGGAGCCTCAAAGCAGCTTACAGTCGCCTTCCCATTCCTCTCCCCACCACAGACACCCTGTGGGGTGGGTGAGGCTGAGAGAGCCCTGATATTCCTCCTCAGTCAGAGCAGTTTTATCAGTGCTGTGGCGAGCCCAAGGTCACCCAGCTGGTTGCATGTGGGGGAGCGCAGAATCGAACCCGGCATGCCAGATTAGAAGTCCGCACTCCTAACCAGGACACCAAACTGGCTCTCCAGCTGCACACCTGGAGACCCAACTTGGTCTAATGCTTAGGAGCGCTGGTTTCTAATCTGGCAAGCTGGGTTTGATTCCTCACTCCTCCACATGCAGCCAGGTGGGTGACCTTTGGCTCGCCACGGCACTGATAAGGCTGTTCTGGCCGAGCAGGAATATCAGGGCTCTCTCTGCCTCACCCACCTCACAGGGTGTCTGTGGTGGGGAGAGGAAAGGGAAGGCAACTGTAAGCCGCTTTGACTCCTTCAGGTAGAGAAAAGTAGCATATAAGAACCAACTCTTCTACCTTCTGAACCCCTGAACCTGCCCCTTCTCAGGACGCTTGCCCAAGCAGCCTGCCCTGGTGGTCTCCCACCAGCCCTGGGCTCATGCTCTCCCCCAGAGGCAGCAGCTGGGCCCTTCTCTGGCATGGGAGATGTGGGTCCCCCATCCTTCCCTTTGCTGCCCGAGCCCCACATGCTCATACATTCTCAGCTGCCTCCTCCAGCAGGGGAGCGTGGGGACAGGCACAGCCAAGAGCTTTCCCCCATGGCTTGGACCAAGAGGGCCTGTGTGTGGGGCTGAACCAGCACTGGGAAGAGAAGCCTCCAGCCTGAAGGAGCCCTTCCCCAAGAGGGGCAGAGGGCCTCCCACTGAGGCTCCTGGGCAGAGCATTTCTTCCGAGCTGCTGCAGCATTTCCAGGAGGGGAGAACATGTCCCTCTCTGCTGACAAGGCCTCCCCACCTCCCCCACTGCCGAGGCCTTTGCCCCAGAGGAAGTGTCACCACGTGGTAGGGCCTAGGGGCAGCCTGTTGGAGGGAGTCCTGGCAGTAGGCCAGCCCTGAAAGTGCAGAGCTCCCCTGCTGTGACATCCTTGGGGTGTGTGGGGCATAAGGGGGCTGGGCTGTTGCTCTGTGTGCAACAGTGGCCAGCTGGGCTCCCGGGCGGGGGTGAGGCTTCCTTGGGACCTCCTTTCAGAGCCTGCAAGGCTTCCCCACAAGAGCCCCCCCCCTCCAAGCCAGAAGGTGCCGTCCCATTGCTGCCTCTCTTTCCCCAGGAGAGGACTATTTGCCCTTTGCTGAGGTGCCCGAGCTGCGAAACGCCGTGCTGACGGGGCGGCCTGAGGATGACTCTGCTTTCCAGGCCCTGAGCCAGGTCCGGGGTCTGCCTGCCCCCTCTGGCTCACGTGCTCTGCCTCTTCCCCCCTCAGGGCCCCCCCGCCGGATCGTGGACAAGGACGACTTGAAGGCCGGAGGGCGGCCAGCCGATGGGCATTAAAGGAGCTGCAGCTCTGGCCAGGCCCCGCTTGGGGGTGTCATGTCTGTGCGCACGGGCAGCGGCCCCCTCTCGGCGTGGGGTGGGGTGGGGCGCTTTGGGTCCTGGCCAAGCAGTGGGAACCTGCTGTGGCGGAAGCAGGCTGGCGAGGGAGGAGAGGAACCAGAGGGGCTGGCGAGGACTCCTCTCCCCTTCCCCACAGGCACCACCCAGCCCACTGTCTCCTCTTTGGACAGGCCCAGCTGGACAAAGAGGAAAGGTGGGTGGCTCTGGAAAGCAAGGGAGGGGGTGACCGTTGCCCCCCACTGAAGGGGCAGCGAACGCTGGGGTCCTCCTGAAACCCACAAGTCTCTCCGCCTCCTGACAGCAACAGCCTCATTTCCTGGTCCGTGTCTCTCTCAGGGCTGGAACCAACTCTTGGGAGTCGCTGCCCTGCGTCTCTCTCCCCACCGGCCCCTCAGCCAGGGGAGCCCTTTTCCTCTCCATGGCTGAACTGCCCTACCCCCTCCCTCGCCATTGGGCTTTCTCTCACAGGGAAGAATGCACTTCCGGTGCAATTTTACCTCGATTTTGCTGTGCAGAATGGCAACACCCACTTGCAAACGGAGGATGAAGTGGGTCAAAGCTGCATTGCCTAGCATGTGTGAAACCCCCCCCCCATCTCTTCCCCAGAAATCAGGAGGTGCCAAGGCGGAAGCCCCTGCCCCTGCCCAGCATCTGCTGGATCTGAGGGCGGAAGGATTTGGGGCCTCTCCTGGCCAGCCCCACCCGTGTGGGAATATCCGGACCCCCTGAAAGTGACTGTTCCCACACCAGACCCCCTCCCCGCCCTGGATACCACATTCTAGAGATGGGGGCCAGGGGGCATGGGAGGTGGGGCCCCACACCCGGAGGGCAAGGGCGTAATTCCATCCACAGCTAGTCAGCCCAGCAGTGGCCCCATGTTGTTTCCTGGAGGCCCGGAGAGCAACTTGTGCCGGTGTGCAGGGTCAGAATGTGAGTGTGACAGGGAGGGAGGGCGGGCGGGGGAGCAGAGTGGGTGGGCTGCACACCTGGACCCCAAGGGAGCTCTGCAGGCCCATCCCATGGTGCCCATCTCACTTGGGGCTCACCTCACTCGGTGACCTCAGCCTACTCTCAGATAGGCCCACCTTGCAAGGTCAATGTGTGAAAAAACAGAAGAGGGGAGATTGTGAGGAGCTGCTTTGGGTGGGGAGAAAGAAATGAAACACGAGAGCAGAATGGGTGGTGGTCTGTGTTAACAGGGTACTGAGGCCTCTCCTGTCTCAGCCATCCTCCTGCAGCTCGCCTGCCCCCCAAGCGACCTACCAAGGCTGGCGGCAGGTCAGGCTCCCCCTCCTCCAAGGGTCAGACAAGGCTGAGGGAAGCCCTCCAGCCTCCATGGAGAAGGGTGCATTCAGCTGGCAGGCTCCCAAGGGCCTTCGAGGGGCCTACCCTGGAGGTGTCTTCACCACAAGCATCAACCACCTCTTGAGCCCCTGGGCACTCTGGGATTCTGAGGCAGGACGGCAGATGCCATGACAACATGGTTGCCCCAAGAGGTGGAGCTGAGAAGAAGATGGCTGCCAGGGGGGGCAGAGCCAAGATGTAGGGATGTGGGGAAGAAGACGGACAAGGGGAGTAAGGTGGCCAGCCTCCAGGTGGGGCCTGCACATCTTCTGGAATAACACCCCACGCCCGTCCTCCCCAGGGTTGCTCGGAGGGTGGGCTCAGGGGCATCGTAGCCCTCTGAGCCCCCCCCCGCAATCTCCGAGCCTGGAGCTGCCAATCCGACAAGGGTGGACAGAAGACGAAGTGCAGAGAGGACGGAAACTAAGAGAGGAAAGGGCCTGGGGTCCTCCCCCAGGGAGGGGTCCACTGGATAGGCCTTCCTTGGTCGGCAGCCTCGGCAGTGGGTCCTGACCCCCAAGGAGACAGTCCCTGCAGGCGTCCCGGCCCCCCTGTTGGGTTGTGCGCATCTATTGCCGTATTTCCTCTTAGCAACACTTCGAGATAGGCCGGGGGGGGGCGCTTGGCCCTCACCCAGCGGTGCGGAGGCTGGGAACCGGGGCTGTCCTGCTCCGGCCGCTTGGTCCTGGACTTGGTCACCGAGACGGTGGACAGGGACGGGGTTGCCCAGCATGTCCCGGCGCTTCGTAGGTCGCTGCCTCCGCGCAGATGCCCGCGGAGAAGGGGCCCAGGCTCCCGGCAGGTACTCGGCGCCCCCGAACCAGCGTGGTCCGCCATCGGCAGCAGTCCGGCTCCCTCGCCCGCCCTCGTCCTTCTCCCTGCAGGGCAGGTAGGGAGGCAGGTGGGACCCGGCGCTGCTGCAGGGAGCGGGGGGCGGACGGGAGGGACAATCGGCACGCCGCCCCGTCCAGGGAGGACCCGGAAGCTCCCCAGAATCGGGGGGGGGGGGCGCGGGCCTCCGGCCGGGAGGGGGCGCGCGTTCCTGGGAGGCGGCGCGGGGCCGCGCTGGCCGTGCCTCCGGCTGCTTGCGGCGGCTGCCCACGAGGAGGGCGGTGGAGCCCGTCGTCTCCGGCCGCCGCATGGCGTCCGCCTTCCCCGGGCACTTCCAGGCGGGGCCGCCGCGCCGGAGAGCCGCGCCGCTGGTGGGCGGCTGGGGCGAGCTGGGGCCGGTGCAGGGCCGGGCGGAGGCGGCGGGGCCCGACGGGGCGCCTACACAGGGCTTCGCGCCGCGCCGCCGCCCCCGGGGCGAGAGCTGGACCCCGGGGGAGCCGGCCCCCGTGCCCCTGCCGCCCCCCCAGACCGAGCCCCCCACCGCCGCCGCCGCCCTCGTCGCCGCGGACCTCCTCTATGTGGGGCAGCTGCAGCGCTCCGGGCCGCCCGCCGCCCGCGCCGCCCTCGACTTCGCCGGCCAGGTGAGACGCGCGCCCCCGTCCCCGCCGCCGTTGTTGGGGGCGGAGGCACGCCGCGCCGCCCCCCTCGCTCCCCGCCACTAACGCGACGACGTCTCTTGGCGCTTCTCCCCGCAGCTGAGCCGCCTGGCCCGCGACCAGCCCGACGTGGCCTTCGGCGCCCTGGGCCGCCTGCTGCAGCCGCACTTCTCCCTGGGCCGGCGGCGCGTGCCGGTGAGTGCGCGGCCCCGGGGGGGAGGGATGGTGGGGACCCCTCGGCCAGCCTCGGCCCGGGTGCCCAACCTTCGCCCGGCATCGCCTGAGCCCCGCTCGCCTCTCTCCCCTGCAGAGGAGCTCGCAGGGCCGCGTCCTCGGCGTGGCCACCCTCCTGAAGGACCTGGAGGCCCAGGGCGCCCGCAGGTCAGCCGCCGGAGGGGAGAGCGGGGGAGGGGGGGCTGCCTCAGGGCAGGTGGGCCAGAAGAGCCGGGGTGGGGGTGGGGTGCCTGCAGTCTGCAGGAGAGGGTCTCGGCATGGGGGGGCCGGCGGGATCCACTCCCTGCACCCTTTTTGTCACCGGGGCCAGGCAGTCCCCCCCCCTGACCGTTCCGCTCACCTTCTCCCCCCAGCCACTGCCCGGTCTTCCGGTCCACCCGGCGCCTGCACCGGTTTGCCCGCCTGTCTCGGGACTGGCTGTTTGAGCTGCCCCTGGGGGTCATGGGTGAGTGGGTGCACACAGACATGGCCGAGCAGTGGGGACACTTGCCCTTCGACGACACCCCCACTGGGGGGGCCCTGGCGTGGGTGCCCCAGGAGAGCAGCGTGGCTCTGGAGGAACAGGGCTGCCTGGTGTACCCGGCTGGCGAGGCCAGGAACTGGCTCTGTATCCTTGCAGGAGAGCGTGGGGGGGGGGGAATCTCGGGGGCTGCAGGGGGGAGCCTCATCCTGGGACCTTCCCCCCCCCATCCTTGATCTTGCCCCTCCTTACCCACCTCTTCCCGTGCCAGAGGTTCACCTGCCCTCGGCATGGTGGTGGATCCTGTGAGTATTTGGGGGGGGGGCTGCCTAGCAGTGGGCCCCCTCGCCCTCCTGGTCCCACCCCCTGCCTTAGCCACCCCTCCCAGATTTCCAGGATGTTCCTCTGAAGGCTGCTGGTGATGGCTCCCTGCGGCCTGTCCCGCGGGGCTCTCCTGCGCGGTTTGAGCTCAACGGCGCCGTTCGCCAGGTGGCCGCGGCCCGTGTAGATGGCTGTGGTAAGCACTGGCACGGGGGTGGGGGGTGGGGGGCATGGCAGGCTCCAAGCCCCGCCCCCGCCCCCCTTTCATGCCCTCTAACCACATTCTGGCCCTCTAACCACAGACTTTGTGGGGGTGCGCTCAGACCACTGTTGTGCGCTATGGAAGACGCAGCCGGGTGCAGCCCCCGTGTCCCTCCAGGTGGTCAGCACAGATGCGGCCTGCTCCTCCATTGCTGTCAGGTAAACTGCTGGCTCTCTGAGGAGAGGGGTCTGGGGGGGGGGGTGCCTCCAGCCCTGGTGAGAAGTCCCCTGGCAGCATCTCCCATTAAGGGCCTCTGCCTGGGGGGGGGGGGCTTTGACCGTCTTGGTCATGGCCCCGTATCTCACATGGCCTTTCCCCCACAGGTCTGTGCACTTAACTTTGCACATGGCTCGGTGAGGTGGCCGAATTCTGCTGCAAGGGCACCATGGCAGCTAAGCCCCGAGTCACAGAGCAGCCAAAGGCTTGGAGGCCTGTCTCTGCCCGTGTGGGGCTGGTCACGTTCCTCTTAGCAGGTTCTCCAGGCAGCCTCTCTCGGTCACATGACCTGCTGGCCGGCAGGAGGTCCTGGAGCACTGGGTTGTTGGAGGACATGGCGTGTGCTTGTGCAGGCTGCCTTGAGCCTGTGTGTGTGTGTGTGTTTGTTCCTGCTGCAGAGGCCCCGTTAGCAAGAGCTTGGGGCCTTTGAGCCCTTCTGGCTGACGGCTGCCCCCTTTCCCTTGCAGCCCTCACCTGCCGGGCGAGGTGTCCCTCTGCACCCTGAGTGGAGCCCTGTACCTGTGGGACGTCCAGCTGGGGTGAGCAGCAGCACTGGCCTGGGCCCCTAAGCTCATTTAGAGTCTCCCCGCCAAGTTGGGACTGGGCTGCCACGTCCTGGTGGGAGGGGAGTGGGCCAAGATCCTGGCAAGGATTCTCGTTCTTCCACCCCTGTGAAGAGAAGGGTGGAAGGCAGGTGGCCTGTGGAACACCGATCTGGCCTGGACCTGGACATGTGCTTGGTCCTCCTTCCTGCTCCACATGGCCTGAAGCTGGACAAAAGGTGGGATGGGGGGGGTTGGCCAGGTCTGGGGCCCTGCTGGTCCCTGGCAGCTCATTCTCCCACGACTTCCCAAGGAGGGCAGATTGAGGGGGGGAGGGACTGGCAGCCCCCACTGTGGATCCCGTCTCCCTGGTGCCAGCCCTGCCCTGCCCTGCCTGTCTCTGTTCAGGCTTCAGCGGCTGCACCAGGACAGACAGACTGCATTTTTCCGTGACCCCTCCCCTTGGCGCTGGAGTGACTTCACAGCCCACCCGCTGGTGCTGAGCTATGCGGACCGGACGGGGGTGGTGGGCATCGACCGCAGGGTAAGCTTCGTGGGGGGGGGGGCGCAACCCTTCCCAGCAGAGATGGAGGGGGGGTGATAGTACTTTGGGCTCCCCTTCACCAGCAGATTCCCCTGGACTGAAGGAGACCTCCCGCCACACACATGCATGCGCGCACAGAGATGCATTTGGCCACCTCCCTGCTCCATGTGAAAGATCCAGTGGAATTTATTGGGGGGGGGAGGCCTGAGGGGGCAGCTGTTCTTTGAGGACTCAGGGCAGGTCTTCCTGGCTTCAGGTGCCCGACGGCCACCCTTTCGAGCTCTTCAAAGTGGGCAGTGAAGCAGACTGCCTGCAGGGGGAGCGGCTGGTGCAGGCCAGATACCTGGGCCCAGCCGAGCCCTATCAGCACCTCATCGCCACGCAGGTGAGTGTGGGCAGGGATGGGCGCAGCCTAAGGAAGGCCTCTCAAGGGGGCCCAGCTGCCTGCCTGCTGCTTTTGGGGATGCCCGGGCCAGGCTAGCGGTTCCTTCAGATGGGTGGAGCTTCCCCACCGGTCTCCAGAGCTCAAGCGGATTTCCTGAATGGACTGCTGAGGGCAGCTGCACTCAGGGCCAGCCAGCACTGCAGGAGGGGTGCTGCAGGGGCTGTCTCATCTCGCTGGCAGTGCGGATTCCTGCTGATGATGAAGTTGGCTGACGGGGCACGCTCTGGGTTGGGCCCTTGGCCCTGTCCCCCGCAGGCTTCCCTCTTAGGGCCTTGGTGATGGTGAAGAACGTGCCGGGCTTTTCACAGTGCTTGTTAAAGTGCCGCCTCCTCTCCCTTCTCGGGAGGCAGAGGGAGACAAGGGCATTGCCTCAGCCCCCCCCCCCCACACACACACACACACTCTCCCAAGCTTTCTTCCTCCCTGGGTGCTTGCAAGGGTGCCTGGCCTGGAGAGGGTGCAGGGGGCAAAGCGTCTCCTGTGTCACATGTGGGGCCAGGACGGGTGGGTGAAGCTCAGTTTTCACTGAACGGGTGGGTGGGTGGGGGGGGGGAGCCGGGACTGAGAGCCTGTGCCCCCTCCTCCCTGGTTGTTTCCCTCCTTCCTTCCTTCCCTCAGTTCTCCATGTACGTGCTGGATGACCGCTTCCCAAGGGTGCCCATGCTCCGCTGGCAGCACATGATGTGCAGACCACCCCTGTACAGCCACATCACACCTGGGGCGGGGCTGCAGCGCAGCCACAAACTCCTCCTCGGCACCCACCGCTCACAGGAGCTCCTGCTGGTGCAGTACGCAGGTGAGGGATGAAGCAGCAGGGTGTCAGGGGGCTCACTTTCTGCATGGTTCGTACTCACGGCTTCTTTCCACAGGTGGTGGTTGCAGCTCCCCATGCCAGCTGTGGGGTCCCCCCCAGAAGCTGTCCTCCATCAGGGAGTGCCTGCCCCACTTCCCCCTGCAGGTCCCCTCGCGCCACAGTGCCCTGAAGCAGCGATTGGCCGTGCCCACAGCCGGTAGGTGGCAGGGCAAGATGGACCGGGGGGGCGGAGGGGGGAGGCTCAGACGCGGGCCGTGGGCCTGTGCTGCTGAGCACCCCTGGACCGCCACCAGCACCCACCCCCCAGCCTAGTCGAGGCCCTTCTCCGCCTGCTGCTCAGCGGGAGGGAGCAGTTTCTTGGCGCCGGCTGTGCCCCTGACCGGCCCGCTGTCTTCATTCTGTGCCAGGCATTGCAGCTGCTGTGGGCAGGCGGGCCCGGAGGGAGTCCTTCCTCGTCTTCCAGCTCTCTGAGGCCGGGGACCTCTTCTACCAGCCCCTCCTCCACCAGGAAACCAGCCAGGACTCGCCGCTGGGCCCCCCGCAAGAGGACACAGGGGGGCTTGTAGCACAGGGGCCCTGCACTGACTCCCCAGCCCCCACATTGGGTGCTGCAGCTGCAGCCAGCTACCGCCGCTGGCTCAAGGCCTTTGGGCACAGCGGGCCACAGACACCAGCCGTGTCCCGGCGGCTCCCCTTTACCTCCTGCCAGCATCGTCTCTTCCGCAAGCAGGACCTCCGGGAGCAGCCTGTGGCAGCTGTCACCCTCCAGGGGGCCCGATGGCGCCTGCAGAAGGCCATGCGCGAGCATCGCCCCCTGTGCCCCTGGGAGCCCAGCCCAGCCCTGCCCAGCTCGATTCCCCCTGTGCCGGAGCCGGCTGCCCGGTGGTCCCAACTGCAGGAGCGGCTGCTGGCCTCCTGGGTGGGGGGCTGGGGCGCCTGGTGGCAGGATAGGCTGGGCCTCACGAAGGGCCAGAAAAGGCGGGCCCTGAGGGAGCAGCGTCGGCAGCTGAAGAGGGCGCGTGGCGGCAGCAGCACCCCCCTGTCGCTGAGCTTCACCTCCTCGCCTGGCTCTCCGTCGGCCGTCGGCCCCCTTTCCCAGGGCTTCTGTGCCAGTACCAGGGTCAGCCGAGCCTCCCCTGACGCACCCCAGGAGGACTCCCTGCCCGGCTCCCAGGATTCGGAGGCGCTGCTCTCCAGCCAGACCTTGCGGAAGCGTGGCATCCCCCGGGAGCGCCGCCGGACCCTGCGTGACTACCTGGCTGTCCTGGAGCAGCCGCAGGAGCCCCCCGAGATGGACGTGGCGGTGGCCCTGCCAGGCAGCCAGTGCTCCTTGCCCTCCTCCTCCCAGGGCTCGCAGGCCCTGCGACGCAAGCGGAGCTCCCTCATGGGTTTCTGAGGGCCTCAAAGGGCAAGTGTTGCTCCACCCCGGGCAGGTTGGCGGGGGGGGCGGGGCGGGTCCGTCTGAGGGCTGGGTGACCAGGAAGTGCCTGGAGAGGAGGCGGAGGGGACTTTGCAGCTCTCCTCACAGGGCTGAAGGTGAAGTCAGGAAATAAAGCCAAAAGAAGTCCCGGGGGGGGGGGGGGTCTTGCTGCCCCGGCCCCCTTCCACCAGAGAGCAGATCACTGTCACACCCGCTTTCTCTGGAGGTCAAAGAACGAAACGAGAGGAAGGAGGCGAAGGCCGATCCATAAAGATACTGTGAGGCCAAGTCCCTTGGGTCTGTGTCCCACATTGACCTCCCATTTTCAGTGCAAACACCTGGGCTATAAATAAATGCCTGTATATAAAAAGATAAGGCATGATGATGGCAGCCTCTCTCCTCTTCATTGGTAAGAAATAAAGACACCAAGACGCCCCTCCAACGTGCTCGCAAATCTCTGCTCCCGCAGCATGCAGCACTTTCTACAAGACAAGAAGCACAAATGTACTTGTAAGCGCCTTCACGTTTTCCGATAAATGCCTCGTGCCAGCCACTGACGGGAGGTTCCCGGAGGTGCTGTGGAGCAAGGCCTGCCCGCCCCCAAGAAAGGCCCCCAAAGGCCGTGGCTGGGTCATTTCAGCACAGAAGTGCCCTCTGGGGCAGGGGCATCTCTTGGACCCACTGAAAGGGATCGATGTACAGAAAGCCACTTGAGTCCGAGGCACCTTTAAGACCAACACGGACTTATTCAAGGGGGGAGCTTTTGTGTGCGTGCATGCATGCCTGCATGCATGCTTCCTCACACACTGGAACAGGGGTCCTGAGTACATGCATGCATGCTTCCTCACGCACTGGAACAGGGGTCCCGAGTACAGAGGCCAGGAGGAAGCAAATTCGAAAAGAGCATCATGGGTCCAGAGAGGATGATGTAGTGCTGTGTTCCTTGGCTAGCCGGTCAGCCCTTTGGGTCCCATTGTCGTTCACCTGAGCAAAAGGGCCATTGCTTTGCTTGAAGACATCTGCTGCCGGTGCCTGTTCTGCTAGTGGATCAGCCGAGGCTGGGCGCTTTGGCCTTGACGAGGCCTTCCCGGTCGGCGGTCCTCTTGGGTCGTTCTCTGGGGCTCGGCAGGTCTGCCGTCTGGAGGTTGGCAACCAGCTTCCCGCGCGCGCTCACGGGCGCCCGCGTGGCGTCAGCGCGGCTAGGGTTAGGGGGCGGAGCGGCACCGGGAGCAGCCCACGGAAGGAGGGAGGAGGCCGCCTTGTCCGGCGCAGAGGGAGGCGATGGCGGCGGCGTTGCTGCGGCAGCCGCTTTGGGGGCTCGGGGCGGCGCGGGGGCTGCGGCTCTGGGGCGGTGGGCGGCCTGACCAGGTAGGCGGCGGCGGCGGCGGCGGCGGCGGCGGCGGGAGGGCGGGCTGCTGCACGCGTGGCTGCCGAGGGGAGGGCGTCGTCTGGGCCGAGGTGTCCGGGCCGGGCCGTCCGCTGCCGGGCGAGCTCCACGGGGGGGGGGGGGGGGGCGGCTCCGACTGCGCCCCCGTGACGCGCGGGCGGGGGGCGTCTCTGGACTCCCGCAGGAGGCGCGGCGGGCCTCTCGCGGCCCCGACGGGGAGGTGGAGGCGGCACAGCGGGCGGCGGCAGAAGGAGGGCGGCCCGGCCCCACCGTCTTCAGTCGCATCCTGGACGGCTCCGTGCCGGCTGACGTGCTCCACCAGGACGAGCAGGTGAGGGTGGGAGGGCGGCGGGGAGGGTGGCCTCTGGCCATGGGCAAAGGGCTCTCCGCCGGCCGCGCTGATCTCTCTGCTCCCCTGCCCACAGTGCGTGGCCTTCCGCGACGTGGCCCCCCAGGCGCCGGTGCATTTTCTGGTGGTCCCCCGACGGCCCATCCCCCGCCTCGCCCGCGCGACGGCCGGCGACGCCCAGGTGAGTGTGTGCAGGGCGGTGATCTTCAGCCCATTCGGGCTGCAGCCAAGGGCCTCGATCCAGTGGGTAAGTCACCCGCATTAGGTTCACCCGCTTTTGCACTTAATCTGCACAGTTCCCTACTCATTTTTGATACTACAGACACCGTAGACCACAGCTCCAGCCACCTCACTGTTTGAGAGCCAGCCCCACAGGGCCTGTTTGGGCTCCCAATAAATGGGCAGGGGCCGGTCTACCCAGAGCAGTTGGAAAGGGACGAAGAAGGGGAAGCCTTCCAGACGGGGCCGTTCTGTGCAGAGGTGCTGCAGTGACAGCATGACGGGTGTGACCAATGTGCACCATTGTTGCCCCAAACAAAGACCAGTGAGCACCATTCTTGTCCTGGCTAAGAGTGGCGGCTTGGTGAGCCAGACTTGATTCTCTGCTCCTCCTCTAACTGCAGCCAGCTGGGTGAATTTGGGCCAGTGGCAGTCCAGTTGGAGCTGTTCCCTCAGCCCTTCCCACCTCACAGGGAGTCTGTTGTGGGGAGAGGAAGGGAAGGCGACTGGAAGCCGCTTTGAGCCTCCTTTGGGTAGAGAAAAGTGGCATATAAGAACCAACTCTTCTTCTTCTTCAGTAATCTCAGGGCTCTCTCAGCCTCCCCTCCCTCACATGGTGTCTGTTGTGGGGAGAGGAAAGGGAAAGCGATCGCAAGTGGACTATAAAGGGAGCCAGCCAAAGTCTCCCAACCGCCAAGAGAAGCCCAGAGAACTGAAATGCCTTTTTCCCCTTGCCCTTTGCCCCTGGGAGGGCGGGAGGCATAGAATCATAGAGTGGGAAGGGGCCACACAGGCCATCTAGTCCAACCCCCTGCTCAACGCAGGATCAGCCCAAAGCGGCTCTCTCTATGGAGACAGGCTTTGTTGGGTGGGCGGAAAGGGAATCACTTTTACACACTCAGTGAGACGCCCCTGCGAGAATTGTGCTGGTGGGGGCTGTCTGGTCTGGAAAGAACTCCCCTGAAGTAGGAAAGCAGAACTGCTGAACAGGCTGGGGGATCACGTCAGTGTTCTTGCACCATTAAAGAAAAAGCAAAGGGACTGTCAGGGCGGGGGTGGACTGCACCACGGGCCCCTGGGGAAGGGCACTCAGGACTTGTGTCTGTACAGGCACTTTTCCTTGCCCCGGATGTTGTCAGCTCCCTCCCCCCACCACCCCTTCTTTCTCCCCAGCTCCTGGGGCACCTGCTGGTGGTGGCCAGCCAGACTGCAAAGGCACAGGGCCTCTCCGACGGCTACCGCATTGGTGAGTAGTGGGCAGCTGTCCGCCTGCCAGTGTCTTCCCTGCTGCCCCTCACCCCACCCCACGCCACTGTGGAGCACTCGCCTGAGTCCCTCCATGCCCCAGTGTTTCTGGCGGGGAACCCTGGTTTGGGGCAGCCAGATCTGAGGGCCCCTCCCCTCCCTTTAGGGAAGTGGGGAGCCTTGGCCAGAGCAAACTGGCCACAGGAAGGTGGACGTGGCAGGGGTGGCCCCCCACTTTCCTGAAGCCAGGAAGGAGAGCAGAGCAGAGCAGAGGCCCCTTCCTGGACTGGGACTGTTCTCCCAGAGTGATCTCTGCCCCGGAGAAGCAGCCCCTCACCCGCTTTGGGCCCTGGAAGTGGCAGGGAGGTTGCCTCTCGGCCGGGCCTAAAGGGAGCTCGAGGTTAGCACGCCTGTTGGAGGCCCAACCCGCCAGGGGCTCCTTGCAGCTCTCCATCGTCTGCCCTGCCACACATCCCTTCGAAGTCCTTCCCCCTTGGGTGGGTCTGGGGAAGTGCTCCTCCGAGGCCCTCCACCGCTCCGTCCCCTTTCTCGTTCTCTTGCAGTGATCAATGATGGGCAGCATGGGGCCCAATCCGTCTACCACCTGCACCTCCACGTCCTGGGCGGCCGCCAGATGGGCTGGCCACCCGGCTGAACCTCTGCCCCCTTCCCCCTGGGAGCCCATCTTGCAATAAACAAGCGCCCTAAGGTTAATGTGGGGGGCTCGCTTCTGGCTCTGGTGCTTTTCAACGTTTTTATCGATGATCTGGATTGGATGAGGGGGTGGAGGGACTCCTCATTACATTTGCAGATGGCACCAAATTGGGAGGGGATG
This sequence comes from Paroedura picta, assembly GCF_049243985.1. Lineage (NCBI taxonomy): Eukaryota > Metazoa > Chordata > Lepidosauria > Squamata > Gekkonidae > Paroedura > Paroedura picta. The sequence goes on from NC_135375.1 coordinate 5,511,237, forward strand.
TGAACACCCAAGAAGATGAATATACAACTCAACGAGATCCAAACATGCAGTAAAAGTGGGCAAATGAGAACAAGATTCAATTATGGGTAGCCGTGGGTGGGAACGAGATCTTGGGGTGCTTGTGGACTGGGAGCTAAATATGAGCAGACAGTGGGATGTGGCGGGAAAGAAGGCAAAGGGCTGCATCAACAGAGGCATCCCATCACAACCACAAGAGATCATAGTCCCGCCGTATACCCCATGAGTCAGACCCCACCGGGAGTCCTGGGGGCAGTTCTGGAGGCCTCGCTTCAAAAAGGGCATGGACAAAATGGAGAGGGGGAGAGGAGAGCCACGAGGACGATCAGGGCCCTGGGGACCAGCCCTGTGAGGAGAGGCTGAGGGACCTGGGAATGTTCAGCCCGGAGAAGAAGAGGCTGAGAGGGGACATGATGGCTATCTTTAGGTATTTGAAAGGTATTCTTTAATTTTTTAAAATCTTGCAGGTAACTAACTATTGGAGGATTACAGTTTAAAACCAGATAAACTAATCCGTCAAGTGGGTAGCCTTGTTGGTTCTTAGCAGTATAGCAAATTTAGAGTCCAGTCAATCACCTTTAAGACCAGCCAAGATTTATTCAAGGTATGAGCTTTCATGTGCATGCACACTTCCTCAGGTATGATATCATAAAATGGAAGTAAGCAGTTCATACTTAGAGGCAAAGAGTGAGAGTGAATTAAGATACAGCACAATGAAAACGGTTGACAGATTCCAGAGATAAATAGGAAAAAACAGCAATTTGGATCTGTTTGTATGTTGTTATTGTTGTTAGGTGTGAAGTCGTGTCCGACCCATCGCGACCCCATGGACAATAACCATTTAAGTTTGCACCTACTGCTTCAGTGACTCCATCCAGCCACCTCATTCTCTGTTGTCCCCTTCTTCTTTTGCCCTCAATCGCTCCCAGTACTAGGCTCTTCTCCAGGGAGTCCTTCCTTCTCATGAGTTTCATCTTCTGGATCTGGCCTTCTAAAGAGCAGTCAGGGCTGATCTGACCAGTTTGTTTGCCTTGCAGTCCAAGGGACTCACAAGAGTCTTCTCCAGCACCAGAGTTCAAAAGCCTCAATTCTTTGACGTTCGGCCTTCCTTATGGTCCAGCTTTCACAGCCATACATTGCAACTGGGAAGACCATAGCCTTGACTAGACGCACTTCTGTTGGCAGGGTGATGTCTCTGCTTTTTAGGATGCTGGCTAGATTTGCCATAGCTTTCCTCCCTAGGAGCAAGCGTCCTTTAATATCTTTGCTGCAGTACCCATCTGCAATTATCTTGGAGCCCAAGAAAATAAAATCTGTCACTACCTCCATTTCTTCCCCATCTATTTTCCAGGAATTGAGAGGACCGGATGTCATGATCTTTGTTTTCTTGATGTCGCTGTGAGGTCCCTACCATTTTGGTCCTTTATCATACCCATCTTTGCATGAAACATTCTCTTCATATCTCCAATTATCTTGAAAAGATCTCTGGTCCTCCCCATTCTATTGTTTTCTTCTATTTGTTTGCACTACTCATTTAAGAAGGCATTCTTATCTCTTTTAATTTTTCTCTGGAATTCTGCATTCAATTGGGTGTATTTCTTTTTCCCTTGCCTTTCACTTCCCTTCTCTCCTTAGCTATTTGTAAAGCTTCCTCAGACAGCCATTTTGATTTCTTGCATTTCTTTTTCTTTGGGATGGTTTTAGTGGCTACCTCTTGTACAGTGTTGCGAACCTCCGTCCATAGTTCTTCAGGCACTCTGTCTATCAGATCTAATTCCTTAAGTCTATTTGTCACCTCTACTGTATATTCGTTGGGGATATGATTAGTTCATACCTGAGTAGCCTAGTGCTTTTCCCTACTTTCTTCGAGCCTAAATTTTGCAACAAGAAGCTGATGATCTGAGCCATAATCGGCTCCTGGTCTTGGTTTTCCTGACTGTATAGAACTTTTCCATCTTTGGCTGCAGAGCACATAGTCAATCTGATTTCTGTGTCGACCGTCTAGTGATGTCCATGTGTAGAGTCATCTCTTGGGTTGTTGGAAAAGAGTGTTTGCTATGACCATTGTATTCTCTTGACAAAAGTCTACCAGGCTGTGCCCTGTTTCATTTTGTACTCCAAGGCCAAACTTGCCTGTTATCCCGGTTATCTTTTGGCTTCCTACTTTAGCATTCTAATCCTCCATGATTATAAGCACATCATTTTTTGGCATTGCTTCTAGAAGGTGTTGTAGGGCTTCATAGAACTGGTCAGCTTCATCCTCTTCAGCAGCAGTGGTTGGGGCATAGACCCATATTACTGTGATGTTGAATGGTTTGCCTTGGATTCGAACTGAGATCATTCTGTCATTTTGGGGATTGTATCCCAAGACTGCTTTTCCTACTCTCTTATTGATTATGAAGGCTACTCCATTTCTTCTGCGCGATTCTTGCCCACAGTAGTATACCTGATGGTCATCTGAATTAAATTCACCCATTCCTGTCCGTTTGAGTTCACTGATTCCTAAAATGTCGATGTTCAGTCTTGTCCTCTCTTTTATGACCACGTCCAGCTTGCCTTAATTCATGGATCTTGGGAATGTTCAGCCTGGAGAAAAGGAGGTTGAGAGGGGACATGATAGCCCTCTAAGTATTATTATTATTATTATTATTATTATTATTATTATTATTATTATTATTATTAGATTTATTCCCCGCCACTCCCTTGCGGCTCGTGGTGGGTTACAATATCCTAAAATCCCCATTAAAACTCCATTAAAACAATAATTACATTCCCAGCATTACCAACAAGGCAAGATCGGCAACTCAACTTCCCCCCCTCCCACTACTGGCGGGTGGAGAGGGGATCCTGATGGTGTTTATTTCAGGTCCTGATGGTGTTTACTTCAGGTCCTAATCCCAAATCCCAGGGGGGGGGGCATAGGTCTATATTGTCAGCCTTGGCCTCAACCGTAAACCTGGCGGAAGAGCATCTGTTCTGCGGAACGATGAAAGATCCCGCAGGGCCCACAGCTCTCCCGGGAGCTCATTCCACCAGGTCAGGGCCAGGACCAAAAAGGCCCTGGCCCTGGTCGAGGCCAGGTGTGCTTCCCTAGGGCCAGGAACAACCAACAGATTTTGACCCGCAGAGTACAAGGCCCTGCGAGGGGCATAGGGCGATAGGCGGTCCCTCAGGTATGTGGGTCCCAACTCGCGTAAAGCCTTGAAGGTTAGAACCAAAACCTTGAACCAGATCCGGGCAGCAATTGGCAACCAATGCAGCTGCCTCAGCACTGGCTGGATGTGGGCCCTCCAAGATGTGCCAGTGAGGACCCGAGCAGCTGCGTTTTGCACTAGCTGAAGTTTCCGGATCAGAGACAAGGGAAGGCCCGCGTAGAGCAAGTTACAGAAATCTATTCTGGAGGTGACCGTTGCATGGATCACTGTGGCTAAGTGTTCGGGGGACAGGTAGGGCGCTAATAGTCGGACCTGGCGAAGGTGGAAAAACGCCTGGCCCGCTACTTTTTTGACCTGCGCCTCCAAGGTCAGGGAGGCGTCAATGATCACACCCAAATTCCTGGCCTGGGACACGATGGTAAGTTGCGTCCCTGCCAGGGTGGGTAAGCGTGCTTCCTGGTCCTGCCCCCTACGTCCCAGCCACAGGACCTCCGTCTTGGAGGGGTTGAGTTTCAGGCGATTCTGCTCGAACCATTCTGTCACTGCTTCCAAACATCTGGCGAATGGTTCCGGGGGAGAGTCGGGGCGGCTGTCCGTGAGGAGATAGAGCTGGGTGTCATCAGCGTACTGGTGGCAACCCAGCCAAAACTCCGCACCAGCTGGGCCAGAGGGCGCATAAAGATGTTAAACAGTGTGGGGGAGAGGACCGCACCCTGGGGACCCCACAAGGAGCGCGAGAACTCATCCCCCACTGCTACCCTCTGGGTCCGGTCCTGGAGAAAGGAGCGTATCCAGTGTTGAGCTGTGTCGTGTATCCCCGTGCCGGCGAGGCGGTGGACCAACAGTTCGTGATCCACGATGTCAAAAGCAGCCGACAGGTCCAGAAGAACCAGCACTGTCGACCTGCCCCTATCCAGCTGGTGACGTAGGTCATCCAACAGGGCGACCAACTCCATCTCCACCCCGTGGCCAGGTCGAAAGCCAGACTGATATGGATCGAGTGCCGAAGTTTCTTCCAAGAATGCCAGGAGCTGGTCTGCCGCGGCCCTTTCAACCACCTTGCCCAGGAACGCCAAGTGTGACACTGGGCGGTAGCTGGCGGGGTCCCACGGGTCCAGCGTAGATCTTTTCAGGAGAGGGTGAACCACTGCCCCCTTCAGCTGCTCAGGGAACTCCCCGGACTCCAGGGAGAGGTTGATGATGTCCCTGAGCTGGCCTCCTATCCTCTGGCCACCTCCCTTGAGGAGCCATGACGGACAGGGGTCAAGGGGGCAAGTGGTCGCCCTAACCAAGCCTAGCAACTTGTCCACTTCGGATAAGGAGAGCCATCTGAAGCCATCAAACGTCACCTCCAAAGGCGGCCAACAGGCCTCCAGTTCGTTTGCTGTATTAACTGTGACGGGAAGATCGCGGCGGAGTGACGAGATTTTTCCCCCAAATATCTCGTTAATGCCTCACAGCCTAGTTCCAATTGGCTACTATTTTGGCGCCCCTCAAGGGCGGGAAGAGATCTAACTACCCTAAATAATTGGGCCGGGCGAGAGCTTGCGGACGCAATTTCCGCGCCAAAAAATTCACGTTTTGCCACTTTCACCGCCATCTCATACGCCCTCATAAGCGTGCAATAAGATGTTCTCGTAGCTTCGTCGCGAGTCTTCCGCCACACTCGCTCCAGTCGTCTCACTTCCCTTTTCTTCTCCCGAAGCTCCCCAGTGTGCCAGGGGACCGTTTGAGTCGAGGGCAGAGAGGACGTTTAGGGGCGATCTCATCTATAGCAGCCGTCAGGCGGGACTGCCAGCCGGCCACCAAAGCCGCTAGTGAGTCGCCAGGAGGCATCGGGTCCCGCAGAGCATTCCGGAATCCAATTGGATCCATGAGTCTCCGCGGGCGGCCTAAAATACGACCGCCGCCCAACTGAACGGTTGTCACTTGGAGGAGGGCAGGATGCTGTTCCCATTGGCTGCAGAGGAGAGGACATGCAGTAATGGGTTTAAACTTCAAGTACAACGATATAGGCTAGATATCAGGAAAAAGTTTTTCACAGTCAGAGTAGTTCAGCAGTGGAATAGGCTGCCTAAGGGGGTGGGGAGCTCCCCCTCACTGGCAGTCTTCAAGCAAAGGCTGGATACACACTTTTCTTGGATGCTTTAGGATGCTTTGGGCTGATCCTGCGTTGAGCAGGGGGTTGGACTAGATGGCCTCTATGGCCCCTTCCAGCTCTATGATTCTATGGACCTGACGTTCCAGGTTCCTATGGGAAAAAAGTCTTTACAGCATCTGACTGTCTTTTCACCACCAGTTCCCTCCACAACTGAGCGTCCTTTCGGCTTTGGCCCAGTCGCTTCTTTCATTCTGGCGCTACTCGTACTAGCCATCTGCTCATCCCCAGTAGCATATTGGACACCTTCTGACCTGAGGGGCTCATCTTCCGGCGTCATATCGTTTTGCCTTTGGGTACTGTCCATTGGGTTTTCATGGCAAAGATACTGGAGCCATTTCCTTCTCCAGTGGATCACCTTTTGTTGGAGCTCTCTGCTATGACCTGTCCGTCTTGGGTGGCCCTGCACGGCATAGCTCATAGCTTCACTGAGCTACGCAAGCCCCTTCGCCACAATAAGGCAGCGATCCTTGAAGGGGTCTGTTTGTATGAACCCATCCCAAATATCTCCCTTTATTTTAAGTTTTGCCTATAAACATCAATGAAAAAATATTACAAAAAATGTCAAACAACTATTAGCAAATTTATCTGGAACAACAGGAGACTCAGAATACCTTTCAAAGTATTAGAAGACAGTAAGATGAGAGGTGGACAAGAGGTTCCAGATCTGAAACTTTACTTGCACACGGCTATGTTGACAACCTTCATTTACTAGGTTACGGCCCCAATGAAGAGAGATTTAGTGCTTGAGAAGACAGGCCTTGAGGAAGGTCTGCACAATGCACTTTGGCCTTTGAAAAAGCCCAGAAACAAATTAGAGCCTCATTTGTGGAAAGACTCATTAGTAAGAATCTGGAAAAGGTATAATACGAGCAAAATGCTTAACTGAATTAAATGGCAAAATAGGGATAGAAGTTGAGATGACAGAATTTGAATCCAAACTGTATACGCAGGGGCAAATATATAAGCTTCTTTTAAAGTAAGAAAACGAGCAGATTAAAATCTATGGTGACGTGAATGCAGCATGTAACTCACAATACTTTAATGAGCGAGTGGGAACAGCTTTGGGGAAAATTAAAGTTACAAAATGTCAAATGTTGAGAGAAAACTGGTGTAAAATGTTTTATAAGTGGCACATAACACCAAAATAAGCAGAATGTCTAAGCAACACGATGGCAAATGTTGGAAATGTTTATTTATTTGTTTATATCCCACCCTCCCTGAAGGCTCAGGACGGTTTACATCAAACAGGAACAATACAAATAACTCAGTTTATAATAACAAGGTAATAATAACAGCGTTATGAACAGTAGAACATTAGGGAGAACACTAAATCAACGCTTACTGATGGCCCGGTGGGCGGGCGAGTCTGTAATGATGATTGTAGGTGGGAGGCTGAAGGCCAACTGGAAGCAGTGGTTTGGGTCAACCTCAACCAAATGCTTGGCGGAGGAGCTCCCTTTTGCAGGCCCTGCGGAATTGATCTTGCTCCGTCAGGGCCCTGACCTCCTGTGGAAGCTCGTTCCACCAGGCGGGGGCCAGGACAGAGAAGGCTCTGGCCCTGGTTGAGGTCAAGTGGGCTTCCTTGGGGCCAGGGACCACCAGGAAGTTGGAACTGGTGGAGCAGTGTAGGAAGAGAGGCGATCCCTCAGGTAGGCTGGGCCCAGACCACATGTGGCTTTGAAGGTGATAACCAGAACCTTAAGCCTGACCCAGAATTCAACCGGAAGCCAGCACAGCTGCTGGGGGATGGGCTGGATGTGGGTGTTGCTGTGAGGGCCCTGGCAGCTGAATTCTGGACCAGTTGCAGTTTCCAGATCTAGCATAAGGAGAGGCCAGCGTAGAGCGAGTTGCAGAAGTCCAGTCTAGAGGTAAGTCCCATGGATCACTGTGGGTAGGTGTTCTGTGGACAAATAGGGCGCTAGTAGTTTGGCTTGGTGGAGTTGGTAAAATGCCAGCTGCAATATCGTCATGATCTGAGCCTTCATCGAGAGGGAGGCATCAAGAATCACCCCCAGGTTCCTGGCAGAGTGGGCCGCTGATAGCCATACTCTGTCAAGGTTGCGTAGACGCACTTCCTCGCTTGGGCCTTTCCTCCCCAGTCATAGGACCTCCATCTTTGAAGGACTGAGCTTCAGACAACTCTGCTTGAGCCATCTCATCACTGCTTCCAGGCAGCTGGCTAATGCTTCTGGGGGAGAGTCAGGGCGGCCATCCATCAGGAGGAAGAGCTGGGTGTCATCGGCATATTGGTGGGAACCCAGCCCAAACCTCCGCACCAGTTGAGCAGGAAGGTGCATAAGAATATTGGCACAAGATGGAGAGAGAACTGCCCCCCCCAGGGGGGGGGACTGTTCAAGCTTAATGTGGCTTAATGAGTGATCTCCTAGTGCTACCCTCTGTCTGCGATCCCAGAGAAAGATCAGCCACTGAAGGGCCGTCCCTCTGATCCCAGTATCAGCAAGGCAGTGAACTAGACGCTTATGGTCGACTGTGTCAAACACTGTTGAAAGGTTTACTAGCATAAGCAGTGCTGACCTGCCCCAGCCCAACAGGCGACGGGGGTCTTCCATCAGGGCAACTAGCACTGTATCTACCCTATGGCCAGGCCGGAAACTTGACTGAGGTGAGTCTAGGACTTGAAGCTTCTTCCAAGTATGCTGATAGTTGGTCTGCAACAGCCTTTTCAAGCAGACAGTAAGTAATTGGGAGAGGTAGCGAACACAACAGAAGACCAAATCAGAATACAGGATAATTTTGATAGGCTTGAGAAGTGGGCTAAGCTGAATAAGATGAAATTTAATAGGAACAAATGTAAAGTTCTGGATTTAGGATAGGGGGACTGAGAGTCATGGTCAGTCAGTGGACACTGCCCACAGTGACTCAAGGGAATCTCCACCTTCAGTGGTGGTCAACCTCAGAATTCCAGAGCCAGGAAGCAACGTAAGGGGAAGGCTTTAATCTCTGCTCCCTAGAGGAACTGGATGGGGAGGGGTGCCGGGAAACCTCTCTGCACCTATCTTGACAAAGAAGCGCCAATATTGTCAGACTTTGGGATGAAGATTAAAGGGGAACCAGTTATTGCAGGGAGAGAAACAGCTACAGAGATTGAGGTCTGGTTTTAATAGCTAATTATTGTTAAATTAATTGGTAAATTGATGGGTTTTAATGAATTATTTTATTATTGTTTACTGAAACTGTGGGAAACCACTCCAAGTCAGCTCTGTCTAGAGGGTCAGTCAAAAAATAGAAAAACATAAATAAACAAATCCTTGTGGGGGCAGTCCACACCTAGTTTCTTTAAATATAACGAAGTCTTTTGGGCCAGATGAATTGCATCCAAGGGTACTAAAAGAACTTGCAGATGTAATCTCTGAACTTCTGTCCATTATTTTTGACACTTCTTGGAGAACAGGTGAGGTGCCAGATGATTGGAGGTGGGCAAACATTCCCATCTTCAAGAAAGGGGAAAACGAGGATCCGGGTAACTATCGACCCATCAGCCTGACATCTGTAGTTGTGATGTATGTTTCTTTAAGTGGATCACTCTCTTAACACACCTATGACGCATTTAAGCAACTTTGCTTTCTGGTGAGCAGTGCTCTCTTTTGCTTTCGCCTCTTGTGTCTTGCCACTCCGGCTTACCTTTTAATTATTTTGCAAATAAACGTACATGTGTTCAACAAGACAACCTGGACGTTGTTTCTTGGGCCAGCAGAGACAGTAGCTGGCAAAACTTCACAGCATATTGGTGGCAACGCAGCCCAAACCTCCACACCAGCTGAGCCAGAGCATTTAGGAATCCAATTGGATCCATAAATCTTGTCAGTAGCATGTGTAAAAAGTATCTTGGAGTCTTAGTAGACCATACATTGAACATGAGTTAACAGTGTGACTCGGTGGCTAAAAAGGCAAATGGGATTTTGGGTTGTATCAAACAGAGTATCGTGTCCAGATCACGGGAGGTGATGGTACCGCTTTACTCTGCTCTGGTTCGGCCTCACTTGGAGTCCTGTGTTCAGTTTTGGGCATCCCAGTTTAAGAGGGATATAGACAAACTGGAACGTGTCTAGAGGAGGGCAACAAAGATGGTGAGTTTGGAGACCAAGAGGTATGAAGAAAGATTGGGGGAGCTTGGTCTGTTTAGAGAGACAACTGAGAGGGGATTTGATAACCATCTTCAAGTATTTAAAAGGCTGCCATATAGGAGCAGAGTTCTCTCTTGCCCCGGATGGACCAGAACCAATGGGATGAAATTAATTCAAAAGAAATTCCATCTAAACATCCGAAAGAAGTTCCTGACAGTGAGAGCGGTTTCCCAGTGGAACAGGCTTCCTCGGGAGTTGATGGGTTCTCCCTCTTTGGAAATTTTTAAACAGAGGCTGGAGAGCCATCTGACGGAGAGGCTGATTCTGTGAAGATTCAAGGGGGTGGCAGGTGACAGTGGATGAGCCATAGCATTGTGAGTGTCCTGCATACTGCAGGGGGTTCGACTAACTGACCCATAAGGTCCCTTCCAATTCTGATAAGCTCCTTATGATTCTGATAAGCTCCTCTCATGCACATGAATTGATCTCTGAATGACAATAGAAAAATCTGCTACCTTTCCAGTTTTGTGCAGAATTAGAATCTGGAACTCTGCTGGAGCAAAGCTTTGCAGGCTAGTTGCCCATTGGGATGGACTCAGGTTCCACAGCTGGCAACTTGCAAATGGGCAAAACCAGCACCTGCCTGGGCCCAGGAGCATTCTCTGTGCCCCCTTGCCCTCATGGAACAGCCTGCCTGATGCGGCCAGAAGGGCCCACCTCTCCTGGCTATCTGCAGCCCATGCAGGTCTGAATGGATCCAGAGTTCTGAAAGAGGCTTGGGGAAACAGCTTAGGACGGAGATGCAGCCTTTGTACTGCCTGTGGCTGTGAGCAGGCACATCCTCCCCCTGTGCTTGGCATATCTGATAAAGGGCAATGCAGCCAGCCTGCCAACAGCGAGAGGTCGCCAGGGTGGAAGGAGCCCCTGCGGGAGGAGCAGCGGCTGATGGAGAAGTGTCAAGGGACCCTTTCCTGAGTGGCTTATTGACAAGCCCACATTCATGACTAACTAGGGCTGTTTTGAGACTGGCAAATCAAGGTTTGTGGGAGGAGCCTTCACCAAACATTTCCCAGATTTTTCTCTGGTTTGATACACCAATCAGCTGTTGAACCATCAATTTCTCTGATGCAAAACAGGTGGCTAAATTGGCTGCCAGCCATTCAGCCTCTGGGCAGAAGGATACACATGCGCAGAAGACAGGCTGAAGTGGCTGCCAGCCATTTCACTAATCCGTTTCACTTCCCTCCTCTTCCAAACAGTACAGCGCAAAACCATGAGCCATACGGTTTAAATGGCTGCCAAGCATTTAAACTGCCCATTTCACTCCCCCCTGCCCTGCTGGCTTTGAAGCAAGGTTGGGGGAGCAAAGGGTGCCTAGAGCAAGTGGGTGTAGGCTGTTAGCAACATCTCCATACTCCACTAACCCCCCCCCCCAATTCTCCCCTTGGAGGGGGGGGAGCAAAACCAGTGGCCTACATGGCTGCTAGCTGGTAAACCTTTTCTGGGGGATAACCATGCTTTCTCCCAACTTCAGCAGTATTTGTAAACTGCTCTGAGACCGTCTCCTCACAAGTTGAGATCCCTCCCTTTTGGCTTTTTAAAGAGGCAAACTGTGTTCCTTTCCACACCTAATTTTGCCTTTCCAGCCACAGAACTGAATTGTACACCCACTTACCCTGCAGAGAATGGCTTTCCAGGGATGGCAATTTCATGTTTAGGGTGGGTTCTAATCAGGCCGGTCCAATGGAGAAATCCTTGCATTCAGGTCCCCCCACCGCCAGCATTTTGATTCGTATGCGTATGCCCTCGTGCGGAAAGGGGCCGGGGCTCCGGAGCCCCCAAACCTGGCCCTCTTCCTTACGTGGGAGCCCCCCCCCCCGGCCCCTTCCCTCCCTCCCTCCTTCCCCGGCCGCGTTCTGCCGGCATTTCGGCTGGCTTCACCCGTGGGCTAAATTTAACGCGCGGTGCCCGAGCTCGGGCTGCCCCCTGGCACAGCCAGCGGCCTCAGGAGGGGACACGGCTGGCGGGCAGCGGGAGCGCCGTCTCCGGGGCCCGGGCAGGGAGCGCCGGCCGCATAAGGCCCGCTTGTTCTCCAGAAAGGGCGGCGGGACCGGTGGGGGCCGCCAGGGGGAGCCATTGAGACCGGAGCCGGCCCGCCGGCCGGCCAGGGAGGAGGGCGGGGGGTCACAGTTCCCCGAGCGTCGTGCTTGGCGCATGGACCCCCCCCCCCCCGGGACATAGTGCCCGAGGCCGGCCCGCCTCCCTTTCCATGCACAGCCAAGCCCCCCCCCCTCCCGCCGCCCAGCACGGCGGTCAGTCTGAGTCACAGGGCAAATTCAGAAAGCACCGACGTCATACTGCGGGCCACGTGCAAAGAACAAAGGAGAAGGGGCCGGGAATGCCCGCACGCCCCCCCCCCCGGCCACGTCTGAGGCAGCGGGGCCAGGATCCCCAGACCCACCGCTCCTCTATTTTGCAAATGCCCCCCCTCCTAATAAACTTCACCGCCTCCTCAAGGGCAGGTAAATATAAACCACCCCCCCCATCCCAAACCAGTAGGACGAGGAGCTGTTGCTGAGGATTTCAGGGCCCCCCAGGGGGCGCTCAGCGCTCAGCGGCTGCTCAGCAGTTCCCTCTGGCTGCCAGGCCTGCTGGGAGACGCTGGGGGCCCCCACTGCCCCCTTCCTCTTGGCTGCCCATCTAGCTCTGCAAGGTCTTTTGGCGATGGGGTGACCAGAGCCCCCCCCCCCACACACACACACACCGGATTCCCCAGGATCCTATGCTGGAGCAGCAGGAGGAGGCCAGACCCCTTCCTGCCAGACTCCTGGTGGGGAGGGTGGCCTGGCTCCCACGGGCGGGAGAGAGAGCAGCCTGCCTGGGCACCCTGCTGCCTGCCCTCCTCAGGGGTGGGTGTGGGTGTGGGGGGGGGCTGTCTTGGGCAGCAAGAGGCCTTCTCCGGAGGCCCACCACCTCCACACCCCCTGGCCAGGCAGGTGACGCCCCCCGCCGCCCCCCGCCGCCCCGCCTAGGTGAGCCCTCCCAGAAGCCGGCTGAAGGCATTGGTGGGGGTGGGGGGCCATTGGTGGGCCCCCCTTCCTTCCTCGCTCTCCCAGCCTGCAGGGCCTGCTGTTTGTAGCCTGCCATTGGCGACGAGGGCTGGGCGGATTGCTCTTGGCTGACTTTGGCGGGGAAAGCCAATGACCTTGGAACGGCTTGGAGAGGCAGCCTCTGGGCGGGGGCGGGGGCGGGGGGGAGGAGCATTTGCTGTGCATGAGGACACTCGCAGAGGGGAAACACGGAGTGCAGTCAAGGGCGGGGGGGGGGCTCAGCTGCTCACACCTGTTGGCTGCTGCCAGTAACCAGCCAGGCACCCCCAGGAAAAAGGCTAGAGAGGGAGAATATACCCTGTTTGGCTTGCTTCCCTCCCCCCCCTCCCGCCACCAGCAAGTTCTTGCTTCTCCTCCAGGACCAATCAGAGAGGATAGGCTCCCAAGCCTGCCTGACTAGGTGGAAGCAAGGGAGGGGGCAGGCAGGGTCTGCTGGGGGGGGGGGGTGGATGAAAGAATATGCTGCTGGGGGTTCCAGTGCTTGTCTACACCACTTGGAAGAGGGGAGGGGTCCAGGCAGCCCCACCCTCACCCCAGGAAGTATTATGTGCAGAAGCTGGGAAAGTGCAGTGGGTATGTAATGGTTCTTGGGGGGGGGGCAAAGGCATGATCCCCCCCCCACTAGCCGCAGGCCTCAAGTGCAACTGAAGTCCACAGCTGGCCCACAGCCAGCCCAATCCTGGGGGGGGGTGGCATTCTTACTTTATTCCCAGCAGCAGCAGACCCTTCGATGTCCACAGAGGGCCGCATGGCCTGCTTCTCCCCAGGCTCAAAAGGAGTATGCTGGGGGGCCCACTCCCCTTCCCCCAAGGGATCCGGAAGGCAGAGGAAGAGGCCCCTGAGCCCAAAGGGCTAGGGCCACCCTTGGCTGCATCATGTGACTTGGTCTCCAAACTCCTCACCAGCTTCAGAGCCCTCCTTGGGACATGCGCCAGTTTCTCTCCATCTTTCTTCACTTGTGGTGCCCAAAACTGAACAGAGTCCCCTCACTGGCAGTCTTCAAGCAAAGGCTGGATACACACTTTTCTTGGATGCTTTAGGGTACTTAGGGCTGATCCTGCGTTGAGCAGGGGGTTGGCCCCTTCCAACTCTATGATTCTGTGATTCTAAGTGAGGCCAAACTGGAGAGGATGGTGCTGACATCCCCGGATACCCAAGGAGGAAGCTCTGGAGAGGTTTCGGCTGGACTAACAACTTTGACCCCACTGTCAGCCACAGCATGGCCCAGTCGGTGCACCAGTACATTTTCTGGATACCACCCTGCAGCTTCTTGACAGGTACAAAAATAGCACCTGACACCAAAATCCACGGGCTTCCGGATGTCTACCTGATTCCTGCCGTGTGCCAAAAATGCCACTGTCTACAGTCAAGCACGACTCAGCCGCAGACATGGCCAGTCCTCGGGAAAACTTGCTCGGGGAAAGGACCACAACAGGCCCATCTTATTTTTTTAAAAATAGATTTTTATAACGCCCCCCCCCCCGGCTGCTCAGGGTTAGAAGACCCATCAATTCAATAAAGCCCCAAGCAGACCCCCAAAGATCCAGAAGCCGGGGGAGGGGGGGCACAGGGAAGACGAATGGGGCGGCAGTGCTGGGGGTACCTGCGGCTCACAGGGGGAAAGTGTCCAATGTCACATCAGCAAACCTGGGGCTGCCACCTTGTATATACATAGCCCCCCCCCCTCCACCACCACCACCCCCAACCAGCTTCTCACCAAGGACCACATAGCAGAGGCCCAAGCAGCGGAATTGGGAGCCCCGTGATGCGCCCAGGCGCCAACTCTCTCGCCAGGTCCTTGGGCCCTAAATGCGGCACGCCCCGCCCCGCCCCCGGCCAATGGGAGCGCGGCCCGCCCGCCCCGCGCTCCCCTCCGTCTCCGGGGCGACGAGGACGCCGCCGGAGGGATGGAGCCGTCGAGGTGAGCCCTCGGGGGGGGGGGGGGGCTGGTCTCCGCCGACCGCCTCACCTGGCCGGGGCGGGAGGCCCTGAACAGCGCCCCCCCACACACACCTTTCCGTGTGCTCCGCAGGTGGGAGGCGGAGGGCGGAGGCGAGGCGGCGGCGAAGCCCGAGGAGGAGGAGGAGGAGGAGGGGGCGACGATGGCGGCGGAAGGGCCGGTGCTGGTGGAGCGGCCGGCTTGCGGCGTGGAGCTGCCCCCCTGCTGCCCCGACTGTCCCCCGGGCCCGGTCCTGGCCGAGCTGCCTCCTGCCCAGGCTCTGTTGCTGCCCGCGCCGCCCCCCGAGCCCTCCCCCGCGGCGCCGCAGCCCCCCCGCGGCCACTGCCTGCTGCGCAACTGGCAGGAGGAGGTAAGGCGAGGGGCGGGGCGGGGGCCCACCTCGCGGGGCGGGCGGCAGGGCAGCAAGGGAAGGGGCGCCGATTTCTGCATTCTGCGGGGGTTGGACTGTCCCTTCCTCCGACCCCCCTCCCCCGCCGCCTTGGCTGTTGCAGAGGGCCACCAACGCCCTGGACGAGGTGCCCGGCTCCGGGGACGGCAGCACGGAGGGCTTCTTCTTCCGGCACGGGCACCGGGGGTTGCTCACCCTGCACTCCCTTGCGGGCCTGGCCCGGAGCACCACCACCCAGGACGCCTACCGGAGACCCTGCCCCACGGGGCGCCCCATCAGAGGTGGGGCCTGCAGTTGAACGGGCAGGTAGACGAGCAAGGAGGGAGGTTGGCAACCGCTCGGCCGGGCCAAGGGGCTCAGCGGGCCCACGAGGGGCGACGAGACAAGGGCAGCTTGTCCATCTGCTCCTCCCCAACCTCCCCCCCCCCTGCAGTGGGGCAGGAGGGGAGGGTGCCAGGCAGAAACAGGACGCTGATTCTGGCACAGGCGTTGGGGTGGTGGTGGTGAGGGTCCGGAGAGAGCTTCTGACTCCCCCACTAACCTGCTACCCCCACTCTTCCCCCACCCCCCAGGGCAGCGGGAGGCCATGATGCAGTGGCTCTTGTACCAGAAGTACAGGTGAGCAGGCCGCTAGCCGCCCTCCCCAGGACAGGGGCCAATTTGGAGGGTGCCCTGGACTCCACCTGCCTCTGTGCCCAGCCTCTGCCCTGGATGGGATCAGTCCCTTCCGCAAATAGCAGGATCCCGCAGCCCCCCGGTGTTCTAGGGAGGCCAGGGAAGCCTTCGCCGATTTCTCTGGGAGCAAAACCGTCCTGTCTACACTCTCCTCAAATTTTCATGGTCTCTCCCATGAACCTGGGCAGTTCCCTGGAGAGCCAGGCCTAGATGTAAGTTCCAGGGTCTCAACAGCTCCTCACAGGTTGCAGGTGAGGCCTGTCAAGGAATGGGCAAAGCTGGGGGGGGGGCTGCAGCGGGGGGAGGGTCCCCGATGGTCTTACTTTCTGAGAGAACAAGCCAGGGAGACAGCAAAGGACAGAAGGAAGCAAAGGACAGACTGTCCCAGCCTGTGTTCCAGCAGGGAGGAAAGACATTCCCCGATATTCTGACCTGGGTCCTGATTCATAGCGTGCCCCATGCTGGACCCAGCTTCTGTCCTGCCAGTCACCTGGAGGAGGAAGGTCCTGGCTTGCATGGGCCCAGGGGGAGGGAGCTTGGGGCAAGAGGGAGCCCAGCTGGGCTCATCTTCCAGGCCCGTGGGGTATCCAGCTCTCCTGTTGGCCTTGCGCCAGTCCCAGGGGAGGAGATCTCCCCCATCCCATAAGCCCCCTGCTGAGGCCACTGTCCTTGTGTGCAGCAAGGAGGCCTTTGCGGAAGATGTCGACCCTCCCCCCGGCCCCATGGAGTCCGTGTCCACCATGCAGCGAGACTATCATCGGGAGGGCCTCCTCTCTGTGCTCCCCACCCCCACCCAGGTGAGTGGCAATAGGAGTGGGTTGAGCAGGGGGGCCTGTGGGGCTGCCCACCCATGCCCAGGCTGTGCAACGGTTGCTCTCTGCAGCCCCACAACTACCGGACTGAGCAGCCCCAGACGTTCTGGTTGGAACACGCCCAGCAAGTGCCTGTGAGTGAGACACCCCCTCCCCCCTCCTTCCCCCTCCTTCCCCCCCTCTGGCCAGCGCCTGCTGCTTGTTCTCCTGTGTAGATGTGGGGCTGGGGCCAGAAAGGAGGGAACTCTCCGTTGGTGACCCTCCGCCCCACCAGCGACCCAAGAGCATGGGCAGGAGGGAGCCTGGCCGGGTTCTCCCACTCTTTCTCTCTCCAGGGGGTCTCCAGCATCCAGACCGGGGACACCCCCTTCAGGAAGAATGCCTCCTTCAGCACTCCTGCGGGAGAGCCCACAGAACAAACCAAGGCTCTAGCACAATAAAAGGGCTCCGGAGATGCACCCGGCTGCTTTGTAGGGCGGGGGGGGGGGGGTTGTGTGTGCATGCATGCATGCTCTGGGGTGGGGGAGAGGTGGGGCTGCTGGAGCTGGCAGTACTTCTACTTGGCCCCCCACACTGCCAGCCTCTTTGGCACACACCATGCTGATGCCTCCCCCCCCCCCACCTCCCCGGCCGCCCAGCACAAGGGCCACGTACTCTCGTGGGTTAAAAAGTCTGTATTTCAACAAAATATTCCACCCTGTGTTTGGATTTCTGTATTTACAAAGGGGGGGGAGGGAGGGAGGGAGGGAGGAGTGGCTGGGTGGCTCAGCCAGCTGAGCTGCTCAGAGCAGGATGGGCAGGGGTCAGGAACCAGCCAGGCCCCAACTGGGTGCAGGTAGCACAGCTGCGGGGGACCTCGCTGGCACGGGGGCTGCTGGTGTCATGGGGGGCAGCGAGGAGGCTCGGCAGCCCTGCCTGCTTCAGCACAGCCAAGCAGGGGCCTCTCCAGCCAGGGGGGTCTTCCTGCCCCTGCAGTCCGTAGGTCTCGCTCTCTCCTTGCACCAAGGCAAATCTGGGCCTTGCAGGCCCCACACCTCTTGCTGGGAGCAGCTGCTGCCTCGTATCCTTTGTGGGAGGAGTCACAGGAGGGGGAGGAGCCACATCAGATGACACCGGGGTCCTTCTCGCTCAGCAACCAGTAGGTCCGCATCTTCCCCTTGCCCTGTGGAGCAGGAGGAGACCAATCGTGTCAGCCCAGGAGGCCTCCTGGGGGAGGGGCTGGCTCCCCCCAGGGGCCCGTGAGGCAGAACCCACCTTCATCTCCACGTCCCCCCTCAGCTCCAGCTCAAAGCAGCCGAACTCGTCCAGGATCTCCTTGGTGGAGGAAGAGACGTGGATCTTCAGGGCTGGAACAAACACGGCTGCGGGGAGTCAGTCAGCCTGGGCAGGGTGGCCCAGCCAGCCTGAGAGCCTGCAGCCCCAGGGAGCAAGCCCACCCAGCCCACCCAGGAAGAGGCCTCACCCTTGCCGTTCGACTCCATGCGGGAGGCTGTGTTGACCGTGTCTCCAAAGAGGCAGTACCGCGGCATCTTGAGGCCCACCACTCCAGCACATACTGGCCCTGCAGGGAGGGACAGAGGGTGTGTGTGTGTGTGTTTGTGTGCAGCCCCTGCCCTCCAGCGGGCTTCCTCCCCAGCCCGGCCCGGCCTGGCCTGCTGCTGGCACTCACCAGAGTGGATGCCGATCCGCAAATGCAGCTGCTCGCTGGGCCGGTGCCGGATGCGGAAGGTCTTCACGGCCTCCAGGAGCGCCAGGGCCATGCGGACAATCTCGTGGGCGTGCAGCTTGCCGTTGCGAACGGGCAGCCCCGACACCACCATGTAGGCATCCCCAATGGTCTCCACCTGTGGGCGGGGCAGCCTCTGACTCAGGCTCCTGCTGTGGGGCTATTTGGGGGAGGAGCCCTGACTGCCCCTCCCCGGAGGCCACACTCACCTTGTAGACGTCGAAGTTGTCGATGATGGCGTCGAAGCAGGTGTACAGGTCGTTGAGCAGCGTCACCACCTGTGAACGGGGGGAGGACAGGCAGGCAGGGGGTTCGCTTGGAGGACTGGGCCTGCATCCCAGGGGAGCAGGAGCTGGCTGGCTGGCTGGCAGCAGCAAGACTGCATGGCCTGTGTTCAAAAGCGCCCTGGGCTGGAGGCGTTCTGCAGCGTGGACTGGCCTGTGGTGGGCAGGTCCCACGAGAGGCCTCTGAGTGCCTTCATGGCTGATGGGGAGCTCCTCTGCCCAAGGACATCGGTCGAGCCAGCACACCTTGGGGCTGCGTTGGGCTGACCGGCATGGCCCTGCAGCACCTGGCCATAGGCTCCAGGAGCCATTAGTGGGGGTGGGGGCAGTGTTCCCAGTGCAAGAGAAAAACCAGGCTTCCCCAGGCTCCAAGGGCCCTCAGTGGCAGGCAGCTGGGCCCACCTCCCTGGGGGGAGGCCGGCGTGAGCCAGGCAAGGGCCGGGCCAAGGTGGGGCTCCTCCTGGCCTGTCTCCCTCCTGCTTCCCGGGAGGGGGGGCACCTGCATTGGGGTGCTCTCAGCCGACAGGGAAGTGAAGCCCACAATGTCGCTGAAGTAGATGGTGACGCAGTCAAAGGCCTCGGCTTGCACCGTCTCCCCACGCTTGAGCTGCTCAGCCACGGAGCTGGAGAGAAGGAGGGAGAGTCAGTGGGCGTTCTGCCTGCCCCATGGCGGGGAGGGAGCATGGAGTAGCCTCGGGGCAGCAACTCACTGGGGGAGGATCTGGTACAGCAAGTTCTCGGCCTTGCGCTTCTCCTCCAGATAGGCCTGGGTGCGCTCCTCCACCAGCTTCTCCAGGTTGTTGGCATACTGCTCCATGCGGGACAGCAGGTTGTCCAGGATACTGGTACTGCCTTCCCTGCAGAGAAGGAAAGGAGGCACACTGGGAGCCGGGGCACAGGGGAAGGAGCCTGAGACCTGGAATGGCCCCCAGGGCCCTGCCAAGGCTCAGCTCCTGCACTTGGGCCCGTAGGGCCTTCCTCCTCCTCTGACAACAGACCACACTAGAAGGGAGCAGGGGCACAGATGCTGCAGCTGCATTACACACACACAGAATAGAATCATAGAATCATAGAGTTGGAAGGGGCCATACAGGCCATCTAGTCCAACCCCTGCTCAATGCAGGATCAGCCCAAAGCATCCTAAAGCATCCAAGAAAAGTGTGTATCCAACCTTTGCTTGAACACTGCCAGTAAGGGGGAGCTCACCACCTCCTTAGGTAGCCTATTCCACGGCTGAACTACTCTGTGAAATTTTTTTTCCTGATATCTAACCTGTATCGTAGTACTTGAAGTTTAAACCCATTACTGCGCATCCTCTCCTCTGCAGCGAACAGAAACAGCATCCTGCCCTCCTTTAAGTGGCAACCTTTCAAATACTTAAAGAGGGCTTCATAGGGCTTGGTCCCTTGGCCCTAGATCATCTTCGTTGCTCTCCACTGTACCCTTACAATTTTATCCACATCCTTCTTGAAGAGAGGCCTCCAGAACTGCACACAGTACTCCAGGTGTGGTCTGACCAGTGCCGTATACAATGGGACTATGACATCTTGTGATTTTGATGTGATGCCCCTGTTGATACAGCCCAAAATGGCATTTGACTTTTTTACCGCTGCATCACACTGCCTGCATATGTTTAGTTTACAATCCACAAGTACCCCAAGGTCTCGTTCACCCACAGTGTTACCTAGAAGCGTATCCCCCATCCAGTAGGCATGCTTTTCATTTTTCTGACCCAGATGCAGAACTTTACACTTATCTTTATTAAATTGCATCTTGTTCTCATTTGCCCATTTTTCCATTGTGTTCAGATCTCGTTGAACTCTGTCTCTATCTTCCGGAGTATTTGCCAGTCCTCCCAATTTGGTGTCATCTGCAAACTTGATGAGTAGTCCCTCCACCCCCTCATCTAGATCATTAATAAATATGTTAAAAAGTACCGGGCCGAGCCCCGAGCCCTGAGGTACCCCGCTACTCACCTCTCTCCAGTCTGATGAAACACCATTGACAACAACTCTTTTAGTGCGGTTCTCTAACCAATTCCCTATCCACCTAACTGTCTGAAAATCCAGATTGCAATCCTTCAACTTATCCATCAGAACATCATGGGGAACCTTGTCAAAAGCTTTACTAAAATCCAAGTAAATGACATCAACCGAATTTACCCGATCCAGCAGAAGTCTGAGGCCTTGGCTTCTTGGAAGGGCTGTGCAACGCTGGACCCAACCCCAGCCCCCCCTTCCTTTCCTTGGCTCAGAGGAGGGCTAGGGTAGCCCCCCACCTGGCCCATAGTAAGGGGCATGAGCACCCCTAATTGGCAGTGATGGGTGGGGGAGTTCTCACCTCTGGGTACTTCTCTCTTGGCCAGGGACTGGCTGGTGCCAAGCCCCCCTCCCCTCCCCACTCCTTGCTCTGGTGTATTCCTGCAGGGCCCAAAGGATGGGAGCTAGAAGGGAGGGGAGGGATCCGTGGGACGGCAGCCATTAGTGTCCAGAAGGCATCTGCTCCTTTGGGGTCTGGAATGGGGTAGAGCAGACCAACGCCTGCCAGATCCCAGCTGGCTCCACGATCCCAAGGGCAGTTCCGCCCAGCAGGGTGGTCCCCTCTGCCCAGCCTGAGAGCTGCAAAAGGGCCTGTCCCCAGGAGGGCCTCCCCAGCCCTTCCCTCCCCCTCCCCCTCCCCCCCAGCACCCACTTGTTGAAGCGCCGGATGAAGATCTTGATCTGGGCGAAGTCGGGACGTTCGGCCAGCTCCTGGGCCCAGCAGCGCTCCATCAGCACGGCCAGCTCCTCACTGTGGGCCCGCGTGTCTACCGTGGGGCGGAAGTACGGCCGCTGGCTGTTGCGCACCTTCTGCACAATCTCTGTGGGGGCGGGCGTGGGGTGCAGAGGAACGGCGTGAGCGCATGGGCTGGGTGAGATGGAGGCTGGGCTGGCGGGGGTGAGACGGCAAAGGGGGGGGGAGCATGCCAGGGCATGGAGTGTGTGGCTGGCCACTGAGACAATGAGTGGGGGCGGATGAGCTTCCTGGTGCCAGTGAGGGGGGAGGACATGGTGCAGGGAGACAGACACGGGGAGGGGGGGGGTCATCACAGTCAGCAGAAGTGATGTCAAAAGCCCTCCCCATACAGTGGGTCTGATCGCTCACATTGCCCCCCACCCCGAGGTCCTGGACCCAGGGAGCAGCAGCTGCTCCCCACCCCCAAGGCGGGGCAGGAGACACAAGATGGCTGTGGGGCTGGGGAGGCTGCCTCCCGCGCCCTGGAACAGGAATTTTTGGGTGGGGGTATGGTCTCCGTGCAGGCTCAACTCCAGCGGGGACCTCCAGAGGAGATGGCCTAGCAGGGAAGCTGGGAAGCCCCAGGCCCACCTTTCCTGACTGATGGGCAAAGCAGCTCTTTGACTGCCGGACAGGCAATCCCACTTCTGGGGAGGGAGGGAGGGAGGGGGGGAGGGAGGGGGCACGGTCCTTCCTTCCTGGAGGCCCAAGGGCCCATCACCAAGCTCCTTCCTGCTCTAGAGGTGAAGGAGAGAGGCTAACTGGGGCCCCAAACAGTGTGGCTGGAGAATCCCTGCCTCACCCCACAAAGAACGCACCTGAAGCCGCATTCTCCTGCGTCAGGCCGGCTTTCTCTGGCTGCAGCTCTCTCTCCTGGCACCTCCGCCTGGGATCACTGTGCCTGGAGCCTTGCGCAGGCCGCTTGGGGCCTCTGCCCCTGAGCCGCAGCCCCACCTGCCCTCCTGAATGGGGGGGTTCCTCACCTTTGGGGCTGAGGTCCATGCCCTCCACATAGAAGGCCCCGTTGCGCAGGGCAATTTCCTGGAGGATGATCCCAAAACTGTAGACATCTGCTTTCTGCATGGCTGGGGGCGGCAAGGCCCTGTTCTGCAGCAGCTCTGGGGCCGTCCACAGCTTCTCTGAGGGAGGAAGGGAAGAGCCAACAGTCAGCGGAAGGATGCTCAGCAGGACCAGCCCTTGCAAAAGCCGGGGCCTCAAGCTGTGCCCGCAGGAAGGAGGGCCAGACTAGGGACCCCTGGTAGCAGCACTCACTGGCATAAAGGGCGTGGCTCCCCTCCCCCTGGCTGCTCTGCCGGAAGCTAGCCAGGCCGTAATCGGTGATCTTGAGCACAAAGCGGCTGTCCACCACGCAGTTGGAAGACTTGAGGCTGCCGTGGTGGCCGATGATGCTGCTGTGCAGGAACGCCATGCCCTGTGCCGGACAGACAGACAGATGCCTTCGGGCCATGGAAGGAGGCCAGTGGCTGCCAACTGGGGCTGCTCAAAGGAGAAAGCTCCCTGGACTGGTAGCAATCGGGCCGCCCAGCAAGGGAGGCTGGACGTCTGCTCAGCTGGGGACTGCTGATGACCACCTCAGGGGGCAGCACAAGCAGTTGGGCAGGGAGAGCCAGCTCGGGAGCTACTGGTGAGTGTTGCGTTCTTTTTTACAATGTGAGAGAGCAGTGTGTGACAGTATATAGGTTGCAGGCGAGTGGGGGCTGTTTGAGTGGGGTTTTTGGTCTGTTCCTTACCTGGGTGGTGCAGGACTGCAGGTAGCTCCATCCTCTGCTGGGTGGGTCTTTGTGCTATAAAAGGCTCTTGTTCGCCAGAGGCACGAGCCTTTGATGCATGCCAACGGCAAGATCAAAAGAGCTTTTAGCTTGCGGTCATGCCAGGGGACTCGGTAAGTGTTCCAGAGATTGCAGAAGGGGTCTGTTTGTTCCCACACATGTACTGTCTGGCGCATGTCTGTATTTTTACCTCAGGGTAGCTTTAAATATACATGCACCAAGTGCAGGTTAGTAACCCGCCTGGAGAAGATACAGAAGCTAGAAGAAGGCCTGTCCACACTGCAGTCTAAAAAGGAGGGTGAAGAGTTCTGAGAAAGAACTCATGGAGCACTTTTTGGAGGGCCATTGGGAGAGGAGGGAAAGGTGTCCCACCCATTAAGGGAAGAATACAAGAGGACAGCAGATGGAAGAACGTTACTCAGGGGACTGATCTAACAGGCATTACAGAAACCTGGTGGGATAACTCTCACAACTGGAATAATAGGACTGAGGGGTACAATTTATTTAAAAGGGACAGACAAAGAAGGGGGGAGGAGTAGCCACTGTATGTTAAGAATATATATGCCTGTGGGGAAATACATGTGGCTGAACATGGGGGTTCATAGGTGGGCAGGGAGTTGTGGGCAGGGAGTTGTGAGTTCCTGCACTGTGCAGGAGGCTGGACTACTAGATGACCCTGGAGGTCTCTTCCAACTCGGCCATTCTATGATTCTAGGGGAGGCCTCCGTCTGCTTGGAGGGGACGCTTTCTCTGTCCTGTCCCGGAACACCCCTTGCTAGTCCCCCCACACACACACACACCAGGTGGCTCCTGACCTGGGCTCTCCCGCCTCCCAACTCACCTTGACAAGGTCGTTGATGAGGGAGTAGCGGAACATCCAGTCGAGGTTGATGCTCTCATTCTCCAGGATGTCCTGCAGGAGGAGGGAGGACGCTTGGCCCAGCCGCCTTGTCCAGGGGAGGAGGCCCATCCCACGGCAGCGAGGGGTCTCCATCCAGCAACCCCCCCCCTTACCTGCAAGCTGCCCCGAGGGCAGTACTCCGTCACAATGCAGATGTTGGGGGGGTCAATGCAGGCCCCAATGAAGCGGGTCAGGTGGTTGAACTGGATGTCTCGCATCTGCAGCAGGCACAATCAGAGCCCCTCTCAGCTCTCCTTTCCGTGGCAGCCCCAGGAGTGACTGGCGCAGGTGGGAGGGGGTGGACCAGGTGGCCTGCATGGCCCCTCCCAACTCTAGGAGTCCACGAAGCTGGACTTGGGCCTGCTTGGCTGGGCTCCTGCTCTCTCCCGGGCCTGCCGGAGCAAGGCCAGGCCCCACAGCCCCCCTGGCAGCCCCTCCCGCCTCCCGTGGTACATACGTGTTTGAGTTCGAAGAGCACCTGCCTCGTCAGCTCAATCCGCTTCTTGTTCACGTGTTTGATGGCCACGACGTTTCCCTGCGAGAGAGGGGCAGTTTCAGGGAGGGGCCCCGGCCTGGAAGACAGCCCCAGCGGCAGGCAGGCAGGCAGGCAGGCAGGCAGGCGCGAGACACTCACCTTGAAGAGGCCCGTGTTGGCGAAGATCTGGTACTTGCCGTGGGCAGTCATCAAGGAGCCATAACTGGACCCACGCTGCAGGGGGGTGGGGGGGACGGAAAGAAGGAAACAGTCACGACGGGGGCCAGAGCTGAGCCGGTGGGGGGGGGGGGCAGGGAGGGGCTCTCCAGGGGCTCACCAGAGAGAGGGTGAGACGGCTGCCTGCCCCCTTGTGGTACCGCTCAGAACTCCCGAACTGCAGCTCGTCCCAGCGGATGCGCCACAGCATGCTCGCCAGCTCCTTCTCCAGCATCAGTTTCCTGCAGAAAGAGCGGCCCGACCGTCAGCACAGGATCTCGCTGAGCCCAGGATCCTGCTTCTCCCAGAGGCCCTAAGCTCTGACAGGCACATTTTGATTCCACCTTTCCTCCAAGGTACTCACTGGCCCTCTTCCACTTTATGTTCACAACAATCTTGTGGGGTGGGGTAGGCTGGCTGATCCGAGGTCACCTCCTAGACTGCTTAATGCCAAGAAGGAATTTGAACAGGTGTCTCCGGGTCCCTGCCTGACACGCTTTGCTCTTCAGCGCACAGGCTTTCTCTGAAGCCCCCCCCCAACCCATGGTTTGCAGTTATACTGCCTTGGAACATGGAGGTTTCATTCTGCTAGCTGTGCTCCTCAGCACTGACTGCCCGGCCCTTTGTGAGCATGCCCAAAGGCCGGGTCACATGTGCAAATAAAATCCCAAACGCCAGGAAGTGGGGGGGAGCAACCGCAGCAGGGCCAGGTGCCTCACCCTCCTCCCAGGGCTGAGTTGACTTGCCCCTCAAGACCCCAAGTGCTTCGCTCAGCTGTGCCCGGCCCTCAGAGGGGGGGGGAACACCAGGGTGCCCCCCGCCACTCCCTGTTTCCAGGGCTGCCTCCTGACCCTGCAAGGGGAGCCGTGGCTGGGGGCCCTGGGAGGCAACCTCCAGGCAGGCCATAGGGAAGGGGGGTTCCCAGGAGCACCCAGCACTGCTCCAAGGAGGCAGGCAGGCAGGTGGGCGGGGGCAGGGAAGCCTGGATCCCTGAGCCAAAGAAGGGCCCCACAGCTGAGCCAGGCAAAGCCTGGGGCCGGACCACTGCCCCGCCACATGATCCCCCCCCCCCCGGGGGAACTTATACACTTTATGTAACGAATACTTGCAATTAAAAATATATATAAATATTTGCAGCTCAACCTTTGGGTTTTTAACTTTTCTGGTTAGATTAGTTTTTGGTTTCTCTTTTTGGTTTTGTATCGTATGCACCCCCCCCTCCCAAGGGTCACCAGGCACTCACCTGAAGACCAGGAAGCTGGAGACCCCAAACATGATGAAGGTGAGGCCGGCTCCCAGCGCCACGATGGCCAAGGTGGAGAGTGGAGCTGCAAGAGGTTGGAACGGTGCTGGGTGGAGCAATGTGGCCAGCCTGGAGATCCCAAAATGTCCGTGTGCATGGGGGGGGGGGAAGGTGCAGATCTCTGGAGAACTGCCAATGGCCTCTGTGGAATGCACCCCCACCTCACCCTGTGGGCTGCCCCACCTCCCACCCACGAGCCCCAGGGCAGCTCTGCACAGAATGCCTCTTCCGAGGCACATTTCACATGTAGCCCAGATTTGCCCACGGACAGGCTCCAGTGAGAGTCCAGCCCCAAAGCAGCAGGGCTTATGCGGGAGGGAAACTGGGGCTGGCAGTAAGGCCAGCCTGGCCAGGAGATCCAGGCTCACCGCAGAAGCCCTGCTGGGACAGCTGGATGAGGCTGGGGCTGCCTCCCCACGTCCTGTAGCCAGGCTGGGGCTAGAAGAGAGAGCTGGGAAGCCCGGAGATGGTGGGGAGGGGGAAGGCCTCTGGGCACACCCACTTTTATCACAGGTGGGGTCATCCACATCAAAGACACAGGGTGGGTTGTCGAGAGGAGGCCCCCCCTTCTTCCAGTGGATGGGCCCCAGCCAGTTCATCTGCTTCTCTGATCCCACGTAATGACCCACCACCTGTGGGGAGAAAGGACATCTGACCAGTGCCCCACCTCATCCCATGTTCTGGCTCACACAGAGGCCAACTAGCTCCTCTGGAGGGCCAGCAACAGGACAGAGAGGTCAAAGAACCTCAGAAGAGCCCTGCTGGGTCAGACAAATGGGGGTCCATCCAGTGCATTATCCCGTCTCACACAATGGCCAGCCAGTTCCAGCAGGGAATGGGGGCAGCTCCCTCACTGGCAGTCTTCAAGCAAAGGTTGGATACACACTTTTCTTGGATGCTTTAGGATG
Organism: Paroedura picta; assembly: GCF_049243985.1. Taxonomy (NCBI): domain Eukaryota; kingdom Metazoa; phylum Chordata; class Lepidosauria; order Squamata; family Gekkonidae; genus Paroedura; species Paroedura picta. The sequence goes on from NC_135375.1 coordinate 5,537,979, forward strand.
CTTTGGGCTGATCCTGCACTGAGCAGGGGGTGGGACTAGATGGCCTGCATGGCCCCTTCCCACTCTAGGATTCTAGGAGTAGTTCAGCTGGGGAAGGGGCTGCCTAAGGAGGTGGGGAGCTCCCCCTCACTGGTGGTCTTCAAGCAGCGGCTGGACAGATCCTTCTCCTGGATGCCTGAGGCTGATCCTGCATTGAGCAGGGGGCTGGACTAGATGGCCTGCATGGCCCCTTCCAACTCTAGGATTCTGTGATTCAATATGGCCTCCGGACTCTGGGATGCCAAGGCTGATGGCCTCTGACGGCAGCAATTCCCTTGAGCTGCTGTGGCTAGTAGCCACTGATAAACCTCTCCTCCCTTCGGAGCCATCTGTGCGGACGGGCAGCGCTGCCCACCCCGCCCTTGACAGACTGGTTTCCAGAGGCCTCAGAACCAGAATGTTCCTGACCTGACAAAGAGCAAGGATGCCGGGAGGGGGGTCCAGACCACACCCTCCTGATCTCCCTGGAGCCTCTGAATTCCGCCCTGTATTCTCTGCTGGGCCATTGAGAGAGCCCCTCCCTCCTTCCCACCAGGGCCAGCCCCTCGCCCTTCCTCCCTACCTGGTATTCGCCGGTCTCCACGTCCGCCATGGCCCACACGTCAAAATCAGTTTCTCGGTCATTGTTGTGATCCATGCTCACGGTGCCGGTGACCCCTGGCCAGGGAGGAGGAGAAGCGCAGCATTCCTGGGAGGCCCTTGCCTTGGCGGCATCTGGCCTCAGTTCCCTCCAAGCCAGGCTCTGGGGACGGAGCTGCCCCCCATCAGGCCCACCCCTCCCCCTCCCATCCCTTCCAGGCTTGGCAAACCTCTGCTGCCCCCCCCCCCCCCGCCAGCCGTCCCACCCCTTCCCTCCAGCATCCAGTACCCTGGAATTTCCGGCCCTTCATTTTTTGGAGGATGCGGCTGGAATCCCGCTTGGTCCCACCTTCCTGCAGCGTTTCATTTAGCACAGTGGCGTAGAGGATGAGCCCGTCGTGGAAGCAGCCGGCCACCAAGTTCTTCTGCATTGGTAGGACAGGGAGAGAGAGGTCAAGGCCCTCTCCAGCTGCACTCCAGGTCCGGCTCTGCCTTGCCCCAGGGAGAGTGGAGGCTGAGGAGGGCTGAGGGAGCGCTGCACGGGGTCCTGTGGAGCCTCACAAAGACCCCTCCCGCAGCACCTGACAGGTCGCAGGTGACCCTCTGAACTCCCTTTGGCCATGGAAGGGGCCACGTGGTGGCTCTTTCTCAGAAGAAGCCCCATTCCCTGCTCTGGCCGCCTGGGGCGAACCCTTACAGCCCCCCCCCCCCGCCTAATTCTCTATGTGCCTTGGAAAAGACTGCTCTTTCGGGCCCCACCCAAGGCTCCGGGCCTGCCCTGGGGGGTCCCGCCTCCCACCCAGATGCCCACCAGTGCCAACCCTGCCCGGCAGTCCCCTGTGTACCACTCACCCAGCCCTCCTCCCACATGTTGGGCAGGGGCAGCACTGATAACTCCAATCCCCCCTTGTGGAAGGAGAGGCCATCGCTCCTCTCTCCCACCCACCTCCCCTGGGCAGGGAGCTGATCCATATCGCAGGCCCAGCTTCCTTTCCCACATCAGAAGCCTCCCCCACCCCTGTGCTCACCCTCTGCCCCCACACTCCCCCGCCCCGCCCCATAAAGGAGCAGAGCTTCCCCCAGGCCCAGCTGGGAGCAGGAGAAGGGAGGCCATGCTGCAAAGGGGGTGGGGGGTGGGAGCAATGCGGCACCCTGAAGCAGGGCCTTTGGCTTTTCCCCATGCCAGAAGCAGAGCCCTGGGGGGGGGGGGGGGGAGAAGGGGATGGTAGCCTAAATTCTATCTTCCCAGAGGAGGCCAGACAGGCTGGTTCTACCCCTGCGAATGGCACTCTGCTCCTGGTGGAACTGAGCTAGCCGGCTTCAGCCCCCTCCTGCTGCAAAGAAACGCCCCCCCCAAATCAACCAGGGTGACTGTCTACCCACTCACTGTACCTCCACATCATGGCTGGTGGGTGGCAGAGAGCGCCCATATGCCAAGGGCAGAGAGCACGTCCCGTGGGTCTCCCTGGGCCCCTCTAAGAGGAGCCTGAGGCATGCAGGGCAGGGGATGACCTTTCCCCCCAACAGCACAGACCCGGCCTCAGTCATGGCTGCAAGCATTCCAGTCCACCCCGCCTCTCAGGCAACCAGGGACAGCAACAGCTTGAGTGCCACCCCCCCCCCCGGGGAGCATTCCAAAGCCACAGCAGGCATCTGTCTGGCTGAGGGGGCTTCCTCCCTCCCAAAGTCCATCTGGTGGGCCCAGAGGGGCTGTCCATACCAGCAGGAGATGGCCTGGGCCTCTGCAATGAGCCAGGGGCCCCGGGCCAGGGGAGGGGAAGAGCCCCATGGAGAAGAAGGGGCCTGGCACAGCTGCTGGGCATGGCTCAGCAGGGAGAGATTCTGGCCATCCCAAGAGCTCCTTTTTGCAGAGGGACCTGGAGCAGCCATGCCACAGCCATGCTCACGGGTGGGTCAAGCCACGTCTCTCAACAGGACAGGGACTAGCCGCTTTGCCCCTGCCACCCTCAGGACCAGCCATCTGCCTTTGGAGGATGCCGTGTCTTGGACAGCCATGCTTGGTCAGCCGCCTGGAAATGGGCTGTCGGACAGGGAATGGGAAGGGGTCTCCAGGGCTCAGCCAGGCGCAGAGAGGACATGGCTGGAGACCATGGCCGCATTGCTCCCTGTGGTTTGCATCACTCTGCAGTCCAGCTGCCCCAATGTGGAACCTGGTTGTGCCAGACCCTCAACAGAGGCGCCCTGTGCAGCAGGCGCTGCAGCAGCCCAGGCTGAGCAAGCCTTGCACCCCCCAGGAGCAGAAGCTTTGGGAGAGAAGAGGGCATTTCCACCTCCAGCCACCACCTACCCAGCAGTGAAACGGGGCTGTGTGCACACGCATGCCGGGTGGGGCAGGGAAGGACAGGGCAGGGCAGGGCAGGGCAGGGCAGGGAGGAGGGCCTGCTCCCTTCATCTCCTCCCATGGGGCCTGGAGAGGAAGTGCTCAGACCACACCATCAGACCATATAGGGCCTGGAGCAGGAAGGGCAGGCAAGAGGGCATTTGGGGAAGCACCAGGGAAAGCCAGCCGAGGAGCAGCAAGGCCAGGGCAGCCTCCCACCCAGTCAGGCCTGGAGGGATGTGGGCAGGGGTGGGAAAGGATTTTGCCAAGACGCAGCCAGGCCTCCCCCCCTCCTGACCCTTCTCCCCATGGCAGCAGGAAGGTGGGGAACAAGGTGGGCAGGGCACAGCAGGGCAGGGCAGGCTTTTACCAGGGAGGCGTTGAGCTCCACACCAAACTCTGCTCGGGCCCGCAGGATAAGCTGGTTCTGGAAATGCTGGTACTCAGGCGTTTGTGGCTCATGGTACGTGATCACCAGCACCGTCTGAAAGGAGAGGAAACAGGTGGGGATCATCCTGGGGATGAAAAGATCAGAAGGGCGTCTTTGCGGCCAGCCGGGGAATGTCCATTTGGAGCCCACCAGGGGCCCACCAAAGGCCCTTTCACTGCTGACAAACAGGGCCCCAAATCCGAAGGCAAACCAGCTCAAGAACTCACAAAGGACAAACAAACAGGATCCTGTTTGTTTCAGCAGCATAAATAAGGTTGAAACATTGCATCAAATTATCTGAACAAGCCAAAACATTATTTTGGAAATTTAATATCCATTGACAAGGTGTTCTTGTTTTAAAGGGAGGCTCGAACGCAACCTCAAGGATGCCATAGTTAGTCTTTGAGGCCACAATCCATCATGTCAATGGATATTATAAGGTAATATTTTGGTGATTCATCATAGATCATGAAGGTACTGAAAGATTCATATTTAATGCTGTAAATATTGAGGATTTCCCCTCCAGAAAATGCTAGGGATTATTGTTGAAGAATATGAACATAACCTTAACTTAATGTATAGGTAGAAGAAGGACGTAGATAAAATTGAAAGGGTACAGAGGAGAGCGACGAAGATGATCTGGGGCCAAGGGACCAAGCCCTATGAAGATAGGTAGAGGGACTTGGGAATGTTCAGCCTGGAGAAAAGGAGGTTGAGAGGGGACATGATAGCCCCCTTTAAGGATTTGAAAGGTTGTCACTTGGAGGAGGGCAGGATGCTGTTCCCATTGGCTGCAGAGGAGAGGACACGCAGTAATGGGTTTAAACTTCAAGTACAACAATATAGGCTAGATATCAGGAAAACAATTTTCACAGTCAGAGTAGTTCAGCAGTGGAATAGGCTGCCTAAGGAGGTGGTGAGCGCCTCTTCACTGGAAGTCTTCAAGCAAAGGTTGGATACACACTTTTCTTGGATGCTTTAGGATGCTTAGGGCTGATCCTGCGTTGAGCAGGGGGTTGGACTAGGTGGCCTGTATGGCCCCTTCCAATTCTATGATTCTATGATTCGAAGAAGAAGAAGGAGGAGGAGGAGGAGGAGGAGGAGGAGGAGGGTTGGTTCTTATATGCCGCTTTTCCCTACCCAAAGGAGGCTCAAAACGGCTTACAGTCGCCTTCCCATTCATCTCCACACAACAGACAACCTGTGAGGTGGGTGACGCTGAGAGAACCCTGAGATTCCTGAAGAAGAAGAGTTGGTTCTTATATGCCACTTTTCCCTACCCGAAGGAGGCTCAAAGCAGCTCACAGTTGCCTTCCCATTCCTCTCCCCACAACAGACACCCTGTGAGGTGGGTAAGGCTGAGCCCTGATATCACTGCCTGGTCAGAACAGTTTTATCAGTGCCATGGTGAGCCCAAGGTCACCCAGCTGGTTGCATGTGGGGGAGCGCAGAATCGAACCTGGCATGCCAGATTAGAAGTCCGCACTCCTAACCACTACACCAAACTGGTAAAGGTATCCCTATATAGGCTAGATATCAGGAAAAAAAATTTCACAGTCAGAGTAGTTCAGCAGTGGAATAGGCTGCCTAAGGAGGTGGTGAGCTCCTCCTCACTGGCAGTCTTCAAGCAAAGGTTGGATACACACTTTTCTTGGATGCTTTAGGATGCTTTGGGCTGATCCTGTGTTGAGCAGGGGGTTGGACTAGATGGCCTGTATGGCCCCTTCCAACTATGATTCTATGATTCTATGTGACGCCCTCTAGCGTTTTCATGGCAGACTCAATACGGGGTGGTTTGCCAGTGCCTTCCCCAGTCATTACTGTTTACCCCCCAGCAAGCTGGGTATTCATTTACCAACCTTGGAAGGATGGAAGACTGAGTCAACCTTGAGCCAGCTGCTGGGATTGAACTCCCAGCCTCATGGGCAGAGCTTCAGACTGCATGTCTGCTGCCTTAACACTCTGTGCCACACGAAACTCTAACAATGTATAGAACTTCATAAACTGGGAATCTGTTATTTACTTTGGCTTTGATTATGATTTCTCAATTTATTATGAACCTATTATACACTGTGTTGAAGTGAGATTGTCGTATTTGATTGGACACCTGAACCTTATTTCTATGCCTGGGACAGACAAGGCCCAACGGCCTCCAAGCACCTGGCTGCACAGGTCTGCTGCCTCTGAACATGGAGGCTCCCTTCTGCCGACCAGAACAGAAGGGGAAAATCCCCAGCCTGAAGCCTGGGAGAGACACAATGATATGAAATGGATTAAACCAAATATCTAGACTTCTTCCAAAGTGCACTAAAAGAGGCACATTCTGTCCTTGAAGCAGAATGTATTTGGACTAAAATGTCCTGATCTATATAAACATGATGCTGTTCGCTCTCTCTAGGTCCAGAGCCTTGAAGCCATAAGACAGAACCAACAGTTCACTCCCTCTGGGCTGACAAGCTTGAATCACATCAAAAGAGCTCCAAATGCACTTTGTCCTCAGAAGCCTTCCTGTCAGGGTACTCGTCAAACTATCACATATAAACATATGTGAATACCAAGGCAGGGAGACTGGAAGACTATTCTGTCTGGGAAGAGAACAAGGAGAGTGCATAAAAGGTTTCCTTAGACTTTTAAGCACATGCATCCAGGGAATGTCGGCTACCCCAGAATGCCTTCTGACCATGGCTATCAAACAGCCCCCGCTAACAGCCCCCGCTATCTGCACCTTCCAAGGGCTCGGACAAACTTTCTTCCTGGGGCAGAGGCTCCAAGCCCTGAATCATCTTGGCTGACCTGTATTTTCTCCTGCTCCTACTCTTGAGGGGTGATGAAAAGTTGGGAGAAGTCCTGCTTTGCCCCCCCCCCTGTTTCTCTCAGGCAAGGCCTGCCAGCTTTCTGCTCTTGGTTGACTCAGGAGGACTCTGAGGATGCCCAGTACCAAGAAGGATCAGGAGCTTTGGCTCTGTTAACATCCTCCCCCCCCCCTTCCTGGTGCAGTCCCTCGACTTCAGGGGCTTGTGCCACCTGGGCTGCCTGATCCTGCTGCCCCTTCTCCCCCTCCCACTGTCCAGACTGTTTGGTTAGCGCACCACAATATCCTCCCTTCTGCTCAGCCCCTTCTCCAAATCAACTTCTGCCAGATGTTTCCTGATGCACCAGATACTTTGTCCCCTGCAATGGACCGCCCCCCCCCCCTCCCAGCCTGTGCCCTCCTCCGCGCCCCTCAGGGTGCAAGCAGCGCCTCACACAAGGGAGCCTGAGCTCCAAGCCAGGAGTTGTGTTTGACAGCGCAGAAGCCGGCCATCCCTTGGCAAGAGGGAGGAGCAGTTCAGACGGCTCTGAAAGAGCTCTGCGAGGACAGGCCTGAAGTGGTTTGGGCAGGCCATGGGTCTACTCCAGCACGACTCTGGCAGAACTGCAGACAGCTGCTCTCCCCTGCTCCAAGGGCAGGTCCAAGTAACTTCTGCTCCTGCTTCCTCTTGGGCCAAGGAGATCGAAGTCACAGAATTGGATCCATACATCCAATCAAAGGACAGAAACCTCCCTTTTCCAGTTGGAAGGAGGATGGCCTTCCTCAAGGTCCCCTCTGGAAGCAGATCCCACCCTGCCATGGTCTGGAAGCCACACTCCCCAGCACTGCTGACTCCGTCCTGCTCCATATGGGGCAGAGGCACGGGGCCCAGAGAGGCTTCCTCAGCCCCCAGGGAAAGGCTCCCTACACTTGCTTGGAGTCACTGCTGATCATGTGAACACTGCACATCTTCTGGGGCTGAGCTGTGGCCCAACACTTCGGAGAATCCCACCACACCCCCAAATATACACCGTGACATGCCCAGGGCAGGTGACATCTTCTGTCAGCTTCCTCCCCTCCCTCTAGGCACAAAAATGAGAGGCAGCAGACTGGATGGGAGAGGCACTTCTGGGGATCCGTGGGTGGGAACGAGGTCTTGGGGTGCTTGTGGACTGGAAGCTAAAGATGAGCAGACAGTGGGATGTGGCGGGAAAGAAGGCAAAGGCAGTCTTGGGCTGTATCAACAGAGGCATCCCATCCCATCCCATCCCAACATAGTCCCACTGTATACCCCATGAGTCAGACCCCACCGGGAGTCCTGGGTGCAGTTCTGGAGGCCTCTCTTCAAAACGGACATGGACAAAATGGAGAGGGGGAGAGGAGAGCCATGAGGATGATCAGGGCCCTGGGGACCAAGACCTGTGAGGAAAGGCTGAGGGACCTGGGAATGTTCAGCCTGGAGAAGAGGAGGCTGAGAGGGGACAAGATGGCTATCTTTAGGTATTTGAGAGATCACTTAGTGATTCCTGTTGGCAGCAGAGGAGAGGACCCACAGGACCCACATGGAGAATGGTACCAGTCAGATATCAGGCCAAGGGGGGGGGGTAAATTCCATAGTGAGAATAGTCCAGCAATTGAATGGGCTGCCTAAGGGGGTGGGGGGCTCCCCCTCACTGGGGGTCTTCAATCAGCGGCTGGACAGATCCTTCTCCTGGATGCTTGAGGCTGATCCTGCCCTGAGCAGGGGGTGGGACTAGATGGCCTGCATGGCCCCTTCCCACTCTAGGATTCTATGAGCCTACTTCAGCAGTGGAAGGGGCTGCCTGAGGAATTGAGGAGCTCCCCCTCACTGGTGGTTTTTGAGCACTGGCTGATCCTTCTCCTGGATGCTTGAGGCTGACCCTACATTGAGCAGGGGATGGGACTAGATGGTCTCCATGGCCCCTTCCCACTCTTTGATTCTAGTTCAGCAGTGGAAGGGGCTGCTTAAGGGGATTGGGAGCTCCCCCTCACTGGGGGTCTTCAATCAGCGGCTGGACAGAGACTTATCCTGGATGCTTGAGGCTGATCCTACATTGAACTGTATGGCCCTTTCCCACTTTATGATTCTATGATGAGATGATGATGATTATGATGATTCTGGTGTCTCAGGCTCTTACCTGGAAGGCGTCTTTGAGGGTGCTTGGTTCTGAGCTCTCCTTGTTCTGCCATGGCTTGGCTGCCTCACGAAGCCCCTCAGCACGCAGGCTTTCCCCAAAAACGTCCACATAGAAGAAGACATAGTCACCATTGGTCATGCCCTCATACTGGGCCAGTCGCATGATCTGGTGCAGCATCTCCAGCGGTCCACAGATGTAGATGACTGAGGAGAAACCACATAAGCCACAGGAGGGTCAGACCCAAGAAAAGCTAAGAGGAAGAAAAAGGACCTCAGAAACAAGACGAGGCAAAGGCAAGGCCCAACAGGGATAGAAGGCAAAATTATGGCTGTGTCAGGAATAAATGGCTCAGGATAACGAGGCCACTTGGAATGATAAGAACAGATATCCAGCGCCACTGTCTTCTCATCAGCTGTTTCCTTGCCCAATTTAGAATCACAGAATCATGGAGTGGCAGGCAACTCACAACTACCTTCCCACCCACAGTTACCCCAAGTCCAAGCCCAGAAGATGCCCCCAACACCCAAAAAACAGAGTCCCTGGCAAGTCCGGCCTGGAGGAAATTCGCCACCCAACTTAGCTACAGGGGAAGAGCAGAGGACAAATGCAAACGGTGCTCTTCTTAATGACACAACCAGATTAAAACCAGAATAGATTATTACACAGTGATAAAGTTACCGGTGCGGAATTGCAACTGTAAGGAACCACGTAAGATATAAGTGTGGGTTGCCTGTTCCCACAGTGGACACCCTCTGCAGCCAAGAAGAAGGTAACCAGCAGAGTCGCTTTCTTTCCTGCTCTAATTATTGCTGCCTACTTGAATGTATTTGTAGCTTATTATGATGATAACACAACAGGGTATTTTATGTAATATCATTATGGCCACGTATCCCCTTCCAACCCACACGACTCTGACTTTTGTTCCTCCTTGCTCTTGCATCTCAGGTTGCCAAACTTCAGCAGAGTAGTCAGCAAGATGATGTTTTGAGGTCATTCATTCATAGGGTCATCCGTACCCAGGATCTTGTTATTTTCCCTATCCCATGATTTACACCTTGTATATGTTCAGTACAGACAAAGAGGGTTTGCCCTTAAGGTATCCCACTACTCACCTCCCTCCAGTCTGATGAAGCACCATTGACAACAACTCTTTGAGTGCGGTTCTCTTACCAATTTCCTATCTACCTAATGATCTGAAAATCCAGATTGCAGTCCTTCAATTTATCCATCAGAACATCATGGGGAACCTTATCAAAAGCTTTACTAAAATCCAAGTAAATGACATCAACCGAATTTCCCCGATCCAGCAAACCTGTTACTTGGTCAAAAAAGGAAACCAGGTTGGTTTGACAGGACCTGTTGGAGACAAATCCATGCTGACTTCCTTGGATCACCAAATTGTCCTCCAGATGTTTGCAGATCGCTCCCTTTAATATCTGCTCCATTATCTTCCCCACAACAGAGGTCAGACTCTGTAGTCTAGTTTCCCGGGTCATCCTTCCTCCCTTTTTTGAAGATCAGGATAACATTTGCTCTCTTCCAGTCCTCCGGGACAACTCCAGTCCTTAAAGAGGTCCCGAAGATGATGGACAAGGGTTCTGCAAGTTCTCCGGAAAGTTCTTTGAGTACTCTCGGGTGCATTTCATCTGGCCCAGGGGATTTGAATTCATCCAGTGCAGCTAAATGCCTCTCAACAACCTCTCTATCCATGTCAACCTGCCACCCAGACACTATCCTTTGGCTACTGCCATCTCTAGATGTGCCTAAACCCTTTGACCTGTGGGAAAAAACAGATGTAAAATAGGCGCTAAGCCTTTCTGCTTTCTCTGCATCTTCCATTAGAGTTTGTCCATCTGCACCCAACAGTGGGCCTATTGCCTCCTTTACTTTACATTTGCTCCTCACATAACTGAAAAATCTTTTCTTGTTACAGTGGGCTTCCCTGGCCAATCTTAGCTCACTCTCAGCTTTGGCCTTTCTGATGATTGATCTACAGTGCCTAGTAACCTGTAGGTACTCTTCTTTAGAGCTCTGTCCTTCCCTCCATTTCCTGAATATTTCCCTTTTCTTTCTTAGTTCCTCTTGAAGTTCTCTGTTCATCCAAATAGGCTGCTTAGAGCTCCTGCAGTGTTTTTGTCTTTCTGGGATAGTCATTGATTGAGCATGCAATAGCTCTTGTTTGAGTAGCGCCCACCCTTCACATGCTCCCTTCCCTTCCAGCATTCTCGTCCATGGTATGACACTCATCATGTCTCTGAGTTTATTAAAGTTTGCCCTACGAAAATCCAACATCCACGTCTGGCTACAAGCTTCCTTGGCTCCCCATCTCAAAAGGAATTCTATGAGGACATGGTCACTTCCCCCTAGGGTCCCCACCTCCTTCACCTCATCCACCAACTCTTGCCTGTTGGTGAGTATTAAGTCCAGTATGGCTGAACCTCTTGTGGGTTCATCTACCATTTGATAAATAAAATTGTCAGCCAGGCAGGTCAGAAAGTTGCATGACTGAGGACGCTTCGCAGAGTTTGTTTCCCAGCACACATCTGGGAAATTGAAGTCACCCATGATGACAGGGTCCTGCTGCTTGGATATTTTCTCAAGCTGCTCACAAAGTGCAGCATCCGCATCTTCTCATTGGTCAGGCGGTTGGTAGCAGACACCAACCACCACACTGTTTGAATCATAGAATCATAGAGATGGAAGGGGCCATACAGGCCATCTAGTCCAACCCCCTGCTCAACGCAGGATCAGCCCAAAGCATCCTAAAGCAACAAGAAAAGTGTGTATCCAACCTTTGCTTGAAGACTGCCAGTGAGGGGGAGTTCACCACCTCCTTAGGCAGCCTATTCCACTGCCGAACTACTCTGACTATGAAATTTTTTTCCTGATATCTAGCCTATATCATTATACTTGTAGTTTAAACCCATTACTGCGTGTCCTCTCCTCTGCAGCCAACAGAAATAGCATCCTGCCCTCCTCCAAGTGACCTCACTTCAAGAAGGACGTAGATAAAATTGAAAGGGTAAAGAGGAGAGCGACGAGGATGATCTGGGGCCAAGGGACCAAGCCCTATGAAGATAGGTTGAGGGACTTGGGAATGTTCAGCCTAGAGAAAAGGAGGTTGAGAGGGGACAAGATAGCCCTCTTTAAGTATTTGAAAGGTTGTCATTTGGAGGAGGGCAAGATGCTGTTCCCATTGGCTGCAGAGGAAAGGACACGCAGCAATGGGTTTAAACTACAAGTACAACGATATAAGCTAGATATCAGGAAAAAAAATTCACAGTCAGAGTAGTTCAGAGGTGATGAGCTCCCCCTCACTGGCAGTCTTCAAGCAGAGATTGGATAGACATTTTTCTTGGATGCTTTAGGATGCTTAGGGATGATCCTGCGTTGAGCAGGGGGTTAGACTAGATGCCCTGTATGGCCCCTTCCAACTCTATGATTCTATGATTTATTTGCTCACTGTCTTATTTATATTTATTTATTTATAATTCTATTTCTGGGCTGCCACTTCTGGGCCTGCCAGCTCGCGGCACCTTCCAACAAAAGTTAAAAATACAATAAAATACATTTCTATTTGCTGTCTTGAGTATGTGTAGAAGGGAAATTTTCAAATAACCAGAAAAATATGACTTTTATTTATTTTATTTATTATATTTATTAACATAGTGGAGTACAACAGTAAAATAATAGTAAAAGCCATACATAAAAATCGTATAAGAATCCCCCTGCACCCCCTTAACCATACTAGTCCCCTACAACCCAGCAACTCCAGAGGGTAGGTAGAGATGGAAGAAAAGAAACTTAAGAACGATTAAAGGGAGCACCAGCATCAAATGGAATAGCGAACACAGAAATTGTTTCATCACCTGAATGTTCCCCTTAATAAATCTAGATCTTTCCAGTATCAAAAACACAGGAAAGATGATTGTGTCTGAAGAGAGAGGGGATTCCCACAGATTTGGCTTCACCACCCCCACGCCCACTCCCGGTGCCCATCTCAAGAACCTCAGCAGAGCCCTGCTGGTCCACCCAGTCCAACCTCCTGCCTCACCGGTTTCCCTGGAGGACCAACACAGAGGCCTTCCCATGAGGCTGTCTCCCAGCCGGGGGTCAGACACCGTGACTCAGGGCCACCAATGGACCGCTCCTCCCTGAGTCCTTCTGGCCCTCCTGGCAGGATCCCAAACTTAGAGGTGGAGGAACAAGGCAAACAAGGTCTCCCCCAGGCCTAGCTGATAATGGCCCGGCAGCCCCTATTTCCCAAAGCCCCCTCCCTTCCCAAAAAGACACCCCCCCCACGCGAAGCAGAGAAAGTGGGGGAAGGGAGAGCAGGTGTGACTGGCTGGAGCCTCCACAGAGCAAATAGGCATATAAGAAATTTTTTTGGGGGGGGGATATTTTTTATGATTAATATTTAGATATTCTACAAGATTTTGTTGTTGTTGTTGTTAGGTGAAGTCGTGTCCGACCCATCATGACCCCATGGACAATGATCCTCCAGGCCTTCCTGTCCTCTACCATTCCCCGGAGTCCATTTAAGTTTGCACCTACTGCTTCAGTGACTCCATCCAGCCACCTCATTCTCTGTTGTCCCCTTCTTCTCTTGCCCTCAATCGCTCCCAGCATTAGGCTCTTCTCCAGGGAGTCCTTCCTTCTCATGAGGTGGCCAAAGTATTTGAGTTTCATCTTCAGGATCTGGCCTTCTAAGGAGCAGTCAGGGCTGATCTCCTCTAGGACTGACTGGTTTGTGGGAACCCTCTGTGGGGAGATGTGGCCCCACCCCATCACCCACCCCCTCCCCAAAGGCCTCTGGCAAGGGGGCTGCCGAGAAAGGGGCCAGGTGGGATGCAGAGCTGGGCATGAGCAACGGGGAGAGCCCCACCACCCTCACAACTCTGGGCTAGACACTGTACAAAAACATGTTTGGGTTTGCGGTTGTGCTGAAAGAATGTGCAGGGTCCTGCCTGCCTGCTGGCCTCCCTGGCTACATCACTGGAAACAGAGGGGCCCAGCAGGCAGGTCCAGTTACAGGAAAGAGGGGGCGGCTCCTTCCCTGGCATGACTCGCCCACGACAGGCGTCCCGGGGCCGCAGCCAGCTGCAAGAAACCTGGGACTGCAGAGTGCAGTAGAGGACTGGGAGGAGCCACAGGCACTGTGCTCAGCTCTCTCCTATGTGCAGCAAGCCAGGTGTGGGGGCCCCACTGCAGAGACACCCGCGCCTGCCTGACCCACAACAGATGCTCTGTGAAGCAGCCGAGCAGTATACACCCATGAGCCAGAGAGGTTAGGGTGAGACAAGAGCGGCTGTCCAGTCCAGTCCAAGCAGGGGGGGGGGGCGGACAACAGGACAGGACGCAGCAATGCCTTGCCTCTTGCCCAGCAAGGAAAAGGGAGGCTGTGGATCCCAGTGAGGAATTGCTCTGAATCTCCCTCTCCGCCCCAGGGGGATTTGCCTGTTCCCTTTTGCTGTCCTCTTCCAACCCTGGGCACAGATGTCTTTGTTTTATCCGGCAACCCTCACCCATCCCTCTGTCCTAACCAATGTATGTATGGCTTTTTAATGCTCTCTAAATGTTTTGTGGGTATATTAGGTCTGCTTTTAAGCTCTTTCAAAAGTTTTTTTCCTTAGATATGATTAGGGGTTTATTTTGATGATGTTATAATTAATTTTTTCATGAATGTTTTGTTGGCCACCTTAATGGTTCTCAAAAGGCCAGAAAAGCAGGATATAAATCATCATTTAAATGAATAAAATAAAACCTGGACTTTCAAATAGCAGTTGACATAATCCTTGAGCTTTCTGTGAAATTTTAGCAGACCTGGAGAAGTTAGGCACTCCAAGATAGTACGGGGTTTAAAAACAATCCCTGACCCACCACAAGAACTGCACCCCTGAAGCAGCTTGTTTGTTTGTTTGTCAGCCCAACAGGACTCTGAGCCCATTCAAGCGGCCCGGCCTGCCAGGCAGTCGCCTGCAGGGTCTCTGGCAGAGCAAGGCTTCCCCATCACCTCTTGCCAGTCCTCTGAACGGGGAGGGGGGCCCTCCCAGAACTGCCGCATGCCAAGCAGATGCCCTGCCAGAGACCCAGCACAGCCCCTCCCCATTCGCTGACAGTAAAACCTCTCCTCTGGGTGGAGGGGGGGGGGTCAAGAGGCTGCTCCTGGAAGAAGAGGAGGGCTGCTGGACAGGAGAGGGGAACTGCCCGAGGGGCTGACAGGGCCAGAGGACAGTGTCGGCGGGGGCATTTCTGCCCACCAGAATCAGAGCTAGGCTCGCCTGCCAGACAGAGTGGCCAGAAAGCACAAAACAGAATAGCCCTGAAAGGGGCAACAATTTAAACAGCTATGGAAATTTCAATAGACAAAATGCATTTGGGCCTGGTTGAGAAAAGCATCTGAAAGTGGAAAGAATGCCCAACTAAATATGCACAGAGGTGACCATCCAGTAGAAAGGCAGGACGCCTGAGTTAGGGGCCAACAAGGCATACACAAAAGGTGGACCCCTGTTTTGGATATGCTCTGATAAAAACTGGTGAGAAGAAGACAACTTTTACACCTTTGAAGTAAATATTCGAGTCTGTGCAGTAAAAACAAGGTGACACACTGAACAAACATTGCATCAGAGCCCAGGCCTCTTCTGCCTGGGCTGTACCACGACACAGCAGTTCAAGGCCCTTGCTAAAATGTCCTCCGGAGCACTTCATGCCCCAAAGAATGACCGAAACGCTTGTAATTGGGGCAGCTCTTGTGCCTGCTCCTGCCCCTGGTCTTGGAGGCTTCGCCCAGAAGGGCAGTGCTGCAGGTAGCAGGGATCGAGGCCACAGATTGAGGCCACGGAGGGCCCTGGGCTGAGCTCTAGAAGCTTGAACTGAATGCAGCAACGAATGGAGGGACTGCAGAACGGGTGTGACACGCCTGCTCTGGATATATTGGTTGTTTTAGTGTTAATTTTTAACATCTGATTGCCTGTATACTGCTGCTGCCCATCTTGGGTCCTGAACTGCTTGGGGAAAAGAGGCATATGAATATTTTAAGATGAACAGATGAACGCCTGTGTCCTGTGTCCACAGAGGGATCGTCAGCCTCCTCCCAGGCCAGTCTCTCGGGGCCAGCTAAAAGGTGCTCTTAGCAGCCACACACACACACACACACACAAACACTGATGCTCTGCTAGGAGGTGCACAGAGACAAGACAGGGATACAGAAAGCACCTAACGGGGAGCCCTTCATTTCAAGCTTGCTTGTCACTCCCTTCAACAGGGAAACTGGAATGTGTAAATTGGATCATTTAAAGAATTCAGTTGTGATTTTTGGTGCAACATCTGAAAGCTGGCAGAACATCCAATTAGTAAAATGCCAAGATCTGAAATGTGGAATAATGAATTTTGCTCAGAATATGGGGGTGCCTTATGTGGCCCTCAGCACAAAGCAAAGCTCAAGGAGGAAACTGCAAAGAACTCTCTCTCTCTCTCTCTGGCTTCATTCGCGTCACTAAAGAAAGGCTCAGAGGCTGAAAAAGCAGCCCAGACACACACAACCACCAAGCCACACACAGAAGGCATTCCCAGGTCACGGCGCGTGTCTGTCTCTCCGTACACTTGCCAGACATTAACGCTGCCCAGATTTCTCTCCACAAAATCTGTGTTTTCCTGGAGTTCCACCGGCCAGCCTCAGAATGACAGGCAGTGGCCTGCTGGGGGCAGCTTGTTGGTCGGCAGTGGAGCAGCCAGGCTTCAAAGCCCTACGGTTTTCTAGATTGACCAGCACCACCACACCGAATGCCCCAATCACAGGAAAAAATGGCAAACAGTTGTGCATTTTTCTTCCGTGGGCTTAAGTAGTTGAGTGGAGGGGAGGGCAGGACATGGATCCCTGGTGCTGGCCGGCAGCCCTCGCCAAGCAGTCCCCTGCTGCTCCTAGTGTGCTGAGAGGGGACCCTGGCGCAGGGGCAGGGGGCTTCTGTTGCATGCAGAAGATACCCACGGAAAAACAGGGCCTGAAACCATGGAGCATGGCCTTCTGCCAGGCAGCAGAGAGAAAGCAGGCACTTTGATCCTGCTAAGGGGAGGCGATGACAAGAGAAAATTAGTGGATCTTTTGCTTCTGTGGAGAAGGGGGATCAGGAGGTTGAAGCCCCTTTCTCATAAATGATGGCTGAAGAGGCTGGGACTTCTCTGTAGAGAAAAGAGATAACCAGCAAAGGGAGGAGGGAGCTTAGAGGTTTATCAAATGATGCCTGGGAAGGAATTTTTCTCCCACTCCCAAGAAGTAGGACTCAAGGGCATCCCGTGTAACTGATGGACAGCAGGTTCAGGACTGAAAAAAGGAAATGCCACATTACAAAGGGTGATTAAAATGTGGAATTTGCTGCCAGAGAGTGGAGTGATGGCCACATGCAGAAGCAGCTTGAAAGAGGGATGAGATAGATTCATGGAGGAGAAGATTCTCAATGACTACTAGCCATGGTGGCTGTGAGGAAGCTCCATCTTCAGAGGCATGAAACCTCTGAACCCAGGGCCAGGAAGCAGCATCAGGGGAAGGCCTCTGTTGATGGGCCTAGTTGACCGCGGTGTGAGATAGGAGGCTGGACTGGATGGACCCGCACTAGTCTGACCCAGCCAGGGCTCTTATGTTCTTATGATGATGACAAGATGCCTTGGGCCCTAGGTGGTGTACCACATTGGTCTGACCCCACCTGGAGTCCCAAGAGCAGTTCTGGAGGCCTCAATTCAAAAAGGACATGGACAAAATGGAGAGGGGGTGGAGAAGAGTGAGGAGGGGGAACTGGGGCCTCCTGGGGACCAAGCCCCTTGAGGAAAGGCTGGGGGACTTGGGAATGCTTGGCCTGGAGGAGAGGGAGAGGGGACAGGAATGCTGTCTTTTAAGCAACTGAAAGGTTGTCAGAGGAGGACAGGGAAAGGTTCCTGTGGGCAGCAAGAGATAGTACCTGCTGTCATGGGTTTAAACTACGTGTAGAAAAATACAGGCTAGGTACCAGGAAAAAAACAATTTACAGTTCAAGGTGTTCAGCAGTGGAATGGGCTGCCTAAGGAGGTAGAGCCCCTCACTGGCAGTCTTATTTATTTTAAAATTTATATCCCACCTTCCTCCTCAGACCCAAGGTGAGTTAAAAAGAATAAAAGTCCCCATAAAACCCCCAATCAAAAACAGCAGTTTCCCACAAAGCTAAGATGGCAAGATCCCGCCTACTTCCTGCAGTCATCTTCAAGCACCAGCCCCTTCCCCCTCTAGGATTCTAGGAGTCTAGTTCAGCAGGGGAATGGGCTGCCTGAGGCGGGGAGCTCCCCCTCCCTGGCCGTCTTCAAGCAGCGGCTGGACAGATCCTTCTCCTGGATGCTGGAGGCTGATCTTGCACTGAGCAGGGGGTGGGACTAGATGGCCTGCATGGCCCCTTCTCCCTCTAGGATTCTAGGAGTCCAGTTCAGCAGGGGAATGGGCTGCCTGAGGCGGGGAGCTCCCCCTCCCTGGCCATCTTCAAGCAGCGGCTGGACAGATCCTTCTCCTGGATGCGTGAGGCTGATCCTGCACTGAGCAGGGGGTGGGAGTAGATGGCCTGCATGGCCCCTTCCCACTCTAGGATTCTAGGAGTCTAGTTCAGCTGTGGAAGGGGCTGCCTGAGGAGGCGGGGAGCTCCCCTCCCTGGTGATCTTCGAGCAGCAGCTGGATAGATCCTTCTCCTGGATGCTTGAGGCTGATCCTGCACTGAGCAGGGGGTGGGATTAGATCAGGGGTAGTCAACCTGTGGTCCTCCAGATGTTCATGGACTACAATTCCAATGAACCCCTGCCAGTTGCTGGTAGGGGTTCATGGGAATTGTAGTTCATGAACATCTGGAGGACCACAGGTTGACTACCCCTGCACTAGATGGCCTTTGTGGCCCCTTCCCACTCTAGGATTCTAGGAGTCAGTGGGATGGGCTGCCTAAGGAGGTGGGGAGCTCCCCTCACTGGCTGTCTTCAAGCAGTGGCTGGACAGATCCTTCTCCTGGATGCCTGAGGCTGATCCTGCACTGAGCAGGGGGTGGGACTAGATGGCCTGCATGGCCCCTTCCCACTCTAGGATTCTGTGAGTCTAGTTCAGCAGTGGAATGGGCTGCCTAAGGAGGTGGGGAGCTCCCCCTCACTGGCGGTCTTCAACCAGCAGCTGGACAGATCCTTCTCCTGGATGCTTGAGGTTGATCCTGCACTGAGCAGGGGGTGGGACTAGATGGCCTCCATGGCCCCTTCCCACTCTAGGATTCTGTGAGTCTAGTTCAGCAGTGGAATGGGCTGCCTAAGGAGGTGGGGAGCTCCCCCTCACTGGCGGTCTTCAACCAGCAGCTGGACAGATCCTTCTCCTGGATGCCTGAGGCTGATCCTGCACTGAGCAGGGGGTGGGACTAGATGGCCTGCATGGCCCCTTCCCACTCTAGGATTCTAGGAGTCTAGTTCAGCAGTGGAAGGGGCTGCCTAAGGAGGTGGGGAGCTCCCCTCACTGGCTGTCTTCAAGCAGTGGCTGGACAGATCCTTCTCCTGGATGCCTGAGGCTGATCCTGCACTGAGCAGGGGGTGGGACTAGATGGCCTGCATGGCCCCTTCCCACTCTAGGATTCTGTGAGTCTAGTTCAGCAGTGGAATGGGCTGCCTGAGGAGGTGGGGAGCTCCCCCTCACTGGCAGTCTTCAACCAGCAGCTGGACAGATCCTTCTCCTGGATGCTTGAGGCTGATTCTGTACTGAGCAGGGGGTGGGACTGGATGGCCCCTTCCTACTCTATGGTTTTATGATCCAAGAAAGGTCCGGCTGAGTACAATGACACTTCACAGCCCCTGTGCTCAGGACAGATTTGGAGTACAGGGAAGGCTGAGGTGGCAGGTGATGCCCAAGGCCTCTGCTGGGGGAGGGGACTGTGCCACCCACAAGAGGTTCAGCAGGAGGCAGAGTCAGTGTGGCAGCTTGTCTGCTTCGCATATGGGTTCAGTCCCTGGCAGCACCCACCCGTCCGGAGGTCCAGCTTGTAGGTGATGGGAAAGATTCTCCCCTCCCTAGAGAGCAACTGCTGGGGGTCAGAGGATGCCTCGAGAGACAGTCTAGGGCTGGAGTCAGGCATGCGCATGAGCCATTCCTGGCTTGCATGCTGCCTGGGCCTTTCCAACTGCAACAGCTGTGGCAGAATCTCTGGTTGTCAAAGGCTGGTGCGGGAAGATCAGATATCCTGTGCACAGGAAGAGTGGGGGAGGGGTCCTTCCCCCCCCTTTCCTAAAAGCTCCAGAGAAGAATGTGGGGGTGGGGGCTGAGCCCGCCAGCACTTTCTGCTGCCCAAGGGAAAGGCCATGTTTATCCACAGCAGCTGTTTGGGTCACCAGGCCCTTCTGGCCCTCCTTCCCAGCCCCCAATAGATATAAGCAGGCCTAACCAGAGAGGAACTGGACATGGCACAGGAAGATCCCCCGCCCCCTCCGAAGCCACTGCATCTCTCCTGCTCGCAACGGGGCCACGAGTGCCCCTTCTCAGGGCGCTCTGCAACTGCGGCACCCCACAGGGAAGGCCTCTCCTGACTCCTGTCCTAGGGGGAGGGAGAAGAGGCTCCGAGGAGAAGGCTGGCTCTCTGAAGGGGCTCTGGAAACGGTACAGTCAGGGCAGAGCAGGACTGCTCCCTTCCCCGCCCACGCACCTCCAACTGGCATGACAGAGGCCACGCCAGAGTTGGCGGTCTCTCTGCTGCCACTAAGAAATCACACAGCAGGCCAGCAGCTCACCAGGCCCCCTCTAGCAGCAGCAGCAGCAGATCCGAATCCCACCCCCACGAGAGAGACCCAATTTATAGAGCAAGGTAGACAGAGCAACATTCTTAGTGCAGACGGCCTCGGTAGGCGGCCCTGTTAGCCAGCAGGAAGAAAATGACCCTTAAGGACCCATGAGGTCTTCCAGGATAGACGCCTTTGTGTGCCAGAGCTCCGCTGGGCACAGGCCTGGATTGTGGCTACTCATCACAAGGCTACTTGAGGCATCTAGCTACTTTAATTTAAATCACATTTCCCTCAGAGTTTCAAATGTCCCTTTTTAAGGCAGCCTGCTTAAAATCAAATCTGACCTTAACGCACAAGTGCCAGTGCCGTGTGGTGGTTCAAGGGTCAGCCTAGCAGATGGAGCCCCAGGTTTGAATCCCTGCTCTGTTACGGAAGCTCACAGGGTGGCCTTGGGCTGGTCACTCACAGGGAGGGAGGTGAGGGCAATGCCATCCACACCGTACCTCAAAGGGGTGGTAGAAGTGAAATAAATGAATAAATGTAATTTCCTAAGGCACAAGCCCTATAAAAGGATGTCTTCCATTATTTCAAGAAAAAACTCTGACATTCTCCCCCAGTCATGAGTCCCCCAGTCCCTTCTGCTACACAAAGAAGTTGGCTTCCCCACTCGCTGCTCAAGCAATGGGACCAGTAACTCCCCCCCCCCCGGACAGAGACAAAATGGCGGACCACCAGAGAGGCCACCAGGAACCGTCCAGCCCACCGAGCTGTGCATGGGCACAAAGCCCTACCAGGGCACCCCTCATGAGGCAGAGGCCGTGAGCATTGCAGCCCAGAAGTAAGGAACATACGGGACACTCATCTATGGTCAGATGGCAAACTAGTGCAGAAGGCTTCCAAAGGAGATTCTAGAGACTGGTGGGGGAGAGGCCCCTCAAGGACCACTAGCCATGGGGAATAAACCTCTGGATCCGAAGGCCAGGAGGCATCGGGATCCTGAACGTTGTGCCCTCCAGAGCAGCTGGCTGGCCGCTGTGGGAGACAGGATGCTGAACCAGAAGAGCCTTTATTATTATTATTATTATTATTATTATTATTATTATTATTATTATTATTATTATTATTATTATTATTATATTTATTATATTTATTATATTTATTATATTTATTATATTTATTATATTATATTTATTATATTTATTATATTTATTTCCCACCTCTCCCGACAGGCTCGAGGGGGGTCACAACAACTAACCCCATTAAAATTCCCATTAATACATCAAACTACTAACATGATGGCTAAAAATCCCATCCCTCCCCCAATTATCAAAGAGGTGAAGAGGAAAGGATGGGGGAGTAGCGTACACTCCAACTCTTTAGGATGCTTTAGGATGCTTTGGGCTGATCCTACGTTGAGCAGGGGGTTGGACTAGATGGCCTGTGTGGCCCCTTCCAACTCTATGATTCTGTGATTCTATGACTCCTGGGGGGAGCGATGTCCCTGATTCGCTGACCCCAGCCTCAACCATAGACCTGGTGGAAGAGCTCAGTTTTACAGGCCCTGCGGAAAGCTGACAAATTCCGCAGGGCCCGCAGTTCACCCGGGAGCTCATTCCACCAGGTCACTGGCGTGATCACTGGTATGATCCAGCCAGTTCTCTGCTGATAGCCTTGTATGCCTCATTCAGTTTTGCCTCTGGCCTATCTGAATAGTCATATTTTGATAGGATACATTGCTTTGCTTTTAGATAATATACATTCTCCTTTTCAAGTTTCTTGCAGGCCATCTAGTCTCACCCCCTGCTCAGGGCAGGATCAGCCTCAAGCATCCAGGAGAAGGATCTGTCCAGCCCCTGCTTGAAGACCGCCAGTGAGGGGGAGCTCACCACCTCCTGACACAGCCCATCCCATTGCTGAACTACTCTATGAAATCTTCCCACCCCTGACAGGTACTTGGTACCACAGAATCAAGGGACCTCCAGTGTCATCTAGTCCAACCCCCTGCAGAATGCAGAAATTCACAACTACCTGCCCACCACGGTGACCCCAATTCCATGTCCAGATGATGCTCCCTGAATCCCTGTCCAGTTTGGCCTGGAGGAAATTCACCTTCTGACCCCAAAGTGGCGATTGGCATTTCCCTGGACATGCAAGAAAGGGCCGTAGGAGCCAAACTCAGACACGATCCCTTCTGCTCACCCACTTCACAGCATCAGCCTCCCTGTCAGATGGCTCTCCAGCCTCTGCTTAAAAACTTCCAGAGCAGGAGAACCCACCACCTCCCGAGGGAGCAGGTCTGGTGGTGGGCTGGAGGTATATTATTTATTTATTTATTCAATTTATTTCCTGCCACTCCCTAAGCGGCTTGTGGCGGGTCACAAAACCCCATTAAAACTCCATTAAAAGACTTAAAATCCATCACAACATGGCGGAAAAAGAAAATCCCCTTCCTATGCCCAATTACTAAAGGGGGTGGAGAAGGAGGTCCAACGATGTTTCAAAAGCGGGGTGGGTGGGCCGTAGATGTACTTTGCTGACCCCAGCCTCAACCATGGACATGGCGGAAGAGCTCCGTTTTACAGGCCCTGTGGAACGCCGGAAGATCCCACAGGGCCTGCAGCTCACCCAGGAGTTCGTTCCACCAGGTCAGGGCCAGGACCGAAAGGTCCCTGGCCCTGGTTAAGGCTAGGGACGCTTCCCTGGCGCTGGGAACGACCTTATCTATGGTCTTATCTATTGATTGTGTGGTTTGGATGTTGTGTAGCCTGGAGATCCTAAGATGATCTGGCTGTCGAAAGGCAGCCTGCCCAGGTACTGTTTTGCAATCCAGATGATAGGTGCCAGTGGCTAGTGGGGGGAGGGACCTCCCTCTCCCAGCCCCCCCCAGTGCCTCCAGGGGAGGAAAGGGCAGCCTCACCTTGTTCCCTAGCAGTAGCAGGCAGCAGGCCTTGGCCGGGAGACATCAAAGGCAGCTGCGGCTGGCAGGAAGACATTCCGGAGATTCTGGCATTTCAACGTGACCCAGCCTGTTCCCAAAACAGCAGCCATACACTTGGGGGGAGGGGGGAGGATGTGCCAGACAGAAACCATCAACCATCTCTGGCAGCCAGGACCCAGAAAGGGTCTGACCCATGTCCCAATGCCTTTGGGCTGAATCCCAGGGGAATGACACCACACTGGGCAGGAGGCCAGAGGTGAGCGCCCTGCAGTCTAGCTCTCCCTGTCCTGCACAGGCACAACCTGAACCTGGGCAGGGGCCATTAGGGCAGTCCCCCCCCCCAACAACAGGGACCCTGACAGAGCCCAGCCCCTTTCCAGTGGCAAGCCCATTCACAAAGGTCCAGCTCCCCAGAACGCAGAGGTGAGCACCCATCCTCCACTGACGCTGAGCGGAGGATCTCCCCGGAGCAGTGCAAACAGATGCCCCTTAGGCGGCCTACTCGTGCCCCCCCCCTCCGGAGAAAGCCCCACCCGACGCCAGGCGCCCTCCAGAACCCCCCAACCAGGCGGTGGAGGCGCCGGAGGCTGCCCCGAGCCGGGGCCATCTGGCACGTGCCCCCGCCCCCGCCCGCCGTTGTGCTCGTCGAGAGACCCCTCTTGGGCGGCGGCCCAAGGCAGTAGCTCTGCAGCCGCGCCGAGGGGGCTGCCCAGTCCCTCCCTGCTGCAGCCGGCCGCCGGGCTCTTCCTGCCGCCTGACTCAGCGGCCTGCGCGCCACGGAGAGCGGCCGCTGCGGAACGAGCCGGCTGAGGGCCGGAGGAGAGGGGGCGGACGCGGGGACCCTCCCTCCCTGCCTGCCTGCCTGCCTGCCCGCCCGCTCACGCCCCCGCCCCCGCCCCCGCCCCAGAGCCCCGTCGCTCGCTCGCTCGCTCGCCCTGCCGCACGGCGCCTCCGCTCCGGGCCGAGTTGGCGTTGCCTGGCCCGCTTGCCGGCCGAGCCCCCTACCTCGCCCGCTGGCCTTGATGAACTGGACGGCCGTGTCCGGGGCGCCGGCGCCGGCGCCGCCGTCGTCGTGGGGCGCGTAGATGTGGTAGCGGACGGTGAGGTTGGCGGCCTCGTGGAGCTCCTCGTAGACGCCCTCGATGGTGAAGTAGAAGGGCCGGTCGTCGGTCTTGCGGTCCACGTAGAGGAGGGCGGCGCGCGAGCTCCAGTTGAAGAGCTCGTGCAGGTGGGCCACGAAGGCCCCCAGCTTGGGCGCCGACGGACCGGTGCGCACCAGAGTGCTGAAGCCCTCCTTCTTGCGGCTGAAGCCCGAGGCCACGGCGCCGGCCGTCAGCAGCGGCAGGCGCCAGTGCGAGGCGAAGCGGCCCACCGAGGCGGCCGGGTAGACGCAGCCCGGGCCCAGCAGCACGTCGGGGTCGTGGTAGAGCATCAGGTCCACGGCCTTGAGCGGCGCCACGTACTCGGAGCAAGCGCCGTTCAGCTCCGACGTGTTGAAGAAGGTGCGCACCGACAAGCCGGCGGCCCGCAGCGCCGGCTGCAGCGCCTCCAGGGCCATCGCCACGGCGGGGGCCACGCGCGGCCAGGCCCACGGGTAGCTCAGGTTGTGCTGCGGCAGCACCACCGCCATCGTCACCACCGTGCCGCCCGCCGCCGCGGCGTTGCTGCTGCTGCTGCTGCTGCGGTTGGCGCCCTCGGGGCGAGGCGAGGCGGTGGCCGGCGGGGCCAGGGCCAGGGCCAGGGCCAGGGCGAGAAGCAGGGGCCGGGCCATGGCGGGGCTCTGCGTACCGCTCGCTCGGGGTGCTTTCTGCAGGGAGGTTGCGCTTCGCCGCCGCCCGGCGCTCCCCGGGAGAGGCCGCCCCCTCCGCGGCCGGCGGGCCCTCCCTCCCTCCCTGCCTCCCTCCCTCCCTCCGGACGTTTCGCCAGAGGCGGCGAGGGAGAAGTGGGGGGCAGCGCCCCCTGGTGCCTCCCTCGTCCCACGCCGCGCGCCCAGGCACAGGGCCAGCCCAGCCCACCCAGCCGAGCAGCCAGGCTCCAGAGGCGGCGCCCGGGCTCCTGCTTGGCCTGGCCCGAGCTGGGCGCTGCTTCCGAAAGCCGCTGTTGGGTGCGGCCGGAGCTGGACGGGCCTCCCGCCACCTCCTCTGGCCATTGCTCCAGCCCCGACGGCAGCAGCCTTTCCTCGCGTGGACTCCCTGCCCACCTCCTCGCGGGGGCGGCGACTCCCGCCTGCCCTTACCGCCCGGCTTTCTCCCGGGTGTAGTCCTCGTGGAGCCGGGCCGCCGCGAAGGTCAGCCGCCTCGGAGACGCGGTCGAGATCCCCTTGGTCGACGGCAGGGCGGGCGGGATCGTGCCGTGGAGGTAACCGCGCGACCGCAAGGCTTTTGTGGCGCTGGAACAGCAAGGCGGCCCAGGGAGGGCAGCCCGACTGGCCAGGAGCGGGTAGGGGATTTTCGGTAGCAGGATCGGGGTTGCCAGCTCCAGATCCGGAATCCCTAGAGAAGGGGGGGGGGGACACCGAGGTAGGATGCGATGCCAACTTCAGGGAAGCCGCTTTCTCAGGGCGACCTGATCTCTGTAGTCTGGAAAATTTACTCTTGTTCCCGGAGGCCTCTTGTCCCCACCTGGAGTCTGGCAGCCCCATGGGACGTGATGGGGGGGGGGAACGGGGGACGGAGAGAATGTTCCGTCTTGAGGTTGGGGCTGAGACATTCCTGGCCATGTGGGGGTGGAGCCTGGGGGCGTGGCTCCAGCCCAGTGGGAGGCCAGGGAACCACCCTCCATCGCAGCAGCCCCCTCCTGGTTAACTGGCCAGCTCTGGAGAGGCCGGGAGAGCTCCAGGTGCCTCCAGGAGGCGGAAACCCCTTCTCCATGCGGAGGCCCCTCAGAGACATGATGGGCAGATGGCTCAAGGCAAAGACTGGGGGTGGGGTCTTCCTTGAGTGAGTCCTGATGATGACCAAGGAGACTAGTAGGCAACTGAGTGCCCTGAACATTCTGGTCTCCGACTACAGGGCCGGTTATTGACACTAAAACCGGTCTCTCCTCCTTCCGATGGTTTTAGGTGGGGAGCCATGTCAGTCTGCCCCAGAAGAGCCAGACGGTGACCATCTTACAAATATGACAAGAGCAGCAGCATGTTTGGGAAGGACAACCACAGTATGTGCTTCGGGTGCCGGATGATGGGCAGCGCAACCTGAGCTGAGCGCACCAGGAGAAGAGCCACGGGGCCACAGAAGCGAGCAGGCTGGTGGTGCTGATCAGCTGTCCATTGGGCCCTGTAAGCACAAAACCAGCTGAGCCTGCACAGCATGCTGGGCCAGCTGTACTCTGCCAGGCATGCCCCTAACTCCCGGGAGCGCAGCCAGACACTTGTGACCGCACAATGCCCAGCCATGGATCTGCTGCAAGCCATCTGGACATTCTTCCCTGCAGGGCGGGGGGGGGGGGTGAGACTCACCAGCCAGGAGGGCCCTGGTTGCTGCTGCGGCCACTGTGGAGCATGCCAGGGCCCCACTTTCTGCCACATCCCTTTCGCTTGGGGGCTGACCTGGCGAGGCTTGGTCTGCAGGGGGGTGGCGCTCTCGTTTTGAAGCAGGCAGGCTGCAGGGCCGGGGAATGGTAAGGCCTTGACTGGCTGCCTCCAGGACGAAGCAAGCGCTGCCCCCACCCACTCCTGGATAACCACACCCTGCTCACCCATCTGCTCCACACAGCAAATTGGCTAGGCAGGTCACTGTTCAAGAGAGCCATCCTGTTTCCTCTCCACCTCCTCTTCTCTCAGCGTTTCCTCATACAGTTTGTTCATCTCCAGCACATTGATAACCTTAGAATAATCTAGTTGGAAGGGAGCTCCTGGGTCATCCAGTCCAACCACCTGCACTATGCAGGACACTCACAACCCTCTCGCTCATCCACTGTCACCTGCCACCCCCTTGAGCCTTCACAGAATCAGCCTCTCCATCAGATGGCTCTCCAGCCTCTGTTTAAAAATCTCCAAAGATGGAGAACCCACCACCTCCCGAGGAAGCCTGTTCCACTGAGAAACCGCTCTAACTGTCAGGAACGTCTTCCGGATGTTGAGATGGAATTTCTTTTGAATTAATTTCATCCCATTGGTTCTTGTCTGTCCCTCCAGGGCAGGAGAGAACAACTTGGCTCCATCCTCTACATCAGGGGTAGTCAACCTGTGGTCCTCCAGATGTTCATGGACTACAATTCCCATGAGCCGCTGCCAGCAAACACTGGCAGGGGCTTATGGGAATTATAGTCCATGAACATCTGGAGGACCACGGGTTGACTACCCCAGCTCTTCATGGCAGCCTTTTAAATACTTGAAGATGGTTATCACAGCCCCTCTCAGTCTCTCCTCTCCAGGCCAAGCACCACAACCTTTCTTCATACGTGTTGGTCTCCAAACCCCTCACCATCTTTGCTGCCCTCCTCTGGACATGCTCCAGTTTGTCAACATCCCTTTTCAACTGGGGTGCCCAAAACTGAACACAGGACTCCAAGGGAGGCCGAACCAGAGCAGAGTAAAGAGCAGACATCACCCCCGTGATCTGGACACCATACTCGGTTTGATACTCACAACTACCCGCACACCCCACCCACACACCCCCTCCAAGAACCTCCAGAATCCAGCCTGGCCTGGAGGGAATTCACAGGCCATCCTACACTGGCAATCAACAATTCCCTGGGGATGCAAGAAGGGTCCCAAGAGACAGAGCGGAAGCCCGACCTGCAACGACCACCGCAGCCATGGGACACCAGCCCAGCCCCCCCCCCTTCCCCGCAGCGTCCTCTCGATGCCAACCTGAGCCTGGAGGGTGCTCAGGTGGCTTGCAGACGACCTTGGGGGGCGGGGCCCCAGCGCCGGCTCAGCCCCCCCCCCCCGGCTCTCGCGGCCCCCTCTTGCAGGCCGGGCGTGGCGTTCAGCACCGCCGCCGTTGGAGAAGTGGGCAGGGAGGGAGGCAGCACGCTCCAAATGCGACGCCGCCGCCAGCTGTAGCTGACCCGTCCCAGAGGCAGGCGGGCGCTGGGCCGCCCTCCCTGTGGAGCGACACCACCCCCCTCGGCAGAGCAGCTGGGCCGGGGAGCTATTCCCGCTGACCTTCGAGGAAACGGCGGAGCCGGGCCTGCCGACGGCATCGCCCCGGCCAGCTGCTCGCGTAGCTTCGGTCGGATCCTGCTGGGAAGCCTGCCGCCTGGTGAGGGCGGCGAGGAGGGGCGTCCCTGAGCCGTCCAGGCCCCGCCCGGGGCGCTTTGCGAGCGGCGGTCCGCGCGGCGCCGGAGTCCGGGCCGGGCCCTCTAGAAGGTCTGCCCGCCCTCCTGGGGCCCCGTCCGCTGCGGCTCCACAAAGGCCGCCGCCAGGGGGAGGGGGGGGAGAGAAGCTCCCATACAGTCGCGGCGTTGCTGGGACTGGCTAGACCGGGGCAGGGTAACGCACTGCTGAAATGCCCCTATTACCGGCCCAGTTGGTTTCCGCCTCGCCCTTGCGGAGTCCGACCGTTCCGTCGGCGAAGAGGGGCTTTGCCACGAGAGGCCCGTTTCACCCGAGAGCCCGGGAGAAGGGTAGCGGGCGAGGACCGCGCCCAAGCGGGCCTGAGACAAGCCCCGGCGGGGAGCCCTGCCTCTCCGGGGCGAGTGCCTGCCAAGTGCGCCGGAAGCACAGGGCCGGGTGGGAGAGACCAGCCAAATCTTGGGAGCGTGAGCCGCCGAGAGTCTCTCCCGGCCCTGCGAGACGCTCTCCAGCCGGCGCCCCGAGACGCTACATGCTCCGGGCCGCCCACCCGCTCCGACGGCTTCCCTGCGTCCAGGCGACCTCTGCTGGCGAGCGGGGGTAATACAGACAGAGCGCCTGCTGGGCTCCCGGTGGACGGGGCTCCCTCCTAGAGTGGGCCAAGGTGGTCACAAGGCGCCCCCCCCCCCCGCATATGGGAAGTGTACTTGAGAGCCAGTTTGGTGTAGTGGTTAGGAGTGCGGACTTCTAATCTGGTATGCCGGGTTCGATTCTGCGCTGCCCCACATGCAACCAGCTGGGTGACCTTGGGCTCGCCTCGGTACTGATGAAGTTGTTCTGACCAAGGAGTGATATCAGGGTTCTCTCAGCCTCATCCACCTCACAGGGTGTGTGTTGTGGGGAGAGGAAAGGGAAGGTGACTGTAAGCCGCTTTGAGCCTCCTTCGGGTAGGGAAAAGCGGCATATAAGAACCAACTCTTCTTCTTCTTCTTACTGCTTGTGCTATTCTGGGTCTGCCCTCAACCTGCTCGGTATTTTCAGGCCAGCAAACCTGGGACACCAGCCCAGACTGGATTTTGCGCTTCCAGATGAGAAGATTGGGGCCACCCCGACTTGGCTGTCCAGCACTCTTCATAGCTGGGGGCTGGCCAGAGGTTCTCATCTTGGCCTACCTCGCAGAGTAGTAAGGGCAAGACAAATGAACTATGTCTCCCTGGAGGAGTTAATTCCATCGTTCCTCTAACAGAGTCTCTTTCTTTGACTCTGAGTCTCCTACTGCTGCAACTGATGTAACAGATCCCTTCCCCTGGGGAAAACAGCCCCTTCACAATTTGGGCTCTATGGTGTGTTTGTCCACTCTCTGCATGACAACAGTAAAAAAAACTTCAATCAAGAAACACTCCAGTCCCCATGTGAAAACCTTAACCTTCCCTGACAGTGGAATGCTAACCTCCTCTCCCCTCTACTCAAGAACCTCCCCATCCCTGGAGCCTCTGGGAGGAGGAATCCCTGATCCTAATTACTCCAGTCTCAACCAGATGCCTGGCAGAAGAGCTCCATCTTGCAGGCCCCATGGAACTGCTAAAGCTCCACCAGGGCCCTTAGCTCTTCTGGGAGCTCATTACACCGGGACGGAACCCAAACCGAGAAGGCCCTGGCCCGGGTTGAGGCCGGGTGAACTTCTGCAAACCCCACCCTCCCCAGGCTCCGTGACCCCAAATCCTTAGGTCTTTCCCTGTCTGGAGCTGGCAGCCCTTCTATTCAACCCCTTTGTGTGGCCAAGAGCCATCCCTACGGGAAGCGGGAAACGCATTGCAGATTGACTTGGGAGTAGTTCATCTCTTAATGATTCAGATTCCTTTCTTTAAAAAGAATTGCTTTAGGATGCTTAGGGCTGATCCTGCGTTGAGCAGGGAGTTGGACTAGATTGCCTGTATGGCCCCTTCCAACTCTATGATTCTATGATTCTATGACAATTTGTTTGTTCTGGAGCACCAACATAGTTCTTTGTACATATTATTTTGCAACTGAATCACAAATGTATCAAAAATGGTCCTTTATTTTACTAACAAATCTTGTTTCCTAAATCTGACAAGTAAACAATTGAATCCTAGTTCTCATGTTTTTTTAATGTCCCTCTTGTGGCGCAGAGTGGTAAGGCAGCCAACATGTTGTCTGAAGCTCTGACCATGAGGCTGGGAGTTCGAATCCCAGCAGCCGGCTCAAGGTTGACTCAGCCTTCCATCCTAACAAGGTTGGTAAAATGAGTACCCAGCTTGCTGGGGGGTAAAACGGTAATGACTGGAGAAGGGAATGGCAAACCACCCCATATTGAGTCTGCCATGAAAACGCTAGAGGGCATCACCCCAAGGGTCTGACATGAAGAAGAAGAGTTGGTTCTTATATGCCGCTTTTCCCTACCCAAAGGAGGCTCAAAGTGGCTTACAGTCGCCTTCCCTTTCCTCTCCCCACAACAGACACCCTGTGGGGTGGGTGAGGCTGAGAGAGCCCTGATATCACTGCCCGGTCAGAACAGCTTTATCAGTGCCGTGGCGAGCCCAAGGTCACCCAGCTAGTTGCATGTGGGGGAGCGCAGAATCGAACCCGGCATGCCAGATTAGAAGTCCGCACTCCCAACCACTACACCAAACTGGCTCTGAGTGCTTGCACAAGGGATACCTTTTACTTCATGTTTATATGGAAAACATAGTGGCGATGCCAGATGCTGGAGCTTAAGGCTCCACCTGGCTTTTGGATTATGAGAGCCCCTGAGCTTTGGGGCTCTCTCCCCCATGTAATTTTGGGGGGCTGGTGGTTAGTTTCATCTTCTCCCTCCCTTTTTATCGGATTAGACCAGGATTTATCAGTGGCAGAGCAACGAAGCGGGGAAGGGATCCAGCAGCCTGGTGTGCCAATTCCATCACTGGGCTTGCGTACGGAGACTTCCCCAGTGAGAGTCAGCTTTGCTGGGGGAGGGGGACCGCCGCGAGCCGCGAGTCGCGCGCTGAGGAGACTGTAGCGAGGAGTTCTGTGGAAGATCTTACCCACCCCCTTCAGATTGCTCACCCCTCTCCAGGTTGCTTGGCACCCTCCAGAGTGCCTCCCCTGATTGGATTGCTTTGGGGGTGGGCGAAAGACCGTGCACTCACCAGGTTGGAAAGAACAGTGAGACGAGAGAAGTGCCCCCACATCTGGGATCTCTAGCTGTGGTCTGGCTTGGGCTGACTGGCAGCAGCGCAGTGGCAGTGCATAGCAGTGGCTGGAGGACTCGGCTAGAGACTTTGACCCGGGCGGGGTGGTCTGGGACTGCGCCTTGGTCCCGCAGGCTTTACTACCTTGGCAGGATTTCCATTTTGACAGTGGGTGGGGGTCTTCTTGGATGGCCCCCTCCCCCCTGTGCAGCTGCGGAGTCTCCAAGTGGTGCCTTTACCTGTTGTGTTGCAGCTCGGAGGGAGACGAAGATCGTGTTGCTTCGCCTTTAAAATCTCAGCAGAGACTGGAAGAGAGGAGAGTTGGGACACTTGGGCGCCATCTGGAGGCGACCAGAATATTGGCAAGAGCTCAACTCAAGCTTTAGTGATCGCCTCTCTAGCACCACCTGGCGGCTTATAGAAGAACATATAGAAGATAAATTGAAGGACTGCAATCTGCTTATAGAAGAAATTGAAGGACTGCAATCTGGATCTTCAGACAGTCAGGTGGATAGGGAATTGGTTAGAGAACCGCACTCAAAGAGTTGTTGTCAGTGGTGTTTCATCAGACTGGAGAGAGGTGAGTAGCGGGGTACCTCAGGGCTCGGTGCTCGGCCCGGTACTTTTTAACATATTTATTAATGATCTAGATGAGGGGGTGGAGGGACTACTCATCAAGTTTGCCGATGACACCAAATTGGGAGGACTGGCAAATACTCCGGAAGATAGAGACAGAGTTCAACGAGATCTGAACACAATGGAAAAATGGGCAAATGAGAACAAGATGCAATTTAATAAAGATAAGTGTAAAGTTCTGCATCTGGGTCAGAAAAATGAAAAGCATGCCTATTGGATGGGGGATACGCTTCTAGGTAGCACTGTGTGTGAACGAGACCTTGGGGTACTTGTGGATTGTAAACTAAACATGAGCAGGCAGTGTGATGCAGCGGTAAAAAAGGCAAATGCCATTTTGGGCTGTATCAACAGAGGCATCACATCAAAATCACAAGATGTCATAGTCCCATTGTATACGGCACTGGTCAGACCACACCTGGAGTACTGTGTGCAGTTCTGGAGGCCTCACTTCAAGAAGGACGTAGATAAAATTGAAAGGGTACAGAGGAGAGCGACGAAGATGATCTGGGGCCAAGGGACCAAGCCCTATGAAGATAGGTTGAGGGACTTGGGAATGTTCAGCCTGGAGAAAAGGAGGTTGAGAGGGGACATGATAGCCCTCTTTAAGTATTTGAAAGGTTGTCACTTGGAGGAGGGCAGGATGCTGTTTCTGCTGGCTGCAGAGGAAAGGACACGGAGTAATGGGTTTAAACTTCAAGTACAACGATATAGGCTAGATATCAGGAAAAAGTTTTTCTCAGTCAGAGTAGTTCAGCAGTGGAATAGGCTGCCTAAGGAGGTGGTGAGCGCCCCCTCACTGGAAATCTTCAAGCAAAGGTTGGATACACACTTTTCTTGGATGCTTTAGGATGCTTAGGGCTAATCCTGCGTTGAGCAGGGGGTTGGACTAGATGGCCTGTGTGGCCCCTTCCAACTCTATGATTCTATGATTCTATGATTCTATGATTCTTTCTCCCAGTCAGCTATGTAGACAGGCTCGCTCTCTATGTCTCCTCTGCACTATCAAGTATGGTCGTTCCTTAATAAATGCTTTCTCCTAATCCTAAAATACAGCATGTGTGTATCAATGACTTATTTACTCTGCTAACAGAAGTCTGGAAAAGAGCCTCCAGCAGGGAACCACCTTGGCTTAGCCATAGGGAAACACAGGAGCTGTAACTGCTCACAGGCCAGCCTCCCCATTGGTCTGTGGTGTGGGCAAGGCCCATTGCAGAGGCCTTGGAGCAGGCAGGCTGACGGTACGTGTCCCGTCAGATCTGCAGGTCCAACAGGTTCTGCAGGGCCAGATCCAAACAGGAAGCCAGGTCAGTCTGGCTGCAATCCAGAGAGCTCTGGCCAGCCAGCTGTGGCCTCTGGTTGCTTTCCAGGGGAGGTGGTGAGTGGGGCAGTAGGGAGGGGTTGCATCTCTCTGGTCTGCTGAGGAGTCACACTGCCTCCAATGTAGGAAACTGCCTCCTGCTGAGTCCAGTCTGGGCAGTGCTGGACATGCTGCCCTCCCGTCTCCAGCACAAACCAGCGACAGGAACCTTTACTAGGAGGGGGGGGCACTGGGGCTTTGCCCAGGAGACAGGGCTGCCACCTGGCAGCCTAAGCCTTCTTGCGGAGGTCAGGAAGGGAAGGCTGCAGGGAGGGGTCTGTCAGCCCCATGCCTTCTGTACCAGAGCAGCCCACATTCGGCTTGGTCTCTCCAAGAGACTGGTGGGAACCTCAGGAGGGACAGCTGCTGCTGCTGCTGCTACTGCTGGGCGTGAGTTGGGTCCCACATTCCCCCCCCCCCCCCCCGCATTTCCAGGCAATCACATTCTGTGGAAATACCTGCCTTTTCCAGGTTATTTTATTTTTTGGATTTATAGCCCTCTGCTCTTGGAAACCAGCTCGTAGTGGGTTACACAAACAATCCATACAATACAATACAATCCATTTTAAAACCCCATTAAAACCCAAGTTTCTAAATGTGGTTGTGAAATTCTGCGGCCCAAAGTCCTGTTTTCCAGATGGCAGATGCATTTCCAACATAGCAGGATAAAACACACAAAATCAATGGCCCACCATAGAATTATAGAATCCTAGAGTTCGAAGGCACCTCCAGGGTCATCTAGTCCAATTGATAGCCAAAGGGCCAAATTAGGGTTCTTTTGCCCATCCCCAATGAATCACACTGAGAGAAAAACCTTTAATATATTTTTACTACAGAAGAAATAAACACACAGAGAAGTTCCCAAATCTGTGAAGAATACAAGTACATTAGATTAAATAACTTTCCATTGAAGGCAGGGATTTAGTGTGTCCGTCCAACCTGACTCATATGCTCTGATATAAGCCGGATGATTTCATTTGACACCCCAGGGTTGATTTTCTGCTGTTGCATTTTATGCATACCAACCTCCTCTTCCTAATTGCCCTCTATTTCCCTCCCTGTTTGGTTCCCTTTGTTTCTACATCCTCCCGTCCCTTGATGCCTGGACTATTATCTCTATATTATGACTGGTTCAAGTTCCCTGGAGATAGAGAGACCCCTCAAGCCCCTATATTCCCTACCCTATGCTTCCTGGGCCAGTTCTGACTTTGTCTACGTAGATACTTGCATTTCTAATAAACTTTAATTCAGGATTTGCTTATTTAAAATCTAAGTCTCTCACAATTCCTCATCTCCCTCCCCCTCCCACATCTGCTTGGTCTACCTTCTTCCCTTCATTTCCTCACCCACAGTTGTTATCAAGATGTTGTGACTTCCTTGCCAGGGTATGTTTTATTTTCCCAGGAAGGGAGACACCACCCCTGAATCGTATATGTGTCTGCTGGTGCTCTGTATATTAGTTCTTATGTGTAGCAGCTTGCTTTGCTCTAATAAACCTTTCTACAAAGGTTTGCTTTTCTTCAAGCAAATGAAGAATCTCACATTAGCACTCACTCATCTTTTTCAAAGCATCCTGCCCGTTCTACCAACATGTTGATGGATGACAGGTCTCCAGACATCAAACCAGCGAGGTGGTGACAGGCTGCGAGGAAGGTTCCTCCAACAGCAATTGTGCTACGGAGACCGAGGTGGGGTCGCAGACTGCAGAGACACAACTGCAGTGTTGTGCGACACTGACAGGTCTCCACGTGTCTAGGTATGTCACAGACCACCGCACTGCTCAGCCCGCCACAGTGTATGATGAGGACCTGGGAATGTGGACTGGCGTGGGAGCTCATAGTCGCCTCGGTGTAGAGACCATGATGGGTCATGATGTCTTGGAACTGAAGGGATTCAAGGCAGTGACAGGGTTATTGGCCGCTTTCTGCTCAGGGAATCAGGGAGTAGTGGAGGAGGCCAGGCATGAACATTG
This sequence comes from Paroedura picta, assembly GCF_049243985.1. Lineage (NCBI taxonomy): Eukaryota > Metazoa > Chordata > Lepidosauria > Squamata > Gekkonidae > Paroedura > Paroedura picta. The sequence continues at coordinate 5,573,402 of NC_135375.1, forward strand.
GGCTCCTGACAGGCCTGGGGTGGGAGATCCCACCGGAGCTGTGTGAACCTGAGCTGCCCACCTCGGAAGGAACCCAGAGAGCTGCTACGACCTCAGCTACGGGAGCCAGCAAGGGAACGTCAAGAACCTTGACTGCGGGACAAGAAAGACCATCTGTGCCTTGCTAGCAAGCTGCATCTCTGCAATTGTGTACTGACTACAGGGGGCTGAGCGCCGGTGTCTATGTCCGTCTACCCCTCCCTCTGATGGGTCGGTTGGGATCAAGCAAGATTTTTACCGAACTTGATCTGCGATGCTATAGGGTGCAGATTAAGCAGGGGCAGGAACATCTCAGAGCTTTTAATATTCAATTGGGTCAGTTTGGGTGCATCATGATGCTGTTCAGATTAGCAGGTGCTCCAGTTTTTATGAATCTTATATAAATGAGGCCCTACATGATCTGCTATGCTAAGGGGCCCTGGTTTATCTTGATGATGATATTCTGTTCTACTCTGAAACAATGGAGGATCATGTTCAGTAGGCGTGGAAGGTCTTGAGGAGATTGCAAGCGGATCACCTGTATGCCAAGCTCCCCAAGATTGTCTTCCATGAAGAGGGTTCAGACTTTCTGGGTTTCCCTGCAAGGGTTCAGCATGGACCCAAACAAGGTGAAGGGTTTATTAAACTAGACTCCTGCCCATGCCCAAAGGCAGCTGCGAAGTTTTCTAGGATTTGCAAATTTATAGAGGTCCTTCTTTCTGAACTTTGCACAGGTCGCCCTTCCCCTCACAGACTTACTAAAGACTAAAGGGGAGTGAGGTGTAAACGGGCTGGTGTCCAGCTCCAATGGACTGCAGAAGGGCAACAGGTGTTTGTGAAGTGAAAAGAAGTCTTCACCACGGAGCCCACCCTCCATCCCACATGGCCATAAGTGTGGCAGTGGGGCTGAGATCCTCCAGAGGGGGGCTGAGAGGCAATTGCATCCTCTCTGTCCAAAAGGTTTAATCAGAACAAAACTGAGGCATATGGGGAAAGGAGATGGCCACTATTAAATTAGCAATCTAACTGGCAGCATCGGTTGGAGGGCTCCCTAACTCCTTCCGAGATCTGATCACAAGAACTTGCAGGCTTTATGCCAGCCCCACAAATTAACCTCCCCCTCCCACACGTGAACTTCCCCAATGGGTGCCAAGTCCACCAAACCTTCCAGACCTGCGAGGTTTTGCTTGTGCAGAAAGCTGTGCCTCACCTGCCATGTGGGGACAGCGCAGAATGCAAAAGGGACTCTGCAACTCCCTCAGAATGGCGCAGCAGGCAGCCCGACAGGGAGACGGCTCCTCCATCTCTGCCACTGCCCTACACACAGAGCCAGGGAGGGATTTCAGCAACACACTCGGTTGTGGGACCGGGGGAGTGGGGGTGGCAGAATGGTCCAATCCAGGCCTCCCCCTTTGAGGAAGCCAAGCTCCCTCTGGATAGTGGGCCTGGTAGGAAACCCTCCTTCCAAACTGCCACCCTGAGGGCAGGCTGCAGGGAAAGGCAGGACAGCAGAAAGGGAAGGGCCAAGGAAAGGGACCTTCTGCCAGGCTTCAAACCGTCTCCCTGAACCCTTCCCCATCAACCCACCTCCAGGCCAAGCAAGGCCTCTGCCAAACATGCCAGAGAGCCTGCCCCAGACCAAGGCTTTATTGACACACACGCACGCACACACACACACTCACTCACTAGTCATGGTCTCAGGAGAAAACGGGGGGGGGGCTCTCAATTCTGCCCACCCCATAACGTGGCCCTTTCCAGAAGTGCCAGGCAGAGGGAGTGAGGCTCAGCCCCCCTCCCCCCAAAGGGGAAGACAGGGGCCCTCTTCTTCCTGGACACGTGACAACTGGTGCATGGTAGCGGCTGAAAAGGCCACATCCGGCCTCCTCCCGCTCTGGGCCCTCTGCCCCCAGAGCCTTTAGCCCCACGAGACCAGCATCTGGGTCTGCAGGGGGGCTCCAGTGTCAGAGGGTCAGGGTGCTGGAGCTGGAGAACTGGGAGATGTAGGAGGCCAGCAGGGGATTGGTTGGCAGCACCTTGATGGGCAGGTCCCAGCTGAAGGTGTCCACCTCCATCCGCTCCACCCCTGTCCAGCTGGCAGCTTCTGATTGGCCCTCGGAGCAGACCCCCTGCAGCGCCACCGCCTCCCGGGCAGTCACAAACTCGAAGTGTAGCCGCCACTTGAGGGACACTGCAAAGGAAAGAGACAGCGGCCAGCGCTGGTTTCAGAGGCATCCATGTGAAGCCGCCTGCTCCTGCATCAGACCTCTGGTGGGCCCGTCAAAGTCAGTCTTGTCTGCTTTGACTGGCAGCCTCTCTGGCAGAGAAAGGTCTTGCTCATCCCCTCCTGCCTGGCCCCTTGGACGGGAGATCATGTCAGGAATCAAACCTGGGGAGTTCTGCCAGCCAAGCAGGTGCACAGCCACTGACATCAAATCTGGTTTGAGACAACCTACAAAGGTTGACTGTCTGTATTATTGTTATAATTATATTACTTTTATTGTGCACTATTTTTAAAAACAACTTTAGGAATTAAAAACATATATCCAGCCCATACGCTACTGCAAAACAATGTGCTATGTACTATGTGAACTCATGATGTTCTGATGGATAAATTGAAGGACTGCAATCTGGATTTTCAGATAGGTGGATAGGGAATTGGTTAGAGAACCGCACTCAAAGAGTTGTTGTCAATGGTGTTTCATCAGACTGGAGGGTGGTGAGTAGCTGGGTACCTCAGGGCTTGGTGCTCGGCCCGGTACTTTTTAACATATTTATTAATGATCTAGATGAGAGGTTGGAAGGCCTACTCATCAAGTTTGCAGATGACACCAAATTGGGAGGACTGGCAAATACTCCAGAAGATAGAGACAGTGGATGGATATGAACTGTTCAGAAAAAACAGAATAGATCGAAGAGGTGGAGGAGTAGCACTGTATGTGAGGAAAGGGCTTACCTGTCAGGAAATTCTAGTGAAGGAGAGCATATCTACAGTGGAAAGCATCTGGGTGAAAATAAGCAAGGGGAAAACAAACAGTGTGGTGGTTGGTGTCTGCTACCGACCGCCTGACCAACAAGAGGATGTGGATGCTGCACTTTGTGAGCAACTTGAGAAAATATCCAAGCGGCAGGACCTTGTCATCATGGGTGACTTCAATTTCCCAGATGTGTGCTGGGAAACAAACTCTGCGAAGCGTCCTCAGTCATGCAAGTTTCTGACCTGCCTGGCTGACAATTTCATTTATCAAATGGTAGATGAATCCACAAGAGGTTCAGCCATACTGGACTTAATACTGACCAACAGGCAAGAGTTGGTGGATGAGGAGAAGGAGGTGGGGACCCTAGGGGGAAGTGACCATGTCCTCATAGAATTCCTTTTGAGATGGGGAGCCAAGGAAGCTTGTAGCCAGACGCGGATGTTGGATTTTCGTAGGGCAAACTTTAATAAACTCAGAGACATGATGAGTGTCATACCATGGACGAGAATGCTGGAAGGGAAGGGAGCATGTGAAGGGTGGGCGCTACTCAAACAGGAGCTATTGCATGCTCAATCAATGACTATCCCAGAAAGACGAAAACACTGCAGGAGCTCTAAGAAGCCTATTTGGATGAACAGAGAACTTCAAGAGGAACTAAGAAAGAAAAGGAAAATGTTCAGGAAATGGAGGGAAGGACAGAGCTCTAAAGAAGAGTACCTACAGGTTACTAGGCACTGTAGATCAATCATCAGAAAGGCCAAAGCTGAGAGTGAGCTAAGATTGGCCAGGGAAGCCCATTGTAACAAGAAAAGATTTTTCAGTTATGTGAGGAGCAAACGTAAAGTAAAGGAGGCAATAGGCCCACTGTTGGGTGTGGATGGACAAACTCTAACAGAAGATGCAGAGAAAGCAGAAAGGCTTAGTGCCTATTTTACATCTGTTTTTCCCACAGGTCAAAGTGTTTAGGCACATCTAGAGATGGCCATAGCCAAAGGACAGTGTCTGGGTGGCAGGTTAACATGGATAGAGAGGTTGTCGAGAGGCATTTAGCTGCACTGGATGAGTTCAAATCCCCTGGTCCGGATGAAATGAACCCGAGAGTACTCAAAGAACTTTCCAGGAAACTTGCACAGCCCTTGTCCATCATCTTCGGAACCTCTTTAAGGACTGGAGATATCCCGGAGGACTGGAAGAGAGCAAATGTTATTCCGATCTTCAAAAAAGGGAGGAAGGATGACCCGGGAAACTACAGACCAGTGAGTCAGACCTCTGTTGTGGGGAAGATAATGGAGCAGATGCAAACATCTGGAGGACAATTTGGTGATCCAAGAAAGTCAGCATGGATTTGTCCTGCCAGACCAACCTGGTTTCCTTTTTTGACCAAGTAACAGGTTTGCTGGATCGGGGAAATTCGGTTGATGTCATTTACTTGGATTTTAGTAATGCTTTTGACAAGGTTCCCCATTATGTTCTGATGGATAAATTGAAGGACTGCAATCTGGATTTTCAGATAGTCAGGTGGATAGGGAATTGGTTAGAGAACCGCACTCAAAGAGTTGTTGTCAATGGTGTTTCATCAGACTGGAGAGAGGTGAGTAGCAGGGTACCTAATGATCTAGATGAGGGGGTGGAGGGACTACTCATCAAGTTTGCAGATGACACCAAATTGGGAGGACTGGCAAATACTCCGGAAGATAGAGACAGAGTTCAACGAGATCTGAACACAATGGAAAAATGGGCAAATAAGAACAAGATGCAATTTAATAAAGATAAGTGTAAAGTTCTACATCTGGGTCAGAAAAATGAAAAGCATGCCTACTGGATGGGGGATACGCTTCTAGGTAACACTGTGTGTGAACGAGACCTTGGGGTACTTGTGGATTGTAACCTAAACATGAGCAGGCAGTGTGATGCAGCGGTAAAAAAGGCAAATGCCATTTTGGGCTGTATCAACAGAGGCATCACATCAAAATCACAAGATGTCATAGTCCCATTGTATACGGCACTGGTCAGACCACACCTGGAGTACTGTGTGCAGTCCTGGAGGCCTCACTTCAAGAAAGACATGGATAAAATTGAAAGGGTACAAAGCAATGAGGATGATCTGGGGCCAAGGGACCAAACCCTATGAAGATAGGTTGAGGGACTTGGGAATGTTCAGCCTGGAGAAAAGGAGGTTGAGAGGGGACATGATAGCCCTCTTTAAGTATTTGAAAAGTTGTCACTTGGAGGAGGGCAGGATGCTGTTCCCGTTGGCTGCAGAGGAAAGGACACGCAGTAATGGGTTTAAACTACAATGATATAGGCTAGATATTAGGGGAAAAAATTTCAGTCAGAGTAGTTCAGCATTGGAATAGGCTGCCTAAGGAGTTGGTGAGCTCCCCCCTCACTGGCAGTCTTCAAGCAAAGGTTGGATACACACTTTTCTTGGATGCTTTAGGATGCTTAGGGCTGATCCTGCGTTGAGCAGGGGGTTGGACTAGATGGCCTGTGTGGGCCTTTCCAACTCTATGATTCTATGATTCTATGAACCACTAGACTGACGTGTTTCAGCCCTTTTAGGGCCTTCTTCAAAGGTCTGGTTTTATTAGTGTCATTGAATGAAAGAAGATGTCGAGTTTTCAGTCATTTGCTCTCTTCCAAAGGCTGCTCAAAATTTTCAATGGTATGTTTCCTTATTAGTACATGTATTGCAATCAGTGAACTGCCAAGAAAAGTCTCACCCATCCTGTAGTTTGCATTTGAATTTTCCTACCTAAATGAAGAACTTTACATTTTTCACTATTCATTTTATTTGTTTTAGCCCAGTTTTCTAGCCTGTCAAGATTATCCTATATCCTGATTCTGTCTTCTGCTGTGTTTGCTACCCCTCCCAGTTTAGTGTCATCTGCAAATTTAATAAGGGCCCCCCCTGTTTCTTCTTCTAAATCATTTATAAATATACTAACAACACAGATCCCTGTGGTCCCTTCCAACTCTTGGATCCAGGACAATTACCATGCTTCGGATATGAGCCCCCCTCCCCCCGCTTGTAGGCGTTGCCAGCAGGAGGGTGGGCTGGGCAAGGCAGCCCAGCTGCTCCTACTGAGCCCTTCCCCTGTACCTCGCAAGGAGGTCACTGCCAAGTACCTCCGATTCTTCCTCATGAAGGCATCTAGCCTGGCGTGGCCTTGGGAACAAATAGCCTAGCCCCCCCCCCCCTGGACTGTAGAGGGAGTAGAAGGGACCAGCTACTCACCAACATTGGTGCTGAATCCCGGGGCGGAGCTGAGTGGGATGGGCAGGCTGAAGCTGGTCCGGGAAGTGTGCAGGCAGGACTCCTGGTGGCGAGCTTGGGTACTGTAGGAGGCAGGTTGCCCCCTCCGGCGCTGGAAGGCCTCCTGGACCCGCTCCTCCGTCTGCAAGCTCACGGAGTACTAGCCGAGAGTTCAGCAGAAGCCCGAGGCCCGGTCAGCCTCACGCCCTTTAGCCATCGCCCCAGCCAGCCCCGGCCAGCGGCCGCCGCCTCACCTGCAAGCACGGGATGTCTCCTGCACAGAAGTTGAAGGTCCCGACCACTTCCTCACCAATCTTGTAGACCGTCTTGAAGATGCAAAAGGCAGCCACCTTGCCCCGGGAGTTGCTGATGTTGTACAGGTCTGCAAGCCAAGAGGGGTGTCAGCAATGCCGGCCCCTCTTCATTCCACCATTTCCATCCCCCCCCCCACCGCAGACAGCCATGGGGGTGTCATTTGAGTCTGGAGGCTTTGACCGTGCCTGCCCCACCCCTCGTGGCCGTGGAGGCGGGCTGGGTGACCTCTTCTTCTTCAGTAATCTCAGGGCTTTCTCAGCCTCACCCACCTCACAGGGTGTCTGTTGTGGGGAGAGGAAGGGCCTCTCCTCCTCCTCCCCCTCCTCCCCCTCTCCAGGGGGCTTGAATTATCCTACCTCACAAGTGCCATGGGGCAGAGGAGCCATTTCTCAGGCCACCTTCCAGGATGGGCCAATCAGGCAGGATAAAGAGTGCGCCCAAACCCCCTTAGGAAGGTCATCCAGAAGGATACCATAGCTGGCAACCGCATCAAAAGCTCCTGGAAAAGGCAGAAACCCCCGCCCCACCCACCCTGGCCACCCCTCTCCTCTTCCTGCATCACCTGTTGGGGTGGCCAAGGCAGCCTTAGGCTCACACCTAGCGTAGAAGCCAAGCCAAATCAGTTCCAGACCAGCAACACTTTCCAGGGTCTCCCGGACGTGAGCCTGCCCAAGCGCCCTGCCCAAGAATAGAGGAGCCGCGGCTCGCCGGGTGGCGCTCGCCCACATCCTTTGGCTCCAGGGCATTTCCCCAAGGAGCAAGGCCATGGACCCTTCCTGGGAGGCAGCTGGGACTTGCCCACCTTGGCGAGGCAATTGCTACCTCTAGACCGGGAATCCCCAACGTGGTAACCACGGAAACGTCTTCAGGTGCCCTTCAGGTGCTTGGGGGGGGGGGTAGGGCTTTCTCCCAGCAAGGCTTCTGAACGACTATTGAAATCCAATTGGCTGAACATTTTTTAAAATGTTGCTTTGGTCTGGAGGGGTGGCCTACAGCTTGGTGTAGTGGTTAGGTGTGCGGACTTCTAATCTGGCAAGCCGAGTTTGATTCTGCGCTCCCCCACATGCAGAGATCAGCGGGAGGGTGCTTGCCTGCCAGGGAGGCCACATGCCAAGCCAAGGACATGAAGCCACTGGAGCGGGCACCCCACAGGCCATCAGAGCCCACTGGTGCCTTCCAAAGCAAATGGCTCTCCTGAGAGCCCCTCCATGCTTTCAAAGTCTCGGCCCAGCCTGGGGCACGAGACTTCTGGGGCAGAAGGCTGCCTCCCACTGCAGGAGAACTTCAGGCCGGCCCTGAGTGCTGGTGGGCTAGAGCCGTAGGGCCCCCGGGTCAGCCATCAGCCCTCTCCCACCTGGGTTGGGGAAGCAAGACAGACGCAGCGCCAGAGAAGGACCTACGCAGGCTACGGCGAGACGTGGCTGCCATCAGCAGCTCTGACGCCAAGTCAGCCAGTCGGGAGTCCTTCTTGGTGCCCTCCTCGGCCTCCAGGAAGGGATTTGCGGGAGCCACGGCCTCATCCTGGGGGAGCTGGTAGTCTTGGAGTCCTGTGGAGAAAGGCCCAGCATCCTCAGTGTCAGACCCAGCCCGACACCCCGCTTTTCCCGAGGCCAGCCAGGATTACCGTGCAGCACCAGAACCCGGAAGGGCACCCGCAGCAGCTTGATGGGTGAATTGACCCGCTGGCAGCCAATGGTCAGCTTGTAGACGTACTTCACCGCCTGGCCACGGAAGGAGGGCGGCCCATCCACGGGCAGGGTCTCGCAGTAGGAGTCTGGAAGGCAAGGTCCAGAGGCCCCTGGGGTGAGCGCTCAGGGCTCAGAGGGGGAGGGGTGCCACAGCAGGGTTGGCGTGGGAAGGGGCTCCCTCCAAGCATGGCCGCCTCAGTCTCTGTGGCCCCTAGAGAAGCAGTGTGGCCACTGTCTCAAACAAAATGCAGGTGTGATTTGGCAGGACACATCCAAAACAAGTCTGAAGCCCCCTTAGAAAGGGGAGGGGGATTCAAATCTTTAAATGACAATGCTCCAAGACCTAGGACAGGGCTTGTCTCTAACAAGGCCTTTGCCAACCTCTCACCAACCACGTCTCGGACAGGGCAGGATCCCTGAAGAGGCCCTCCCTCCGCCGCGTCAATGTTCCAGCATGCTAGACCCTTTGGGTGGAGAGGCAGGGGGAAGACGGAGTGGCATCTTCAGTGACCAAAAACACCCTCAGTACAAATCCCAGCTGCTGCCAAAGCAGGTGCTTCACATGCAAAGGACCTCTTCTGCTGCCACCTGGGGGCTGCCGGCTGGGGGGGGGGAACTCCTTCTGGAACTGGCAGACGCCACTCAATGGAGGAGGCAGTGGCAGCTGCTGGCCCCAGCCAAGCCAGTAAGGGAGCCCTCGAGACACCCCAGTCGGAGGGCCTGGATTCAGAACTGCTCCTTCCCAGGGCGCCTCCAACCATGGCTGGCTCTCAGTACGGCCACTTCCAGGGTACTGGGGGTGGTGCAGAAATGGGGATGGGAACTACCACAATGACCCCTCCCCTGGACACCCAACTGTGCTGCTTTCAGGCCAGGCCCACTCAGGACTTGAGTTGGATACACACTTTTCTTGGATGCTTTAGGATGCTTTGGGCTGATCCTGCGTGGAGCAGGGGGTTGGACTAGATGGCCTGCATGGCCCCTTCCAACTCTATGGTTCTATGATTCTATGACTTACGGCTTCCCAAACCCCCAACAGGCAGGCAGGCAGGCAGGCAGGCAGCCCCCCCCCCCCCCCAAGGAAAGGAAGGGACAGAGGCTGCTTACAGGTCTTGGATTCGCCAGGATCCAGCCGCAAGTCACAGAAAAGGATCTTGGGAGGTGTTGAGAGGATGCACTGGCCCCGTTCACCTGCAAAGAGAGGCATGCCATGGCTGCAGGAGCGCCTCACCCCCCACCCCTGCATGCAGCGTTGATGGGAGAGCAGGATCCAGGGGCGCACCACTCTTGGCTCCTTATTTTCAGGGCTGAAACGGGGGATCTTCCCTCGCAAGGCGGCTACTGAGCCTCCCAGGCAGCCACTTGCGGAGCCACACCCATGCCTTTGGGGGCCAAAGTGCCCCCCCTACCTCCAGGGGACGGGGACCATGACACACCACCCACCTCGATTGGGGACGAAGACCGTCTCGCTCTCGGCCTGTGCATCGTGCTGGCTGTTGTCCGGAGGGGGAAGGGCCACCCGGCTCTCGCTGGCATGCAACTGGCAGTGGATCTGTGCGCTGGCCCAGGCCAACATCTCGCTGCAAGGCAAAGTCAGTGGTGGAAATGGGCCAGGCCGGCAGGCAGGAGGATGGCCCGGCCCCTGCCGCTGCTTGGCGACCCCACCCAGGAGCCGCTGAAGGCCCACTGCCACGTTCTCCTCAGGGGTGCCTTTTTCCGAGGCCCAGGACACTCCCCACCCCACGGGCTACAATGTTTGAAAACCGAGAGCTGCCTCCTTCCTCCTCCTCAAGGGCTGCCTGTTCTGCACAACCCTGTTCTGCCCAGCCAACATCCTCTCCCTCTCCGGCGAGCCAATTAGAAGAGCACGGCCATCCCCTCCTCAGGGGCCATGCACAGCGCAGGACCTGGCCGGCTCCAGACGGCTGCACAGCCTTAAGAAGCAGCCGCAGCAGCACCTGGCTGGCTCTCCCCAGCAGTTTGATCACTTGCCACCCTATGGGCAGGGGGGAGACCGATAAACCTTCCCCTTGGTCCAGGGCCGTCCGCAGAGGGGCTCATTCGGACTGAGGTCCAGCCTCCTCTGAGGAAACCACCACTGGATTTGTGGGACCCCATCAACCACCAGCCCATCTCACGTCAAGTGTTTTGGAGGAATGGAGTGGGGTGGGCAGCCGCAGACCAGCTCCTGGTGTAACTAGAAGAAGCTGTGATCCTGGACCCGTTTCCAGCTGGCCTGGCCCGGGAGTGGAGATGGGGCTGGGGATGACCTTCGGGGCAGCTGCTTGTAATGCTGGATCTCACAGTAGCCTTAGCGCTTAGCTCGCCGCCTCGGCCATCTTGGGATCTGGGGGACAGCACTCCAGGGGCTGGTCTCCTTGGACAGAGGGCTGGAGCCGCGGAGGATCGATCCCACTGCTGGACGCGCTCTACCTCCCGATGACGGCCCCCCCCCCCGGACATTTGGAGGCTGACAGGTTAAGGCTGCCCTGCCAGCTAGGGACCCGGGGGGGGGGATCCCTGGGGCCTCCCAAAGAGCCCAGCGGGGTTACCGGGCTAGGCGACCTGCGGCCTCCCTGGCCCCAGGAGTCCGTGCCACGCTCACCTCCAGACCAGGCTCTGAGTGGCCTTCCCGTGTGCCTACTCTGGAGGGGGCAGCCGGTCCAGCGTCCTCCCCCAGACACCGGCAGGGGCGGAGCTCTTGTATGCCCCGTGCCTGGGCCGCTGCCCCGGCGGCGCTCCGGATTAGGCTCCCGGGGCTGGCTGGCGGGCTGGGCCCTCTCCGGCCACTTGCTCCGCGGGACCCCGCTCCGAGCCCTGCCGGAGGCCAAGAGACCTGCGGGCGGCACAACAAGCCTCTGCCGCCCGGCGGAGCTCCGGCCAGCCCACCCCTCCCCAGCCCACCCCAGTGTCTCTGCGGGCCGGGGGCGCCGAGCCGAGCCCCCCTTCCCCCTCCCTCTCCCTGCGGGGCGGGCACCTGGAGGCGGAGGTGGCGTCGGGCGGGAGCGGGTTGCGGAGCGTGACCAGGCACTCGAGCGCCTCCCCGGCCAGGAAGGCCGGGCCCCCTCGCAGCAGCGCCGCGCACACCTCGATCATGGCCGGGCCGGGCCGGGCGGGGAGGAGGGGGAGGAGGGGGGACGGGACGGGCGCGCTGAGCCCCGCCCCTTCCGTCCGTCCCCGCTCGGGGATCTCCGCCAGCCCCGCCCCTCCGTCCTTCGGGCAGCCCCGGACGCTCCCGCCCCTCCCGCCCCGGGGGCGGGGTCTGCGGCGGGCGGGCGGGCGGGAGGCGGGGTGCGGTGCGGTGCGGGGCAGTCGGGTCGTGTGAACGCGCGTCTGCGGGCGGACGATGGGGGAGAGCGGGGCGTCGTCGGGGGCCCTGATGGGGCGCTACGAGGGGCGGGCGGCGGGGCGCGGGGTGCCGCCGTGGGGCTGGCGCCTGTGCCTGGCCCACCAGTTCTCCGAGAAGAGGAAGCCCTACCAGGCGGGGGACGTGTCCGCCGTGGACGTCTTCCGCCACCTCGGCCTGGCCCTGCGGTGAGCGGCGCTCTGTGCATGCCCAGAGGCACGGCGAGTGGGGTGGGGGCCGGCGGGACGCCCTCCCAATCTGCTCTCCCCGGGCAGGTACTTCGTGTGGCGCTACCGCAAGACGCGCGTGGAGAAGAAGCGCCCGGTCATCGACCTCCTCGACCCGCAGCCGCTGCGCCCGATCTACGGTCAGCCGGGCCGCGGGGGGAGGGGGGCGGAGGGCTCCCGCTCGGGAGGGCCGGAGCGCTGACCCGCCGGCCGGCCGGCCGCCTCTCTGTCTGTGTCCGCAGGCTGCCCGCTGGGGGGCCTGGGCGGCGGAAGCATCACGCGAGGCTGGCGGGGCGACTTCTGCCGCTGGCAGTTGAACCCGGGGCTCTACCACTACAAGGCGGTGGTGGCCGACCAGGTGCGTCCCATCCCCCGGGTGGCCGGCCCGCTGGGAAGGCTGCCTCCTGCCACCCCGGCAGCCCCCCCCCCCTGGGCAGGGTGGCCTGGGGTCCAGGGAGTCCTCAGCTTCTCTCACCTTGGGCTCCTTCCCTCCCTCCCTGGGCCTAGTTCACCGTCTGCCTGCGGCGGGAGGGCCAGACCGTGTACCAGCAGGTGCTGTCCCTGGAGCGGCCGAGCAGCCTGCAGGGCTGGAACTGGGGCTTCTGCGGCCACTACGCCTTCTACCACGCCCTCTACCCAAGGGCCTGGACCGTCTACGAGCTGCCCGGGCAGGACGTGGTGCTGACTTGCCGGCAGGTTGCCCCCATCTTCCCCAACAACTACCAGGTGAGCTGGCCCAACTTGGCGTGCCCTCTCCAGGAAAGTTCAGCCAGGGAGTGGTAGGACGGCCGGCCCCGCCCAAGCACCCGGCGTGAGCCTGCGGGTTCCTTCTGGCAGGTGCTGCTACCTGCTCTGCTTACTAAGGCATCGTGGGGCGGAAGGACGGGAACCGTAGCCGGGAGGGAGCGTGGCCTCCTGCACTCCTTGCCGTTCAGCCTGTTCCCAGCGTGAGCGGAGCGCCTGGGGAGAAGCCTCGCCCCGGCGACTGGCAGAGAACAGCGACAGGGCTGCTGGCCTCCAGGGCCTGCTGGGTTGGGCGTCCCAAGTGGCCAACCAGCGTGATCCCCTGATTCCTGCCCTGGCCTGCCAGTGGGCATCACTGGGCACTCCAGGTCTCTCCAGAGGCCTGGCCTGCTGCGGTGGCACCAGGGGCTGGGCGTGTGGCAACACAGGCATGTGGATGGGCCAGTTGGTGGCGGCTTTCAAAGCCCCAGTTGGAGCTGGGTCATCATTACTCAGAGGGAGGTGGCACGGGGCTGGTGAGGCCAGGTTTCCTGTGTTTCTTGCACAGGTTTGTGTCTCATGCAGGAGGGCCAGGGCCAGCGACGCAAGCCGAGCAGCAGGCCAGCGGATTCACTAGCACAGGGCTTGGGCCCAGGTGAAGCAATCCTTGGCCCAGCACCCACAGTGCTGCCCAAAGCCCCAACCAGCACAAGAAGGTGGCAACATGCTTGTTGCCATCCTCTGCATCCTACAAGGAAGGGGGGAAGAGCCCCCAGGCTCTTGGATTAGCCAAAAGTCTCGCTTTTAGGGGGGGGGAAGGTTCCCTGTTGGGTCACAGCCGTCTTATGGTGCCCCCCCCCCGAGGGTGTCAAGGCACCAGACGTTCTGAGGTGACAATTTGCTGCTGCTTGGCTCTGCTTGGTGGTCTCCCACCTGGAACGCAACCAGCGCAGGGTTGGCATTGCTCAACGCCCAGGATTGGATGAGCTTGGGCTATCCAGATTTTCATCCCCCATTTCCCCAAATGTTCTTCTGATCAGGAATTGGGGCAGCTGTTGGCTGATAGGGGTAGTTTGTAAGTCTAATAATAAATTATTGAAGCAGCAGCAAGCGGCAGTGAAGAGGTCGTAGAGCCCCCCCCCCCCAAGGACTTTGCCCGCTAGAGTGGCAGAAACGCCATCCTGTGTGGCCTGTGTGGCCTTTTGCCCAGCAGGGAGCTCCCTTCTTCTCCAAGGCATCAGCTGCCCACAGGGAGGGTAGGCTGCCCTCCCTCCTTCCCTCCCTGACCACTGGGTGCCTCTCTTTCTCTCTGCCCCTGCTCTGTCCCCAGGACACCAGCCTGCCAGTGGGAGCCTTTGTCTGGGAGGTAGAGAACACCAGTGGGCAGGCCCTGGACGTCTCCCTCATGTTCACCTTCCGGAACGGCATGGAGACCAAGGAGGACAGGGCAGGGGGCCACTGGAATGAGCCCTTCAGCCTGGAGCGAGAAGGCCACTGCATCCGGGGTGTGATGCTGCACCACTGCCTCCCGGTCAACTCCTACACACTGGCTATCTCTGCCCGGGAGAAGGTATGAAGAGGCCCCCAAATGGGGGGTCACAGTGCCTTGACTGGGCCTCTGGCTGCTGCATCCCCCTGAGTTTTGAGGGCAGACCCGTGCCTGCCTGGAGTCCGGGGGGGGGGGGGGTGGCAGCTGAGCTGCCCTAGCGGCTGGTCTTTTTTCCTGCTCAGGGCCAGGCCGGGGGTGAGGGATGGGGGGTGGAACACTTCCTTTCTTTCCAGGAGAAGGGGTCTCAGTGGGGGTCTCCTGCAGCGTAGGTCAGCTCCTGGGGGAAACCCGCTGGCTTCCCTGCCTGAGAAGGTGGTGCTTGGGTCTGCTCTTGCTACGAGTTGTGCGTTCGAAGGCTAGGGCTGCGTTTCCAGGGCCCGCTTGGTGGGGCTTGTGCCCAGCCATGCCAATGGAGGGAGTGTGGTTCCTCAGGGCTGTCAGCCTCTTTGGAGAAGGGTTGGCTTGTGGCCTCATCGCAGCCGCCCTGCCCCACCCAGCAGGCCTCAGAGCACAGCCTGGAGGCTGCACGGGGGCAGGGACTGCTCCACAAGCATGCATGAGAGCTGCTGACTAAGTTGGGCAGTATCCGTGGGGCAATGAAAGTCACGAGGAATGATTTGTGGATATGCTCGGTGTGCCAGATGTGGCCACAACCTTAGTCGGCTGTCCTTGGGCGATGGGTCCGGCTTTGAGCCAAGTCTTTGGTCTCTGTGGGGACATGTGGCCTTCTGGGCGGTAGCTGGTGTTTCCTTTGCTTTTACGCCCTTCCTTATTATCCTTAAGAAGATCTGCATTTCGGCCCCCTTAAGACACGCTCCCTTTCGAACAAACCCTCCAAGCAGAGGCCAGTGAGCAATGGAGAACAGCTGAACGACTCAGGTGCCTGGTTGGAGGGAAAGCCGCAGCCCATAGACAGCTCGGACCAGACTCTTGTGAATTCAGGCCTTGGGCTGCAGGCCTCCTTGGCCAGTGGTGTGTGTGCTCTCTCTCTGTCTCTCACGCACACAAAACTGGCCACTCTTGGGGATGGAGCTGGGAGGGAGGGGCTTGCTTCCTGTGGCCCTTTCCTGGAGGGAGCCAGCTGCCTTTCTTTTCCTTCCTGTTCTCCTGAAAGCCAGAACCGGCCCAGGCACCTTTCCCTTTAGACTGCCCTGTTTCTTCCGCAACCCAGACCCCCCAGGGCAGGTGTTGGGTGAGGGGAGAGCTCTTCCTGGGGTTGTGGCTCAGGAGGGGCTCCAGTTGGCCCTTGAGGCAAGGCTCGTGAATGATCTGGCTCCTGACTGTGGCGCTGCTGGCGGATCTTGGCTGAACGGGGAGGGGGGGGTCCTGCTTAGGGGACGGGCTGCCTTTTGGGGTTGGGCCTGTATAGGTCCTGCTCCGGGTTGGGTTTGGACAGTACGATTGGAATCCAGAGGGCTCTGCTGGGGGGGGGGCACCCTCCACTGCTTTCTTCTCTTTTGTGCACCCTCTGGGAGTTGTCTGGGGGGACGTCCTGTCTCTGGTGTGCACACGGAAGTGCCCTTGCAAGTTTGGTCCTTGCGCCCTGGAGGGCATCCATCTGGCACTCCCATCTCTAGGTAGGCACCACAGTGACCCACTTGACAGCCTTTGACCCTGCTGGCACTGGGGAAGATGTTTGGCGTGACCTCCTGGCAGACGGCAAGCTGTCTTCTCCGCCAGGTAAGCTGCTGCCCCAGGGAGTGGGGGGGGGGGCAGAGGCACAGCTCTCCGACTCACCCTCTTTCCTTTGTGCCCAGGGAAGAGCCAGCCCACGGTGAAGGGAGAGGCTTGTGCGGCCGCCGTATGTGCTAGTTGCACCGTACCAGCCCAGGGGCGGGGGACCCTGGAACTGGGCCTGGCATGGGACATGCCCCGCATTCACTTTGGAGGCAAGGAACGGGAGCACCAGAGGTGAGCAGCTGCTGGCCAGACCTGGCCTCTGTTATCCTCCTGATCTCAAGTGCCACCCCCCCCCCCAGCACCCCAGCTCTGCTTGGTATCTCCTGCCAAAGTCTTGGCCTATGAGCCCAGGGGCCTGTAGGGGCCAGGAATGGGCCCCTGAGCTGCAGGCTCAGTTCTGCTGAGGAGGACCATGAGGCCTGCAAGTGGGAAAGTTGGCTCACTCACTCCTCTGTGACCGTCTGAAGGCTGGACTGGGCCCAGACTGGCAAGAGCCCCATCCCCCCCCCCCTCCACTCTGCCGAGACGGGGCACGGGCGTGCCTTCCAGTCCTTTCTCTTCCAGGAATTGGCCCGGAGACATTGGCAGCCAGCCAGTTCTCTTTGGAGT
This sequence comes from Paroedura picta, assembly GCF_049243985.1. Lineage (NCBI taxonomy): Eukaryota > Metazoa > Chordata > Lepidosauria > Squamata > Gekkonidae > Paroedura > Paroedura picta. The sequence continues at coordinate 5,589,788 of NC_135375.1, forward strand.
CCGCCCTGCCGGCTTGGGCTGCTCTGTTCGGCTGCGGTGGCTGCTGAATCCATTCCCTCTCGGCAGTGCAGTGCAGAGCCAGCGGGTGACTTGGCACGGTCACTGCTAATGAGTCTCTGTGGGGCAGGGGTCAGCCCTCTCAGGAAAAGGGCAGAGGTGGCACAGGGGAACCCTGGCCCCAGGAGTGGAGGAGCACCTCGGTTGGCCCTTGTGCAGCCCCAGCGTGCTCACAGGCAGCTCTCTGCTCTCCCTCCCAGGAGCAAAACTAGAAGGTCGGGTTAAAGTCCAAGGGTGGCAATCGACAGGAGGGAACGGCAGCAAAATCAGGCCCAAGTCTCTCATAGCTCCTTAAAGACCAGCACGGGGCGGGGGGGGGGTATTGTTGCAGCAGTTTCCCCCCTACACACTTGGAGGCGCTCCTACTCCTCTCCAGGGACCCTCAGCAGGACGTCCTGGCAGAGGGCTTCTCAGCGCCTGTGCTGTGGGCTTCCACCCTTCTCTTCCAGCTGAGGGGGATCCTCACCTGCACCTACTCACGCATTCCAGCGACTGGACTGGAGGTTCCTGTAGCTGCCTGAGAGCCCTGCCCCTCCTCTTCCTCTTCCTCTTGGCATGGCTTTCTTTTCCATCCCTTCCTGGCCTGTAGATCGCTGAGGTCAGGAAGGGAGGGGAGCTTGTTGTAGAGAGAACTTTTCCTTCCAGGCTAGAGAAAGCCACAAGAGGTCAGCAGAAGACCACTTCGCTCCCCTCCCCACAACACGGCAGAGATGTGAATCATAGAATCATAGAGTTGGAAGGGACCTCATGGGTCATCTAGTCCAGTGGTCCGTAACGTTTTTAAGGCTGCAGACCAGTGGCGTTGGGGAGGGAAATTGCCCAGCCGTGCATGCCGGGCGTTCACGGCCGCGCATGCGCTTTTGCTCCTTCGCGGCCACAAATGCCCATGCGCAGCACTTCTGCGCATGCATGCATGCGTGAAACTGCCACACATGTGCGTTTGCGGCCGTGCAGGGCGCAAACGCGCATGCGCGGCCCTGCTTCCCTCCCCCACACACAAAAAGAAGCTTGCCGGGCCGCAAGATAATCGGCCACTTTTCCGGCCGATTTGCTTGCAGCCTGGGAAGTTTCTTACTGCGGGGGGGGGGGGGCGGGGAGAGGGAGCCCAGTGGTTGGGGACCACCGATCTAGTCCAACCCTCTGCACTATGCAAGACCCCTGCCCTCCCCTGCCCTCCCCGAGTTCCAGTGCCTTCCTGTTCAGCACCAGCCCCTCTGCCAGGCCATGTCCTTCTGGTAACATGTTAGGGTCTTGCAAGTTGTTGGGTGCCTCGGTTCCATTGGGAGGCCCAATGGACTCAATGCAGCTCATACAATTCTTGCACTTCTGGGAGGGGGGGGTGGAATCTGTCCCTTGCACTGTGGCAAGCCTCCAGCCTGGCCCCACACCCATGGTGAAGCCATCCCCTCTTGAAGCTAGGCAGACCCGCGGTGTGTCTGGGAAGGGTCTGGTTGACCCTCCCAGGAGTGCTTTGCCAATGCCCCAGCTAGCCAGCAGCTGCACAGACTTGTCTTTCCCAGCCCCCGTTCTGCTGCCCGCTCAACACCGAAGAGGGAGGAAGGAGGAGGGCTGCTCTCCCATGGCACAGTGGAGACCACATCTTTGGGTGTGACGTGCCTTTGTCTCGCTGCACAGCTCTCCCATGTAGGCTCTCCAGCTTCCGGTCGCTGCCTCCACTCTGGCAGCCTCTGGCCTCCTCCTCCTCCTGCTGCTGCTGCTGCTGCTGCTCTGGGATTTGCCCTTTGCTGTCCATCCTGAGGGGCTGTTTCGAGGTGGCTTCCCGTGCCTCATGGCTAGCTGGCCTCTGGACCTGAACTCTCCTCTCTTCCCTTGCTTCCCGTTCTGCTTGGAGCTGCAAGTTCTCCCAGCTCCTTGAGCCGGATCTCCACTTACCGACCTGGGTGCTCATCTTTTCCCCCCTTTTCACATTCAGTCTGGTGCTTTTCTCTTGCATTGCTCCCTGATATCTGTCTTCGGCATCTTTAAGGATCCCTGCTGCTCTGCTGAATCTATGCTGACCATTCTAGATTCTCTCTGCCAAGCAGAACTCCAGCCCATGGTTCCTCCTGTGTGTTTGCTCCCCAAAGGTCCGCCATTGGCCACTGACTTCTTCCCTGGACTCTGGAGGCTCTGTCCTGCCCGCCCCACCCACAGGTGTGCAAGGGCAGACATGAAACGCCTCGTTGCTGGGGGTCCCCAGATGACCGAACCACCCAGCAGCTGCCCCTGCTTGCACTGCACAATGCCCCTCCCCTCGCTGCTATGCCACCGCCAGTGGGCCTGGAGCGTCTCCCTCTGCACCCATCTGTGGCCTCCAGCTAGTTGCTACATCTCCTGCTCTGCTCCGGCAACTGAGCCGGAGAGAGTCTGAGCCCATGATTTTGAGCTTTGGTGCTTGCAAGGTGCTGAGCTGCCCTTCCCTGTGACCCCCTTTCGGACGGGAAGGCCAACCGAAAGTGGGGGCGTGTTCCCAGAGAGTTAGCTTAGGGTATTCTCTTCCAGCTTAGGGGCATGGCCAGGGGAGGGGGGCACAGCTCCCGGAGCCGACCTCTGAGTGGCCCCCAGCCGCACATGTCCACACTCCTCCCTCCTCCGGCCTCCTTGATGGGGTGGGGCTGTGGTGCTGAGCCAGGACTTGGGCTCGTTGGTTCCCCCCCTGAGCCAGGGCTGGAGGCTTATTGGCTCCCTCCCTACTCCCACTGCAGGCGGTACACGCGGTTCTTTGGCAGCGACGGGGAGGCCTGCCCCACCCTCTCCCACTACCTGCTCACACACTACCAAGAGTGGGAAGAGAAGATGGAGACATGGCAGCAACCCATCCTGGAGGACAGGTACCGATGGAGGGCTGGGGGGCAGAGCCAGGCTGTCACATGCTGCATGGGGCACCTGTTCTGTTCTTGCGTGGGGTGGGGGGTATGGTTTTCTGGACCCCCACAAAATCGACAGGTCTGGCCCCAGGCCACCAGAACGGATGCTTGCCATGGTGACCCAAATCCTAAGGCCGCTTTTGGGGCCTGGCTGTTGGGAGAGGAGGCTACTTTGGGGCGTCTGCTCCTGCCAAGCTGCCCTGAGGCTGCAGCCTGGTCCAGTAGCCCTTTGGCCTGTTTCTGGGAGACAAACTGGAGCACCAAACCAACATTCCTTCTTTGGTGTGCCTCAGAGTCTCCATTTAACTGCCAGCAGACAACACAGGGCTCCCATCCTTCCATGCTTCCGTATGCCTCTCTTGCCCCTCCAGTGAGCTGCCCCCTTGGTACAAGTCCGCCCTGTTCAACGAGCTGTACTTCCTGGCCGACGGAGGAACCGTGTGGCTACAGCTGCTGCCGGAGGATGCGGCTGCCCTGAGTGCTCAGCCGGGCCTTTCCCAGCACCTGCCGCTCCTGCAAGAGTATGGCCGCTTTGCTTACTTGGAAGGTAAGGGGCAGACCAGCGGAGGAGGGCCAGCATCCGGCCCGAGGGAGCGGGGAGCTTTCGCCCTCTCCTCCACCCCTGCCTGCCTGCCTGCCCACTGACCGCTCCTCCTCTTCTGCTCCCCAGGCCAGGAGTACCGGATGTACAACACCTACGACGTGCACTTCTACGCCTCCTTTGCTCTCGCCATGCTGTGGCCCAAGCTGGAGCTCAGCCTGCAGTATGATGTGGGTGGGTGAGCACTGCCTGGACGGGTGGCTTCCTGGCTGGGAGGCCAACAAACTGCACAGCTGGGTCTCAGAGCAAGAAATGAGGCCAGGGCCTTGAACACAGAAACCCAGCAGGCCTCTTTGGGAGAGGTGGGGAGGGAGGGAGGGAGGGAGGGAGGGAGGGAGGGAGGGAGGAAGGAAGGAAGGAAGGAAGGAAGGAAAGTGAGCAGGGCGGGCCTCTGACGTTGTCTGTCCATTCCGTTCCCCCTGACCCCCCCCCCCGGTGCTTCCCAGCTTCTGCCGTGCTTAGTGAGGACCTTCAGCCTCGGACGTACCTGATGAGTGGGCAAACTGCCCCGGTCAAGCTGCGCAACGTGGTGCCGCATGACATTGGAGACCCGGGTAAGGCAGAGCGCCCACCTGGGGAAATGCCGCTATGCTCTGTGGTTCTCATGGCTCACTGGGATGCCTCTGGCCTGAAGGAGAGCTGAGGCCTGACTAGGCACCACTCAGCCTCGTGGCCCAGCAGAAGTCCTTGCCGGGCTCCCCTCTCTGCCACTGGCTCAGTTTCTCCTGCACAGGAGCGGGGAGGGTTGGAAGGGACCTCCTGGTCTCCAAACCCCTCACCATCTCTGTTGCCCTCCTCTGGACATGCTCCAGTTTGTCTATATCCCTCTTCAACTGGGGTGCCCAAAACTGAACACAGGACTCCAAGTGAGGCCGAACCAGAGCAGAGTAAAGTGGTACCATCACCTCCCGTGATCTGGACACGATACTCCGTTTGATACAGCCCAAAATCCCATTTGCCTTTTTAGCCACCAAGTCACATTGCTGACTCATGTTCAATGTATGGTCTACTAAGACTCCTAGATCCTTTTTGCACATGCTACTCCCCAGTCTCCCCCATCCTATATTGGTGTGCAGAACTTCATATTTGTCCCTATTGAACTTAATTTTGTTCAGTTTAGCCCACTTCTCGAGCCTATCTAGATCATCCTGTATTCTGTTGCTGTCTTCAGTTGTGTTTGCGACCCCTCCCAGCTTAGTATTGTCTGCAAATTTAATAAGTATCCCTCTAATCCTTCATCCAAATTATTTATAAATATGAACATCACAGGCCCCAGGACAGATCCCTGGGCTACTCTGTTTGTCAGTTTTCTCCAAGAGGATGCTGAGTATCCTTTGGGTATCCTTTGGGTACGATTTGTCAACCAGTTATCAATTAAGATCCATACCGCATTTTACCAACTTGTCAACAAGAATATTATGTGGAACCTTATCAAAAGCTTTGCTGAAATCCAGATTATGTCCACAGCATTCCCCTCATCCTACTTCTTTTATATTTACCCAAATACACTCAACTGAACTTTCATGCTCAGGTACCGGTATTTCTTCACAAGTATAAAGATTCCTAACATATATTGCTAAACCTCCTCCCTTCTTTTCTTGTCTGTCCCTCCTAAATAGATTGTTCCCCTTGATTCTAGTACTCCAATTCTGAGAGCCAGTTTGGTGTAGTGGTTAGGAGTGCGGACTTGTAATCTGGCATGCCAGGTTCGATTCTGCACTCCCCCACATGCAACCAGCTGGGTGACCTTGGGCTCGCCACGGCACTGATAAAACTGTTCTGACCGGGCAGTGATATCAGGGCTCTCTCAGCCTCACCCACCCCACAGGGTGTCTGTTGTGGGGGGAGGAATGGGAAGGCGACTGTAAGCCGCTTTGAGCCTCCTTCGGGTAGGGAAAAGCGGCATATAAGAACCAACTCTTCTTCTTCTTCTTCTTCTATTGTCCCACCAAGTCTCTGTGATTCCTACTAGGTCATAGTCCCCTTCCTCTATGAGGACTGCTAGTTCCTGCTGCTTGTTTCCCATATTCTGTGCCTTTTGCTGCCCAGGAACTCCCACTGCGCTTCATGGCTCAGGAGCCTGTAAAGTGTGTGTGTGTGGGGGGGGTGAGCATGGAGTGGAGACACCCCCCCCCCGAACTAGTCCTTTCCTTGGCAAGTCCCAGGAGCCCTTTGCTTTGCGCAGGCAGGAGACCCCCCCCCCAGGAACTAGGGAGAGCCTGCCTGTGGCCAGGTGTGGGGCAGCCCAGTTTCCCTCGGGTGGGGGCCAGGCAGTGGACCGCTCTTGCTCTGACCCTGCCCCCTCCTTTACCAGAGGATGAGCCTTGGCGACGGGTCAACGCCTACCTCATGCACGACACAGCAAACTGGAAGGACCTGAACCTGAAGTTTGTGCTGCAGGTCTTCCGGAACTACCACCTGATGCAGGACTCTGCCTACTTGCGCGACATGTGGCCCGTCTGCCTGGTGCGGCTGGGTGCGGGGGAGGGAGGGGGGGCGAGCAGGGCTGTCTCCGGGCCTGGAGGCCATGGAAGCGGCCTGTCCCTGAGCCAGGTCCCTGCACCCGTGGTCCATCAGGGCCAGGCCTGTCTACTCCGGGGGCTCTGGCAGAGAAAGGTCTCCTCTCTGCCTCCTGCCCGGCCCTTGGAACAGGTGGCGCTGCCAGGGGTTGCACGGCCCAAGGTCAGCTGTGGCCTCTCCTCTCCTCTCCCACCCCAGGCCACAATGGAATCGGAACTCCAGTTTGACACCGATGGGGACGGCCTGATCGAGAACTCCGGCTTTGCCGACCAGACCTACGATGCCTGGGTGGTGACGGGCGCCAGGTGAGGGGCAGTAGCAGGAGGGTCTGCTGGCGGTTGCCTCACCTGGCCTGGTGGCTGAAAGGTCAGGCTTGGGCCGTTGGTGGTTCTGCTGCAAACTGAATTCCCTGAGGAGGCTCCTTCTGACCACCAGCCTCTCCTCCCAAATGTCCTGGGCTTTCTGGAAAGCAGACTGCTTCCGCCAAGAGACCCCTTCCTGCTCATGGGGGCTTTCCTGCCTCGTGGAATACACGGAGCTGTAGGCCTTATGTTCTCCTAGTGCCATGAGGTCAGAAACAACCCTTTCCCCCCCCCAACCCAGGGCCAAGCCAGCTGGAGTGTTTTTCTGACCAGTCGGGCAGACTGACCTGTCTTAGGGTGCCCTTGGGGTCTGGCTCCAGTCTTGTGCGTTGTCCTTGGAGATACCAGGTGGTCTTGCTGAGCAAGGGGGGGGGGCTGGCCTGTAGCAGAGGAAATATCTGGGGGAGGGGGTCCCTGAGTTCTGCCTTTTCCCTGTTTCCTGCTGGCCAGTCAAAGGCCCAGGACCCCCATGCCTCGGGCAACTGACCCCAAGGAGGTAGCTGTTGCCACCAAAGGAAGCTTGTCTCAGAGAGGAGGGGCAGGCGAGGGAGGGCCCAGGGCAAGTGAAATCCCAGAGCTAAGCTCCTGAGCTAAGCCCCTGGCTAAAACCCCAGGAGAAATGGCCCCAGGAAAGCCCAGTGCAAGCTTCAGAATTCTATAGAATTCTTCACCGGGTTTGAGGTTTAGGGGGAGGTATCTCAGCCTAGGATCTCTAGAGGCCAGAAACACACTCTCTCCTAACCTGCAGTCTGCCACATGGCCTTGTGCTCATGGCTTTTGTTGAGGACTGGAAAGGGCCCATTGGCTTCTCAGAAGGGCTGCCTCCTCTGCTTTCCTCAACCTGCAATGGGAAACTGAAGGCGGGGGGGGGGGGGAGCAGTAGGAGAAGGCGGCCATGGCATTGGAGCCTGCCCTCCAGCTGCGGGGGGGGGGGAGGGGGGAGCCTGATAACAGGTGGCAGCAAGGAGCTGCACCCTGATTGCGGGGGGCAGCATGGTCATGGTTCCTTGCTGACACTCCATGTTGGGGGACCGTCTTCTGCTGGACTGTGGTTGCCAGGTTGGTGAGAAGAAGCGCATAAGAGCATAAGCATTTAGGGTAGAGGTTTGCAACACCTGCACTGAAGCTCTTCAAAGACCCCAGGACACCGTTGACATTGTTCTAATAGTGTCGCCTTGGTGCGGCGGCAGCCCTGGAAAGGTGGGTGGGCCTGTTGTCCTGGTGAGGCATGTGATACTTGTCATAGCTGCTGCTGCTGCTACCCAGCGCTGTAAGGTAGGCCACGACCCTACAAGCAGCAGCTGACTCCCTTCCCAACCAAGCCATTAACAGTTCACCCCAACAATATTCCTGCCTCCACAGGCCCCCTGAGCAGGTTGCTTGGAGTATGCCTGGGCCAGAGGGGAGACCTCCCCCCAGGGGTGCTTGGCAAAGTGGGGCACCATCCCCATGAAAGCCCTGCTCCGTGCCATCAGCCCCCAGTCACCCAGAAAGGCAGGCGCTTGGTGAGCTATGGTGGCCATACTAGCCCGGGGGGGGGGGGGGCGGCACTGGGAGAGGAGGAGTCCCCGTCTTCTGTAGACCTGAACTGAGGATGGTCCCTCCCTCCCGGCCTGCCTACCTGCCGTGTCTGCTGGTCACAAGCATCTCTTGCATGCCGTTCTCTGCTTGGCTCAAGTCCCAGGACTGGCTTTTCACTGGAGCTGGTTCAGGGAGTCCGCTTGGGGACCTTTCTCTCCTGGTCTGCCTTGCAAAGGCTTCCTGATAGGTCCCTCTGGGGGGGGGGTGCGTGTGTGCGCAATGCAGTGTTTCCTCCCTCTGCCAACGTGGTGGTCCTCCTCCTCCTCTGCTTTGGCAGTGCCTACTGTGGCAGCCTGTGGCTGGCATCCCTCTGCGTGATGTGTCGGATGGCTGAGGTCTTGGGTGCGGGTGACGTCCAGCAGAAGTACGCTGCCATCCTGGCCAAGGGCACAGAGGCCTTTGAGCGGCTGCTCTGGAACGGTATGTCTCCGTTGGGGGGAGGGGGGCGGCTGGCTGAGAGCTGGGGGCGCCCCCTCACCCACTGTCCCCCCCTTCCGCAGGGAAGTACTACAACTACGACAGCAGCCAGGGGGCTTCCTCCCGCAGCAGCATGTCAGACCAGCTGGCCGGGCAGTGGTTCCTCCGGGCGTGCGGTCTGGGCGAGGGCACCTCGGAGGTAAGGGACCCGGGACCCCTGGTGGAGGCTGAGGGGAAGCAGCGACCCCCCTGCAGGCCCAGCAGAGGCTGTGGGGAGGGGGCTGCTGCCCTTTGGGCCTGTCCTGAAACCTCTCCCCCTCCTGCTCCTTGGCAGGTTTTCCCTCAAGGCCATGTGCAGAGTGCCCTGAAGACCATCTTTGAGCTGAATGTGATGGGCTTCTCGCAGGGCACGATGGGAGCCGTGAACGGCATGCGTCCCTCGGGGGTGCCAGACACCTCTAGCTTGCAGTCCAATGAGGTGTGGGTCGGGGTGGTGTATGCCTTGGCTGCCACCATGATCCAGGAGGTGGGTCTGGGGGCTGGGCGGGGGGAGGCCTCGTGGGCAGCACAGGCAAGTGGTGACTCTCTTTCTCTCCCCCCCCTCCCTCCCAGGGCCTGGTCGAGGAGGGCTTCCACACCGCTGAGGGCTGCTACCGTACTGTGTGGGAGCATCTGGGCATGGCCTTCCAGACACCTGAGGCCTTCTGCCAGAAGAGGGTCTTCCGCTCCCTGGCCTACATGCGCCCCCTCAGCATCTGGAGCATGCAGCTGGCCTGGGAGCATCGGGCTGCCCGGGGATCCCCAGCCCAGGCTAGCTCTTGAGTGGAAGGCTTACTCCTGCTTGGAGGGCTGGTGCTGCCTGCCTCCAGAGGCCACCTTGGGGCAGCTGGGAGGCAGAGGAGCCCCCTCCCCCCCCCCAGGATCACAGAGGCTGCTTGTATCCCAGGGGGAGGGGGCCTGATCTGTGGGCCAGTCCACCCCCTGCCTGGGGGAACGCTTGTCTGAGGAGGGCAGCAGTGGAGGGATGGCCAACCTCAGAAGGGACCAGCAGGTATGAAGGATCCCCGTCCCTACCCCCCTACACCCAGCAGCCTCCTTGTGGGCCATGGTGCCCCTTGGTTTTGGGGAGCCCTGTCCCGTGGGAGTGAGAGGAGGTTTTTCTGCTGAGCCCATCCTCTTCCTGCCCCTTTAATTTGTACATGATGGCAATCAAGGCCTGTACAATCTAGTTTGTTCTGGAGTTATTTTAGATGTTAAAAAGTTTTAATTTAAACAAATAAACAATTGGTGAAGGAGCTGCTCTGCTTGATGGGCGGGAGTGGGGGGGCATCCCCGCCAGGGTAGGTAAGCGCACTACCAAACCTGCCCTCCTACCACCAAACCACAGGACCTCCGTCTTGGAGGGGTTGAGTTTCATAGAATCATAGAATCCTAGAGTGGGAAGGGGCCATGAAGGCCATCTAGTCCCACCCCCTGCTCAACGCAGGATTAGCCCTAAGCATCCTAAAGCATCCAAGAAAAGTGTGTATCCAACCTTTGCTTGAAGACTGCCAGTGAGGGGGAGCTCACCACCTCCTTAGGCAGCCCATTCCATGGCTGAACTAGACTCCTAGAATCCTAGAGTGGGAAGGGGCCACAGAGGCCATCTAGTCCAACCCCCTGCTCAGTGCAGGATCAGCCCTAAGCATCCTAAAGCATCCAAGAAAAGTGTGTATCCAACCTTTGCTTGAAGACTTCCAGTGAGGGGGCGCTCACCACCTCCTTAGGCAGCCTATTCCACTGCTGAACTACTCTGACTGAAATTTTTTTCCTGATATCTAGCCTTTCAGGCGACTCTGCTCCAACCACAGCTTCCAAACATCTGGTTGGTGATGGTATATATATATACAGAACAGAAATAAAGACCAGAACCTAAAACCACAATTCAAGATTGCCACCAAATTAATCAAATGCTGTCCTATATAGAACCATTTTCAGTGGCCTCCTAAAGATGGAAAGGGGGGGGGGACAGAAACACCTCTCAGGGGAAGTTGTTCCATAATTGTTAGGCTGTCATGGAAAATGTTTGCTCTCATTTACCTAACAGACAAGCTCCTTTGGCTGACGACGGTCCCTCCCTGGTCCCAGGCCATTTAGGGTTTGACAGGACAAAACCAACACCTTGAATTGGGATCGAGTGCCCATGTGTAAGCCCATGTCATTGCTGTAATATGAGAACGTGTGCTCCCAATACTTGACCCAAACCAGCCATCTAGCTGCAATATTCTGCACCAACTGTAGCTTCCAAATAGCCACATTGCCACAGTCCAGCCTAGATGGAACTAAGGCGTGAATGAATCAAGAATGGCAGCAGCTGAAGCTGGCCTAAAGCACTCCAAACCACCACAGCCATCTCACTTTCTGAAGAGACTGCTGTGTCAGTTCTTGGGGGCGTCCTGCTGTTGCTGTGCCGGGGGGGGGGGTTGCTTTGCTGGTCTAGGCTTTGGGCCCTGGGAGGGGGAAGCAGGCTTAGTGCCCCGGGCCAAGGGATCCAGGCCCCGGCAGGCACCCTCTGCCCATGTGGCAGGCTTGGTTTCTTGTAGCAGGGACTTCCCCAAGAGTATCTGGCTCTAACCTGCCACTCTTGCTGGAAAGATTATTTGCAGAGCCAACATTATGACATTATGAGAGCGGGGGGGGGGGGAGTGTTCCTTTTGGCTAAGGCAGAATCTTTTCCACCTGGACTGAGCAGCCCCCCACCACCCCGTGGCTCTGTTCTGTGATGACCACGGCTGCTGCTTGGCTCACGTGTGGGGAAGAGGGAACGTGTTCACTCTACCCAGCCAGGTTGGGCACTGGTGCAGGGGGGGGGGAGCTGGGGCTGAAAGCGGGCTATTCTCTTCCAAAGCCTAGGATTAGGCAAGCACTTTGTGTTCTCACGGAGGGCTGGCTACTGCCCAGGCCTGGGAGCTCTGCCAGCCCCAGCCCCAGCCCCCCCCCAAAGAAAAACAATGCAAGAAGGGAAGCAGCCTGCAGCTTTCCTCCTCCAGACTGCAAAGGCGGGTTGAGGGCAGGAGCAGCTGGCTGGTGACCCCAAAATCAAGAGCACCGGGGATATGGCACTGGTCAGACCACACCTGGAGTACTGTGTGCAGTTCTGGAGGCCTCACTTCAAGAAGGACGTCGATAAAATTGAAAGGGTACAGAGGAGAGCGACGAAGATGATCTGGGGCCAAGGGACCAAGCCCTATGACTTGGGAATGTTCAACCTGGAGAAAAGGAGGTTGAGAGGGGACATGATAGCCCTCTTTAAGTATTTGAAAGGTTGTCACTTGGAGGAGGGCAGGATGCTGTTTCCATTGGCTGCAGAGGAGAGGACGCTCAGTAATGGGTTTAAACCAGTGGTCCCCAACCTGCGGGCCGCGGCCCGGCGCCAGGCCGCGAAGGCCATGGCACCGGGCCGCAGCTCCCTCTCCCCGCCCCCCCCCGCAGTAAAAAACTTCCCAGGCCGCAAGCTTGCGGCCCGGGAAGCTACTTACTGCGGGAGGGCGGGAAGAGGGAATCAGGGCCGGGCTGCGCCCGATCCGCGGGCGTGGCTCGCGGGCGTGGCTCAATCAAAGGGTGTGGCTTCCGGGCGCGGCCCGATCCGCGGGCGCGGCCGGGTGCGGCTCGATGCGCGGGCGCGGCCAGCGGGCGTGGCCAGAAGCGTGGCCGTGGCCCGATGCCCTGCCGGTCCCCAGCCTAATAAAGGTTGGGGATCACTGGTTTAAAGTACAAGTACAACAATATTTAAAGAATACTGTTACCCGCCAGGAGCCTGTAGGGAGTAGTGGGAAATAAATCGAATAACAATATAGGCTAGATATCAGGGGGGGGAAATTCACAGTCAGAGTAGTTCAGCAGTGGAATAGGCTGCCTAAGGAGGTGGTGAGCTCCCCCTCACTGGCAGTCTTCAAGCAAAGGTTGGATACACACTTTTCTTGGATGCTTTAGGATGCTCTGGGCTGATCCTGCGTTGAGCAGGGGGTTGGACTAGATGGCCTGTATGGCCTCTTCCTACTCTATGATTCTATGAAGGCCTCTCCCCACCTGCCCATTTCCACACTGCTGCTGGAGCCTGGGCTGGGGGGGGTGGCAGGGTGCTGAACCTCTGCAGTATGAAACATCCAGCCAGATGGGGAAGGGGCTCAAGCACAAGATCCAGTGAGTGTGGGAATCTTGCGTGGTTCATTTCCAAAGCTCTGGCTGCAGCCAGGCCACTAGGAGCTGCAGAAGAAAGCCAGGTCCCTGGAGAGGTGACAGAGGAACCCCGGCAAGAAAGGCTGGGTCTGGGGATCTCAGGTGTGTGTGGGGAGGGGGGGGGGCTCATCCTTCTTGGCCTTGATCGAGCATCCCCTGCCCCAGTCTGGTCTTATTGCTTCATCAGCATGGAGGGGGAAAGGGAACCTTGGGGCAACTTACTGCAGATCTCTAGGTGACCCATTTCATATTGACATATGTTGCGGGGAGAGGGGTAACTTTAGGGCCCATTGCTGTGGGCTAAAGGCGCGGGCACCAGTAATGGCCAGCCAGGCAGAATTAGCCCCCTCACACACACACACACACACTGCCAGGTGGATGGCAAGCACTTAGATGCTGCTCCTGTGCATTACTGTTTGAAACATTTATAAGCCACCTTTTCCCCTGCACAACTGAAGGTGGCTTACAACAGAGAGTCAAAAAGTCAGATGGGTCCTCCAGGGTCATCTAGTCTATCCCCCTGCACAATGCAGGAACTCACAATTACCTGCCTGACCCCAATTTCATGCCCAAGTGAGCAAAAAATCTCCAGAATCTAGCCTGGCCTGGAGGAAATTCACCTACCATCCCACAGCGGCAATTAGCAGTTCCCTGGGTATGCAAGAAAGAGGCACAAGAGATACACAGTGGCCCATCCCTTCCTGCCTACCCACTCACAACCTGGCTACGCTCATAATATCAGCATTTCTGTCAAGCGACTACCTAGCTTCTGCTTAAAACCTCCCAAGGAAGCCTGTTCCATTGAAGAAGCCCTCTGTCAGGAACGTCTTCCGGATGTTTAGCCGAAAATTGTGCTCCACCTTTTCTATTGCAGCCCTTCAGAAGGAGGAGGTGGAGGTTCTTAGATGCCGCTTTTCTCTACCTGAAGGAGTCTCAAAGCGGCTTCCATTTGCCTTCCCTTTTCTCTCCCCACACCTGTGAGGTGAGGCTGAGAGAGCCCTAATATTACTGAAGAAGAGTTTGCTCTTAAGAGCCAGTTTGGTGTAGTGGTTAGGAGTGCGGACTTCTAATCTGGCATGCTGGGTGACCTTGGGCTCGCCAGGGCACTGATAAAACTGTTCTGACTGAGCAGTGATATCAGGACTCTCTCAGCCTCACCCACCCCACAGGGTGTCTGTTGTGGGGAGAGGAAAGGGAAGGCGACTGTAAGCCGCTTTGAGCCTCCTTCGGGTAGGGAAAAGCGGCATATAAGAACCAACTCTTCTTCTTCTTCTTAAATGGAGCTTCAAAGCGGCTTACAATTGCCTTCCGTTTCCTCCCCCTGTGAAGTCAGTGAGGCTGAGAGAGCACTGAGATTCCTGTTCGGTCAGAACAGTTTTCTTTTCAGTGCCGTGGTGAGCCCAAGGTCACCCAGCTGGTTGCATGTGGGGGAGTGCAGAATCAAACCCAGCATGCCAAATTAGAAGTCTGCACTCCTAACCACTACACCAAACATTAAAAAGGGCCCACAAAAGACACAATTCTAAAATCCACCATTCTAGATAAAACCCTTTTCAGCTGCCTCTGGAAGCCTTACCATGGGGCCCCCCCCCCCCCGGGCATGCACCTCCCTGGGGAGACAGTTCTTTACCTTGGCTGCCTAGATGCCTCCTGGGGCATCTCCTGCTGTTTTGCCCAGTCCCAATTCCTCTTCTGCCAAACTCCCCAGGCACCACCAGCTGGGTTCATTCCTTTCAGAGAAGGGAGAGGGAGGGTGTGTCTGGGGTTCTGACACCCCAAGAAAGGAAAGCGGTCCTCCACCGCCCCACCCCCTGGGGTAGGAGCTGGCCTGTAGGCAGGGATGCAGGAAAGGGTGGGCCTGGGGCTCTGGGAAGGCAGTTTTCAGCCGGACAAGGATGGCAGAGGCCTGCTGGAGAGGCTGAGAAAGAACAGAGGGTTTATTGTGGGACGTGAGACCATGCTGCGGGGGGGGGGGGGGCTTCTCCTAAGCAAACGCCACGTCGAGCCAAGACAAACGCTTCCTTCCCCTAGCACTGGATCAGCGGCCAAACAGTCAACAGTCCTCAAGGCATTTGGATCGGGAGTTCATTGGAGGCGGGGAGGGGAAACGCGGCCCAGAGGTGGGGCCAGAGGCGCCCGCCTTCCCGCTATGCCTGGGGAAAGGGGGTGGCGGTGGCGGAGGTCCGTGGCCTAGCCTGCCGCCAAGGAACTGGACGCGACGTCCGTCCCACTCCCCCACGCAGGGCCGCCGAGTTCGCCGGGGCGCTCCCAGGCTGCGCAGAGATCCCGCGGGGGGGGGGGGGGCGGCGGCGGCCGCCGCCTCTCCAGGAGACGTTTCCTAGGTGGCGGCCTGTTTTTTGCGATTTGACTGTGCTAGGAGTGAGGAAACAATACCTCCCAAATTAGAATTCTCAACAATTCCTGAAATTCCTGCGTCCTGCAGGGGGCTGGACTGCCAGGTCTCAGATTCTAAGCCGCTCCCCGCGTTTCTGGCAAGGGGGCTCCTTCCTCCCCTCCTTTTGGTCTCGTCCGGACGTTTCTACGCCCTCCCTTTCCCCTTTTACGTCACAGGAGGTCCTGCTTAGGGGGGGGGGGAGCCAAAACCGAAGAAACCCAACCAAAAGTTGGTCCAGATGAAATGAAACGTTGCGGTGCGTTAATGCTCTGGTTTTTTATTCAAAGGTTCTTGGAGGTAGAATAGGGCAACCTTCAATCATCAATAGCTCCATAGCTGCCTACAAGAATCTTTGCATTAAACCACAGAACATTCACACACTGCAGCTTTCCATTTCATCTGGAACACCATTTGGTTGGTTTTCTCCGTCCATTCTGACTTAACAGACTGACTTGCCTTTGTCTGCTTAATTCAGAGGGAAGCCGCCAAGTATTGGGGGTGGTGTGTGCATGTATAGCTCTGCCATCAAGGCAAAGTGTCAGAAGAACAGGAGAGGGGCTGTAGGGCTGGCCAAGCAGAGAAAATGTCCTAGTCCCTCAAAGTCAAAGGGCTGTTTCTCTTCCAACCGATCCGAGGAGCCAAAAGGCCGGCAGAAATCCCAGCTCTACTAGGGCTGGAGAAGGGCAGTACTTGCTGTTCCAAGAAGGTCAGCAGAGCTCGGCTGGATCTGGCCAGGGGGTCCCTTTGGTTCTGCCTCCCATCTCACAAAGTGCCCAGGCAGTGCCTCCAGGGGGCCTTCCCCTGATAAGAATCTAAAGGAGCCCTTCTGGATCCAACCAGGGAGGGGCCCTCTAGTCCAGCCTCCCATGTCACCCTCGGGAAGGGCAAAGGAATAGGCAGAGAGGCTTCCTGACACAGGGACTGACCTCTGACGGTGGAAGTTCCCCTCCATCTGACCACCACCTGTGGCCATCACTACATCCTCTGGCATCAAAGTCCACATTTGTATCACTCTGCTGTCCATCCTGAGCCTACTGCCTCTCAGCTTAATAGGATCATAGAGTGGGAAGGGGCCATACATACAAATGCTGGCAGGGGCTCATGGGAATTGTAGTCCACTGACATCTGGAAGACCACAGGTTGACTACCCCTGATCTAAGCCGACTCCTGCTCCACAGAGGATCCGCCTAGACTAGAGCAGGCCTTTCAACCAGGGCTTCATGAGGGCTCTGGAAGGGTTTCCTGAATAGGGGGGACTTAATTCATCTTTTGAGAGAGGAGTTCGGCAAGGCTGTATATTGTCGCCTTGCCTATTTAATTTGTATGCGGAGCACATCATGAGAAAGGCGGGGTTAGATGAGTCACAAATTGGGATCAAGATCGCAGGGAGAAGTATCAACAACCTCAGATATGCAGATGATACCACTCTAATGGCAGAAAGCAAAGAGAAACTAAAGAGCCTCTTGATACGGGTGAAGGAGGAGAGTGCAAAAGTTGGCTTGAAACTCAACATCAAGAAAACAAAGATCATGGCATCTGGCCCTCTCAATTCCTGGCAAATAGATGGGGAAGAAATGGAGATAGTGACAGATTTTATTTTCCTGGGCTCCAAGATCACTGCAGAAGGGGAATGCAGCAAAGAAATTAAAAGATGCTTGCTCCTGGAGAGGAAAGCTATGGCAAATCTAGACATCATCCTAAAAAGCAGAGACATCACCCTGCCAACAAAAGTGTGTCTAGTCAAGGCTATGGTATTCCCAGTTGCAATGTATGGCTGTGAAAGTTGGACCATAAAAAAGGCAGAGCGTCAAAGAATTGAGGCTTTTGAACTCTGGTGCTGGAGAAGACTCTTGCAAGTCCCTTGGACTGCAAGGCGAACCAACCGGTCAGTCCTAGGGGAGATCAGCCTGACTGCTCCTTAGAAGGCCAGATCCTGAAGATGAAACTCAAATACTTTGGCCACCTCATGAGAAGGAAGGACTCCCTGGAGAAGAGCCTAATGCTGGGAGCGATTGAGGGCAAAAGAAGGGGACGACAGAGAATGAGGTGGCTGGATGGAGTCACTGAAGCAGTCGGTGCAAACTTAAATGGACTCCGGGGAATAGTAGAGGACAGGAAGGCCTGGAGGATCATTGTCCATGGGGTCGCGATGGGTTAGACACGACTTTGCACCTAACAACAACAATTCATGTTTACTATATATTTTTAAATCGTTCAATATTTATTGGGTGACATGACCATATGCGGTCATGTCGACCTCATCCTCCCCCCCCCCCCCCGCCCTCCAAGATGGCCAATGATGGGCCTGGAGGGCGTGGCAAGGCCTGTCCACAGCAACGTTTCCCAGCCTGAAGAATGTTTCAGGGCTTTCTCCATAGTGAAAAAAGTTCAGCGAGGCTGGCCTAGAGCCCCCATGGGGTGCCCCACCCCCGTTCTAGTCTTTGGGGCGAGGGAGGAAAGGCTGTCCCTCCGCCCGGCGGGTCATTCCCCTGGCCGGCCGGCCGGCCTCATCGCCTCCGACCTGCGGGCCGTGGGGGGCAGCCGAGCTCCAGGGCGGCCAGCGGGGGCGGGGGGGGGGGTGTCCTGGCCTCTTCCCTCGGGGGCTTCCCTCCCGGGGCTTCCCCAGCCAGCGCGCTGCAGCTGCCCGGAAGGCCGGCTTGTCCTTGGGGGCAAGCGGTTCCTGGAAAGGGCGGCTGAGCCTTGCGCAACCTGTGGGCCTGCCTATAAGAGGGAGGGAAGCGGGCGCCCGCCGCCCAGTCCAGCCCAGCCCAGCCCAGCCCAGCCCAGCCCAGCCGCCCAGCGTAGTCCGCGAGACGATGGAGCGCCTCTCTCTCCAGCCAGCCTCGGCCTTGCTGGCCGCGCTGCTGCTCGCCTCGGCCGCGGCGGACGCCCCCCCGCCCACAGTCCCCCAAAGCGACGGCCCCAAAACGGTAGGGCCCGGTGGACCCCGCATACCCTCAGGCTCTGCCCCTCGGCCTCGGGGAAGGCCCACCTGGCAAGGCGGTCGTGGCAGAGTGGGGGGTGCGCCGGGTCCCCAGACCTATCCCGAAGAAGTCGCCGGGGGCCGCTTCAGCCTCCGCTTCTTCGCTGACCCCCCCCCCCCCGCTGCGTGTCTCCCTCCCTCTCTCCCTCTCTCTAGTGCACCCTTGCCGGGATGTGGGTGAACGACCTGGGCTCGCGGATGGTCATCTCGCCCGCCAACGAAGCCGGCGCCTTCTCGGGCTCCTACTTGACCGCCGTGACCGCCTCCAACGAGGCCATCGTCGAGTCGCCCCTGCTGGGCGCGCAGCACCATCCCGACCAGCGCGCCCAGCCCACCTTCTCCTTCCTCGTCCTCTGGAAGTTCACCGGTAGGCCGGCCTGCCAGCACCAGGGCCGGGGGGCCGGGGCGGGCTCCCCGCCGCGCTCCTTCTCACGCTCAGGGCCAGGCCGGGGGCTTCAGCGGGGAAAGCCCCAGCGGCAGCAGGTGGGGGCGGAGGGGGCATGAAGCAGGAGCGGCAGGAGGCCCACCCCCCGCCGCCGCCTCTCCTCCCGCGGAGGGCGACGGGCCGCCGCGTCAACGGCCTCGGGTTCCGGGCAGTGACTGGCCCCTTTGGTTCTGGCCCTGCGGCTCGGGGCCCGGAGCCGGGTGGGGGTGGGGGCTGCGAGAAAGGCCTCTGCCCAGCCTCTGCCCCGCTTGCCCCGCAGCTACCACCACCGCCTTCGTGGGCCAGTGCTTCGTGGACGAGGCGGGAGACGAGACGCTGGAGACCCTCTGGCTGCTGCGCAAAGAGGCGCCCACGCGGGGCCAGGACTGGCAGTCCACCCTGTAAGCGAGGCCCGCGGGGGGGGCGGGGGCTTGGGGCCGTACCCCGGAACCGGAGTGGTATGCGCAGCTGGGCTGCTCGGGGGGGGGAGGGGGGGCTCCGAAGCGTGGGCAGCCTCCTCGACGGGCGGCAGTCCGGCTGAGGCCCCTCTCTCTCCCCACACCCCTCGGCGCCCCCTAACGGTCCTGTCCTTCTCCGCAGGGTCGGTAAGAACGTCTTCACCCGCGTCAAGTGAGGCCTGCCCGCGGGCCGAAACAGCGGGTCATCTTGCTGTAAGCGAGTCATTCTGTTGCTTCTCGATGCATCTGAGTGCGTCGATCAGGTCTGGGACCTGGAGGCTCCAAAACTCTTTCGGCGTGGCTCTTTTACCCTTCTTCTCCCTCTTTGTAATACATCCTTTCTAGAACGGTTGTCTTTTTGGACTCCAAATCCCTGCTCTTTCTACCTCTTGCGCCTGGCCTCGAGGGAGGGGGGAAGGCGTGCTGCGGTCTTAAGGAAGGTGTTTGCCCAAGAGGGGGGGGCTAGAGGGCTGTATCCAGAGCCTGGCCACCCCTCCCTCCCGCCTAGTAGAGCAAATTCATATATCTGTCTCTAGGCCCTGTGCCAGATTCCACGGCTACAGCAGAGGCGGGGGGGGGGCATTCTCTCTCTCCCCCACCTCCCAATGCACCATCTAATACAGCTGTATTTAGCCCTCGGTTGCAAGCCCCCACCCTACCCCCCGCGGACTGCTCTGTTCCCCCCTCCCTCCCGAGCCAAGGGCTGCAACCCGCCCCTGGAGAAGCCTGCACAGAGCTGGGGAGAATGCCAGAGGGGACGGGGAGGCGGGCTTGGAGCCCCTTGGAGGGTAGGGAATGGACTTAGCAGTTTGGACAATTTGGGAAGGGGTTAATAAGAGGTGCATGAGTTGTGCGTAGAGCAGAGAGGGCCCCGCTTCAACATCCTCCTGACTTGGCCACAGCCAGCTCCCAAGTACAAGCCAGAGATCAGAACCCAGGGCCTGAAAAGAGGAACAACCGTGTGGGTCAAGATCCCTCCCTCCTCCCCTGGCCACTGCTGTCCCCCCTAGGGAACCCACAGACCCTGCTTCTCAAACGCTGCTGCTCTCCAAGGTTCCACTGGCCTCCCATCCAGGGGTCCCCAAATACAGCCTTTCCCAGGCAGCTCTGGCCAGCAAGGAGCACACTCACGGCATCCATGAAGGCCCGGCCTGGTCCCCTCCCACCTGCCCTCCAGGGAAGGCGGGAATCCCAACCGCAACCAGAAGAAGAAGAAGAGAGTTGAGACAGTTCACGGAGGAGGCTGCTGGCCCTGGTGACTCCAGGGAACCTCTCTGATTGGCAAATACTCCAGAAGATAGAGACAGAGTTCAGCGAGATCTGAACACAATGGGAAAATGGGCAAATGAGAACAAGATGCAATTTAATAAAGATAAGTGTAAAGTTCTGCATCTGGGTCAGAAAAATGAAAAGCATGCCTACTGGATGGGGGATACGCTTCTAGGTAGCACTGTGTGTGAACGAGACCTTGGGGTACTTCTGGATTGTAAACTAAAACATGAGCAGGCAGTGTGATGCAGCGGTAAAAAAAGGCAAATGCCATTTTGGGCTGTATCAACAGAGGCATCACATCAAAATCACAAGATGTCATAGTCCCATTGTATACGGCGCTGGTCAGACCACACCTGGAGTACTGTGTGCAGTTCTGGAGGCCTCACTTCAAGAAGGACATCGATAAAATCGAAGGGTACAGAGGAGAGCGATGAGGATGATCTGGGGCCAAGGGACCAAGCCCTATGAAGATAGGTTGAGGGACTTGGGAATGTTCAGCCTGGATGAAAAGGAGGTTGAGAGGGGACAAGATAGCCCCCTTTAAGGATTTGAAAGGTTTGTCACTTGGAGGAGGGCAGGATGCTGTTTCCGTTGGCTGCAGAGGAGAGGACACGCAGTAATGGTTTAAACTTCAAGTACAACGATATAGGCTTGATATCAGGAAAAAAATCTTCACAGTCAGAGTAGTTCGGCAGTGGAATATGCTGCCTAAGGAGGTTGTGAGCTCCCCCTCACTGGCAGTCTTCAAGCAAAGGTTGGATACATACTTTTCTTGGATGCTTTAGCGATCCTCAACCTGTGGGCTGCGGACCACATCTGGTCCTTTGACTAATTGGAGGTGGGCCCTGAAGGATGCCTTCTCCCCCCCCCCCCCCGGCCCTTTACAACACACTTCGGGTGTCCTTGTCTCCCATCACTCCCAGATGGGGCTATCTCGTTGCAGAGAAACAAGCTCAGGGTTCCCATTGATTTGTCATTGTCATGAGTTAAAATTTCCATGAAAATAAAATGTTCCTTATGTTCATTGTCGTGGCGTGTCTGTATCTTATTTTGAAGGGATGTTTAAACATTACCATAGCGATCAGAGAGCGTTAGGGCAGTGGTTGAGAGTAGAGGAGTAAACTACGCCCACACACACACCGGGCCTCAGTAAAAGGCATTGAGTGGTCCCCGGTGTTGAGTGGTCACCGGTGATAACAAGGTTGGAGACCACTGGATGCTTAGGGCTGATTCTGCGTTGAGCAGGGGGTGGGACTAGATGGCCTATATGGCCCCTTCCAACTCTATGATTCTATGATTCCCACAGCCAGGAGGCCACATCAGGGAAGGCCTGGGCCTCTCTCCCCCATGGGAGGATCTCAAATTAGGGGCTCGCCACTGGGGGGAGGAAGCGGTGCAGGACTAGTTGGAGCCCCCTCCCGGATCTGATGATCCCAGTGGTCTTCTCCCGGTTCTCACAAGGGGTGGGGGGCAGCGCTGCTTTGTTTCTTCACACCCGGTGCAGAAATGGGGGTGAGTGGTAGAGCAGCCGCTTGGCAGAGAATCCCAAAACACTTAGGATCGTGGAGCATGGGGCGCAAGGTGGCAACAGGAGTCCAGTGGGGTGTGGGGGTGATGCACACAATGCTGCAAGGACCAACTCTTCTTCTTCTTCCGCCCCTTGTGACACGCCGCACAGCAGTGCAAAATTCATCTCCCACTGCAAACCTCTGTGACCTGTTCTTCTAGTCCAACCCCCTGCTCAACGCAGGATCAGCCCAGAGAATCCTAAAGCATCCAAGAAAAGTGTGTATCCAGCCTTTGCTTGAAGACCGCCGGTGAGGGGGAGCACCACCTCCTTAGGCAGCCTATTCCACTGCTGAACTACTCTGACTGTGAATTTTTTCCCCCTGATATCTAGCCTATATTGTTATTGTTATTCGATTTATTTCCCACCACTCCCTACAGGCTCGTGGCGGGTAACAGTATTCTTTAAATATTGTTGTAGTTTAAACCCATTACTGCGCGTCCTTTCCTCTGCAGCCAACGGAAACAGCATCCTGCCCTCCTCCAAGTGACAACCTTTCAAATCCTTAAAGAGGGCTATCATGTCCCCTCTCAACCTCCTTTTCTCCAGGCTGAACATTCCCATGTCCCTCAACCTATTTTCATAGGGCTTGGTTCCTTGGCCCCAGATCATCTTCGTCGCTCTCCTCTGTACCCTTTCAATTTTATCTACGTCCTTCTTGAAGTTCTTGAAGTCCTCCAGAACTGCACACAATACTTCAGGTGTGGTCTGACCAGTGCCGTATACAACGGGACTATGACATCTCGTGATTTTGATGTGATGAACAACACAGGGCCCAGGACAGATCCTTGGGGTACTCCACTTGTCACTCTTTTCCAAGAATCATAGAATCATAGAGTTGGAAGGGGCCACCCAGGCCATCTAGTCCAACCCCCTGCTCAACACAGGATCAGCCCAGAGCATCCTAAAGCATTCAAGAAAAGTGTGTATCCAACCTTTGCTTGAAGACTGCCAGTGAGGGGGAGCTCACCACCTCCTTAGGCAGCCTATTCCACAGCTGAACTACACTGACTGTGAATTTTTTTTTCCTGATATCTAGCCTATATCATTGTACCTGTAGTTTAAACCCATTACTGTGCGCCCTTTCCTCTGCAGCCAACAGAAACAGCATCCTGCCCTTCTCCAAGTGTAAAGGTAAAGGTATCCCCTGTGCAAGCACCGAGTCATGTCTGACCCTTGGGGTGACACCCTGCAGCGTTGATGTCAAGCGCACAGGAAACTCACAACAAAACTTATTCAAAAGAAAAAATAGTTTTATTGATTAGCACTACACGCAAGGGACTGAAAAGTCAAATCTGACTAGAAGCCAGATTTGCCTCAGCTTATCAATACATTTCTCCCGCCCAAAACTTGACAGTTCCCAAGGGGGGGAGGTGAGTGAGAAAAGACATATGTGAAACCAAAACAGGATTCCAAACTCCCATCCTTGAAAGAGGTGACAAACAGCCCTTTCTGCCCATAACAAGATAAGGTTAACATAACATCACTATTCTATTTTATTGCTTACAAACTACAAGGCCGGGACTAGCAGGCGCCGGGCCCCATCTAGTAATATAACTGACATGGAGGAACTCAGGCTAATTTATGACAGAGATTCTACAATCCTGACATCCCTCCGCATTAAAACTAACTTCACTCCCCCACCTAGCCGGCATCAACCGGGCGAGGACAATCAGGAAATGCTCGATGGAAAGCCCGGAGAAGGCGGGGTGCCTTCACATTTCCAGCCTCAACCCACTCTTTATCCCCAGAGGGGAAATCCTTCCAATCGACCAAATATTGAAGGCGACCCTTATGCAAGCGAGAGTCTAAGATTTGGTTGACTTCATAGTGGGTGTCCTTATCGATGTAAATTGGAACAGGCATAGATGGAGGAGGGTGCCACTCGTCCGGGGCTGGAGCTCTTCGCAGCAGGCTGGAATGAAAAACCGGATGCACATTCCTATAAGTTTTTGGTAGAGCTAGCTCCACAGTCACAGCATTTATCAATTTCACCACTTTAAATGGTCCCACAAACTTTGGACCAAGTTTCCTGGATTTCTGCTGGCACCTTAAGTTCTTGGTAGACAGGTAGGCTAAATCACCCACTTTCCAATCAGGGGCAGGTACCCTCTTCTTGTCAGCTTGAGCCTTATAGGCATCTTTGGCTTCCTTGAGGCTAGCAACGATTTCTGGCCAGCCCGTACTGATGGAGGCTGCCCATTTGTTTATGTCAGGGACCTCTGCGGAGCTAAGTCCCCAAGTGGGGGCTGACACTAAATCAGTTCCATACACCACCTTGAAGGGCGATACCCCCGTTGAGGAGTGGACCCCATTGTTATAGGCGAATTCAGCAAGTGGCAATAAAGAAACCCAATCATCCTGCTGGTGGTTGATAAAACAGCGTAAATACTGCTCCAGGATTTGGTTTACTCTTTCGGTCTGGCCATTTGACTCCGGGTGATAGCCCGAGGTGAGGGCTTGCTCCACACCCAATAGTTTAAGAAGCTCCCTCCAAAACTTGGAAACGAACTGGGGGCCCCGATCCGTCAGGACACGTGTCGGGATCCCGTGCAGACGTACCACGTGTTTAATAAAAAGAGAGGCCAGCTTTGGTGCTGAGGGCACGCCCGTGCAGGGGATGAAATGAGCCTGTTTGGAAAAAGCATCCACTACTACCCATATAACAGTGTTCCCTTGGCTGGGGGGAAGGTCCGTAATAAAGTCCATAGTTACATCAGTCCATGGACGTGAGGGGGTGGGCTGCGGCTGCAAAAGTCCCTTCCTCTTGCCCCCAATTGGCTTTGAGGCAATACAAATGGGGCACCCCTGCACATATTTCTCCACATCTTTACGCAAGGATGGCCACCAGTACTGTCTCCTGACCAGGTGCAGAGTTTTCACAAAACCAAAATGTCCAGCGGTTTTGGCATCGTGGCAAAGTTTCAAAACCTTCCCCCGGGCCGCGGCAGGCACAAAGAGTCTTTCGCCTTTGAAAAAGAGCCCCCCCTTCTCAGACAAATCAGGGCGGAGGGAACAAAACTCTGGGTCAGTTGACAAGTCCTTTTGGACCCAGCCCCCTGGGATGGGCGTAACAGTCTTTGTGTGGCTGCGCGTCACAGCGGCCATCCCCAGTTGGGCGGGAGTAAAGACGGTATCTACCAATGGGTCTCGTTTGCTGTTGTACTGAGGCAGGCGCGATAGTGCATCAGCCAAAAAATTCAGTTTGCCAGGAAGATGCTTTAGGGAGAAGTTGAAACGAGCGAAAAACTCCGCCCATCTCATTTGTTTGGCTGAAAGCGAGCGGGGCTGTTTGAGTGCCTGAAGGTTTTTATGATCTGTCCAGACTACAAACGGGATCGTGGACCCCTCCAGCCAATGCCGCCACGTAGAAAGGGCCAATTTCACTGCAGCCGCCTCTTTTTCCCAAATTGCCCAATTTCTTTCTGCCGCTGAAAATTTCTTTGATAAATAGGCCAGGGGGTGCAATTTCCCGTCCCCCCCCTCTTGGAGGATCACGGCCCCCATTGCTACGTCCGAGGAATCTACTTGTACTGTAAATTGCTTGGAGGGGTCGGCATGGGCCAACACAGGTTCAGACGTGAATAACAGCTTTAGTTTATCAAACGCCTCCTGACAGGAGGGAGTCC
Source organism: Paroedura picta (assembly GCF_049243985.1). Taxonomy (NCBI): domain Eukaryota; kingdom Metazoa; phylum Chordata; class Lepidosauria; order Squamata; family Gekkonidae; genus Paroedura; species Paroedura picta. The sequence continues at coordinate 5,615,139 of NC_135375.1, forward strand.
AAGGGAGAGGCGCCCCAGGTCGGCTTGCCGTCTTCCCCCCTTTGGTTTTTAACAAGTCAGTGAGGGGCAGCGCAACCTTGGCAAAGTTGGGAATGAAGGTCCTGTAAAAATTAGCGAATCCTAAGAAACTTTGTAATTGCCTCCTGGTGCGGGGAGGCTCCCATGCCAGCAAATCACGCACTTTGCCAGGGTCCATTTCGATCCCAGCCTGGGAGACCCGGAAACCCAAGAACTCCACTGCCTCGCGGTGGAACTCACATTTTGACAGTTTAGCAAACAACTGGTGCTTCCGCAAGCGGCGGAGCACTTCGCGGACCAGCTTCGTATGACTCTCAACATTCTCTGAATACACAAGAATATCATCAATGTAAACCAACACCCCTTGGTACAATAAATCATGCATAATTTCATTTATCATATTCATGAACACGCCCGGAGCGCCGGCGAGGCCGAACGGCATTACGGTGTATTCAAACTGCCCCAGGGGCGTATTAAAAGCTGTTAAATATTCATGCCCTTTCTTGATCCGAACTCGATAGTAGGCTTCCCTTAAGTCCAGTTTCGAAAAAACGCGCGCCTTCCCCAAGTGGCCCAGCAAGTCTTTTATCAGGGGAAGCGGGTAGGCGTTGCAGGTGGAGACCGCGTTCAACCCGCGGTAGTCGGTGCACAACCTTAGCGAACCGTCCTTCTTTTTAACGAAAAGGACCGGGGCTGCCAAGGAAGATGTGGCTGGTCTAATAAAACCCCTCGCTAGGTTCTTATCCAAAAATTCTCTAAGCTCTGCCATCTCTCGCGGGCTCATGGAATACAGTTTGGCTTTGGGGAGAGGCTCTCCTTTCTTTAATTCGATGGCACAGTCAGTTTTGCGGTGGGGGGGAAGCTGGTTGCACTCCACCTCCGCGAACACATCACCAAAGTCCCGGTATTCAGGAGGGAGCGCGTCCACCCCCACCCCCAAAGCAGCCACCACCCCGGATCTCGGAGGACCCTGCTGCCGCGTGTGCTGCTCGCAAGCGGCGGAGGTAAATTCCACAGTCCCTTCCTTCCACTTCACAAGGGGATCATGTTCCCTCAGCCAATCCAACCCCAACACGCATGGGAAGGCAGAGTGAGGGGCCACCAAAGGTTGGATTTGCTCCCAATGTTTTTTTATGTCCAAGTCCATGGGGCGAGTCTTTGCCGTGGCTTCCCCACCGGGAGCGCATTTCCCATCTAACTGGGTGATTGGCAAGGGTTCTTTCAGTGCCACTTTCCCCACCCCCAAAGTCTCGGCCAGTGCCGGGCTCACTAGGGATTGGGTGCACCCCGAGTCCACGATACATCGGATTCCCACCGTTTTCCCCGACTTGGGGTTAGAAAGGTTGGCCGGTAGGAGTAGCAAGGGGGAATCACTCACCACGCGTTTGCCCCTGTTGGCGGCCTGCTGGCGGGGCGCCTTTACAGCAGACCGTCCTCGTTTCCCGACTGCTCCTCAGCTTGATCCTCGTCCTCCAGCCCGCTTCCCTCCTCCGAGTCGTCCACCGCTGGCACGGCAGCCACTGGAACCAGGAGAGATTTGGTGCTTTTCTTGGTGGTGGTTTTCTTGGCAGGCGTGGCTTTCGATGGGGCGCTGCTCGCAGCTTTCGGGGTTGATGCCGCTTTCGTTGGGCAGTGTGCGAGGAAATGCCCGGCTTGGCCACATCCCAAGCACAGCCCTTTCTCCATGCGCCGAGTGCGCTCCGCCGGTTCCAATTTGGTTCGGGGCTTGGTCTTCACCGGGGTGGAAGTCTTCGCCATGGTTTTCCCGGCCAGGGCTTGCACCATTGAGGCCCGTTCCAAGCGGTTTTCCATTTCTCCAGCCAGCTGGACCCACCCTTCGACAGTGAGTGGGTCTTCCAGGAGGAGGCACTTGTCAGCCAGAGTGGGATTGAGGCCCCCCACAAACGCCAGCACACGTTGGGGCTCCGTCCAGTCTGGTACAGAGGAAGCCAGCTCCTTAAATTCCCTGGCGTACTCAACCACGGACAACTTTCCTTGCCGGTGAGCCCGGAGTTTCTTCTCCGCAGTCTCCCGTTCAAACGGTTCCACGTACATCTGGCGCAGGGCCCTCATGAAATGGTTGTAGTCGCGGGTGGCTTGGGGGTGGTAACGGTACAAATCCACGAACCATTTGGCAGCTTTGCCTTCCAGGGCTTGCCCCACGAAACGCACCCGTTCGGCGTCGTCTTGGAAAGTGAACCCCATGTCCATCATGTAGGCTTGGAGGTGCACCAGGAACGTGGGGAAATCGGAGGGGTCCCCAGAAAACTTTGCCTTGAACTTATAGGTGTTCCGCATTTCCACTCCACGGAGGTGGGCAGGTAGGCGCCCTGGGCCCCAGTCCGCCGGTGCTGGGGCCGGGGCCGGGGGTCTTGCACCCCGGCCAATGCCTCTCCCTCTCCCAGCCGCCACTCTCGCTCGCTCCGCTACCTGCGCCGCTGCTGCTGCTCGCGCGGCCGCTCGCGCTGCTTCACGCGCCGCCGCCGCTGCCGCCGCCTCGGCTCCGATCTCTAGCTGAGCCCGGGCTCTGGCCAGCGCCTCAGCCGCCTCTGCCGTTGCTTGCGCGGCCGCCATGCCGTGCTCCTGCAGTGCAAACCCACCGCTCTCTCTCCGTGCACTGGTATCGTGTGCACCCCCACCGAGCACGTCCTTTAGCAGGCGTTGTGTTCGGCGTCTCTCCTCCGGATCCAGCCGACCCGAGAGGTCCTGCAGCCAGTTAGTCACCCTGTCCAGCTTGTACTGCAAGTCCTGTGTCTCACCCACAGGCTCCAGCGCGTAGCTAGGCAGTCCCAGGTGCTCCGGCCAACGTTCATCCCCAGTAGGGCGGTCGTATTTTGACAACCGCCTGCGCTGGGTGATGTGACGTTCCAAAAATTCCTCGGGTCCCGGGGTTGCCCCCGAGACAGCCCGCATCATGGCCGAGCTGTGCGGCCCCGCACCAGCGCCTTCGGCCTGGGAGAGGTCCCAATCCAGGCCCTCTCCCTGATCAGAAAAAGTATGTCCCTCGCCCTGCATTTTGCAGGTGAAAGGAGTAGTCAGATTTGACTTGATGTCAAGCGCACAGGAAACTCACAACAAAACTTATTCAAAAGAAAAAATAGTTTTATTGATTAGCACTACACGCAAGGGACTGAAAAGTCAAATCTGACTAGAAGCCAGATTTGCCTCAGCTTATCAATACATTTCTCCCGCCCAAAACTTGACAGTTCCCAAGGGGGGGAGGTGAGTGAGAAAAGACATATGTGAAACCAAAACAGGATTCCAAACTCCCATCCTTGAAAGAGGTGACAAACAGCCCTTTCTGCCCATAACAAGATAAGGTTAACATAACATCACTATTCTATTTTATTGCTTACAAACTACAAGGCCGGGACTAGCAGGCGCCGGGCCCCATCTAGTAATATAACTGACATGGAGGAACTCAGGCTAATTTATGACAGAGATTCTACAATCCTGACAGTTTTCATGGCAGACTCAATACAGGGTGGCCTTGCCTGTGCCTTCCCCAGTCATTACTGTTTTACGCCCCAGCAATCTGGGTACTCTTTTTACCAAAGGATGGAAGGCTGAGTCAACCTTGATCCGGCTGCTGGGATCGAACTTCCAACTTTGTGGACAGACAGCTTCAGATAGCATTTCTGCCACTTGGATACACTCTGCGCCACAAGAGGCTCTTCTCCTCCAAGTGACAACCTTTCAAAAAGAGGGCTGTCATGAGCATATAAATGCCTGCCACCTGTCAAAGGCTCAGGCAGACCAACCCTCAATCCTGGTGCTCCATACTTACCTTAGGCTAGAGGGGTAGGGTGGCGGAAAACGGATTCCTGCCCTATTGGGATTGGAAAGAGGTTGAAGGTGACCATCTCTGTCCTCTCCGGCTTGGCATGAGTCCTTGGGCGAGACCTTCCAGTAATTGGGATTGTCTGGCTGCTGCTGGCTGCTGTCCTCCATTGCCCGCTCCCTCTTAGTTATTTAGAGGCTATGAGAAACACTTTAGGGCCATGGATTGCCATCACCCTCCTCATAGATGCATGGGATCTCAAAATAGGGGCAGGTTACTGGAGCTGCTCTGGAATCCCGGCTGTGGGCCATGCAGCAAAAATATTCTGCCCTCATCATTTTAGTTTTGGACTGGCACTCCAGCCCCATCCTATTGTGGCACAAAGCCCGCATCCTCATGGCCACCTCTTCGAAAACCTCCTGGTTCCTGTGGGAGGCATTAAGGTCTCAGGTCTTGACGCCCCTCCCAGTAGGTCTTCTGCCACTAGCCTGGAAGGCCAATGCCTGCAACTTGAACTCCATCTTGTCCTGGACTCAAAGGGCAGAGGATGGTTGGCCACGGCAGCCGCTTTCATTTCTCTGGCATCTCTCATCATGTATCTGAGTGTATGAAGGTGTGCCTGAGCAGGGCTGTGATGGACAGGACATTTGGGAGGACAATAAATCCACAGGATCCCCAGGAGTCCTTTGGGATGAGTTTCTGCACTGTGCTGGAGGTTGGACGTGCCTTCCAACTCTATGATTCTGTGGCCATATTTGGGTCCTCTGGCTGCCCTGGGGAGGAGGGGGATGTTGGCTCTGCGTGGCAGTTAATGCAGGTAGCTGCCACTTGGACCAAGGCTTCCACCCAACTGACCAAGCAAGGCTTCTGTAGGGAGGGGCTTGGTTCCTGGGGCCCCCGGGGGTCCCAGCACTTCCAGTGTTACAGGCCAGCCTGGGAAACCCCCTGCCAGGATCTCAGCCAGAGGCCACAGTAGGTTCTTAAGCATCAGAGAGCCCAAAGGTACCACACAGACCAATCTCTCAGTGCTGAACATTATTTTGTGGCATGCCTGACCTTGGACATGTTCTGATGTCAGCGGCTGATGAGAAGGGTAAACACTGGGAAAGAGAGAACCGGGTTCGAATCCTGTCAGGCACCTTGAAGGCCAACAGACCTGTACTCAAGGTAGAAGCTTCCATGTGCAGGTGCCCTTCCACACAGAGGCAGCAATGGGAGCGGCCAGTCCTTCCCTGCAGGTAGAGAGGGTGAGCAGCAAAGAAGCGCACAGCACAAGGACAGACACAAGGACCTGCTGCCTTGATCTTGACCCCCCCCCCAGGAGCATTGACCAGGCCACCGCGGGTCACGGTTTAGGTGAATAGAATCCATGGCTCCGCTTTCGCTTTCTGGGTCGCGGAGAAGGCAGCTGGTTTCTCCGAAGCGGCGCGGAAATCCCGAGGGCGAGCCCAGCCAGGAGGCGCTAGCGCGGAGCCTATAAGAAGAGGAAGCCGGCGGGGCGATCCTCGCCGCGCCGCCGGGATGGAACGCTGGAGTCTGACGCCGCCGCTGGCCCTCCTCTGCTCCATCTTCTCCGGCGGCCGCCTCCTGCCCGTCGTGGAGGCCGCCGCCAAGCCCCGCCAGGTAGGAGATTGGGCGCAGAGCCCGCGGCCGCCCTTCCCTTCCCTTCCCTTCCCTCCCTCTCTCCCGGCCGGCCGGCCACAGGGCCGCCGCTTCTCCCTGGCTGGCAGTCGCGAGGGGATCCCCTTGGGCTGCCACCCCCCCTCCCTGCAACGGCCGGGAAGGGCCTCGCCTCCCACCCGGCTAGGCAGCCCTCGGAGCGGGAAGCCCCGGCCGGCCCGGCGCTGAGCCTGCCCGTCTCCCGCAGGCCGCCCTGACCGGCACCTGGCAGAACGAGCTGGGCTCCACGATGGTCCTCGGGGCGCCCGATGCCGCCGGCGCTTTCCGCGGCACTTACAAGACGGCCGTGGCCGCCTCCAAGAAGCCCATCCAAGAGTCGCCCCTCTTCGGCACCCAGCACCTGGCCGACCACCTGGAGCAGCCCACCTTCGGCTTCGCCGTCAACTGGACCTTCTCAGGTGGGCGCGGCGGCGGCGGCGGCGGCGGCGGCGGCGGCGGCGGCCCCTCCCCCTCCCCCTCCCTTCCCCCAACCCGTCCAGCCCAGCCCAGCCCAGCCCAGCCCAGCGCCGCAGCCTGACCAGGCCCGGCCGGCCAGGGCCATCTTCCCCGTCCCCTCCACCCGCGGCCCGGACAGCAGGCAGAAATCCGCTCCGGAGGCGCGCGTCATTTGTCACCTGCCCCGAAGCCCGGAGCAACGCAGCACCGGCTGAGGTCCCGGAAGAGCCCCGCCCCCGCCGTTACCCACCGTCTAAACGAGGGAGGGGGCTTTTCGGTGGCGGGATAGGCTTTTCCCCCCGCAACAGGCGCTTAGTTGAGAGAATATATGGGAGGGGAAGGATTGGGGGGGTGTATGGGGGGAGGGATTTAGCAGGGAAGGAAGAGAGCAAACGGAAGGAGGGACGGGAGAAACTCCGAGCAGAGGGCGGGGCGGGGCGCTTCGGTTCTTCCGAGGAACGGAGCCGAGCCGCACCAGCGCCTTCCCCTGCCGCCGGCTGGTGGAGCTTGGAGGGAGCTGCGAGGTTCCGGGCCTGCCTCACTGCTGCAGAGGAGCGTGGGTGGGGGCCAAAGGAGAAGGCGTCTCACAGAGGCACAGAATCCCCTTCCCTCTCCCCACAATAGACACCCTGTGAGGGAGGCAAGACTGAGAGAGCCCTGAAGAAGAGTTGGTTCTTAGATGCCACTTTTCTCTACCCAAAGGAGTCTCAAAACAGCTTCCATTTACCTTCCCTTTTTCTCCCCACAACTGACACCTTGTGCGGGAGGGGAGGCTGAGAGCGCTCTGAGATTACTGAAGAAGAAGAAGAGTTGGTTCTTATGTGCCACTTTAGAGAAAAGTCTCAAAGCGGCTTACCTTCCCCCACAACAGACACCTGGGAGGGAGGGGAGGCTGAGAGAGCCCTGAGATTTGTGCTCAATCAGACCAGCACTATCAGGACTGTGACTAGCCCAAGGTCACCTAGCTGGCTGCATGTGGGAAAGGAGTGGGGAATCAAAGTCTGCGCTCCTAAGCACCGCACCAAGCTGGCTCTTGCGGTGCATCCTGGCTGCCACAGCCTCCGGCAGGAGCTACAAAGCCACCATGGCTGGCAGGTCCACTGGGGTCACACCCCGGAGTGAGTGGCGCTCTCCCCCCCCCCCCCCCGAGGGACTAAGCAGGATGCCAGTGGAAATTGTCTGGGCCGGACCTCGCTCCCGGAGTGCTTGGGCGAACCACGGGGGAGGAGCATCCTTTGGCCGTGCCGTTCCCCAAACCCCACCACTCTGGGCATGCTTGAGGTGCATGTGTGTCTCGCAGTCTGCAACCTGCATGGCTCCATTCCAGCCTCAGGACCGGGGGCCATCTAACCCTAACTCCCTACCTTCCCACGCCCTCTGCCTGCCGGGCAGTGAAATGTGTGCGGGCCCTCCCCACCCCACCCCGGGCCCTTGCCCCCTGCACCAGCACCACTGGACTGGGCTCCACAGCCGCCCCCCCCCTGGAGCCAGCAGGTGCCCTGGAGGGGATGGCTTGCCCACTGCCTCCACCGGCCCTTTCCCTCCCCAGACTCCACAGCAGTCTTCGTGGGCCAACACTTTGTGGACGCCAAGGGGAAGGAGACCCTGGAGACCACCTGGCTGCTGCGTGAACAGGCCGAATCACGGGGCGAGGACTGGAAGGCCACCCGGTAAGGCGAAGTGGGTCTTGTGGCGGCAGCGGTCTGCAGAGAGGCCAGGCCAGGCCCCGGAACAGCCATCCTCTGGCTCCTGGGGTCAGGAGGAGGGGGGTTGCGTGTCCACAGAGCACCCTGACCTGCCTCTGCTTCTCCACAGGGTTGGAAGAAACATCTTCACGCGTGTCGAGTGAAACGCAGAGCTGCCTCACCCACCACACCAGCAGCCCTGACCTCCTCGCACAAGCCCAGGGTGGGTGGGGTGGGTGCCCTGCAAGTAAGGACAGCCACAGGAGCAGGTGAATGGCTGGAAATAGGAAGCTGCAGTTGTATCTTTTTCCCCTTTTCATTTATGTTAATTTTATCTTTGCCTTTAAAAAAAGCTTTACCAAAATTTCATTCCTAAAAGCGGCAGATAGAGAGGGGGCATATTCTAGCTTCCATCACCCACCCCCTCGCCTGCCGTACCTGTGTGGAAAGGCTGAATGGAACCTCCCCAAGCGAGGCTGTTCTTCAGGGGTCAGAAGACGGGCAAATGTGTGGGGGAGAGAGCAAGTCGGAGCCAGCTTTGCCATGGGTACACATCCCTGCTCCCCTCCAGGCAGAACATCCCAGCCAGCACACCGCCTACCCTTTCCGCCACCCTGTGTGCTAAGTTAGCGATCCCCAACCTGTGGGCTGCGGACCACATGTGGTCCTTTGACTAATTGGAGGTGGGCCCCAAAGGATGCCTCCCCCCCCCCGGCCCTTTACAACACACTTCGGGTATCCTTGTCTCCCATCACTCCCAGATGGGGCTATCTCGTTGCAGAGAAACAAGCTCAGGGTTCTCATTGATTTGTCATTGTCATGAGTTAAAATTTCCATGAAAATAAAATGTTCCTTATGTTCATTGTTGTGGCGTGTCTGTATCTTATTTTGAAGGGATGTTTAAACATTACCATAGCGACCAGAGAGCGTTAGGGCAGTGGTTGAGAGTAGAGGAGTAAACTACCCCCCATAAACACCGGGCCTCAGTAAAAGGCGTTGAGTGGTCCCCGGTGATAAAAAGGTTGGGGACCACTGTGCTAAGTGACTGCCTGCTGCCCAGGAGGGCCGTGCCACCCAGCAGCCTGTAAGATCAGGGTGCTCTTCTCCCAACTGCTGCACCAGCCCTCCCAATTCTGCAGCACCCTGGAGTGCACACGATGTACCACAGCCCCAAGACAGCCAGCAGCCACTGCAGGGGCTTGCTACGCACAGCCGAGGGGGAAGTCACACACAGCAGCTGCCTACCAGGATGGTTTTGCTCTTCTTTATTTTATGCAATGTTTTATGCCCCTTGCCCTGTCACAAGCCCCAGGATTAGTGGGAGCAAAGCCAAACAAAGAGGGGAGCTGACCCTGGACAGCCTTCCCCCCCCCCACATCTACTTTACTTCCCTGCAGTCAGCCTTACAGCAGTGGGGCTGTCTTGCTGTCCCTCTAGAGCCATGGCTACGGTGCAAAGCAGGGCACCCCATGGCTGTGAGGCAGGCACCCCTCGGCAGAGGCTGTGGAGGCAGCTGCAGGCAGTGGCCTTTGCCTCTCCGCCCCCCCCCTCCCCACAAGGTTCAGGCAGCACGAGCCCCGGTGGGGGAACAGAGTGCCTTCCTGCCTGCCAAGGGAGCAGCAACTCTTGCTGTGAGGATCTGTCCCAGCTCTTTCCAGCATAGTAGTTTGGAGCAGCCGGGACTGATGTGGTAATGTGCTTTGAGACTCCCTCTGGGAGAAAACCCAGCTATTTTTTTCAAGTGCATGCTTGGGGGGAGGGGGTCTGGATTATCCAGCAAAGGGAGAGCATTAAGGGGCTGACTCCAAGGCGGGTTGTGACCAGCAGGGGCTCGGGGCTCAGAAGCAGGGCAGGTGGCAGGAGAGGGAGGACTGGCTCACGGAGACACTGGCCCCTGCGGGAGCCGAGGCAAGCGAGGGGTGGGGCTGTGCCCGAGAGGAGAGCCCCCCTGGGAGAGTAGCACTGCCTTCCTGGAGCGTTGTCCAGAGCTGCTTGGGAGGTGGCACTCTTCCCTCCCTCTGTCCAGCCAGTGCCGGGGAGGTACAGTACTGGCTGGCCCCGTGGCTCCCACTGCCAGCGGAGCGCTCTCTGCACCTGTGGCCTCACATCTCGTCTGCGTGGCGAGGCTGGAGTATGACGCTTGTGGCCTGGTCCACCCAGCTCTGCTCCTGCTTGGCAGAGGCAGGCAGGAAAGTTGTGCGCTCCCCCGAGAGTGACTTCTCCGGTGGTGGATGCCCTGCAGGCTGGAGAAAGGGGTCCTCGGAGGCAGAGCTGTTGGCGATGGCGGCTGCTGGAGCCTCTGAAGGGTGCCGACTATCCTCCAAGGATTGGTTGAGACTGCCCAGGGCCTGCGGCGTGTCTTCAGGCAACGACTCCTCTTCCTCCGAATGCTGCAGAAGGCTAGCAGGGAGAGGACGGGCTGCTGCTTTCCTAACGGGCACTTCGGCCTGTAGCTGCCCTCCGTCACTTGAATACTCACGCGGCTTCCGGGATAACACTGCAAGGGCACCAGGAAATTAGGGAGTTAGTGGAAGAAAGGCACAGGACTGGGGCAGTGCCCCCCCCCCCCCCAGAACATGGCTGCTTTGCAAGGGCAAGAAAATGGGGACCCATTGCCCCCGAGGTGGCAGCATCTGTTGCCAAGACCCTGGACAGCCTCCCCCCCCCCCACATCTGCTTCTTCTTATCAGCTGTGTGGATCCAAAACAGGTGCTCAGAATCAGATCCCGAATCACAGGAGGCTGCCATCTACTCCAGACCCCCAACTTCTAGGGCTCTTAAAAGACACACACTCATGACAGGTCCTCATCCAGTCTCCTCCAAAAAACTTTCAACAAAGGAGATTCCACCATCCTCCGAGGCTGCATACTCCATCAATGAAAAAAAATACTTTCTTATATTTAAGAGGAACCTCCTTTCCCACCATCTGAATCCATTGCTCCTAGTCCTTGTCTCTAAAGATGCAGCAAATGGGTTGGCCCACTCTTCAGCATGTCTTCCTTGTAGTAGTGAAACACAACTGCCCTCCCTCCTAACTCTCTCAACCTCTCCTTGCAGGCAAGGATCCCAACCCCTGAGTCATCCTAGACAGCCTTCTCTGGACATGTTCCAGCTTGTCAGTCTCCTTCTTGAAATGCAGACCCAGAACTGGGTGCAATATTCCAAAGGAGGTCTAACCAATGCAGAATAGAGAGGCATTAGAACTTCCCGAGCCCTAGGTCTGGTGCTTCCAGCAATGCAGCCTGATATACCACATTAGCCTTCTTAGCTGCCGTATCACACTGTGGGTTCATACTCAACTTATTGTCCACCAGAACGTCTAAGTCCCTTTCACATGTCCTACTATCAAGCCAGGTATCCCCCACCTTATAGTTATGCATATTTTTATTACCCTAATGTAATACTTTACATTTCTCCCAGTTAAAATTAATTTTGTTGGCAATGGCCCAATTTTCCAATCTATGCTGATTTCTTTGAATAGTAGTCCTTTCTTTTGGGCTATTAGCCACCCCACCCAACTCAGTGTCATATTGCCTCATTCAAATCATTAACAAAAATGTTAAACAAGACTGGCCCAGCCATCTCCTTCCAGTGATGATAAACCATCAATGAGCACTCTTTGGGTTTTTATCAATGGGCCAATTACAAATCCATTTGATCCAACGTGACTTTATCCACTCCAGTTTTTACTAACTTCCTCACAAGAATACTGTGGGGGACCTACTCAAAGGCCTTGCTAAAATCTAGATACACTATTGCCACATTTCTTGCATCTACTGAACTAGTCATTCTATCAAAAAAAAGGAAGATTAATCTTAAATTTGCAGATGACACCAAATTGGGAGTAGCAGTGAACACTCCAGAATATATAGAGTTCAATGAGATCTGAACATGCTGGAAAAGTAGGCAAATGAGAACAAGATGAAATTCAATACAGAGAAGAGCAGAGTTCTGGGTTCCAAAAATTAGTATGCATACTGGATACACTTCTGGGTAGCAGTGTGTGTGAATGTGATCTTGGGGCACTTGTGAACTCTAAGCTAAATATGAGCAGACAGTGGGATGTGGTGGAAAAGGCGGTGGAATGCAGTCTTGGGATGTGTCAACAGAGGTATCACATCAAAACCACAAGATGCCATGGTCCCTATGCTGTATACCGCATTGGTCTGACCCTACCTGGAGTCCTGTGTGCAATTCTGGAGGCCTCACATCAAAAAGGACATGGGCAAAATGGAGAGGATGATCTGGGGACTGGAGACCAAGTCCTGTGAGGAAAGGCTGAGGGACTTGGGAACATTCAGCCTGGAAGAGGCTGGGAACATTCAGCCATAATGACTCACTAAGTATTTTGAAAGTTGTCACTTGCTGTTGGCAATAGAGGATAGGACCCACAATAATGAATTTAAATTATGTGGAAAGCAGTACCACCTAGAATCAGGAAACAATTTTTCACAGCTAGGGTAGTTCAGCAGGGGAATCACCTGTCTAAGGAGGTGGTGAGCTCCCCCTCCCTGGTGGTCTTTAAGCAACAGCTGGACAGCTACTTCTGGATGCTTGAGGCTGATCCTGCATTGAGCAGTGGGTGGGACTAAGCGGCCTGCATGGCCCCTTCCCACTCTAGGATTCTATGGGTCTAGTTCAGCCGTGGAATGGGCTGCCTCAGGAGGTGGGGAGCTCCCCCTCACTGGTGGTCTTTAAGCAGCGGCTGAACAGATCCTTCTCCTGGATGCTTGAGGCTGGTGCTGCACAGAGCAGGCAGTGGGACTAGGGCTTTTATCAAACTCTATGATTTTATCCCTGAGAAATCCACTGTACTCATGGGGGCAAAGAGCTGTTATTTAAATAGATTGCTGATTGGGAAGTTATGATGAGCAGATTTCTCCCAGATGACTTTGGTTTTTTTATGAAATGAACATTAGTTGACACATGGCCTGTGGGTCACCTAGAATCCAACAAAATCTTCTTCTACACCCTGCTGCATCATCTACTAGTTCTTAAATCTTGGTTTGAAGAATCCAGAAATTACGTCAAGGTAGATGATCTCATGTTGGCATTTCCTGAAGAGCTGCCACAATGCCCACGGCCTTCCATTCCTCCCTCCCACTGCAAGCAGGGACAAGCAGCCTCCCAGTGGTCACCCACGCCCCACCCCACCAGGTTCACCCACCTCCTTGGAGCTCCAGCTGCTGTTCCCGGGTTCCAAACGGATACAGGCTTGGGGAGAGGAGGAGACAGAAGGACAAGAGCAGGACCTGCCAGGAGACACAACAGTCTTCAGCATGGAAAAGCAGACAGCCCACCCACCCCAAACAAGGGGCAAGGACCCCAACCAAGCAGAGGGAGCCAGCTCCACTCTCTGGAGCTGAAAGAGGCACAGCTCAGTGGTGTTTGTGTGGCTGGCATCAGGCAACGCCAACTGGCAGGGTGACCCCAAGGGACACATGTAAACTGCTCACCATGATGCAAGTGCTGGCTGTGGTGGTCTTGGTGGATGACCGACAAACCAGGGATTGCAGTTTCTGCAGCTGTGCCAGCAAGGACCTGCAGCACAGTCAGAGTAGTGGATCAGAGTCCCAGGGGCACTCTTGGGAAAAACATTTTGTGGGCAAGCTGGGCAGCCTGGAACCCATGCACTGGATCCTCACCAGGCCCTGCTGTCTACCCTGGGCCACGGCCTCAGCCAAGGCCCTCCCTCTCTGCCTGTAAAATGAGGATCTGGGGGAAGGGTCATATCCTAGACAGCCAAACATTTGATGAGATGAAGAGCAGCAAGAGCTATCTGCAGCAGGACCAGATAAGTGGACAGGATGGTGCAGACCCTGCTGGTCCCCAGGGAGATTTGCAAGGCATGCTCTCAGTCACTCACATGTTCTCCTTCTGCAGCAATTGCACTTGTCTCTGCAGCTCCGTGTTCTGGGCTGTGCAGGCCACTACCCTGCAAGGAGTGACAAGGAAGTAGGCACGGCTGCAGATCAGTTAGCTGAGGCAAGAAAGCTGGCAGAAATGAGGCTCCCTTGCCAGCAGAGAAGCTCTGGGGTGGGTAGGCAGAGGAGCTGCCCCTTCTCAGAAGAGCAGCAGAGGAAGCCTGCCGGCACCCCAAGCAAGGTCAGGGAGCAGCAGGCCATGCCTCCCTGTTGGCAATGCCCTCTGAGGTGCACCCTGCCCCTGGGACCAACCAATGAACCTCTCTGGGTTGCCAGAGAAGTCCTGGGGGCTCCTGATGTGAGACACCCCCTCCGCCTGCCCCACCTGCTCTCCAGGCTGTCCAAATAGACCTTCTTCCTTCGGCGACTGTCCAGAGCGGACTGCTTGTTGCGGATCTTCCGACGGACTCTTCTCAGCACCCGCTCCTCAGCCTGCAAGGCCAATTCCGCAGGAGGGAGTGAGCCATGGCTCTCTCTTCTGCCCTGTGGCTTGCGTTCGCTTAGCCTGGCTGCCATGTAAGCTCAGCACCAAGTGCCCGTCTCAGCCCCTGCAAGCCCAACCCAAACCATGAGGAAGCACTACCCCAGGATCTGGTCCATGAAGTTCGTCGTTGTCAAGGGTCAGGTGAGGAACACTAGGCCAGAAATCCCATTTTCCATGTCTAGGCTAACCAGGTCCGGATTAGCTGGGACTGAAAGGGGGAAAGATCTTGGGGCTGTAGTGGATATTCAATAGCAATGTCACCTCAGCGTGCTGTGGGGAGGATGGAAAAGGCCTGGATTACCAGGAAAGGATTGAGAATAAAATGGCTGGCATTGTAATGCCCCTGTGTAGATCTATGGTGCGGCCTCATTTGGAATCTTGTGCCCCATTCTGGTTGCCATATCCCAAAAACGAAACTGCTGAGCTGAGAAAAATATTGAGCAGGGCAGCCAAGATGATGTAGGGGTTGGAGCCCCTGAGGCTGAAGAGGCTGGGACTTTCTCAGAAAGAAAAAAGACAACCAAGTGGAGGGGCTGATAGAGGTTTCTCATGTAATACCTGGGGTAGAGAGAGTCCACAAAGAAGAATTTTTCTCCTTCTCCTAAAAACTAGGACTCAAGGGCATCCCATGTAACTGCTGGGCAGCAGGTTCAGGACTGAAAAAAGGAAGTACCACTTTACAAAGAGGGTGATTAAAATGTGGAATTTGCTGCCAGAGGGTGGAGTGATGGCCATGTGAAGAAATAGGTTTAAAGGGGTTTTTGAAAGATTAATGGAGGAGAGGTCTACCAATGGCAGAGGAGAACCTTCACTCCCAGAGCCTGGAGACATGAGGGGAAGGCCTCAGCCTCTCTGCCCAATACCCCTCCTTGGTCTTACCCAGCAGGGCTCTCCTGATGTTCTTAGGGAGGTCTCAGCCTCTCTGCCATTGTTGGCCCTGCAGGGGAACTGGTTGTCCACTGTGTGAGACAGGAGGTTGGACTAGATGGACTTTCACAGGGCTCTCCTGATGTTCTTAGGAAGGCCTCAGCCTCTCTGCCCTGTTGCTGGCCCTCCAAAGGAATTGTTGGCTCCTGTGTGAGACGGGAGGCTGGACTAGAAGACTCACTGGTCTAATCCACCAAGGCTCTTCTAATGTTCTTCTGATATTTGCACTAGTGTCATGGAGAAAGGCTGCCCAGTATAGGGCACCTCTACTTTGTTTACTGAAACCTGCAATTATTTGCCTGGCAGAAAAAAACAGCTGCGCCACTGCCAGGGTTTCTGCATTTCTGCAAGGTTTGGGCGGGGGGGGGGGTTGGAGGTGGGCTGTCTGCGAACATGTTAACTCCCTTGCCTGTACTTCTGACATGCCTCCAGTACCCAGGGCCCCATTTCTGGAAAGGGCAGGGGCAGAAAGAATCAGGGCTCACCTTGGTCAGGGGAAGGTTGGATGGGATGGAGACTCCTTCTTTCTCCAAAAGCCGTTTCTCCTCATTAGTCAGGATCAGCTCCGGAAATGCCATCTGAAAAGTCCCCAAATAACCCAAGCTGAGAGATGAAGCTGGCGAGAGGGGGCAAAGTCTGGGAATGCCAAGCTCCAGCCTGAGGGGCCCTGGCCAGCACCCGTGCCAGGAGACTGCAGGACCCTGTACCTGTAGACCCATTCCTGGGGGGGGCTCCTCAATGGACACGGCAACAGGAAGGCCAGAGTCCCAGGGGCTGCTGCTGGACGCGTCAGGGGCCTCTGCCTCCACCCATGTCTCTGGAAGAGGAAGGCGTCCCTCAATCAGGCACAGAAGGGGCCATAAGACCAGCAACGGCTCCCTGGCCTGCACATGGGTTCATGGCCAACATACATGAGCCCAGCCACAGTATGAGACACATACAGAACAGGTGACTCAAGCTATTAAGCCACATCACATGCAACACCGAGGAGGCCCTCCTGGAACTGCCGCCCACCCCTTGACTAGGACTGCAAAATTCCACAGCACAAGACTGTGCTGGCTCCTCCTCCATGGTACCACTCAAGAGAAACTGTACTGTTGCCAGCAGCAGCTCTTCAGGGAGAGCCTAGCGCTCCTACCATCAAACCCCAGTCCGGCAAGGCTTACCCAGATCAATAGCAACATCGCTCTCGGCAAGGTGGAAGCTTCCCAGCAAGGGGGCCCCTGGGCCCGGGGCCTCCTGGTGCAAGGCGTAGTTGTGGTCTGCCTGGATGCTTTCTGAGCCCTGGGGGATGCACACAGAGGACGCCTCCATGCTGCCAGGGTGGCTGCTGCTGCTGCTGTTGTTGCAGGGCCCGCTCGAGTCCTCGGAACGACTGCTGTCACTGAGAGGAGTGGAGGGATCCCACGAGCAGCCTGCCTCTGCCACCGCCTCCTCCTGGAAGGGTTTCAGGAGGCAGCTGAGGAAGTCCTCCACTCCCTCTTCCCCCAAGCCCTGCAAATGCAGAATGGGAAGCAGAGTCAAGCAGCTGGCCCACACACTTGGGGGGCTCCGGGAAGGCCCAGCCTCACCTCTGGTTCCAGCAGGCTCCAGTCTGCAAGGAAGCCGTCACCCTTCCCAAGGAAATCCACTGCGGGGGCTCCATCCTTCAGGAGGAAGTCGAGGAGGTCCTCATCCGACAGAGCCGCCATCTCGTCTGGGCAAAACATCTCCAGCTGTTGAGAAGGCGAGCAGCTCCTGAGCACTGTATGTGACACATGAGCGGGGGGAGGTGGCAGAGCTCCTGCGGTCAGCACATAGACTTGCATGGCTGGGGAGGAGTTCCCCTGGCAGATACCTCCCCCCTCTTGCCTGCAAGTCCTGCTCCTGAGCCCCCAGCTAGGGAATGAATCTCAGGGGGGAGCCACCTGCTGGCCTGCCCATGTGGATGGCAATGGGCAGGACCAAGCCATCCCAAGGGTCATCTTTGCCAGGCGACAGAGATGAGTCCACACTCCCCCCCCCGCCGCCGCCGAAATGGCTGCTTTGGAGGCTGGGCTCCCAAGCATGATTACTCCCTCCCCCAGCATCCCACCTGGGAAGGTTATGACAGTGGGGGAGCAGGCAGGGCATCTCCCGTTGTATGTGTGTGTGGGAGACCCTCAAATGGGACGGCAGTAAGAAGGGGGGGGCTGGGCATCCTGGGTCCTCTGTGGAGAGAAAAGCACGGGGAAAGATGTGTTCTGTGTCCTTCCTGGCCCCATGGAGAGCCAGGATGTTTTAGGATCCTTTGGGCTGATCCTGCGTAGAGCAGGGGGTTGGACTAGATGGCCTTTATGGCCCCTTCCAACTCTATGATTCTAGGAACCGGAGAGAGGACTGCAGAGGGGACTGCAGAACCGGAGAGGGGCATGAGGGGCAACTGGCTACTCTCTGGGGTTCTCACAGGGAGAGGGGCCTCTATGGGGCTTTCATGAGGGACTTCTGCAGGGATACTTAGTGGGACGGGCCTTTTTCTTGTATCTCCCGGCAGGGGGACCCCCTCTCTGGGTATTTCGGGGAGGGAGGCTGGAGCACTTCCCTGAGTCTTCTGCGGGGGCCATTGTGCAGCTTCCTGGGTGCTCCTTGCTGGGCGGGCCTCAACCTGGTTTCTTGGGGGGGGGGCCACTCCCAGGGTCTACCGGGTAGGAGGGATGGGGCCCTTCCCAGGAGGCCTTGTGGGGCAGGCTGTCTTCCTGGGTGTTCTGTGAGAGGCCCTTGCGGGGCAAGCCTCTCCCAGGTTTTTTGGGGGGTGGGAACCTTTCTCCCTGGCTCTTTAAGGAAGGGGGGCCGGGGTGGGGCCCATCCGCGTGGGGCGGGGCTCTCCCTGGCTTCTCGGGGGTGGGAACCTTTCTCCCTGGCTCTTTAAGGAAGGGGGGCCGGGGTGGGGCCCTTCTGCGTGGGGGCCCTTGTGGGGCGGGCCTCTTCCTGCTTTCTTGGGGGTGGGACCCTTACTCCCTGGGCCTTTAGGGAAGGGGGCCGGGGGTGGGGCTCTCCCTGGTTTCTCGGGGGTGGGACCCTTTCTCCGAGGGTCTTTAGGGAAGGGGGGCTGGGGGTGGGGCTCTTCCGTGCGGGGCGGGGCTCTCCCTGGTTTCTCGGGGGTGGGACCCTTTCTCCGAGGAAGGGGGGCTGGGGGTGGGGCTCTTCCGTGCGGGGCGGGGCTCTCCCTGGTTTCTCGGGGGTAGGACCCTTTCTCCCTGGGCCTTTAGGGAAGGGGGGCCGGGGGTGGGGCCTTTCCTTGCGGGGCGGGAGGGGGCTCTACCTGGCTCCCCGGGGGGCTTCTCTGCGTGGGCCTTCCGCGGGGGGTTCCCGTGTCTCTCGCGGCTTCCTCCCGTGACGCCGGCCTCCGCTTCCAACTCGGCAGGGGTGACGTCATGGGGCAGCGTCCCGGCTGGAGTCCCGACTCCGGGCCGGCTGGTTGGCTCGCTCCTCGGCCGGGATGGGCAGGCGCGTGGCTCCTCCTCCGGGCGTCGCGTTCTTATGGCGTCGCGGGCCGTGGGGCGAAGGGGCGGGCCTGGCTGTGGCGCCGCGCGCGAGAGTCCGGCCGCGGTGGGAAGAGGCTGCCAGGGCCCAAGATGGCGGGCAGGCGGGGCCAGGGGAGGCGCGTGCCCACACATGGCATGGCCGCCGGCGGGGCCTCCGGGTTGGCGGGCGGCGATGGGGCGTGGCCGGCGGGCGGGAAGGAAGCCCCGCCCGTCCCCTGGCCTCCCCCTCAGAAACCAGTTGCGCCCCGCAGACGTCGCCGTCGCCGCCGCTTCCCGTCAGGTAGGAGGCAGGGAGGCCGACGGGGACGTTCGCCGGACGGTCGGTCGGTCTCTCTCTCACCCTTGCGTCGCGGCGGGACCCGCCTTCGCCCGCCCCTCAGCCCCCCCCCGGCTTGGCGCCCCCTCCCCCCGCCGGGCAGGAGGAGCCAGCCGCGCGCCCCGAGCCCCGCCCTTCCCTTCCCGCCCGAGGGGCCCTTTCCGCGCGCGGGGGCGGAGGGGAGCCCTGCCCTGCCCTGGCTGCCTTCCCGCCCGGCGTGCTTTCCGTGCCCCGAGGAGCCAGGAGCGGCGCCCAGGGAACCCCTCCCTTCGTCCAGTTTGGTGCAGTGGTGGGAGTGCGCCCCCACATGCATGCAGCCAGCGCGGTGACCTTGGCCTAGCCACAGCCCTGATAACGCTGCTCTGGCAGAGCAGGAATCTCAGAACTCTCTCAGCCTCCCTCCCTCCCTCCCTCACAGGGTGTCTGTTGTGGGGAGGGGGAAGCGAAGGGGATTGGAAGCCGCTTTGAGACTCCTTCGGGTAGAGGAAAGCGGCGTATAAGAACCAACTCTTCTTCTTCTTCTTCAGTAATCTCAGGGCTCTCTCAGCCTCCCCTCCCTCCCTCACAGGGTGTCTGTTGTTGGGAGAGGAAAGGGAAGGAGATTGTGAGTTGCTTTGAACCTCCTTCAGGTAGAGGAAAGCAGCATCTAAGAACCAACTCTTCTTCAGTAATCTCAGGGCTCTCTCAGCCTCGCTTCCCTCACAGGGTGTCTGTTGTGGGGAGAGGAAAGGGAAGGCGAATGGAAGCCGCTTTGAGACTCCTTCGGGTAGGGAAAAGCGGCATCTAAGAACCAACTCTTCTTCTTCTTCAGTAATCTCAGAGCTCTCTCAGCCTCACCCACCTCACAGGGTGCCTGTTGTGGGGAGAGGAAAGGGAAGGTGACTGTAAGCCGCTTTGAGACTCCATTGGGTAGAGAAAAGTGGCATAAAAGAACCAACTCTTCTTCTTCTTCAGTAATATCAGGGCTCTCTCAGCCCCCCCCCCCTCCCTAACAGGGTGTCTCTTGTGGGGAGAGGAAAGGGCAATTGTAAGCCGCTTTGAGACTCCTTCGGGTAGAGAAAAGCGGCATCTAAGAACCAACTCTTCTTCTTCAGTAATCTCAGGGCTCTCTCAGCCTCACCCACCCCACAGGGTGTCTGTTGTGGGGAGGGGAAAGCGAAGGGGATTGGAAGCTGCTTTGAGACTTCTTCGGGTAGAGGAAAGCGGCATCTAAGAACCAACTCTTCTTCTTCTTCAGTAATCTCAGGGCTCTCTCAGCCTCACTTCCCTCACAGGGTGTCTGTTGTGGGGAGAGGAAAGGGAAGATGAATGTAAGCCGCTTTGAGACTCCTTCGGGTAGGGAAAAGTGGCATTTAAGAACCAACTCTTCTTCTTCTTCAGTAATCTCAGGGCTCTCTCAGCCTCGCTTCCCTCACAGGGTGTCTGTTGTGGGGAGAGGAAAGGGAAAGGGATTGGAAGCCGCTTTGAGACTCCTTCCGGTAGTGGCATATAAGAACCAACTTCTTGAGTCCAGCAGATCAAGGTGCTGATTGTGCTCACAGGAAAGTTTCTGGGGGTGAAGAATGCAGCTTCATCCTCTGAGGTCTCATGTGTGCCGAAGGACTTGTCCTGCTTCCAGCACGGTTATGTGCTGCATGGTACAGCTGGTTCTTCTCACCCCACCCCCACATGGCAGGCAGCTGGAAGCAAGCAGTTTCCTACAAATGCTCAGCAAGAGTAATCAGCACTTCCTGCAGTGAAGACCCAGGAATGGCACATGGTCCTTAAAAGCAGTGGTCCCCAACCGTTTTATCACCGGGGACCGGTCAAAGCTTGACAATTTTACTGAGGGCCAGGGGGAGGGTAGTCTTTTGCTGAGGGACATCACCACTGCCGCCTGAGCCCCTGCTCCACTTGCTTTCCCGCCAGCGCCCCTGACTTCCCGCTGCCAGCAGCAGCTGTGCAGTTCCACGCCGAGGGGGAGCCCCAGCCATGGCGGTCGCTGGAGAGCACCAAAGGTGAGCCGGTGGCAGAGTGGCAGGGCCACCCCCGAGACAGCAGCTGGGGAGGAGGACAAGGAGGAGCCGCGGCCCGGTACCGGCTGATCCATGGACTGGTCCCTGGACCGGGGGCTGGGGACCACTGCTTAAAAGGATCTGTTGGGACAGCTAGCTCAGGAGGAAGAGGAGGATGAAGAAGAAGAGTTGGCTCTTATATACCTCTTTTCTCTACCCAAAGGAGTCCCAAAGGCTTCTGATCACCTTCCCTTTCCTCTCCCCACAACAGCCACCCTGTGAGGGAGGTGAGGCTGAAAGTGCCCTGATATTACTGAAGAAGAAGAAGAGTCGGTTCTTACATGTCGTTTTTCTCTACCAGAAGGTAGATATTCCTGCTTGGTCAGAACAGCTTTATCAGTGCTATGGTGAGCCCAAGGTCACCCAGCTGGCTGCATATGGGGGGAAGAGCAGGGAATCAAACCTGGCTCACCAGATTAGAAGTCCGCACTCCTAACCACTGCACCAAACTGGCTCTTGGCTATTGAGTGGAAAAGACTTCTGTCCAGATGGGCTCTCCGTCTTCTCAGGAATGGTGGCGTTTGGGAAAGCATTCCCATTGGTTGCTTTTCTGTACATGTAAGATCTACACCGGGGAGAGAGTGCAGGATGGGCTTGCTACTTAAGGTCTGGCCTTTTCAGGTTGGACAGGAAAGGATATTCTGCTTCCAGCCCTGTGGCATAGAATCATAGAGTTGGAAGGGGCCATGTAGGCCATCTAGTCCAACCCCTTGCTCAACGCATCATGCAGTGCTTGACTTAAATGCATGTTTTAAAGTGCTCAATGCAAATGGATTTCAGTTCAGGCTTTCCACAAAAACGCTGAAGCATATTCAGCACAATGCTTTTACTCTTTAATTGAGGAGGGTCCTCTTACACCAGTGTAGGAGGGAAACTGACCTCAATTTCTGCCTGATCCTTTAGATCTGACAAGCAGCAGATTCCAGCAGCCAGTGAGAACCATGTGGAAAGTATGTTTCCCCTCCCCCCCAGCGGTGGCGTAAACAATGACTGTTACCAAATAAGGAATTTGCAGCCAGCTGAACCTTCAAGCCTCTCCTAGTCAGACAGTTTGAAGAGCTAAGAAAGCAGCCCCCACCCGGCCAGCCAGCCAGCATTTGACGCTGATGTAAGCAGAAGCTCTCTTATTCCCACCTCCCCTGCCCACATTAAAAAAAGAGAGAGGGTTGTGTAATGATCTGTGCCTTAAAGCAGGGGTAGTCAACCTGTGGTCCTCCAGATGACAATGGACTACAATTCCCATGAGCACCTGCAGTGCTGGCGGGGGCTCGTGGGAATTGTAGTCCATAGACATCTGGAGGACCCCTGCCTTAAAGCAGTTAGGCCTGGAACTGGCTAGAGCAAAGGCCCCCCTGGACTGGCTCTTGCCACTGGCTGGGAAGACCTGTCACAGGACGGCTGTTCGGCTTTATATCACCACCCTTGGTTTTGGGAGAGGAAATGGGAGTAGCAGAGTGCTAAACAAGGCAAGCAATGAGACTCTTTGGGGATCAGCATGGAAGATTGGGTGACCAAGGAGTGAAAGGATTGCTAAAGGAAGACTACTAGCAAAAGAATAAAACTAAAAGGTATAATAAGATGTACCAAAAGCAACGCACGATGGATCACAAAAGAACAGAACACCATACAAATCAGATGAGATGTGTAATAAACAGCACAGTAAACTATAACAGGACGACAGAGAATGAGGTGGATGGATGGAGTCACTGAAGCAGTAGGTGCAAACTTAAATGGACTCCGGGGAATGGTAGAGGACAGGAAGGCCTGGAGGATCATTGTCCATGGGGTCGCGATGGGTCGGACACGACTTCGCACATAACAACAACAACAAAACTATAACAAGGCTCTTCTGAACACTTCTGTGCTGTGCATTTTGCAGAAGGCTAAACATGCGGAAGACACTTTGAACTGTTTGGGGAGGCCATTCCATGAAGTGGGGGGAGGAGCTGTAGCAGCAGTGACAAACGCAGGTGTGGGCTGCTTGTTGGTCTTCTCCGTCACTAAGAAGGTCAGCTGAGCTCCAGTAAATGTGAGCCATATGGTGCTTTCCAAGAGCTTTGCCTTCCCTATTGCCACCACCTCCATCTTGCCTGAATTCATCTTCAACTTCCTCACTTTTAGCTATTTAACCACAGCAGTCAGGCAGTAACTCATGAGCCCGGTAGTAGTGTTGTGCAGTCTGGATTAAGAGAAGGAGAGAATGGGTTATCATCAGCGTATTAATGGCATCCAGCCACTGATCTGTATATGATTGTTTCCATAAAGATAAAACAGCATAGAACATAGAAATATAGAGCTGGAAGGGATCTCATACGTCATTTAGTCCTCCCCATTGCACAACGCTGGAAATTCAAAATTACCATCCCCCACCTGCTCTATGCCCAGAGGATCCCTTAGACAAGTGGTCCCTGATCCAGGGACCGGTCTGGGGATCAGTCAGTACCAGGCCGCGGCTCCTCCTCATACTCCTCCCTGGCTGCTGCCTCGGAGGCTGCCCTGCCACTCTGCCACTGGCTCACCTTTGGTGCTCTCCAGCGGTCGCCATGGCTGGGGCTCCCCCTCCGTGTGGCACTGCGCATCTGCTGCTGGCAGCGCCCCGCAGCGGGTGATGGGAAGTCAGGGGCGCCGGCGGGAAAGCAAGTGGAGCAGGGGCTCAGGCGACGTCCCTCGACAAAAGAGTACCCCCCTTCGGGCCTCAGTAAAATTGTCAAGCGTTGACCAGTCCCCGATAATAAAAACGTTGGGGACCACTGCTTTTGACAATCTGACAAGGAAGAAAATTTCTTCCTGACTCCAAAAGGGGTGATGCACCGGTGAAAAATGCAAATGCTATTTTGAGCTGTATCAACAGGGGCATCACATCAAAATCACAAGATGTCATTGTCCCATTGTATATGGCACTGGTCAGACCACACCTGGAGTAATGTGTGCAGTTCTGGAGGACTCACTTCAAGAAGGATTTGGTTAAAATTGAAAGGGTACAGAGGAGAGTGACGAGGATGATCTGGGGCCAAGGGACCAAGCCCTATGAAGATAGGTCGAGGGACTTGGGAATGTTCAGCCTGGAGAAAAGGAGGTTGAGAGGGGACATGATAGCCCTCTTTAAGTATTTGAAAGGTTGTCACTTGGAGGAGGGCAGGATGTTGCTTTTGTTGGCTGCAGAGGAAAGGACGCACAGTAATGGGTTTAAACTACAAGTATAACTATATAGGCGAGATATTAGGAAAAATATTTTCACAGTCCGAGTAGTTCAGCAGTGGAATAGGCTGCCTAAGGAGGTGGTGAGCTCCTCCTCACTGGCAGTCTTCAAGCAACGGTTGGATACACACTTTTCTTGGATGCTATAGGATGCTTTGGGCTGATCCTGCGTTGAGCAGGGGGTTGGACTAGATGGCCTGTATGGCCTCTTCCAACTCTATGATTCTATGATTAGTGTTAGCCTGGGCATGTAAGAAAGGGCCATGAGAGCCAAGTGCCAGTTCCTCCCTTCATGCACTCCAGGGGGTGGCAGCCAGGGGACATACCTTAGGCACTACATGGGAGGGAGGGACCCATGCTCTGCCCACTGCTGGCAGAAGCCTGGTACATATGGCAGGCCCACCAGCGGCCCCGGGTGTCCCTGATCCACACCACCAATGGCCACCCCTGAGGGTGGAGGATGATGGCGCCCAACCCTGCAGGTGGACATCAAGAGCATGTGGTACCTGTCCAGAAACTGGCCCTGAGACAGGATGCTGTGCACCTCCACCACGGTACACAGAAGGGCCCTACTGCCATGGTGCCTGCTGCCGATACCCCTGATGTCTGCCCCTGTAGAGGTTGGTGGCACTAACCCTGTGTTTGGAAGATGGCAGCACACAGAAGCTACCCAAATGCTGTGGCCCTGAGGTAGGGACAGAGGACTTGTAGCTCAAGGTGGCTATCCCCTCTGCTGCCGCCCACCAGGAAGATGGGATGTTGGCTGGCGGGGTGGGCCATGGTGTGGGAAGACTCTTTAGGGGAGCTATGGGGCTTGCGGTTCTGCCCTGTGTCCCAGGTTCCAAAAAAACAGATATGTGCCTCCACCCTTCCTCTCATTATGTGCCTGTGTTTGCAGAGTCAGCATGGCTGTCAGATGGCCATCTAGCCTCTGCTTAAAAATCTTCAAAGGAGGAGAGCCCACCACCTCCCGAGGAAGCCTCATCCAGTGAAGAACTGCTCTTATTGTCAGGAACATCTTCCTTAGATTTAGCTGAAAACTCTTGCGTTGAGCAGGGGGTTGGACTAGATGGCCTGTATGGCCCCTTCCAACTCTATGATTCTATGATTCTTTTGATTTAATTTCAATCCACTGTTTCTGGCCTGACCTTCTGATGCAACAGACACCAATTCCTTTCTGTCCTCTGCAGGCCAGCCCTTCAAATCCTTGAAGAGGGATCTCAGGTCACCTTTCATTTGTCTGTGCCCCAGGCTCTTTCAGCCTTTCCTCATGGGACTTGGTTTCTGGACCCCTCACTGTCTTAGCTGACCTCCCCTGGACATTTTCCAGCTAGCTGCCATCTTTCTTAAGCTATGGTGCCCAAAACTGAACACAGTGAGGTCTAAACAGAGCAAAGTGGTGGAATAGATCCTTAGGACAGGCCACACAATGATAGGAACTGGTGTCCAAGAACAACCCTCTGGGTCTGGTCTGGGTCATTGCAGAGCACAATGCTTTATTCATGCTTCTGCCTTCGAACATTACAACAGCATGGCCTAATCCACCCTATGAAAGGCTGCTGATAAATTCAGCATCCCCACCCTGTGCCTGCCTGTAAGCAGAGCTCTCATTAGTCCACCCTCGACTTGATCTTTGGTGCTGGGGTAGAGGTGGATCTACCCATGGTCATCCCATGGTTGGACTGCTATGCCCTGAAGGCTTGGCTTAGGGTACCACCCCCTCCCTGCTTGGGTGGTGTGTGTATTTTAGCCCACCTGTGGAATGGATCTGGTTGGATTCCTGAATGCTCTGTAGGACCTGATGCCTGCTGGCAGTACTGGTGGCAGACTGGCATTCCCGCCTGGCAGATGCCATTGACGCTCCTTGACGCTCTCTCTGCCTTCGCCACAAACTTGCTGCATGTTATATGGTGGAGCCACGAGAGAGGAAGAGGGATATAAGATGGCTAGACTCACAACAAAATGGCGAGAGCATCTTATTGCACGCTTATGAAAGCAAATGGGATGACAATAAAGGTGGCAAAATTAGTGTTTTATGCTTTCTCTACTGAGTCTGCGAGCTCTCGCATGGCACAATTGTTCAGGGTAGTTTGGTAGTTATAAATTAGTTAGTTATATTCAAAGTAAGAAAAAGAATGGAGACCCAGTAAGACCATTGCAGGGACCAGAAAGTGGCATTGTGATAGGCGAGAAAGAGAGGGCTGAACTACTCAATTTTTTACTTCTTTTCAGGCTTCTCTTACAAGGGGAATTGTGTTCAGCATGTCAAAATCATTTCGTGTGATGAGGGATGGGAGTTGTGGCCTAGCTTGATATCTATAGCTGGCAAAATTTTGGAACAAATCATCAAACAGTCGGTTCTTGAGCAACTAGAGTGGATGGCTGTAATTACTAAGAATCAGAATCGTTTTCTCAAGAAATCGTGTCAGACTAACCATATATCTCTTTTTGAGAAAGTTACTACCTTGCTAGATGGGAATGCTATGGACATAGTTTACCTTGATTTCAGTAAGACTTTTGATAAGGTTCTGCATGATATTCTTATTGGCAAGCTGGTAAAATGCAGCATGGATCTTATTACTGTTATGAACTGGTTGACAGATTGCATCCAAAGGGTGCTTGTAAATGGTTCATCATCATCTTGGAGAGGAGTGATGAGTGGAGTGCTTCAGGGATCTGTCCTGGGCCCTGCATTATTCCACATATTCATAAATGATTTGTATGAAGGGATTGAGGAGGTGCTTATTAAATTTCCAGATTATACTAAATTGGAAGGGGTAGCAAACACACCAGAAGATAGAATCAGGTTACAGGATGATCTTGATAGGCTGGAAAAGTGGGCTAAAATGAATTTTAATAGTCAAAAATGTAAAGTTTTACATTTAGGTAGGAAAAATCGAATGCTTCACTATAGGATGGGTGAGACCTGCCTTGGCAGTAGTATGTGTGAAAAGGATCTGGAGTTCTTAGTAGACCGTATACTGATCATGAGTCAGCAGTGTGACTCGGTAGATAAAAAGGCAAATGGGATTTTGGGCTGTATTAAAAAAAAGTATAATGTCCAGATCGTGTGAGGTGATGGAACTGCTTTACCTCCTGCTGGTCAGACCTCATTTGGAGTAGTGTGTTCAGTTTTGGGCACCGCAACTGAAGAAAGATGTAGAGAAACTGGAGAATGTCCAGAGGAGGGGCACAAAGATGGTGAGAGGTTCGGAAAGGTTGGGGGAGCTTGGTCTGTTTAGCCTGGAGAGAAGATGACTAAGAGGTGATATGATAACCATCTTCAAATACTTGAAGGCCTGTCATATAGAACAGTGGTCCTCAACTTTTTTATCACCAGGGACCGGTCAACGCTTGACAATTTTACTGAGGGCCAGGGGGGGTAGTCTTTTGCTGAGGGACGTCGCTGCCTGGGCCCCTGTTCCACTTGCTTTTCCGTTGGCGCCCCTGTCTTCCTGCCACCCGCTGGGGGCGCTGCCAACAGCAGCTGCGCAGTGCAATGCCGAGGGGGAGCCCCAGCAATGGCGGCCGCTGGAGAGCACCAAAGGTGAGCCGGTGGCAGAGTGGCAGGGCAGCCCCCGAGGCAGCAGCTGGGGAGGAGGACGAGGAGCAGCTGCGGCCCGATACTGACTGATCCACAGACCGGTACCGGTCCACGGACCGGGGGTTGGGGACCACTGCACTATAGAAGATGCAGCAGAGTTGCTTTCTGATGGTCAGACCAGAACCAATGGGTTAAAATTAATTCAAAAGAATTTTTGGCTAAACAGGAGCTGGTGGGTTCTCCTTCTTTGGACATTTTTAAACAGAGGCTATATAGTCATCAAAAAGAGCCTCTTGTGGCGCAGAGTGGTAAGGCAGCTGTCCGAAAGCTTTGCCCATGAGGCTGGGAGTTCAATCCCAGCAGCCGGCTCAAGGTTGACTCAGCCTTCCATCCTTCCGAGGTCGGTAAAATGAGTACCCAGCTTGCTGGGGGGTAAACGGTAATGACTGGAGAAGGCACTGGAAAACCACCCGTATTGAGTCTGCTGTTTCTGTTGGTTGCAGAGGAGAGTAATGGGTTTAAACTTCAAGTACAACGATATAGGCTAGATATCAGGAAAAAAATTTCACAGTAAGAGTAGTTCAGCAGTGGAATAGGCTGCCTAAGGAGGTGGTGAACTCCCCCTCACTGGCAGTCTTCAAGCAAAGGCTGGATACACACTTTTCTTGGATGCTTTAGGATGGTTAGGGCTGATCCTGCGTTGGGCAGGGAGTTGGACTAGATGGCCTGTATGGCCCCTTCCAACTCTATGATTCTATGATTCTATGAAAACGCCAGAGGGTGTCACCCCAAGGGGTCAGACATGACTCAGTGCTTGCACAGGGGATACCTTTACCTTTACCTATACAGTCATCTGACAGAAATGCTGATTTTATGAACTTTGGCAGATTGTGGGTGGGCGGGCAGGTAATTTGAGTTCCTGCATTGTGCAGGGGGTTTGACTTGATGACCCTGGCAGTCCTTTCCAATTCTATGATTCTACCGTCCTCAAGGAAGGGGGCAAAAATTCTAGCCAATTGGAATAAGGCTGTGATGTATTAGTGAGCTTTTTCACGGGTAAAGTCTTTTTGCTCCACCTACCTGCCACATATGAGCCTCTTGTGGCGCAGAGTGGTAAGGCAGCCGTCTGAAAGCTTTGCCCATGAGGCTGGGAGTTCGATCCCAGCAGCCGGCTCAAGGTTGACTCAGCCTTCCATCCTTCCGAGGTCGGTAAAATGAGTACCCAGCTTGCTGGGGGGTAAACGGTAATGACTGGGGAAGGCACTGGCAAACCACCCTGTATTGAGTCTGCCAAGAAAACGCTGGAGGGCGTCACCCCAAGGGTCAGACATGACTCGGTGCTTGCACAGGGGATACCTTTACCTTTACCTTACCTGCCACATTTGATACAGAAAGGGAAATGGAGGCCCCTTGGCCATGGGGGGGGGAGATATGTTTGATGGCTTCAGGCAGCTCTTGGAGACTGAAGTAGACAAGTTGCTGGGGTCAGTGAGGGTGACCACTTGCCCTCTTAATCCCTGTCCATCGTGGCTGCTCAAGACAAGTGACCAGCAGATAGGAGGTTCTTATATACCTCTTTTCTCTACCCGAAGGAGTCCCAAAGCAGCTTCTGATCGTCTTCGCCTTCCTCTCCCCTCCAACAGAGACCCTGTGAGGGCTGTGAGGCACAGAGATGCCATTGAGGTGGTGTGAAGTTGCTCTTCTGCCTCTTTTTTAGCATTAATTTCCAGGAAGCACAAATTTGAGATTTTGTCTTAGTGACAGTATTCTTCTCCAGGGGTGGTTTTCTTGAGTCATGAGTAGGTCCTTCAGTTGCAGAGGAAAAGCACTCTGAATTGGTGATGGGGCTATAATGGACATCAGAGGCCCCTTAATCAACTCCCTGCTAGATTTTAATAGCCCTGCTAGACAAGGGTCAAGTGTGCAAATGGGGACCTTCAGAGTCTTTAAGGTATGGTCAGTGTTCTTCAACCGGGTGAGCCTGAAGATGGTAGTGTATCTGGGTTTGCAACAATTTAAAGGTTGTATGGCTGGCCACGCTGGAGCAGCTGATTCCAGGAAGCTTGCTGGGACAGTAGAAAGTTTAGTAGGAAGTTCTAACTCCTGCTGAAAAACACAGCTTGTTAACAATATAAGAAAGTAGAAAAGACCATGGCACTTAAAAAAAAAAAAAGCTCCGGGAAATTATGGGCCTGCTCGCTGAAGGGCAGGAGGGTCTTGGGGTGGTAGAAGAGAGAGAGAGCTTGGAGGAGTGAAGACTTCACTCAATGAAGCAGGGGGTGGACTATATGGCCAGTACAGACCCTTCCCCCTTTAGAATTCTATGGGTCTAGTTCAGGAGGGGAACGGGCTTCCTAAGGAGGTAGGGAGCTCCCCCTCACTGGCAGTCTTCAAGCAGTGGCTGGACAGATCCTTCTGGATGATTGAGGCTGGTCCTGCCTTTTGCAGGGGGTGGAGTATATGGCCTGGACGACCCTTCCCCCTCTAGGATTCTGTGGGTCTAGTTCAGCAGTGAATGGGCTGCCTAAGGAAGTGGGGAGCTCCCCCTCACTGTCAGGCTTCAAGCAATGGCTGGACAGATGCTTTTCCTGGATCCTTGAGCAGGAGGTTGGACTAGATGGCCAGTATGGCTCCGTCCAACTAGTGCTTTAAAATGGAGGATGTAGCAAGCCAGTTACTGCCCAGATGCTGGATGTTGGCGACGTCATATGGAGGGGCCAGAATATATTGACTTCTTTCTGCAAACATGACTCTACATGAGAGCCGTGATTAGGAGTATGGGCTTCTAATCTGGCGATCCAGGTTTGAATCTGTGCTCCCCCACATGCAGCCAGCTGGGTGACCTTGGGTTTGCCAGGGCACTGATAAAGCTGTTCTGACCGAGCAGGAATATCAGGGCTCTCTCAGACTCACCCACCTCACAGGGTGTCTGTTGTGGGGAGAGGAAGGGAAGGCGATTGTAAGCCGCTTTGAGACTCCTTTGGGTAGATAAAAGCGGCATATAAGAACCAGCTCTTCTTCTACATTTAATGGGCTCAGAAATGCCCTAGCTCTGTGTCTTGGGCACTCACCTGGTACTTGTGAGTACAGCAGCTCCTCTGCACCATGTTGGTACTCTGAATCTGGTGTGTGTGTCTTTACTCTTTTAGAGGGCATCCCTGGCCCCTAAAGCAAGGGGGAGCGCACACAAGCAGGCAAAGTGACCTCTCATTCCGCCTGTGGTGTCATGTGGAATCCTTTAAATCAGTGGTCCGCAACCTTTGTTAGGCTGTGGACCGCTGCGCCGGGGTGCGGGGAGAGGGTGACCGGCAGCCCCGGCGCAAATGCGCATGCGCGGACTTGCCGTGTGTGCATGTTTGTGCCCCCGCCGGACGCAAACACGCACGCGCGGCAAGTCTGCAAGTGCGCGTTTGCGCCGGCGGCCGCGGCTCCCTCTCCCCGCCCCTCCAGGCCGCAAGGAAATCAGCCGCCGAAGTGGCCGATTAGCTTGCGGCCCGGCAAGCTTCTCTTCCCGCCCCCTCCCAAAGCAAGAAGCTTGCCGGGCCGCAAGCTGATCGGCCGCTGTGGGGGGGGGGGCGGGAAGAGGGAGCTGTGGCCCAGCGCCGAGGCCTTCGCGGCCCGGCACCGGGCCACGGCCCGGGGGTTGGGGACCACTACTTTAAATGTAGTGACTGATTCTGTTGGTGCAGAGTCAGGATGGAGCGATAAGGAAATCTATATCTAACCCCTCCTACCCTGCGTGCTCAGTGGTGGCCTGGAGTTCTGTTTTCCTTGCCTTGAGTTTCTTCTCTTGCTCTGTGACATCTGCACAGATACTTCATGTGTGTGTATTTTCTGCAGCTGCTTTTCTCCCCCCACCCACCCTCCGCCCCTACTGCATTCTGTTCCCTGTTGCACTGCAGGTTTTTTTGCCTGGCTCCTGTCATGCCCATAGCTGAGCATTGACTGATTCTGGCACTTCATGGAGGAAATGCATATGAGAGCTCTTTGTGTGTGTGTGTGTGTGTGCGCGCGCATGCATGCGCGTGTACAGACTCAAGTATGCGGTTTGTTTTGATGAGAACCTGGCTAATGCAAGGACAGCCTCCGGGCTGACTTAACCTATGAGCTTGTGGTGACCAGTGAATTGAGGCCTTTTCCAGCCACTCCACAGAACTATAAATCCAAGGACTTGGCAGTGGGGGAAGGAGAGTTGCAGGCTGGGCGAACATGGGACCTGACCGCCCTAGAGCTGAGCAGGACCAGTCGCTGCCTTGCTTTGCACAACTTCCTGTCAAGAGCAGGCCTTGCGGAGAGGGCCACGTCTCCTCCACCCCCCTCTGTCCGCCTTGTCCCTTGCCTGCGTAGGCAGTACTGCTCAGCTCTTCCCTCTGCAGAAGGAGCCCTCAGCCATTTCAAGAGCTTCGCCTCCACTTACCATTACAGTTCAGGAAAAAAGAAATTTCAGCTAATAGGATTCAAAGTGCTTAATGTTTAAACAAATAAGAATGTGAATTTCAATCCCGACTGACTGCAGATGTGAAACTATGAAATCATGGAGTATGGGGATTTTCCTGGGAAATGAATATATTGACAATCATTTAAATTCATGCAGTTATTACTTTTTCATCAGATCTGAATTTATTGAGAACCTAAAATGTAAGATTTTAGTATATATATATTTACTTAGGTATATTTATGAAATTCAAAAATATAAATTCTTTAATTTGACTACAAGGTTACAAGGCATCCAGTCAGGAACAAAGCTGGTGATACATGGATGGTTTTGGTTGTTCTTAAAGGAAGCAGGGGAGCGGGATCCAGACTCGGGGGCTTAGTGGTGCAGGATTAGCTCCCTTTGCATGATGTAAATGGGTGCCAGGCAGTTCCATTGGCCCCAGGAGGGAGAACATACCAAGGCAAATACTAGGTAGAGATGTAGAGATTTGGACAGAAGCACTTTCATGCTGTCACAGTAGACTGCCAAGGTATTTGGCTATGTTTATAACATTCAAAATACCAGACTCTTTAATACTGTATTGATGCAGAACATATAGATGTTGCAGCAATTATAGATCCAAATGGGTCGCCTGTTGGTCTGAAGTAGCACAATAAAACCAGAGTCCAGTAACACCTTTAAGACCTTGAATAAATCTTTGTTGGTTTTAAAGGTGCTATTGCAGCAATTATTTACACATAAACAAAACTGTAAATATATAGGTAGATAGTATAAATAGTAATTATCATCTATGATGATTCTTGTCTTTTTCACTCTACACATTTTGAGTAAATGTTTGGTCTTTGAAACAATCTAGTCCTGTCTGTGGAGTTCATTTGGCTTCGGCCAAAGAAGCTCTTCATAAAATTGCATTGTTTAATCTAGTAAAACAAGACTGAGATCAGATGGGAGTGTTTGTACAGAAGGAAGGCTGAGACAGCGTCCGATTTCCACATTTGGGGCATCTTCTCTTTGCGGGGGGGGGGGAATCCTTTTTCAGGTAGCTATATCTGTGTGGAGGAAGGTTGGTGTTCCTCCTGGCTGCATTTTTCTGAGTGATGGCCTTTGCTTTCCTGATGTGTCTAGAAGCTCTTTTGTTGCTTGGTATCACTCTCTGTGGTGGAGTGGAGTGGGGGGGGGGGAGGGCATCTCCAGCTCTGAGTCTCCCCAACTCTAGAAGTAGGTTGTATATATGCCTATATATGTACAAGGGTAGTTCCATGAAACACCCTTGCCTACCAGCTATCTATGCACATGCTGGAGAGTACTGGGGAAGAACTATGGCACAGAAGTAGAGCATCTGCTTACTACACAGGAAGGCACAGTTTCAGTCGCTGGCAACTCTACTTAAAAGACTTTGGTCATAGGTGATGTCAAAGTCCTTCTCTTGAGACCCTGGAGAGTAACTGCCTGTCAGAGTAGGTGATGCTGACCAATGGTCTGATTCAGAAGGTGGCAGATATAAGCACAATTTTGTCTCTTGTAGGCCAGAAGCTGAGTTTGGATTGCTATCTTCTGTGCCTTCTTCTGCAAAACAATTATTTCCAGGTAGACTCATAGAATCATAGAGTTGGAAGGGATCCCCAGTGTCATCAAGTCCAACTCCCTGCACAATTCAGGAACTCACAACTACCTGCCTAAACATAGTGACCCCAGTTTCATGCCCAAGTGATCCCCTCCACCACCAAAAATCTCCAGAATTTAGATTGGCCTGGAGAAAATTCACCTACAATCCCACAGTGGCGATCAGCAATTCCCTTGGTATGCAAGGAAGGGCCACAAGAGACAAACCCTGGCCCATCCCTTCCTGCCCACCCACTCACAATCGGCCTAAGTTCATAAAATCAGCATTTCTGTCAGATGACTCTGCTCCATCTTCTATATGACAGTCCTTCAAGTATTTCAATATGGTGATTGTATCACATCTTAGTCATCTTTACTCCAGGCTAAACAGATCAAACTCCCTCAACCTTTCCTCATATGTCATGGTCTCCAAACCCCTTGCCATTTTTGTAGCCCTCCTCTGGACACGCTCCAATTTCTCTACATCTTTCTTCAGTTGTGGTACCCAAACTTGAACACAGTACTCCAAGTGAGGTCTAACCAGAGGGAGGTAAAGTGGCGCCATCACCTCATGTCATCTGGACATTATATTTCTTTTAATACAGCTTAAAATCCCATTTGTCTTTTTAGCTACTGAGTCACACTGCTGACTCATGTTCAGGTCCTTTTTACACATACTATTGCCAAGACAAGTCTCACCCATCCTATAGAGATGCATATGATTTTTCCTACCTAAATGAAGAACTTTACATTGTCACTATTGAAATTCATTTTAGCCCAGTTTTCTAGCCTGTCAATATCGTATTCTCATTCTCCAAGATCACTGCAGATGGGGACTGCAGCAATGAAATTAAAAGACACTTGCTCCTAGGGAGGAAAGCTATGGCAAATCTAGACAGCATCCTAAAAAGCAGAGACATCACCCTGCCAACAAAAGTGCGTCTAGTCAAGGCTATGGTCTTCCCAGTAGCAATGTATGGCTATGAAAGTTGGACCATAAGGAAATCCGAGCATCAAAGAATTTAGGCTTTTGAACTCTGGTACTGGAGAAGACTCTTGCAAGTCCCTTGGACTGCAAGGCGAACAAACCGGTCAGTCCTAGAGGAGATCAGCACTGATTGCTCCTTAGAAGGCCAGATCCTGAAGATGAAACTCAAATACTTTGGCCACCTCATGAGAAGAAAGGACTCTCTGGAGAAGAGCCTAATGCTGGGAGTGATTGAGGGCAAAAGAAGAAGGGGACGACAGAGAATGAGGTGGCTGGATGGAGTCACTGAAGCAGTTGGTGCAAATTTAAATGGACTCCGGGGAATGGTAGAGGACAGGAAGGCCTGGAGGATCATTGTCCATTGGGTTTGCGATGGGTCGGACATGACTTCGCACCTAACAACAACATTCTCATTCTGTGTTCTGGTGTGTTTGCTCCCCTCCCAGTTTACTGTCATCTGCAAATTTAATAAGCACCCCCAGTATTCTTTCATCTCAATCCAAATCCAAATCATTTATAAATAGGTTGAGCAACATGGGACCCAGGACAGATCCCTGAGGCACTCCACTCATAATTCTTCTCCAAGAAAATGACGAAGAAGCACCCTTTGGTTGCAATATGTCAACCAGTTCTTGATCCACCTAACAGTAATAGGATCAATACCCCATTTCACCCACTTGTCAATATTTAATGTGGAAACTTATTAGAAGCTTTACTGAAATCCAGATAAACTAGGTCCACAGCATTCCCATGATCTAGCAAGGTAGTAACTTTCTAAAAAAAAAAAAAGATAAGGTTACTCTGACATGATTTGTTGAGAAAGCCATTCTGACTCTTAGTAATTACAGCCATCAAGAAACAACTGTTTGATAGAATCATAGAGTTCGAAGGGGCTATACAGGCCATCTAGTCCAACCCCCTGCTCAACACAGGATCTTCAAGCAAAGGTTGGATACACACTTTTCTTGGATGCTTTATATATATATATCTGACACTTCCAATATAAATACCTTGGTTGTATTTAAGGAAATAATTACCTTCTTAAAAAAAACATTTTGCTTTGTCCCGTGGGCTTAGTATGGCTTCAGCAGTTTTTCCAGATGTATTCATGTTTCCAGAGGGCTGACAATCTAAAGTTTTAATACTTTAAAGTTATAATACACTGGCAGTCTTCAAGCAAAGGTTGGATACACACTTTTCTTGGATGCTTTACATTGAGCAGGGGGTTGGACTAGATGGCCTGTATGGACCCTTACAACTCTATGATTCTATGACTTTTATTGCTGTTGTTAGGTGCGAAGTCGTGTCCGACCCATCGCGACCCCATGGACAATGATCCTCCAGGCCTTCCTGTCCTCTACTGTTCCCCGGAGTCCATTTAAGTTTGCACCTACTGCTTCAGTGACTCCATCCAGCCACCTCATTCTCTGTGACTTTAATTTAATATAAATCAGGGAGCAGAGCACCAAGCTATTGTACTTCAGCATAACTGGAAACTTGGGAAGGAAAAAAAAGTTGCAAAATTGAAAGAATCTTCCTTTTAATCAACAAAGGAAGTTTTTGTTATCTGGTCTCCACAGTACTGGGTTGACCTCAGCATTATCACACAGAAACAGAAAAAATATTTTTAGAGATGCCAGAAAATTAGACATTTCTGTTATCTAATAGGAAATGGCCATAAATTTGGATATTCAGTGAAACTTTTGTATATTGTCATTTGATGCAGTAAGGCTCTAATTGGAATGAGCTGGTCTCTGAGGAAGTGTGTGGAGGAATGATTGCGGGGGTGGGGTGTGGGGGGGGGGAAGAGAAAGCCAGTAGACATTAACTGCCTTTCCCTATTTGCTGGGATGCACTCTAGGGCTTCTGCTTTGGTGCTTTCACGTGGTACAGTTCCTCAACTCTTGTGCTTTTCCATTTGCCCCCTGATTACTTCCACAAGCAAATGATGCGTAGGTTTTATTGAAATAAGAGCAATCGCATGCTCAAGCCATGACTATTCCAGCAAGACAGAAACATGGTAGGGGAGCCAAGAAAGCCCATTTTGATGAACAGAAAACATCAGGAGGAGCTAAGGAAGGAAAAGGAAATGTTCAAGACATGGAGGAAAGGATAGACCTTTCTATTGCTTGGTGTAGAGGTTAAGAGTAGTAACTTCTGATCTGGCAACCCAGGTTTGATTCCCCACTCCCCCATATGCAGCCAATTGGGTGACCTTGGACTCATCATAGCACTGATATAGCTATTCTGACCGAGCAGTACTATCAGGGCTCTCTCAGCCTCCCCTCCCTTCCATGGTGTCTGTTGTGGGAAGAGGAAAGGGAAGGTGATTGGAAGCCGCTTTGAGACTCCTTTGGGTGGAGAAAAGCAGTATATAAAAAATCAACTCTTCTCCTTACTGAATTACATAGAATCATAGAATCATAGAGTTGGAAGGGGCCATACAGGCCATCTAGTCCAACCCCCTGCTCAACGCAGGATTAGCCCTAAGCTGATCTTGTTCTCATTTGCTCACTTTTCCAGCATGTTCAGATCTCATTGAGCTATTTATGTTCTAGGGCAGACTTTCTCAACCAGGAGATTGTGAAACATCTCTGGTCTGCAATCTTCTATATCGGGGGTCGTCAACCCCCGGTCCACCACAGTACCGGGCCGCTGGCAGCCTCGCCTACCTCCCCCCCCCCCCCCGCAGTGAGAAGCTCGCCAGACTGAGAGCGAAGTGCTCGCATCGCTCGTGGCCCGGCAAGCTTCTCGCTGCGAGAGGGAGGGGAAGAGACAGGCACGGCCGGCAATACACACGCTCAGAGCTGCTGCGTGTGCGCGTTTGCGCCCCCTGCTGGCGAAAATGCGCATATGCGGCAACTGCGCATGTGCGTTTTTGCTCAGCTGCCGCACATGCTCGGCGCCCGGGCCGTCGGCTCTCCCCCACCCCCGGAGCTGGTCCCCGACCACAGAAATCTTGGGGACCGCTGTTCTATATGACAGCCCTTCAAGTATTTGAAGATGGTTATCATATCATCTTTTAATCATCTTCTCTCTAGGCTGAACATATTAAGCTCCTTCTCTATCTTTGTAGCCCTCCTCTGGACATGCTCCAGTTTCTCTACATCTTTCTTCAGTTGCGGTGCCCAAAACTGAACACCAAATGAGGTCTTACCAGAGCGGAGTAAAGTGGTAATATCACCTCACATGATCGGGACACTGTGGTTCATAGATTCATAGATTCGGAATCAGAGTTGGGACCACCAGGGTAATCAACCCTGTGCACAATGCAGGATATCACAACTACCTGCCCACCCACTCACAATCTGCCTAAGTTCATAAAATCAGCATTTCGGTCAGATGACTATGCAGCCTCTGCTTAAAAACTTCCAAACTCACCACCTCCCGAGGAAGCCTGTTCCACTGAGGAATCGCTCTGTCAGGAACTTCTGAAAATTCTTTTAAATTAATTTTAACCCATTGGTTAACCCATTGTCCAACCCGTAGGGGCAACAGAAAACAACTCTGCTCCATTTGCTATATGACAGGCAGATTCTGTGAAGATTCAGGGGGTGGCAGGTTACAGTGGATGAATAATTGAGTTGTGAGTGTCCTGCATTGTGTTGGACTAGATCAGTGAGCCCCAACTCCCCCTGGTCCGGGGACTGGGACCAATCCGTGGATCAGTCGGTACCGGGACGTGGGTCTAAGAAGTTAGGTGGTATCATCTGCATACCTGAGGTTGTTGATATTTCTCCCTGCTATCTTGATCTCAATTAGTGACTCATCTAACCCCACCTTTATTATGATGTGCTCTGCATACAAGTTAAATAGGCAAGGCAACAGTATACAGCCTTGCCGAACTCCTTTCTCAATTTTAAACCAATCAGTGATTCCATGCCCAGTTCTTACTGTTGCTTCTGGACCTGCATATAGGTTTCTCAAGAGACAGATGCTCTGGTATTCCCATCTCTTTAAGAACTTGCCACAATTTGTTGTTTTCCACACAATCAAAGGCTGTAGCATAGGAGGAGTGTTAGAAAAGCTAAAGCTCAATATGAGCTTCGGTTAGCAAGAAATGCTAAACATAACAAAAAAGGCTTCTTTAGTTATATTTCAAGCAAGAAAAAGAATAGGGACACCCTAGGACCACTGCGAGGACAAGAAAGTGAAATTATAACAGCTGATGAAGAGAGGGCTGAACTGCTTAACTCCTATTTGTCCTCGGTCTTTTCTTGTGAGGGAAATAGTGATCAATGTGGCAATAACGTAACACAACACGTGGGACGGGAATGGTGGCCTAGGATCACTGTTGGAACAGTCCACAAACACCTAGTTTTTAAAAATGAAACAAAGACTTCTGGGCCAGATGAACTGCATCCAAGGGTACTAAAAGAACTTGCAGATGTCATCTCTGAACCTCTGTCCATTATTTTTGACAATTCGTGGAGAACAGGCGAGGTGCCAGACAATTGGAGGCGGGCAAATGTTGTCCCCATCTTCAAGAGAGGGAAAAAAGAACGATCTGGGTAATTATCGACCCGTCAGCTTGACATCTGTAGCTGGCAAAATTTTGGAACAAATAATCAAACACTCAGTCCTTGAGCAGCTGGAGCTATGATTTCTAAGACTCAGCACGGGTTTTGCAAGAACAAGTTATGTCAGACCAACCTTATCTCTTTTTTTGAGAAAGTGACTACCTTGCTGGATCAGGGGAATGCCGTGGACATAGTTTATCTGGATTTCAGTAAAGCTTTTGATAAGGTTCCACATGATATTCTTGTTCACAAATTGGTAAAATGTGGTATGGATCCCAATTGTGTCAGGTGGATCAATAACTGGTTGACAAATTGTACCCAGAGTATAATTGTTAATGGTTCAGCATATTCTTGGAAAGGAGTGACAAGTGGAGTGCCCCAAGGGTCTGTTCTGGGGCCTGTCTTGTTCAATATATTTATAAATGATTTGGATGAGGGATTAGAGGGGATACTTATTAAATTTGCAGATGATACTAAACTGGGAGGGTTAGCAAACACAACTGAAGACAGCAACAGAATACAGGATGATCTTGATAGGCTCAAGAAGTGGGCTAAACTGAATAAAATGAAGTTCAATAGGGACAAATGTAAAGTTCTGCATTTAGGTAAGGTAAAGGTAAAGGTATCCCCTGTGCAAGCACCGGGTCATGTCTGCCCTTTGGGGTGACGCCCTCTGGCGTTTTCATGGCAGACACAATACAGGTTGGTTTGCCAGTGCCTTCTCCCGTCATTACCGTTTACCCCCCAGCAAGCTGGGTACTCATTTTACCGACCTCGGAAGGATGGAAGGCTGAGTCAACCTTGAGCCGGCTGCTGGGATTGAACTCCCAGCCTCATGGGCAGAGCTTTCAGACTGCATGTCTGCTGCCTTACCACTCTGCGCCACAAGAGGCTGTTTAGGTAGCCACAAGAGGCATTTAGGTAGGAAAAACCAAATACACCAATATAAGATGGGGGATACTTGGCAGTAGCATGTGCGAAAAGGATCTAGGAGTCTTAGTAGACCATACATTGAACATGAGTCAACCGTGTGACTCAGTGGCTAAAAAGGCAAATGGGATTTTGGGCTGTATCAAATGGAGTATCGTATCTAGATCACGGGAGGTGATGGTACCACTTTACTCTGCTCTGGTTCGGCCTCACTTGGAGTCCTGTGTTCAGTTTTGGGCACCCCAGTTGAAGAGGGATGTTGACAAACTGGAACGTGTCCAGAGGAGGGCAACAAAGATAGTGAGGTGTTTGGAGACCAAGACATATGAAGAAAGGTTGGGGGAACTTGGTTTGTTTAGCCTAGAGAGGAGACAACTGAGAGGGGATCTGATAACCATCTTCAAGTATTTAAAAGGATGCCATAAGTAGGATGGAGCAGAATTGTTCTCTCTTGCCCCAGAGGGACAGACCAGAATGAATGGGATGTAATTAATTCAAAAGAAATTCCATCTAAACATCCTGACAGAGTAAGAAATTAATGACAGAGCAGTTTCTCAGTGGAACAGGCTTCCTCTGGAGGTGGTGGGTTCTCCATCTTTGGAAATTTTTAAACAGAGGTTTGATAGCCATCTAACGGCTGATTCTGTGAAGGCAAAGGTGTTACAGTAGATGAGCGATTGGGATTTGAGTGTCCTGCATAGTGCAGGGGTTTGGACTAGATGACCTATGAGGTCCGTTCCAACTCTATGATTCTATGATTTTCTGGAATCAGGAGGACTTCCAGGGGGGGGAGGTCCCACCACTGTTTGAGGTGGCAGGACCAAATATCAGCTTCCCGACTCCCTTGGTGGAAGGCACTCCTTTCCAGTCTGGATATCTCTTCAAGCCTGGTCACTCTCTGGAAAACTACAATGAGAACTTGCAACCAAACTCTTATCCTTTGGAAGCTCATTCCACAGGCTGGAGCCAGGACCAAGAAGTCCCTGGCAGTGGTTGAGGCCAGACATACTTCTTTGGGGCCAGGGACCCTCAGGTGGTTGGCATTGTCTGAGGGGAACATATCCATAAAGGTGGTCACTCAGATATGCAGGGCCCAGTTCATGTAAAACCTCTAAGGTTAATATCAAAACCTTGAACTGGATCAGGAATTCGCCTGTAAGCCAGTGCAGCTGCTGCAGAACTGTTCTTATGTGGGCTCTCTATGGTATTTGTGTGAGAACTTGGGCAGTTGCATTCTGGAGCAGGGCCAAGGGAAGGCCCACATAGAGCAAGTAGCGGTAATCAAGCCTGGTGATCATTGCATGGGTCACAGTATCTAGGGACCAGATAGGGGGCTAGTAGCTTTGCTTAGCATAGATGGGAAAACTCCAGCTTTGTGCTACTTTTGTCACTTGAGACTCAAGGGGTTATTAAAAATCACTTCCAATTTTCTGGCTTCACTTGGCTTGGGAAGGTGTGCTTCCTGGTCTGGTCCTTTCTTCCTCAGCCATAGGGCCTCTGTCTTTTTGAAGGGTTCTGTTTCAGGCGGCTTGCTTTAAATCATTCCGTCATGGCCTCCAAGCACTGGACTAATTAGCTCTTTAAAGATCCATAAGTCTCTGCAACAGGCCTTAAATCCACCCTCTGCCTATGGCAGGAGGATGGGAAATCCACAGTCGGGCCTTCAGAACATAGTAGTCTGACCATGGCACTGCATTGGCTGCTGTCAGATTCACCTCTAGCCCCACACAAAAGATCAAACCTACAGTGTGACCTGCTTGTTGGGTGGGACGGGCAACAAATTGTGAGAGCTGAAGTATGGCCATGGATGCCAGCAACGCCGCGGATATGTTAAAGTTCCCCAAGACTATAAGTCTGGGTTAACATAGTGCCTACATGGCCACTGCCTCTAGCAGGCCCAATAGGCCATCTGCTGGTGAATATGGCGGATGATACACCAGCCAGATGGACAAGCTCTTGACCAGGTTCCACACCAGATCAAGACATTTAGTTCCCAGGACCATTGCCATGGGGAGTGCCCTGAAGGATGAATCCTGCCCACTGATTTAGGATAGCCCCCATCTCACAGTTTATGATTGATGCAGGATTGAGAATCTTGGGAGAGCAAGTTCCTTGAGGGCTACCATGTTGCCCTCTTTCACCCAGGTCTCAGTCACACATGCCTGATGTAGTTGTGAATAATAAAACAAGCCATAAAGGCATCCTGCATACTAATATGAACATAAAGCTGCCTTGAGTCTAGAATCAGGCTGTAGAAAAGTTCTTCCCTGAATTAGAAGTTCAGTGAGGTGAATCCCAGGCAAGTCTCAAGAGATGACATTCCAGAGGTGTGGAGCCACCCCCGAGAAGGCCCTGCCTTGGGTTGCCAGTAACCTCCCCTCTGCAGGTAGGGACTCAGCAAGAATCAGAAAGAGGATCTTAATGGGCAGTCTCAACAGTCAGTATCCACTTAAGTCATAAAACCAAGGGCCATTCCGCACTCGTTCAAAATTGCACAGTGGTTGCAAATTGAAATCACTACTGATTTGCTGTTATGCACAACGTCGTTGACAATCTGCAACACCCCTGAAACCGATCCGCAAAAAGCGCTTCGTTGTAGCGCTTTCAGGGAAATCCCAAAAAGTGGATTCACCCTCTGGAAAGCGCTACACTCTTGCAACTAATCTGCAACACTAGTGGGAAAGTTCTGTGCGTTACCATTGTTGCAGTTTCTGCAAAGTCCCTCCCCCTGGCTCTCACCTCTGATCTTCTGGTGAAGCGATCACCATTTTTTTTTCTCGGAGCGAGCAGAGATCAACGCACCGGCGAGCCTTCGTTTACCCAGCGAGGCTTCCCCGGCTGCAGTCCCTCCCCAGAGCTGTTTTAAGTCACCAAGCACCAAGCCCCGTTTGCTGGTTTATTTTCTCTTTATTTTTCACTCTATTTTCAGCCGAAAATCGCACCCGTGCGGGGGGGGGTATTTTTTTTTTCACTCGGGGGGAGCATGGCAATGATGAAACGGCAGCTCAAACACCACCTGCTAGCTAGATGGGTCTCTCGTTGCAACGAATCAACGCAGATTTGTTGCAACATGTGTTTTTTTCTTTTAAAACCTTCCTTAAAGGGAAAGGGGCTTTTCGGGAGCATGATAACGGCCGCCCATTGGCTGCTCGTTTGATTGATGACCAGTGGCGGGACAAAGCTTGGCAATATCGCTTCCTGGCTAGCGATTTCTGCCGAGACCGGAAACTTGTGGGAAACGATAGAAACGCAACTGGATTCCACTACAAAGGCAGGTATGCATAACGACGAATTCCACTATTTAAAATGGCGTTTTTCCGTTCCGCAACCAATTTGCTACATAGATCCTGGTGCAGAATGGCCCCAAGAACTGCTTCTTCCAGGCACAGCAGCTGTCTCCCTTGGGCATATGAGCATGTGAAACCTCCTTAAGTTGAAGGACTGCAATCTGGATTTTCAGATAGTCAGGTGGATAGGGCATTGGTTAGAGAACCGCACTCAAAGAGTTGTTGTCAATGGTGTTTCATCAGACTGGAGAGAGGGGAGTAGCGGGGTACCTCAGGGCTCGGTGCTCGGTCCGGTACTTTTTAACATATTTATTAATGATCTAGATGAGGGGGTGGAGGGACTACTCATCAAGTTTGCAGATGACACCAAATTGGGAGGACTGGCAAATACTCCGGAAGATAGAGACAGAGTTCAACGAGATCTGAACACAATGGAAAAATGGGCAAATGAGAACATGATGCAATTTAATAAAGATAAGTGTAAAGTGCTGCATCTGGGTCAGAAAAATGAAAAGCATGCCTACTGAATGGGGGATACGCTTCTAGGTAACATTGTGCGTGAACGAGAC
This sequence comes from Paroedura picta, assembly GCF_049243985.1. NCBI lineage: Eukaryota > Metazoa > Chordata > Lepidosauria > Squamata > Gekkonidae > Paroedura > Paroedura picta. The sequence goes on from NC_135375.1 coordinate 5,659,022, forward strand.
CTTGGAGTACTTGTGGATTGTAAACTAAACATGAGCAGGCAGTGTGATGCAGCGGTAAAAAAGGCGAATGCCATTTTGGGCTGTATCAACAGGGGCATCACATCAAAATCACAAGATGTCATAGTCCCATTGTATACGGCATTGGTCAAACCACACCTGGAGTACTGTGTGCAGTTTTGGAGGCCTCATTTCAAGAAGGACGTAGATAAAATTGAAAGGGTACAGAGGAGAGTGACAAAGATGAAGTGGGGCCCTCTTTAAGTATTTGAAAGGTTGTCAATTGGAGGAGGGCAGGATGCTGTTTCTGTTGGCTGCAAAGTAATGGGTTTAAACTTCAAGTACAACAATATAGGCTAGATATCAGGAAAAGATTTTCACAGTCAGAGTAGTTCAGCAGTGGAATAGGCTGCCTAAGGAGGTGGTGAGCTCCCCCTCACTGGCAGTCTTCAAGCAAAGGCTGGATACACACTTTTCTTGGATGCTTTAGGATGGTTAGGGCTGATCGTGCGTTGATCAGGGGGTTGGACTAGATGGCCTGTATGGCCCTTTCCAACTCTATGATTCCTTCTGTTGAAAGGTTTTTGATACTCTGGTCTCCTCTTGCTGGCCAGAGGCCAGGTGTGCGTGCTTTCCTTTTGGTCCTGCTTACGGGTTCCCAGGGGTTTTGGATGACTGCTCTGATCCTAGCAGTGCTCCCCAACCCCTGGTCTGTGGGCTGGTACCGGTCCGTAGATCCTTCTCATCCTCCTCCCTGGCTGCTGCCTTGGGGGCTGCCCTGCCATTCTGCTGCCCGCTCACCTTTGGTGCTCTCCAGCAGCTGCCATGGCTGGGGCTCCCCCACGGCGCGGCACTGCTGCTGCTGACAGCGCCCCCCAGCAGGCAGTGGGAAGTCGGGGCCAGCGGGAAAGCAAGTGGAGCAGGGGCTCAGGCGGCGGCAGCAACATCCCTCAGCAAAAGACTAGCCCCCCCCCCCCGGGCCTCAATAAAATTGTCAAGCGTTGACCGGTCCCCAGTGATAAAAAGGTTGGGGACCACTGCTATATAGCACTGCTCTGGCGGCCTGGTCAGGGACCTTCCTTTCTACTGTGAGCTTCCTTTTTCTATTTCCTTTTATGTGTTGCTGACTCACATGGTCCAGGAAGGGTCACCAAAGGGAGTTTCCTTCCCTGAGCCTCATCTGGGATAAAAATGGAAGCCATCTCAAGGCATGGTGTGAGGTGCCTGTGACCTGTTGTGAAAATGACCATTTGCCTTGGGGAATGCTTGGTCTCTCCCCCCCCCCCCCCCGATGTGCCACAGGCACAGTGAGGCAGCCCCTGTTCTTTTAATATAATCATAGAGTTGGAAGGGTCATCCAGGGACACCTAGACCAACCCCGTGCACAATGCAGGACACTCACAACTACCCAAATAAGCGTTTGATTCATAAGAGGCATGGGGGCTTTCAACTATTCTTGGAGCTCTGGAATCCGTGTGTGCAAATGGGGGGTGGGGGAGTGGTGAAATTGCCTCCTTCTTTCCCCTCTTCCCACTGTAGCCCCATGCCTGTAGGCTGTCTGCTGGTGGGGGTGTCTTTCTGGAGACAGAAAGGAATGTGCAGGGAAGAGCTTTGCCCAGGTCACTCTGCCTCTCCTTGGCAGTTGGCAGGGCCTTGGAGCTACCTTGCCCACTGCAGGTCTCCCCCACAATCCTGCACCTCTTTCCAGGCTCATGCTTGTCTTCAGTTCCTCCTTACACCACCTCAGCACAGTCTATGCCTGGGAAGCCATCCGGAGGGTGCTCAGAGCCTGAGGGTGTCCGTACTGTTTGTGTACATATACCTCTGACACTATGCAGATGCCCCGGATTATGTGTTTACTCCCCCCCCCCCCCCACCACCACCACCACCAAGTGCCGCATGCTTCTGGAATTCCTTTGGCTGAGTGCACGTCTCTTCCAGAGGGAGCAGTGCTTCTGAGCTTCTCTGACAGTGTGCTGCCAACCAATAGGGAACCCAGACCTCCAATGCGCCACAAGCATTGTGGAACTCTTCAGGAATGCAGGCCTGGAAAGTCTCCGAATAAGACGCCCGCCAACGGCAGCAAGTGGAACGTACTTCCCTGCAGCGGCTGCCTCCTGCAGAGTAATGGCTGTGGGCACTTGGGCCCTCCCCCTACACTGCCCTAGCTGCAGCCTTTGCAGAGAGAAGCTGGAACTCAGTGTCCCAGGCTGAGGAGGGGTTCAATCCTGCTGTCTTTTTGTTGCTTCTCCTTTTGCCTGTTTCTGCAGGGGTGGGGTTTGAGGCTCTTGGATGTGCGGTGCCTTGGCCTCCCCATCCCTTGTTAAATTGGAATTGGCCTCCTGGCTCCAGCTAGCGGCTCTGACTTCCTTCCCAGGTTCCCAACTCGACTGGCATTGAGAACTGGGAGGAAGGGGGTGTTCTGGCCAGGCAGGGGAGAGGCCGGAATGATTTCTTTCTCCATGCCAGCTCCAACTCTCTCTCTGTCCGCTTGCCCTTCCCTCCCAGCCTGTCTTGGGTGCTGCCTTCTCCCCTGCTGGACTTGGAAGCATTAGTCTTGCCCAGTGGGCTGTCCCAGGCTCCCCGCTTGCCTTATTTACGTGTTGGGCAGTGGCTGCCTCCGATGCTGGGGCTCCTCCTCTCCTCTCTGCCTTCTCTTCTGCAGCCCGATTGCTCTTCTCAGGTGCCTGAGGGGAGGCTAGTCTGGCTGGGCCAGCTTTGTGCTCATTTTTGTGTGCCGCTTTTCTAAAGAAGAAGAGTTGGTTCTGATCACAAGATGTCATAGTCCCATTGTATACGGCACTGGTCAGACCACACCTGGAGTACTGTGTGCAGTTCTGGAGGCCTCACTTCAAGAAGGACATCGATAAAATTGAAAGGGTACAGAGGAGAGCGATGACGATGATCTGGGACCAAGCCCTATGAAGGTTGAGGGCCTTGGGAATGTTCAGCCTGGAGAAAAGGAGGTTGAGAGGGGACATGATAGCCCTCTTTAAGTATTTGAAAGGTTGTCACTTGGAGGAGGGCAGGATGCTGTTTCTGCTGGCTGCAGAGGAGAGGACACGCAGTAATGGGTTTAAACTTCAAGTACAACGATATAGGCTAGATATCAGGAAAAAGTTTTTCACAGTAAGAGTAGTTCAGCAGTGGAATAGGCTGCCTAAGGAGGTGGTGAGCTCCCCCTCACTGGCAGTCTTCAAGCAAAGGTTGGATACACACTTTTCTTGGATGCTATAGGATGCTTAGGGCTGATCCTGCGTTGAGCAGGGGGTTGGACTAGATGGCCTGTATGGCCCCTTCCAACTCTATGATTCTATGATTCTATGATTCTATGATTCTATGATTCTATGATATGCCGTTTTTCTCAACCCGAAGGAGGCTCAAAGTGGCTTACAGTTGCCTTCTCTTTCCTCAACCCACAACAGGCACCCTGTGAGGTGGGTGAGGCTGAGAAAGCCCTGATATCCCTGCTTGGTCAGAACAGCTTTATCAGGGCTGTGGTAAGGCCAAGGTCACCCAGATGGCTGCATGTGGGGGAGTGGGGAATCAAACCTGGTTCACCAGATCAGAAGTCTGTGCTCCTAACCATTACAGCAAGCTGGAGGTGGCACAGAATTTAAAGCAGTGCGATAAAAAGAATCTCATAATGTTGATAATGGGGAGTGAAGCCATGCTGCTCAACTCCATGGAAACTATTTGCATTCACAAGGCGAGAGTTTGGTGGCCACTGCCTGTTCTAGGGCATTCCCTGGGCCCTTGAGACAGTTCAAAGGCTGCAGCTGCCAGTCTCTTGTGCAATGCAGGGGAGGGAGGCGCTGGGGCAGGGGACCAAGAGCCAATGGCAGGGCGTGCTGGTCTCGGAGAGGAAGTGGCTCTGGAGGGATGGTTAGGGCAAGAGGAAATGGGCTGTGGCTGAGGGAAGCAGATACTGGAAAGCACAAGCCAGCAGTGGGGCCTTTACCATGGGAGTGACCAAAGGTTTGGGGCTCTAGGCTGGGTTTGCAGTCGAAGGATTTTCCAGTGGGAGAGCGAAGGCCAGCCCGAAGAGGACTTTACTAGCAGCAGTTGTTGGGTAGGAGACTTGGTGTTCCAAGGCCAGGAATGGGAGAAATGTGGGTTATTTGAGTCCAGCAGATGTGGGTGATGCCTCTTCTTCAGAACACTGAGTGCTTGGAGGCTGAGTCAAGCCCAGGGGATATAGTGGACAGACCAAAGGCTTACCCCCAAAGGCTTCTGGGCCCAAAGGCAGGCTTGGCACACCTGGACCAATCTAGAAGTCATATCCAGGAGGCCCAAAAGAGCCTGATGAACATGATTTCTGACCTGGCAAAGGCCTTTTTCCAAGTAGCAGCAGGAGAGCCGAGGGATTTATAGTGTAACTTGCGTCCTGTTCACAGTGCTAGACCAAGCCAGGAGCCATTGGATGATTTGCTCCCTGTTGTTATTCTGTTCTTTACTGCCAATCATAGGTTGTTATCTGGACCGATTCCAGTGGCCCAAAGCATAGTGACAAGTTTTTAATTTTTAATTGTGTATTGCCAGATGATTATTATTATGCTATATAAAGTTGGGGATTGTTCTTAGGATTATTATTAATACTTGCAAGAAAGCCCATTGCATGCAGGGATGCAATGGGCGCTAGTGGGGGGAGGAGGGCACAGCGGCTGCTGTGTTGCCCTACCTGGATGGGTCAGTGTTGGTGTTGGTGATGTGGCCGGCAGGCAGGCATGTGGGCGGTGGTGGCATGGGCGAGGTTAGGGGCAGGCGGCTGGGCTGGTGGCTGGTCAGAGCGGCAGGCTTTGCTGGCTGTAGTGGTCCCGGTCCCCTGGATGGCTGGGCACTGTGGTGCTGGATGCGGCCAGCTTAGCTGGAAGCGGTGTCCAGACACTGGACGGGTCCCGGACACCAGCCCAGACAGCGCTCCGCCCTTACCACCTTTTCTCATATATTGGAAGCACTAAGTATTTAATATTACGTGTTTTTTATTGAATAATTATATTATTTTTGTGAACCACTGCAAGCAAGCTTGCTGGGAGCAGCGGTATACAATCCAAACATAAAATAAACATAAATGAAAATAAACCCAGAAAAAGTTCCTGACAGTTAAGAGTGGCTCCTCAGTGGAAGAGGCAAGATTGTAAGCCGAGGCTAGATTGCCATCTGATAGAAGTGCTGGTTCTGTGAATTTAGGCAGATTGTAAGTGGGTGGGTAGAACAGACTGTGTCGGTGCTTGGCTCTTATGGCCTTTTTGTGCAAGTCCAGGGAAATGCCAATTGCCAATGAAGGCCAATTTCTTCCACGTCAGACTGGTCAGGGATTCAATTGGGGGGGGGGGGTTGGTATCATCTGGACATGGAGATGTCCACTGTGCATGGGCAGGTAGTTTTGAATTTCCTGCATTCTGCATGGGGTTGGACTAGATGACTCTTAGAGGTCTTTCAATTCTGAATCTATGGATGGATGCCCGCAGATGTGTCAAGGGGCATAAAGTGCCTTTCTTGAGGGAGGAATGAAAGGCCCAAGTTGGCTTTATATCCACCTCTTTCTATCCTGTGATTTCTGCAACGCATGCCCTGAGACACATATTGCAGCAGCCAGCCCTCACCATGCACAAGTACGCTCCCTTTTTCACTCCCATCCCACAGTAATAACATGTCATCTCTCACAGGTGAAGCAGGAGTGGGGACACCCCATCAGCTGCCATGGTTGCCCTGTCCCTCAAGATCAGCATTGGCAATGTGGTCAAAACGATGCAGTTTGAGCCCTCCACCATGGTGTATGATGCCTGCCGAATCATCCGGGAGCGGGTGCCTGAGGCACAAATGGGGCAGCGTAAGTGACAGGCCAGCTGGCCAGGTTGTGTCCATTTCCTGAGGCCAGAGTGGCTCCCGTTTCTGACAAGGAAAGACAGCTGGATACCTTCCGTTTTGAGTTCTTGTCCCCTTGGGGTCAAGTGAACCAGTCTCCTGAAGCCAGAATTATGGAATGGGTGTGCGTGTCTGGCTGGCCTTGTGGCTTTAGTCTTTGTGTGTTCCCTCTTCAGACTCAGACCGGACCCCAGGTATGGCTGGCTGTTTGAGGGACTGACCTCTGATCTTGCATGCAAATAACAAGAGGCTGATCTCTGATTTTGACCTCGGAACACTGGCCAAGATGCTCAGTTAGGAGAGAAAGCAGAATCTCTCTGCTGCATGGAAGAGACGCCAGGCCTTGCCTGTGGAATGGGATTATTCTGTAGGCAACCTGGCAGTTGGCCTAAGGTGTCATTTGTTATTACTAAAGAGCTTGCTTTCCTGAAGTCCAAAAAGGTGGGCCAGAAATTCTTGGCTTCTGACCTGCAGTCTCAAGGCCCAGCATAATACCAGTTGACCATACTGCCCAAGTACAAATCAAAAGTGGTTCTTGTAGAGGTCAAATGTAGCCAATTCTAGTCCTTGTCCCTGAAAGTTGTCAATGTACATGGGATCTTTACATTTCTCAGATGTGTCAGAGACAAGCTATAATTCCCTGCATCCTAATAATCACACCTGACCCTTGGCAGGATCTCTGGGGGCCTGACTCCCATGGGAATGACTTTTCACAATATTTCCTCCAGCCAACTCCATTGCATCGCTGTCATGGGGGTGTTGACTTGGCCCATGAAGACACATTGTGGGGACTGGACAGCTAAGGAGACAGCAGTGAAAGTTGGTTCAGGGAAAGGGAGCTCTGTGTTTTCAAAGGCAGGTTCACAGCTGCTGCTGCTGCTGTGCTTCCTCCTTTCTGCCATGGCTTGTTGAGCTGAACTCAGGCCAGAGACTCCAGCAGGTCTTGTGTTTTGAACAGACAGGCTACGATTCAATATCTGCCTTAGCACAGATGTACTGTCAGGATCTCTTTGTGTGCACAGAAAACTGGCCTCCTAAACACTGTTCCTTGATTAGGAAAGGGCCAGAGTATTATTATTATTTTGCTCTGGATTGGGTGTATCCTCTTGAAAGGCTCACGTGCCTGTGCAGCCCTAAGTACTCAAGCCGTATGTAAAGGCATAGCTGCTGGTATGTGTTCTGGCCTCAAGTGAATGTTCCAGGAGAGTCACTGCTCTTTTCCAGCCAATGATTTCGGCCTGTTTCTATCGGATGAGGACCCGAAGAAAGGGATCTGGCTGGAGGCTGGGAAGGCTTTGGACTACTACATGCTACGCAATGGGGTAAGTCCCTTCTTCAGTCTTCATAGTGTAAGTGGCTCAGTCTCCAGATAGGAAGGCCCTTGAATGGTACTGGAGGTCCCTTGACTTGCGGTCTTCACCCCAAGGCCCTTGCCCAGCACTCCTGGGTGAACCCCCCCCCCCCCGATTGTTATAGCAGTCTGCTGCTGCTGCTGGTCTAGTCCTTTGGCTCTGTCCTTTTCAGGACACCATGGAGTACAAGAAGAAGCAGAGGCCTCTGAAGGTGCGCATGCTGGATGGGACCGTCAAGACTGTCATGGTGGATGACTCCAAGACGGTGACAGACATGCTCATGACCATTTGTGCCAGGATTGGTGAGAGCAAAGGGCAGGGCAGGTGTTCACTGGGAAGGAGGAGCTGTTCCTAGCACCCAAAGCTGGCTTCGGCGGCGCATGCTGGAAAGAATTCTTCGGTCCCTAGCTCTTGATGGGGATACTTGTGCTGCCCCTGTCTTCTGGCTGGGTGCCAGGCCATGCCATGTTGGCAAGAGAACTTCTCCCCTTGCAGGGATCACCAACTATGATGAATACTCTCTTGTGAGGGAGATCATGGAGGAGAAGAAGGAGGAGCAGACCGGCACCCTCAAGAAAGACAAGACCCTTCTGAGGGATGAGAAGAAGATGGAGAAACTCAAGCAGAAGCTGCATACGGATGATGAGTGTGAGTGCGGGGTAGGCAAGGGAGAGTGTGGAACGCGTTGTTCAGCAAGATGCCTGGCATCAGTAGTGGCAACAGGGGCGGCAGAGGAATGGGGCTGACGGTGGTATGGAAAATGGGGGTGGGGAGCTCTGGATCACATTGGTCAATACAAGTTTGTGTAATTTGTCACTGTACCGTAGGGTTGGGAGGAACAACTTTTTTTAAAGGAACAGAGAATCCAGGAAATTGCAATCCACTTAACCTAAAATCTTTCCCAGGTAAACTAGTAGGAACTCTTGTGAAAGAGAAAATTATTAAGAATACTGAGGAACAAGGGAGAGAAAAATAGGTACGGCTTCTGGGAAGTGAGGCACTGCCTCACCCAAACTCTAGTAGTGCATGAATAAAGGTGATCCAGTAGTCAAAAGGCTTTTTGACAAAGTTCCTCATCAAAGACTCCTGAGTAAGCGTATCCACTGTGCAATAAGATGATGAGTCCATAAGATGATGATAAGTGTAAAGTTCTGCATCTGGGTCAGAAAAATGAAAAGCATGCCTCCTGGATGGGGAATAGGCATGTGTGTGAAGAGGACCTTGGGGTACTTGTGGATTGTAAACTAAACATGAGCAGGCAGTGTGATGCAGCGATAAAAAAGGCGAATGCCATTTTGGGCTGTATCAACAGGGGCATCACATCAAAATCACAAGATGTCATAGTCCCATTGTATATGGCACTGGTCAGACCACACCTGGAGTACTGTGTGCTGTTCTGGAGGCCTCACTTCAAGAAGGACGTAGATAAAATTGAAAGGGTACAGAGGAGAGCGACGAAGATGATCTGGGGCCAAGGGACCACGCCCTATGAAGATAGGTTGAGGGACTTGGGAATGTTCAGCCCAGAGAAAAGGAGGTTGAGAGGGGACATGATAGCCCTTTTTAAGTAATTGAAAGGTTGTCACTTGGAGGAGGGCAGGATGCTGTTTCCGTTGGCTGCAGAGGAAAGGACACGCAGTAATGGGTTTAAACGACAAGTACAACGATATAGGCTAGATATCAGGAAAAAAATTTTCACAGTCAGAGTAGTTCAGCAGTGGAATAGGCTGCCTAAGGAGGTGGTGAGCTCCCCCTCACTGGCAGTCTTCAAGCAAAGGTTAGATACACACTTTTCTTGGATGCTTTAGGATGCTTAGGGCTGATCCTGCGTTGAGCAGGGGGTTGGACTAGATGGCCTGTATGGCCCCTTCCAACTCTATGATTCTATGAGTCCCTTTAATAGGTAAAAAATGTCTTAAATGTGGGGAAATGGAGAGGAGGAGGAAAAGGACATGTGAGCCCTCCACCACACAAAGTGCATCAGGAGAGGCTTTGTTTCCAGGGCAGAAGGCTGGCTGAAACATCATGCTGGGTGAGATGGGCCCTTTCTGGTCTGATCCAGTGGGACTCCTCTGACATTCTTCTGCTGGGAGAAGGTCCCCTCTTGCCCCCCAGTGGGCCCAAGCAGTGTCAGCAAGGCCAAGAGGAGAGTCCCATGAGAGAGGGCAACCGGGAGGGGCCAGAGTGGTTGCTACCCTGAGAAGCTGCCTGCCTGACATTTGGGACATGCTGACGGCATCGCGTCTTGCCCTTGGTACAGTGAACTGGCTGGATCATGGACGCACTCTGCGTGAGCAAGGCATTGATGACAGTGAGACACTGCTCCTCCGGCGGAAGTTCTTCTACTCGGACCAGAACGTGGACTCACGTGATCCGGTGCAGCTCAATCTTCTCTATGTGCAGGTGTGTCCCCTTCCTCTACCTCTAGTGTAGCCTGGCAGGGATGGAGAGTTGGCTGAGGGCCCAGCTGCAAAGAGTTGGCAGGCTTGTCCTGTGGTTCTGAGCCTTGGGCGGGAGATGTCAAGGCACTGTCCTCTTCCCTCCCTCCTTCCCTCCCTCCCTGCCTCCCTCTGCAGGCCCGAGATGACATTCTGAATGGCTCTCACCCTGTCTCCTTCGACAAGGCCTGCGAGTTTGCGGGGTATCAGTGTCAGATCCAGTTTGGTCCTCACAGTGAGCAGAAGCACAAGCCAGGATTCTTGGAGTGAGCATGGCTGGGGCTGGGTAGGGGGTCCTGGATCCTGTGACATGCAGGATTGGGGAAGTCTCTGCTGATGGGGGAGGCAGACTTCAACTGAGGACATGCTTAAGGATGTCATAAACCACCACCCACCCACCCCTGGATTTGGCCATGCCTTTCCACAGTGTGAGGGTGTACAATAACTCTTTGAGCAGGGTGGTCTTGCTTCATCTCCCAGTGTCTCAAGTTTTTTTGTCCATCCTGACAGTCTGAAGGACTTTCTGCCCAAGGAGTATATCAAACAGAAGGGGGAGCGCAAGATTTTCATGGTGAGTAGGAGTCAGGGAAAGAGGGCAGTGCGTGCATCCTGGAATCGGGGCCTCTGGGTGTGCCCTGGCTTGTCCCAGCCACATTCTGCTCCTTAGTCTGACCTGGCTCCTGCTATGGACAGTGGGGAGTCTGTCAGGAAGGCAGTCTGAAAAAGAAGAAGAGTTGGTTCTTATATGCCGCTTTTCTCTACCCGAAGGAGTCTCAAAGTGGCTTACAGTTGCCTTCCCTTTCCTCTCCCCATTATAGACACCCTGTGAGGGAGGGGAGCCCTGATATCACTGCTCAGTCAGAACAGTTTTATCAGTGCCCTGGCGAGCCCAAGGTCACCCAGCTGGTTGCATGTGGGGGAGTGCAGACTTGAACCCGGCATGCCAGATTAGGTCCGCACTCCTAACCACTACACCAAACTGGCTCTTTAAATTTCCATTGCATGCATTACGGCATGCAATGTGCATCATACCAGCATGTTCTTCAGGTGCAGGGGTGGCTCCCACTGCTGAGTTACTTGAGTGTTACTCAGGCCGGGTTCTACCTCTCTGTCCTGGGTGCAGTTGCTCTGGTGTGGTGGGGGCAGCCATTATTTGAGCAGAGCCTGCCTGGCTTGTGCTGGTATGGGCCTGGGGTGGGAGGGTGGGGGTGCCACAAGAGGATTCAGAGATACAGGCTGGCTGCCAGCTTTGTTATGTGCTATGCTTGCAGGCCCACAAGAATTGCAGCACCATGAGTGAGATTGAGGCCAAGGTCCGCTACGTGAAGTTGGCGCGCTCCCTCAAGACCTACGGGGTCTCCTTTTTCTTAGTCAAGGTGAGTTGTGGGCTGCTCTCGGGTCGGAGGAGATGTTGTGGCTCAGTGGCAGAGCCTGTGCTTGGCATGTAGGCAGTGGTCCCAGGTTCAGTCCCCAGCAGCATCTCCAGTGGAAAGGACCAGGCAAGAGGCACTGGAAAGCTGCTACCAGCCTGAGCAAGACTGGAAGGTCTGGTTCTGTCTACGACAGCTTCAGGTGTGCTCACGCGAGTCACTCTAGAGAGTCAGGGGGGAGAGGGAGCACACCCTCCCGGGGCCCATGGTATCAGTGATCTTGCTGGGGGTGCCTGAGGGGTGTGTGTGTGGGGGGAAAGCAGCCTGTGCGGCTCCATCTCTTGTGTGGCCCTCAGGAGAAGATGAAGGGAAAGAACAAGCTGGTCCCCCGCTTGCTGGGCATCACCAAGGAATGTGTCATGCGAGTGGATGAGAAGACCAAGGAGGTCATCCAGGAGTGGAGCCTCACCAACATCAAGCGCTGGGCTGCTTCCCCCAAAAGCTTCACACTGGTAATGCTTCCCCTCTTAGCCAGCTCCTCTTATCTCCAGTGGTTGGTCCCCCCCCTTACTGGTGGCCCATCTCCCCCACTTGTCCTCAGCCTCTGGTGGGAATAGAAGGAGCGGGTGGGCTCCAGAGGTGGGGCATTCCTTCCGAGAGAGTTGCTTTCTATGACATCCGCAGCTTTGGCTTTGTTGCTGCAGGATTTTGGGGATTACCAGGATGGCTACTACTCGGTACAAACTACAGAAGGGGAACAAATTGCCCAGCTGATTGCTGGCTACATTGACATCATCTTGAAGAAGGTAAGGAGGCCCTGGAGAAGCTGGGGGCACTGGAGGGCTGCCACTTGGGATCTGGCCAGTCTTGCAGGCAGTCAGGAAGGCAGGAGAGGTGGGCTCCCTGTGAGGGCTGTCTCACTCTGGTAGGGCTTGGGGACACTGAGCAGGCTGGATGCAGCCATTTCATTCTGGCCCAGAATGTGATGCAATGGTCGCATCTCTAAGGCTGTAAAGCTCAGCTGTTGATGCCAGAATCCTACGGCAGCACATGGACTGGGGTGCCAGGCACTGCCCCAGATCCAGGGGGAGGCTGTGTGGCCTTACAGGGCTTGGTGGTTGCTCCTTGTCCTGGTGATCAGCTGGCGAGCATAAGGAGGCAGGGAGGGTAGCGAGGCATTGTCCCACCTTGGCCAGCAAGGAGACTGGCCCATTGGTAGGGGCATGGCTCCAAGGCAGAGCAGAAGAGCCGAGGTTCACGCTCCAACCTCTCCAGGTATGAGCATCAGGCACTCCAGCACGGGACAGATGGATATGGGGGATGGGGCTCTTGATTCAAGAGAAGGCCACTTTGTATGTGACTGACTGGCTCTCTGGCCCACAGAAAAAGAGCAAGGACCACTTTGGGTCGGAGGGTGATGAGGAATCCACCATGCTCGAAGACTCTGTGTCTCCTAAAAAGTAAGGTTGGGGGTGGCATCTTGGGCATGCAGACTTATCTGTGTGGCCTAAAGTGAGAGTCCATGGCTGGTAGGGGAGGCAGTCATGGGAGGTGGTCCTGGCCCTGGACTGGGGCAGGGCTGTCAGTTTGCTGTGTCTCTCACCTGGCAGGTCCACGGTGCTGCAGCAGCAATTCAACCAGGTGAACAAGGTAGAGCATGGCTCAGTGGCTCTTCCTGCTATCATGCGTCCAGGCGCAGGAGGGCCAGAGAACTTCCAGATGGGCAGCATGCCCCAGGCCCAGCAGCAGGTGACCAGTGGTCAGATGCACCGTGGACACATGCCCCCTCTGGTAAGGGACCTGTGCTCAAGACAGCCTTGTGCTCTCCGGACGAAATACTGTCAACTCCCTCGCTCCCTAGACACTGCTCCTGTCCACAGTGTTCGCAGGATCCTGACCCACTACCTCCTTTTGTTGCAGACCTCAGCGCAGCAGGCCTTGACAGGCACCATCAACTCGAGCATGCAGGCTGTGCACGCTGCCCAGTCCAATCTGGATGACTTTGAGACTCTGCCTCCCCTGGGACAGGATGCGGTGAGTGGGGTGGGGGCTGAGGGAGTGGTAAGAAGCTGGCACTCCCTCTAGTGAGGGAAGAGCAGCAGGACAGAGCTTGACAGTCTCCTTCCCCGCTCTGTTTCAGGCCTCCAAAGCATGGCGCAAGAACAAAATGGATGAATCCAAGCATGAGATCCACTCCCAGGTGGACGCCATCACTGCAGGCACGGCCTCCGTGGTGAACCTGACAGCGGGTGACCCTGCTGAGACAGATTACACGGCTGTGGGCTGTGCTGTCACCACCATCTCCTCCAACCTGACAGAGATGTCCAAAGGGGTCAAACTGCTGGCGGCACTCATGGAGGATGAGGGGGGCAATGGGCGGCAGCTCTTGCAAGCAGCCAAGAACCTGGCCGGAGCAGTCTCGGAGCTGCTGAAGACTGCACAGCCCGCCAGTGCTGAGGTGAGTGGGGAGGCCAGGGCAGGCTTTTTCCCCAGGGCCCTCTGCAGACACCCGTTTGGGCTGAGATGGTGACATGAGTGGTCAAGAGAGAAGGGAACAAGCTGAATCGCATTATGCTTTGGTGTAGCCAGGGCTGGGCTGATGGCCCTGTAGTGGGAGAAGCTTGTGGGTGTCAAAGGAACAGGAGCAACCAGGGAGCAGAAGGGTGTTCTGTTTTGATTTATGATTGTACCAATTCGTTGGGAAAAAAATGAATACATTTGATTGTTAATGTTCAATACATATAATCTTCATATCTGGGATGCCATAGTTATAGGCATGAAAACATAAATCAAACTAATACAGATAAACAATTTTTTTCTCAATAGCCCATTTTCAATGTTTTATTTCTAAATGATGATGATGATGTGTCATGTCTCAATAGCATCAGATATTTCATACATACAGTCCCTCAGCATGGCTCAGCATGTCCTGGAGGTCTCCACTGCTCCAGAGTACTGAGGAAGAAGGAACCATTGAAAGTGGGCTGTTGAGAAAAAAAACTTTGTTTATCCGGAACCTGTTTTTGGTTTGATTTATGTTTTCATGCCTAGAACTGTGGTATCACAGATATGAAGATAATATCTATTGAACACTAGGTAAAAAGGTAAAGGTATCCCCTGTGCAAGCACCGAGTCATGTCTGACCCTTGGGGTGACGCCCTCTAGCGTTTTCTTGGCAGACTCAATACGGGGTGGTTTGCCAGTGCCTTCCCCAGTCATTACCGTTTACCCCCCAGCAAGCTGGGTACTCATTTTACCGACCTCGGAAGGATGGAAGGCTGAGTCAACCTTGAGCCGGCTGCTGGGATTGAACTCCCAGCCTTATGGGCAAAGCTGTCAGACGGCTGCCTTACCACTCTGCGCCACAAGAGGCTCATATTGAACACTAACAATTGAATTTATTCATTTCCCCCAATTAATAGGTACAATCATAAATAGAATCATAGAATCAGAGCTGGAAGGGGCCACACAGGCCATCTAGTCCAACCCCCTGCTCAACACAGGATCAGCCCAAAGCATCCTAAAGTATCCAATAAAAATGTGTATCCAACCTCTGCTTGAAGACTGCCAGTGAGGGGGAGCTCACCACCACCTTAGGCAGCCTATTCCACTAAATAAAAACAGAAAGCTTTTTTGACAGCCAACTGGTCGAATTTTTCTATTTTGGATATCTCCATTCTACTAGCCCTCTTTTGTAGGGAACAGGACAAGGCACAGTCAATGGTACTTGTTTGAATTGAAGGCCAGGGCTTGCCCTGGTTCTGGAAGGAGGTGTGTGCTGGCTAGGATCTCCTGGGCCCTCCACTGTGCCAGTGCTTGTGGAAGGTCAGGGAATGGGCAGCCTGCCTGGAGACCTGCCAGCTCAGTTGAGGGGCCCACTGAACAGCACTCAGCTGTGGTGGTGCTGGGGAGCCTGTCAATTTGAGGGTGGAACCAGGGATGGGTTGTCTTTCCAGATCAGGCTCCAGTGCCTCGCATCTGGTCTGGGTCAGGCAGGTCCCCCCGCATGTAAAGCATGAAAGGCATGTTACTTTACAGCTTCGATCAAGGGATGGAGTCAAGAGATTCCCCTAAGTTGCTGTGCTCAAGCATTTGCTATTGTTAAAACTGCTTAAGCTGATAGCCCTTGCCAGGGCATGCAGAAGCAGGCTCCACACATTTGGTGTGTGATTTCCCTCCCGCCAAGGAGCTCAGGGCTTTGTCCCTGAGAGAGCGCAGCTGGCTTAGGAGTCCACTCATGAACTCTGTGGTGGAACAGGCCCACTTTTGCTTTGCAAGCACTATGTTGCCTTGCCCCATCCCCTTTTCTGGCTGGTTGCCACCTCCCTGAGGGGGTATAAAGGCATCTCACTTGGTAACCCCCACCCCCACTGCCTGATCATTGTACAGGGCTGCCTGCTGTGAGGACCAGGACTCCTAGCTGCCCCTTCCAATTCCAAGATCTCGCAGCCCAGCACATGAGCAGTTTACTGCAGGGAACCGCCCCCCCCCCCCCCCCAGGAATAGCTGCTTCCCAAGTTCCCTGTCCTGACCCTGCATTTTCCCTAGTATTTTTGAGATTGGGGGGGGGGCTGGGGGGGGGACTGTGTGGATCAGAGAACCACTGCTAGCCTCAAATCTATACAAGATTTATTAAAGGAACAATGTTGGAAAGCATACTTTTAGCCTAGCACAGATTTAAGCAGAGGACTCCCAAAGGAATTGGGTGAAACGCAATCTTTCTGTCTTTCTGCTAAAACTCTCCTATCTGATATTAAATGTAGAGTGGGCACCTTTCTTAGGAGGCTGCAAGTTTCTATTGCATATTTCTCAGCTCACCTGGCCTCAACTCAGACTGCCCATCTGAACAACCTGAAAGAGAGCTCCCCCTGCTTCAAGGGGATTAAAATCACCTTCTGTGCCCAAGCCACTTAGGGGTATTCTGGGAAGAAGTCTTCCTGCCCCCCAAGCCAGTGGGCTAACATCATCCTCCATCTCCCCTTTGTTTTGAAATTCCCCAGCAATGGGGAGGGGGACACAGTGACGGGAGGCTTGACCTGAGGTCTCCCCACTGCTAGGCTGGTCCTTTGGCCAGGGCTGCCCTTCTCTTGAGCTGTTTTGTGTTGCTTGAGAGAGAGTGGACTTCTGCCTGTCCATCCATGCCATTTCTGACATCAGGCACACTTCTTGGCCGCCACAGCTTCAGGTGAGTGAGCGGGTGGACGTGTGTGACAGGATTCTGGTAGAAACAATAAGGAGGTTAGCGACACAGAGCTTGTCCGAAGGCAATGGCATCATCCACACACACCTCTGACTACATCCCTTTGGCTGGCCTCTCCTGTTCCTCCATCCCCTGTGTCATGCTCTTTCTGAGCGGGGAAAGGCCTCAGCCTCTGTGCCCTGTTGTGGGCCATCCTAGGGAAAGATTGGCCACATGTGAAGGGATGCTGGACCCATGGTTTGGTCCAGCAGGGCTTTTCTTACGTGTTCCCTTAATGTGACTTTGTCATAGCATTGTTTGTCTTTGGCCCTTCTCCCAAGAAGGAGTAAAGTAGTGTCTGGATTGCCTTTCTCAGGGTGCTTCACCTTCCTCCAGGGACAAAGGTAGAAGCCAGGCCCTGAAATTTGGTGGAGACTGGCTGATGGGTCGTGACAGGTGGGAATTTGGCCTTGGAGGCTGGCCCTAACCCTCTCCCATCTCCTCCAGCCACGGCAGAACCTCCTGCAAGCAGCAGGCGCAGTGGGACAGACGAGTGGAGAGTTGCTGCAGCAAATTGGGGAGAGTGATACAGAGCCCCATTTCCAGGTGAGTCCATCCTGAGAGAGGAGTAGCAGAAATCCTCCCCATACGCAGCACATGAAGAACATGAGTCTAATGTTGTTTGGGATGGGCCTCTGGGGATGGAACTTCGGCTCCGTAATAGCTTGTGTGTTATGGATTCATGCGCAGATGGTGGAGAGCCGGCGCACCCAGACCCTGTCTGCCCCTGACCCAAAGACGGTAAAGGAGTCCGAAAGGGGCAAAGGGCTGTGGTGGTCTCCTGATCAGGGGTTGCTGGCAATGGGATTGGGCAGCTGGTTCTCCAAAGCTGGGCTTGGGCTTGGCATCCTCGGGTGCAGGGCCTCCTGTGTGGCTGAGTCCAAAGACCACCTGTCACTGCTGCTGCTGCTGCTGCTGCTGCTGTTGCTGCTCCCTGTAGATCTAGAGGCAGGTCTCATCTAGGGCCTATTGTGCACACCTTGGATAATGCACTTTCCGTACACTTTAGAAGGAAAATCCAGTTGCAAAAGTACATTGTTGTTGTTGTTAGGTGTGAAGCCGTGTCCGACCCAAGACCACCCCATGGACAATGATCCTCCAAGCCTTCCTGTCCTCTACCATTAAAAGTGCATAATCCCGTGTGTGCAGGATGGGCCTTCAAAACCACCTGAATCCTAACTCTTGGCTGTATTCAATAATTTGTTCATTTAAATTTGTAAATGGACTCTGGGCGGTGGACAACATATACACAATAATACAGTTTAGTTGTGGTAAAACCATTCTAAAAGAATTCAAAAATCTCCAAGAAGTATAAGCCCGAACCCTAGGTAGGGGCGGTATAGGAGGGAGGCCGATCTGATGCTAACTGTTTTGCTGGCCTTGACTGCAAGCCTGTTGGAAGAACTGTTTTAAAGGCTCTGTGTAAGTCATTGAGTTCTGACGGGTTCCTGAGGTTTTGTTGTTGTTGTTGTTGTTAGGTGCGAAGTTGTGTATGACCCATCGCGACCCCATGGACAATGATCCTCCATGCCTTCCTGTCCTCTACCATTCCACGGAGTTCATTTAAGTTTGCACCTACTGCTTCAGGGACTCCATCCAGCCACCTCATTCTCTGTCGTCCCCTTCTTCTTTTGCCCTCAATCGCTCCCAGCATTAGGCTCTTCTCCAGGGAGTCCTTCCTTCTCATGAGGTGGCCAAAGTATTTGAGTTTCATCTTCAGGATCTGGCCTTCTAAGGAGCAGTCAGGGCTGATCTCCTCTAGGACTGACCGGTTGGTTCGCCTTGCAGTCCAAGGGACTCGCAAGAGTCTTCTCCAGCACCAGAGTTCAAAAGCCTCAATTCTTTGACGTTCGGCCTTCCTTACGGTCCAACTTTCGCAGCCATACATTGCAACTGGGAATACCATAGCCTTGACTAAACGCACTTTTGTTGGCAGGGTGATGTCTCTGCTTTTTAGGATGCTGTCTAGATTTGCCATAGCTTTCCTCCCCAGGAGCAAGCGTCTTTTAATTTCTTTGCTGCAGTCCCCATCTGCAGTGATCTTGGAGCCCAGGAAAATAAAATCTGTCACTATCTCCATTTCTTCCCCATCTATTTGCCAGGAATTGAAAGGACCGGATGCCATGATCTTTATTTTCTTGATGTTGAGTTTCAAGCGAACTTTTGCGCTTTCCTCCTTGTGGCACCCGCATCAGCAGGCTCTTTAGTTCCTCTTCACTTTCTGCCATTAGAGTGGGATCATCTGCATATCTGAGGTTGTTGATATTTCTCCCTGCAATCTTGATCCCAATTTGTGACTCCTCTAATCCCGCATTTCTCATGATGTGCTCTGCATACAAGTTAAATAGGCAAGGCGACAGTATACAGCCTTGCCAAACTCCTTTCTCAATTTTGAACCAATCAGTGATTCCATGTTCAGTTCTCACTGTTGCTTCTTGACCTGCATAGAAATTTCTCAAGAGACAAATAAGATGCTCGGGTATTCCCATCTCTTTAAGAACTTGCCACAATTTGTTGTGCTCCACACAATCAAAGGCTTTAGCATAGTCAATGAAGCAGAAGTAGATGTTCTCCTGGAACTCCCTAGCTTTCTCCATGATCCAGCGTATGTTGGCAATTTGATCTCTAGTTCCTCTGCCTCTTCGAAATCCTGCCTGTACTTCTGGAAGTTCTCGGTCCACATATTGCTGGAGCCTAGCTTGTAAAATTTTGAGCATAACTTTGCTAGCATGAGAAATGAGTGCAATGGTGCGGTAGTTTGAACATTCTTTGGCATTGCCCTTCTTTGGGATTGGAATGTAAACTGACCTTTTCCAATCCTGTGGCCATTGTTGAGTTTTCCAAATTTGCTGGCATATTGAGTGTAGCACTTTTACTGCATCGTCCTTTAAGATTTTGAATAGTTCACCTGGAATGCTGTCACCACCAGTAGCTTTAGAAGAAGAAGAAGAAGAGTTGGTTCTTATATGCCGCTTTACCCTACCCGAAGGAGGCTCAAAGCGGCTTACGGTCGCCTTCCCATTCCTCTCCCCACAACAGACACCCTGTGGGGTGGGTGAGGCTGAGAGAGCCCTGATATCACTGCGCGGTCAGAACAGTTTTATCAGTGCCGTGGCGAGCCCAAGGTCACCCAGCTGGCTGCATGTGGGGGAGTGCAGAATCGAACCTGGAATGCCAGATTAGAAGTCCGCACTCCTAACCACTACACCAAACTGGCTCTCCAGTTTATTGTTTATTGTTGCTCAGTTTATTGTTGCTCAGTCTTCCTAAGGCCCATTTGACTTCACATTCCAGGATGTCTGGCTCCAGGTCAGTAACTACTCCATTGTGGTCATCAGGGATGTTAAGCTCGCTCTTGTATAGTTGTTCTGTATAATTTTGCCACCTTTGTTTAATCTCTTCTGCTTCTGTGAGGTCCCTACCATTTTGGTCCCTTAGTATACCCATCTTTGCATGAAACGTTCTCTTCATATCTCCAATTTTCTTGAAACGATCTCTGGTCCTCCCCATTCTATTGTTTTCTTCTATTTGTTTGCACTGTTCATTTAAGAAGGCATTCTTATCTCTTCTAGCTTTTCTCTGGAATTCTGCATTCAATTGGGTGTATCTTTCTCTTTCTCCCTTGCCTTTCACTTCCCTTCTCTCCTTAGCTATTTGTAAAGCTTCCTCAGACAGCCATTTTGCTTACTTGCATTTCTTTTTCTTTGGGATGGTTTTAGTTGCTACCTTTTGTACAATGTTGCGAACCTCCGTCCATAGTTCTTCAGGCACTCTGTCTATCAGATCTAATTCCTTAAATCTATTTGTCACCTCTACTGTATATTCATCGGGGATATGATTTAGTTCATACCTGTGTGGCCTAGTGCTTTTCCCTACTTTCTTCAATTTAAGCCTAAATTTTGCAACAAGAAGCCCATGATCTGAACCACAATCAGCTCCTGGTCTTGTTTTTATTGACTGGATAGAACTTTTCCATCTTTGGCTGCAGAGCACATAGTCAATCTGATTTCTGTGTTGACCGTCTGGTGATGTCCATGTGTAGAGTCGTCTCTTGGGTTGTTGGAAAAGAGTGTTTGCTATGACCATTGTATTCTCTTGACAAAATTCTACCAGCCTGTGCCCTGCTTCATTTTGTACTCCAAGGCCAAACTTGCCTGTTCTCCCGTTCTTTCCTGTCCATTTCCTAAAATGTCGATGTTCAGTCTTGTCATTTCTTGTTTAACCACGTCCAGCTTGCCTTGATTCATGGATCTGACGTTCCAGGTTCCTATGGAATAAAAATCTTTACAGCATCGGACTGTCTTTTCGCCACCAGTTACTTCCACAACTGAGCGTCCTTTCGGCTTTGGCCCAGTCGCTTCATTCATTCTGGCGCTACTTGTACTAGCCGTCTGCTCATCCCCAGTAGCATATTGGACACCTTCCGACCTGAGGGGCATCATATTGTTTTGCCTTTTGAACTTGTCCATTGGGTTTTCATGGCAAAGATACTGGAGTAGTTTGCCATTTCCTTCTCCAGTGGATCACCTTTTGTCAGAGCTCTCAGCTATGACCTGTCCGTCTTGGGTGGCCCTGCACGGCATAGCTCATAGCTTCACTGAGCTATGCAAGCCCCTTGCCACGGCAGGGCAGCGATCCTTGAAGGTTTACTGAGAGCTTATTCCCCCAGGCAGGTGTCAGGACCAAGAAGGGTCTGGCTGTGATTGAACCCAGCTGAATTTCTTTGAGGCCAGTGGCTGCTAGCTCTTCTGGGTCTATATTCAAAGAGGCGATCCCTTAGGGAGACGGGGCCCAGGACACATATAGCGTTAAAGGTCAAAAACAGCACCTTAAACTTGACCTGGAATGTAATTGGTAACCAGTGCAGCTGTTAGAGGACAGGTAGAATTTGAGCCTTCCGAAGGATCCTAGTCAGAACCCGGGCTGCCACATTTTGTACCAATTGCATTTT
The DNA here is from genome assembly GCF_049243985.1 of Paroedura picta. Taxonomy (NCBI): domain Eukaryota; kingdom Metazoa; phylum Chordata; class Lepidosauria; order Squamata; family Gekkonidae; genus Paroedura; species Paroedura picta. The sequence goes on from NC_135375.1 coordinate 5,680,237, forward strand.
CTGGATAAGGGTAGGCCTGCATAGAGCAAGTTACAGAAGTCCAATCTGCAGGTGACCATCACATGGATCACTGTGGCTAGTTGTTCTGGGGCCTGAGAGGGCTCTAGTAGTTTGGCTTGGCAAACATGGAAGAAAGCTAGGCAAGCTATTTTTGTGACCTGGGCCTCCATTGTTAAGGGGGATCACCTCCAAGTTCTGGACAGTCTGTGCAGCAGAGAGCTGCACCCTGTCAAGACTGGGAAGGTATGCTTCCTTGTCAGGCCCTTTCCAGGACTTCAGGATCCTGCCAACTACTTCCCCATTTCACATAATGTGTTTTTGGGTAAGGTGAAAGAGTAGGCAGCTGCAGACTAACTGCTGGCACACCTAGAGGAAACTTTGGTCCTGGATCCATTCCAATCTGGCTTTTGGCCTGGTCTCGCGGTGTAAACGGCCTTGGCCACTCTCACAGATGACCTCTGTTGCCAGCTGGATTGAGGCAGGTCAGCCTAACCACTGCTTCCTTTGGGCCCTCTGGGAAAATCCCTGGCCTAAGAAACTGTCTCCCAGAGTGGTCCTCCAACCCTCTCGCCGCATCCTTTCACAAGCAGGGTCTAGGGGGCAAGTGGTGGGTGGTCCTCACAGCTGCCAGCAACCTATCCACTATGGGTCTGGCTGCCAGAGAGCTCAGCAGGGTGTGCCTGCCTGCCTGCCCCCACCCACCAGGGACTCAGCCCAGAGCCAGTGGAAAGGGCGGGAGCTGTGTGTGAAGGGGGGGGGGTCCATTGTGTCTCCCTGGCCCCATTGGCTGATGATCAGAATGTGTTTCTTTCAGTTGGTGTAATAAGTCCTTCCCTGCTGGGGCACAGAAATGGGATGTCCCCTGTGGTAGGAAGCACCTGAGTTGTAAACCATTAGAGGGATTTTAGGGTTTTTAGGAGGACGGAGACTCCGATTATGATGCCGTCTGTCTATTTGTTGTATGGGGATTTTAGGGATTTTTATATTGTAACATTGTGACCTGTTTTATTGTGAACCGCCACGAGACGGTCCTCCCAAGAGTGGTGGTATAAGTATAAATAAATGTCTCACCAGGCAGGAAACTGCGCATTAACGAGATGCTTAGTCCAACCGCAGGCATCTCTGCAGGGAGGGCTATGCATTCTGCCAAACTGTGGCTCAGGCGCCAGAGAGCCCTGCCTGGCCCTTGTGGGAGGGACAAGAAGCACCTGCTAGACCTGGTTTAGTTCCACTTAAAATGGGTCTGGCAACAGGTGATGTGAAAGTCCCCAGCCTAGGAGTGCCATTGTCACTCCGAGTAGACAGGCGGGGTCTGACTCATCTCAAGCAGCTCCAGGGGCTCAAGGCTGGCTGCTCCCTGAAAAGTTCAAGCCCCCCCCCCCCCACTATGTGAACGGAGCAATGGATCTGTCAGTTGCTGGCCAGTGTTTCAGCTGCACAGTAAGCTCTGTTATGGCAGCAGCAGCAGCAGCAGGATTTGAACCCAGCCCACAGCTCCACCTGGAGGCCAGGCTGGCTGCTGGTGCTTGATCTTGGTGATGGGCTTGGTGTGCGGCAGCAGTCTTGAGGTATGTGATTGAGGCTGGCGATGGTGGTGGCTGGAGAAATCTCAGGGTCTGTGTAAGTATAGCTGGATCCAAGCAACGGGGCAGTGGGCGGGGGGTGGAGTGGCCATGATGAGGAGCTTTTGCTGTTCTCTTAGCCGTGGAGGGCTCCTATTTCCCTTCAGAATGGCAACCTGTATCTGCCACATCTACAGGCCTGACTTTTTGTCTTCCCTTCCCCTCCCAGGACATGCTGATGCAGCTGGCCAAGGCTGTGGCCAGCGCTGCAGCAGCCTTGGTCTTGAAGGCCAAAAACGTGGCTCAGAAGACTGAGGACTCAGCGCTGCAGACCCAGGTGATTGCTGCAGCCACACAGTGTGCGCTGTCCACCTCCCAGCTCGTGGCTTGTACCAAGGTGAGTTGCAGACAGCTTTTGGCATCCTTGCCTAGTTGGGGTTCTTTGACCGAATGCCCCTGGGCTGCCTGTGGTGCCATGCCACAGGTCTGCGTGGGGTAGATCAGGCCTGCTGGGGACTTGGAGCAAACAAGTCCCCAGCCACCCAAGGGATAGGCCTCTTGATGAAGACTGTTCTGAGTCTCAGGGGGTCTGTGCTGAGAGAGGGCAAATCAGGCTACCTTTCAGCTTGTCGCTCTCCTCCCTGGCAGGTGGTGGCTCCAACAATCAGCTCGCCTGTGTGTCAGGAGCAGCTCATTGAGGCTGGGAAGCTGGTGGCCAAGTCTGTGGAGAGCTGCATGGATGCCTCTCAGGCTGCCACGGATGACCAGCAGCTGCTGAAGCAAGTGGGGGTGGCAGCCACAGCTGTGACACAAGCCCTCAATGACCTCCTGGAACACATCAAGCAGCATGCCACAGGCGGTCAACCAATTGGGCGTTATGACCAGGCCACGGACACCATCCTCAACGTCACGGAGAACATCTTCAGCTCCATGGGGGATGCAGGTGAGCTCCTGCGCTGCTGCTGTGGGAACCAGGATTCTCTGGCAGTGGCTGACACCCTCTCAAACCTGGACATGTGAATCAGGCCCTCACAGTCAGTCTAATCTACTCAGACTGACAGCAACTCTCTAGGGCCTCAGAAGAGAAAGGTCTTACCCATCAACTCCTGCCTGGTCCTTTCAACTGGAGATGCTGCCAAGGTTTGAACCTGGGAACATCTGCCTCCCATGGGAGATGCTCTACCAAGCCCCAGCCCTTTCTCTTGCAAGGGAACAGTGGCTGGTCAGCTAGGAGGCCACGGGCTGCAGGATTTGGAAAGTCCTATTTGGAGTTGGGAGATTTTGGAGCCACATAGCCCCACGCGTGATGCTGAGCCTAGAGCGCCCTGGGCCACTCCTCTCTCTGCCAGAGGACGTCAGGTTGATCCTGCATTGAACAGGGGATGGGACTTGATGGCCTGTATGGACCCTTCCCACTCTAAGATTCTAGGATTCAGTGGCTGCAGGCATAGATAACTTGAAAAGACGATTACACAGACTCAGGGAGGAGGTGTCTATCAGTTGCTACTGGCCATGGTGACTAAAGAGAACATTCAGAAGCAGTAAACCTCTGAATCCTAGAACCAGATTCTAGAACCAGGGAAGGCCTTGGCCTCTGTGCCTTTTGGTCCCCAGAAGAACTGATTGGCCACTGTGTAAGATGGGATGCTGGACAAGTGGGCGGCTGTTCTTCTCTTCTTCTTGCTCTCCTTCTCCAGGGGAAATGGTGCGTCAGGCACGCATCCTGGCCCAGGCAACCTCTGATCTGGTGAACGCCATCAAGGCTGATGCCGAAGGGGAAACAGACCTCGAGAACTCACGGAAGCTACTGAGTGCTGCGAAGATTCTGGCTGATGCCACTGCCAAGATGGTGGAGGCAGCAAAGGTCAGGCACTGCAAGGCAGGAGACTGGGGTGGGGGGGAGGGGCCCATGCCAGAAAGGGCCTTGAGGCCTGTGTGTCTTGGGTCCCCTCCTCTAGTCTGTGCTCCAGGAGGAGAGCTGTTCTCCTGAGCCAGACTGTCCTGGGCAAGCTGTGACTTGGGAGTGGGAGTTCTCAGGCCTTTCTGTTTCATAAATGCTCGCTCATTGGAGGAAGTAGTCTATAGTCCAAAATGGCTTTCCTCGTGGCTCTCAATGCCACTGAAAAACACTTGGGTAAAGCTGTCAGCAGAAGACCTGGCAAAGCAGAGCCAATTGCCTTTGCTTGCGGTGCAGCTGGGTCTGGCTCAAGCCCTGATGGTGTGGCTGAGCACAACTGTAGTGCTGCGGAAGGAAGGATGGCAGATGCAGTTCTGACTGGCAGCTTCCTGACCACTGTTCCCCAGGGGGCTGCAGCCCATCCAGACAGTGAGGAGCAGCAGCAGCGGCTCCGGGAGGCAGCAGAGGGTCTCCGGATGGCCACCAATGCCGCGGCCCAGAATGCCATCAAAAAGAAGTTGGTGCACAGGCTGGAGGTGAGGGTTGGGCCCAAAGCTCAGGGAATGAGCAAGGCCTCCCTTTGCAGGGCCCTCTTCCCCCTGGCCAGCAGCCACCAGGTCGCTGGGTCTTCAGCTTGGGGTGCCCCCCCCTCACCCTTTCTCGTCACTTCCTTTCCCTAGCATGCAGCAAAGCAGGCGGCAGCGGCTGCCACCCAGACCATTGCAGCTGCACAGCATGCAGCAACAGCCAATAAGAACCCTTCTGCCCAGCAGCAGCTGGTGCAGAGCTGTAAGGTAAGCGAGCGGCAGAGGGTGGGAGGTGCAGGTGTCCTCCCTGTCTCCCACTTACTTTGCAACATGAGTCAAGCCCTGCTGGATCAGAGCAGGGAGCGTCCCCCTAGTCCAGGGTTGATGCCCTCCCTTGCCTGATTTGTAGCCGGCCAGCATGAGAAAGGCAAGAGATGATTGCAGCAGCCCCATGAAGTGGAGTCAGCTGTGGGGCAGCATCCCATGACCAGCTCCCTGGCTGAGCTGACCTGTGAGACCAGGTCTCCTCGGGCCCATTCCTCAAGAAGGGCCTCAGCACAGCAGCTGGGGGAAGGGGCTCCATGAGAAGGGGCAAGACCGGAGCCAGCCGGCTGGGAGTTGAGGCAGCTCCGATTGGTTCACAGAAGCAGACCTCTAACCCCACTTCCCTTGTGCCTGGTTGTAGGTGGTGGCTGACCAGATCCCAATGCTGGTGCAAGGTGTGCGTGGCAGCCAGGCCCAGCCTGACAGTCCCAGCGCTCAGCTGTCACTCATCGCTGCCAGCCAGAGTTTCTTGCAGGTCAGGAGGGCCCCCTGAGGGGTTGGGCAGCATGCGACTGCCAGGTTGTGCTCGCTGCCTGGGTGTGCCACAGCAGCTTTCTCTCTCCACTTGTAGCCTGGCGGGAAGATGGTTGCAGCGGCCAAGGCCACCGTGCCCACCATTTCGGACCAGGCTTCTGCTATGCAGCTTAGCCAGTGTGCCAAGAACCTGGCAGCGGCTCTAGCTGAGCTCCGCACAGCAGCACAGAAGGTACAGTCTCCCACATCAGGAGGGAAGAGAGCCGTATGGCCTCGGGCACAGGAGGGGGCTTGAGCTGTAGCGACGGAGTCTCTCTCTCTCTTTTTGGAAGGCCCAGGAGGCCTGCGGACCCCTGGAGATCGATTCTGCCCTCAGCCTGGTGCAGAGCCTGGAGCGAGACCTGCAAGAAGCCAAGGCAGCTGTGCAGGAGGGCAAGCTGAAGCCGCTGCCAGGAGAGACCGTGAGTGGCAGGGAGAGGCTTGGGCTCCAAACGGGGGCGTGGCTCTCTGGGGGTGGACAGGGTGTCTTTCACGGACTTCACTTCTGCTGCAGATGGAGAAGAGCGCCCAGGATCTTGGGAACAGCACCAAAGCTGTGAGCTCTGCCATCGCCCAGCTGTTGGGAGAGGTTGCCCAGGGCAACGAGAACTACACAGGTACGGATCCTCCCTGGGGTGTCCCAGCAGCCACCCCAGCCATGGGTGACCTGCCTGTCTCTCCGCTACCAGCTGGCAACAGGGGGGGGTGTTTCTCTAAATTCTGCTAGCAAATTCTGCTTCAGTCTGCCTTCCCTATCTCCTAAAATCCTAGAGTTGGAAGGGACCTCCGGGTTCTCCTCCGCCTCTTCCTTTGTGCCTTCGTCCATTGTGGGGGGCTGAACTGGCCCTCTCTTTCCCGCAGGGCTCGCAGCCCGAGATGTGGCCCATGCGCTGCGCTCCCTGAGCCAGGCAGCACGGGGTGTTGCAGCCAACACTGAGGATCCTCAGGCGCAGGCGGCCATGTTGGAGTGTGCAAAGGACGTGATGGACAAGGCTGGCAACCTCATTGAGGAGGCCCGCAAGGCTGTGGCAAAGCCAGGGGATCCCGAGAGCCAGCAGCGTTTGGCACAGGTGAACCCCCTCCCCAGCCTCCTGCTGGGACTCTCGTCCTGCCCCCTTCCCTGCTTTCTGCTCTTGAGGTGGGGGCAGGGGATGGCAGGAGCCTCCCAGGCTGAGAAAGCGGCCTGACTGGCTTTCGGTTCCTCCGGCAGGTGGCCAAAGCTGTGTCCCAGGCCCTGAACCGCTGTGTGAACTGCCTGCCTGGGCAGAGGGATGTGGACGCCGCCATCCGCACTGTGGGCGAGGCCAGCAAAAGGCTCCTGGCTGACTCCGTGAGTGTTTTTCTTGGGAGCAAGGCAGGGGAGATGGGAAGAGTTTAAGTGGGTGTGTGGAGACCTGCCCCAACTCAACTGTGGCAGCGCTTGCAATTGTAGATGGGGCAGCTGTGCCAGGATCAGACCCTGGTTGAGCTAATCCAGCAGGAGGATGCCATCCTTAGCAGCATCTCCAACACGGTCAGGCAGCAGAGTGCTGAGCAGTCCCCTCCTGAAGCCTGTCACCCAAAACACTCCCAAAGACCGTGCCTCTGCCAGGCAGTTGACAGCAGAGGTCTCTGGAATTTATCTCTCCAAGGGAGATTTGCGATTTATCATTTATTGAGAATATATGTTGTTGTTTTCATTGAGCAAGACAGAAAAAGGGTAACCCTACAATTACTGTGAAGATAAATGCTGAAATTATCAAAGCACTAAGCATGATTTAATATTATAGCAAATCAGGATTCAGCCCAAGTTCCCTGCCAAATCACCTCACCTATTCTTCTGAGACTTCCAGCCCAATAAATATGTGTGATTTGTCACAGAAGTACATATTCATAGAAAAGTATCAAACCTATCTTTTTCTGAATTTCTAAATAATCACTGTTAGGTGATTATTATCTAGATTGGTTCATAACAACATGTGAGATAAGCCACATACAGCATTTGCTGGCGTATAAGACTACTTCCCCCCCCCCTGAAAAACATGCCTCCAAGTGGGGGGGTCGTCCTGTACGCCGGGTGCTTTTCAGTTGGGATAGGCAGAGCTGCCCACAGTGGCCTCCCGATGCTCGTCTGGTGCCCAGAGTGGCCTCCCGATGCCTGCCCACTTCATTCTACATACCATCCAGGATCGTGCGGTAGCCAGCGCGGCGGGTCATCAGCGTGGCTGCGGTGAGCGTCAGCAGTGAGACAGGGGTGCCAGCCTTTTCGGCGTGACCGGCCCGTTCTGCTCGGCGGGAAGCAACGGCGCTCCAGCCCGCCCCTTGTTTACACAGAGCTCGCACTTGCACACTAGCGCCGGTCACAGGGAGATGCAGGGGCGGTCTGGAGGCGCCACGGTCGCGCTTCGGCCGTGCAATGGTGACAAATTCTATATTTTGAGTGGAAATGTTGGGGGGTCGTCTTATACGCCCAGTCGCCTTATACGCCGGCAAATACGGTAAATGGAAAGAAGCCAATCAGCAGGTGCATATAAGAGTCATCTGATATAGCAAGATAAGAAGGCCAATCTCAACTCTTAGTTGTGAATCATAGAGTCATAGAGTTGGGAGGGACCTCTTGGGTCATCTAGCCCAACCCTCTGTACTATGCAAGTCATTCACAACACTATCGCTCATCCACTGTAACCTGCTGCCCCCTTGAACCTTCACAGAATCAGCCTCTGCGTCAGATGGCTCTGTTTAAAAATCTCTAAAGATGGAGAACCCACCACCTCCCAAGGAAGACTGTTCCAGTGGTTAAGAGTGGTGACTTCTAATCTGGTGTGCCAGGTTTGATTCCCCACTCATCCACATGCAGCCAGCTGGATGACCTTGACCTAATCACAGCCCTGCTAGAGCTGTATTCATAGAGCAGTGCTGTCAGAGCTCTCTCAGCCCCACCTACTTCACAGGGTCTCTGTTGTGGGGAGAGGAAGGGGAGGCGATTGTCAGCCATTTTGAGATTCCTTCGGGCAGTGAAAATACAGGGTATAAAAACCAACTCTTCTATTAAAAAGCAATCTAACTTTCCTACAACTGTTTCAATTCACTGTCCAAACAGAAAGTAGCTTGAAGCAAACTGAGTTCACTGATAGTGGAAAAGTGCTTCAGCTCTCAGTTAAGTTGCAAAATCACCAAGAAATATTCTTGTTCACAAGTTGGGGAAATGCGGTATGCATCCTAATTCTGTCAGGTGGATCAATAACTGGTTGACAAATCATACCCAGAGGGTACTTGTTAATGGTTCAGCATCTTCTTGGAGAAGAATGACAAGTGGAGTACCCCAAGGAGCTGTCCTGGGGCCTGTGTTGTTTAACATATCTTTAAACCGATCATACGGAGCGGATTAAATAAAAGGGTAAGGGCTGTCTGGGAGGAGTTAGGGCGGGTCCTGTCCAGGATAAAAACTCGGAGGGCCTCCGAGTGTCCATCCAGGGCCCAGCAGCCAAAGTGGCTCCCCATTGGCTGCTTAGCCTGGCCTCACCTGCCAGGGGACTCGCTGCGCGGAAAAACTAGCCGCCTTCCTACACTGTGAGTCCTCCCGGCACCTTCCCCTTGCCTTCAGGACAGGAGCAGGGATGCCACGTCGAAGACACGGTGTCCCTGCTCCTTTCCCGCCCCCCCCCAATGCTCCCAAACAACACAGACTACCCCCTCCCCCTCACGCCCCTTCCCACGACGACCCTTCCCACGACCCTACCCCTCAAGCCCCTTCCCACCCACCGCTACATACCCCCCCTCGCCCTCCACACCCCTTCCGCCTCCGCTGCCACCGCCACCGCTCCCACCGGAACACACATGCACCCACACACACACAAGCACCCACCCCTCGATAATCCCCCTCGCCCACCACACCCCTTCCCACCCTGCCGCCCCTTCAACCACAACACACACACATACACACCCATGCATGCACCCACCCACCGCTAAATACCCCCCCTCTGCCTACCAACCCCTTCCCGCGCCGCTGCCACGCCACCATGGCCGCCGCTACTTTTCAAAACTACTTTGAAAGTAGTTTATAAATTTTGCGCATGCGCGGCAGGTCCGCACATGCACATTTGCGGCCGCACATGGTGCAAACCGGCATGCGCGGACGTGCCGTGCATGCACGTTTGTGCTGGCAGCTGCGCTTCCCTCCCGCCCCCCCCCCCGCTCCCCGCAAAAAGAAGCTTGCTGGGCCGCAAGGGCTGATCCTTTGGCGGCCGATTTGCTTGTGGCCTGGGAAGTTTCTCACTGCAGGGGGGGGAGGGGGGGCAGGGAGAGGGAGCCACAGCCCAGTGCCGGGGCCTTCGCGGCCCGGTGGTTGGGGACCAGCACAGTAGAAGACAGCTCCCTAGGATCGAGATTGGTCTTCTCCTGGTCCTTAGCCATCATGCTCCCATTGTGGGCCTGCTGGGGCCAGTGGCCACCCTCTGTGGAAAGAAGAGGCTGGGCCAGAGGGTCCTTTGGTATCTTCTAGTAGGGCTTCTCTTGTGTTCTTATCTCTATCCTGCCTTCTTCAAACCAAGGTCGCCAGTGTCTCTGACCAACATGTGAATTACAGGAATTTGTGAGCTTGGACGGCTTGGAACATTAGAGCAGTGGGTGTTTGTTGTAGGCAATGCCTTCTGTGGGCCGGGGGCGTGTGTGCGGCATAACTGGATCAACCTAGCGAAGGGAGGGGATGGCCGAGGCTGGCCCGATATTGTCAGGTCTTCATAACTAAATAGGGTGGGCTGTGAATCGTATTTGGCAGGTTGCAATACTGAGGCAGGCTGCAGCAAGTCCCCTCTGAACACCTCCTGCCTCGAAAGTCCCACGAAGGGTCATCATGAGTCAGCCACAGACTGACGGAGCTGCTGCCACATTTGGCACAGGCACTGTAATGTGGAACATCTGGCGGGCGGTGGGGGGAGGCCACGCACACCAAATGGTTCCGTGGGCAGCACAGTGGTCCCAACTCTGTGCCTCCATAGAATGGCTTGCCTTCCTGCTGAAACTGACTCTTGCTTTTGGCTCCTAGTTCCCGCCCAGCAACAAGAACTTCCAAGAAGCGCAGAGCCATCTGAACCGGGCCGCAGCGGGGCTGAACCAGTCTGCCAATGAGCTGGTGCAGGCGTCACGTGGGACCCCCCAGGACCTGGCCAAGGCCTCTGGCAAGTTTGGACAAGACTTCAACGAATTCCTGCAAGCTGGTGTGGAGATGGCTGGGCAGTCCCCGGTAAGAGCTGGGGGAGAGGGGAAGTAGTGTGTTCGGAGGAGGGGGAGGGTCATAGGGAGCCTCCCCCCCACCGTGTGTCGCAGGGGAAGAGTACATAAGCTGAACCATGCAAGTGGATTCCCCGGAGGAGGGAGGAGCTGATTCCGTGGGCTGGCTTGGGCAGGCCTGTTTGCATCCCATTGCAAGGCCCTCTGGTGCAGTGGTCCCCAACCTTTTTATCACTGGGGACTGGTCAATGCTTGACAATTTTACTGAGGCCCGGGGGGGGGTAGTCTTTTGCTGAGGGACATCGCCGCTGCCTGAGCCCCTGCTCTGCTTGCTTTCCCGCCAGCACCCCTAACTTCCCACTGCCCACTAGGGGGCACTGCCAGCAGCAGCTGCTCAGTGCCAGCCTGAGGGGGAGCCCCAGCCATGGCGGCTGCTGGAGAGCACCAAAGGTGAGCCGGCAGCAGTGTGTCAGGGCATCCCTGAGGCAGCAGCCGGGGAGGAGGACAAGAAGGAGCTGCGGCCCGGTACTGACTGATCCACGGACTGGTCCCGGTCCCCACTGCTCTGGTGCACTGGACAGGGTGGGTGAATGGTAGAAGGCCAGAGTGTGCCCAGCAGCTCATGGCCTGAGTCTGGGGCCAACTGCAGTGAGTTCCCTGGGTCAGGGCTTGGAGATGCAGGTGGGCAGCAGGGAGGGAGAGAGGCCTCTAGATTGCCCAGCCCTGGGAGCTGCCCTACCCATAGCCCTTGCTCACTCAGACAGCGGGACCATAGAATCATAGAATGATAGAGTTGGAAGAGACCTTCTGGGTCATCTAGTCCAACCCCCTGCACTATGCAGGACACTCACAACCCTGTCACTCATCCACTGTAGCCTGCCACCCCCTTAAGCCTTTACAGAATCAGCCTCTCCATCAGATGGCTATCCAGCCTCTGTGTAAAAATCTCCAAAGACCCACCTCCTCCCGAGGAAACCTGTTCCACTGAGAAACTGCTCTGTCAGGAACTTCTTCCGGATGTTTAGACGGAATTTCTTTTGAATGAATTTTATCTCATTGGTTCTGGTCCGTCCCTCTGGGGCAAGAGAGAACAACTCTGCTGCATCGGGAGGTGCGTCTGGCCTCGATCAGGGCCAGAGCCTTTTCGGTCCTAGCCCTCACCTGGTGGAATGAGCTCCCGGAAGAGCTGCGGGCCCTGCGGGATTTTACCAGCTTTCCGCAGGGCCTGTAAAACGGAGCTTTTCCACCAGGCCTTTGGTTGAGGCTGGCGCCTCCTTTGGAAGATTGGGCCCCCTTCCCCTCTCAGCGCTATATTTGCAATGATCCCTGGTCTCCTTCCTGGGAGTGCCGCCGCTGTCATGTGTGGGTTAGATGGGTAATTGTTTTGTAGGATGCTTTTATGTTGGATGCTTTAGGATGCTTAGGGCTGATCATCATCATCATCATGATAGCACCCTTTTAAATACTTGAGCCGGTGCAAGGTGCCCTCCAGCTCCCAACCTCCTAGAATTACCTTCAAGGTGTTTTGGCTGGGAAACACACCCATGGGTTTGGGGACCTCCTTTCCCAGTGCAAGGGGATCACTGGCAGTCTTCAAGCAAAGGTTGGATACACACTTTTCTTGGATGCTTTAGGATGCTTAGGGCTGATCCTGCGTTGAGCAGAGGGTTGGACTAGATGGCCTGTATGGCCCCTTCCAATTCTATGATTCTGTGATTCTATGATTGCAGTGGCCAGGTGGACATGACAATTAAAAAGAGAGGAAATCCCAGGAAGTGATTATTTTTCTTTTCCTGGGACCTTTGAGACCCTCTTCCTCTCCTCGCTGGGGAAGGATTTTGGTTCCTGTGCCCAGAAATTCTTGCCTGGGATCTCTGGGGTAGGACATGGTCTGGGCAGAGAGCGCTCAGTTGTTCCTGTTTATGAAGAAATTGATAGCTGGCAGGAATTACTTTCACGGAATCATTGGAGGCTTCTCTCAGTTTGTTAGGATTGAGTCATTAATTAGGTTTTTTAATTTCTGAGCTAGAAAACATGAGCATTTCTGACGTTTCTTATGAAAGGAACTTGAGTGTTCCTCTTGCCTATGTGGCTGGAGCAGCAGGCCAGAACCACTGACAGCCCAGCCAGGAACAGGGATGCTGGAGGAGCCTCTGGGAAGCCAGTGGGCTGCTTACACCTGTCAGCATCTGGGTTCCTGCTGGACACTGAACTTCTCAACCCCCTTTTCCACCTCCAACCCCTCCACAGTCCAAGGAGGCCCAGACCCAGGTGGTGTCGAACCTGAGGAGCATTTCCATGTCGTCCAGCAAGCTCCTGCTGGCAGCCAAAGCCCTTTCTGCAGATCCTGCTGCCCCCACCCTCAAGAATCAGCTGGCTGCGGCTGCACGGTAGGGCTCTGTCCCAGCACTGGGAGGCGGGGGGAAGGGAGGGCGGGGGGCTGCTCCAGTGCCCATGTGGTTGCCTGGGGTGGTGACTTCACGGCTTCCCTGCAGGAGCTTCTGTCCAGGGTAAGAGAGGGGCTCCTCCCAGGACACTCTCTGTCTTTGCAGGGCAGTGACCGACAGCATCAATCAGCTGATCACTATGTGTACCCAGCAAGCCCCTGGCCAGAAGGAGTGTGCCAATGCCCTGCGGGAGCTGGAGGTGAGTGTGTGCTCCCAGGAGAGGCTGGGCCACCATCACCAGGGAGTGGCAGGCAGCTGAAAGCCAGCGAGGGGAGTGGGGCCCACAGGGGAGTGGGGTGCAGGGACAGAGCAGGAGTGACCCCAGGTTCACTTCTCCCCTTTGACAGACCGTGCGAGAGCTCCTGGAGAATCCCACCCAGGCAGTCAATGACATGTCCTACTTCAACTGCTTGGAGAGCGTCATGGAGAACTCCAAGGTGAGGCGTTGGCTGCTCTCTGGGCCTGCAGGGTGGACTCAGGAGTTTGCACGAAGGTCTGGCTGCTGGACGCTGTGATTGCTCTGAAAACTTGAGGGGATGGCTGGGGGCATGGGACCCGCTAGAGTTCTCCGGGGCCTGTTCCGCTGCTGCTGCCGCTGTTGCTGGTGCTGCTGCTTCCATCTAGCAGCTACCTTTCTGCCTCCTGTAGGTCCTGGGAGAAGCAATGGCTGGCATTTCCCAAAATGCAAAGAACAGCAAGTTGCCTGAGTTTGGGGACTCTATTAGCACTGCCTCCAAGGCCCTCTGTGGCTTCACTGAAGCAGCTGCCCAGGTGAGATGGCCAGAAGCCTACCCTGTACAGCCTCCTCACTCTTCCAAGGACATACCTTGAAAGGGAAGCAGGGATGCCAAGCTCAGCACTCGGGCTGGGGAAAAGGCTGTCCCATCCCCAGAGCCCAGCCACTCCTCTGGGGCTGTTCCTACAAGTTCTGCTCTCCACCTTTCTCCCAGGCAGCCTACCTGGTTGGCGTCTCTGATCCCAACAGCCAGGCCGGCCAGCAAGGCCTGGTGGACCCCACCCAGTTTGCAAGAGCTAACCAAGCCATCCAGATGGCCTGTCAGAACCTTATTGACCCTGCTTGCACGCAGTCACAGGTAGGTGACAGCCTTCAGGGTAAGCAGGGCAGCATGCCTTTCAGAGTGGCTCAGCTAAAGCCATCTGTCCTCTGGCAGCTGGAGGGGCGCCCTGCTGCTGCCTGGGCTCTTAGGACAAATCACAGGCCTCCTTGGGTTGATAGAGGGAGGCAGGTACAGCCCAGAGATGCCAGCTCCCCAAGATGCATTGGGACAGGGTGTGGAGCTCTTAAGAAGACCTTTCCAGCCTGGCTGGACAGAGGCCTCCTGCATAGACCAGTGGAAAGGGTTGAGCTGGTGGAAGAGGGTCGGCCAACTGTGGGTCCTGGTGTGGAAAGAAAGCATGTGACCTCTGCGCCATCTCCCTAGTGAGTAGTGCCTATATGCCTTGGCTGAGATGGCTGAAGTTGCCCCGTACTCCTCTACACAGGTCTTATCGGCTGCCACCATAGTGGCCAAGCACACCTCTGCCCTCTGCAACACCTGCCGCCTGGCCTCGTCCCACACAGCCAACCCTGTGGCCAAGCGCCAGTTTGTTCAGTCGGCCAAGGAGGTGGCCAACAGCACCGCTAACCTGGTCAAGACTATCAAGGTAAGGGGGGAATCAGACCATGGCTGAATGGGGAATGCCAGTGGAGCTGATCTAGTCATCTTTTGAAGTGGCTTTCTCCAGTGTAAGTGACCTTTCCTCCCGGGGAGGCTTCAGACAGCTCAGGGCATGGCAAGTCCAAGGGTTGACAGGACTCAGGGTTTATTACTTGAAGACAAGAAGGCCTAGATCAGGGCTGGCTCTTGGGCAAGCTTCTTTCCATCATCTCCATGTTTTCTGAAGTCCCACAGAGAAGTCTGTGCATGAATGGATGGAGCTGCCTTTCGCTGCTAACCCACAGACCATGGATCTGCCAACCTGAAAAGGGTCCAAGCAGAGATGGGCCTCACCACCCTGTTTTGGAGAGGGGTGGTTTAGAAATCCCATCCATCCATCCATCCATCCATCCATCCATCCATCCATCCATCCATCCATCCATTGCAGTTTGCAGGAAGGCTTTAATCAGATTCAATTAATTAACTGAAATTGGGAAGGGCAGATTTCAGTCTGTGGGTCTGCCAGTCACAGTCAGTCAAGAGGAAAGTCTGGATAAAAAGAAATTGCTTTTATTTTTTTATTTTTAAATAAATTTTGCTCCTTTTTTGTTGTAAAATTATATGAAAAAATCTAAAAGGAGGGATTGGTCTTCCTTTGGGTTTGTACCCAGAAGATCAGAAAGCTTCTGTAATCCTCCCAAGCCTTTGCACAGTGCCATGACCCTTCGCCTGGCTCCCAAGAATGCTGAAAAGAGCTCTGAGTGTTTCTCCCTGTCACAAACCGCTCTCCTGCTGAAGTGAATCCTAGACCTAGCAGTCAGGCGAGAGGCTCCATTTCAGCCACCTCAATCCACAATGCCGCTGCCCCTCTCTTAGACCACACTTTAGGCCCCAAGACTGAATTGGCATATAGAGCATCCAAGACATCATGTTGTTGTTAGGTGCGAAGTCGTATCCGACCCATCGCGACCCCATGAACAATGATCCTCCATGACTTCTTGTCCTCTACCATTCCCAGGAGTCTTTAAGTTTGCACCGACTGCTTCAGAAACTCCACCCAGCCACCTCATTCTCTGCCATCCCCTTCTTCTTCTGCCCTCAATCGCTCCCAGCATTAGGCTCTTCTCCAGGGAGTCCTTCCTTCTCATGAGGTGGCCAAAGTATTTCACTTTCATCTTCAGGATCTGGCCTTCTAAGGAGCAGTCAGGCTGATCTCCTCTAGGACTGACCGGTTTGTCCGCCTTGCAGTCCAAGAGACTCTCAAGAGTCTTCTCCAGCACCAGAGTTCAAAAACCTCAATTCTTTGACACTCGGCCTGACTTATAGTCCAACTTTCACAGCCATGCATTGAAACTGGGAAGACCATGGCCTTGACTAGACACACTTTTGTTGGCAGGGTGATGTCTCTGCTTTTTAGGATGTAGTCTAGATTTACCATAGCTTTCCTCCCCAGGTCTTTTAATTTCTTTGCTGCAGGCCTCATCTGTAGTAATCTTTGAAGCCCAGGTAAATAAAATCTGTCACTACCTCCATTTATTTGCCAGGAATTGAGAGGGCCGGATGCCATGATCTTCGTTTTCTTGATGTTGAATTTCAAGCCAACTTTTGCACTCTCCTCCTTCACCCGCATCAACAGGCTCTTTATTTCCTCTTTGCTTTCTGCCATTAGAGTGGTATCATCTGCATACCTGAGGTTGTTGATATTTCTCCCTGCAATCTTGTTCCCAATTAGTGACTCATCTAACCCCGCCTTTCACATGATGTGCTCCGCATAAAAGTTAAATATGCAAGGGGACAGTATACAGCCTTGCTGAACTCCTTTCTCAATCTTGAACCAATCAGTGATTCCATGCGCGGTTCTTACTGTTGCTTCTTGACCTGCATATAGGTTTCTCAAGAGACAGATAAGATGCTCCAGTATTCCAATCTCTTTAAGGACTTGCCACAATTTGTTGTGCTCCACACAATCAAAGCCTTTAGCAAAGTCAATGAAGCAGAAGTAGATGTTTTTCTGGAACTCCCTAGCTTTCTCCATGATCCAACGTATGTTGGCAGTCTGATCTCTAGTTCCTCTGCCTCTTTGAAATCCTGCCTGTACTTTTGGAAGTTCTCAGTCCACATATTGCTGGAGCCTATCTTGTAGGATTTTGAGCATAACTGTGCTAGCATGAGAAATGACTGCAATGTTGTGGTAGTTTGAAAATTCTTTGGCATTGCCCTTCTTTGGGATTGGAATGTAAACTGACCTTTTCCAATCCTGTAGCCACTGTTGAGTTTTCCAAATTTGCTGGCATATTGAGTGTAGCACTTTTATTGCATCGACTTTTAAGGCTTTTAAGATTTTAAATAGTTCAACTGGAATGCTGTCACCACCACTAGCTTTATTGTTGCTCAGACTTCCTAAGGCCCATTTGACTTCACATTCCAGGATGTCTGGCTCCAGGTCAGTAACTACCCCATCGTGGTTATCAGGGATGTTAAGCTCGCTCTTGTATAGTTCTTTTGTATAATTTTTCACCTTTTAAAAATCTCTTCTGCTTCTGTGAGGTCTGTGAGGTCCAAACCATTTTGGTCCTTTATCATACCCATCTTTGCATGATACATTCTCTTCATATTTCCAATTTTCTTGAGATCTCTGGTCCTCCCTATTCTATTGTTTTCATCTATTTGTTTGCACTGTTCATTTAAGAATGCATTCTTATCTCTTCTAGCTATTCTCTGAAATTCTGCATTCAATTGAGTGTATCTTTCTCTTTCTCCCTTGCCTTTCACTTCCCTTCTCTGATCAGCTATTTGTAAAGCTCCCTCAGACAACTATTTGGCTTTCTTGCATTTCTTTTTCTTTGGGATGGTTTTAGTTGCTACCTCTTGTACAGTGCTGCGAACCTCCATCCATAGTTCTTCAGACACTGTGGTATACGGCGGAGCTGCAGGAGAGGAAGAGGGTTGTGAGACAACTAGAGCGAGTGTGGAGGAGGACTTGTGACGAGGCGACAAGAACATCATATCACATGATTATGGAGGCATATGAGATGGTAGTGAAGGGAGCTAAATCGGAGTTTTATTATTATTATTATTATTATTATTATTATTATTATTATTATTATTATTATTATTATTTGGATTTATATCCCGCCACTCCCCGTAGGCTCGTGGCGGGTCACAGCAGTCCTATCCCCATTAAAATACCCATTAAAAGACTTTAAAACAATCGCAACATGGCGGAACTTATTATTCCCACCCCTGCTATCAGAGCGGCAGGGAGGGTGGGGAGGAGATGCTAAGTCTGGGGGGGGGGGGAATGTTGGCACTCATTCGCTGACCCCGGCCTCAACCAAAAACCTGGCGGAAGAGCTCCGTCTTGCAGGCCTTGCAGAAAGCTGGTAAATCCTGCAGGGCCCGCAGCTCACCCGGGAGCTCGTTCCACCAGGTAGGGGCCAGGACCGAAAAGGCCCTGGCCCTGGTCGAGGCCAGGCGCGCTTCTCTAGGGCCAGGAACGATCAGGAGATTCTCCCCCGCTGAGCGTAAAGCCCTGCGGGGGATATAGGGCGGTAGGCTGTCCCTCAAGTATGTGGGTCCCAACCCGCGTATAGCCTTAAAGGTCAAAACCAGAACCTTGAACCTGATCCGGGCAGTAATTGGCAACCAATGCAGCTGCCTCAGCACAGGCTGGATATGGGCCCTCCAAGGTGTACCAGTGAGGACCCGAGCAGCTGCGTTTTGCACTAGCTGGAGTTTCCGGATCAGAGACAAGGGTAGGTCGGCGTAGAGCGAGTTACAGAAATCTATTCTGGAGGTGACTGTCGCATGGATCACTGTAGCCAAGTGGTCAGGGGACAGGTAGGGCGCTAGTAGTCGGGCCTGGCGAAGATAGAAAAACGCCTGACCCGCTACTCTCTTGACCTGAGCCTCCATAGTCAGGGAGGTATCAATGGTCACCCCCAAATTCCTGGCCTGGGGCGCGATAGTAAGTTGCGTTCCTGCCAGGGTGGGTAAGCGCGCTGCCTGGTCCTGCCGTCTGCCTCCCAGCCACAGGACCTCCGTCTTGGAGGGGTTGAGTTTCAGGCGACTCTGCTCGAACCATTCAGTCACTGCTTCCAAACATCTGGCGAATGGTTCCGGGGGGGAGTCTGGGCGGCCGTCCATGAGGAGATAGAGCTGGGTGTCATCAGCGTACTGGTGGCAACCCAGCCCAAAGCTCCGTACCAGCTGGGCCAGAGGGCGCAGAAAGATGTTGAATAACGTGGGAGATAGGACTGCGCCCTGCAGTACCCCACAGGGGAGTCCGTAGGGATGCGAGAACTCTTCCCCCACCGCAACCCTCTGGGTCCGGTTCTGTTTTATGCCACCTCTCTTGCATCCACAAGCTCTCGCCTGGCCCAGTTATTTAGGGCAGTTATATCTCTTTATGCCCTCAAAAGGGTGCCCACATTTTAGTCAATGGGACAGTGGCTGCAAAGCATTCACGAGCTTTTTCGTGGCTAAAGTCTTGTCGCTCCACCGATACCTTCCTGCCACAATTGATACAGAAAGGGAACTGAAGGCCCCTTGGCTGGCTCTGGGGGTGACGGCTTCAGACGGCTGAGACCAAAATGGACAAGTTTCTGGGGTCGGTGAGGGTGGCACTAGTCCCCTGACCACTGTCTGTCCTGGCTGCTTGAGACGAGTGACAAATGGATAGGAGGTCCTCTGGGAAAGATTGTTAACCTTTACCTAACTGCTGGGGAATTCCCAGAGGTGCTGAAGCGTGTGATGGTTCACCCTTTACTGAAGAAACCATCACTGGATCAGCAAGACCCGGCAAACTTCCACCCAGTTTTGCATCTTGCGTTTCTGGGTAAGGTGGTTGAAAGGGCTGCTGAGGACCTGCTCCTGGCATTCTTGGAGGAAACTTTGGCACTTGATCCGTACCAGTTGGGCTTCCATCCTGGCCATGGGATGAAGACGGTCGCCTTGACGGATTATCTCTGATGCCAGCTGCATCGGGGCCGTTTGGCTGTCCTCGTGATTTTAGATCTGTCGGCCACATTTGAAGTGGTCGACCACAAGTTGTTAGCCTGTTGTCTCACGGAGCTGGGATTCAGGGGGCAGCCTTACTATGGCTGTTCTCCTTTCTCTGGAACCAGACACAGAGGATGGCAGTGGGGAAGAGTTGTCGCATCCCTTCCAGTTCCCTTGTGGAGTACCCCGAGGAGCGGTTCTCTTCCCCACATTGTTCAACATCTTTATGCACCCTCTGGTCCAGAGTTACGGGCTGGGGTGTCACCAATACGTGGCTGACACCCAGCTCTATCGCTTGATGGATGGCCGCCCAGACCTCCCCCTCCCCCCCCCCCCCCCGATAAATTTGTCAGATGTTTGGAAGCCATAGCTGGATGGTAGGAGCAGAGCGGCCTGAAACTCAACCCCTCCAAGACTGGGGTCCTGTGGCAGGGCAGGAAGGCAAGAGATCAGGAAGCTCGCCTTCACATCTTGGCTGGGGTGTAACTTAACATCTTGCCCCCGGCCAGGAACTAGCCAGGTTATCCCCCCCCCCCCCGTGAACCCCTGAATGAAATAATAATAACAGTAACAGCAACCCTCACCTAAGAGTCACTCTTGACTAGATAGGCACCCACGATAAACAGGCTTGTGAAACTTTTATGATGTCTACAGGCAGTTGATTAAACTGAGAGTAGTCTAGCCAGGAGCGGCATTGCTGGCTGCATAACTGGTTTGGGACCAATAATTTGCCTGGGGAAGGGGGTCCATCTCACAGAGGCCGAAGAGAGGCTCATAGACTTGGAGCTTGGCTGGCAGTACACCCTGGGACAGACCCCAGAGGCCCCATCTGTTGGTCTGTGCGGTAGCATGAGGGTCCGGGCCTGTGTCCCCTTAGGCTCTCGATGGGGCCTTCACTCCTGAGAACCGAGAGTGCTGCCATGAGGCGACCACTCCCCTTCTTGAGGCTGTGGACAATCTGACTGCCTTTGCCTCCAACCCAGAGTTTGCAACGGTTCCTGCCCAGATCAGCCCAGAGGTAAGTGGCTGCATTGGGTATGTTGCTGGGCAGCACAGGATGTGCTGCGTGGGGAGAGCAGGGGGGGGGGGGCGCTGGCAGAATTTGCACAGGGGATGCCACTCAAGGGAGGTTCTTCCAGCCCTGGCTGATTGGAAAGGAGAGGCCCTCGCTCTGACTGGTGTTCTCCACTCCCAGGGCCGGAGAGCCATGGAGCCCATAATCTCCGCTGCCAAGACCATGTTGGAGAGCTCTGCTGGCCTCATCCAGACTGCCCGCTCACTGGCCGTCAACCCAAAGGACCCCCCCAAGTGGTCAATCCTGGCTGGGCACTCCCGGACAGTCTCCGATTCCATCAAGAAGTTAATAACCAACATGAGGCAAGTGCGGACGGCGGGATGGCTCCTGTAGAGCAAGGGGGTGTTCCTGAACAGATAAAGGTGTCTTGGCCACCTGTCCTTGGCTTAGCCCAGCAACAAGCAGTTATCCAGGGTCCCGTTCAGAGAGAGGTCATTCCCAATCTCTGCTGCCTGGGCATGGATCCCTCTGCAGGCACTGCCTGGCCACCCACCATCTTGGGGCATACAGGGAATGGATGTGTCACACATGCTACTGGCTCAGCCTCCCCGGCAGAGGATGGGGACTGAACCTTTAGTGCATGGGCCGTTGGCATCAGAGGTCTAGGAGGCTTGTGCAGTGGGCACCTCTCCGTCTTGGTCCAGCAAGTGAAGCTTGAGCTCTGGAACCCAACCCGCCGGGGGCCTAGAAGGGGGGGGGGAGCGTGGTAGGTCAGTGCAGGCAGCTTTCCTGCATCTCCCTCTTGCTGCTCTCCAGGCTCCCCATTGGAGAATGTGTCTTTTCCGTCCTTGAAGGGATTAGTTTTCTGCATGACCACCTGTTTCTCTGGCACCAAGTCAGCTTCACAGGCCACACAGACACCTCAGTTGCTTTTCTCCTCAATTGACAGTATTTGGTGGGAATGTGGACAGGCTAAACAATTTCCTAGAATAGTTTCAAAGGGCTGGTTGGCTGTAGAACAGCCAGATGCAATTCCACCGGCACCTTAAGGGCCAGGGCAATAAGGGTCTCAGGATATGAACTTTTACAGTCAGCAGCTCCTCTCAGATACAGAGGGACCTTTGACTTTCGAAAAACCTATACCATGAAAATGTTGTTGGTTTTGAAGGAGCAACTGGAGTCAAATCCAGTTTCCTGGGAGTTTAGGCTCTTGTTTTAAAAGTGAACACCTTTCTAGTCCCAGTTGGCTAGAGGAGGAAGGTGCGGTGAAAGAAATACTTGTTAGGGTACAGAATCCAGTATGGGGTAGCCTCTGTGGACGCTGCATGTACTTAGTGAGTGTGCTCTGTTGCAGGATAGGGTCAAGTAGAGTTATGTAGGTTGCAGAACCTGACTTTGGAGCTCTGCATTTGGATTTTGCATGCACTGAATGGTCGTCGTTTTCTAAGCACTCCCTTCCCAGGAGCTTGTGGTGGGTTCCAGTAGGATCTCTTGTTTTCCAGGTGCTGCTGCCTCTAGTTCCCACCCCTTGGGTGCTTCAGGGGGCACGTGGGGGATGCTCTCTGGGGTGGGAGGGGCTGAGGAGAAGATGCCATTCCGGACAGGTGAATAGAGGATGGTTGTTTCCACAGAGACAAGGCACCTGGGCAGCGGGAATGCGACGAGGCTATTGATGTGCTGGCCAAATGCATTCGGGATGTGGACCAGGCCTCCCTGGCAGCCATCAGCCAGCAGCTGGCCCCCCGCGAGGGAATCTCCCAGGAGGTGAGGGGGGCAGCGCTCCCTTCCTGGACTGACAAAGGGTGTCTGCGGGCCTCATAGCTGTGGCTAGAGCAATCCCTCACCAAGTTTCCCACGCCTTCTGGGATCTGGGCTGACCCGGTTCCTGGCAGTCGTGCTGGAATGGGGGGGGGGGGGGGAGTTGTGCTGCCTGCATGTGAAGGCAGGCCTTAGCTCTCAGCCATAGGGTCCTTTGGCTCCCCTGTGCCACAGCCCTTCATGGACATAGGACCCTTCCTGAAGTGGCCCTCCAGGCCACTCACCTCCTTTTCCTTCTCTTCCAGGCCTTACATGACCAGATGCTGACAGCTGTGCGGGAAATCAGCATCCTAATTGGTCCGGTAGCCAGTGCGGCACGAGCAGAGGCCTCGCAGCTGGGGCATAAGGTAACCGGGCTCTAGTGGGGCAGGAAAGGGCCCAAGCCCTTGGGCAGAGAGAGGGCGTCACACAGAGCGAGGTTCAGGGCGGCCAGAGGGGTCCTTGGAGGAAAGGGGCAGGCGGACCCTGCTGCATTTAGGAAGCATAAATGTTGAGTCACTGGGAATGATTTGCCCAGTAATGGAGGAGTTACTGAAGAGGTTAGGTGAATGTGCTAAACTTCAGATCAGCTGGGGTAGGACCCCTGGGTGGAGAACCAGCATGCTCCAGAGGCTGTGAACAATAAACCCGAGCCGCAAGGAAAAGGCAGAGACCAGTAAAAAGGTGCCTCAGAATGCCCTGAGAGCCCCCGGGTGAGGATGGAGCCAGACCTGTGCTGCAGATACTGTTCCTCTGGGATGCTGAGCCCACCTGGGTGTTGGCTAAGAGGCCATCCAGTGGGGCAAACTGGTGTGGCAGCTGTACAGCCAAGGTAGCAGGCAGGAAGCCAGATGAGCCCTCACCATGCTTGTGGCTCCTGGCATCCAGCTCAGCTGTGCTGCTTCGGCTTGCCTCCCCTTGCAGGTGTCCCAGCTGGCCCAATACTTCGAGCCCCTGGTCCTGGCAGCTGTGGGGGCCGCCTCCAAGACGATTAATCACCAGCAGCAGATGAATCTTCTGGACCAGACCAAGACACTGGCGGAGTCTGCCCTGCAAATGCTCTACACAGCCAAGGAGGCTGGGGGAAACCCCAAGGTGCCTGGTGGGGAGCGATGGGATGCCCAGGGCCATTGTGGCAGGAGGTCCTGTCTGGCTTTGGCAGGATGAGCAGCATGCACGCTTTGACCCCTGGGTGCCCTTTGTCCTGAGGGGCAGAGCCACGAGCTCAGTCAGGCTGCTCTGTGACACCCCTGTGTGCGTTCCCCTGTGTCTAACATGCCTTCCCTTCTCTGCAGCAGGCAGCGCATACGCAGGAAGCTCTGGAGGAGGCTGTGCAGATGATGCAGGAGGCAGTGGAGGATCTCACTGCCACGCTGAACGAAGCCGCCAGCGCTGCAGGGGTGGT
This sequence comes from Paroedura picta, assembly GCF_049243985.1. Classification (NCBI taxonomy): domain Eukaryota; kingdom Metazoa; phylum Chordata; class Lepidosauria; order Squamata; family Gekkonidae; genus Paroedura; species Paroedura picta. The sequence goes on from NC_135375.1 coordinate 5,703,591, forward strand.
GGGGGGCCTGGTGGACTCCATCACACAAGCCATCAACCAGGTGGGCAGATAGCCATGCTGCTGCTGCCGCCCTTAAAGCCCAGGGAGTCTGATCAGGAAGGGACGGAAGGCCTTTCGTTTGAGGCTTTGCCAGTCAGAACCAGCACTGTGAGCAATGGGGCCGCTTGGAATCCATTTGGAGCCAGGAGGTGGAGGACCTGTGGATAGGAGCAGCTTGGCTCTCGTGTGATGGCTGCTCCCCGCCCCCAGGCCTCGGCATAAATGGCTCTCTCTCCCCCCCAGCTGGATGAGGGCCCAGTGGGAGAACCGGAGGGGACTTTTGTGGATTACCAGACAACCATGGTGAAGACAGCAAAGGCCATTGCTGTGACTGTCCAGGAGGTGGTGAGTCATGCTGGGGTGATAAGCAAACGTGGCATCCTGCAAGAAGCTGTGCCGTGTTCCCCTCTGCAGGGCCTCCCCCAACCTAGGGAGTGGGCGGGATCAAGGCATCTTGCAGGCTGTCTTCTTCTTGGCCCTGTGGCCTCTTCTCAGACTGCTGCTTCTCCCTCTTCCTTTGCAGGTCACCAAGTCCACCACCAGCCCAGATGAGCTGGGCACATTGGCCAACCAGCTTACCAGTGACTATGGCCAGCTGGCGCACCAGGCCAAGCCAGCGGCCCTCGCTGCTGAGAATGAGGAGGTGATAGTGGAGGCAGAGAACCAAGATTTGTCTATCTGTCCATCCATCCATCCATCCATCCATCCATCCATCCATCCATCCATCCATCCATCCATCCATCCATCCATCCATCCATCCATCCTCTTTCTTTCTTTCTTTCTTTCTTTCTTTCTTTCTTTCTGCATTGTGGAGAGAGGGGCACTTATTACAATGGCGAACACTTTTCTGCAGGCATTTTGTAAAGCATGGGAGGATTGTTCACCTTGGGGTGGGGGTCCAAGGCCTGTATTCTTGCACATAATCCTTTGAGATTGATGTGCTGCCAAAGAAAATTCTTGATCAGGAGCTCTGGGCTTAAGAATCCCTGGCTGCTGTGAACCACAACCTCTGTGGGATGTCCTGGCAGGGAGAGAAGAGGCTACGGAATAGAAGCCTGGGAGATGCATTGGAGGTGGGTGAAGGTAGCTTTCACAGCTCCAGTCCCAACGTGTTCCCTTTTCTCCTTTTTTTGCCCCCAGATTGGCTCTCACATCAAGAACCGGGTGCAGGAGCTGGGCCATGGATGTGCCGCACTGGTGACCAAGGCGGGGGCGCTCCAGTGCAGCCCCAGTGACGCGTATACCAAAAAGGAGCTGATCGAGTGTGCCCGCAGAGTTTCAGAGAAGGTGGCCCCTGCTGGGAGAGGGAAAGGGTGCACAAAGGGGAAAGCGCACAGGCCCAGGCCGTCCTGTCCTGGAGGGATCCTGCTTGAGTCTGGTGCACGTGGAGGCCTCCCTCCGTGGGCCGATGTCCCCTGCTTGAGCTGGGAGGGAGGGGGGAATGCAGGCAGGCTTCCAGAATGCTGGAGATGAGGTATGTCTTGTCCTCCCCACTGCAGGTGTCTCATGTGCTGGCTGCACTACAGGCCGGCAACCGTGGCACCCAAGCGTGCATCACAGCAGCCAGTGCCGTATCGGGCATCATTGCCGATCTAGACACCACAATTATGTTTGCTACAGCTGGGACTCTGAATCGTGAGAATGCAGAGACATTTGCTGACCACCGGTATGGGAGCCTGGGAGACAGCAGTGCGTGGGATACTCAGCAGAGGAGGAAGCCCCTGAGTGACTCGTGCCTCTTTTTTGCAGGGAGGGCATCTTGAAGACAGCAAAGGCCCTGGTGGAGGATACCAAAGTTCTGGTGCAGAATGCCACAGCCAGCCAGGAGAAGCTGGCCCAGGCAGCTCAGTCCTCGGTGGCCACCATCACACGGCTGGCGGAGGTGGTCAAGCTGGGGGCATCCAGCCTGGGCTCAGAGGACCCTGAGACTCAGGTACTGACCAATGGCCAGAAAGGGGCCTGCCCCCATTGTTCATCCCCACCCCCATCCTCCTCCTCCTCTTCCTCCTCCTCGTCTCTTGACCTAGAGCCCCTCTGACCTCAGGTGGTGTTGATCAATGCTGTGAAGGACGTTGCTAAGGCGCTTGGAGACCTGATAAGTGCCACCAAGGCAGCAGCTGGCAAATCTGGAGATGACCCAGCAGTGTACCAGCTGAAGAACTCTGCGAAGGTGGGAGCGCCCATGGTGGACAGTGTCGGGGAGGGACTTCATCCATGGGGGAAGCTTGGTGGGGAAAGTGGCTTGTGGGGGCAGGGCTAGCAGTTGCCTTGGTGGGCAGCAACTAATGCAGTCTGTAGACACGGCCCAGGCCTGCTTTTCTGTCCCTTTCCTGGGAGTTGAGCTGGTCTCCAACTGGTTACTTGGCAGGTTATGGTCACCAATGTCACATCTCTGCTTAAGACGGTGAAGGCGGTGGAGGACGAGGCCACGAAGGGGACACGTGCGCTGGAAGCCACGATTGAACACATCCGCCAAGAACTCGCAGTGAGTGTGGCAGCCATGCCTGGTTGGCTGTGCCTGCCTCTTGCTGTGCTCCATCCCAGCCTGACTCAGAGCCTTTCTCCTGCAGGTGTTCTGCTCCCAGGTGCCCCCTGCCAAGACTTCAACCCCGGAGGACTTCATCCGCATGACAAAAGGCATCACCATGGCAACCGCGAAGGCCGTGGCAGCTGGCAACTCGTGCCGCCAGGAGGACGTGATTGCGACCGCCAACTTGAGTCGTCGGGCTATCGCAGACATGCTGCGGGCTTGCAAGGTACGGCAGCCATGCTGGGTAGGGTTAGGGGGCAGGTAGTCATGGAATGAGCAGAGCTCTGAACCCCAGGATGTCGGCTTCTTTGGTGCTGAGGAGAGACTGCTTGAGGGGGCATTACCGAGCTCCACTTTCAAGACCAAAAGCTGGTGATAATGGGGAAGGTATACCTTAGCCCAGCCAGCCATTGGGAGCAACCAGCAGAGTGTTCTTGCAACAGGAAGCTGCCTCCCACCCTGAGGTGAGCCCCGATGTCCGGCACCGAGCCCTGCGGTTTGGCAAGGAGTGTGCCACTGGCTATCTGGATCTTCTGGAGCACGTGTTGGTGGTGAGTGCCTGTCCCAAGCTGTGGGTGTGGGGCACTGAATTTCGGAGTCCGCGCACAAGCCCTTTGTGGCCCCTTCTCACCTCTTTCTTTTCTCCCCTCCTCTGGGCAGCCGGTGAGTACAGAGTGTTTGCATGGGTGTGTGCCACGTGAGATGCATGCACGGGAGTGGAGGGAGGAGCAAGGGCAGTTACGTGGATTCTGTCTGGAGCAGGGAGGAAGGAAGGGGGCATTGACTGCTAGGCCCCAGGGTTGAAACTACAAGCTGAGGTCTTGTTGAGCTGGATGATCCCAGCAGCTGCATGGACGTGTGGTGCACCTTAACCTTGGTGCTGTGTCATGCCGTGTTGTGCCAGGCCAGCAAGTGAGAGATGGTGGCTAACACCAGCTGGAGCAGGAGCCCAGCTACAAGAGAGGCTACCTTCTCCTCTGCAGGTAGACTGGGTTTAACTCTTTGTTTGTTATTGGCTTTCCTCGGTAAGCAGCTCCGCTGGCCTCAGCAGGAGGCCCAGAGTGCATGTGTGCGTGCGTGCGTGTGTGTGGCAGGAGAGAGCAAATGGAATTGCTGCCTGGTGGGAGGCCACGTGGTTGGCATGGAGAAGCCTGTCTGCATTCCTTGGCCAGCAGCTAACAGACCTCACAATGTAGGGGTAGAAGAGCCCTCCTCTAAGGATGCCATGCCTGTGCACAGTTGTAACGAGGTAATTGCCTCCTGCACCTGTTAACTTTAGTGGGGATTATTTTCTTGACCCGCTGCGTGAGACAAGGTGCTGGGCGCTACATAGAGCTTCACTGGTCCGACCCAGCAGGGCTCTTCTGATCTACTCATAAGCATCCGTGGGTACCTAGATGGCTAATAAGTTGCTGATAGAGAATGTATCTCTGGGGTACAATAAATTGAAGGTTCTGAACATTTGAACCTTTTCCAGCAAGCTAAACAGAACACTTCAGCAAGTTAATGGATTTTTATTGAAAAGGGAACAAACTTTTTGTATTAGGTAAGATAACGAGCCAAAGCCGATACAGGGACTAGATGGCCTGTATGGCACCTTCCAACTCTGATTCCATGATTCTATGATTCTAGGGATGACCATGAATCAACTAAAAGAAGCAATCACAGAATCACAGAATCATAGAGTTGGAAGGGGCCATACAGGCCATCTAGTCCAACCCCCTGCTCAATGCAGGATCAGCCCAAAGCATCCTAAAGCATCCAAGAAAAGTGTGTATCCAACCTTTGCTTGAAGACTTCCAGTGAGGGGGAGCTCACCACCTCCTTAGGCAGCCTATTCCACTGCTGAACTACTCTGACTGTGAAAAACTTTTTCCTGATATCTAGCCTATATCGTTGTACTTGAAGTTTAAACCCATTACTGCGTGTCCTCTCCTCTGCAGCCAGCAGAAACAGCATCCTGCCCTCCTCCAAGTGACAACCTTTCAAATACTTAAAGAGGGCTATCATATCCCCTCTCAACCTCCTTTTCTCCAGGCTGAACATTCCCAAGTCCCTCAACCTATCTTCATAGGGCTTGGTCCCTTGGCCTCAGATCATCTTCGTCGCTCTCCTCTGTACCCTTTCAATTTTATCTACGTCCTTCTTGAAGTGAGGCCTCCAGAACTGCACACAGTACTCCAGGTGTGGTCTGACCAGTGCCGTATACAATGGGACTATGACATCTTGTGATTTTGATGTGATGCCTCTGTTGATACAGCCCAAAATGGCATTTGCCTTTTTTACTGCTGCATCACACTGCCTGCTCATGTTTAGTTTACAATCCACAAGTACCCCAAGGTCTCGTTCACACACAGTGCTACCTAGAAGCGTATCCCCCATCCAGTAGGCATGCTTTTCATTTTTCTGACCCAGATGCAGAACTTTACACTTATCTTTATTAAATTGCATCTTGTTCCCATTTGCCCATTTTTCCATTGTGTTCAGATATCGGTGAACTCTGTCTCTATCTTCCGGAGTATTTGCCAGTCCTCCCAATTTGGTGTCATCTGCAAACTTGATGAGTAGTCCCTCCACCTCCTCATCTAGTCTAGATCATTAATAAATATGTTAAAAAGTACCGGACCGAGCACCGAGCCCAACTCTTTTGATTCTAGGCAGTGTGATGCAGCGGTAAAAAAGGCGCTGGTCAGACCACACCTGGAGCACTGTGTGCAGTTCTGGAGGCCTAACTTCAAGAAGGATGTAGATAAAATTAAAGGGTACAGAGGAGAGCTACGCCGCCCGCCCCCTTTCCTCTCCGGCTTCTGCCGAACCCCGCCCCCTTTCCTCTCCGGCTTCTGCTGGGCCCGGGCTCTCCCTCGCTACCGCGAGGGAGAGCCCGGGCCTGGCAGAAGCCTCCGTCCCCCGCCCCCTTTCCTCTCCGGCTTCTCGTCTTAATTACACTGTTGAAAAAATATTAAAGTATTCCCATTTTCACAAATCCTTATAGTATCCTACATATTATTGCTACACACTACTTCTATATTGCAACCAATGAAAATAATTACAGACCTAATCCAAAGCCTACTTGTTACATGTGAAAGCACCATTTGAACATTGGTGCTGGAGGAGAGTGTTATGGATACTGTGGGTAGCTAGAAATATGTGTTCTAGGTCTTCTAAAAGCTCAGTTGACTAAATGGATCATAGTTCAGCCCCATTATGTGAAGACACTGGAGCCTCTGGAAAAGCCAAGTCAAGGCAGGAGAAGCTGAAGGCAGCAGGAAGAGAGGAAGACTCAGTGGGAGATTCAAGGACTCCTCCCTCAAAGGAGCTGCAGGTCCTCTGTATGCAAGACCTGAGCAGGGCTGTTAACAAGAGGATTTTTGGGGGACATGAAGTCACTGGGTTGACATGCACACTGAATGGAGGTGACGTGGAAGGGACAAGGGTAGAGCCCAAAAAATGGGGATGACACGGGGGGGGGGGGCTCTTTAAGAAATAAAGGCAAAGACTGAAAACAAGCTCTGTGCAGTGTGCCAAGAGTTTCTTAAACGTTAACCTTCTAGTTAAGCTTCTTGCCAAAGCACCATAATGCCAGAACTGCCCTTCTCCAGTGTCTCTGCCTTTTCTCCCTGAGCCATGGCCATGTTGTACAGCCACGATCAGCTGGCAGCTCTTCTCCAGTAATCTGGGTGTCTTGAAGGCAAAGTGAATGGCTCTGCGACCCAAACTCCCCCCGTCCATGTTCAGAGGGACTGTGCTGTGTGGGTGTTGTGAGTCAGGCAAGAGCTGAACCTACCCCCATGTCTTCTGCCTCAGGTCCTCCAGAAGCCGAGCCATGATCTGAAGCAGCAGCTGGCAGGATACTCCAAGCGGGTGGCTGGCTCTGTCACTGAGCTTATCCAGGCTGCAGAAGCCATGAAAGGTGGGTTGGGGCATCACACAGCTCTTCTTAGAGCTGCCAAGAAATAGGAACAGGTCAGACTGGGCTCTGGACCAAGACAGTAGCCACACAGAACTGCCTTTTCGAAGAAAGTTAGGGCAGTTGCTGTCGTTGACACAGACCAGGGTCCTCATAGCTGTTTCTTCTCCTTTAGGGACAGAGTGGGTTGACCCAGAGGATCCCACGGTCATCGCAGAGAACGAACTGCTTGGTGCAGCTGCTGCCATTGAAGCTGCAGCCAAGAAGCTGGAGCAGCTGAAGCCACGGGCCAAACCCAAGGTGAGCCTTCATGAAGGAATCCATTTCCCAGTACTCTACTTTTGGCCCTCTTTCCCATTGGAAGAGCACTGCTGGGTGAGTCTGGGTAAACAGGAGTTTCCTCCGGAGTCCATGCCCAAGGCCAGGGAGGAATGGCAAGAGGCCTGTGCCAAGGCCAGTACTCCTAGCCCACGTGCCCAAGGGAGGCCTCTGTCTGTAGCATCCCTCTTGGCATCAGCCAAGAACTCCTTTCTTCAGTCGCCCAGCGTGAGCCTGCAGCACCTGTCCTGTCAAGCTGTGAGAGACCTCATAGAGCCTCTCTGCCTACCTCTGTGGTCTTCCACTGGGGTGATGGGAGCACCACTTTTGCATGAGGTTGAGCCAGAAGGCAGCCCACAGAAACTTCAAAGTGCTCTGATCAATGGCCAGAAGAAGGAGGCTTGGAGGAAGAAGAGCCAACACAGCTTTTTCAAGAACAAGTCACATCAGCCTAACCTCATCTCTTTCTGAGACCACACACTGGACATGAGTCAGCAGTGTGACTCGGTGGCTAAAAAGGCAAATGGGATTTGGAGCTGTATCAAGAAAAGTATCGCGTGATGTGATGCTTTACTCTGCTCTGGTTTGACCTCACAATACTGTGTTCAGTTTTGGGTACCACGAAGGATGTAGGCAAACGAGCATGTCCAGAGGAGGGCAGTGAAGGTGGTTTGGAGACCATAATGTATGAGGAAATATTAAGGAGCTTGGGTTGAAATTAATTCAAAGGGACTTTCGGCTTAACATCTGACAGAGCAGTTCCTCAGTGGAACAGGCTTCCTCGGGAGGTGGTGGGTTCATCTTTGGAAGTTTTTAAGTCATGTGACAGATAGTCATGTGACAGAAATGCTGATTCTGTAAATTTAGGCAACTTGTGAGTGGGTGGGTGGGCAGGAAGGGTTGTGCCACTCTTGTGGCTCTTTCTTTCATGTCCAAGAAAATGCTGATTGCTACTTTGAGATCCGGAGGAAAATTTTCCTCTAGGCCTGAATGGCCAGGAATTCTTATTTCGGGGGGGGAAGGCATAACTTGGTCATGAAATTGGGGTCACTGTGGGTGTGCAGGTAGTTGTGAGTTTCCTGCCTTCTTCAGGAGGTTGGACTGGATGACCTTGTAGGTGCCATTCCAACTCCATGATTCTGTGAAGCCCAAACTCCACCCACCCGCACTCCCTCCTCTCCAGCTGATGCTTCAACTTGCCTTTGGGCTTTAAATTGATAAATCGTGTCAATGGATCACTCGTCTGCCTTTTAACTGCTCAACTCATACAGTTAGGATTAAAGAAGTTTGTACACTGCAGTGACCACAGGGGCTCTGCCTGCTTTTCAGGTAGAAAGAGATGCAGTGTAATCAGCAAAACTGCACCTTTTTATTGGAAGAAAGCTGCTTGCTAATTCAACTGCCTTAAGAAGGGAAGTATTTTCAGAAATGTTCTTAGCTCCCCAGTGGATTACGGCAGCTAGAAAGAAGACGAGTCAAAGAGTTTTACAGATAGCAATTAAATATTTTTTTGAAACCCTGTGAATAATTCTATAGAAACCTCGTAAAAACAAGATGGTGGGGAAAATGTTAGGAATTGTGGCAGAATCTGCCCAGTTGGGCAGAAACTGCCCAATAGAGCCTCTTGTGGCGCAGAGTGGTAAGGCAGGAGACATGCTATCTGAAGCTCTGCCCATGAGGCTGGGAGTTCGATCCCAGCAGCCGGCTCAAAGTTGACTCAGCCTTCCATCCTTCTGAGGTCAGTAAAATGAGTACCCAGCTTGCTGCTGGGGGGTAAACGGTAATGACTGGGGAAGGCACTGGCAAACCACCCCGTATTGAGTCTGCCATGAAAACGCTGGAGGGCATCACCCCAAGGGTCAGACATGACTCGGTGCTTGCACAGGGGATACCTTTACCTTTACTGCCCAGTTCTGTCCTTGCCCCCCCCCTACATTCTGGCTGCATGCCAACTCCAAGTGGGTGTCAAAAGGAACTCTTAGGATAACCACCACCACCTGGCTAAAATACAGGGTCACAGCTGGGAGAGCCAGGACCCCTTGCTGCCCCTTTCGCACGGGTGAGGCCTCGCGTCTGTGGTCTTCCCTGTGAGGCCCCTCTCTAGGTCTTCCCTTTACTCTAGGCTAGTGTTTCCGAGGTGGGGGAGCACTACGTGGATCGGAGAACTATGGTCCACTTCCAATTTATAAAAGTTCTCCACGCCAGTCCATTGGCGTGGTTGGTTGTCATACCCCAATGCTAGCCAACCCACCTGTTAGTGGGAGATGTCAAGATAGAGTGTTACTATTTCTGGCATACGGTTTTTGTATTTTTCTGTAATTTTACAGGGTTTTAATGAGTGGTTTTAATTGGGGATTGTATTATTGTTCTGAATTTTCTATGTAACACGCCACGAGCCAGCCTGTGTGGGAGTGGCAGGCAATAAATCCAACAATAACAACAATAATAAAATAACAAGCTTTTAAAAAGCATATCTTTAGCACAGCACAGAGTTAAGCAAAAGAGACAAAGGAAACTGGGTGAAATTTATTTATTTATTTGAATTTATTTTTGAATTTGTATACCGCCACTCACAATTTGACTCGCGGCAGTTCACAGTAAAAAGATACTGGATCACTGTGGCCAGGTGTTCAGAAGACAGGTTTTTATTTTATTTTATTTTATTTATTTGTATACTGCTGCATTTCCTAGGAACCCACAGCAGTTCACAGAATAAAACATTAAAATACAATAAACCCCCGCATAAAACCCCAATATACAATAAACAAGCAAGTGGTCAAAACATATTTCAGTAATCTATCCCATCCCGCCTCGTTCAGACGGAGGCCGAGTTTTCTTCCACTAGGAGTGAGCAGGTGCAGATCTAATAGACTCTAATAGGTAGGGTGCTAGTAGCTGTGCTTGGCGCAGGTGAAAAAACGTTGTCTGGGCTACTTGTGTGACCTGAACCTCCATTGAAAGGTAGGCATCAAAGGTCACTCCCAGTTTCCTGGCGGTCCTTCTGTCCCTCTGCTAAATGTACCCTGCCTGGTGTAAAGTACAGGGCAGGTGCCTTTGCTTAAAGAAGTTCCAAAGCTTCATTGCCTTATTCATATGTCCAAGATGGCTGCTCTCCTCTTCCCCCAAGTGCAGGCTCCTTCTGTGATGGTCAGCAGGCAGCCAAGAACCCCAAAGAGGCTTCTGTGATCAGGATCAGATATCCTTTCCTAACCCCTCCCACAGGAAGTTGAGAGATGCAAGGAAAGGGCAGGGGGGGAAGAAATGCAGGAAGGAGCATCAGGGTAATCAATGAACATTAGGGCAATAAAACATGGCCAACAGGTCAGATCTACTACAGAATCTACATAGCTTACAACCCAAATAAACAATCTAAAACAATCACAGAAACTACAGGATTCTGACACCAGGAGGTCCATTCAAACTCTGTGATTCAAAGGTGCTTAGGATGATACCCTTTTCTAGATCTTCAGTAGCCCCCCCCCCCCCCCCCGGAGTTACTGCTGGTTCACAGCATTGACAGCTAGGCTGTAATTGTAAAAACTCTCGTGCCAGCGCACCCCGGCATTCGTTGACGCTATATTCCCCCACTTATCTCGGCCCAGCATTGCTGGTTTCCTGCAAACTGATGGTTCAACTGGTTCAGAATTCTCTTTTTTCATGCTTTCTCAAAACCTAATAGAAAAGAACAAGCAGAAAAGCAGCACCTTAAAGACTAACAAAATTTGTGGCAGGGGATGAGCTGTTGTGAATTTCTGCTGGTTTTGTCACCTCTTGATTGACTCTAAGCCTCTTAGAGGGTGTGAGTTCACCTGGAAATATTTTTGAGAAGGTGACCTCATTGTTCATTCTACATCCAAGACGTGTTCACATGAGAACCTGCTCTTGTCCTCCAGGGAAGGTTAAATCTATGCAGAAGAAGAGGATGTGGTTCATGCCACTTTTCTCGATCAGGACTCTCAAAGGGGCTTACAGTCTCCTTCCCTTTCCTCTCCCCACAACAGATGCCCTGTGAGGGAGAGGAAGCTGAGAGAGTTCTGAGATTACTGAAGGAGAGTTGGTTCTTATATGCTGCTTTTCTCTACCAGATGGAGTCTCAAAGTGGCTTACAATCCCCTTTCCTCTCCCCATAACAGACACCCTGTGAGGTGGGTGAGGCTGAGAGAGCCCTGATATCACTGCTCGGTCAGAACAGCTTTATCAGTGCTGTGACGAGCCCAAGGTCACCCAGCTGGCTGCATGTGGGGGAGTGTGGAATCAGACCCGACTCACCAGATTAGAAGTCCATGCTCCTAACCAAGCAGTCATCCAAAAACTAAGTTTGAGAAATTTGGAGGGAAAACTCATGCCCTGAAACAGTGTTCATAGGTGGCAGCCCCTAGTCCAGGCCAAACTAGTCTGTGTGTCTACGCTGTCCTTACTTGGCTTCTCTCCTGGAGTTATACCCAGGACCAGAACAGCCCCTCAGAGCAGATAGGCCCTCTCTCTTAACCCCACTTGCCACCCATGCCGATTAATCAGGGTACAGGTTGTTGGACAATGTGAATGCTTAGGGTTGTCCAGAGAGTCAGGGGGTGATGCAAGAGCTCCAGAGCCCCCTCTCTGCTGCCCCAGCATCCTCTGTTCTTTTCCCCGCTGTACAGCAAGCGGATGAAAGCCTCAACTTTGAGGAGCAGATTCTGGAGGCCGCCAAGTCCATTGCTGCAGCGACCAGTGCCCTCGTGAAAGCCGCCTCAGCCGCCCAGAGAGAGCTGGTGGCCCAAGGGAAGGTGAGCTCTGGGGCTGCTGGGGTGGGCAGGGCTGTGGCTTCGGGTGGCTGCTTACCTTCAGCTCTTCACTTCTCCTCCAGGTGGGCGCCATTCCAGCCAATGCCGTGGATGATGGACAGTGGTCCCAAGGGCTCATTTCAGCTGTGAGTAGCACAACACGGTGGGAGGGGGGAGAATCTCACTATCAGCACCCCTTTCCCTTTGGATCTGAGCATCATTATAAGAGCCAATTGGGTATAACTCTAGGACAGGGACTCCCACACAGGGGTCCACAGGAATTCTGGAGGGGGGGTCCTAGTCTTTCCCCTCCTGCCCTAGTGAACCTGTTGGGCAGGGGGGGGGTAGTCTTTTGCCGAGGGACGTCGCCGCTGGCACCTGAGCCCCTGCTCTGCTTACTTTCCTACCGGCACCCCTGACTTCCCGCCACCCGCTGGGAGGCACTGCTAGCAGCAGCTACACAGTGCCAGGCCAAGGGGGAGCCCCAGCCATGGCAGCTGCCGGAGAGCACCAAAGGTGAGCCAGCGGCAGAGTGGCAGGGCAGCCCCCGAGGCAGCAGCTGGGGAGGAGGATGAGGAGGAGCCGCAGCCCGGTACTGGTCCCCGGACTAGGGGTTGGGGACCACTGGTCCAAAGGATGGAGAAGGCTGCTCTATTACTTCAGAGGCCTGGTTTCCTACAGCTCATTGGATGAACACACTGTTGGGCCTACCTCACAGTGTGGTTGGGCAGATGAGTGCGGGAGAGGGGAGAACTGTGATATCCTTGGAGGAATGGTAGGCTGTAGACACTTGGTCTACAGTGCAAAGAAAAAAGACGCTGAAGATAAGTTTCCCCCCACAAAGGGAAAGAAATTCATTAGTCCTTTAACAGCACAGGGAGGAATGAGCAGAGGAAGCTGCCAGGGATTGTCCTGGAGTTTTGGCCAGCAGCTTCTTGAGATCCTTTGAATTGAAGGTGCAGAGAGCTGGATCTTTTTGTCCACGCAAGCGGCCCCCTATTTGCAGCCAAGAGACAACTGAGGCTCCAGTGCCAGAGGCCCTAGAGAAGGCCATGGGCAAACCACAAGGACCCCAGAGAACACAGTTCCCCAGCAGGCTTCAGGAACCCTGGGACTCGCCCAGCACACCCTTTTGCTTTTCTTCCCCTCCCTGAGGCCCGGATGGTAGCTGCTGCCACCAACAACCTGTGTGAGGCAGCGAACGCAGCTGTCCAGGGTCACGCCAGTGAGGAGAAGCTCATCTCGTCCGCCAAGCAAGTGGCTGCCTCCACGGCACAGCTTCTGGTGGCCTGCAAGGTCAAGGCAGACCAGGACTCCGAGGCCATGAAACGCCTGCAGGTAAGTCCCCTCTCCTGCTCACAAGGGGGCAGGTGGGTGAGGAAGGAGCACCCTGTAGGTGTAGGTTGCCCAGAAGTCAGATGGGAGTTCTGGCTGATGCTGCCGCCACCAGCCAGATCAGATGGTAATCCCCTTCTCCCCATTTAATCCTGATACATTGGTTGCTAGTTGTGGTCCGGATCAAGTTTAAGGTTTTGGTTTTGACCTTTAAGACCATTCACGGTCTGGGCCCAGCATCCCTAAGGGATGCCTTGTGCCCCTTGCAGAGTGTTATGCTTGGTCTTGACCAGGGCCGGCGCCTTTTTGGTCCTGTCACTCATCTGGTGGAATGGGCTCCCAGAAGAGGTAAGGGTGCTGTTAGAGCTCTTGCAGTTCTGCAGGACCTTTAAAATGTAGCTCTTCCACCAAGCGTCTGATTGAGGCTGGTGGTGGAACATCGACTAGGTCCCTCCTCTGAACACCATGCCGTAGGGCGGGAGGTGTGGTGGGCAGGGTCCAATGAGCTGCAGGGATAGAGAGGGGAGTGTGCAGTGCATGAAGGTTGTTCCCCTTTTGCCTTGCAGTCTTTCCTGGAGGTGTTTTGGGTTGTTTTAAAAAAAAAAACATTTTCAGTTGAAGCACTATAGCACTTAATTGCTACAAGGCCCTCCTTAAGATTTTAAGGTATCTCACTGGTGCCGCTATAAACTTAGACCATTAAGACAAAAGTGCCTGGTGAGAAACGGCAAGGCAGGAGCAGCACTGCAGGAAGCGCTGTGGATATTTTAAACCACCCGCCACAGTGATTAAGAAGTGCAGCAAAGGGGTGGGGAATGGAAGGAAGTCATTACCTCAAGAGCAGCTCAGCCATGCTTTGTGACCCTGATGCAAATAGGTGTGTCTGAGCAGGTCAATAAATTCCATTAACATCCAGTTAGTAAGACAGGAATAACAGAAAAACTCCATCAGGAACCCGTGACTATAATGTAGTACAAATGCAGTTTGAAAATGGCCATTGTCGTGTGCAGGCTGTTGATCAAAAGCCTCATTCTCAAGAATTCTCAGCCATGGTCCGGGAACTATTCCTATAGCAATCATTCCTATCGTACTTGGTCAGAAATGTTCTGTGAATCCAGGAGCAAATAGTGAGTTGGGCTAGACCTCAGCTCTCTAAAGGGTCTGTCTTATCTCCTCTGTCTGGCGGGCCCCTCCCCCCCCCCAGCCTCAAGTGAAGTTCTTTCCAATTGCCTTTTCTGAAGCACAACCCCTGGGAATGGCACTCAGCGCCTACACAGACTGTCTGGCTGCAGGCGGCCTCTGTGAGAAAGCCAGAGGGCCCGCGCAGCCACTGCAGTCACCTTCTCTCCATGGCCCAGGCTGCTGGCAATGCTGTGAAGAGAGCATCGGACAATCTGGTGAAGGCCGCCCAGAAAGCAGCCGCCTTCCAGGATCATGAGAATGAGACCGTGGTGGTGAATGACAAGATGGTGGGGGGCATCGCGCAGGTGAGGATGAGGCTGTGCCAGGCCACGGGGGGGGGGGGGGGAGAGGCAGTGGAGAGCGCTCCAGTCCCCCAGCCCAGGACGGGAAGAGTGGTCCGGGCTTTGACTCAGGGCCTTTCCACACAACTTAAATGTAGCAGAAGTCTTACCTTTGGTAAACGCTACTAATTCAAGGTTCCGCATGACATCGCACACAATCTGCAACACTCCCACAAAAAGCGCTTCGTTGTAGCGCTTTTCGGGAAATCGGGAAAAGTGGATTCCCCCTGAGAAAACCGCTACACTTCTGCGCACAAGATGCAACACATCAGCGAAAGGCATGTGCGTTCTCAATGTAGCGGTAGAAAGAAAGTCCCTAAACTGCTCTCGCCGCGTAACTTCCAGCGAAGCAATCGCAATATTTTTTCTTTAGACGGGGAAAGCAACAAACGAGCGAGGCTTCTCAGGCTAACGTCCCTCCACAGAAGTGATTAAAAGTTAAACAAAGCTCCCTACTGCAAGTGTCTTTAAAATTCCCAAGCACAATACAGCCCCTTGTTCGACACTGCCCATAATTTCGGCCACAAATCTCGCCCATGGGGGGGGGGGGATTAACTTGAGGAGCCTGTAAACGATTAAGCACCAGCTCCTACGCCTGCGGAAAAGGTCTTTGATACATTGAAGGAATGAATATGCGTTGCTACAGGTGTTTTCGGGTTTTTAAAAAAGAGTTCTTAAAGGGAAACACGAACACAACAGGCTGTTAAGGGAAAGGAGGAAGCGTGAAAAAATCTCCTCCCCTATTGCGATTTCAGCAAGACCGGAAACTTGCGCGTTACAAGAACAGCGCTAGTTGGGGAGCCTTTTTCCGCTAGAAACAGCTGTGTGCGTTACGGCGATCTGCTGCTTTTGCCTGCAGCGCTATTCAATAGCGCACAGATTTAGCCACATTGCCCTTTGTGCAGAATGTCCCTCAGAGCTGCCCTAACCCCCCAAATCCTCTTCCTCACTGTTTGCTTTCTTGATGTGCCTCCCCACTAGATCATTGCTGCCCAGGAAGAAATGCTGCGCAAAGAGCGGGAGCTGGAGGAAGCACGCAAGAAGCTGGCCATGATCCGGCAGCAGCAGTACAAGTTCCTGCCTTCGGAGTTGCGGGATGAGGGGCAGAACTGAGCTGCCCTGGCCTCCTGCCGCTGCCCGCCTCCTTTCCCTATTTAATCGCAAACCTTCTGAGCATGTGCAGGCTGAGTCCTCTCCTGCCCCCGCTGGGGAGCCTGGGCATACATGGCTGTACCAGCAACGTCTGCTCACTGCACAAGCCTCTAGGCCACGACCCAGGCTGCTGTTCTCAGGAGGAGGAGGAGGAGGAGGAGGAAGAGTGTCATCTCTCCCCCTTCCCGATACATACTTTTCTCCCTGGACTCCTTCTTGTGCCTTGGCTTCTGGGCCTCCTCCCTCGTTGGGGAGGTGCCTGCGTAGCGCCTACGTGGCTTCCCCTCGTGGCCTGACTGTGCAATGCGGAGGGAGGACACGGCCTTGGCTGGCCCCCTCCCACCCTCCGGACTCACCAATCAGATGCCTTTGCAGGACTGCACCTTTGCTCCTGCCTGCCTTGCGTGCACTTCTGCCTCACTCGCCTAGCCAGTGCCTATCCCATTCCTATCCCATACCCCCCTCCCCCACACGCACACACTCTCACTGCTGTTGCTGCTTATTCATTCCCAAGTGCCTGCTGGGGTAGCCCAGGCCCTGCTGGTTGAGGTTCCCTTCCCTGCTCCCTGCCCTGGCTTCACCTCGCAGCAGCATTTCTGCTCTGAGCTGAAGCTGTCCTCCACCCCAATATGACTTTTCAGGGCCATGCAGGGCCCCTCTGCCCACTTGCTGCCTTGTCTCACCTTTTGTAATTTTGATACGTGAATAAAGCTGCCTGTGTATGCCTTGTGTGAGGGTCACGGGGAGAGTGGGTGGGGGCCATGAATAAGCGGAGCTCTTTGGCAGGAATTCTCTGTACCTCCCCACCCCCACCCCCATTTCCTGCCAGAAGGATGGCCAAGGCCCGTCTCACCAGCCATTGTTTGAAGACGGCCAGTGAGGGGGAGCTCCCTACCTCCTTAAGCAGCCCATTTCACTTGAACTAGACCCATAGAATCCTAAGAGTGGGAAGGGGCAACACAGGCCATCAGTCCCCCCCCCCTCTGCTCAAGGCAGGATCAACCTCCAGCATCTAGGAGAAGGATCTGTCCAGCTGCTGCGTAAAGACCGCCAGTGAGGGGGAGGTCCCCACATCCTTAGGCAGCCTATTTCAATGCTGAACTAGACTCATAGAATCTTAGAGTGGGAAGGGACCATGCAGGCCATTTCGTGCCACCCACTGCTCAGTGCAGGATCAGCCTCCAGCATCCATGATAAGGATCTGTCCAGCCATTGCTTGAAGACGGCCAGTGAAGGGGAGCTCCCCACCTCCTTAGGCAGTCGATTCCACGGCTGAACTACTTTGACAGAACTTTTGTCCAGGTACCTAGCTGATATAATTCTATGTGTAGTTTAAACCCATTACTAAGGGTCCTCTCCTCTGCTGCCAACAGAAACCCCTCCCTGCCCTCCTTTAAGTGACAGCCTTTCAAATACTTAGAGCCCTATCATGTCCCCTCTGCCAGGCTGAAAATTCCCAAGTTCCTCAGCCTTTCCTCATAGGGTTTCATCCCCTGGTCCCAAATCATTCTCTGGATCCTCTCCATTTTGTTCACATCCTTTTTGGCCTCCAGAACTGCACACAGAACTCCAGGTGGGGGTCTGACCAATGTGGTAGACTGTAGGACTTACAGCATCTTGTGGTTTTGACGTGATGCCTCTGTTGATTCCGCCTAAGACTGGTTTCGCCGCCTTTACCTCTGCATCACACTGTCTGCTCATATTTAGCATACAGTCCACAAGGCTACATTCACACAGACTGCTACCCAGAAGTGTATCTCCCATCCAATATTCATGTATCTCATAAAAAGTACTTTTTATTGTCTATGTTGAGAGCCAGTTTGGTTTAGTGGTTAGGAGTGTGCGGACTTCTAATCTGGCAAGCTGGGTTTGATTCTGCACTCCCCCACATGCAGCCAGCTGGGTGACCTTGGGCTCGCCACGGCACTGAGAAAGCTGTTCTGACCGAGCAGGAATCTCAGGGCTTTCTTAGCCTCACCCACCCCAAAGGGTGTCTGTTGTGGGGAGAGGAAAGGGAAAGCACCTGTAAGCTGCTTTGAGACTCCTTCGGGTAGAGAAAAGCGGCATATAAGAACCAACTCTTCTTCTTGCTATATAGGCACCTGAAGCCTTTTACCCTTGGTTTTAATTCACACATCCCAGATGGGTCATCAATATTTGCTCTCCTGCCTGAGAATCCCTTTGTTGGACATCTCCTTCTCCTTGTGGCTTCAGTTTAAAGCTATCCTGATCAATCTCCCCAGTTTCCTGCCCAATACATTCTTCCCCAGCTTGGATAACTAAAGCCCATCCTGTACTGGCAGGCCTATAAAACCCACCCCTTGGTCCCAGAATCCAAATCCCACCTGCCGACACCTTCAACCTAGTGAGTGGTTCACCTCCTTTATCTTCAGCTTCCAAGTCATTCCTTTTACCATAATCAAAGAGAAAACCACTTGTTCCCCCAATTCTATTAACTTACTGGAAAGATCAAAAACTAAAACTGGGGTATTTGTATGAAGAATTATGATCTCTACACTAAATTGCAGGGTATGAGAAACAAACACAACTAGATGTCCTAATAAAGTAAGGGAACTACGATCTAACAGGCATAACAGAAACCTGGTGGGATATCTCTCACAAATGGAATAATAGGATTGCAAGGTACAACTTATTTAAAAGGGACAAAGAAAGCGGGGAGTAGCATCTGTTAAGAATATATATATACTTGTGAAGAAATACATGCTTCTGAGGATGAGAGCTCTGCTGAGTCCAAGTGAAAATAAGAGTAGGAAATAATAGTGGTATTATGGTGGGTGTCTGTTGTAGACTGCTAGGCCAGGTGGGCGACTTGGATGAGATGCTTCTAGACCAGATCACAAAGTTTTCAGAGAGACAGGACCTCGTGGTCATGGGAGTTTTCAATTATGCAGATATCTGTTGGAAGGCCAGCTCTGCTAAAAATGAAAAGTCCAATAAATTCTTGACTTCTCTTGCTGACAACTTCATTTCCTAGAAAATGGAAGTGGCAACAAGGTGGTCAGCTGTTCTATACTTGATTCTCACCAATAGGGAAGAACTGGTTGATGAGGTAAAGGTTGTGGGTGCTCTTGGTAGTAGTGACATGTGATTTTGGACTTTATGATCATGGGGAAGAGAAAAGGGGTATACACAGTCACACACACAGGGCTTCAAGAGATGGAGGTCCAAGAAGGTTGGGAGTATCTCAAAAGTGAAACCCTGATGGCACAACTGCAGGCAATTCCCTTGAGAAGGAAAACTGGGAGGAACCTAAAGAAACCAGGGTGGCTCCATAAACAGCTTGCAAAAGAATTAAGTAAGAAAAAAAAACTCATTTAGGAAATGGACAGAGGGGGAATAACCAAGGAGGAATATAAACAAACTAGGGGTAAAGCCCATTTATAGAAATGGGCATAGGAAGAGCCCACGGAAGGATGGGCAGCAGAAGGCCGGGTCCGCACAGGCTGCCGCCGGCTGGGCCACGGCTCGGTGGGCAGGGATGGCGTGGGGAAGGGAGCGGCGGCCGCAAGATCGCTGGGGAGAAGGTGTCGTCGTGCGGGGGCTGGGCAGGCAGGCCGCTCGGCAAGTGGCGAAGGTAGGGAAGTGGCGGCCGTTGCCGGGTGCGCAGGTGGGCCCCCAGCGTCCCCAGGGAAGGTGGGCAGGGGGTCGGGTGGAGACCAGTGCTGGGCCGGGTGGGCAGGGTCTGTGTGTCTGTGGGGGTGAAGGAGTGCCCCCCCTGAGGCTAAGGCGGCTGCGTGGGTGTTGGGAAAGGAGCAGGACCACTCCGTCAGACGCAGCGTGGCTGCTCCTTTGCCCAGCACTGAGGGACCTGGCCCCCTTCAAGGATTGCTGCCTTGTTGTGGCAAGGGGGTTTGCGTAGTTCAGTGAACCTATGAGCTATACCGTGCAGGGTCAACCAAGATGGACAGGTCATAGCTGAGAGCTCTGACAAAAGGTGATCCACTGGAGAAGGAAATGGCAAACCACTCCAGTATCTTTGCCATGAAAACTCTATGGACAGTTCCAAAAGGCAAAACGTTATGACGCCGGAAGATGAGCCCCTCAGGTCGGAAGGTGTCCAATATGCTACTGGGGATGAGCAGACGGCTAGTACGAGTAGCGCCAGAATGAATGAAGTGATTGGGCCAAAGCCGAAAGGACGCTCAGTTGTGGAAGTAACTGGTGGCGAAAAGACAGTCTGATGCTGTAAAGGTTTTTATTCCATAGGAACCTGGAACGTCAGATCCATGAATCAAGGCAAGCTGGACGTGGTCAAACAAGAAATGACAAGACTGAACATCGACATTTTAGGAATCAGTGAACTAAAATGGACAGGAATGGGTGAATTTAATTCAGATGACCATCAGGTATACTACTGTGGACAAGAATCTCGCAGAAGAAATGGAGTAGCCTTCATAATCAATAAGAGAGTAGGAAAAGCAGTCTTGGGATACAATCCCCAAAATGACAGAATTATCTCAGTTCGAATCCAAGGCAAACCATTCAACATCACAGTGATCCAGGTCTATGCCCCAACCACTGCTGCTGAAGAGGATGAAGTTGATCAGTTCTATGAAGCCCTACAACACCTTCTAGAAGCAACACCAAAAAATGATGTGCTTATCATCATGGGGGATTGGAATGCTAAAGTAGGAAGCCAAAAGATAACCGGGAGAATAGGCAAGTTTGGCCTTGGAGTACAAAATGAAGCAGGGCACAGGCTGGTAGAATTTTGTCAAGAGAATACAATTGTCATAGCAAACACTCTTTTCCAACAACCCAAGAGACAACTCTACACATGGACATCACCAGACGGTCAACACAGAAATCAGATTGACTATGTGCTCTGCAGCCAAAGATGGAAAAGTTCTATCCAGTCAATAAAAACAAGACCAGGAGCTGATTGTGGTTCAGATCATGAGCTTCTTGTTGCAAAATTTAGGCTTAAATTGAAGAATGTGGGGAAAAGCACTAGGCCACTCAGGTATGAACTAAATCATATCCCCGACGAATACACAGTAGAGGTGACAAATAGATTTAAGGAATTAGATCTGATAGACAGAGTGCCTGATAAACTATGGACGGAGGTTCGCAACATTGTACAAGAGGTAGCAACTAAAACCATCCCAAAGAAAAAGAAATGCAAGTAAGCAAAATGGCTGTCTGAGGAAGCTTTACAAATAGCTAAGGAGAGAAGGGAAGTGAAAGGCAAGGGAGAAAGAGAAAGATACACCCAATTGAATGCAGAATTCCAGAGAAAAGCTAGAAGAGATAAGAATGCCTTCTTAAATGAACAGTGCAAACAAATAGAAGAAAACAATAGAATGGGGAGGACCAGAGATCGTTTCAAGAAAATTGGCGATATGAAGAGAACGTTTCATGCAAAGTTGGGTATGATAAGGGACCAAAATGGTAGGGACCTCACAGAAGCAGAAGAGATTAAACAAAGGTGGCAAAATTATACAGAACAACTATACAAGAGTGAGCTTAACATCCCTGATGACCACAGTGGGGTAGTTACTGACCTGGAGCCAGACATCCTGGAATGTGAAGTCAAATGGGCCTTAGGAAGTCTGAGCAACAATAAAGCTAGTGGTGGTGACAGCATTCCAGTTGAACTATTCAAAATCTTAAAGGACGATGCAGTAAAAGTGCTACACTCAATATGCCAGCAAATTTGGAAAACTCAACAATGGCCACAGGATTGGAAAAGGTCAGTTTACATTCCAATCCCAAAGAAGGGCAATGCCAAAGAATGTTCAAACTACCGCAACATTGCACTAATTTCTCATGCTAGCAAAGTTATGCTCAAAATCCTACAAGCTAGGCTCCAGCAATATGTGGACCGAGAACTTCCAGAAGTACAGGCAGGATTTCGAAGAGGCAGAGGAACTAGAGATCAAATTGCCAGTATACGCTGGATCATGGAGAAAGCTAGGGAGTACCAGAAGAACGTCTACTTCTGCTTCATTGACTATGCTAAAGCCTTTGATTGTGTGGAGCACAACAAATTGTGGCAAGTTCTTAAAGAGATGGGAATACCCGAGCATCTTATTTGTCTCTTGAGAAATTTCTATGCAGGTCAAGAAGCAACAGTGAGAACTGAACATGAAATCACTGATTGGTTCAAAATTGAGAAAGGAGTTCGGCAAGGCTGTATACTGTCGCCTTGCCTATTTAACTTGTATGCAGAGCACATCATGAGAAATGCGGGATTAGAGGAGTCACAAATTGGGATCAAGATTGCAGGGAGAAATATCAACAACCTCAGATACGCAGATGATACCACTCTAATGGCAGAAAGTGAAGAGGAACTAAAGAGCCTGTTGATGCGGGTGAAGGAAGAGAGTGCAAAAGTTGGCTTGAAACTCAACATCAAGAAAACAAAGATCATGGCATCCAGCCCTCTCAATTCCTGGCAAATAGATGGGGAAGAAATGGAGATAGTGACAGATTTTATTTTCCTGGGCTCCAAGATCACTGCAGATGGGGACTGCAGGAAAGAAATTAGAAGACGCTTGCTCCTGGGGAGGAAAGCTATGGCAAATCTAGACAGCATCCTAAAAAGCAGAGACATCACCCTGCCAACAAAAGTGCGTTTAGTCAAGGCTATGGTCTTCCCAGTTGCAATGTATGGCTGCGAAAGTTGGACCGTAAGGAAGGACGAGCGTCAAAGAATTGAGGCTTTTGAACTCTGGTACTGGAGAAGACTCTTGCGAGTCCCTTGGACTGCAAGGCGAACAAACCGGTCAGTCCTAGAGGAGATCAACCCTGACTGCTCTTTAGAAGGCCAGATCCTGAAGATGAAACTCAAATACTTTGGCCACCTCATGAGAAGGAAGGACTCCCTGGAGAAGAGCCTAATGCTGGGAGCGATTGAGGGCAAAAGAAGAAGGGGACGACAGAGAATGAGGTGGCTGGATGGAGTCACTGAAGCAGTAGGTGCAAACTTAAATGAACTCCGTGGAATGGTAGAAGACAGGAAGGCCTGGAGGATCATTGTCCATGGGGTTGCGATGGGTCGGACACAACTTCGCACATAACAACAACAACAAGAGGGACCTGGGCCGGGAAAGGAGCAGGGTCTTTGATGCGGCATCCCTGCTCCTTTCCCGAGGACGAGGGGAAGGTGGCCGGAGCACTTACTTCATGGAAGGTTCTTCCTTGGAGTGGCGAGTCTCTGGCTGGTCCAGGCTTGACACTCGGCACGATCGCCACGCTGCGGGGGGGGGGGGGGAGGTGCCAGCACACACTTGCAAAGCCCCTAACGGCTCTTGTGTAGAGATGAGGCACCAAGGGTGAGTGAGGAAGCACGGAGCCCTAACTGCCAAGCGCCCATGTCCTGCCCACCGATGCCCGCTCCGCTCGCTGCTCTTCACCGCCCAGCCCCTCACATGGTCCTCCAGAGCGGTTTTAAGGAGCGCTTCTTGGAGAGCCCTCCAGCCTGCCGCTATTGCAAAATCTGGGGCAGAGCTCTCCGCCTGCCCTGGCCGCGGCGTTCCCAGGCAAGCTCCCCCCCCCCCCGCTCCGCCCCGAGGATTTGCAGCGTTTGGAGCCTGCACTTTGCACGCAGCTCAGGAAAGGGGGAAATGGCCCAATTCTGGAGCGCTTCTCATGGCCAGAGGGTTGCTTCGCTGGCAGAGCGCCTGCGGCTCCCTCCCTCCCCCTGCTGTGGCCCGGTACCGAGGGTTCTTCGGCCCGGGACTGGTCTGCGGCCCAGGGGTTGGCGACCCCTGATATAGTAGATGGAGCAGAGTTGTTTTCTGTAGCCCCAGAGGGTACACTTTTAATTTTCTGCAATCCAGCCAATGTGGGGAAGCAAGTACCCCAATCGATTGTGACCAGATGGACTTAAGGCCCATGTCTTTCTGGCCCATCAGGTCCACCAATGTGCCTGTTACAGTGATCTGCAGCATAGCTATCTAGGACCCAGCTGCTGCTTTCATTAGGTGCTAAAACTGGGCACCTACAAACTGGTAGAATCAGCTTTGGCAGACATGGACTCCAGCAGGTTGTTCTCCAACAATTCCTTTTGCCTCTTTTCCCACATGGTTTGCCAGAGGGTTTTCAGCATCAGATACCAGGATACCGTCTTCTACTGGTGGAGAGCAAAACATTAGACAGCATGAGGGTTTCTTCTTCTTAGTGGGTTGGAAGACATCCTCCCCTCTCACCCACCTCTGCCAAGGAACAGAGGAATTCTGAACACAGGACTCCAAGTGAGGTCTTACCAGTGCGGAGTAAAGCGGTAACATTACCTTACGTGATCTGGATGCTCTAGTTCTTTTAATACATCCTAAAATTCCATTTGCCTTTTTAGCTACAGAGTCACACTGCTGACTTATGTTCAGTGTATGCTCTACTAAGACCCCCACCCCAGATCCTTTTCACATGTACTACTGCTAAGACAACTCTTGCCCATCCTATAGTGATAAATTTGATTTTTCCTATGGAAATGAAGAACTACATTTATCACTGTTGACATTCATTGGGCATTTCCGCACCCATTAAATGTAGTGTAATATTTCCCAAAAGAATTTGCTATATTCTGGCCCCTCCATATGACGTCGCCAGCATCCAGCATCTGGCCAGAACCGGCTCGCTACATCCTCCATTTTAAAGAGCAAGTTCGGGAATCGCATAAAGTGGATTCACCAACCTATTTAGTGCTAGCTACCAGAGAGCAACCAGCAGGAAACCAGCAGAAAGAAGGTATGGAGGCTCAAATACACTAAAGTTGCCTGCCTCATTCTGCCCTTGCACCCATTTCTTTTTTAAAATGGCTAACTTCCTAGAGCAATGAATAGGCGTATGCCTATTGCATGCAGGCATTGCATGCAGGCAATGCCAGAAATAAAAGTTGTTATTTTTCAAAGTTGTAACACAAAGTGTGCCTCTCAAATGTTTTCTCCCCCAAATAAACCAATAACAATATTAGTTTTTAAATGTATCAAAGGACTCGTGATCCCATAAGGGGTGGCGTTCAAAAAGTACTATGCACCTATCATTCTATGCATAGACGTTTCAATGGAGAAGTACACATTTTTTTAAAAATTAGCTGACATTGTGGGACCTTTAAAATATGGAGAAAGGGGATTGGTTGCCTCGATTGATTGACAGGCAGAAGCGCAACACATATAAGGCGTGTTGCTCTCTTCCACCATTTCCAGCAGCAGATGCAGAGGGCGAGATGCACGAAAAGGCAGCAGACAAAGGCAAGACAGCAGAAAATGTGAGGGAATGGGAAGCATGATAAAATTTAGCACTTTGCCATTCAGCTGGTATAACGCTATTTTTATTGATGTGCGGAAATTGTCATTGTATTCATTTTAGCCAAATTTTCTAGCCTGTCATCTTGTATTCTGATTCTGTCTTCTGGTGTGTTTGCATTCAGTGTCATCCCAGTTTAGTGTCATCTGCAAATTACCCCCTCTATTCCTATGGTTGAGAAATTTCTCCCCATTTGGACAAGACAGAAATTCTGGGTGAAAGCTGTAGTCCTGCTTGGTGTGTGCCTCCTTAGTCAGAAACCCAAAGAGGTGTGCAAATGTTGTCCCCATCTTCAAGAAGGGGAAAAAGGAGGATGCAGGTAACTACCGACCCGTCAGCTTGAAGTCTATAGCTGGCAAAATTTTAAAACAAAATATCAGTTGGTTCCTGAGCAGGGTATAAACTACACGGAGGTTTTATTCCAGCCCCAGATCAATTCAGTCCCTGCCCTCTACACAGAATGCGATTTCCGTTTGGATTTTGGGCGATTTTAATTTTCCTTCTGCCACAAGAAGGATTGATTCGGAGTGACTCTACCTTTAGTGTGCCATATCTCAGAGTGCTGAAAATCCTCAATATTCATTTGGGAAAGAAAGCTCCGTGGTAGAGAACCTCCGATAGGCCACACCTGGTCATGTGACACGCTTGCTAAAGGAGAAGCCCCTAATTTCTCTCAACTTCTGTGGGTCCTGGATTTTTCCTCCCTCCTCTGCCTTTTTCGATCCTCTCCCCCTCCCCTCCAAGAAAAGAAAGAGGCTCCCTGCCTGGCTCCTCTCCCCCCCCCCTTCTGAGCCTCCCTAACCATGTGCAGAAGACTTTCCTGTTTCAATGGGGGGGGGGGGGAGGAAGAATCAAGTTGAAACCGATCTGAATTCAACAGGATTGACAATGGAATAAAGAAAGTAAGTGCAGACTCTGCCCAGGTATAGAAGATGGCTGTAATTACTAAGAGTCAGCATGGCTTTATCAAGAACATGTCCTGTCAGATCAAACTTATATCTTTTTTTGAGGAAATTACTACCTTGCTTGGATCAGGGGAATGCTGTGGGGCTGGCTGATGCTGGTGGCAGGACTTGGTCCTTAGGAGGGAAACGCTGGCCTCTCTTGGCTAATTAGACGGAGCTTGGATATATCTATTGGGGGGGGGAGCAGGAGAGAAAGGCCACACCAGGAAGACCCCCTTGCCTCCCAAATGTGGCTGGGGAGCTGGAGGCTAACTGAAAAGCAGAACATCCAGCTTTCCAGCAGACTGTGAAACACCCAGTGGGTTCTCTCCTCCTTCCTTCCACCTGTCCTCCCTTCCTGAAACCCTGCTGCCCAGCATCAGCACAGAACAGGCTTTCTGTGCCTCAGGATCTGACTGTAAAGGGGGTTGATGTTTTTAAATTTTAAGTAGGGGTTTATCTTTTATGTAACCTGCTACGAGACGGCTCGCCAATAGTGGCAGGGAAGAAATCCAAATATAATTAAACTAGAAATTAAGCCCCCTGTAGAATCACAGAATCATAGAGTAGGAAGGGGCCATAAAGGCCATCTAGTCCAACCCCCTGCTCAACACAGGATCAGCCCTAAGCATCCTAAAGCATCCAAGAAAAGTGTGTATCCAACCTTTGCTTAAAGACTGCCAGTGAGGGGGAGCTCACCACCTCCTTAGGCAGCCTATTCCACTGCTGAACTACTCGGACTGTGAAAACTTTTTTCCTAATATCTCGCCTATATAGTTATACTTGTAGTTTAAACCCATTACTGCGCGTCCTTTCCTCTGCAGCCAACAAAAACAACATACTGCCCTCCTCCAAGTGACAACCTTTCAAATACTTAAAGAGGGCTATCATGTCCCTTCTCAACCTCCTTTTCTCTAGGCTGAACATTCCCAAGTCCCTCAACCTATCTTCATAGGGCTTGGTCCCTTGGCCCCAGATCATCCTCGTCGCTCTCCTCTCTATCCTTTCAATTTTATCTACGACCTTCTTGAAGTGAGGCCTCCAGAACTGCACACAGTACTCCAGGTGTGGTGTGACCAGTGCCGTATACAATGGGACTATGACATCTTGTGATTTTGATGTGATGCCCCTGTTGATACAGCCCAAAATGGCATTCGCCTTTTTTACCGCTGCATCACACTGCCTGCTCATGTTTAGTTTACAATCCACAAGTACCCCATGGTCGTTCACACACAGTGCTACCTAGAAGCGTATCCCCCATCCAGTAGGCATGCTTTTCATTTTTCTGACCCAGATGCAGAACTTTACACTTATCTTTATTAAATTGCATCTTGTTGTCATTTCCCATTTTTCCATTGTGTTCAGATCTCATTGAACTCTGTCTCTATCTTCCGGAGAATTTGCCAGTCCTCCCTATTTGGTGTCATCTGCAAACTTGATGAGTAGTCCCTCCACACCCTCATCTAGATTGGAGCGGCTGCAGATCGCGGGGGCGACTTGGGGGGGCAGACGGTGGAACAGCGTGGTGTGTGGGTGTGTGCAGGGAAGCGGCGGCAGGGCGAGGAAGCGGAGGCAGGGCGGGGGGACCCCTCCGAGAGGCGAATGGTAGGGTAGGCCACGCATCGCCTTACCTGGGGTGGGGCATGCTTCCTGGGTGGGTCTGTTCTGCTTTGTGGAGGGGCTGACTCGGATGGGTGGGCTTCATGAGCAGCAAAGGGACAGGGCTGGCCTGTCAGTGATGTGGCAGGGCTTTCCCTTTGCTGTGGCCGAAGGCTCTTGGCCACGGGCTGCCTCCAGGTGGGCGCGGCGGCTCAGCAGGGGTGTGAAGCCCCCCCCCACCGCCTCCACCCCCTGCTGCCTCCACCAGGCTGCGCATGGTGGGCAGCTGCCTGTGGAAGCAGCAGCCAGCGTTGTAATGATGGCATGAGCGGAAGGCAGTGGAATTTGGGGGGTGGGCGGCTTGAGAGGCGCTGCACAAGGTGGCAAGGGGTGCCTTTCGGCCACCCCCCTCCCACTGAGGTCCGAGATTTGGCGGGGTGACAGGAGCAGGCCCCGCTCTGCTCGCTGCAGCAAAGCCTTCCCCCTCCCTCCCCAGGTAAGGCCCCGGCTTCGGCGGCAGGAAAGGAGCAGGGCCGCCATGTCTTCGACGCAGCAGCTCTGCTCCTTTCCCACCACCAAAGCGTCTTCTCCCGGCCCCCTCACTCTCCAGTCCACGACGGGGCAAGTGGCCAATCAGGAGCTGCGCTGTGCTTCGCAGCTCCCGATTGGCCCCTCTGAGTTTTTATCACGGACTCGCCCCACTCCTTTCTCCGCCCACAATGCCCTTAGTGCTTTATTTTTACAGCTCCGCAGGAGCGGTTTTCAGATAAGTAAGAGCAGAAGTGGCACAGCCGGGAGGGGTGATCTCAGTGCAGCCAGTACAGCTCCTCCCGGCTGGGACGGAAGTTGTTCACCAGTGGGCCTCCCATGATGCCTGCTGAGCAGGGTAGTGGCCCTCTCTCCATCGCCTTGGAGACTGCTGTCATTTTACACCTGCATTTGGCTTGTTGCTCTGTTAGGTAGAGGGATGAGAAGCAAGCCCTTCCTTTTCCTGGGGAGGTGGGCTTGCACGAGGCAATGTTCTTGGCATGCAGCAGTGCTCCTAATCCCCAGCTGCCTCAACTAAGCTGAAAGCCAGAAATAGCCCCCAGGGGCTGAGCTGACAGGCAAGTGGCTGCCACTGTGGGCTGGGGCAGGGGGAGGCCCGACCTACACCTGTTCCTGGTCCATCATGCAGACAGGAGTTAACTGTTAGAGGGAGCAAGAGCCAAAGAGCAACCCTGGCCCCTGGAGGTGCTCTCACTGGGGCCCAGGGCCTGCCCTCCCTGGACAGCCCTGGAAGGTGAAGGGGATGCGGTGGTGGTGGGTGGCTCAGAGGGCTGCTGCAAAGTGAAATCAGGGCTTCCCTGGGAGGAACAGCCATCAAGGCATGCTCTCTGGGGTCCCTGTTGGCTCTGACTGGTCTCATTAGAGGCTTGAGCTGGGTGAGCCATGCAATTAACAGGTTTACAGATGACCCAGGTGTGAAAGGGACAGCGGGGTCTCCAGGGGATAAAATAACTCCTTAGCCTGTTGTCTCATGTTGGGAAGATGGCCAAAGAATGAAATTGAGCCAGACAAACAGGAAAGGTGGATGAGGAAGCCTTTGAGTTCACCATCTGGCTCATCAGGAACAGCTTTTCGGAAGGCCAGGTTAGGGGATCTTATCCAGCCGGCCTCTACTACGTACTGAATGCTGCTACTCTGACTCACCCACATCTTTGCCTTGAATAGACCTCACTTATATTGTGCTGGAGGAGAGCCTCTGGAAGCTCACAGGGGATGTGGGACGTAAAGCTAAAAATACACAGCAGTGTAGAAGGCGCCATCAGTGCAGCAACTATGTCCATAATAACCTCAGAGCCCCCTCCACAGTGGAGAATCCTCCCCAGGGCCACAGAGGAAGCCACTCCTCTCCCGTCTCCTATGGGAGGGACCCAGCAACTTTTGGTTCTGGGGAGCCTGACACTCAAGTAGCAGGGACACAGGATCACACGTGTTCAAATAGTGGCATGTTTCCCCGTGAAAGAGTTGCAGGTATTAGTTACGTAGCTCTCTTTGGCCGCATCAGGAGAGTGGCTCTTTCATTGTAACGCAGATGACAATGTCCATGGAGTGGACATGTGGACAGACAGCAGCTGTAACCCCGGAGCTGTGTGCTGGGAACTTGATTCCCAGGCATGCATGAGGCCAATCTAGATTGGGACCATTGCACATGGGAAGAGGGTGTAAGTACCCCCCATCACCACACATACACACACACCATTTGCCAGACCTGACTTTGCTTATTCCCCAATGGGGAAACTTATGGGTAGCCTTAAATACCAGCAAGTTACTCCAAACCTATGGAGAGAAGGAAGAAGTGAAATGCCTCCCCCTCTTTCCTGGCTGTTTCAAAAGGACCCTCTGTGCTTGGGGGAGGGGGGGACTTATCACTTCGGCTACAGACCACCTGGCCAGGATGAAGGTGTGGATGCTGCCCTCTTTGAGCAGCTTGATAGAATATCCAGGCAACAGGACCTTGTAATTACAAGGGGGCTCCAATTTCTCAGAGGTGTGCTGAGAAACAATCTCTGCTAAGCATCCAGAGTCATGAAACTTTCTAATCTGCCTGGTTGACAATTTCATTTATCAGATGGTGGAAGAACCTACCAGAGGTACAGCCATACACAACTTACTACTGACCAAAGGCAAGAGCTGGTGGATGGGGAAAAGATGGGGTGAACTCTGGGGTGGGAGTGACCATGCCCTCCTAAAATTCCTTTTGGGATGGGGGGGGCAAGGAAGTTTGTAGTCAGATGCATATGTTAGACTTTCATTGGGCAGACCTTTATAAACTTAAGGTAAAGGTAAAGGTATCCCCTGTGCAAGCACCGAGTCATGTCTGACCCTTGGGGTGACGCCCTCTAGCGTTTTCTTGGCAGACTCAATACAGGGTGGTTTGCCAGTGCCTTCCCCAGTCATTACTGTTTACCCCCCAGCAAGCAAGATGGGTACTCATTTTACCGACCTTGGGAGGATGGAAGGCTGAGTCAACCTTGAGCCGGCTGCTGGGATTGAACTCCCAGCCTCATGGGCAAAGCTTCCAGATGGCTGCCTTACCACTCTGCGCCACAGAGGCTTAGATAAATACTAATACTAATTACTAATTACTAATTACTAATACTAATACTTAGATAAATACTAATACTAACTTAGATAAATACTAATAGTTGAAAAGAATCCTGAAAGAGAAAGGAGTAAGTGAAGGGTGGGCTCTCTTTAGAAGAAGAGTTGGGTTTTATATGCTACTTTTCTCTACCAGTAGTCTCAAAGTGATTTACAATCCCTGTCTGTTTCCTCTCCCCAGAACAGACACCTGAGGAACGTGGAGCTGAGACAGCCCTGATATTCCTGCTTGGTCAGAACAGCTTTTTCAAGGCTGTGACAAGCCCAAGGTCACCCAGCTGGCTGCATGTGGGGGAGTGCAGAATCGAACCCGGCTTGCCAGATAATAAGTCCACACTCCAAACCACTTCACCATGCTGGCTCTTTAAACAAGAGCTATTGCCTGCTCAAGCCATAAGTGTCCCAGTGATATGGGGAAGTGGTAGCAGATACAAGAAGCCTCTTGGTTGAACAGAGAACTTCAGGAGGCACTAAGGAAGAAAAAGGAAATGTTCAAGAAATGGAGGGAAGCACAGACCTCTATAGAAGAGTATATGTGGGTTAATAAGCACTATAGGTCAACCATCAGAGAGGCCAAAGCTGGGAGAGAGCTGAAACTGGCTTCTTCAGGTATGTAAGGAGCAAATATAAGGTCAACGAGGCAAGAGAGACTGACAGATAGGCTAAGTACCTATTTTGCCTCTGTGTTTCCCAGAAGAATATGGACACATTTATGAATGGTAGTAAGCACTGTATAGTGTCTGAGTTGACATGGTCAGAGAGGTTGTCGAAAGGAGCCTGGCTGCACAGGATGAGTTCAAATCTCCTGGGCCGGATGGTGTGCACCCAAGAGCGCTCAAAGAAGAGATTGTAGAATCCTTGTCCATCATCTTTAGGACCTCTTGGGTGACTGGAGAGGTGTCAGAAGACTGGAGGGGAACAAATATGATCCCAATCATCAAAAAAGGGAAGACAGATGGCCAGGAAAGAAACAGGCCAATGAGTCTAACCTCAGTTGCAGCTCTCAATTGCAGGCAGCAGATCCGGAGGCGTGCCTACCCACACTGGCTGGGGAGAATATTAATATCTCGCCATCAGCCAGACATTTGAGTGTAATCTGGACACCTCCCTTTCAATGGAGAGACCTCCAGGGTCACCTAGTCTAACCCCCTGAACAATGAAGAAGGATGATCCGGGAAACTACAGACCAGTGAGTGTGACCTCTGTTGTGGGGAAGATAATGGAGCAGATATTAAAGGGAGTGATCTGCAGACATCGGGAGGACAATTTGGTGATCCAAGGAAGTCAGCATGGATTTGTCTCCAACAGGTCCTGTCAGACCAACCTGGTTTTCTTTTTTGACCAAGTGACAGGTTTGTTGGATCGTGGAAATTCGGTTGATGTCGTTTACTTGGATTTTAGTAAAGCTTTTGACAAGGTTCCCCATGATGTTCTGATGGATAAGTTGAAGGACTGCAATCTGGATTTTCAGATAGTCAGGTGGATAGGGAATTGGTTAGAGAGCCACACTCAAAGAGTTGTCGTCAGTGGTGTTTCATCAGACTGGAGGGAGGTGAGTAGCAGGGTACCTCAGGGCTCGGGGCTCGGTCCGGTACTTTTTAACATATTTATTAGTGATCTAGATGAGGGGGTGGAGGGACTACTCATCAAGTTTGCAGATGACACCAAATTGGGAGGACTGGCAAATACTCCGGAAGATAGAGACAGAGTTCAACGCGATCTGATCACAATGGAAGAATGGGCAAATGAGAACAAGATGCAATTTAATAAAGATAAGTGTGAAGTTCTGCATCTGGGTCAGAAAAATGAAAAGGTTGAGGGACTTGGGAATGTTCAGCCTAGAGAAAAGGAGGTTAGAATCATAGAATCATAGCTGGAAGGGGCCATACAGGCCATCTAGTCCAACCCCTTGCTCAACGCAGGATCAGCCCAAAACATCCTAAAGCATCCAAGAAAAGTGTGTATCCAACCTTTGCTTGAAGACTGTCAGTGAAGGGGAGCTCACCACCTCCTTAGGCAGCCTATTCCACTGCTGAACTACTCTGACTGTGAAATTTTTTTTCCTGATATCTTGCCTATTGTTGTATTTGTAGTTTAAACCCATTACTGCGTGTCCTTTCCTTCTTTTCTCCAGGCTGAACATTCCCAAGTCCCTCAACCTATCTTCATAGGGCGTGGTCCCTTGGCCCCAGATCATCTTCGTCGCTCTCCTCTGTACCCTTTCAATTTTATCTACGTCCTTCTTGAAGTGAGGCCTCCAGAACTGCACACAGTACTCCAGGTGTGGTCTGACCAGTGCCGTATACAAGGGGACTATGACATCTTGTGATTATGATGTGACATCCGGTCCTCTCAATTCCTGGCAAATAGATGGGGAAGAAATGGAGATTGTGATGGATTTTATTTTCCTGGGCTCCAAGATCACTGCAGATGGGGACTGCAGCAAAGAAATTAAAAGACACTTGTTCCTGGGGAGGAAAGCTATGGCAAATCTAGACAGCATCCTAAAAAGCAGAGACATCACTCTGCCAACAAAAGTGCATTTAGTCAAGGCTATGGTATTGCCAGTTGCAATGTATGGCTGCGAAAGTTGGACCGTAAGGAAGGCCGAGCGTCAAAGAATTGAGGCTTTTGAACTCTGGTGTTGGAGAAGACTCTTGCGAGTCCCTTGGACTGCAAGGCGAACAAACCTGTCAGTCCTAGAGGAGATCAGCCTGACTGCTCCTTAGAAGGCCAGATCCTGAAGATGAAACTCAAATACTTTGGCCACCTCATGAGAAGGAAGCGGAGCAGATAAAATAAATCATAGAATCATAGAATCATAGAGTTGGAAGGGGCCATACAGGCCATCTAGTCCAACCCCCTGGTTCAACTGCCTGCGCCAGCTGTGGGGGCCCGTACCTGAGGAAGACGTGCCGTTTCTGCGGGGCACAGTGCAAGCTCTGTGGTAAACATGGCTACATCGTCAGGGCTTGCTGGTCCAACCAAGCAGGGTTGGAACACCCAAGAGACGACTGGTTCCAGGGCCGCCAAGGTCAAGCACCAAAACAACAAAGAAAAATGTCTAACTGCACCACGACTGGCACCTCAGCTCAGACTCAGATTTGAATGCTATTCACCAAGAATCACAACCCACCACAATCCAATCAACTGACAGTACACAACGGAAGATCTGTGTGACAGTAAAAAGAAGGAGCTCCCTGTAGTATGGAACTGGACTTCTCCATCATCTCAAAGGAGACTCTCGATAAGCTTCATCTTTGGTGAATCCCACGCCTGCGACCCCTTGGACTGCGATTGACTGACTTCCCGGGGAACCGCATCCCTGTCATTGGCATCGGGACCTTCCGGGTGCAACGTAAGTCCATCACCAAGGCATTATGGCTGGTCATCGTTGAGGGCTGCCGCACCAGCCTGCTGGGTCTTGAGTGGTTCACCCCGCTGGGCATCGCCATTTCCAGCATCCATCGCCTACAGCCCTCACCACTTGTGGCCATCTGCACAGAGTTCAGGGCCATATTTGATGGCACACTTGGCTGATACATGGGCCTGCCAATCTCCTTTGATCTCGACCCAACAGTCAAGCCAATTCGTCTGAAGGCACGCCAAGTGACCTTCGCTCTCAAACCACGCGTAGGCGAGTAGTTGGACCACCTAATTAATCAAGGCGTTCTGGAACCAGTGCTGGATGCCAAATGGGAAACCCCTATCGTGACACCGCTCAAGGCTGACGGGAGCAACCGCATTTGGGCAGATTACAAATGCACCATCAACAAGGCCCTACAACAACATGCGTACCCAGTTCCTGTGGTCAGCCACCTGCTGGCATCGCTCGTAGAAGGCAAGGTCTTCACAAAGC
Organism: Paroedura picta; assembly: GCF_049243985.1. Lineage (NCBI taxonomy): Eukaryota > Metazoa > Chordata > Lepidosauria > Squamata > Gekkonidae > Paroedura > Paroedura picta. The sequence goes on from NC_135375.1 coordinate 5,737,977, forward strand.
TTGACCTTTCCCAGGCATACCAGCAACTTCCAGTTAGCGAGACTGCCACAGACATGCAAACTATTGTGACGCATCGGGGCGCATTCCGGGTCAAGCGTCCTGATGCGTCAAATCGAAGTCAGCACAGCCCCCGGCATTTTCCAAAACTTGATGGAGGACCACCTGTGAGGGCTGCCTGGGGTGGTTCCATATTTTGATGACGTGCTGATCTGCGGGTCGTCGGAAGAAGAGCTGGCTTTCTGGCTCCGATCCGTCCTGTCCAAGTTACATAGTGCAGGTCTCCGAGTCAAGAAGGAGAAATGTCAACTGGGTGTTCCTACAGTTGAATTCCTGGGGTTCCTCGTGGATGCATCAGGTATCCACCCCACCCCATCCAAAGTCCAGGCAATCAAGCAAGCCCCCGCACCTCATTCACAGACTAAGCTACAGGCTTTCCTCGGCCTCCTGAACTTTTATCATGTGTTCCTGCCAAACAAGGCATCCGTGGCAGAACCTCTGCACCATTTGCTGGACAAAAGCAAGCCATGGTCCTGGACCAGGCATCGCCAAGCTGCGTTCAAGGCCGTCAAATGCCTGGTATAGTCAGACAGCATCTTGGTGCACTACTCAGAGGACCTGCTGCTGACCTTGGCATGCGATGCCTCGCAATACGGCATCGGAGCCATTCTGAGTCGTCGGTATCCTGCTGCTGCATCCTGCTGCTGAAGGAGCTACCTGATCTGCCCCTTCATGCCTCTGACATTGCTGCCGCGTCTGGTCACAGAATCACAGAAAAGGAGGTTGAGAGGGGACATGATAGCCCTCTTTAAGTATTTGAAAGGTTGTCACTTGGAGGAGGGCAGGATGCTGTTTCTGTTGGCTGCAGAGGAGAGGACACGCAGTAATGGGTTTAAACTTCAAGTACAACGATATAGGCTAAATATCAGGAAAAAGTTTTTCACAGTCAGAGTAGTTCAGCAGTGGAATAGGCTGCCTAAGGAGGTGGTGAGCTCCCCCTCACTGGCAGTCTTCAAGCAAAGGTTGGATACACACTTTTCTTGGATGCTTTAGGATGCTTTGAGCTGATCCTGCGTTGAGCAGGGGGTTGCTAGATGGCCTGTATGGCCCCTTCCAACTCTATGATTCTATGATTCATGATCTTTGTTTTCTTGATGTTCAGTTTCAAGCCAACTTTTGCACTCTCCTCCTTCACCTGCATCAACAGGCTCTTTCGTTTCTCTTCACTTTCTGCCATTAGAGTGGTATCATCTGCATATCTGAGGTTGTTGATATTTCTCCCTGCAATCTTTATCCCAATTTGTGACTCCTCTAATCCCGCCCTTCTTATGATGTGCTCCGCATACAAGTTAAATAGGCAAGGCGACAGTATGCAGCCTTGCTGAACTTTCTCAATTTTGAAGCAATCAGTGATTCCATATTCAGTTCTCACTGTTGCTTCTTGACCTGCATATAAATTTCTCAAGAGACAAATGAGATGCTCTGGTATTCCCATCTCTTTAAGAACTTGCCACAATTTGTTGTGCTCCACACAATCAAAGGCAGAAGTAGATGTTCTTCTGGAACTCCCTAGCTTTCTCCATGATCCAGCGTATGTTGGCAATTTGATCTCTAGTTCCTCTGCCTCTTTGAAATCCTGCTTGTACTTCTGGAAGTTCTCGGTCCACGTATTGCTGGAGCCTAGCTTGTAAAATTTTGAGCAAAACTTTGCTAGCATGAGAAATTAGTGCAATGTTGCGGTAGCTTGAACATTCTTTGGCATTGCCCTTCTTTGGGATTGGAATGTAAACTGACCTTTTCCAATCCTGTGGCCATTGCTGAGTTTTCCAAATTTGCTGGCATATTGACTTTTACTGCATTGTCTTTTAAGATTTTGAATAGTTCAACTGGAATGCTGTCACCACCACTAGCTTTATTGTTGCTCAGACTTCCTAAGGCCCATTTAACTTCACATTCCAGGATGTCTGGCTCCAGGTCAGTAAGTACCCCATTGTAGTTATTCAGGGATGTTAAGCTCGCTCTTGTATAGTTCTGTATAATTTTGCCATGTTTTTTTAATCTCTTCTGCTTCTGTGAGGTCCCTACCATTTTGGTCCCTTATCATACCCATCTTTGCATGAAACGTTCTCTTCATATCTCCAATTTTCTTGAAAAGATCTCTGGTCCTCCCCATTCTATTGTTTTATCTATTGGTTTCCACTGTTCATTTAAGAAGGCATTCTTATCTCTTCCAGCTTTTCTCTGGAATTCTGCATTCAGTTGGGTGTATCTTTCTCTTTCTCCCTTGCCTTTCACTTCCCTTCTCTCCTTAGCTATTTGTAAATCTTCCTCAGACAGCCATTTTGATTTCTTGCATTTATTTTTCTTTGGGATGGTTTTAGTTGCTACCTTTTGTACAATGTTGCTAACCTCCATCCATAGTTCTTCAGGCATTCTGTCTATCAGATCTAATTCCTTAAATCTATTTGTCACCTCTACTGTATATTCGTCGGGGATATGATTTAGTTTATACCTGAGTGGCCTAGTGCTTATCCCTACTTTCTTCAATTTAAGCCTAAATTTTGCAACAAGAAGCTGATGATCTGAACCACAATCAGCTTCTGCGAGATTCTTGTCCACAGTAGTATACCTGATGGTCATCTGAATTAAATTCCTGTCCATTTTAGTTCATAAAATGTCGATGTTCAGTCTTGTCATCTCTTGTTTAACCACGTCCAGCTTGCCTTGATTCATGGATCTGATGTTCCAGGTTCCTATGGAATAAAAACAGTGGCAGCGGTCACTGCCAGTTGGTGCTTTTTCCAAGTGCCCGAGAGGTCCCCTAGCCTGGAAATGGCTCTCACAATAGGGGCTGCTAAAGCTGAGCAGCAGGCCTCACCTGAGAAGGGCACCTGCCCTGCCCTGCCCTGCCCTGAGTGTGGCCAGGCAGCAAGCAGAGCAGAAGGTCTTGGGCTCCACCCTCCCAGATGATACAGAGCCAGACAAAAGGGGGTGGGGAGCAAGGAGACAGAGGTCTGAGGCAGAATTTTCCAAAGGATTCAGAGACCAGTGGGGTTGACCAATTTTTCCCTTTTAGTTCTCCATCGCCCAGGCAGTTGAGTCGCTTAGGCAAAGTGCTCCACCACCAGCAAAGCCTTCCCCCCCCCCCCCCGTCAGCTCCTGCTTGCTCAGCCATGTGATAAAGGCTGTGGAGATCTCTGGGCCCTGGCTGGGCTTCTGTGCCTCTGAGGCAATGCCATGGGTAGCGTCAGTAAAATTCCTGCCTCCATTGTGGCGTCAGGGTGGGAAAGGCGGGGGGAGTCATTTTTCCATTGACTTCAGCGGAGATATTTAAAGTTATACTGGCGCACAGTTTAGGCATCTGGGGTGGGACTGAGCCAGAAGCCATGCAAGAGTCCAGCAGAATCCCTCCTACTCTGCCCAGTTCCCCCCATCCTTGCAAGAAGCTTCCTGTTCTTACAGGGCAGCCCATGGTTTGTGAACAATCCTCTCTGCTCCAAGTGGGATACGATCACATTGTAAGAGGCAGCCTGTTGCCAGTCCACTGTGAAGTCTGGTTCTTTGCTCAGCCTTTCTTGAGCCTGCAGTGCGCAGTCAAAAGAAACCTCCCTTAGGTGGGAAAGAAAGAGGGTCTGTTGCATGGCCACAGGGGAAGGGAGCTGCCCACTGCCAGCTCCTCACCATACCTGGCGCAGCTGAAGCCCACCTGAGCTAGAGGCTAAGAAGGGAGGGTCTTCCTTAATGCTGCAGGAGCACCCCTCCCCTTTCCCCCCTGGCCAGGATACCATGTCTGCCCCAGGGAAAGGAACCCTCCTGATACAGGCTCAGTTTGATCGGGGCCAAACCCTCAGGCCTCCTCTTCCTTCCCACTTTCTGTTGACCCGCTGGCATGGAGAATCCTCCAGATAGGCCACTGCCTTGCTGGCTCACACCATGGCCCTCCACTGACTCCAGGGCCAGAGTGCTGGGGCACTCTGCCTCTGCCCCCTCTGGGCTTAGGACAAACTCTTCACAGAATGAAAGGGGGGGTAAAGTGGAGGACCCCTCCCCACCCGCCTAGCCACCCACAGCCTTTGAGCAACAGACCCTCCCCATGCGTCCACTGGGATGTGTCAAAACCTGGCAAGCCCATCACTGGGCAGACCCATCATGACATCTTTGTGCTGCCCACTGTGCTGCTGCCTTGTCCTGCCCTGGGCCCCTCCCTCCATACCAGGCTTTCTCAACCAGGGTTTAGTGAAACCCTGGGGTTGCTTGATGCCCCTCGAAGGGTTGCCCAAATGGGTGGGAGTTAATTAATTATATATACACATAATATATAATTTATTAAACATTTATTGGGTGGTATAACCATATATTATCATATGGACCCACCCCCCCAAAAAAAGGCCAATGATGGGCCTAGAGGGGTGGGAAGGAGAGGAGCCCAGGTGCGCATGTATACAGCTGTGCTTCCCAATCATATTCTGCGTGATCCTGCCACTTCTGGGGTTTCTCAAAGCATGAAGACTATTCCAGGGGATTCTCAGGGCCATTCCGCACAACAGGCAATGTTGCTAAATCTGTGTGCTATTGGAAAACGCTGCAATCAATAGTGGCAGACCTCGGTAACGCACACAGCCATTTCTATATTAAAAAAAAGGCTCTCCCACTAGCACTGTTCTCGTAACACACAAGTTTCTGGTCTCGCCGAAATCGCAACAAAGGAGGCGATAATTTTCCGTGCTTCCTCCCACCCCTGGTTGTCAGTCAAACAGAACAGCCAATTAACTGTTGTGTTCATGCTTCCCTTTAAAAATCTGTTTTTTTTTAACCCGAAAACATCTGTAACAACACATATTTGTTCATTCGATGTATCAGAAAGTCCTTTTTTGCTGGCGTAGGAGCTGGCACTTAATCGTTTACACACTCTTAAAGTTAAAAATAAATCTCCCCCCCCCATGAAATTTTCAGGCAGTGTCTAACAGGGGTCTCTATTGTGCTTGGAAACTTTACAGACAATTGCTTGTGGAGGGATTTCAGCCAAAGAAGCACTGCTTATTCGTTGCTTTTGCCGGTTTAAGGGGGGAAATGGCGATCGTGATGCCGGAAGATCGAGGTGAGAGTTTAGGGAAGGACATGCCTGCTACTGCTATATTGAGAACGCACATGTCTTTTTCGGATGTGTTGCAGGTTGTTCTCAAGAGTCTAGCGTTTTTTAAAGGGGGAATCCACTTTTGTGCTATATTGAGAATGCACATGTCTTTTTCGGATGTGTTGCCGGTTGTTCTCAAGAGTCTAGCGGTTTTTAAAGGGGGAAACCACTTTGGCCCTCAAAGAGAGCTAGTTGGTGCAGTGGTTAGGTGTGCGGACTTCTAATCTGGCATGCCAGGTTCGATTCTGCGCTCCCCCACATGCAACCAGCTGGGTGACCTTGGGCTCGCCACAGCACTGATAAAGCTGTTCTGACCGAGCACTGATATCAGGGCTCTCTCAGCCTCACCCCCCCCCCAACAGGGTGTCTGTTATGGGGAGAGGAATGGGAAGGCGACTGTAAGCCGCTTTGAGCCTCCTTCGGGTAGGGAAAAGCGGCATATAAGAACCAACTCTTCTTCGTCTTTTTCTTCTTCTTCTTCTTCAAAGATAAAGAAGTTGAGGAAGGCTGCTCCAGACCAACTGGTATTTCTTGCCTCCTTCTTTGAATCGTAGAATCATAGAATCATAGAACCATAGAATCATAGAGTTGGAAGGGGCCATAGAGGCCATCTAGTCCAACCCCCTGCTCAACGCAGGATCAGCCCTAACCAACCTAAAGCATCCAAGAAAAATGTGTATCCAACCTTTGCTTGAAGACTGCCAGTGAGGGCGAACTCACCACCTCCTTAGGCAGCCTATTCCACTGCTGAACTACTCTGACGATGAAATTTTTTTTTCTGGTATCTAGCCTATATCATTGTACTTATAGTTTAAACCCATTACTGCGTGTCCTTTCCTCTGCAGCCAATGGGAACAGCATCCTGCCCTCCTCCAAGCGACAACCTTTCAAATACTTTAATAGGGCTATCATGTCCCCTCTCAACCTCCTTTTCTCCAGGCTGAACATTCCCAAGTCCCTCAACCTATCTTCATAGGGCTTGGTCCCTTGGCCCCAGATCGTCGCTCTCCTCTGTACCCTTTCAATTTTATCTACGTCCTTCTTGAAGTGAGGCCTCCAGAACTGCACACAGTACTCCAGGTGTGGTTTGACCAATGCCGTATACAATGGGACTATGACATCTTGTGATTTTGATGTGATGCCCCTGTTGATACAGCCCAAAATGGCATTTGCCTTTTTTACCGCAGCATCACACTGCCTGCTCATGTTTAGTTTACAATCCACAAGTACCCCAAGTTCTCGTTCGCACACAGTGTTACCTAGAAGCGTATCCCCCATCCAGTAGGCATGCTTTTCATTTTTTCTGACCCAGATGCAGAACTTTTGCCCACAGAGCTTCTTGATTCTGTGGAGACCCTATCTGCACTAGCAGTCCATTCCCTCCCCCCCTCTTGGGAGCTTGCTGGGAGGCCATGGACCAGTCTCACTTGCCTGGCAGAGCTCTTGTGAAGACAAAATGGGAGAGAAGCCATTGATGGAAGCCCCTCTAGGCCCTTGCTGGGAACAGAGGTGGAGAATAAATTAAGCAAATTAATCAGCAAATTAATGAGAGGAGAAAGCAGCTCTCACTGCACATGACTGAGCCCTGCCCCTCTTCCTCCTCAGCATTTAATGGAATGCTGCCTCCACCCCAGGGCGTGTCACCCCCCCCCCCCCGGGCTGCTCCATGCCTAGCCGGGAAGATCTCAGAGAATTCGGACAGCCTGCCTTTGTTTGGAGGTGTTCAGCTCCACCAAAGTGCGGTTGTCTGTCCTGGGAATCCTCTTTGTGCCTGAAGGCTGCTCAAGAGCATGGGCAGAGTGCCCAGGGAAGGCCTTGCAACAGTCTGAATAGCCACAGCAGGAGCTCCACCTCTTTCCAGCTCTTGCCTTTAGGACACAGGGGTCGGGAGGCAAATTTCTTCCAGGCAGGACTGTCCAGGGATTCTGGTTTATTTGGGCATGGAATTGGGGTAAATGTGGGTGGGCAGGTAGTTGTGAATTCCTTGCATTCTGCAGGGGGTTGGACAAGATGACCCTAGAGGTCCCTTCCAACTCTGTTCCGATGATTCTATGTTTCAGACAGGCCTGTGCTACTGGAGCACTTCTGGAAACACGCCCTTGCGGCACCCACTTGCCTTGCCTCCTGAGGCTGGAGCTGGGCCTCGGTCAAGAGACTAGACCAGAGGGCAGCAGCCCTGGAAGGCTTGCGAAGGGGGGGAAGCCACCCTCACCCCTGTCACCCGGTACTGGTATTCAGGGGATTGCTGCCACTGATCATGGAGGTTCCCTTTCACTCTGGCGCCTAAGAGCTCTCCCCACAGTGTCCTTGCTCACTGCTGGACTGACCCTAAGTCTCGGGCCAGATTGGGGGGGGAAGGCGCGGGGGGAGGGCGCTGCTCTCCCTTGCTTGTCCGCCCGCCTCTACCTGCCCCCTCCCGTCTGTCGGCGCTGCTCGGCTGCCTTGTCCCTAAAAGGCGCTGCTCGGCCGACGAGGGAGGGCCCAGCCCCTCCCCGGCTTTTAGGCAGCGCGAGCGACTCGGGGCGCCCAGCCAGTATCCGCTCGCCTCGCTCGCCGCCGCCTTCACTAGTCCATCCGTCCCTTCGGGTCGCCGCCGGCCAGCCGCAGCCATGGAAGCCATCAAGAAGAAGATGCAGATGCTTAAGCTCGACAAGGAGAACGCCATCGACAGGGCTGAGCAGGCCGAAGGCGATAAGAAGCAAGCCGAGGACCGCTGCAAACAGGTGCCCGCCCCGTCCAGGTCTCTAGGAAGTCTCCCCGAGGGAAGGGAAGGGAAGGGAAGGGAAGGGAAGGGAAGGGAAGGGAAGGGAAGGGAAGGGAAGGGAAGGGAGAGCCTGGATTCTACCCACCCCCCCACCCCCCCCACCCCCGCCACCTCCACCACTTTGACAGCTTGGCTTTTGGACACCACCTCCCCGGGCTGCCTTAACAGCCCGATCCCACCGCCACCAAGCAAACTCGCAGGCTCCCGGAAAGAAACCTCTCCCCTGAAGCCCCCCTCCTAGTCGTGCTACAGCCGCCGCCTCGAGCCGGGGGTCGTGCTCCCCCCCCCCCCTGACTCCCATATCTTCTCTCCGTGGCGGCGGCTAGTTGGAGGAGGAGCAGCAGGGCTTGCAGAAGAAGCTGAAGGGGACCGAGGACGAGGTGGACAAGTACTCGGAGGCCGTCAAGGAGGCCCAGGAGAAGCTGGAACTGGCCGAGAAGAAGGCGGCAGACGTGAGTGGCGACCCCGCCCGAGGCGGGCCGGGGCGGGGCGGGCGGGACTGCTCCTGCTGACCGCGCCGGACCCTTTCCCCTGCCTGCCGTCAGGGGGCCCCTGCAGCCGGCCTCTTCTGGTGGTCCCACCGCCCAGGGGGGAGGAGGGCCCGAGCGCTGGCATCCCCTGGCCCCCCGCCTCGCACCGCCGACGGCTTGTCAGGGATGCCGGGGAAGGGGGGGGGCGGGAAGACAGGTGTGTCCTGTGGCGAGGGGAGAGGCACAGGCGATGACACCAGGGCGGCCCGGCCGAGGGTATTTAACACCCTATAAATACATGCGCTACCCCTAAGCCGAGGCCGGGTGAAAAGCGATCCGGGAAACTTAAGGCGAAGCTAAAGGGAGCCGCCTGGCGCGCCGCCCGCTCCTCCGAATCCGCAGCCGGCGCGCAAACGAGGAGTCGGACCCGGGCGAGGCGCGGGCAGCTGCGGAGCTTGGGAGAGGAAGCCGAAGGGCCCGGAGCGGAGGGAGGGGCCTGGAGGGAAGCCAAGTGGTTGCGGCGGGGGTGAAGTTGAGACAAAGCCCCTAAGCAACCCTCCGGAAGGCCCGAAGGACTGGAGCGCACCCCGGCAGCGCTTGGCCGGTGGACTGCGAAGGGAACTGTCAGGCCAGGGAGCAGAGCATCCCCTTCCGCTCCTCCCCCACGGCTGCTGCCAAGGAAGTATTCCCCCCCTCCCGGAAATCTTCTGCCCTTCATAGGCCCTGGTGGTTAGGGACTGTTCTGGCTCCCTCTCCCCCGTTGAAGGAGGGGCATGAGCCATCGTTGTTAACTCACCCTCCTTTTTAACCCCTCTGCCACCTCACCTTCAAGTCTTGCACCTGGGTCCAGAATTGTCTGCCCCCCCCCGCAGCCAGAGGGAAGCTTAGTGCTTGGGGGGGGTGGGGAGCTGTGGCCCAGCCACCAGTCTCCAAAAGAACAGAGGGGGGCGGGTGAGATTCCAAGTTCTCTGGGGAGCAGTTGGCTCCTGCCCCAGTCCAGCCTCTGCCTTTGCTCATATTTGGTGATTCCCTGAGCAGGCGGGAGGAGACTGACTGGCCAAGAGGCAGTCCCTTGGGGTGGGGCTGGTGCAGAGGCTGCGGGAGGAGCAGCTGCAAAGATGGAGCATGGGCCTGTCCTGCAGAGGGGACACCTCTCCTGCACGGTCCCTTACTCTCTGCCTCCAAGCACTATGAATATAGGTTGAGGGACTTGGGAATGTTCAGCCTGGAGAAAAGGAGGTTGAGAGGGGACATGATAGCCCTATTTAAGTATTTGAAAGGTTGTCACTTGGAGGAGGGCAGGATGCTGTTTCTGTTGGCTGCAGAGGAAAGGACACACAGTAATGGGTTTAAACTATAAGTACAATGATATAGGCTAGATATCAGGAAAAAAAATTCAGTCAGAGTAGTTCAGCATTGGAATAGGCTGCCTAAGGAGTTGGTGAGCTCCCCCCTCACTGGCAGTCTTCAAGCAAAGGTTGGATACACACTTTTCTTGGATGCTTTAGGATGCTTAGGGCTGATCCTGCGTTGAGCAGGGGGTTGGACTAGATGGCCTGTATGACCCTTTCCAACTCTATGATTCTATGAGAATACAGCGGTAGTATCACCTCCTGTGATCTGGACATGATGCTCCGTTTGATACAGCCCAAAATCCCATTTGCCTTTTTAGCCACTGAGTCACACTGCTGACTCATGTTCAATGTATGGTCTACTGATACTCCCAGATGCTTTTCGCACATGCTACTGCCAAGACAAGTCTCCCCCGTCTTAGCTTGGTGTGTTTGGTTTTTTCAACCTAAATGCAGAACTTTACATTTGTCCCTATTGAATTTCCTTTTATTCAGTTTAGCCCACTTCTCGAGCCTATCTAGATCATCCTGTATTCTGTTCCTGTCTTCACTTGTGTTTGTTCCCCCTCCCAGTTTAGTATCATCTGCCAATTTAATAAGTACCCCCTCTAATCCCTCATCCAAATCATTTATAAATATGTTGAACAACACAGGCCCCAGGACAGATCCTTGGGGTACTCCACTTGTCCGCCCGCCATTTTCCAAGAAGATGCTGAACCATTAACAAGTACCCTTGGGGTACGATTTGTCAACCAGTTATTGATCGACCTGACAGAATTAGGATCCATACCGCATTTGACCAACTTGTGAACCAGAATATCATGTGGAACCTTATCAAAAGCTTTACTGACATCCAGATAAACTATGTCCAGGCATTCCCCTGATCCAGCAAGGTAGTCACTTTCTTGTTGGTCTGATATGACTTGTTCTTGCGAAACCCATGCTGAGTCTTAGAAATCACAGCTCTCAGTTACAGCTGCTCAGGGACCTAGTGTTTGATTCTTTGTTCCAAAATTTTGCCAGCTACAGATGTCAAGCTGACGGGTCGATAATTACCTGAATCCTCCTTTTCCCCTTTCTTGAAGATGGGGACAACATTTGTCCGCCTCCAATCGTCTGGTACCTCACCCATTCTCCAAGAAGTGTCAAAAATAATGGACAGAAGTTCAGAGATGACATCTGCAAGTTCTTTTAGTACCTTTGGATGCAGTTCATCTGGCCCAAAAGACTTTGTTTCATTTAAAGAAACTAGGTGTTTGTGGACTGCTCCAACAGTGATCCTAGGCCACCATTCCCGTCCCCTGTGTTGTGTTACATTTTTGCCACATTGATCACTATTTCCCTCACAAGAGAAGGCTGAGGAGAAATAAGAGTTAAGCAGTTCAGCCCTCTCTTCATCATGTTATAATTTCACTTTCTTGTCCTCGCAGTGGTCCTAGGGTGTCCCTATTCTTTTTCTTGCTTGAAATATAACTAAAGAAGCCTTTTTTGTTATGTTTAGCATTTCTTGCTAGCCTAAGCTCATATTGAGCTTTAGCTTTTCTAACACTCCCCCTACAATTATTGGTTATTTATTTATACTCATCCTTGGTAATAAGGCCTTCCTTCCATTTCCTAAATGACTCTTTTTTATTCCTCAAATCTTTTGACAACTGCTTATGGAGCCAACTTGGCTTCCTTAGGCTCCTTCCATCTTTTCTTCTCAAGGTGAATGTTTGTGATTGAGCCTTCAGTAATTCACTTTTAAGAAACTCCCATCCCTCTTAGAATCCCATCTCTTTAAGTCTTTCTGACCACAGGACTCTACGCAACATACCTTTAAGTATGTGAAAATCAGCTTTCCTGAAGTCCAGTCTATACGTACAACTTCGTAAAGTTTTTCTCTTTCCCACAATCGAAAATTCCAAAAACACATGGTCACTGCTACCAAGTGTGCCCACTACTTCCACCTAATCTACCACTTAAGAGTGTCCAGCTATGATTCTGGACACCCAGGTTTATATGGCCACTGTGCCATAAAATATGCTGAGCCAATCGTTCTCGCTCTCTCATCATCATCATCATCAGGTTATTACAAAGACAAAATGGAGTGTGCTAAAAATGTTTCCTCAGGCCCCTGCTTTTACTACAGAGAACAAAGGCTTGACTCCAGTGGCCTAGGTCAAAAGCCGCTGGACCATAACTAGGAGCTCTCTCCCAGCTGCTTCCCAGCATCCTTTCCCAAATAAGGGTTACTCTCTGCTGCCGCCAACAGGCCAGTAACAGAACTGCAGGCTGAAGCCAGATTCTCCGGCCCATTCCGCACAAGGATCAATGTGGCAAATTGCTTACAGAAAGAAAAAACGGAATTTAAAATAGTGGGATTCGACGTAACGCATACCTGCCTTTGTAGTGGAATCTGGTTGCGTTTCAATCGTTTCCCACAGGTTTCCGGTCTTGCCAAAAATCGCTAGAAAGGAAGCGATTTTTTCCGTGCTTTGTCCCGCCCCTGGCCGTCAATCAAACAAGCAGCCCATAGGTGGTTGTTACCATGCTCCGGAGAAGCCACTTTCCCTTTAAGAAAAGTTTTTTAAAAAAAGAAAGAAAAACACGTTGCAACGAATATGCCTTGATTCCTTGCTTCCTTGCTTCCTCCTTACCTAGAGACCCATCTAGCTGGCAGCTGGCATATTCCCCCCCCGTGCACGGGCGCGATTTTCGGTGAAAATAAAGGGAACTGGCAAACGGGGCTGTGTTGTGCTTGGTGACTTGAGGGGAGCTTTAAAGCAGCTCTGTGGAGGGACTGCAGCCGGAGAAGCCTCGTTGGGTGAATGAAGGCTCGCTGGCTCCTTGTTCTCCGCTCGCTCCGAGAAAAAAAAATGGCGATCGCTTCGCCGGAAGTTCAGAGGAGAGAGCCAGGGGAAGGGACTTTGCCGAAACCACAACAATGGGAACACACAGAACTTTTTCGAAACTGTTGCAGATTGTTTGCAAGAGTGTAGCGCTTTCCAGAGGGTGAATCCATTTTTTTGGGATTTCCCTGGAAGCGCTACAACGGGTCTGTTTCAGGAGTGTGGCAGATTGTGTGCGACATCGTGCATAGCTGCAAATTAGTAGCATTTGCTATTTGCCACACTCCTGCTACATTTAGCTTGTGTGGAATGGGCCTCAGAATCCCCTGCTTAATTCAGCCGATGTAGCCGTAGGGAGGAATTCTTGGAATCTCTCTTATTAGAGATATATCCTTTTGAGCCACAGCATGAGTTTTTGTCCATGGATTCAAAATCCATTTCTGGAAAGTAAAGTTTTGTCTTAAAAATAAAAGCAATTATTGGTTACAGTTGGTAAAAGCATATAGTTGAACTGTAAGATATTATAAGCATCTGAGCAGAGAGAAAATAAAACAGGAATAACCATGGGCTGAGTCTACAGCTTCCTTTTGCAAAGGCAAAGAGATGGGCAAAAATACATCAACAGTTTCAGTTTCTGGTTCCAGTCTTTACCAGCAGGCTCCCTCTGCATCTCTAGTAGGTTTCCCTGTCTCTAAGCACACCTGCCCCTCTCCAGCAAGGCCTGTTTTCCACTGGGGGTGGGCGCAGGCAGGCTTCCACTGTAACAACATCACGAGGGAGATGGCTTGGTAGGTCCCCCGCTGAGCCACCACATCCTCCTTGACATGCCAAGGACTTTACAACCACCCAACTCTGCAGCCTGATGCTCAGAAAGGATTAGGGAGGGAGTGGGAATGGAAAATTTGAGCTTAACCTCTGAGTATTCCCAAAGTGTAAACCCAGTATTCACAAAACAAAGTGGGACTTCCTTTCACAACTGTCATTTCAGCACTGGGAAAATGATGCATGAGGCAGGATTAAAATGTGCTAACCAAAAGAGAAGTGGAGGGCAAAAAGTTTAAAGAGAGAAACGAGCAGCCCCTTCTGCACTGCCTAGTTGGTGAAAGCTGATCACCAGGCAGGGCTCAAGCTTCCTTTCCAACAGTCTTGGATCCGGGCTGAAGCCACAGGGGCATGTGGGCTCCCTGACCTCCAGAGCACCTGGCCAGCCTCTTGTCACCCCACCATTCTTCCCAGCACCAGTCACTTCAAGCTAGCGTTTTGTCTGGTGTCCTGCAGCTGCCATTTTAGCCAAGGAGGGGAAAATGGTTGGTCACTGGAGCAAGGCCCGAGGACAGCAGCCCCTTCCCAACCCTGCTGAGGAAGGTCAGATGAGCCTAAGAAAGGGAACTTCTAGGTGTGTTTTCAAGAGTGCCAGGCCAGAATGTGGAATGCTGCATCCCACTCTCACTATGCAGGCACCCAAGAAGCAAAACGGAGAGGTCTCAATGCCTCGCTCCAAAGGGTGCTTTGTATTAGTATAGTATGTATAGTATTCATTCTCCTCTACCTCCTGTCCTCCAAGAAATCTTGAAGATGATGCACAAAGGCTCTGCTAGCTCTCTAGGAAATTCTTTAAGCACTCCCAGCTGCTGCACACAGTCTGACCTCATCCAATGCAGCCAGGTGCCTCTTGGTAACCACTCTGTCCATGTCAACCTGCAGCCCAGACACAAGGTCTTGCCTACTTCCATCTCTGGAGGGGCCTGTTCTTCAGGGGGGGGAAAGTGAGAAAAAGCTTTTCTGCATTCCCGTGGTCCTCCATCAGAGTTGGTCAGATTAGCTACAATTTTTCTCATGTGGCCTCCAAGTGTGGCTGGGGGAGGAGCTGGAGAGCAGCTGCTCGGCAGGCAGAAGGTCCTGGGTTCAATCCCTGGAGTCTCCACTAGGAAGACAGGACACAGGAAATGTGAAAGGCAGCTACCTGAGACCACCACAAGCCACAACCAGTGTGAGAAGACAAGACTGACCTTGCAGGGTCTGATTCGGTAGAAGCGAGCTTCATGGATTCGAGTCACAGTGATTTCTCAGCAAAGTTTGCCAGTTTGTCCCAGTGGGCAGGGCATGGCTCTACCTGATCTGATACAGAGGTTTACAGAAGAGTTTTAACAGCACAAAATGCTGCCCTGTAGGGTGCTTTGAGAATACCAGACTGGTAAGAAGCTGAAAGTTCTTTGTCATCAGCACAGCCACAAGCTTTAGGAGAGTTGTTCATATTGTTCCATGGAGCTTCACCCAGGGAAGGTGTTCTTACAAGGAAGCAGAGATCCTACTGCAGCGCCAGCATTCCTTTGGAGTTCCATGCAGCTGCCCCATTTTGGAGGAGGATGCGTAGAAGCAACTGTGTCAAGTCAGAAACTTGTCCCAGAAGTCACCCAGGCCTTCAACAGGACAGTTAGTTCAGAACTCCCCCCTCCCCAGGTAGCAGCTTTGGGGGCAGACCTTTCAAATACTGTTCTCCCATGAAGATCAGGAGGACAAGTTCATTCAAGGCTGACTATGTAATGCTGTGTCCATGAAAAGCCCATTGCTGTCCTCTTTCCTACCACAACCAACTCATGACCTACCAGATAGACAGAAGTAGACATACGCCCCTCCCTAAGACAGGTCCAGAGTTGTCCAAGTGTTACTCACTCACACAAGGAGGCCAAGGCTTAGATGCTGAAGTCATCCCCCCCCTCCCCAACTTCAAAGCAGCAGTCCAAGCCCCTTCTAATGTCATAGAATCATATAGTTGGAAAGGACTTTCAGGGTCATAGAATCATAGAATCATAGAGTTGGAAGGGGCCATACAGGCCATGTAGTCCAACCCCCTGCTCAACGCAGGATCAGCCCTAAGTATCCTAAAGCGTTCAAGAAAAGTGTGTATCCAGCCTCATCTAGTCCAACCCTGCACAATGCAGGAACTTACAACTACCTGCTCACCCACAGTGACCCCAATTTCATACCCGTGATCCCTCCATCAAAAATCTCCAGAACCAAGCCTGGCCTGGAGGGAATTCCCCTACTCCCTGGGTATGCAAGGAAGGGCCACAAGAGACCATCACTGGCACATCCCTTCCTGCCTCACCATCTGCCTAAGTTCATAAAATCAGAATTTCTGTTAGGTGACTATCGAGCCTTTGCATAAAAACTTCCAGAGAAGGAAAACTCACCACCTCCCGAGGAAACCTGTTCCACTGAAGAACCGCTCTGTCAGAAACTTCTTCCAGATGTTAAACTGGAATTAATTTCAACCCATTGGTTCTGGTCTGTTCCTCTGGGGCAACAGAAAACAAATCTGTTCAATCTTCTCTATGACGGCCCCTCAAGTATTTGAAGATGGTGCTTTTTTTAACACAATGAGAAGGGCACGTACCAAAATAAACAATCATTCCTGAGGAACCATTCCTGGAACAATTCCTTTGTTGTAACCCGCCATGAGCCATTGGGAGTGGTGGACTAGAAATCCAAATATTATAATAATAATAATAATAATAATAATAATAATAATAATAATAATAATAATAATAATAATAATAATAATAATAATAATAATAATAATAATAATAATAATACTCTGGTCAGGGCTGGGCCACTTCCCAGTGGCTGCTGCAGCAACAACTGAAAAACACAATCAATGGGAACTAAAGTCTTGTCTTGTCTTGCCACCCCAGAGGCTTGTTGGACCAGAACCAATGGGATGAAATTAATTCCAGACAATTTTCAGCTTAACATCTGGAAGGAGTTCCTGACAGTTAGAGCGGTTCCTCCGTGGAAAAGGCTTTCTCGGGAGGTGGTGGGTTCTCCTTCTTTGGAAGTTTTTAAGCAGAGGCTCGATAGTCACCTGAGAGAAAGGCTGATTCTGTGAAGTGGGTGAGCAGAAGGGATCGTGTCTGAGCTTGACTCTTGTGGCTCTTTCTTGCATGCCCAGGGAAATGCTGATTGCCACTTTGGGATCAGAACATGGATTTCCTCCAGACCAGACAGATCAGGGATTGTTTCTTCTTGGGGGAGCATCATCTGGATATGGAATTGGGGTCACTGTGGGTGGGCGGGTAGTTATGAATTTCCTGCATTGTGCAGGGGGGTTGGACTAGATGACCCTGGAGGTCCCTTCCAACTCAGTTATACAGCCTGATCTCAACTCCTCTGTCCTTTAAGGCAGAGGTAGTCAAACTGTGGTCCTCCAGATGTTCATGGACTACAATTCCCATGAGCCTCTGCCAGCAAACACTGGCAGGGGCTCATGGGAATTGTAGTCCATGAACATCTGGAGGACCACAGGTTTGACTACTCCTGCTTTAAGGTATGTGGGTATGGGTGTGCTAATGTGAAAACACCCACCTGCAAGTGTAAATTCTGGCTCAGCAAAGCTGAATTTACTGGATTTTTTCTCCTACCCCACTTGGCTCTGCTCTGGGGTTTGGGTGAAAGGTTGGAGACAATGCTGGACAGACAAGAAGATACCAAGGAAAGAGAAGTTCATGTGGGCTCCAAAGGACATCTGGATCGCTCCAAAGACCTCAAATGCATGAGGCCAGAAGTCATTTTTCTGAGTACCTGCAAAATGGAATTGGGGTCAAATAAAGTCCCGGGACTCTTCCTGCCAGAGACTTGAGTGTTCTCTGCTATCATGGAAGATCGGTGGCCAGGCCTGGGAAGAGAATCCAAGGACAGCTCTGGCTGGCATGACTTCCCTTCCAGCTCGCTGTCAGATCCTCAGCCATGAATGCCAAGCCCCAGCCCACTTCAGGGAAGTCCTCCACCATTGTTTGCCAAAGCTCCAGCTGTGTGTCTGCAGAACTGCCTTCCTTTGTGCAAGGAAAGACCTGGATTGAAGTAGCCCAAGGATTTGGGCATCTGCAGAGGACTTCCTCCCTCCCTCCCTCCCTCCCTCCCCCACATGTCTTGGAGACAGATAGGCAGGCCTATCATCATGGGAGGGCTGACAGGGATGGTGCCCTCTCCCCATTTGGCCTGCCTTAGCCAGGGCAAGAATGCACACCAGAAGCTCTTGTCTCAAGCAGCACATGGCTGAACTTTTTGCTTAGTGCCAGGCCAACCCTCTTGCAGGTGGGAGGCTAGCCCCACAGTGGTCCTTGGGCTTCTTGGTGCTGCAGCATGCCTGGCACATGTTGCTGGCCACTGTTTGGACCTAAACGCCATGTCAATGCTGGATTCTGGGTCAGCCCTTTAGTGGCTGAACTCCTTCCTCCAGGGTCATGGACAGAGGGTCACTGTGGGTGATAAGCAATTGTATCACTGTCAACTCCCATGTGGAGATCTGGCAATGACAAGGTACCAGTTCATTTTAATGTTTTTTCACTGTTATCAATTGCTTTATGATTTTGTATTCTTTGTGCGGTAAGCCAGCCCAATACAGCGGTATAGAAACGGAATAAGTAAATAATTGTGCTGGAGGCCTCCCTGCCTTGTGGCAGCTATCGCAGAGACATTGGGCCAGCTGGCAGCCGGCTGCATGGGCAGGGCTCCCAAGGGTATGCAGACTCCCAGCAGCCGGGAGGAGGGTCTTGGGCCGCATGTCTATGGGAGCGCTGTCCCCGGATGGGCTTCCTAGGGCCTGGGGGCACCCAGAACAGGGGCAGGCGGGCTCGTGTCTGAACAGCTGTGGGGGCTGTCTGGCATTGGCCGGGCTCCCCAGGTACTTGGGTCGCATGAGGCAAGAGGATTAGGCTCTAGGCCGACCCGCCTCGGCGCCTTCCCCAGCGACGCGCTGGCTGCGGCGGGACACGGAGGAGCGCGGCCGAGCTCTTTAAGGGGAAAGAGGAGGCGCCGAGGGCGGCCCGGGCCGGCCTTCCTTCCCCTCCTCCTGAGCCGGTGGGCGGGCGGACTCGACCCACCCCGGCCCGGCCCGCCCCAGGCCGCCAGCTCCCCACCTAGGTCGACGGACCGCCGTCCATCCGCCCGCTCCCGCCGCCTTGCTTCTCTCCCTCCCTCCCCGGCCTCTCCGCCGGGATCCTGCCGCCCGCGTCGCTCCCCGCAGGCCACGGAAGATGGCCGGGAGCAGCTCCATCGAGGCGGTCAAGAAGAAGATCCAGACGCTCCAGCAAGTGGCCGACGAAGCCGAGGAGCGCGCCCAGCACCTGCAGCGCGAAGTGGACGCCGAGCGCCAAGCCCGCGAGCGGGTGAGCCGGGGCAGCCGAGAGCGAGTCGACGGGCGCGGCGGAGGGGGTTGCCCTTGGTCCCCCGACGGCCCGGCCTCTCCCGCCCCGGCGGCGCCGCCTTTCCAGGCGCGCTGGCCCCGCCGGCCTGGCCGAGCATGGCCGGAGTGCCTGGCCCCGGGGGCGGGGTTCCGGGGCTGGCGCCGCCTCCGGGCGCTGGCGGGAGAGGCGCGCGGAGCGGGCGGCTCGGGCGTCCTCCCTGCGGCTGCCCGTGGTTCGGCGCAAAACGGCCGGGGGTCCCGCGGAGCCCCGGGCCTGGCGTGGCGTGGTCTGGGCGCCACTTCCCGGGCGGCGTCCCTCGGAGAGCTGCTCGGCCAGCCGCGCCTGGCAAACGGGCGTTTGGGCCGGCCTCCCCGGGCCCACGACCCGCGCTGGAAGCAGGCGACGGCTGTCTCTCACCCCCTCCGGAGGGCCCAGCGCCGTGGGCTGAGCTGGCCCGAAGAGCAGGGCTCTGAAGGCGGCTCTCTGGCGCTCGGTCCCTCGCGCGGCGCACCGCTCGTCCGCAGAGTGGCCCCGACGGAGCTCCGGACGGCTGACGCGCCCGAAGGCGCCCGGAAGAAAGCCCGTGGCCAGAGACTCCTCCTCCCCCGCCGGGGGCTTTTCCCTCCGATGCCGGGTTGTGCAGCGGGTGCCTGGAGGAAGGGCTTGACTGGGTCGTTTGCCCTGGGTGGCTGGCCTGGGACGTTGCCGGCTGCTCTGTGGCGTGGCGTGGCTTGGCTGAGCTCCCGGAGTGGCTCCGAGGTGGCAGGCCACGTTAGGACTGTCCCGGGCTCTAGGCACTGTTCCCTTCCCACCGCAATAACCTCAGGACTAAAAATGTTTTTTTTCCTAATAGATTTCCATGGGCCCTGTGCTGTAGGCTTGATGTGAGGGGATCCCCCCCCTTTCTCCTCTCCCAGGGGGCAGGAGGAGGAGGCAGATTCCACTCCTCAGGCCCCTCTGTGGCAACAGCTGCTGATGGGACCCCCCTTGTGGGCGCTTTCTTCTGTGGCTGCACTCGGCCCACTCTGTGCTCTTTTGTGTGGGTCTCCGGAGGCCAAGCAGAAAAATTCTGGAAATCAGATCTGGAAAATTGGCAATTGGAGGGATGCTCTGAAAAATTCACTGGATTTTTAAAACCAAGAGAGGAAGCTGAATGCCAATCCAGGCAGGGAAGGAGCGCGCTCATGATACGGATGGTGACTGTGAACAACTCCCAAGGAGAATTGTGTCAATAAAAGCATCCTGCTGGAGCCTTGGGTTTCACCATTCTGAATAATTGTGCGTCATCCGCAGACATGGCCCTGACGCTGCTCCCTCCCTCCCCGTCCCAGATTGTTTATGAACATATTAATAAAGAGCACCGGCCCCAGTGCAGATCCTTGTGTGACTCTACTGCTGCCTTCTCTCTTTCAAGCACTGTCCTTTTATTCCAATTTTTAATCCACCTGAAGACCTTTTCTCCTATCCCCTGACTGCTAAACTTGCTGAGGAATGTTCCTGAGGTCTCTTGTCCATATATATGTTTTCCAGACCTACCTCCTCCACAAGCTAGTTCATCATCTCAAAGAACTCTCAGTGGCTGATGAGGCAGAAGCCATGCTGATTTTCCCTCAGCAAACCTTGTTCTTCTGTCTTGGAACCATAGAATCATAGAGTTGGAAGGGACCTCCAGGGTCATCTAGTCCAACCCCCAGGACTGTGCAGGAACTCATAACTACCTGCCCACCCACGGTAACCCCAAATTCATGCCCAAGTGATCCCTCCACCAAAAATCTCCAGAATCTACCCTGGCTTGGAGGAAATTCACCTACCATCCCACAGCGTCAATTAGCAGTTCCCTGGTCTTTAATCAATTTCTCTGTAATGGGGTAGCTGGGCCTTAATTCCTAGGATTTTCTCAGGGTCACGTTTATAAACGTATGTGTTCAGTTGGTACGTTCTCATCTTGAAAGGAGACTGATTTTAGTAATGTTGCATATTTTAGTTAGGAGAACTGCTACCTGTAAATAAAGGGCCTGTAAGCTAGTGCCAGTCTACCTGGTGGTCTTGCAACTGTCCCTGCAAGGCAGGCCACCGTCTCTTCTCCTTGGTAGAGGCAGAACTAGGCATCTGCAATGAGAAGATTTTCAATTCATTTCGCATTGATTCATCCAGATCATCTAAAATGTAGTTTCAATTCAGTTATGGCCAAATCAATTTGGTACCATTGACTCTTCTAAAAATACATCCAAAAGATTGGATGAGGAGGTCCACTCTAATCTCCATTATTTCCTATGATAAAAACAGATTGGTGCCCCTAGAATGAAACCCCCTTTTTTGTAACTGCTGGGTTCTTTTGAGAAGAGGCTCCTACAGTTATGCTGAAGTTTGATGCCTCAACCTCAAACTTCAGGTGACCCTTCAGAGCCCAGAAAAGTGTCTTTTCCTGGTTGGTGGCTCACTCCTCTCCCTGGTTGCAGCATAGAGAGCCCCCCCCCTCCAGAGAGTCAGGGTGGGCTGGAGTATACAGCGCTTTCTGTAGCGGATCTCCCTGTGCCCAGAGTCATTGGCTGGGTAATAGGATGACTCCTTTCACCTTCTCCCGCCTGCCCTGCAGGGTACATGGTTCTTGATGTGGATTCCTCACACTTGTGGGGCATTTTTGAGTCAAGACTGAAGCAGAGGGCTGGTGGAAAAGTTAGTTGTGGAATGGAAAAATGGCTGAGCTGGGTTCCGGGGAAGGCCTTGGGGCCGGGCCAGCAGAACAGATCCTGCTGCTTGAGCCTCTTTAAGAAAACCAGGTCTTGATTGGGTGAAAACGGCCTCTCTGCCCTTGTTTGTTTCTGCAGTAGGGGTCAAACAAAGGCCAGCTTTCTGTCCGGGACCACTCCTTGGTGATGGGCATCCATTGGGCATCCATTGGGTGCCGTCTCTGAGCAGGGGGATTCCATTTTTCTGTCACATCTGATAATAACTGATAGATGAACCACCCAGATTTCTCTAGCTGAACTATCAGCCAGAGCCCATATTGCTAAATGCACCTTATGGATGAAGTGAGGGGTCTGCGTAGGAAGTAGATGCTGGGGGGGGGGGGGGGGAAACATTGGCTTGGCTCAGCCCCACCCATCCGCAAGACTGTAGATGGGGAGGAGAGGAAAATGCACACACACACACCCCTCCGCACACTAAGCGGCTGCCATAAACAGGAAATCCTCCAGTCCTTCATGAGCTATCCCCGCCAATCTCCTTTTTGGGAGCTTTTTGCTCTCCAGGCATTCCTGCTGCTTGAATCATTCTGCTGTTGGGCCTGCTGGCCTCTCTCTTTGCCTGCTCTCCCCCCACACACACTCCCCCTTCCACAAGGGGCCTGACTGGCCAGGCTACCGAGGGAGGAGAACCCAGGGAGGTCAGCCCTGTGGTGGAAGGGACTGCCCTCTCTGATGGTGCTAGGTGCTGCATGAAAGCACAGAGGTGACGTAGAAAGCTCAGGGTCTGCAGGCAGAAGCAAATGTGGGGTTCCATCAGATATGCTAGCCTGTTCCATGTATCCCCCCGCTCTTATGTGTAAACCGCCCTGAGCCATATGGAGTTTGAGGTTGAGGCACCATTATCTAATAAATAATAATAATAAATATAATAATAATAACTTCCTTGCTTCTGGTCCTCCACTCTTGCAAAAGGATCTATCACAGTTATGCTCACCCCCCCCCCCCCATGGCCCTGGAGAAGCTGCACGGGATGCTCTGTATCTCGAGGAGAGTGAAGCATGAGGACTCTGCATTCAGTAGCAGCCATGCTCCATTCCATCCATGGGTTGGGATGAAGGGTTGGGTCAAGGCACCCTGCCAGTGGTGACCCTTGAAAAGAAAGGTCATATGAGTTGGTGGCTGAGTTTTGAGTCCCTCTGCCTCCAGGTAGCTGTTACGGGTGAACACTTGGCATGGTGAATTTGTGTTCCCGTGAGAGGGAGGAGATGGAAGTGACCCCTGACTCACTGTGCTTTGGGTCTGGGGGGGGGGCAGTGTGGAGTGTGACTGCTTGGCTCAATGCAGGGGAGGAAAGCAAACTGTGCTGCTTGGGGGGGGGGGGCTGCCAATTGGTCCTGTTCCGGCTTCTCTGACATGGGGCTTGCATTTCTTCTTCCCAGGCGGAATCCGATGTAGCCTCTCTAAACCGTCGCATCCAGCTGGTGGAAGAGGAGCTGGACCGAGCCCAGGAACGCCTGGCCACCGCTCTGCAGAAACTAGAGGAGACAGAGAAGATGGCCGATGAGAGCGAGAGGTGAGAGGGCAGGAATTGAGGACACAGGAGTCCTTTTGGGCATGCTCCCCATCTGGTTCACTTCAAGAAGGACATCGATAAAATTGAAAGGGTACAGAGGAGAGCGACGAAGATGATCTGGGGCCAAGGGACCAAGCCCTATGAAGATAGGTTGAGGGACTTGGGAATGTTCAGCCTGGAGAAAAGGAGGTTGAGAGGGGACATGATAGCCCTCTTTAAGTATTTGAAAGGTTGTCACTTGGAGGAGGGCAGGATGCTGTTTCTGCTGGCTGCAGAGGAGAGGACACGCAGTAATGGGTTTAAACTTCAAGTACAACGTTATAGGCTAGATATCAGGAAAAAAAATTTCACAGTCAGAGTCGTTCAGCAGTGGAATAGGCTGCCTAAGGAGGTGGTGAGCGCCCCCTCACTGGAAGTCTTCAAGCAAAGGTTGGATACACACTTTTCTTGGATGCTTTAGGATGCTTAGGGCTAATCCTGCGTTGAGCAGGGGGTTGGACTAGATGGCCTGTATGGCCCCTTCCAACTCTATGATTCTATGATTCTATGGTTTTCTCTGGCCACAGCTGGTACACTTACTGAACGTGGGCCTGCATCTTCTGGGATTGTTCCTTGGTCCATACTAGTCCCACTTGGCCCTTCCTGCCTCCCTTCAGACACAACCCAAGTGCTGAAGCACAGGTGTAGATGCCTTTGTTTTAAGCAGAACTTACGAACATCAGGTAAGTCCTGCTGGAACAGCCCAGTGAGGCTTAGACAATCATAGAGTTGGAAGGGACCACCAGAGTCATTTTATCAACTTGTCAACAAGAATATCATGAGGAACTTATGAAAAGCTTTACTGAAATCAAGATAAACTGTATCCCCAGGATTTCCCTGATCTCAAAAAAAGAGATAACATTAGTCTGACCGGACTTGTTCTTGAGAAAGCCATGCTGACTCTTAGTAATCACAGCCATCCGCTCTAGCTGATTAAGGACTGCCTCCAATCTACTGGCACTTCACCAGCTGGGCCAAGGGACCAAGCCCTATGAAGATAGGTTGAGGGACTTGGGAATGTTCAGCCTGGAGAAAAGGAGGTTGAGAGGGGACATGATAGCCCTTTTTAAGTATTTGAAAGGTTGTCACTTTTCTGCTGGCTGCAGAGGAGAGGACACGCAGTAATGGGTTTAAACTTCAAGTACAATGATATAGGCTAGATATCAGGAAAAAGTTTTTCACAGTCAGAGTAGTTCAGCAGTGGAATAGGCTGCCTAGGGAGGTGGTGAGCTCCCCCTCACTGGAAGTCTTCAAGCAAAGGTTGGATACACACTTTTCTTGGATGCTTTAGGATGCTTAGGGCTAATCCCGCGTTGAGCAGGGACTAGATGGCCTGTATGGCCCCTTCCAACTCTATGATTCTATGAATCTATGATTCAGTTCTCCAAGAATTGTCAAAACAAAGGTTCAGAAATTACACCTGCAAGTTTTTTTTGTACCCTTGGATGCAATTCGTCTGGCCCAGAGGACTTAATTTCATTTAAAGCAGCGGTTCGCAACCTTACCTGCTTGGTGACCCCAATTTCGGCAGCAGCTTCAGTGGCAGTGTGTGTGTGTGTGCAGGCAGCATACACGTGGTGGCGGGCGGCAAGTGTGCGGGTGCACGAGCACTCAAGCACACAACACTAGAGGGGGCGCGGGCCACTGCCTCCACTGGGCCCTGTCGCCGCCCACTGCCACCACCACCACCACCACCACCACCTGCCTCCACATGCTGCCACCGCCCTCCACCTGCCGCCCGCCACCATTACCGTGGCAGCCAGCAACCTGGTGACCCCGGGGAAGGGGCCAAGTGACTCCAAATGGGGTCCTGACCCACAGGTTGAGAACCACTGATTTAAAGAAAATAAGCTTTTATGGACTACC
This sequence comes from Paroedura picta, assembly GCF_049243985.1. Classification (NCBI taxonomy): domain Eukaryota; kingdom Metazoa; phylum Chordata; class Lepidosauria; order Squamata; family Gekkonidae; genus Paroedura; species Paroedura picta. Next base: position 5,762,875 of record NC_135375.1, read on the forward strand.
TCTACAGTGATCCTAGGCTGCAACTCCCAAACCTCATCACGTTATATGATTTTGCCACAATGAGCATGGTTTTCCTCACAAGAGAAGACTGAGGAGAAGTAGGAATTGAGCAGTTCAACTCTTCATTGTGTGTTAAAATGTCACTTTCTTGTGCCCGCAATGGTCCTACCATGTCCCCATTCATTTTCTTCCTATGAATATAATAAAAGAACCCTTTTTTGGGGTTTTTTAGCATTTCTTGCTAGCCTAAGCTCATACTGAACATTAGGTTTTCTAAGATTCTCCCTACAAACCTTGGTTATTTGTTTATATTCCTCCTTGGTTATCAGGTCCTCCTTCCATTTCCTAATGAGTCTTTTGTATTACTCAATTCTTTTGAAAGCTGTTTATGGAGCCACCCTGGCTTCTTTAGGCTCCTTGTGCTTTTCCTTCTCAGTGGAATTGTTAGTGGTTGTGCCTTCAGTATTTCACTTTTAAGAAATTCCCATCCCTATTGACCTCTAGTCCAGCATCCCTTCTCATCTACTCCAGCATCCCATATCTCACAGAGGTCAACCACTTCCTCTGGAGGACCAAAAACAGGACAGAGTCAAAGGCCTTCTTATATTCCTATATGAAGTGCCCTGTTGGATCAACCCAGTTGCCCCTCTAGTCCAGCCTCCTGTCTCATACAGCAGCCAACCGGTTCCTCTGTATGGCCAGCAACAGAGCAGAGAGGCCGAGGCATTCTCTGATGTTGCCTCCTAGGACTGAGAATTAGAGGTTTGGTGCCTCTGAGTGGGGAGTTTCTCTTCAGTTGCCATAGCTAGCAGCCATTGATAGACATCATCTATGAATCTATCTAATTCCCTTTGAAAGCTGTTTATTCCTCTGACCCGTGCTAAATCCTCTGGCAATGAATTCCACATTTTAATCACTCTCTGTGTTTGCACTGTCTGAGGTGGGTGCCCGGCCAAGGTGCTGGTGTTGGCGGATTTGGCTGTCTCTGCAGCCCAGAGGCTGAGCCAGCATGGCAGTTCTTTGTTTATTTGATTTATAGGCCGCCCTTCTCTGTAAGCAGACTTTATCAACAATTTTACATATTTAAAACATTTCTCCGGTGCCTTTCCACCCGAATAGGTTCCACAAGGTATTGAATATAAAAACATTAAAACATATCAGCATTAAAACACTATAGGTCTAGCCCCAGAGCCAGGAAGGAGGGCCCATAGCAGTCACTGAGGATTGCCAGAGCCCCCAGTCGTGGTAGTAACGGCTGCTATGTTTCTATTACCCAGAGGTATGAAGGTCATTGAGAACCGAGCCATGAAGGATGAGGAGAAGATGGAGCTCCAGGAAATGCAGCTCAAGGAGGCCAAGCACATCGCTGAGGAAGCCGACCGCAAATACGAGGAGGTGTGTGGGGGATGGGTCCCCAGGAACAGATCTGCTGGGGAGTGGTCTGCATTCCCTGCCAGCTGCCCTCCCTGGGGGCTAAGATCCATGTTTGCTTGGCTCGGTAGGTGGCTCGGAAGCTGGTGATCCTGGAGGGGGACCTGGAGCGCTCAGAGGAGAGGGCAGAAGTGGCTGAGAGGTGAGCAGGGAGAGGCAGTGTGTATGTGTGCTTCTCACTGTGTTGGGGGGCAAGTGTTGCGAGGCCCAAGACTGGCCTGGCCGCGTGGGGAGCCCCTGTCAGGAAGGAGCCTCAGTCAATGGCCTTGTGACTGCTCTCTGATGCTGTGACGGGGGCTCCTCCTGCTTCCTGTAGCCTTGGGGGAGGTTTTCTAGGCAGGAACATCCCGGGGACCAGGTTGGGCAAGAGGTCACTCTGTCCTGGGTGGGGCATACTGTCCCAGTCCCCTTTCCCGGGAGGCCACGATCTCCTGCCTCCTTCCCACCCAGGTGTTATGGATGAAGGCATTCTCAGGCTCCCTCCTCACTCCTTCCTCAGAGAGTTTCTCACTCTTTTTCATAACTGGGCCAACAGCTCTGAGCAGGGAGCAGCAAACCAGCTCCAATCTGTTCCTGCCACCAGTCTAGTGAAGTATAAGCTTAGTAAGAGACTCCATTGAATGCAGACATGTCATATTTTATTGTACGCTTGTGGTGTTTGGAATGGCTTGCAGACCCTACTGCCTCTCCCCACAAATGCCTGGAGGCTGGTCGCCTACAGTTGGCAGGGGCAGCAGCTTAGTGGCAGAGGGCCTCGTTTGCCTTCGGTGGCTAAGTATTGCCTGCTCTCCCTTGCCTTGCCTTGCCTTGCCAGCCGCATGAGGCAGCTAGAAGAGGAGCTCCGCACCATGGATCAGTCCCTCAAATCCCTGATGGCTGCGGAGGAAGAGGTACCGAGTGGGGCTCCTCCCCTCTCCGTCTCTCACTCACTGTCTCTTTCTCTGAGCTGCGCACCGACCCATACCCCTGCCTCTGCTTCCCAGCATGACTCTGGGGCTCTCCTTCCTTTCCCAGCTTGTCCTGTCCAGCCTTCTGCGCTTGGCTCGGGTGCAGAAAGCCAAGAATGTTAGAATTGTTTGTGGACTGGGGTGGGTAACCACTGGCATGGGAGCAGCTGTTAAGGGGCCCTGTTGGCCAGCCAGACTCCTGGGTGCTGGGTCCAGGCTTGTCTTGTATTGCAGGAGACCGGGAGGGGGGTGGGGTGGGGAGCAGAGGTCCAGATTAGGTTTGTCACCAGAAGTGCCATCGGGGTAGGGGTGGTCTTGGCTTGGTCTGTCCATCAGACAAATGCTATGAGGCAGAACCAGTAAACCAAGGTGGCGACAGCTACAGCCTGAACTAGGGGGCGGCAACAGGCGTTCCCATTCCTTGCAAGGCAGGCTGCTTGATGGAGAAAGAGGTTGTCTCCCAACTCCTCTCCCAAAAAAGACAGAACTGGGTGGGTTCCAAGTCAAAGTGTCCAAATCTCTTGGAGGCCACGCAGAGGGTGCTGAGCCCTGGCTGGAAGATCCCACCAGCCCTTGCTTCAGGTCTGATGGCTGTGCACCCTCCTTCCTTCCTTCCTTCCTTCCTTCCTTCCTTCCTTCCTTCCTTCCTTCCTTCCTTCCTTCCTTCCTTCCTTCCTTCCTTCCTTCCTTCCTTCCTTCCTTCCTTCCTTCTCCTGCAGTACTCTTCTGTCCTCTCACCTGTTGTTTTCTCTGTCTCTCTCATTCCTGCCTGCCTCTTCCTCCTGCCTCTCTTTCTTTGGCTGGGCCACAGTAAATGTGGCGACCTGGAAGAAGAGCTGAAAATTGTCACCAACAACCTAAAGTCCTTGGAAGCCCAGGCAGATAAGGTAGGAGGAACCAGTTGGGGTGGTTGAGGGGCTCCATGAGGGGGCACCTGGAGCTGGAGAAAGCAGGGGGGGGGCATTGGGGGGAGCAAGGTCCTGCTACTTCTCCTTGCTTCTAGTTGAACCCTTTTTTCTCCCCCCCCCCCCCCCCAGTATTCCACCAAGGAGGATAAATATGAAGAGGAAATCAAGCTGTTGACAGACAAGCTCAAAGAGGTGAGGGACATGGAGGGAAAGGGCGTAGTAGGGATGGGTGCATGTGTGCATGTGCGTATCTGCGTCAGCATTCCAACTTGTTTGTGGACCTGTTACGAGGTGCCCAAGTCCTCTGGCCAGGTTATGGTTTTAGCTGGAATGTCAGGAGGCTTTTGAAAGGAGATTGTAAGCTAAACATGAGCAGGCAGTCTGATGCAGTGATAAAAAAGGTGAATGCCATTTTGGGTAAAAAAGGTGAATGCCATCAACAGGGGCATCACATCAAAATCACAAGATGTCATAGCCCCATTGTATACGACACTGGTCAGACCACACATGGAGTGCTGTGTACAGTTCTGGAGGCCTCACTTCAAGAAGGATGTAGATAAAATTGAAAGGGTACAGAGGAGAGCGATGAGGATGATTTGGGGCCAAGGGACCAAGCCCTATGAAGATAGGTTGAGGGACATGGGAATGTTCAGGAGGTTGAGAGGGGACATGATAGCCCTCTTTAAGTATTTGAAAGGTTGTCACTTAGAGGAGGGCAGGATGCTGTTTCCATTGGCTGCAGAGGAAAGGACGCGCAGTAAGGGGTTTAAACTACAAGTACAACGATATAGGCTAGATATCAGGGGGAAAAATTTCACAGAGTAGTTCAGCCGTGGAATAGGCTGCCTAAGGAGTTGGTGAGCTCCCCCCTCACTGGCAGTCTTCAAGCAAAGGTTGGATACACACTTTTCTTGGATGCTTTAGGATGCTTTGGGCTGATCCTGCGTTGAGCAGGGGGTTGGACTAGATGGCCTGTGTGGCCCCTTCCAACTCTACGATCTTATGATTCTATGAGATGTGCTCCTGGTCTTGGAGGGTTCTCCCTGACATTGACCAGTCACTGCTAGTCCATGGAGGCCTCCCAAATGCCCACATTGGCCTTCTTAACATCCAGCATGCCATCAGATGAGCAGACGTGGGGCCTCAGCACCGGGATACCTTTCCAGGGGAATGCACGGTCGCGGGGGGTGGGGGAGAACTTTCTTCTTTCCTTCAGCTGGGTAGGGGAATAGTGTTTGGCTCCTGCCTGGTTTCTCCCTCTGCCAGGTAAGTGGAGCACCCCTTTTGCCCTTCCCCTGGCCAAACCCAGAAGTATATTTTGCTGTTTGACTCAGGGGCAACCAAAGGGTGGGGTGAAGCTTGGCCACCCCCTGGCTCGCTGATGGATGGATCAGGGACAGCAGAGGGACTGAGAAGAAAAGTGGGTTTCACGGTTGGCGTGTTGGTTTGTTTTCACATAAAATTCAGAGTAGAAGAGCTGGGGTTTTAAACTGCATCTTTCACTTTCAGTGAGCTCCCCCTCACTGGCAGTCTTCAAGCAAAGGCTGGATACACACTTTTCTTGGATGCTTTAGGATGCTTTGGGCTGATCCTGCGTTGAGCAGGGGGTTGGACTAGATGGCCTGTATGGCCCCTTCCCACTCTATGATTCTATGATTCTATGACTATCTGAAGGAGTCTTAAGTAACTTACAGACCCCTATCCCTTCCTCTCCCCACAACAGACACCCTGTGAGATAGGTGAGAGAACAGCTGAATGAGAACTTGACGGGTCGCCCAGCTGTCTGCATGTGGAGGAGACTGGGTGAATCAAACCTGGTTCCCCAGATTAGAGGCTGACACTCTTAATGATGTTTGTTTGTTTGACTTTTATGTCGCCCTTCCATACCGCTCAGGGTGGTTTACAGATAACATTGCATGGTAGCACATGGAATGACCTAAGCATATAACACAGCCAGAAATAACATCAACAACAACAGTGGTTCTACATTAATATATGTTGAATGGTTTGATCAACAATAATAGAACCGGAAGGACAACTTAGCTAAACCCCCCAGAGAGGTCAGACTGGTTCAGGCCATGGAGGAAGTGTCTGAGTGGGGGGAACCTGTGGATGATATTAGGTTAGTCAGTCTCAGGCACATGCCTTTGGGGTGAGGGATCACCAGTCGGTGGGCACTGCTGGAGTGTAATGCTCTTTTGGGGGTATAGGCAGAGAGACGGTCTCTCAGGTACACTGGGCCCAAACAACATATGGCCTAGAAGGTAAGAGCCAAAACCTTAAGCCTGATCTAGAATTCAATTGTGAGCCAGCTGAGTTATTGAAGTAAAGGCTGGATGTTGGATCTCCATGGTGTATTGGTGAGAATCTTGGTTGCGGCATTCAGAACCAATTGTAGTTGAGCAGAGGGATGGACTGAGGGCCTGCATGGCCCCTTCCCTCTCTAGGATTCTATTAGTCTAGTTCAGCAGTGGAAGGGGCTGCCTCAGCAGGTGGGGAGCTCCCCCTCACTGGCAGTCTTCAGGCAGCGGCTGGACAGATCCTTCTCCTGGATGCTTGAGGCTGATCCTGCACTGAGCAGCGGGTGGGACTAGATGGCCTGGATGGCCCCTTTCCACTCTAGGATTCTAGGAGTCTAGTTCAGCAGTGGAAGGGGCTGCCTCAGCAGGTGGGGAGCTCCCCCTCACTGGTGGTCTTCAGGCAGTGGCTGGACAGATCCTTCTCCTGGATGCTTGAGGCTGATCCTGCACTGAGCAGGGGGTGGGACTAGATGGCCTGGATGGCCCCTTCCCACTCTAGGATTCTAGGAGTCTAGTTCAGCAGTGGAAGGGGCTGCCTCAGCAGGTGGGGAGCTCCCCCTCACTGGCTGTCTCACTAACAGATCCTTCTCCTGGATGCTTGAGACTGATCCTGCACTGAGCAGGGATTGGGAATAGATGACCTGGATGACCCTCTTCTAACTCTTATGATTCTAAGTGATTTTGTATAAACATCATTGACCATAGGTCTGTCATTGTGCATGGCTGTGTTCATCAACCCCCTCCCCTGAATTTGTCATTCAGGGTAAACCCCTGAGTGGATGGGCCATTAACCCTCTTTTCTGTCTCCCTCCTCCAGGCTGAGACCCGGGCAGAGTTTGCTGAACGGTCTGTGGCCAAGCTGGAGAAGACCATTGATGACTTGGAGGGTGAGATTTGAGCTGAGGGTTTTTGTGGGGGAAGGGCTGAGTGCTGCCCAGGGCTTCTGGTGGGTTGGGGATTGGGCCGAAGCCATGCTTGCACGCCCAGGGAATTGCTGATCGCCACTGTAGGATGGTAGGTGAATTTCCTCTAGGCTAGGTTGTATTCTGGAGATTTTTGGTGTGTGTGTGGGGGATCATTTGGGCATGAAATTGGGGTCACCGTGGGTGTGCAGGTGGTTGTGAGTTCCTGCATTGTCCAGGAGTTTGGACTAGATAACCCTGAAGATCAGTTGCAACTCTATGATTCTACGATTCTATGCTGCTGCATGTGTCTCCCCCCCCCCTTCTTCTCTTTTCTTCTCTTCCACTCACTCTGTTCTCTCCCTCACTCTGCTTGGCTGTGCCCCCATTCACTGCCTGCAGACGAAGTCTATGCCCAGAAGATGAAGTACAAGGCCATCAGTGAAGAGCTGGACAACGCGCTGAATGACATCACTTCGCTCTGAGCCACCTTCCACCCCCCTTGCCTCTTCCCACCCCCGTCCATCCTCTGTGACCATAAGTGCCTCTCTTGGCCTGCTCACCTCTGCTCCCTGCCCCCTTCACACCCCATGGACTCCTCCCTGGTGCGTGCCTGTACAGAGGGGGGCTGGCAGAGATCCCACAAGGAGGGCTAATCCCCCCTCACCTTTGCAATGCCAGAAGTGCCTTCCCAGGTGGTACAGGGGTCGCCAGCAGAGTGTGGGGGCTTGTGGAGGCTGGCTGAGCTCCCCCTCCCTCCCAGAGACTGCAGCCTCCCGCCCCACCCAGGGCTGGCTCATGTTCAGACTTCCTTCCCGCTCCAGGAAAAGAGGAAGGGGAGTCCCATGCTGGTGGGCCCCAACAGCCACCCGCCTGCAGCCAGCGCCCCCTTTGCTCTGCCTGTCTGCACCCTCTTTACGCACTTTGGGACTCTGCTGTCATCTGACTCTCGTTTAATTAATAAAGGCTCTCTCTCTCTCTCTCTCTCTCTCTCTCTCTGTGTCTCTTTCATGCTCCTCTGACTGCCTGCTCCACAGGAGCCACTCTGCCTGTCCCCGTCTTGCCCTCAGTGGTGGTGGTGGGAGGGGGACCTGTCACTTGGACTTTCCCTGCCGTGTCCTGGGGGGCCCCTGCAGGGTGAAGTCCAAGCTTCTGTCTGTGGCCCTGAAGAGAGGCCCTGGCCAGGCGACTGTGCAGGGGGCTGGAGGTGGCACCTGCTGGAGGTGGGAAGGTGGGCTGCAGTTCCAATTCATCTGGACCTTGGTCCCCTCCTCAGAGGGATCCCCAAAGTTCTCCAGGGTCACCGTGGCTCTGGGCCCCGATTTCTCCCCAGCCAAATTCACAGGCATGCCTCTTTCAAGGATTGGCACGAGGAGGAAAGAATCCACAAGGGGCATCCCCTCCCACTCACTGCTGGGTTCCTTGTTTCCTGTGCTCCTGAGAGCCCCCCTTCAGGTGCCTTTCTAGCTGTTGTCCTCTCTCTCCTTTCCACTGGGGGTTTCATGCAGGAGGGGGCCAAACCCCATCCTCGCCCCACAGCTCTGTGAGTCTCTTCAGGGGCCTCTGCCCGCCTCTGCCCAGGGAGCCCCTTTCTTATTGCAGGGGGACATGAGGAGTGGGGGCTTTCCTTCTGTGGCTGTGAGGACTGGGCCGGGGAGTGGGCAGTCGGCTGGGGGAAAAGGAAGAGGAAGAACTCCCCTGCTGCCTTTAAAGGGTGCCTGGGGAGGGGCTTCCTGTCCCAGCTTTTCCTGCTGAGCTCTCTCTTCCCCACCTTTTCTCTTGCCTGGCTCCCGGTCTATCACTGTTCTCCATCCTGCCCTTTCCCAGGGAGTGCTGGAGGATGGAGTTTGCCTCCAGGTCTCTTCCTCACATCCTGCCCTGACCCAGTCACCCATGGTAGCAGTGGAGGGGGTGGAGGTGTCTGGTCAGAGCTTGGTGGTCTTCTCACTGCTCCACACCACCTCCCTCCTGCGGCAGCTGCAGCCAGGCTCAGTTGAGTGCATTGAGTGCATTTGGAGGGCTGGGAGGGCTGGGACAACCGTCCTCTGCTGAGCCACCAGGATGAGTGGCCTACCTTCTGGTGGGATGGGGTGGTGCACGATCCATGGGGGGGGGGCATTTGCCTGTGGAAACCCTGCTCATTTGCAGAGGCAATGATGCTGAACTGAACTGTTCCTCTGTGTGTGTGTGTGTGTGCACGCGCGCGTGTACGTCCGTCCATCCGTCCCCATGGCTGCTGTGGATGTGACTAGCTGCCCTGTGGATGTGATTGGCTGCTCGCCTGCCCGCCTTTTGTTTGCAGAGAACCTGGCCAGTGCCAAGGAAGAAAATGTCAACATCCATCAAGTGCTGGATCAAACCCTGCTGGAACTGAACAACCTCTGAGGGGCTGGACCAGCCGCCTCTCCTCCCCTCTTGCCTCCCTGATCCACGTTCTTGCCCCATCGGCTCCACCAGGAAAAGGGAAGGCCACATGCCCCAGGCCTGTGCTGGCCCCTGTGGGGCTTCGCCTCTGCACTGCCCGCTCTTTTACGTGCTCCAGATATTAAAGCAGTTGAATAGAGGCTCTCTGTGTGCGTGTGCGTGTGTGCGTGTGTGCGTGTGTGCACACAGGCACGCACCTGGTTTTAGGAGTGGGGTAATGATGGTCCCCTGAAGCCTGGAAGAGTCTTCTTCACTGGCCAGCCCTGGCACAGAGCCCAAGGTGAGGAGAATGGGAGGGTGCTCTTGGGCCCCGGAGGGATCTTTCCTAGGCTTGTGCACCAGGGGCCCAATCTGGCCCGATTCAGCTTTGGCATCCATTAAAGTCAGTGGTGCATTTCTGCCTTTCCCGGGGCCTGTCCCCTTCCAGGGGTTCTGAAAGAGGGTGTCCCCATCCGCTCCTATCCAATGGGACAGACTCTCCATTGGATGGAATGGAGATGTGGGCACCCTCTTTTGGAACCCCTGGAAGTGGACCCTGTGGTCCAAATGTTGTGAAATTTGGATGGGGGTCAGGGGAGTGCCTCCTGGAGCTATCCTGAAAGTTTGGGGGCTGTAACTGAAACCCCCAGGCCCCAGGAAAGGCAGAAACACAGGAATTCCTATTAAAGTCAATGGTGAAATTGACTTTAATGGGCACCAAAGCCAGATCGGACCCGTGGTACACAAGCCTGCTCTCTGCTGCCAGAGACCTCCAGCCCCTTGCTGTGCTTTCCATGCCAAAGAGGATAATGCAAACGGTGGGAGACAGTGGAAACACCAGCACAGAGGTCACCAATGCCACCTGAGGCTGAGGGGTAGTAAGGGGGCAGGCAGATCCCCCCCTCCTGCTTCGGGGGGGGGTCTGGTGTCCAAACACAATGGGGGAAGGGCTTTGGCAGCTGTGTCAGGCAAGAACACTTGGGGTAGGAGCAGAAAAGCACTGTGGCCAAGAGAAGAAAACCCTGGCTAGGCGCTCTGCTGAGAACCCCCCCCCCAGAAGAGGGGCAGGTGAAGCTGAGGCAGGTGTACTCGCAGGAGAGGGAGCTTGTGCTGCAAGCAGAGGAAAGATAAGAATTGGACCTGGGGCATCGACTGGCAGTCAGGCACTCAAGCGGAAATATCAGATGGGCAATTGGAGACGCAGGACTGGGGGCAGGGAAGGAGCGCCTTCAGCGCTGGATGTCGCTTGCCTCTGCCTGCTCCTCCCTCCCCTCTGGTGTGCATAGCACATCTTGGCAGACACAAGTAGGGGTTGGTCTTCTGTAGCATCACTCCTCCCCCAGCAGCCAGGAGAGGACCAGCCATCTCCCTACTGCATGTCAAAGGGGGGGGGGATGTCCTGTCCTTCCTAGCCATCCCTGGGCCTCCGCTCAGGAGTGGCAGGTGGCAGGATGATGAGCAAGGCCAAAATCTGCCCAAGAGCCTGGAACAAAGTGAAAGAGAACAAATTGAAGCCTGTGGGTTTTGTAATCTGCCTTTCTCAGTGAAAGTCGGGGGCAGGACTACACACTTTTAAAGAATGCAGTGAGATTACTGGCCTTGCAATAAAACTGGATTTTAAATACAGAAACTCTTCCCACCCAAAATAGCATAGGTGTGACCCATGCTCCAACCAATGAAAGTGTGATTCACTGAGGCCCCAGCCTCAGAGTCATCAATCCTGGCCAGAAGAGAATCCCCCAATTCCCCCCCCCCTGGAGCACCTGGTCTCAGTCCATCCACCTCAGGAGGGCCAGTGCCCAGGGAAAACTGAGTCATGGGGCAGGGGTGGGGGTGTCGAGCACTCTGCCCCCAAAGTGGGGCTTGGCCACAGATAGCCCTGCTGTCATGGGGAGTCTCCTCCTTCCCTCCTCCTTCACCACCCTCTGGGCAGCCCTCCTACTAAGGGCAGAGTGGCTTTGGCCTTGCAGCCATTTTCCTGATGGGCAGCACATCCTGAGTGCCGGAAGGGAGAGCCAGTGTGGCTTGGCAGCAGGATGTTGGGGCTGCTGCTGGGTGTGGGCATGTGTGGGAGAGAGACTACAACCCCAAATCAGATAGGCAGGTGCATCGGGGGAGGGGCACAGAGGGGCAATATAATCAGAATTTGAACTCAGAATCTCTCCCCCAACATGAGTAGCCCCAAGCAAGAGGCAAGCCAGAGCTGCAGGGGCTGGTAGTGGCTCAGAAGCCCTGAGTTACTAATAAAGGAAGTATCTTCTTAGAAGTGGGGAGCTGGGAGGGTGCCTCAGAAGGCCATGGAGCTTCCTGGCTTCCGTAAAGATTTATTTACATTGTCCCCCTGCCCTCCCGTGTCCTAGCCATGGCTCAGGGCTTCCCGCCTAGGCTGGGTGCTGCACAGAGCCAGGCATGTGGTAGAGAACTGGCGGCTGGGGGTGGGGCGAGTCTGCTATGGCCCCCATGGATGAGTTTGCAAGGAAGGGCTTACCATTTGCTGGGTGAACTATGGCAGTAGTGGGAGCATGCGGCCGTTCTGAATGAGTGCAAGGCTTGGAATGGGGCTTTGCTCCACTCAAGACTTCAAGCTTCCTCTGCCATCTCCCAGGACCTTCTGGACCAGCCTCCCATGCTGGCCTGCTGCCCCCCGCTGGGCTGAAGGAAGGCCCTGCTGGGGCTGGGAAGGACTCTTCTAGAGGATCTAGAGGAGGCCCAGCCCAGAACTGGCTTCCTCCCCTGCCTTCATTCAGGCTGCCCACCTCTAAGTATGGCCGGAGGTTCTCCAGGGTAACCCCCATCTTCAGGCAAGAGAAGTCAGTCTCCCCGGGGGGCAGGGACACTTGGGAGGGCAGGCTGGAGGGTGTCGTGGCCTAATCCCCAAGGATATCCCAGCCTAGAGCTGCGGTGGCAGCATACCACTCCTTCCCAGAGGAAATGTCCCAGCCACTCTGCCCACCCCCCCCCCCACCAAGTCTGCCAGCCTTTTCCCAGGACAAGTCAAGGATCTTGGTTCCCCAGGAGGCCCATCCCAAGCCTCAGGCCTCTAGAGAACTGTTCAGAGACACAGAAGCTTCTGCCTGGAATAAGGGTGCTGTCGGACACAAACATAGTTCAACCTGCCTTAGACGCTCATTGAGCAAAAACTTCTCAGCCTTGGAAATGAGGGCACAAGTTGGGGGGATCAGTGTGACCAGTGTTCAGCCAAACTGTCCAGAAAGGGGGGCTGCGGGGTGACCCATTGAGCAGTCTCACCTGACTCATCTGATCAAGAACTGGTTGATGGATCACACCCAATGAGTGCTTATAAATGATTCGTCACCCTCTTGGAGAGATGAGTAGAGTGCCCCAAGGATCTGTCCTTGAACCGATTTGTATGAAGAAATAGAGGGGTCCTTATTAATTTTGCAGATGACACTGGGAGGGGTAACAGAAGACAGAGTCAGGATACAGGATGATCTTGACAGGCTGCGATAAAATGAATAAAATGAATTTCAATACTGAAAAACATAAAGTTCTTCATTTCGGTAGGGAAAATCACATGCATCACTATAGGATGGCGAGACGTCTTGTGAAAAGGATTTGGGGATCTTAGTAGAGCATACACTCAACATGAGTTAGCAATGCAACTCAGTGGCTAAAAGGACAAATGGGATTTTAGGATGTATTAAAAGAACTAGAGCATCCAGATCATGTGAGGTAATGTTACCGCTTAACTCCACCCTGGTTTGACCTCACTTGGAGTCCTGTGTTCAGTTTTGGGTACCACCACTGAAGACAGATTTAGAGAAACTAGAGTGTGTGCAGAGTAGCAGGCGCATCTGAAACATGTGGCTTTTGGGTTTTAAAAGGGTGTTTGTCCAATTAAATCACTCCACAGGAGCACAGTGCCTCACAACTGACACACCTCCTTTAAAAGAAACCCTCCCAAAGAAGCTTCACTTCATACTGCTCCCAAATTCCTCACCACCCTCCTGAATCCTTCCAAACACAGCTGGGGGGGGGCACGTACAGTCCACTTTAGGAACCCCTAACCTAAAGCAACCAGGAGAAGGATGCCACTGCTTGAAGACGGCCAGTGAGGGGGAACTCCCCACCTCCTTAGGCAGCCTGTTCCACTGCTGAACTAGACTCCTAGAATCCTAGAGTGGGAAGGGGCCATGCAGGCCATCTAGTCCCACCCCCTGCTCAGTGCAGGATTAGCCTCAAGAACGCAGGAGAAGGATCTGTCCAGCCGCTGCTTGAAGACCGCCAGTGAGGGGGAGCTCCCCACCTCCTTAGGCAGCCTATTCCACTGCTGAACTAGACTCCTAGAATCCTAGAGTGGGAAGGGGCCATGCAGGCCATCTAGTCCCACCCCCTGCTCAGTGCAGGATCAGCCTCAAGCATCCAGGAGAAGGATCTGTCCAGCCGCTGCTTGAAGACGGCCAGTGAGGGGGAGCTCCTCACCTCCTTAGGCAGTCCCTTCCCCTGCTGAACTAGACTCCTAGAATCCTAAAGGGGGAAGGGGCCATGCAGGCCATCTTGTCCCCCCCCCCCGCTCAATGCAGGATCAGCCTCAAGCATCCAGGAGAAGGATCTGTCCAGCCGCTGCTTGAAGACTGCCAGTGAGGGGAGCTCCCCACCTCCTGAGACAGCCCATTCCACTGCTGAACTAGACCTATAGAATCCTAGAGTGGGAAGGGACCATCCAGACAATCTAGTCCCACCCCCTGCTCAATGCAGACTGCCAGTGTGGGGGAGTTCCCCACCTCCTCAGGTAGCCCATTCCACTGCTGAACTACTCTATGGATCCCCCCCCCTGCAATATCTAGCAGAACCATTCTCTGCATTGCTTAAACTAATTACTGCGGGTCCTCTCCTCTGCTGCCAACAGGAAACTTTCCCTGACCTCCTCTAAATGACCACCTTTCAAACAGCAATCCTGTCCTCTCTCCTCCTCCTCTTCTCCAGACTGAACATTCCCAAGTCCCTCGTGCACCTTATGAAGAGATGGAAAAGGCTTTCATGCTCTTGAGACACCTCATCCCAAAAGCACAAGCTCCACCTACCTTTCTGTAAGGCACTGAGGTCCCTGTGGTGGAACCGACCTGCTTCTGCCTTGCACGCCCCATTCCGTCCTTGCCCACCCCGATCTGGCCGCTTGCTAACTCTAGGCGGGTGGCAAAATGAACTCTCTGGGTATCCGCTGCTATCACCTAGCTAAAGTACAGGGTCGCAGCTGGGGGAACCAGGACCCCTGGCTGCCCCTTACACGTCTGAGGCTTTGCTCCTGGGCATTGTGAGGGATGATACTGCAAGGGGCCACCCCTCTGGGTTTTCCTTTTGCACTTCTGTTAGCGTTTCTGAGGCGGGGGAGCTCTACGTGGATCAGAGAACAATGGCCTACTTCCAATTTATAGATTTATTAACAGAACAAGGTTTAAAAAGCAGATATTTAGCACAGCACAGAGAGTTAAGCAAAAGAGACCAAAATAAACTGGAGGAAACGCAGTCCTTCTGTCCCTGTGCTAAACATACCCTATCTGGTCTTAAGTACAAGGCAGGCCCCTTTGCTTAAAGAGGTTCCAGAGTCTCCTTGCCTTGCTCACATGTCCAGGATGGCTGCTCACCTCCTCTTCCAAGAGCAGGATCCTTCCCTGATGATCAGCAGGCAAAGACCACCCGCCAAAGCCCCCCAAGACAAAGACCCCTTCCTTCCTGTGCTCAGGATCAGATACTCTCCTGTGCCCTCCAAAGGAAGCCCTTCACCTAGGAATTCTGGGGAGAAGCTCTTTCCTGGCCAGGTCAATTAACATTAACAAGAGGAAGGTGAACAGGGACTTAGCAGCCCTTCGCCCTCTCTCTCCCCCAGCCCAGAGGAAAAAAAACTGTCCTTTTGAAATAGCAAGGGGGCATTTCATCACACCCCTGCTTGTCCACTGCACAACCGGACACTCACAAGCTCCTCCCTGGCTGGCCGCTCCTGGACTCTTATCGGGCTGGTCAGTAGTTCTCAGGAGGGGGGGGTACTCTTGAAGCAAAGGCAGTGGGTGGGATTGGGATGTACATCTGGACACAGCCATGCTTCCTGGCCGCATTCTGCAGGATCATGCCAGTCTGGGAGCTCTCAAAGCCCGAAGAATGTTCCAGGGGTTTCTCAATGGTAAAAAAGTTGAGAAAGGCTGCACTACACAGTCCCCGGGGAGCACATCTGGCCCCAAGAGTCCTTTTTTGTCTCTTCTACTCAGCCTTGGATTAAGCATTAAGCAAAACATGCATGTCCTCAGGGCACCAAGGGAAGGCGGGGGCAACACCACCAGACGGGTGATTAGGAGGGGTGGTTATATTTAGTGTTAAATGAAAAAATTCAGTTTGTGTTTTATATAGTTGTGACTATATAAAGGGATGGCCTGGAAGAAAACTGAATTTTTAATCTCTTATTGCCCTTCAGCACAGCTGGGCCCTGCTTGGAACATCAGGTGGCTGGAATACAGCCCTG
This sequence comes from Paroedura picta, assembly GCF_049243985.1. NCBI lineage: Eukaryota > Metazoa > Chordata > Lepidosauria > Squamata > Gekkonidae > Paroedura > Paroedura picta. The sequence goes on from NC_135375.1 coordinate 5,778,241, forward strand.
ATCCCGTTGCTGATCAAGCTATTTTGCTGGCAGGAGTGTTCTGCTGGGCTGAACCCCCAGCTCATGGCCTTATCCCCCCCCCACACCCTTGCTCCACAAGTCAAGGGCCATGCGGGTCTGCAGAGGGGGCAAGGAACTTGTACCCAAGTCCCCACCTGATCCCAAGGGCTCCTAATGGGAGCCTGGTTCTTCCTGTTTTGCCCACCCTGCCCTCACCCCAAATAGGAGGAAGCTGTCATGAACCCCGATCCATACCCCGTTTGCCAAGCCCTCCGGCATCCATGTTGTCCTTTTGAACTCAAGCAGTACATGTTTCACATGCACTCTGAGCCTGTCACCATAAAACCTTCATGCTTTCCCTGACTAATATCTGGTGCCCCGCCTCCCCGCCACTTCTCAGCGGGACATCCTCATCTCTTCTGCCGTAAAACGTCCTTGTAGAGCGGGACATCCTCATCTCTTCTGCTGTAAAACATTCTTGTAGAATGCAGAGACGAAACAGAGTTGTTACAAATTAGATCAAAGTCAGGCCATCTGGCTTAGCCTGAGAACCTTCGCACCTTTTCCCTGGTCCTGCTCTCCCGCCTAAATTCCTATGACCCCTCCCCTCTGGTAAGGGTCCTATAAAGATAACCTGTGTATCATGTTCTTTGTCTCTGCCAAGAAGTTTGCTTAGGAGCTTCTTGGCTGCTTTTAGTTTGTTGTAATGCCTGTTCAATAAAGCGTTTCTTTGTATTTCACCTGGAAATCTCGGATGCTTCATTTGATGGGACTTTACCAGCTAACCCCTGCCTGATCCCTGACAGAAGCTCAGATGTGGCACTCACAACAAGAAATCTGCCCCCACCCCCTTCTGATCTCAAAAAATATCAAGAAGTTCATGTAAATTCTGCTACCTAAATAATTTAGACAAGTGTATTTGTGAAGAATTCCAATTAGTATTACAAAGCCACTGTTCAAGGACAAGTATTGATTAACTGTCAGCGTAGCTTACCCAAGCCAATAAAATGTACTTAGCAGATAGGTCCTTTTAACCATTTTGGAGCATGCCTGCCACTGAGCCACAGCCCACAGTGGCTTCCAGGGTCTCCTTCTAATCTGTGGGGTTCAGGGCCCCACTTGTAGGTCAGCTTGTTTACAGCAGCTTTGGAAACAAGGAATAGGAGTCATGGGTTCAAATGATGGGACAGGAGATTCCACTTAAATATGAGGGAACATTTCCTGATGGGGAGGGCTGCTTGTAGATAGCCTAGGCTGCCTCGTAGGGGGGTGGAGTCTGCTTTGTTGGAAGTTTTGAGGAGGAGCATATGATAAGAGTGTGTGATAAGTCCCCGAGAAGGTGTGGGGCTGGACTGGACGGCCCTCTGGGGGTCTCTTCCAGTTCTCTGTGTGACTCTGAAACTGATACATCCCCAGAAGACCAGGCCCTGCAGTTCTGCCTCAAGCGCTCCCTAGGGTAGTGATGCCCAACCTGTGGGCCGCGAACCACATGTGGTCCTTCGACTAATTGGAGGTGGGCCCCGAAGGACGCCTTCTCCCCCCCCCCCCGCCCTTTACAAGACACTTCATTGTTGTGGCGTGTCTGTCTCTTATTCTGAAGGGATGTTTAAACATTACCATAGCGACCAGAGAGCGTTAGGGCAGTGGTTGAGAGTAGAGGGGTAAACTACCCCCCCCCACACACACACACCGGGCCTCAGTAAAAGGCGTTGAGTGGTCCCCGGGTGATAAAAAGGTTGGGGACCACTGCCCTAGGGGCCTGGGGGCCAGCCATGCGCTCTCGGCCTAACTCACCTCACAGGGTGGTTGTTGGGAGGGTAAAATACGAGGGAGATGAATTATGTCTCCTCCTGGGGAGAGGGAGAGGTGGGATAGAACTGGAGGAGGCAAGTACCCTATGAGAGGAAAGGATGGGCTGCGGATGGGAGGAACAGGCACAAAGGAAAGACGGCGAAGAAGACAGCGACGCTAGCCCAAGCGTGTTTCTGGTCAACGCAAGGAAGGCGGGACCTCCCCTCCCGTCCCCCTCGCCCCGCCATTTCGGGGTCTGTCCTGCAGTTCCTCCTTGAAAGGTCGGGTGTGCCCGTGGGGAAGCCGGGCGAGCACCGGCGGCGCAAGGGAGCTGCGGCCGCAGGGTCAGCGGCAACTTGGTCGCCAAGCAAGACTCCCAGGGCGCTCCCCCCCCTCCCTCCCTCCCTCCCTCCCTCCCTCCCTGGAGATTCACCCGCCGGGAGCTGGCAACCCCGGGGCGAGGGGCGACACGCGTTGCTCGTGCGTCGGAAGCCCGTGCCGAGCCTGGAGCCGCCGCGCAGGAGGCGGAGCGGGGTGGAGCCCGCCCAGCCGGCGGGATGTGAGGTCAGGGGCGGCGGAAGGAAGGAAGGAAGGAAGGAAGGCTTGGCCCGGCCCGGCCCGGCCCCCCTCCTGCTCCGGCTGCGGCTGCGGCGAGGCCATGACGCTGGCCGTGTTCTTCGGCTGCGCCTTCGTCGCCTTCGGGCCGGCGCTCGCCCTCTTCCTGCTCACCGTGGCCGCCGACCCGCTGCGCATCATCATCCTCATCGCCGGGTGGGTGGCTGGGAGGCGGGCGGTTCGCAGGAGGGGAGAGGAGGGGAGGGGAGGGGAGGGGAGGGGTGCCCTGCCTTCCCCTCCCCTCCCCTCCCCTCCCTGCCGGGGCATTCCCTCTACTACCCCCACCCCACCCCGGCCCGCGGAGGCGCCTGACCCCCCTCCTCTCCTCCCCTCCCCGGGCGTGCAGGGCCTTCTTCTGGCTGGTCTCGCTGCTGCTCTCCTCGCTGCTCTGGTTCGTGGCGGTGAAGGCCAGCGACGTCGGGGACGAGGCGCTGCAGAAGGGGCTGCTCATCGTCGGGGTCGTCTTCTCCGTCCTGCTGCAGGAGGCCTTCCGCCTCCTCTACTACAAGCTGCTCCGGTGCGCCCGCGGGGGGCGGGGGGCGGGGGGCGGGGGGCGGGCGCTGCGAGAGGGAAGGGCCGCTCCGGCCACCACTGACCGCTGCGGCTCCAGAGCCAGGCCTGGCGCAGCGAGGCTGCAGCATCTCCCGAGGGCCCCCTGGGGAGGGGGCTGGACATCTGCCCTTGCTGGCTCAACAGAGAGTGCAGACCAGACCAGACCCCCTCTGGCGGCTGGGACACCCTTTGGATCTTGATGCTCAAGAAGGTTCTTCTCAGGGCCAAGGCTGACTCTCTCTCTCTTTCTCTCCTCCCCCCCAGAAAGGCGATTGAGGGGCTGGTGGCGCTTAGTGAAGACGGATGCTGCCCGGTCTCGATCCAGCAAATGGCCTATGGTGTGTTGGGGGGGGGGGAGGTGAGAGCTTTGCTGTTTCAGGCAACCCCTCCCCTGTGAATCCATTGGTTTGAGGAAGTTTATGGATGGGCTCCACCCTGGCCAGAAACTGGGTGGCTGAAAGAACACATGCTTTCCATCATGTTGATATGGCTGGGGTGGGGCATTATTCATTTCCAGCACTCTTACCCCAGAGCACGCCAGAGGTCCAGCCTGGACAGCCCCCTCCCCACAATAGCTTGTTGTCGGCTGCCTGCTGCAGGTGCAAGAGGAGCAGTGTGTGTGGGGGGCTTACAGGGCAGAAGTCGGGCCCCCTCCAGTATTGCTTCCACTGGTGTCCTTTCCTTGCAGTGGCGGGCCTGGGTTTTGGACTCATGAGTGGGGCCTTCTCCATGATCAACCTCTTGGCGGATGCCGTGGGTCCAGGCACCGTGGGCATCCACGGGGACTCTCAGCTCTACTTCCTGACATCAGGTAAGTTCCCCCTTCCACCAGCCCTGCTGTAGTTCTAGTCTGTGCAGCTTCTGGGGGGCAGAGCAAATACAAACCATATCTCTCCCCCTCCTCCCCACCAGCCTTCATGACTCTGGTGATGATTTTCCTCCACACCTTCTGGGGAATCATTTTCTTCCACGGCTGTGAGACTCGGCAATGGTGGGAGGTGAGCGCCGTAGTGGTCACTCACCTCATTGTCTCCGGCCTGGTGAGTACCAGAAGGGGGAGAGGCCCCCTCTCTTCTCCTGCTGTCTAGGCCTGCTGGGGGTGGGGGAGTTCTCCTTCCCTGGCTCAGCTGGCTCAGCACACCTTTGCCTATGGGTCTGAAGTTAGCTCTGGAGTATGGTAGGGGTCCTGCTTTGGTGGATCTGGGCTGAAACAGATAGATTGTTTTAAATGCAAATGGCTTTATCTTGTATGAAGTCTTAATTATGAGCCACCCCGAAATTTTCACTAGAGGGAGGCAGCCTAGAAATAAAACAATAATAATAACAAGAAAAAGGGGCATCATATAGCTTCACTATCTGTCGGACCACTTTTCTGCTTCCAACCAAGAGAAGCGGAGGGGCAGCCTGGTCTCGGACCCATTGGGTCTGGGAGCCAGCGTGGTATCATGGTTAAGAGTGGCGGCCTCATTGGGAGAACTGGGCTCTTTCCTCACTCCTCCTCACGCAGCCAGCTGGGTGACCTTGGGGCTGGCACAGTTCTTCCAGAGCTCCCTCAGTCTCACCTACCCGTTGTTGGGAGAGGAAGGGAAGACAATTAATTGTAAGCTGCCTTGAGACTCTTTTGGGTAGTGAAAAGTAGGGTACAAAAAACAGTTCTTCTTTGTTGTTGTCTGTTGCTCCCTCAGTCTGTTCCTTTCCTGTAAAGCCAAGGGAAATTCTGAGACACTGCTGTCTTGGTAAGAATATGTTAAAACTCTGCTCAGGCAAGCTCACGTTTTCTTGTGGATTTCCCACAGGCAGAGCAAAAACAGTGACACATTTCTTCCTAGGCCTTTCCAGCCTGTGTTTTTGCATTTGCCTGCAAGAATTCAGTGTTTAGCTGTCGCTACCCAGCCTGGTTCATTCTTCCTTTGGAACGAAGCCATGGTACTTGTCCCAAAGTCCCCCAGCTGGTTTCCACCCAACTCTTGCAGCAGACTGGTTCAGCCTCAGGTTGGCGCATTTCCTCTGAGGCAGATCTGTTTGCAAAACTCAATAGAGCTGGCAGGAACAGTCCCTAAAGGGAGTGTTCCTGGGGCAGTCGGGGGAGGATGACTCCCCAGGGCCAAGAAGGACATCTGGGTGGATCGAAGGAGGATCCTAGCATCTCTAGCTCTGTGAAGTAGAAACCAAACTGCCCAAAGAAGACCAAACAGTAGCAGGTATTCCAAATTCAGATCCTGCCTCCCCATCAGTAAAGATAGAAATGTGGAAATACCAAGTCCTAATCACTTCAAAGTGAGGGGGGTATTTTCACCACCACCCCCAATCAAAGCCAGACGGTAATTATGAGGTGGAGAGGGAAATAGGAAAGGTGACTGACTAAAGGGGAGAAAGTTGTAATACTGGGTGACTTCAAATACCCTCCTGTGGACTGGTGCAGATAGCTTACTGAGCCACGGCTTGGAAAGAACCGGTCTACACACTGTGAATGTCAGTGTTCGGAGGACCATCACCTAGCTCATGAGCGCACATTCATGACGAATTTGGGCTGGTTTCATAGAATCATAGAGTTGGAAGGGGCCGTACAGGCCATCTAGTCCAACCCCCTGCTCCACGCAGGATCAGCCCCAAGCATCCTAAAGCATCCAAGAAAAGTGTGTATCCAACCTTTGCTTGAAGACTGCCAGTGAGGGGGAGCTCACCCCACGTCCTTAGGCAGCCTATTCCACTGCTGAACTACTCTGTGAAATTTTTTTCCTGATATCTAGCCTATATCGTTGTACTTGTAGTTTAAACCCATTACTGCGCGTACTTTTCACTACAGCCAATGGGAACAGCTTCCTGCCCTCCTCCAAGTGACAACCTTTCAAATACTTAGAGGGCTATCATGTCTCCTCTCAACCTCCTTTTCTCCAGGCTGAACATTCCCAAGTCATAGAATCATAGAGTTGGAAAGGGCCATACAGGCCATCTATTCCAACCCCCTGCTCAACGTAGGATCAGCCCAAAGCATCCTAAAGCAAAGTCCCTCAACCTATCTTCATAGGGCTTGGTCCCTTGGCCTCAGATCATCCTCGTCGCTCTCCTCTGTACCCTTTCAATTTTATCTACGTCCTTCTTGAAGTGAGGCCTCCAGAACTGCACACAGTACTCCAGGTGTGGTCTGACCAGTGCCGTATACAATGGCACTATGACATCTTGTGATTTTGATGTGATGCCCCTGTTGATACAGCCCAAAATGGCATTCGCCTTTTTTACCGCTGCATCACACTGCCTGCTCGGGAATACAATCCACAAGTACCCCAAGGTTTCATTCACACGCAGTGTTATCTAGAAGCGTATCCCCCATACAGTAGGCATGCTTTTCTTTTTTATGACCTAGATGCAGAACATTACACTTATCTTTATTAAATTGCATCTTGTTCTCATTTGCCCGTTTTTCCATTGGGTTCAGATCTCGTTGAACTCTGTCTGTATCTTCTGGATTATTTGCCAGTCCTCCCAATTTGGTGTCATCTGCAAACTTGATGAGTAGTCCCTCCACCCCCTCATCTCGATCATTAATAAATATAAAGTACCGGGCCGAGCACCGAGCCCTGAGGTACCCCGCTACTCACCTCCCTCCAGTCTGATGAAACACCATTGGCAGCAATTGGTTTGTGGCAGTTCAACTGGCATAAACTGTTCTTGAACTTTCAGGGTGTTTGTGGGTGTTCATGTAAGATTCATTTCCAGGTAGACTTTCTCATCTCAATCTAAATGTTTGCCAAACTTCAGGGAGGCAGGGTGGAACAGGGTGGAGGTCATACAGAGGAGCATCCAGAAGAGGTCCCCTGCAGCTTTAAAGCTCTTGCTTGTGCAGCATCCATTCTAGTCACTCCTGAACCTGCCGGCATTTTGTACCTGGCAGGCAGTCGTTTTCACAGGTGCCCCTTCAGGAGTGGATAGGACATATCCTGTGCAAGCGAGAGACACCAAACTCACAGGAGCACTCCAGCTGACTCCCCTCCAGGTTTGGTGAGGACTGGATTTACAGGATCTGAGTTACAGTCCCCAAAAGAGGGTACCCTCAGAAATTGATGTGCTAGTTTTTAACTGTATTGTTTTAATGAACTTCTAGTGCTGCTTGATTTATTGATGTGTTGTAAGCCTGTTCACAGGGAGGGGCATCCTATACACTATTATTAAATAACTAGTAAATCCAATCTACACCAGACTTGGAGGACAGGCAGAGGAGAGACAGCCTCTGCAGGCTTCCTGTCTCTAATGCAACTCTGGGCTTGGGTCAGAACACATGATGCCAGACAAAAGTGCTGGTATTGACCGGGAACATTGATGATAGTGCGGTTACATCCAGCATTCATGCCGATGGGAAGATGCCCTCCAAGAGTAAAGCAATCACTTTTAATTTCCAAAGGGTGAGAATTGTAGAAATAAGGGGACTCATCGGAAGGGAGAATAAAAGGGAGCATTACAATTCCTTCCACAATGCCTGGAAATGATTCAAAACTACACTAACTGAGGTCCAAATATATATCTCGGGAGATGAAAGTTACCATTAAGTCAAAGAGGATGCCTGTGTGGATAAGAAAGCCATAAAATGCAAAAAGAATTCCTTTAACAAGTAAAAGGTTGCTGCACTGACGGTGCCCAGAAGGGAATACAAGCTTTAGCAAAATAAATGTGAATTAACCATTAGGCAAGGCCAAAAAGCATGAAAAAAAAATAATACACATTTCTTTAATTGTATCAGCAGCAGGAAACCAATCAAGGAGATATTTGGGTCCTGGGATGACAAAAGAACAAAAAGATTGTGATGGAGAGATGACAGAGAAATTGAATGAATTAGAATCATAGAGTTGGAAGGGACCTCCAGAGTCACCTTGTCCAACCCCCTGCAGGTGGCAGGAAATTTACAACTACCTGCTCACCCACAGTAACCCCAGTAACAGATGCCCCCCGCCCAAAAAAACAACCCAGTTTCCGTGGCCAGTCTAGCCTAGAGGAAATTCGCCTCCTGCCCTCAGTGTGGCCAGCTAGCTAGGGCAGTGAAGGAGGGAAAAGCCAGAGAACCTTGCGAGGCAGGATCTGGCAATACCTCCTCGCTGAAGGGTAATTTTATCTAGTTGTTAGTTGTAGGGAGGAGGGCAAGGAGGGTTTTGTAGGGGTGGATTGGGTTGGGTGGGTTAAGGTGGAGATATATATATATATATATATATATATATAAATATACATACACACATACATACATACATATACATACCTACCCACCCTGGCAGGAGTGCAACTTACCATCGCGCCCCAGGCCAGGAATCTGGGGGTGACCATCGATACCTCCCTGACTATGGAGGCTTTGGTCAAGAGAGTAGCGGGTCAGGCGTTTTTCTATCTTTGCCAGGCCCGGCTACTAGCGCCCTACCTGTCCCCTGACCACTTGGCTACAGTGATCCATGCGACAGTCACCTCCAGAATAGATTTCTGTAACTCGCTCTACGCCGGCCTACCCTTGTCTCTGATCCGGAAACTCCAGCTAGTGCAAAACGCAGCTGCTCGGGTCCTCACTGGCACACCTTGGAGGGCCCATATCCAGCCTGTGCTGAGGCAGCTGCATTGGTTGCCAATTGCTGCCCGGATCAGGTTCAAGGTTCTGGTTTTGACCTTTAAGGCTATACGCGGGTTGGGACCCACATACCTGGGGGACCGCCTACTGCCCTATATCCCCCGCAGGGCTTTACGCTCAGCGGGGGAGAATCTCCTGATCATTCCTGGCCCTAGAGAAGCGAGCCTGGCCTCTACCAGGGCCAGGGCCTTTTCGGTCCTGGCCCCTACCTGGTGGAATGAGCTCCCCGGTGAACTGCGGGCCCTGCGGAATTTACCAACTTTCCGCAGGGCCTGCAAGACGGAGCTCTTCCGCCAGGTTTTTGGTTGAGGCCGGGGTCAGCGAATGAGTGCCAGCATTCCCCCCCCCCCCCCCGGACCTAGTAAGTTAGATCTCCTCCCCACCTTCCCTGCCGCTCTGATACCAGGGGTGGGAATAATGAGAGCTTCCGCCGTGTTGGGATTGTTTTAAAGTCTTTTAATGGGTATTTTAATGGGGATAAGACAATTATGACCCGACACAAGCCTACAGGGAGTGGCGGGAAATAAATCTAATTAATAATAATAATAATAATAATAATATATATATTGTGATAACTAGGTGGTTAGTTAGATTGGTTAGTACTAGTTAAGAGGGAGATGACTGCATTGCTAAGATGCCGTGGTTGTGTAGTTTTTAGTTTAATGTATTAGGCTATTCTGGTCCATCGATGATGCCCATGCTCCGTGGGCAATGTTCTGCCATGCGGGGAGCATGGGGCGGCTGGAGAGGGGAGGGGAATTAGGATCCACCCGGTGAGAACATTCCAACAATTCTGGACCAATGGAGGTATGATGGTGGGAGAGGGTTCAATAATAGGAAGGCAGCGAGAAACGGAGGTCTGTGGAGGCCCTGACTGTGGAAACATGGTCTTTGGCCTGGTTGATGCGCTCGCTGCCCTTCAAACCTCCATCCCATCCCTAGGTTGGTAGGGGAGGGGGCTAGGGCAGAACCGGTGCTGATGCTATGTTAAGCCAGGTCAATTAAAAACAAGTCCTCAACCCTGTGGGACTATTTTTCAGGGCATGAGGCTGACCTGGCATGCATTATCGAAAGCTGAGTATGAAAGATCTGGTTCCGTGAAAGATCTGGCGCTACCCAGCTTTTCAATCATTCATCAGCCCTGGCTCCATGGTAAGGGGGGAGGGGTGGCGGTCCTGGTCCGGAACACCTACCCCTTCAGTGCTCTCCCAGCACCTTTGATCACAAAGTTGAAATGTGTGGTTCTAACATGGGAATCGGTCAAGAACATGGCCATCTGGGTGGTGTACCATTCATCTACTGTTCCATCTGTTGCCCTGCTTCAGAAGAGAAAGAGGGAGGTTAGACGGATAGAGAGTGTGGCAGAAGATTTGTGACGTAACGGCAAGAACATCTCAATGAGGCCTTATGAGATGGCGGTGAAAGCTGCGAAGAGTGACTACTTCACTCTTCACTCTAAAGAAGAGTACCTACAGGTTACTAGGCACTGTAGATCAATCATCAGAAAGGCCAAAGCTGAGAGTGAGCTAAGATTGGCCAGGGAAGCCCATTGTAACAAGAAAAGATTTTTCAGTTATGTGAGGAGCAAATGTAAAGTAAAGGAGACAAGGCCTACTGTTGGGTGCAGATGGACAAACTCTAACGGAGGATGCAGAGATAGCAGAAAGGCTCAGCGCCTATTTTTTCTGTTCTTTCCCACAGGTCAAAGGGTTTAGGCACATCTAGACATGGCAGTAGCCAAAGGATAGAGTCTGGGTGGCAGGTTGACATGGACAGAGAGGTTGTCGAGATGCATTTAGCTGCACTGGATGAGTTCAAATCCCCTGGGCCGGATGAAATGCACCCGAGAGTGCTCAAAGAACTTTCCGGAGAACTTGCACAACCCTTGTCCATCATCTTCAGGACCTCTTTAAGGACTGGAGATGTCCCGGAGGACTAGAAGAGAGCAAACGTTATTCCGATCTTCAAAAAAGGGAGGAAGGATGGCCAGTGAGTCTGGTCTACAGACCAGTGAGTCTGACCTCTGTTGTGGGGAAGATAATAGAGCAGATATTAAAGGGAGCGATCTGCAAACATCTGGAGGACAATTTGGTGATCCAAGGAAGTCAGCATGGATTTGTCTCCAACATGTCCTGTCAGACCAACGTGGTTTCCTTTTTTGACCAAGTGACAGGTTTGCTGGATCATGGAAATTCAGTTGATGTCGTTTACTTGGATTTTATTAAAGCTTTTGATAAGGTTCCCCATGATGTTTGTCAGGGTCCGCAGGGTCTTTGCCACGTTGTTCGGTGAGGGAGACCCGGGACTAGAAGGCTTTATCTGTAGGAAACAGCATCTCAGAACGGAGTCGGTACTCTCTCTCCCTCTCCTGGGCTCAGGGTAGTTCCTTCACTACACCTCCAACCCCGTCTCCTCATTGACGCTTCCTTAAGTAGCCTCTCTAGCCCGTCTCCACCCTCTGGGCGTCTCAGGAGGACCTCGCCCTTCCGGGACTCCGCGTCTCTCCGCCACCACCCCGCCCTGGGTTTCTCCCTTGCTCTCCCCACTTGTACTGACTGCCCCCATGCTACCGTTTCCCCCACCCCTGGCGAACTGATTCCCCACATCACTTTATGTAAGTTTCGTATCCAAAGAGGGTCTGTCGGGATCTCTTCCTCTGTATCTTCCTTTCTTAGGCTTCCGCTCCAGTCCGCACGCTCCTTCTCCGGACCCCCTGCGCTGCCCAAACTAGTCGTTCTCGACAATGTTCTGATGGATAAATTGAAGGACTGCAATCTGGATTTTCAGATAGTTAGGTGGATAGGGAATTGGTTACAGAACCGCACTTAAAGAGTTGTTGTCTATGGTATTTCATTAGACTGGAGGGAGGTGAGTAGTACGGTACCTCAGGGCTCAGTGCTCGTTCTGGTACTTTATAACGGGTCACCAACCCCTCGGTACAGGGCCGCCAGCCGCTGCACTCACAGCCCAGCTAGCTTCTTGCTGTACGAGTGAGGGGAAGAGGCAGGCGCAACCCCCGGTCTGGGGACCGGTACCGGTCCGTGGATCAGTCGGTACCGGGCTGCGGCTCCTCCTTGTCCTCCTCTCCGGATGCTGCCTCGAGAGCTGCCCTGCCACTCTGTCACCGGCTCACCTTTGGTGCTCTCCAGCAGCTGCCGTGGCTGGGGCTCCCCCTCGGCGTGGCATTGCGCAGCTGCTGCTGGTAGTGCCCCTCAGTGGGCGACAGAAAGTCAGGGGCGCTGGTGGGAAAGCAAGTGGAGCAGGGGCTCAGGCAGCGGTAGACTACCCCCCCCCCGGGCCTCAGTAAAATTGTCAAGCGGTGATAAAAACGTTGGGGACCACTGATCTAGATGACAGGGTGGAGGGACTACTCATCAAGTTTGCAGATGACACCAAATTGGGAGGACTGGCAAATACTCCAGAAGATACAGACAGAGTTCAATGAGATCTGAACACAATGAAAAAATGGGCAAATGAGAACAAGATGCAATTTAATAAAGATAAGTGTAACGTTCTGCATCTGGGTCAGAAAAATGAAAAGCATGCCTACTGGATGGGGGATACGCTTCTAGGTAGCACTGTGTGTGAACGACCATGGGGTACTTGTGGATTGTAAACTAAACATGAGCAGGCAGTGTGATGCAGAGGTAAAAAAGGCGAATGCCATTTTGGGCTGTATCAACAGGGGCATCACATCAAAATCACAAGATGTCATAGTCCCATTGTATATGGCACTGGTCAGACCACACCTGGAGTACTGTGTGCAGTTCTGGAGGCCTCACTTCAAGAAGGACGTAGATAAAATTGAAAGGGTACAGAAGAGAGCAACGAAGATGATCTGGGGCCAAGGGACCAAGCCCTATGAAGATTGGTTGAGGGACTTGGGAATGTTCAGCCTGGAGAAAAGGAGGTTGAGAGGGGACATGATAGCCCTCTTTAAGTATTTGAAAGGTTGTCACTTGGAGGAGGGCAGGAAGGTGTTCCTGTTGGCTGCAGAGAAAAGGACACGCAGTAATGGGTTTAAACTACAAGTACAACTATACTCTTGTGGCACAGAGTGGTAAGGCACTGACATGCTGTCTGAAGCTCTGACCATGAGGCTGGGAGTTTGATCCCAGCAGCCGGCTCGAGGTTGACTCAGCCTTCCATCCTTCCGTGGTCGGTAAAATGAGTACCCAGCTTGTTGCTGGGGTGCAAACGGTAATGACTGGGGAAGGCACTGGCAAACCACCCTGTATTGAGTCTGCCATGAAAATGCTAGAGGGCGTCACCCCAAGGGTCAGACATGCAGGGGGTTGGACTAGATGACTCCAGAGGTACCTTACAACTCTGTGATTCTATGTGGCTGAGAGTGTGAGATGGGCCCCAGGGCAACTGGTCCAAGGTGAAGCCCCTGAACTGCTTGCGCTAGTTCCAGCTCTCCCCCTTCTCCCATCCCGCCACATCCCACTTGGCTTCTTACTTCTGGCCTTCCTTCCCTGCAGACCTTCTGGAACCCCATTTACCTGGGCAGCCTCCTCCCCTCCTATCTGCTGATGGCAGCTCTAGCAGTGTGGGCCTATGTGCTCTCGGGGGGCTCGAAGCAGAACTTGCACCACTTCCTTCTGTGTGAGTATGGGTAGAGATCGGTGCCCCTCCCCCTGGAAGTGTGTTTCTGGGAACAGCCTTCCCTCCCCTGGGCCAGGGGTCCCCCGGTGTGTCCTGGTCCTGGGCAGGCCCTGCCCGCTCTGACTCTCCCTGTCTGTCTGTTCTTCTAGGCCTCCGGAGTGGAACAACACCCCCGTCGAGACCCTGAGCCTTTTGACTCCCCCTGGCTTGTCTCCTGCGGACACCAGCCAGGGGAGGGGATGTAGCAGCTGTGCCTTCAGCATATCTTGGCCCTGCCGAGGGATCTTGACAGCGCAGGGTGGGGGGTGAGACTGGACCTGCCCCCCAGGACCACTCTCAGGAAACTTTGCAGTGGAAGTTGCTGGGGAATGAACTGTGCCTCTGGAGCAGAGGCCAGCCTGGGGCCACTGGCGGGTTTGGAGGCCCAGGCGAGGCAGTGGGCTGGACTGGGAAGGCCCTCTCCCAGAGTTGAGGGGTTCCTGACACAGGAAGTGGGAATGCTTCCTCCCACCTGCCCCTACAGTGATCCTGTGTGTCCCCCTGCCACTGTGTGTCTTCATCCCAATAAAGAGACTGGTGTCTTGTCCATCTGCACCTATGTGGACCAAATTAGGTGTGTGCGTATGTGTGGAAGTGGCCCGTGGATCCGTGGCAGAACATGTGCCCCAGGGTGGTATCAGGCACACCTCTCCACCTGTTTTTCTTCTACCCACTGCCCTGTTTTCCTGGCTGTGTTAGCTACACCACAATATTGTGCGGCTGCTTGTGTGGCTCACCTGTTCCCTGGGGCCCAAGCTGATCTCAGGCACATGGCAGAAGGAGGGCTGGGTGGCCTTTGAGTACCTTTCCGTCCTGGAAGTTCACTTCCATACCTGCAGGAGGTGGTGTTAAGTTAACTTGTGCTAAGTTAGGGGCTGTAGCTTGGGTTAGTGCCAGTGAAAAAGAGGAGGCGGGAGGCAGATTCACAAGCTGGAGAGGGGAGGGGTTGCTGAATTTCTCCAGTGGCTGGCATGCCCCGCCCTACTGCACTGGTCTGGTGCCCCTCTGCGTCTGTCCTGTCCTCCCTCCCTCCTTCTCAGACCCCCCGTTCTGGGCAAAGCACGTGGCTCCCCAGCCTCACATGGCCAACGGCAAGAGGGGCTAGGGCATGAATGTGACCCTGCCCTGCAGTCTTCTGGGGAGGGGGGAGCTCCAGCTGCACCAGGATGGAGATGAAACCGGATAGTAGGCCCAACCTGGGAGCAGTCTTTGTGGGTGGAGCTGCCCCTTTGCCCATTAATGGAAAAATGGGCAAATGAGAACAAGATGCAGTTTAATAAAGATGTGTAAAGTTCTGCATCTGGGTCAGAAAAATGAAAAGCATGCCTACTGGATGGGGGATGTTCAGCCTGGAGAAAAGGAGGTTGAGAAGGGACATGATAGCCCTCTTTAAGTATTTGAAAGGTTGCCATTTGGAGGAGGGCAGGATGCTGTTTCCGTTGGCTGCAGAGGAGAGGACACGCAGTAATGGGTTTACAACGATATAGGCTAGATATCAGGAAAACAATTTTCACAGTCAGAGTAGTTCAGCAGTGGAATAGGCTGCCTAAGGAAGTGGTGAGCTCCCCCTCACTGGCAGTCTTCAAGCAAAGGTTGGATACACACTTTTCTTGGATGCTTTAGGATGCTCTGGGCTGATCCTGCGTTGAGCAGGGGGTTGGACTAGATGGCCTATGGCCCCTTACAACTCTATGATTCTATGATTCCAGCGCAGTCCCTTGACCCCTCGGAGCTAGTCTGATGACCCTCCCTCCCGACTGTCAGCAGGCCCCCACAAGGGCCTTGGAGTAAGGGAGGGGCATGTATGCCCAATGGCTGACACCAGGCCCATTCCTTCATAGGCTGTTGTGCCCCAGGAAGAGCTTGGGGACGAAGGCTTCCCAGGCAGGCAGCTGAGGCAAGTGCAGGGAGGCTTTGGTGGGATGCAGACAGGGAAAGAAGCTGGATGGGGTCATGTGGGGTGGGACAGGGCAGGATGGTCCCTCAGCTTGACTGTCCTGTCTCTTCGCCAGCAGGCTCCTCTGTGGTGGCTGCCACATAGATGACGCTGGGCTTGGCTGCTTGGGCGTCCAGCCTACAGTGAAGGGGAGAGGAAACAACCATTTAGAACAAGATGCCCAGAGGGCTGGAGCTGCCCCAGATGCTGACCTGAGATCTGGGGCAGCACAGCACCACCTGGCCTCCCCACAATAGCATATGGTGACATGTTGCATGGCGTGCCCTCTCACCTTGGGCGCTGGGTCCGCTGCTTGCAGACATAGAGGAGGAATGCAATGGTGGTGACTGCAAAAAGAGTCCCAAACAGGATGGCCAGCAGGTCCCCTGGGGAAAGCAGAAGCTTGTATGGAGGGCAAAAAGTGCTAGCCAGGCTTTGCCCTGTACTGAGGAGGTCCCTTCTAACTCTATGATTCTATGAGGCCGAGAAGAGGCAGGACCAAGCCTGTGAGGGGACCCCTTTGGCACAGCCAAGGGGGGCAGGTGAGGCAAGAGTCAGCTTCCTACCAGTGGGGAGGAACCCAGAGGCAAAGAGAAATCACACTCGGACTGCATGTGATGCGCTAGATAGTTGAAACAAGTGAACATTTACTTTGCTACTGTTTTCCTTCCTGCCCCCAACCCCCAAGGCACCTCTGCCACAGGCATATGCAGCAATGCCCAAGAAGATGCAGAGCTCCACCCCCCGCCCTCCATCTCTGAGTAACAAAACAGGCTTCCTATACACTGAATCAAGTAATAGGTCATTATGTAGGAAGCGGTATAAAATCACAATTTAAAATGCTGCAAAACTGGGAGGGGTGTTTTGTGTGTTTTGTGATCCCGTATGAATGAGCCAATGGCCACTATATGCCCAATGGGTTTCCGTCTCCTTGGCCGGCCCTGGAGAAGCCCGAGAGGTAAAGGACACTGGCCAGGGAGATGTTCCCTGACTGCAGCTGTTCTCCCTGTACGGTGGCTGGGAAAGAGGGCTGTCACTCCAGGTATCAATGGGACATGGACCGAGAGACACTTACCTGTGTGGAAGGAGGAGTTTGCCTGCTGGCCAGCATCTGAAAGCAAAGCACAGTGGAGTCAGAAGGGTCCTCCTCTCCAAGCCATCCTCCAGCCCTGGATGGCCAGAGTTTGTCCTGCGGGTCTCCCCTGACTGCAGCTGCCACCATGTCCTGGGGATGCCACCTGCATCCACCCTTACCTGCACCAAGGAGCGGTTCAGAACTGAGAGCACAAGGAAGAGATGCTGAATGCAGGAATGGGAGGGGGGGTGTTTGGTGTGGCAGCCCTCAAACGCACCAGGCTTTCGATTGATAGGGGAGGCACTGGCCAGTGGGCTTACTCAGATGGCCCCTTCCCCCTTTCTGCTCACAAGGAGGCTCCTCTGAAGAAGGCAAGGCCATCTAGATGTTGACCAACCACTACAGGTGATCAGCCCATCGTGTGCAAATTAAGGATGTTTTTAAATGTGCCAAGTGACAGAAGACGGTGAGTAGGGTGTACGTCCAGGGCAAGCTCTGCCTTTCAACCCACCCCTTGCAGAGGGGTGAGACGACCATGCAACACCAGATCTTTTCTGCCCTCTGGGAATGTTTTGTTGGCGCTACCTGGCAGGGACCCAATCCAGAATATGCACACATTGGCAGTGGCAGAACCAGAGCCCAAATGGTGCCCCCCATGAACGATCTGTCCTGCTACATGTCTTTGATTTCCCATCAGAAGACATTAGTTTTGTCTCGTTAATATTAAGTTGTAATCCTGCTTTGGCACATTCTGCTTTAAACTTCGGCAAGAGTCTTATCAAGTCCTCACTCTTTTCTGCTAGTCATGTGGTGTCATCTGCATATCTCAAACTGTTTGTTTCTTCTGACCATTTTCACTCCCCCTGCATCTAAATCTACTCTACTATTCCTTATGATATGTCCTGCACAGAGACTGAAGAGACAGGGAGATACAATGCATCCTTATCTAACACTAGAAACCTTTGTTTTTTACTGATTTGTTTATTTATAATGACATTTATATACCACCACTCCCAGCCCAGCTGACTTGTGGCAGTTTACAATAAAATATAGCCTAAAAATCCCCAAAAACTAACATAACCAGAATACACAAACAATGGCCGTAATACCTACTGTAGGGGATTCTTTTCTGGCGGTGTTTTTTTAAACAAGGATGTGCAGTACTGTGTAGAAACAATACAATATTCTAAAGAAGCTTTTTAAAAATAAAGCTTCTATTGCAGATATTACAGCAAAGCTTTTGACTGTATGAATCATGAAACACTATGGTTGGTTTTAAAAGGAATGGGTGTGCCCCAGTACCTGCCTGTTTTGATGCTCAACCCGCACTCTGGTAGGACAGAACAGAGAGAAACAGAAAAGCTTCCAGTTGGTAAAGACATTTGGAAAGGATGTATTTTATCTCTCTGTCTCTCTAGTCTATATGCAGAATATATCATAAGAAAAAATGTATTAGTTGAAGGTGGAGTGACAACTGTCTGAAAGAATAAAATTTGAGTCCAAAGGCACCTTTAAGATCAACAGTTTTATTCAAGATGGGAGCTTTCGTGTGCAGGCATACTTTCTCATACAATGGAACAAGAATCATAAGAGTACAGATATAAGGAGAGAGCAATTTATTCATTCATTCATTCACTCACTCACTCATTTATTTATTTGATTTATATCCCGCCACTCCCGTAAGGCTCGTGCTGGGTCACAATCGGTAAAAACCTTCTTAAAACCCCTAGTACAATAAAACCCATCTAAAACCCAACAAATTGGTAGTACTGTATATACTCACATATAAGCCGAGTTTTCCAGCACTGTTTTTAGCATTTAAAAGACCTCCTCAGCTTATACGAGGATAATTGATTAACATCCTGCCCCCAGCCAGCCAATCGCAGCATTGCACCTGCAAGTGATCTAGTGGCCTCCAGTTAACCTTTGCCTTCTGCAAAGATCTTAAATACTAAGCTCAAGTGAGCTAGTGGCCTCCAGTTAACCTTTGCCCTTCTGCAAAGATCTTAAAAACTAAGCTCAAGTGAGCAAGTGGCCTCCAGCTAACCATTGCCTTCTGTAAAGATCTTAAAAACTAAGCTCTTTGCAAGTGAGCTAGTGGCCTCCAGTTAACCTTTGTCCTTCTGCAAAAATCTTAAAAACTAAGCTCTTTGCCAGTGAGCTAATTGCCTCCAGCTAACCATTACCTTCTGCAAAGATCTTAAAAACTAAGCTCTTTGAAAGTGAGATAATTGCTTCCAGCTAACAATTGCCTTCTGCAAATATTTTGAAAGCTTACTCTAACAGCTTGTAGCAGTGGTCCCCAACCCCCGGTCCGGGGACCAGTAGCAGTCCATCGATCAGTCGGTACTGGGCCGCTGCTCCTCCTCGTTCACCTCCCTGGCTGCAGCCTCAGAGGCTGCCCTACCACTCTGCCGCCGGCTCACCTTTGGTGCTCTCCAGCGGCTGCCATGGCTGGGGCTCCCCCTTGGTGTGGCACTGTGCAGCTGCTGCTGGCAGCGCCCCCCAGCGGGTGGTGGGAAGTCAGGGGCGCCAACGGGAAAGCAAGTGGAGCAGGGGCTCATGTGGCGGCGTCCCTCGGCAAGACTCCCCCCCCAGGCCTCAGTAACTTTTGCTGATGTTAATTGGGGTTTTTATGGGGATTTTATTGTGTTTTAACTATTTATGTTGTAAACCGCCCTGAGACCTATTTGGAGAAGGGCGGTCTAAAAATTTAATAATAATAATAATAATAATAATAATAATAATAATAATAATAATAATAATAATAATAATAATAATAATAATAATAATAATAATAAATTGTCAAGCATTAACCGGTCCCCAGTGATAAAAAGATTGGGGACCACTGGCTTGTAGGACATCAATGGTTTGACTGAGGGATTCTGATATTTTCCCCCCTTCTTTTCCTAATCACTTCTTCCAAACTATTATTTTGGTTTCTGGGGGTGGGGTGGATTTTGGGAGTGCTTTGGGATTTACTGTTTTGTTTTCAGTGTTTCTTTTTTTATCTGAGGGGCAGTATTGTTTGCCTTTTCTTCTTGGGGTTGTGTTTCTTTTAAAAGTTGATTTTTACAATTCTTCCTTTCAGTGTTTTGTTCTGGGGGGCACTGTAGCCACCAGTTTGGTAGCTGTTGTACTTGTAGTAGTTTGCCAACTTTGGGTCCTATTGTTCTGCTCTGGTTTACTGGCCTGGGGGGCACTATTTGATTCTTCTGTCAGAGCTGTTCTCACAAAGCAGTTCTGTCAGTGCTCTCAGGGTGTCTGGTATCAAGAGAGGAAGGGAAGACAATTGTAAGTCGCTTTGAGACTTTGGCTAGTGAAAAGCGGGGTACAAAAAACAGCAGCTATTCATCCTCTTGACTTTTCTGTATTTGTTAGGAGGGAGGCTGGATGGGAAAGCCTGTGATGATTGAGCATAGATTAAGCACTTAGGCCACCCTGTAAATTTACCAGTAGCCTGCTGCATTTCCCACCCTTGGCTTATATGTGAGTCAATAAGTTTGCCCAGATTTTGTGGTAAAATTAAGTGCCTTGGCTTATATGCGAGTCGGCTTATATGCGAGTATATATGGTAAATTAGCAAACAGCATCACGACAAATATGCAGCATGATAATGAAGATCAGGAACTTTTTAATTTTCTACCCCAAATCCACAGACCTGGGAATCCAGGGCACCCCATTGTCTCAGGCATAAAAAACTATCATCATGGGGGTATCTGAATATGGTCAGAGTGCTCTGTTTCCAATAAGCCAAACTTCTGTTTAAGAAAGTGTCTTTAATCAGGAAAAAAGACATCCATTCATATACATTGACTAACCTGAGGATTGCAGGCTGGGATCAGGTATTTTACAGCACAGTTTTCCCCTCCCCTTGGGAATGCATTTCAAAGGCAGACGTAACACAGCAACTATCTACTACAAAGGGAAACCAAAAGACTAGATGGGGAGGGCATGAGATAGGGGAAGGAAGTAGAGGGAGGTGATGGGAAACTAGTGGCTATAAACCAAACACCTCAGAATAACCTTGAGGTGCTAGATTCAAATGAGTAGCTGCGTTGGTCTGAAGTAGCACAATCAGACTCCAATAGTCCAAGACAAACTGAGATTTATTCAAGGCATGAGCTTTCGAGTGCAAGCACTCTTTGTCAGACTAAGAACTGACCATCATAACAGTAGGAATACATGAGGTGCTAGAAGCCTCATGTAGCTGGCAAGCATCATGGGGCAGGCAATAATTAATCATGGCAGAAGAACCAGAGGGGAGGTTCTGACAGATATATGAATCCTATTCTAAGACCCGATGCCATCAATGCTTCTAGTCATGCTCTGTTACATGTAACAGTTCCTGACAGCACAGACTTTCTGGGGGAAATACCTTTGAACAAAATGCCAGAGAACACTATTTTAGCCACCATGGATGTGGAATCTCTGTATACAAACGTTGCACCCAAAGATGGATTACAAGCCATAATGAATACAATTTCTAGCAACCCCACAGCTCACTCAGCCACCAACCTGCACCATTTTGTTCTCATCCATAACCACTTCAGATTTGATGACAACTTGTTTCTCCAGATTAATGGCACATCCATAGGCACCCACATGACTACTCAGTATGCTAACATCTTCATGGCAGAATTGAAGCAATGCTTCCTAAATGCCCACCCATGCACACCTCTCTTATACCTGTGATTCATTGATAACATTTTAATCATCTGAACACATGGTAAAGAAGCCCTGTACACTTATCACCAGGCATACCATGACTTTCACCCTACCATCAACCTGACAATGAATCAATCTATGCAAGAAATACATTTTATGGACAAATAAACAATGGTTGCCTAGAGACCATCTTATAATGTAAACCTGGACTGACAAACATACCTGCATGCCTCTAACTATCATCCTAAATATACCCATCCTAAATATACCCAGTATCCATTGTATACTGCCAGACTCTACGCTACAACCACATTTGTTCCAATCCCACAGAGATTCTCACTTGAGGGATTCACAAAACTCTTTATTGGAATTAAGGTACCCACCCAATGAGATAAACAAAGCTAGAAGGATACCCAGGGAAAACCTATTGGAAGATAGACCCAAACAAGACAGTAACAGAATACCACTATTGGTTACATTTAGCTCTCAATTCAAAACAGTTCAGCGCATCATCAGTGACCTACAACCTCTACTGGAAAATGACAGTTCTCTTTCCCAAGTTCTGAGGAGCAAACCTTTTCTTGCTCACAGACAAGCCCCCAATCTCAAACAACTCCTCACCCACAACAATACAACATCTAATTTGAAGATGCACACTGGTTCCAGAGCTTGCAACAAACCCAGATGCCAACTTTGCTGCCACACACAGTCTAATAAATGGTCATTAAAAAATCACAGGATTGAGAAACCTATAGGGGAATACTTCAGCCTTCCAGGACATTCAGTGAGGAACCTTAAAGTAGCTGTTGTATTGCCAAGAAATTTCAACAACAGACTAGAAATGGAATTTGCGAAGATGCAAGTTATTACAATACTCGAAACAATGGAATCCATTGGAGGTGGTGAGCTCCCCCTCACTGGCAGTCTTCAAGCAAAGGTTGGATACACACTTTTCTTGGATGCTTTAGGATTCTTTAAGGCTGATCCTGCGTTGAGTAGGAGGTTGGACTAGATGGCCTGTATGGCCCCTTCCAACTCTATGATTCTATGATTCTATGATTCTGATCTCTCCTGCCCCCCCCCCCTTTCTATATTGGTGTATTTGATTTTTCCTACCTAAATGGAGAACTTTACATTTGTCCCTATTCAACTTCATTTCAACTTCAACTTCAGAAAGGCCAAAGCTGAGAATGAGCTAAGATTGGCCAGGAAAGCCCACTGTAAAAAGAAAAGATTTTTCAGTTATGTGAGGAGCAAATGTAAAGTAAAGGAGGCAATAGGCAATTGGGTGCAGATGGACAAACTCTAACGGAGGATGCAGAGAAAGCAGAAAGGCTCAGTGCCTATTTTACATCTGTTTTTTCCCACAGGTCAAAGGGTTTAGGCACATCTAGAGATGGCAGTAGCCAAGAGATAGTGTCTGGGTGGCAGGTTGACATGGACAGAGAGGTTGTTGAGAGGTATTTAGCTGCACTGGATGAGTTCAAATCCCCTGGGCCGGATGAAATGCACCCGAGAGTGCTCAAAGAACTTTCTGGAGAACTTGCACATCCCTTGTCCATCATCTTTGGGACCTCTTTAAGGCCTGGAGATGTCCCGGAGGACTGGAAGAGAGCAAACGTTATTCCGATCTTCAAAAAAGGGAGGAAGGATGACCTGGGAAACTACAGATCAGTGAGTCTGACCTCTGTTGTGGGTAAGATAATGGAGCAAATATTAAAGGGAGCAATCAGCAAACATCTGGAGGACAATTTGGTGATCTAAGGAAGTCAGCATGGATTTGTCTCCAGCAGGTCCTGTCAGACCAACCTGGTTTCCTTTTTTGACCAAGTGACAGGTTTGCTGGATCGTGGAAATTTGGTTGATGTCGTTTACTTGGATTTTAGTGAAGCTTTTGATAAGGTTCCCCATGATGGTCTGATGGATAAATTGAAGGACTGCAATCTTGATTTTCAGATAGTCAGGTGGATAGGGCATTGGTTAGAGAACCGCACTCAAAGAGTTGTTGTCAATGGTGTTTCATCAGACTGGAGGGAGGTGAGTAGCGGGGTACCTCAGGGCTCGGGGCTCAGTCCGGTACTTTTTAACATATTTATTAATGATCTAGATGAGGGGGTGGAGGGACTACTCATCAAGTTTGCAGGTGACACCAAATTGGGAGGATCGGCAAATACCCCAGAAGATAGAGACAGAGTTCAACGAGATCTGAACACAATGGAAAAATGGGCAAATGAGAACAAGATGCAATTTAATATAGATATTTTTAAAGTTCTGCATCTGGATCAGAAAAATGAAAAGCATGCCTACTGGATGGGGGATACGCTTCTAGGTAACACTGTGTGTGAACGAGACCTTGGGGTACTTGTGGATTGTAAACTAAACATGAGCAGGCAGTGTGATGCAGCGGTAAAAAAGGCGAATGCCATTTTGGGCTGAATCAACAGGGGCATCACATCAAAATCACAAGATGTCATAGTGCCATTGTATACGGCACTGGTCTGACCACACCTGGAGTACTATGTGCAGTTCTGGAGGCCTCACTTCAAGAAGGACATAGATAAAATTGAAAGGGTACAGAGGAGAGTGACGAGGATGACCTGGAGCCAAGGGACCAAGCCCTATGAAGATAGGTTGAGGGACTTGGGAATGTTCAGCCTGGAGAAAAGGAGGTTGAGAGGGGACATGATAGCCCTCTTTAAGTATTTGAAAGGTTGTCATTTGGAGGAGGGCAGGATGCTGTTCCCATTGGCTGCAGAGGAAAGGACACACAGTAATGGGTTTAAACTACGAGTACGATATAGGCTAGATATCAGGAAAAAAAATTTCACCGTTAGAGTAGTTCAGCAGTGGAATAGGCTGCCTAAGGAGGTGGTGAGCTCCCCCTCACTGGCAGTCTTCAAGCAAAGGTTGGATACACACTTTTCTTGGATGCTTTAGGATGCTTTGGGTTGATCCTGCGTTGAGCAGGGGGTTGGACTAGATGGCCTGTATGGCTCCTTCCAACTCTATGATTCTATGATATGAAGCTGTCGGCAAGACAACTTAAGAATTTAATGGAGTTTGTATTTTTAGCACAGTTGGTTTTCTAACAGATATCTGGGTAATTGAAGCCACCCACAATCACTGTGTCCCCTCTCTTTGAGAATTGTGTAATTTGTTCTAGCAGTATCTCACCAAAGTTGTCTGACTGGCTTGGTAATCTATAGCAGACCCCCACAATAATACCACTCTCATTTCCTACTTATTTTATATTTACCCAAATACACACAACTGTATTTTCATGCTCAGGTACCTGTGTTTCTTCACACGTATAAAGATTCTTAACATATATTGCTAAACCTCCCCCCTTCTTTACTTTTGAATAGATTGTACCCCTCGATTCTAGTACTCCAATTGTGAGTATATATCCCATCAATTTTCCGTGATTCCTATTAGGTCATAGTCCCTTTCCTCTATTAGGATTACTAGTTCCGCCTCCTTGTTTCCCATACTCTGTGCATTAGTACAGAGACATTTTAATCCATCCTTTGTGTGCCCCTTGGTTTTGGTTTTGAAATTCCTTGCAAATTAGTTTCCTGCTTATCTGCCATTCCCTGTAGATTTGCAATTTCCTCATCACACCAAATTCTGAATTTACGTCTCACTTTTCTTTTGTCCATCCTGAAACTACTGCCATTCAGTTTCATTGGATGCCTTCTAGTTCTGGCAATTTCAGAGAGGGAGAAAAAATTATCTCCATCAACTCTGTCCATCCCATGCATCCCATCTCTAAACCTCTGTCATGTCCTCCTTTGTTTGTCTTTTTTCTAAGCTGAAAAGTCCTGGACTAGTCACCCTTTCCTCATAGGGAAGGTGCCTCGACCCCCTAACCATCTTGGTTACCCTCCACTGTACTTTTTCCAGCTCTGCAACGTCTCCAGGGTCTCAGACTGAGGTCTTTCCAATCCCTTGCCACCTGGTCCTTTTATGAGGAGATGCTGGAGAAAGAACCTTGGACCTTCTGCTTGCCAAGCCATTGCTCTATCACCAAGCCACAGTTCCTCCTCTTAGTCAAGGAGGGGAACAGAGCAGATCAGGGGAAAGAGTCCTTGCTCCCATCTTGCTCCCTCTACAGAATCAGGAGTTGTATCTTACCTGGGGGCTCAGCAACTGGTGGTGCTGGGGGGGGCATCAGGAAACTGGCCAGCACTGTCCGGCCATGCAGGCCTTGAGACAGGCGGAAGTTGCCCTGGATCAGCTCCTCCATCTCTCCAAGAAGACTTTCCTCCAGCACTGCAATCTAAAGGGGACAGGGGCAGCATCAGACAAGTCACCCAGAGGGAAGCAGGACTGCAGGCGGAGGCGGGGGGGGGGGGCAGAGAATTCCTCCCCAAGGATTCAGAGCCACAACTCTGTCAGGAGGGGTGCGGAATCCTAGCAGTCTGTGAGGAGTCAGTTGCCAGCCCAAAGGCAACATTATTGACTTCCAGAGAGAGCCCCACACACATAGACCCCCTCCCCACACTACCATGCCTCCCCCAACCCAGACAGACCTGCTCTTCGGACAGCAGGATCGTTTGGTTAAAGATAGTCCAGTTCACTGTCTGGTAGCAAGGAGGGGTGGTCAGTGAACCATTGTAGCGGAAATAGGAATGGAGGTCGTCCGGAAGCAGCTTGGCTATATCAAAACCTGCAATGGAGGCTTCTTCTCCTGGGAAGGGGGAAAGCAGCAACAGCACAAAACACACTCACTGGGATCACACAAAGAGACCTCAGAGGAAGACAGATTCGCAGGTGGGTCCCCTTGGAAGGGACGCAGGAAACATACAGTCAACAGTCTAAACACAGTGGGATTCAGGGGCATTCTGGTTTTCATCCTGGCCATGGGGTGGAGAGCATGCTGGTCGCCCTGATGGATAACATCTGGCGCCAGCTGGACCAGGGCAGTTCGGCCATCCTCGTGCTGTTAGACCCATTGGCTGTATTTGATGTGGTTGATCACAAGCTGTTGGCCCACCACTTATCAAGGACCAGGATTAGTGGAACAGCACTGCAATGGCTGAGCTCCTTTGTCCACAACCGGACACAGAGGTTTGCTGTGGGAGAGGAGTTGTCTGACCCCTTTGTGCTCCCATGCGAGTACCACAGGAGGAGATATTCTCCCCCACACTTTTTAACATCTATATGTGCCCTCTAGCCTAGCTGGTCTGGGGCTTGGGGTGGGTTGTCACCAATATGTGGACAATACCCAGCTCTGCCTCCTGATGGACAGCCGGCCGCATCCCCCCCCCCCTCCTAGAAATATTTGCCAGTTCTTTGGAAGCAGTGGCTATATGGCTCAGGCAGAGCCATCTGAAACTCAGCTCCTCCAAGACGGAGGTCCTGTGGATGGGGAGAACAGGGAATGATCAGAAAGCATGTCTCCCCTGCCTGGATGGGGCACAACTAACTCCTGCAGCCAGGAATTTAGGGGTGATCTTTGACACCTCCCTGTATATGGAGGTTCAGATCATGAAGGTAGCCTGGGTGACGTTTTTTCATCTACGTCAACCATGGCTACTAGCATCCTACCTGTCCTCAGAACACTTAGCCACAGTGATCCATGCAACAGTTACTTCCAGAGTAGAATTCTGTAACTCACTCTAGAGAGGCCTATCCTTGTTCCTGACCTGGAAATGGCAACTGGTACAAAATGCAGCTGCAAGGGTCCTCACTAGGTCATCCAGCCAGTACTGCGGAAGTGCCGCACATGTGCATTTGCCGCACATGTGCATTTGCGACCACGCACGGCGCAAACGTGCATGTGTGGCCGCGCGATCACCCTCCCCACCAAGGGTCCTCACTAGGGTCCTCACTAGGTCATCCAGCCAGTACTGCGGCAGCTGCATTGGTTGCCGGTTAGCTTCTGGATCAAGTTCAAGGTTTTGGTTTTGACCTTTAAGGCTATATGCGGCCTGGGTCCTACCTATCTGAGGGACCACTTATCTTCTTATGCCTTCCGCAGGACTGTTTTCTCTATGGATATGAATTTGCTGGTTGTCCCGGGTCCCTGGGAAATTCGCCTGGCCCTGGCCCCAACCTGGTGGAATGAGTTCTGGAAGAGCTGAGTGCCCAGATGGAGCTTTCTGGGTTTTGCAGGACTGCAAGTCAGAGTTCTTCCACCAGGCATTAGGTTGAGGCCAGGGCAGAGACGAGTGTCATCTATGAAAAAAACAGAAATTGGGAGCAGCAGAGAAGCAGGTCCACAAGGGAGGTAGGACATCGACTATGCCGGCATAGATTGTAAAGGGGTTTTTATCTGTTTTATATTTTGTGAATTTGTATTCATTCATATCTATATTTTGTAAAATGCCACAAGATGGCTGGGCCGAGAGTGGTGGTCTATAAATCAAATAATAAAATAAATGCATGTGCTCTCATCTTTCCAAAAAAAGGCCATTTGGAATGCCATTTCACAAGAACTCCAACAAGAACTAGCAGGAAGCTCAGTCAATGCAGTGGTGTTGCGAGAGATGCAGTGCTAGACCTGCCCTGCCCACAGACCAGCTGGACTAACTGCTTCTTTTGACCTCCCTAAATCAGAACTGAAACTCTCTCCAATGGGCACCCAGGCCCGGATTCAGGAGGACAGGTTTGATCCTGATCCTCTGTGCAGAGGTTTGTGGCTCAGGGAAGAACCCACAGGTGACTGGCAACATTTAGTCTGTCCTGACTGAGAACGGGAGGCCTCTCAAGAGACAGCCCCCTCCAATTTCCTACAGGAGGAAGTTTAGGGAGACAGTGGGGCAGCCTCATACACCTAGACAGGAATCATCCATGGCCTTCTGGGAGAGAGAACTGGAGGAGGGAAGGTGACTGAATCCCTTCGGGCTCAGGTGCTGAGTTCCCCCAGGAGGCCACCTGCCTCCAACAGGGAATGGAAGTCCAGCTCAGAAGTCCTTTCCTGAGCACAGCTGCCACCATGGGGATGACCTCCTATTGTCTGCCCAGGCAGGTGCTGAAGGGAGAAGAGTGGACTTGTTCTCTGGCTGTGCCAGCCGGAGCCCCAATGAGTGGGGGGGCAGAGTGGGGGGCGGGAGGAGGAGGCAGTCTCACCTGTATCACCTGTCAGGGAGGCACAGTGAAGTTTCTTGGGAGAGGGGGAATGGTATCGAAGCGGAAACAGAGACAGCAGTGGCTGGCTACACCCTTCACCATCCCCCACCCTGTGCCTTTGTACTGCAGGTGATCCCAGTGGCTCTTTGGCCAGCAACTGAATCCAGGAAGTGTTTTGTCTTTTTTACCTTCCTCATGGACCTCGCCCAAAATGTCAAGGATATGCTGATAAGCCTCATTTTCCTCTGACCCAGCCTGGAATAGTAATTGAAAGGGCTTATGAGAAGTGTGTGGGAAAGAGAGAGAGAGAAGTCCTGCAGGCCAGGGGCGAAATGGCTTTTCAGAGCAGGAGTTGGGGTCACCCTAGGGTGGTGGTCCCCAACCACCAGGCCGTGGCCTGGTGCTGGGTCATGAAGGCCCCGGCACCGGGCTGCGGCTCCCTCTCCCCGCCCCCCCCCCGCAGTAAGAAACTTCCCATGCCGCAACCAAATCGGCCGCAAAAGTGGCCAATTAGCTTGCAACCCGGCAAGTTTCGTTTTGTGGGAGGGGGGGAGAGGGAAGCAGGGCCGCGCATGCGCATTTACGCCATGTGCGGCACTTCCACGCATGTTCATCCCAGCCACGCATGTGCTGAGGTGCCGCGCATGTGCATTTGCGACCACGCATGGCGCAAACGCGCATGTGCGGCCGCACGATCGCCCTCCCCACCACCGCCGGTCCGCAGCCCTAGAAAGGTTGTGGACCACTGCCCTAGGGGATTCCCAGCAAGGGGCAAAGCCCACAGCACAGCCGCACCCTCCCTGGCCATCCCTGCCAGCATCACCTGAAGAAATGCGGCCAGCACAGCCAAGCCTCCGGGCTCCCTCGCCGCCTCCCTGATGCCACCAAAGTGAGGGTTGTAATGGACCACGTGAATCTGGAACCACAAGGCAGAGCGCCTCTGAGCACACCTGTCATCCCCTGCATAGTCAGCTGCCCACCTGCTCTCCACTAGCCCCTTCCCCAGGTTCTACTGCATGCCAGCCTGCACTTGTCTCATCCCAGAAGGGATAGGCACAAGGCCCACACTGCCATGGGTGGACAGACATAGAAGAAGAGGGCCATGGATCTTGAGCTAATAGTTCAGGTAGGCTCCTTTGGGAGAAGGCTGTGCTTCAGATTGCTTGGGCCCAAAAGAGGTCCCAAACAGGACTTTGGATTTCATAAAGAACATGTGAAGTGCCAGTAGGCTGGAGGTGGGCAAATGTTCTCCCCATCTTCAAGAAGGGGGAAAAGGAGGATAGAAGAAGAAGAGTTCTACCCAAAGGAGTCTCAAAGCAACTTACATTTGCCTTCCCTTCCCTCTCCCCACAACAGACACCCTGTGATGTAGGTAAGGCTGAGAGAGCTCTGATATTACTGCTCAGTCAGAACGGCCTTATCAGGGCTGTGGTGAGCCCAAGTTCACCCAGCTGGCTGCATGTGGGGGAGCGCGAATTCAAATCCGGCTCGCCAGATTAGAAATTCGCACTCCTAACTACTACACCAAGCTGTCTCTAGATACAGGTAACTACTGTCTAGTCAGCTTCAGGACTATAGCAGTCAACATTTTAGAACAAATCAGTAAACAATCAGTCCTTGAGCAGCTAGAGCAGATGGGTGTGATTACAAAGAGTCAGCACAGCTTTCTCAAGAACAAATCACCTTGTCTTTTTTTTGTTAGAAAGTTACTACCTTGCTAGATCAGGGGAATGCTGTGGATATAGTTTATCTTGATTTCAGTAAATTTTTGATAGGTTTCCACATTATATTCTTGTTGACAAGCTGGTAAAATGTGGCATGGATCATATTACTGTTAAGTGGATTGAGAACTGGTTGACCCAAAGGGTGCTTGTTAATGGTTTGTCGTCCTCTTGGTGAGGAGTGACAAGTGGAGTGCCTCAGGGATCTGTTCTAGGACCTGAGATATTCAACATAATCATAAATGATTTGGATGAAGGAATAGAGGGAATGCATATTAATACTAAACTGGGAGGCGTATCAAACACAACAGAACAGAATTAGGATACAGGATGATCTTGATAGGCTGGAAAACTGGGCTAAAATGAATGCAATAGTGATGAATGTAAAGATCTGCATTTTGCTTGGAAAAATAAAATGCATAATTATAGAATGGGGGTGACCTGTTTTGGCAGCAGTATGTGCAAAAAGGAGCTAGAGGTCTTAGCCATACATTGAACATGAGTCAGCAGTGTGACTTGGTGGCTAAAAAGGCGAATGAGATTTTGAGCTGTATCAAAAGAATCCAGATTGCTGGTAATGGTACTGTTTTACTCTGCTCTGGTTAGACCTCACTTACAGTAGAGTGTTCAATTTGAGGTACCACAATTGAAGAAGGATGTAAACAAACTGGATCATGTCCAGAGGAGGGCAATGATGAAGGTGAGAGGTTTAGAGACCAAGTCGTATGAGGAAAGAAGGAGATTGGTCTGTTTAGCCTGGAAAGAAGATGAAGGGGGGGGGGGGAGGTTGAGGGCCTGAGGAGTTCTGCATTATTGTATTTTTATTGTACACCAACCAGGAAGCCACAGTACAAACAATATATGGAGACACTGATTGGTTCAAGGTCAGTCAAGGAGTGAGACAAGGGTGTACCTTATCACCCTTTCTTTTTAATCTTTTGTTGTTGTTAGGTGCGAAGTCGAACCATAGCGACCCCATGGACAATGATCCTCCAGGCCTTCCTGTCCTCTACCAATCCCCGGAGTCCATTTAAGTTTACACCTACTGCTTCAGTGACTCCATCCAGCCACCTCATTCTCTGTCGTCCCCTTCTTCTTTTGCCCTCAATCGCTCCCAGCATTAGGCTCTTCTCCAGGGAGTCCTTCCTTCTCATGAGGTGGCCAAAGCATTTGAGTTTCATCTTCAGGATCTGGCCTTCTAAGGAGCAGTCAGGGCTGATCTCCTCTGCAGTGATCTTGGAGCCCAGGAAAATAAAATCTGTCACTATCTCCATTTCTTCCCCATCTATTTGCCAGGAAATTAGTTCTTATATGATGCTTTTCTCTCCCTGAAGGAGTCTCAAAGCGGCTTACAGTCGCCTTCCCTTTCCTCTCCCCACAACAGACACCCTGTGAGGTGGGTGAGGCTGAGAGAGCCCTGATATTCCTGCTCGGTCAGAGCAGTTTTTCTCACTGCTGTGATAAGCCCAAGGTCACCCACCTGGTTGCATGTGGGGGAGCGCAGATTAACCACTAAACTGGCTCTCTGTTCTCAAGGCTGAATACAATTGTTTATATTAACAAGAGAACTTTTGTAACCTCTTCCCAGTGACTTAGCATAATGGCTGTGGGTGGTCCTGTGGGATATGCAAGCATTGACTGGACCCCTGTGATAAAAAGGTTGGGGACCACTGCTTTAGGAGGCTTTGGCCTGATCCTGCATTGAGCAGGGGGTTGGACTAGATGGCCTGTATGGCCCCTTACAACTCTATGATTCTGTGATTCAGTTATTCTGCAGTTGAATAAAAATCATAAAAGATTTTCCAGTCTAGTTGTTAGGTGCCATTCTATTTGGGTACTGCACACTAGGCAAACGATCCCAAAACGCTGAGACCGGGCCCTGGGCTATCAGAACTGCCAGGTGGTTCCAACCATGGGTCTCATTAACAGGGCTGTCCATGGCAGGATGGATGTCTGGGGCTTGGATAGGCAGCCATAGACCAAGTACAGCCATGGTTTGTGTGATTTTGAAGTGGTGATTCTTATTTGTTTTAGAAATTTTTATACTCTCCAGGAATCTGCCTCAGTGGGCTTACAACACCCCAACCATTGGCTGCCCCCAAAGTTAGGGGATATGTATGTTGGAGAGGTGAAGAGCAGCAGCAGGGCATTCCAAAGGTCATCAGTTCAATCCCTGGCAACATCACCATCTCCAAGGGTCAGGTCATAGGTGATGTGTGGGCAGATGCCTGAGGCCCTGGGTAGCCAGTGCAGGTGACAGAAGAGGTGGCTCAGCAGAAGGCTGCTTTGGGTGTCAGGGACGTTGGGGTGCTGGAGAGCAATTCTTTGTGGACATTCCGAGACGGTGAACAGCAGAACCCTCCCCTCTACAGTCCCCTGGCTGGACATCTGGGGAGAGTTCTGCTGTCTCAGAGATGCCTGATGTGCCACCACTCAATCCACTGTGACCCTGGAAACATTTGGGGTGGCTTAATTCCTGGATTGTCCCAGGGAGACCACATGAGACCACTCTTCCCCTTTCTTCTGCAGCTACTGCTAGCCCCTGGCTGGACAGTCCCAGGAGTACCAAAGGGTGGAACTTACCTCCCCAGCATAGCGGTGGCCATTCACTGTGTGCTCAGAGCCAGGCCCTGCTTGTGAGCCCCAGTGCAAGTGGAGCTGGGCTGCCAAGTAGGCCTGAGGGAATCCTCCTCCGGACACAGACATGTTGGCCGGCAGGCCAAGGACAACTGTAGGAAGCAAAGTGACAGGGGTTCAGAGCTGTCCTGCACCTCCTCTCTCATGGCTGAACAGCCAGGCATCTCCACCTCTGTGAGCCTATCGCCAACCACTGGCACCTCCACCTCTCTGCATGTGCTCATACGCTGACTGTTCAGTTTGCAAAATCAGACGGGTGATTGAAAATAGAAATAAACAAGTTTTTTCTCCAATTTAGACAGGCTGTCTAAGCCTTGAAGCCTAACTATTCCTCTTGGATAGAGCCAAACTTCATAGAAACATACAGCTGGAAGGGCCCATAAGTGGCATGTAGTACAAACCCTGTACCTCCCCCTACACTCCCCTTCTCCTAGTGACCCTCTGCTGTATGCCAAGAGGAAGTCAAAAGACCTGCAAGATCCCATGGACAATATGACATGGAAGAAAATTCCTTCCTGACCCCAAATGTAGTGATCAATGTTAGCAAAGGCTAGATAGTTTTTAAGCAGAGGCTAGAGCAGTGGGTCTCAACCTTCCTAATGCTACAACCCTTTAATATAATTCCTTATGTTGTGGTGACCCCCAAACATAAAATTATGCAAGTGTTCTTTCACAGAAATTAAACCAAAACTGACTAAATGGCATGACTGTATATAAATGATTGTATATAAATTGGTTATCAATGGGTTATAAATTGGTGGGCGCCTTCAGGGAGAGCGGCAATAGTGGTGCCCACCCCACACTTCCAAGCTGCTCACTCTGCCATGACCCCTGTGAAGGGGTCATTTGACCCCCAAAGGGGTCTCGTCCCCCAGTTTGAGCATCACTGGGCTAGAGAATCATCTGACTGAAATGCTTATTTTATTAATTTAGGCAGATTGTGACTGGGTGGGCAGGAAGGGACATGCCAGGGGGGTCTGGCTATGGAGGATGTGTGTGTGTGTGTGCGCATGCGCGCCTGGGTGCGGGGAAGCGGTGGCAGCACGATCGGCCGGGAGGGGGGCAGAGGGGTTCGGCTGTGGAGGAGCGGTGTGTGTGTTTGTGTGGGTGTGTGCCTGGGTGCGGGGAAGTGGCAGCAGTGCAGTGGGCATCGGAAAGGGACCCCTGCTCCTTTCGTGAGGGCGAGGGGAGGCCGGCAGGAGGACTCACCGCCAGGGAAGGCTGCTTCTCCTTGTGTGCGGCAAGTCCCCAAGCGGGTGAGGCAAGGCTGAGCCAAGCAGCCAATAGGGAGCCGCGCTTCGTACGGCTCCCTATTGGCCACTTGGCCCTGGAGTGATACTCGGAGGGTGAGCAGTGACACTCCTGATTGGGCCCTCTGAGTTTTTATCCCGGACAAGGCCCACCCTTTCTCCTCCTCTTAGGGCTTACTGTTTTAATTATTCCGCTCCGCAGGAGCGGTTAAAGACTAGGGGCAAAGCCCGCTGTATCCAGGAGTACAACAAGCGCTAGAGCAGTGGTCCCCAACCTGCGGGCTGCAGCCCGGTGCCGGGCCGCGAAGGCCATGGCGCCGGGCCGCGGCTCCCTCTCCCCGCCCCCCCCCTGCAGTAAAAAACTTCCCAGGCCTCAAGCTTGCGGTCCGGGAAGCTTCGTACTGCGGGAGGGCGGGGAGAGGGAATGAGGGCCGGGCTGCGCCCGCGGGCATAGCCCGATGTGTGGGCGTGGCCGCGGTCTGCGCAGCCCGATGCGCGGGCGCGGCCCGATGCACGGCCCGACACATGGGCGTGGCCCGGTGCACGGGCCGATACGTGGACGTGGCCCGCGTGCGGGCGCGGCCGATGCATGGCCGTGGCCCGTGCGGGCCGCGGGCACGGCCCGATGCCCTGCCGGTCCCCAGCCTCAGAAAGGTTGGGGACCACTGCGCTAGAGCTTGGCATTGGGAAGAGGAAGGGGAGGAGTTGTCCAGTCTGTAAGGGCATGGGGTTGAATGTGTGTGTGTTGTGTGGGAAGTTGTGGTGGTGTGGTGACAAATGAGGGCATGGGTGTGGAGATATGGGTGTCAAGAACTTGTGGTTTGGAATGTTCGTCGAGTGTGGGACACGACTGACCTTTGGGAATTGTGGCATAGTAGTTAATGAGCTTTCCAGAGCCATGTCTTCAGATATGTGAAGGGAAAATCAGAATGGAAAAGGCTCTGGCCCTGGTTAAGGTATAGTGGGCTTCCTTAGGGGCAGAGACCACCAGGAGGTTGGAAATAGTAGAGCGCAAGGCTCTTTGAGGGGTGTAGGCGGAGAGGCGATCCCTCAGGTATACTGGGCCTGGACCGCGTATGGCCTTGAAGGTGATAACCAAAACCTTAAGCCTGATCCGGAATTTAATCGGGAGCCAGCACAGCTGCTGGAGGATGGACTGGATGTGGGACCTCCGAGGTGTTGATGTGAGGACTCTGGCAGCTGCATTCTGGACTAATTTCAGTTTCCGGATCAAGGATAAGGGCAGGCCAGCATAGAGCGAGTTACAGAAGTCCAGCCTAGAGCTTCAAACGGCTTTGCTTAAACCATTCCATCACTGCTTCCAGGCAGCTGGCTAATGTTTCAGGGGGAGAGTCATGGTGACCATCCATCAGGAGGAAGAGCTGGGTGTCATCAGCATATTGGTGGCAACCCAGCCCAAACCTCCACACCATCTGGGCAAGAGGGAGCATAAAGATGTTAAATAAGGTTGGAGAGAGAATTGCTCCCTGGGGGACTCTGCAAGCCAGTTGGTGATGGCTTGATGAACCTGATGAATTGGACTTTAGGATGCTTAGGGCTGATCCTGCGTAGAGCAGGGGGTTGGACTAGATGGCCTGTATGGCCCCTTCCAACTCTATGATTCTATGATTCTATGACTTTTACCCCACCACTCCCAGATGAGCTGGCTCATGGTGGCTCACAATATGTAAAACATAAAACTCATAAAATACAGTATAAAACAGATAAAAGCAAAACAGATGGTGATCACACAATCCCACATTAGGTACTTAATCATCAGTCATCTGTTTCCAGCTGTGGAAACCAGATGAAAACTGGGAGCGATGATAGGCTTCTTCCCGGGGGTCCAGATAGTACAAGGACGGGGAAGGACCTGCTCTTATCACTCAGTATTTGGCCCAGCCTCAACCAGAAGCCTGGCAGAAGAGCTCCATCTTGCAGGTCCTGTGGAACCCAGAGAGCTCTGACAGGGCCCTCAACTCTTCTGGGAGCTAATTCCACCAGGTCCGTCAAGACTGAAAAGGAATAACCCATGCAACTATAGGGACAGATGTATGCAGACATTCCACAAAGACAGAAAGATACTTTCTGTCGTCTGCCCAAAATACACAAGCCAATATCCAGTCACCATACTAAATACACCAACAATCCACTGCCTGCAGCCAAACTCCATGTTACAGCTGGTTGGCCACTGTATGGCCAAAGATGGTCACCTCTGAATCCCAGTGCCAGGAAGCAACTTCAAAGGAGGGCTCATCTTTATTTGGTCTTACAGTGGAACCAGTTGGCCGCTGGGTGAGACAGGATGTTGGACTGGATGGACCTTCACTGATCTTATCCAGCAGGTCTCTTCTGAGGTTTTTATATTCTCTTCTGGCATTGTGCCTAACAGTGTAACCTTGAGATTCATCCCCCCCCCCCCAAAAAAAGAAAAGAACTGGCCTTGTCCTCACCATACTGCATAGGCAGTATAGGCCCAGAAGAGAGCATTTTGCCCACACCCCAGGAGGACTCACTTGTATGCCCATTGTTCCGGAGGCTGAGTTTCTCTTCAGGGGTCAGACTGTAACCCAAAAGCTTGAGGGGCTTCAGCTGGGGAGAAAAGACGGTGGTGGCTGTATCAATGTCGATGGGGGACTGCATGTGGCCCCCACAGTTGGGGAAATCTGATGCCCACTCTGCCTTATCTGAAAGAAGAAGGTAATTATGAAGCAGGAGAGATTTGTCACCTCTCCTTCTGTAGCGCCCTAGGCTGTGGCTGTGCACTACTTAGCATGGGAAGTAGGGAGCTCGTACTGCCATAATGAGAAAAACAATCCATTGTATACAGCCATGTTCTACGTTAGAACTGTGTCTGCTCCAATCCCACATACAGAGATTCCCATCTGAATTATCTACATCAAACCTTCTTGGAACTAAAGTACTCAG
Organism: Paroedura picta; assembly: GCF_049243985.1. Taxonomy (NCBI): domain Eukaryota; kingdom Metazoa; phylum Chordata; class Lepidosauria; order Squamata; family Gekkonidae; genus Paroedura; species Paroedura picta. The sequence goes on from NC_135375.1 coordinate 5,814,737, forward strand.
CCAATGAGGTCAAGAAACTGATTAACAAAGCCAGAAGGATACCAACAGAAAACCTGCTGGAAGACAAACCCAAAAGAGACACTAACAGAACACCACTAGTGGTTACATATAGCTATCAACTCATAGAATCATAGAATCATAGAGTTGGAAAAGACCTCATGGGTCATTTAGTCCAACCCCCTGCACTATGCAGGACACTCACATCCCAATCTCTCATCTACTGTAACCTGCCACTCCCTTGAGCCTTCACCGAATCAGCCTCTCCGTCAGATGGCTATCTAGCCTCTATTTAAAAATCTCCAAAGATGGAGAACCCAGCACCTCTCAAGAAAGCCTGTTCCACTGAGAAACTGCTCTGTCAGGAACTTCTTCCAGAGGTTTAGACGGAATTTCTTTTGAATTAATTTCATCCCATTCGTTCTGGCCTGTCCCTCTGGGCCAAGAAAGAACAATTCTGCTCCATCCTCCATATGGCACCCTTTTAAATACTTGAAGATGGTTATCAGATCCCTTCTCAGTCATCTCCTCTCTAGGCTAAACAGACCAAGCTCCCCCAATCTTTCTTCATATGTCTTGGTCTCCAAACCCCTCACCATCTTTGTTGCCCTTCTGTGAACATGTTCCAGTTTGTCAACATCCCTCTTTAATTGGGGTGCCCAAAACTGAACGCAGTACTCCAAGTGAAGCAGAACCAGAGCAGAGTAAAGATCATCTTGTATTCTGATTATGTCATCTGTTGTGTTTGCTACCCCTCCCAGTTTAGTATCATCTGCAAATATAATAAGTATCAAGACAGTACAGCACATCATCAGGGACTTACAACCTCTACTGGATAATGACAGTTCTCTTTCCCAAGTACTGGGGGCAAAGCCTTTTCTGGCACACAGACAACCCCCAAATCTCAAATACCTCCTCACCCACAATTTGAAGATGGACACTGGTACCAGAGCTTGCAAAAAACCCAGATGCCAACTTTGCTGCCACATACACTCCAATGACACAATCATTGGACCTAACAACATTACCTACACCACCAAAGGCTTATTCACTTGCTCATCTTATAACATTTTATATACCATTAAATGCCAATAATGCCCCTCGATTCTCTGCACCAAAGAATTAACGGACATAAGTCTGACATTAAAAATCACAGGACTGAGTAACCTGAGTAACCTGTAGGGGAACACTTCAGCCTTTCAGGACATTCAATAAGGTACATCAAAGTCACCGTATTATTGCAAAGGAACTTCAAGACCGCCTCCCTGCCTATGCCCCTAAAAGAGCTCTGCGCTCCACCGCCACCAACCGGCTAATGATCCCTGGCCCTAAAGAAGTCCGCCTGGTCTCGACCAGGGCCAGAGCATTCTCTGTCCTTGCCCCCACCTGGTGGAACGAGCTCCCGGAGGAGATCAGGGCCCTGACAGAGCTTAAACAGTTCCGCAGGGCCTGCAAAAAGGAGCTCCTCCGCCAGGCATTTGGTTGAGACCAGGCACAACCAACAGCGAATGAAGGGCCCCCGCTCCCCCCCGCTCCCCCCTCCTCCCAGAACTCCACCAGAGCGCTCTGGACCTGTTGTGGTATTGCACTGTTCCATCGTTATATTATTTTATTATATTGTTATACTGTTACATTATTCTGTTATATGGTTACAAACACTGTTATTAATTACTGTATGTTTTTAACGAAGACTGTTTCATGTATCTTTGACTAGTTTTAATGTAAACCGCCCTGAGCCTTCGGGGAGGGCGGTATATAAATCTAAATAAACAAACAAACAAACAAATAAATAAAAGAACAGACTAGAAAGGGAGACAGCAGAAATGCAAGTTATTATAACACTGAACACAATGGCATACCCTGGACTCAACAAGAACATAGTTTGTTCCGACTGAGCAGTGATATCAGAGCTCTCTCAGCCTCACCGACCTCACAGGGTGTCTGTCGTGGGGAGAGGAAAGGGAAGGCAACAATAAGCTGCTTTGAGCCTCCTTTGGGTAGAGAAAAGCACCATATAAGAACCAACTCTTCTTCTTCTTCAAATAATTATTTTATGGCATTATATGTCTTAATGATGACACATTTTACTAATTTGCCACAATTTACTTTTGCCTTATATCTCTACACTTATGATGGTTGTTCATGTCGTCTGAGGAAGAATGCACGCACTCGAAAGCTCATGCCTTGAATAAAACTTCGTTGGTCTTAAAAGTGCTATTCGGCTCAATTTTTGTTGTGCTACTATTGCTTTGTTGTTTTTCAGGGGGAATCCACAAAAGTGGATTCCCCCTAAAAAATACGCTAGACTCTTGAGAACAACCTGCAACACATCCAAAAAAGACATGTGCACTCTCAATATAGCAGTAGCAAGCATGTCCCTCCCTAAGCTCTCGCACCAAAGCTTCCAACGTTGCAATCACCATTTTTTCCCCCTTAAACCGGCAAAAGAAACGAATAAGGCTGAAATCCCTCCGCAAGCAATTGTCTGTAAAGTTTCCAAGCACAATACAGCCCCCCGTTCGACATTGCCCATGATTTCAGCCAGAAAGAGCACAGGGAAGGGGGATTTTTTTTTTACTTTAAGAGCGTGTAAATGATTAAGTGCCAGCTCCCACACCAGCGGAAAAGGTCTTTTCTGATACATTGAATGAACGAATATGTGTTGCTACTAGTGTTTTCAGGTTTTAAAACAGTTTTTAAAGGGAAGCACGAACGCAACAGTTAATTGGCTGTTCTGTTTGATTGACGGCCAGGGCGGGAGGATGTGCGGAAAAATATCACCTCCTTTGTTGCGATTTCAGCGAGACCGGAAACTTTATGAGAACAGCACTAGTGGGAGAGCCTTTTTAAAATAGAAACGGCTATGTGCATTACCGAGAACTGCTGCTTTTGATTGCAGCATTTTTCAATTGCGCTCAAATTTAGTTATATTGCCCGTTGTGCGGAATGGCCCTGAAAATTCAGGATGTTCCTCCATGTTCTCCAAAGAACTGATCCCAGCCATTGGCAAAGAAGGTGGACAGATTTATATGCATATCAGGCAGCATGGGCCCAGAGGCCCCAAAAAACAACTCCAGTAGCCATCTTGAAAACCACAAGTACAACACAGCTATTTTCCAGACACCAAGGAGGCCCTTTCTCTCTCCACCAAGCATTATTACCCTTTGCAAATCTTTGCCACAGGAGCCATAGATCAAACCACACACACAAACACACGTCCTCAGACTAAGAACTCCCTACATGACAGTAGGAATATATAGCAAAAAATAATCCTGTAGAATTAATATTTGATATATATTCCCACTGTCATGCAGGGAGTTCTTAGTCTGAGGAAGAGTGCTTGCACTCGAAAGCTCATGCCTTGAATAAATCTTTGTTGGTCTTAAAGGTGCCACTGGACTCTGATTTTATTGTGCTACTTCAGACCAACACGGCTACTCATTTGAATCTACACAAACACATGGAGAGAGATCTGTCCATCATTAGACAGAAGAAAGGGGAGACTGCCTTGCCAACTGTTGACCCCCCAGGATGAGAGCGGAGTGGGCAGGCAGATACTTCGGCAACAGTTCCAGGCAGTAAGAGCTGCATATGCCCATGTGGTTTTTGGTGGTGGGGCTGAGCTGAGAAAGCCCAAGGACAGGAGGGCAGGGCTCAGGCAAGTGAAGGAGAGCTAGCTAATCATTAATCCCAGCCAGCTAGTTGGCCAGCTGCCCAGAGAAAGGGCAAGGACAGCTCCAGGGTACTTACCTGCATAGCTCCAGTGCCTGGGCCCATGGCCAGGAGGAGGAGGACCTGCAGAAGAAACAATAGGGTAGGGAAGAGAGTCAGGAAACAAGAAGGCTCTTCATGCCTTTCCCATCTGCCCCCTCTCATCCCACACTCTCCTTCCCCAGTGCACTGTGCTCCCGGGTGAGCCAATGTAGGGGGTACGCCTATACTAAGCATTTTCTGGAGGGAGTGATCTTCTCCTCAGCCCAGTTTAGGTCAAAGGGGTGTGTGGGTGTGGGTGTGGGTGTGCGTGCAAGAGCACTACACAAACACTCGGGGCAGTCCAGGGCAGGAGTTTCCTCTGGCAGAAACACCCCCACCGTCCAGTCTTTCTGTGACGCCCTCTGCCACACTAGGCAGTGCATCAAAGGCTCTCCTCAGAACAAACCACACTGTGGCCTCGTTTTCCCATCTGGCCTACCTGCCCCAAACAGGGTTCCATTCAAGAGACAGAAATTGCCTGTGGGGTGGGGGGAGTAAACCCTGTGTCGCCTGCAGCTGCTTTCTCAGCCTACCTTGGCATTAATTCACAAAAGGGTCCAGGGAGGGGCGTTCTCCCAGCCACCAGAGCCCCAAGAAAAGAAGCCAGCCATGGGAGCAGGAAGTGACGGAAGGACCTTCCAGGATGCAGCTGGGTCAACACTGAAGCTCAGCTGCCATTGGACAGAGTCAGAGCACCACAGCAAGGGGTTCTGATCACTCTCTCCAGCACCACCAGCACTGAGCAGGTAGGCAGGGAAGCAGGAATGAGAGAGGCTGATGGTGAGGTGCAGGTTTTGGAAGGGAGTAAGGCCCAAGGGGCACCCACCCAGAGGCTGCTAAGGAACGGCTTGCCAATATCCAGGCATAACATGGGCATTGGGGGAGGGGGTGCTGGATAGAGCCTGCCATTCCGGAACCCGTCCCTGGTGTACTAAAGACTGACAGCCCAGGGGAACATGCATGTGACAGGGACTGGCAGTGAGGAGGAATCCCAGAGGTAGGACTGGAGCAAAGAGAAGATGCTAGCCCAGCTCAGAGCCAGTCTGGCTGCTTCAGGTGTACATAGCTCTCTCAGTACTCCAAGAGTTGAACTTTAGCATTCACAAAAGAAGGTTTCACAAAAGGGGGCCAGGCTTTTTTCCATCTTCGCCAGGCCCAGCTACTAGCGCCCTACCTGTCTCCTGACCACCTAGCTACTGTGATCACCTCCAGAATAGATTTCTGTAACTTGCTCTACGCGGGCCTACCCCTGCGCCTGATCCGGAAATTACACCTGGTACAAAATGCGGCTGCTACGGTCCTCACAGGAAAAGTTTGGAGGGCCCATTTTCAGCCTGTGCTGAGGCAGCTGAATTGGCTACCAATTGCTAGCCGGATCAGGTTCAAGGTTTTGGTTTTAACTTTTAAGGCCCTCCGCGGTCTGGGACCCACATACTTGAGGGACCGCCTGGTGCCTTATGACCCCCGAAGGGCATTACGCTCAGCGGGGACTATTTTACTGGTGGTTCCTGGCCCCCGGGAGGTGCGTCTGGCCTCAACCAGGGCCAGGGCCTTTTTGGTCCTGGCTCCCGCCTGGTGGAATGAGCTCCCGGAAGAGCTGCGGGCCCTGCAGGATTTGCTATCCTTCCACAGGGCCTGCAAAACGGAGCTCTTCCACCAGGCTTATGGTTGAGGCCTCCCCTTTTTAGATTGGGCCCGCCCCCCCCCTACATCAGCAGTGACCCCTGGTTTCCCAGATCATTCCACCGCCATCAGGTGCGGGGTGGGTGGGAGGGGGGATTGTTTTTTAGGTGTTTTTATGTATTAGGGGTTTTATGGGGTTTTTACATGTCACCCACCGCAAGCCTCAGGGGAGTGGCGGGTTAGAAGTCCAATAACAACAACAACAACAACAACAGAGGCCTGGAAGACAGGCCACACTACATGGAGGAGGGGCTTGCCAAGGACTTCTGATGGCCTCTCCACCCCTGAAAGCAAAGACAGAGGAGAGCACCCTTTCCAGGGCTATATCAGGTTGGGAATGAAGGCAGTGGTAGTTGGAGGGGTTGGATGGGTCTCAAGCTCCCTCGCCTCAAGCATTGCAATCCCAATCTGAACTGCCTCCCCTACACTTGAGAAGGGAGTTTCAAATATCAGAACTAGCAGCATGCAGCTGGGCCAGCTGGTACCATATGGCGAGGAGACAGGGCTGAGCCAGCTGTGTGGTACCCAGCTGCCACCAGATTGAACAGTGCAGGCAATATCCAAGGGCTTTTTTCAGGCTCCTGCTTCAGGTCATGGCAAAAGGTTTCCTCATCTTCAATGTAACAACAGCGTCAGACCTGGGCAGGTGAGGAAGCTCAGAACGGGGCCCCAGACTCCTTCCCTCCTGGCCAACCCCACAATGCCTCTTATCTTCTGCTAATGAATTGCTGGTGATTCAAGCCCCAAACGCGTCCCCCCACCCCCAAGTTATTATATCTGGAAATGCAACGGAATAGTAGAGAGCCCAACTAAAAACATCCAAAGGGCCCCTGCTCCCCCCCCCCCTAACTCCATCAATGCCCTCTGGACCAGTTTGCAGTGTTCATTGTTTGCACTGTTGCAATAATCGGTTATTGGTATTATTGTTATGGTTATTTATATGTTATGGACTGTTTCATGTATTGTTTATATGTTTTTATGTAAACCACCCTGAGCCTCCTGGGAGGGCGGTATATAAATAAAACATAAAATGTATCCAAGTTTGGCCCTATGTTTCCATTTGCAATTGATTGTTATAGGTGTGAAAGTACTTTAGGCTTGCACCAGAGTTTCTGGCTGCACTAGTTACCAGTTGCTGTCCAGATCCGTTTCAAGGTTTTGGTTTTAATCTTTAAGGCCTTGGGCAGTCTGGGACCCACATACCTGAGGGACCGCCTATCACCTTATGACCCCCACAAAGCAGGTGATAATTTATTGGTCTTTCCTGGCCCCAGGGATGCATGCCTGGCCTTGACCAGGACCAGGGCCTTTTCAGTCCTGGCCCTGACCAGGTGGAATGAGCTCCCAGGTGAGCTTTCAGTGCTTGCAAAACGGAGCTCTTCCGCCAGGTCTACCGTTGAGGCCAGGGGCAGCAAGGAAGATCAGCATGCCCCTCCCCCCCCTTGCAGCAGTGTCATCTTGACAATCTTTCTTCCTCCTTGAGGTAGGGATAGGGGTGGGAGGAGGTTGAGGAGGTGATTTCCCCATGTTGTTGCTGCTTTTGTTGTTTTATTGTCTACTTTAATGGGTTTTATTGGACACATTTGTAACCTGCCACGAGCCATTTCTGGGAGTGGCAGGCAATAATAATAATAATAATAATAATAATAGATGTTGAAGGGGTCAGAATCTACATGATTCTGCCATGATTTAAAGTGTTGTTTGTAGCTAGATAAGCCTAGAATTTGGCCTGGTGGTAATTAAAGTAGCAAGTAGAGAGTTCCTCCCCCCCACACACACACACACTCCATCCTGCCCTTACTGCCCTTCTAACACCATCTCCTGTCATTCCCTGTCCCTTCTCAGTGTCTTGGAATCTGGGTTCTTATCAGAATGTTTTGGCTTTTTAAAAAACTATCTGTAGGGACTTCCCAGAGGGGGGAAGACTAACCTAAGAAAGTAAAATCAGAGTCCAGTAGCACCTTTAAGACCAACAAAGATTTATTCAAGGTGTGAGCTTTGGAGTGCCTTGAATAAATCTTTGTTGGACTCTGATTTTATTGTGCAACTTCAGACCAACACGGCTACTCATTGGAATCTAACCTGGGAAAGAAATATGCAACGATCTGCACCCCAAACCCCAGTTCGGTCAATGCCTTGAATGAGTGTACTTGCTGTGCTCAATAAATGAAACCTCTGGCCACTTGGGATGAATGCTTGGCTGCGACCCCAAGTGCAGCCCCAAGGCGGTGGGGTTGGGAGCAACTGGGTGGGAGTAGCAGGCTGGTCTGGTCAGGGATGCCAGCTGTAAATCCAGGGTGCCCCAGAACTCTCGCGGACCCCATCCCCCTGCCACCCGCAGGCCACGGCCGCCCTGCTCTCACCCACCGGCTGCGTGGGAATCCTCCGAGGCGCGGCAGCGCAGGACCAGCAGCAGCGCCAGAAGCCACGGCGAGCGCATCTCCTCCCGTGGCTCTCGTTGCGCCAGCCCAGCAGTAAGTGTGAGGTCGTGCGCGGGGGGGGGGGGGGGCGGAGGAGGGCGAGGGCCGGGCGGAGACTGCCACCCGACGCGACGACGAACAGAGCGCCTTTCCGTGTGCAAGGGCTCCGGCAGGTCTTCGAGGGCCACGGGCTCTTCCCGTCGGCTGCCACACTGCCAGCCCCTAACCCCAGCCTCGCCAGGGACGCGCCGAGGCTATCCCCCCACCCTTTGGTTCACTGTCCTAGAACATCCCCCTCCCAGGAAAAGCCCCTACCCCCCCCCCCCTGCCCCAGTCATTTCGGACTCGCCTGCACGCTGCCCTCTCCGTCGCCCATCCAGAAGAGCTGCCGGTTCCGAGCGCCCCCCTGAGGGACCCAGCACCCTGTGAGGTACTGGGGCGCAATAGAAGGCGTGCCTAGGGAGGCTAGAGCAGCTTCCAGGCCGGACGCTCTGGTCGTGGCCCGGGGTAGCGGGCAGCGACGTCCTATCCAGAGCTACCCCAACACCTTCGTTGCCCCCCGGGTTGATGAAGTCGGCCCAGGAAGGTTGGTCGGGCGTCCCGGTATAATGCACAGCGTCTCCTTTTGACCGATCACCCGTGCCAGAGGTCGGCACGAGTCCGCAGTGGGCCCTGGCCGGGCTCGGCTCCTCCGCCGCTTCCTCCAGTCTTGCCAGGGCAGGAGGGGCATGCTGGCCCCAGAGAACCCCATCAGAGCTTTAGGACTCCCAGGACTCGCTTTCCGTTTGGCATGGGGCCTCTCTCTTCTGCAGCCATGCAAGCACCCTTCCGCCTGCAGCCCCACCCCCAATTATCTGAGGACACAATTCGCTGAGGTCACAACTCGCTAACACTAAAACCGTCTTCTTACTCGCGAGGAGGCTGCGGCGGAGGTTTCAGCCTTCTGATCCTGAAAACACAAGGGTGTGCTGAGCTGGATACTGGAACAATCGTGGAATTGTGCCACCTCAGAAAGACACAGAACACTTCTGATTTGGCAGGGAAAAACTGGGTAAAGGTATCATTTGATAATGACCTTGCCATATCAAAAGGTAATTTGTGAAGCTGAGCTGATATGGCAGATGGGAGAATGGGGACTTTTGACTTCTGATCAATGCAAATAAAGCAAAGGTTATGTTTCCTGGAAATCAAGCAGGAATACCATCAGTTAACTTCTGGGTGAAAACATGCCTTTTGAAATTACAGTCGTGCCACTGAGCCCTTTTTGCCCAGCTGCTGGCTAGAGGAGCAGCTGTATGTGTGTGTGTGTGGGGGGGAAGGGACTGGTATGCCCTTCTGCTGTGGGAAGGTGAAGGCTTTAAGCAGATAACCTTCATGTAGTTCCTTCCCTCTGCAGTTTCCTGTTGGAAACACTGACCTAGCTTTGATTGTGTCTCCCTGCTACTGGCCTCCTGGGAACAGCTCTGGGATCTGGGCTCTCCTAACATTTTACTGGGCATATGAGTTAAGCTGACAGAGGTCTCACACTCCAGACTGATGATTCTGATTTCAACACTCACAGTGATATCTCCCTGTCAGGTCATCATAGAATCATAGAGTTGGAAAAGACCTCCTTGGTCATCTAGTCCAACTCCCTGCACTATGCAGGACACTCACAACCCTATCGCTCACCCACTGTAACCCTTGAACCTTCCAGATGGCTATCCAGCCTCTGTTTAAATATGTCCAAAGATGGAGAACCCACCACCTCCTGAGGAAGCCTGTTCCATGGAGAAATCACTCTGTCAGGAACTTCTTCCGGATGTTTAGTCAGAATTTATTTTGAATTAATTTCATCCCATTAGTTCTGGTCCAGCCCTCTGGGGAGAGAGAGAACAATTCTACTCCATCCTCTATATAGAATCATAGAATCATAGAGTTGGAAGGGGCCATACAGGCCATCTAGTCCAACCCCCTGCTCAACGCAGGATTAGCCCTAAGCATCCTAAAGCATCCAAGAAAAGTGTGTATCCAACCTTTGCTTGAAGACTTCCAGTGAGGGGGAGCTCACCACCTCCTTAGGCAGCCTATTCCACTGCTGAACTACTCTGACTGTGAAAAACTTTTCCCTGATATCTAGCCTATATCGTTGTACTTGAAGTTTAAACCCATTACTGCGTGTCCTCTCCTCTGCAGCCAGCAGAAACAGCATCCTGCCCTCCTCCAAGTGACAACCTTTCAAATACTTAAAGAGGGCTATCATGTCCCCTCTCAACCTCCTTTTCTCCAGGCTGAACATTCCCAAGTCCCTCAACCTATCTTCATAGGGCTTGGTCCCTTGGCCCCAGATCATCTTCGTCGCTCTCCTCTGTACCCTTTCAATTTTATCTATGTCCTTCTTGAAGTGAGGCCTCCAGAACTGCACACAGTACTCCAGGTGTGGTCTGACCAGTGCCGTATACAATGGGACTATGACATCTTGTGATTTTGATGTGATGCCTCTGTTGATACAGCCCAAAATGGCATTTGCCTTTTTTACCGCTGCATCACACTGCCTGCTCATGTTTAGTTTACAATCCACAAGTACCCCAAGGTCTCGTTCACACACAGTGTTACCTAGAAGCGTATCCCCCATCCAGTAGGCATGCTTTTCATTTTTCTGACCCAGATGCAGAACTTTACACTTATCTTTATTAAATTGCATCTTGTTCTCCTTTGCCCATTTTTCCATTGTGTTCAGATCTCGTTGAACTCTGTCTCTATCTTCCGGAGTATTTGCCAGTCCTCCCAATTTGGTGTCATCTGCAAACTTGATGAGTAGTCCCTCCACCCCCTCATCTAGATCATCTGAACACCGCCCGTGGCGCCACGGGCGCCACGGACTAAATAAAAGAGTAAGGCGTTCTGGGGCGGGATGTGTCCGGGATGAGGAAGGGTCCGGATTGGACCCTTCCTCATGACAGACAATCGGAGGGAACAATCGGCAGGCGCTTCGCGCCTGCCGATTGCTCCCTCTGATTCCCAGCCCCAGCAACTCCCAGCCCCAGCCCCAGTTGCTCCTGGCCTGACGCCCGAGGGAACCCACGCAGGCCGCAGCCCCCGCGCACCACCCCCTCGCCCCCAACTTACAATGGTCTCCGCCGTCCTCGCAGCCGCTCCCGGTTCCAGGAAGAAACAGTCCACCAGCGGCCCTGCCAGCAAGCGGCCCGATGTGCGGGCGCGGCTCGCGGGCGCGGCTCGGGCGCGGCTCGCGGGCGCGGCCCGGGCGCGGCTCGCGGGCGCGGCCCGGGCGCGGCTCGCGGGCGCGCCTCGCGGGTGCGGCTCGCGGGCGCGCCTCGCGGGTGCGGCTCGCGGGCGCGGCCCGGGCGCGGCTCGCGGGCGCGGCCCGGGCGCGGCTCGCGGGCGCGGCCCGGGCGCGGCCCGGGCGCGGCTCGCGGGCGCGGCCCGGGCGCGGCCCGTGCCGGTCCCCAGCCTCAGAAAGGTTGGGGACCACTACTTAGGCAGAGAGCCGCCGCCCGACAAGGTCAGTTTCTAGCGCCCGCTGTATTCGGCATACAGCGGGCTTAATTACTAGTTAATAAATATGTTAAAAAGTACCGGGCCGAGCACCGAGCCCTGAGGTACCCCGCTACTCACCTCTCTCCAGTCTGATGAAACACCATTGACAACAACTCTTTGAGTGCGGTTCTCTAACCAATTCCCTATCCACCTAACTATCTGAAAATCCAGATTGCAGTCCTTCAACTTATCCATCAGAACATCATGGGGAACCTTGTCAAAAGCTTTACTAAAATCCAAGTAAATGACATCAACCAAATTTCCCCAATCCAGCAAACCTGTTACTTGGTCAAAAAAAGAAACTAGGTTGGTCTGGCAGGACCTGTTGGAGACAAATCCATGCTGACTTCCTTGGATCACCAAATTGTCCTCCAGATGTTTGCAGATCACTCCCTTTAATATCTGTTCCATTATCTTCCCCACAACAGAGGTCAGACTCACTGGTCTGTAGTTTCCTGGGTCATCCTTCCTCCCTTTTTTGAAGATCGGAATAACGTTTGCTCTTTTACAGTCCTCCGGGACATCTCCAGTCCTTAAAGAGGTTCCGAAGATGATGGACAAGGGCTGTGCAAGTTCTCTGGAAAGTTCTTTGAGTACTCTCGGGTGCATTTCATCTGGACCAGGGGATTTGAACTCATCCAGTGCAGCTAAATGCCTCTCGACAACCTCTCTATCCATGTTAACCTGCCACCCAGACACTATCCTTTGGCTACAGCCATCTCTAGATGTGCCTAAACACTTTGACCTGTGGGAAAAAACTGATGTAAAATAGGCACTAAGCCTTTCTGCTTTCTCTGCATCTTTCGTTAGAGTTTGTCCATCTGCACCCAACAGTGGGCCTATTGCCTCCTTGACTTTACGTTTGCTCCTCACATAACTGAAAAATCTTTTCTTGTTACAATGGGCTTCCCTGGCCAATCTTAGCTCACTCTCAGCTTTGGCCTGTCTGATGATTGATCTACAGTGCCTAGTAACCTGTAGGTACTCTTCTTTAGAGCTCTGTCCTTCCTTCCATTTCCTGAACATTTTCCTTTTCTTTCTTAGTTTCTCTTGAAGTTCTCTGTTCATCCAAATAGGCTTCTTAGAGCTCCTGCAGTGTTTTCGTATTTCTGGAATAGTCATTGATTGAGCATGCAATAGCTCTTGTTTGAGTAGCGCCCACCCTTCACATGCTCCCTTCCCTTCCAGCATTGTCGTCCATGGTATGACACTCATCATGTCTCTGAGTTTATTAAAGTTTGCCCTACGAAAATCCAACATCCGCGTCTGGCTACAAGGTCCCTTGGCTCCCCATCTCAAAAGGAATTCTATGAGGACATGGTCACTTGCCCCTAGGGTCCCCACCTCCTTCACCTCATCCACCAACTCTTGCCTGTTGGTCAGTATTAAGTCCAGTATGGCTGAACCTCTTGTGGGTTCATCTACCATTTGATAAATGAAATTGTCAGCCAGGCAGGTCAGAAACTTGCATGACTGAGGACGCTTCGCAGAGTTAGTTTCCCAGCACACATCTGGGAAATTGAAGTCACCCATGATGACAAGGTCCTGCCGTTTGGATATTTTCTCAAGCTGCTCACAAAGTGCAGCATCCACATCCTCTCGTTGGTCAGGCGGTCGGTAGCAGACACCAACCACCACACTGTTTGTTTTCCCCTCGCTTATTTTCACCCAGATGTTTTCCACTGCAGATATGCTCTCCTTCACTAGCATTTCCTGACAGGTAAGCCCTTTCCTCACATACAGTGCCACTCCTCCACCTCTTCGATCTATTCTGTTTTTTCTGAACAGTTCATATCCATCCACCATTACATTCCAGTCATGAGAATCATTCCACCAAGTTTCTGTGATGCCTACTAGATCATACCTTTTCATCAGCATGAGAAGTTCCAGCTCTTCCTTTTTATTGCCCATGCTTCGGGCATTAGTATAAAGACAACTGAATCCTTTTACTTTTGGTTCCCTGTGAGCTGGCCTTGCCGGTTGGGCTGCCTCCGATCGTTTTCCTTCCATACACTCCCTATGTTGATCGTCTCCTTCCCCTAGTGGCTTTAGTTTAAAGCTCTCCTGATGAATCTCCCCAGGTTCCTGCCAAACACATTCTTCCCCAGTTTCGATAAGTGCAGTCCATCAGGTGCTAGTAGGCCTTCCTCAAGAAAGCCTATCCCATGGTCCCAGAAACCAAATCTCTCCTGCCGGCACCAACTACGCAGCCAGTGATTCACCTCCATTATCTTCCTCTCCCGATGCATTCCTCTTCCCTTGACAGGCAAGATTGAAGAGAATACCACTTGTGCCCCCATTTGCTTGAGCTTCAACCCCAGATCTTGATAGTCTTTTTTAATAGGAGCGATGGTATTCAGGGACATGTCATTCGTTCCCACATGGACCATCACAAATGGGTAGCGATCCGTAGATTTGAGGAGTTTGGGCAGCCTTTCTGAAACATCTTTAATTTTCGCCCCTGGCAAGCAACACACCTCTTGGGTTAGGGGGTCGGGCCCAGCCACATGGCGATCCATTCCTCTTAGCAGGGAGTCTCCAATTACCAGTACTCTCCTTTTTTTTTTCTTCTCAACTCCATTTCCTTCTGTCCCCATGGCCTCTTCCCTTTGTCTTAGAGTTTGTTTTGGGACCTCTTCCCTTGTTGACCCTTGCACCTCCTCTGCAAGGGCCTGAAATCTATTCTGGAGCTCCAAAGGCCCCGAGAACTGTCTCGCCCTTTGCCGTTCAGTCTTTTTCCGAACTTTATGCAGAGGCTCCCTATTGTGGTCAATCTCCTTGTCCTCTTCAGGACTGGTTGTATTCTCTTTATTCCATGTTGCAGAGCTCTGGACTATGAACTCCTCCCCCTTCTTACTTTGGGTCAGAGTAATAATTCTGTTTTCTAGTCCTCTAATCTTTTCCTCCAAAAGTCTTACCAGCTTACACTTGGGGCAGCTGTAGTCCATCTTGTCTTCTGGGAGGAAGGCAATCATGTCACACTCACTGCAGATGATGGGATGAGTGTCCTGGAGGTCCATTGTAATGTCTAGGCAGTGGAAGTACTAGGGAAATATAATCTACTGATATAATCTACTGATTCTAATTGCTCGGCCAAGAGCCCTTTGTCTCGCGCCCTTCGGCTCGCGCCTCTGGTGAGGAGCAGCCCTTTTTAAGCCTCCCAACAATTACCCAGCAATCACCTCACCCAGGCAGAACAATAGCCTCACCTGGTCAGCAGCAACTCTCCCCAGTAGCTCTCTCCACGTGCTCTCAGTTGTCTGAGCTCTGCCTCTGGTGAGGAGCAGCCCTTTTTAAGCCTCCCAACAATTACCCAGCAATCACCTCACCCAGGCAGAACAATAGCCTCACCTGGTCAGCAGCAACTCTCCCCAGTAGCTCTCTCCACGTGCTCTCAGTTGTCTGAGCTCCTTTTAAAATATATGGCACCTTTTTAAATATTTTAAGATGGTTATCAGATCCCCTCTGAGTCGTCTCCTCTCTAGGCTAAACAGACCATGCTCCCCCAGCCTTTCTTCATATGTCTTGGTCTCCAAACCCCTCAGCAGCTTTGTTGCCCTCCTCTGAACATGCTCCAGCTTGTCTACATACCGCTTCAAGTGTGGTGCCCAAAACTAAACACAGTACTCCAACCAAGGCCAAACCAGAGCAGAGTAAAGTGGCACCATCACTTCCAGTGATCTGGACACAATACTCCATTTGATACAACTCAAAATCCCATTTGCCTTTTAGCCACTGAGTAACACTTTTGACCCCTTCAAGGATCGCTGCCTTGTCGTGGCGAAGGGGCTTGCGTAGTTCAGTGAAGCTATGAGCTATCCCAAAAAGACAGCTACATATGCCAAGCTGACAGGAAATAGTGCTCAGTGTTGCAAAAATATATCACAGGGGGGATGGAAATGGTGGCCTAGGATCACTGTGGGGGCAGTCCATAAACACCTAGTTTCTTTAAATGAAACA
Organism: Paroedura picta; assembly: GCF_049243985.1. NCBI lineage: Eukaryota > Metazoa > Chordata > Lepidosauria > Squamata > Gekkonidae > Paroedura > Paroedura picta. The sequence goes on from NC_135375.1 coordinate 5,830,087, forward strand.
AAGTCTTCTGGGCCAGATGAATTGCATCCAAGGGTACTAAAAGAACTTGCAGATGTAATCTCTGAACTTCTGTCCATTCTTTTTTACACTTCTTGGAGAACAGGTGAGATGCCAGATGATTGGAGGCAGCCAAATGTTGTCCCCATCTTCAAGAAAGGGAAAAAGGAGGATCCGGGTAACTATCCCAGTCAGCTTGAAGAGGGATGTAGACAAAATGGAGCGTGTCCAGAGGAGGGCAACAAAGATGGTGAGGGCTTTGGAGACCAAGACATATGAGGAAAGGTTGGGGAGCTTGGTCTGTGTAGCCCGGAAAGGAGACAACTGAGAGGGGACCTGATAACCATCTTCAAGTATTTAAAAGGGTGCCATATAGAAAACGGAGCAAAGTTGTTCTTTCTAGCCCCAGAGGGACAGACCAGAACCAATGGGATGAAATTAATTCAAAAGAAATTCTGTCTAAACATCTGGAAGTTCCTGACAGTTACAGTGGTTTCTCAGTGGAACAGGCTTCCTCGGGAGGTGGTGGGTTCTCCATCTTTGGACATTTTTAAACATCTAGATAGCCATCTGATGGAGAGGCTGATTCTGTGAAGATTCAAAGGGATGGCAGGTTACAGTGTCAGCAATAAGGTTGTGGGTGTCCTGCATGATGCAGGGGGTTAGACGATGACCCATTAGGTCCCTTCCAACTCTATTATTCTATGATTCTATGAGTGGCACAATAAAACTGAAAGTATAAACAAACAATTTCATTCTTTATTTTGCTTCTGTGTTCACTGTGGAAAGTGTGGGGCAGGCTCCCACCCCACAGCCCCTGTTTTCTGGAAGAGAGTCTGAAGGACTGGGCCAAACTGAGGTGACCAGAGATAAAGTTCTAGAGCTACTGGGGAAATTAAAAACGGATAAGTGTCCAGGTTCTGATGTCACCCCTCCACCCCTGACCAGGAAGAAAGTGCAGAGGAGGGCAACCAAGATGATTGGGGTGGGGAGCTTCTTCTGTATAAGAAAAGGCAGGAGAGCCTGAGACTTTTCCGTTCAGAAAAGAGAGGACTGGGTGAGGGCCGAGAGAGCCAGGGAGTCGTTTAAGAAGAGCCTTGCTCTCACTCTCCTCCAAGGCCACTAGAACTTGCGTGCGAGCTTCGGAGCGGAGGTGCGCGGATTCTTGCACTGCCCCGAGGAACGGCCATTCTCGGGCTGCGCGGTCTTCTTGCGGGCTGGCCTGACCGCCGCGCCTCCCTGTTGCTTGCCTGGCTCCAGCCATGCAGAACCGGGCCCCGGCAGCGCCGAACCCCAAGCTGGGGCGCCCGAGGATACCGGCGGCAACGACGGGAGCGAGCGCTGCCCACGAGACCAGCGGCAGGCAGGCAGGTAGGCAGGCGGAGGGAGGGGCCGGCATCAGGGCATCGCCCCTGTCTGCGGCGGCGACCCCTCCCCGAGTGCGCCTCTCCCGGGCGGAGCCAGCTGGGCAGGAGGGCGTGGCGGACGGCCGTTTGAACGCCAGGCGGGAGGCGGCCCGAGCCGGTAAGGGCGTCATTGGGCAGCCGCGGAGGGACCGCTGAGCCGGGCCGAGTTCCCCGCGAGCCGAGTTCTGCCGTGGCGGACGCCACTGGTGCGCGGGAGGGACCGGCGGAGGGTGCCCGGCCAGCGGGTGCCCTGCGAACTTGGCCTGGGAGCTGCGCGGCCAAGCTGGGCGCGCTTTCCCGCTGCTCCTGCGTCTCCCTGCCTCCGGGGAGCTCCGGGCTCCGTCGACGCGGCTGGTTTGAGGGTGGACCGGAACTTGGCAGCGGCCGGGGTTACGCGGGAGCCTGGCTCCGAAGGAGCCTGCTGCGGCTGCCGTTGGCGGAGGGCTTCCTTCTCCTCGCGCTCAAAGCCCAGGAGCCCCGGGCCCAAGGACTGGCGAGGGTCACCCCCCCCCCACACACACACACATACACACCCTCTCTCCCCAGGTGGTTCTCGCCCCGCAGCGTGCCATGTCCGCTGTCGAGTCTCGGCGGCCGCAGGAGAGCAGCTACGCTCCTGTCGAGGAGCAGCGGGCCCGGTGGGAGAGGAAGCGCGGCCGGATCGCCGAGGAGCTGGCGGAGACGGAGCGGAAGTACCTGGAGCGGCTGGAGCTGGTGGCCACTGTGAGGACCCCGCCGTCCACGTGGCTGGCTCGCTGAGGGCTTTGGCCAGGAGCGCTTGGGTTGAGCGCTCCCTCCTTGCTGGGGGTGGGGGTGGTGTGTGTGGCCTGCTGTGCCTCCCCGCGGCCCGGGAATTACTTTGACCGGGCTGCCCAGGGGGCGGGAAAGCTAGATTGCTGTAGAGAGCAGGGCAGGCCAAAGAGGGCACAGGTGGGGCAAAGGACGCTCACCGCAAAGTGGCGGAAGGAGGGAGCAAGAATGTGTGGCAGTGGGCTACAGAGAGAGGTGGAGGGGCGCAAGGCTGTGGGCATTGTCACCACAGCAGGCCTGTAGACACAGGCCTCCCTCCCTCTGAAAGGAGGGTGCTGGCAATGGGGTGGGAGATGTGGAGGTGAAGCACGTGAGTGTGTACTCTGTGCCCCCTCCATCATCTGCGTCCTCCTGCTTCTGATCCGAGTCCTGGTGCTCATGGTTCCCGGAGCCAGCCAGCTGCCAAGAGTGGATTGTAACCAAGGACTTATAAGCATTTGTGTGTGTGTCTCTGTCTGTCTGTCTCTCTCTTGATACAGTTCTTTGTGGCCATCCTGAAGGCCAAAGGAACCCTGAAGCCCGCCGTGCTGGACGCTGTCTTTGGACCCTGGGAGTCCCTCTGCTCAGCCAGCAGGTATGGGGCCCACCAGGAGCAATGGGGTAAAAAGCCCCAACCACCTTGTAATGGGACAGGAGTGCCTCAGTAACCTCTTTAAGGCTTTAAGAAATTCGGCCAGTCTAAATTGTCAATCCTTACAGCAAGCTGTTCATAAATTCCTCCTGCTTGTTAGGTTCAATTGTTTCTCTACACGAGGGTTAGTCAACCTGTGGTCCTCCAGATGTTCATGGGAATTTTAGTCCATGAACATCTGGAGGATCACAGGTTGACTACCACTGCTCTACACCAACAATTCAATGTTCCACATAGGTGGCTGGACTTGTGAGTGCTTGAAGACGAGCTACTCCCACCTTACTGAGAACATCACCTTCGGGGAAGGGGACAGCATAGTGCAGGGAGATCTTTCGGCCAACTCCAGCCTGAAGTGCAGAGAGTTGTTTAGAGGCCCCACTAAGTCCCAGGTGGGGGCCAAGCTGGTCCTCACCTAAAGGATGAGATTCTTGTGGGGAAAAAGTGGAAGAGGAACTGTAGCACAGTGACAGAGTTATCTGTGTGGCATATGGAATGTTCCAGGCTCCATCCCTGGTCACCATCAGTTAAAGCCTCACCCTTGGAGAACTGCTACCAGCCTGTCCGTGACTGCTCTTGCCATGTTAAGGGCAAACCTAAACAGATAGATAAAAGCCAAATGTTTAGAAAGGCCAATTATAAATATGGATTATATATATCCATGATGATAAAGCTTTAATGTTGTGAGTTCCTTCAATGTTCAGGAGGTTGGATGAGATGACCCTGGAGGTCCCTTCCAGCTTTATAAGTCTGTGAATCTTATTAAATGATTCTACACCTACTATACAATTCTAAAAATCCAAGTTGTACAAAAATTATCCAGTATAGAAGAAGAGTTGGTTCTTATATGCCGCTTTTCTCTACCCGAAGGAATCATAGAATCATAGAGTTGGAAGGGGCCATACAGGCCATCTAGTCCAACCCCCTGCTCAACGCAGGATCAGCCTAACCATCCTAAAGCATCCAAGAAAAATGTGTATCCAGCCTTTGCTTGAAGACTGCCAATGAGGGGGAGTTCACCACCTTAGGCAGCCTATTCCACTGCTGAACTACTCTGACTATGAAATTTTTTTTCCTGATATCTGGCATATATCGTTGTATTTGAAGTTTAAACCCATTACTGCGTGTCCTCTCCTCTGCAGCCAACAGAAACAGCATCCTGCCCTCCTCCAAGTGACAACCTTTCAAATACTTAGAGGGCTATCATGTCCCCTCTTAACCTCCTTTTCTCCAGGCTGAACATTCCCAAGTCCCTCAACCTATCTTCATAGGGCTTGGTCCCTTGGCCTCAGATCATCTTTGTCGCTCTCCTCTGTACCCTTTCAATTTTATCTACGTCCTTCTTGAAGTGAGGCCTCCAGAACTGCACACAGTACTCCAGGTGTGGTCTGACTAGTGCCGTATACAATGGGACTATGACATCTTGTGATTTTGATGTGATGCCCCTGTTGATACAGCCCAAAATGGCATTTGCCTTTTTTACCGCTGCATCACACTGCCTGCTCATGTTTAGTTTACAATCCACAAGTACTCCAAGGTCTCGTTCACACACAGTTACTTAGAAGCGTATCCCCCATCCAGTAGGCATGCTTTTCATTTTTCTGACCCAGATGCAGAACTTTACACTTATCTTTATTAAATTGCATCATGTTCTCATTTGCCCATTTTTCCATTGTGTTCAGATCTCGTTGAACTCTATCTTCCGGAGTATTTGCCATTCCTCCCAATTTGGTGTCATCTGCAAACTTGATGAGTAGTCCCTCCACCCCCTCATCTAGATCTAGATCATTAATAAATACGTTAAAAAATACCGGGCTGAGCACCGAGCCCTGAAGTACCCTGCTACTCACCTCTCTCCAGTCTGATGAAACACCATTGACAACAACTCTTTGAGTGCGGTTCTCTAACCAATGCCCTATCCACCTGACTATCTGAAAATCCAGATTGCAGTCCTTAAACTTATCCATCAGAACATCATGGGGAACATTGTCAAAAGCTTTACTAAAATCCAAGTAAATGACATCAACCAAACTTCCACGATCCAGCAAACCTGTTACTTGGTCAAAAAAGGAAACCAGGTTGGTCTGGCAAGACATGCTGGAGACAAATCCATGCTGACTTCCTTGGATCACCAAATTGTCCTCCAGATGTTTGCAGATCGCTCCCTTTAATATCTGCTCCATTATCTTCCCCACAACAGAGGTCAGACTCACTGGTCTGTAGTTTCCTGGGTCATCCTTCCTCCCTTTTTTGAAGATCGGAATAACGTTTGCTCTCTTCCAGTCCTCCGGGACATCTCCTGTCCTTAAAGAGGTCCTGAAGATGATGGACAAGGCCTGTGCAATTTCTCTGGAAAGTTCTTTGAGCACTCTCGGGTGCATTTCATCCGGCCCAGGGGATTTGAACTCATCCAGTGCAGCTAAATGCCTCTCGACAACCTCTCTGTCCATGTTAACCTGCCACCCAGACACTATCCTTTGGCTACTGCCATCTCTAGATGTGCCTAAACCCTTTGACCTGTGGGAAAAAACAGATGTAAAATAGGCACTAAGCCTTTCTGCTTTCTCTGCATCTTCCGTTAGTTTGTCCATCCGCACCCAACAGTGGGCCTATTGCCTCCTTTACTTTACGTTTGCTCCTCACATAACTGAAAAATCTTTTCTTGTTACAATGGGCTTCCCTGGCCAATCTTAGGTCACTCTCAGCTTTGGCCTTTCTGATGATTGATCTACAGTGCCTAGTAACCTGTAGGTACTCTTCTTTAGAGCTCTGTCCTTCCCTCCATTTCCTGAACATTTTCCTTTTCTTTCTTAGTTCCTCTTGAAGTTCTCTGTTCATCCAAATAGGCTGCTTAGAGCTCCTGCAGTGTTTTTGTCTTTCTGGGATAGTCATTGATTGAGCATGCAATAGCTCTTGTTTGAGTAGCGCCCACCCTTCACATGCTCCCTTCCCTTCCAGCATTCTCATCCATGGTATGACACTCATCATGTCTCTGAGTTTATTAAAGTTTGCCCTACGAAAATCCAACATCCGCGTCTGGCTAAAAGCTTCCTTGACTCCCCATCTCAAAAGGAATTCTATGAGGACATGGTCACCAACTCTTGCCTGTTGGTCAGTATGGTTGAACCTCTTGTGGGTTCATCTACCATTTGATAAATGAAATTGTCAGCCAGGCAGGTCAGAAATGTGCATGACTGAGGACGCTTTGCAGAGTTTGTTTCCCAGCACACATCTGGGAAATTGAAGTCACCCATGATGACAAAGTCCTGCCGCTTGGATATTTTCTCAAGCTGCTCACAAAGTGCAGCATCCACATCCTCTCGGTGGTCAGGCGGTCGGTAGCAGACACCAACCACCACACTGTTTGTTTTCCCCTCGCTTATTTTCACCCAGATGCTTTCCACTGTAGATATACTCTCCTTCACTAGAATTTCCTGACAGGTAAGCCCTTTCCTCACATACATTGCCACTCCTCCACCTCTTCGATCTATTCTGTTTTTTTGAACAGTTCATATCTATCCACCATTACATTCCAGTCATGAGAATCATTCCACTAAGTTTCTGTGATGCCTACTAGATCATACCTTTCCATCAGCATGAGAAGTTCCAGCTCTTCCTTCTTATTGCCCATGCTTCGGGCGTTAGTATAAAGACATCTGAATCCTTTTACTTTTGGTTTCCTATGAGCTGGCCTTGCTGGTTAGGCTGCCCCCGATCATTCTCCTTCCTTACACTCCCTATGTTGATCGTCTCCTTCCCCTTGTGGCTTCAGTTTAAAGCTCTCCTGATGAATCTCCCCAGGTTCCTGCCAAACACATTCTTCCCCAGCTTCGATAAGTGCTAGTAGGCCTTCCTCAAGAAAGCCTATCCCATGGTCCCAGAAACCAAATATCTCCTGCCGGCACCAACTACGCAGCCACTGATTCACCTCCATTATCTTCCTCTCCCGATGCATTCCTCTTCCCTTGACAGGCAAGATTGAAGAGAATACCACTTGTGCCCCCATTTGCTTGAGCTTCCTCCCCAGATCTTGATAGTCTTTTTTAATACGAGCAATGGTATTCAGGGACATGTCATTTGTTCCCACATGGACCATCACAAATGGGTAGCGATCTGTAGATTTGAGGAGTTTGGGCAGCCATTCTGAAACGTCTTTAATTTTTGCCATTGGCATGCAACACACCTCTCGGGTTAGGGGGTCGGGCCCAGCCACATGGCGATCCATTCCTCTTAGCAGGGAGTCTCTAATTACCAGTACTCTCCTTTTTTTTTTCTATCCCCGTGGTCTCTTCACTTTGTCTTAGACTTTGTTTTGGGACCTCTTCCCTTGTTGACCCTTGCACATCCTCTGCAATGGCCTGAAATCTATTCTGGAGCTCCAAAGGCCCCGAGAACCATCGCGCTCTACGCCGTTGAGTCTTTTTCCAAACTTTATGTAGAGGCTCCGTAGGAGGCTCAAAGTGGCTTACAGTCGCTCTCTTCTTTTCTCCCTTTCCTCTCCCCACAACAGACACCCTGTGAGGTAGGTGAGGCTGAGAGAGCCCTGATATTCCTGCTCGGTCTGAACAGTTTTCTCAATGCTGTGGCGAGCCCAAGGTCACCCAGCTGGCTGCATGTGGGAGAGCGTAGATTCAAACCCGGCTCGCCCAATTAGAAGTCCGCACTCCTAACCACTACACCAAGCTGGCTCTCAATGAGGCCAGCACAAACATCAATCACTTATATATACAAAGAATTGGATATAGATCTTATATCTACTTACAGGACTATTCAGATTGCTCACAAACAATATTTTTTTACACATTTCACATAATAAATCCAGTTAAAAAGTATGCACATGTCTGTCTTCCTAGTCTCCACATTGTGTCTTATCACATATTCAAAGTCTGGCCAGTAGACTCCTGACCAGGACTTATTCTCAAGGGGAAGAGGAAGAGGAAGTTCTCAAAGGAACTTGCAACATTGTTCTTCCTCCCTTGGTTTATCTTCACTGCTCTAACTTCATGAGGCAGTTAGGCAGAGAGTCTCTATGACAGAGAATGGATTCCCAGATACTAGTCTGACACTCCAATTATGTTTGGGTTTCAAGATCTGATCAAAAAATCTGGAAAAGTGGGCAAATGAGAATGAGATGCAATTCAATAAGAAGTGTAGCATTCTACATCTAGGCCACAAAAATGAGAATCGGGCATACTGGATGAGAGGTACACTTCTGGGTAGCAGGGTATGTGAATCTTGGGATACTTGTGGAATATGAGCAGACAGTGTGATGTGGTGGTAAAGAAGGCAAATGCAGTCTTGGACTGTTATCAACAAAGGCATCACATCAAAATCATAAGATATCATAAAGGTAGGTAAAGGTATCCCCTGTGCAAGCACCGAGTCATGTCTGACCCTTGGGGTGACGCCCTCCAGCGTTTTCATGGCAGACTCAATACAGGGTGGTTTGCAAGTACCTTCCTCAGTCATTACCGTTTACCCCCCCAGCAAGCTGGGGTACTCATTTTACCGACCTTGGAAGGATGGAAGGCTGAGTCAATCTTGAGCCAGCTGCTGGGATTGAATGCCCAGCCTCATGGGCAGAGCTTTCAGATTGCATTTCTGCTGCCTTACCACTCTGTGCCACAAGAGGCTCTTTTCAAGATGTCATAGTCCCCCTGTAATACCGCATTGGTCATACCCCTTGTACTTATCCAGGATGCATTAGGCTGGTCCTGCATTGAGCACCGGGTTGGATTAGATGGCCTGTATGGCCCCTCCCAACTCTATGATTCTAGATGCTGGGTGATGCTGTAGTGTTACCCCTTGGATCCTTGCAGTCACAGAAAAAACTTTGAATGTTTATATATCTTGCTTTGATAGGCCAGCACAAGCTATCCGATGGTCCATTTGGAGTGGACATATTTTCCCATGGTTCAATGCAACTCGAGGATGAAACAGTCCCTAGAATTCATGTGACAAAATCCTGTTGGTTCTGCCATGATTGACCTTTTACGCTTCATGCTGTTAGCCTGACTGCAGCCATTTTGCCTGTCTTCTGTCTTCTATAATTTTCCAGAATAATATTAGTGCCTGTCAGTACAAGGTCAGTTTCTCAGGCTGGCCGCTATCTATCTTGGCGAACTTCTCGGACTCTGCACCTGGGGTTGTTTCTTGTTTTGTCTTTGCCTTAAATCCACTGTAACCAATTGCACTATGGGGGTGGGGTTTCTGATAATGTATCATTTGCCCTGGCCTACTCAGAACTGTCTTTGGGTATCAGCGTGAAAACAGCTTGAATAAAGTTTTCTTACCTTGTTTTCTTAAACAAGAATTCTTGTTTGCAAGTCTGCGATCCTGACATCATGGAAGTAGGGTTGTTACTGGAACTAAGTAGCTTTGGCCTTGATCCACTCTGCTCAAGGAGTTGTTCTTTTTGCACCCAGGACTCTGGTTATGCACTTGGAGAGAGGCCACTTGGCTCTGGGTCTGGAGGGCTTCTGTCACCAGTTGGTTCTGTACAGCCACTATGCTGAAAATTTTGTACAAGCCAAGAAAACTTTGCAGGTAAGCTTTGCCTGGCTGGGTTCTGCTGTCTGGGTAGCATGGTGCACATCTACACATCCTTCTGGTGCCCCACACTCTGTCACATGTGGCTGCTCTGTCTGCATCTGGAAGCCTCAATCAGGGCTCTCTGATTTTTCTGACTGAGATCTTGGGTGGTGGCATGGAATCTTCTGCCGGCAGTCAGTTCTGTCTGTGTCTCTTTTTTGCGGGACTCTATGCAGAAGCAAGTCCGGAAGAACAAATCCTTTGCCCGCTTCAAGAAGCTCCAGGAGACTCGTCCTGAGTTCCAAGGCTGCCAGCTGGAAGATCTGCTCCCTCTGCCCCTCCAGAGGCTCCCTCAGTAAGTGGCGGCTTCAGCTCTTCCCTCCAGCCAGCCCTCCTGAGTTGCAGCTGCCTTGTGTTAGTCCTCAGATAAACTCTGGGGCTTGAACTGGTGTGCGTGCGTGGGGGGGGGGAGAGTTCAGAAGGTGCTCTCATCTGCACTGGTGGCCCAAGAAGGGCTGGGAGGGCGATGCTGTGAGGATCTCCAACAGATAAGACATCACCTGTCTCTCTTAGAACTCTCAAGCTGCTTGTTTCAGCTCTCACCACCTCCAGCCTTCCTGGGCCTGCAGGCAGTGCTGTGCTTGGTCTGTTTGCTTGTCTTCCAGGTCTGACTGGCTTCATGAGTTCTCTGGTAGAGTAGAATGGTTATGCGGGAGGTGGGAGGAGACACCTGAGAATGGTCAGCGAATATTTCTGCTCAGTTGCAGCATTAAGGGGATTGGTCAAAGCCAGCCCAGAAAGATCAGCATCCAGAACACACTGGTGGCTTAGATTTGTCAGCAGGATCAGGCACCCTGTAGAAAATTCCTGCTTCTGCAGAAAACAGCCTGTGAGGGGTTATATTTTCAGGTTAGAAAAATAGGTTTTAAATTGGGGTTGGATTAGTGTGAGGGGCAGGGAATCTTGTATCCTCTTAGTTGTAACCACGGAGACATGCCGGATACAGCTAGACAAATCTAAACTAGGCTTGAAGAATTTAAGGCTAAAAATTAGGCTTTATCCCACTTAAAAGAGTTAGGTTTAAAGTATGAATGATTCTGTACTGTTGTGTCCGAGAACCTCCCTTGAGGCCTGCTGTGTTTTCTGAGGACAGGAGGAGAAAGGGGGAAGAAGAAGAGAAAGAAGAAAGGCAGTCCCAAAGACATGATGGAAATAAAATACTAGTATAGTAGGATAGTGTACAATAGAAATAGCATAAATAGTATGAATAAATAAATACGATGATATAAAGCACTGAGGATAAAAAGCAACAATTTAAAACTGATAGTGGTGGATCCAGCATTAAAACCCAGGAATACAATTAACCAGGAAAAGCCTGACAGAGAAGCTCAGCCTTACAGGTCCTTACAGGCACCTAGGGCCTCATCTGAAACTGCTGAAAAAGCCTTCATCCTGGTGCAACCTGAAGGCCCAACACCACCAGCAGGCTGCCAGATATTGACCACAGCTGCTGAGGTGGTTTGTAAAGAGAGATGTGGTTCTTCAGGTAGGATGGTCCCAGGCCATTTAGGTCCAAATCATCTTGAATTTGACAGGGAAACCAATAGGCAGTCAATGCAGCTGCTTCAAGACAGGCTGTATGAAAGCGTTCTGGCAAGAAGCCTGGCAGCTGCATTTTGAACAACCTAAAGTCTCCAAAGCCTTATCGAGAGCAGCCCTGCCTACAGTGAATTGCAGTAGTTTGTTCTGGAGGTTTGTGTGGCATAAATCACTATAGCCAGGTCCAGCTTGGTCAGTGATGAGCCTAGCATTGATAGAAAAAAGCTTGCCCTGCACCTGTGGACACTTTCTTGACCAAGATAAGAGGCATCCTGCCAGATCCGCTGACACTTAGAAGTGTCCACTAATGAGATCTGGACCCTGTCCAGAGCCAGAAGCTGCAATCCTTTCATAGGCCCGGTCTTACCTAGCCACATGACTTCAGTCTTGGCTGGATTAAGTTCCAGGCACTGGGTCACAGAAGAGAGATCCACTTCTGGTTGTATATGAAAAAGACTTAGTTTTATACTCATTTTCACTGCCCAAAGGAGTCTCCCCAAAACCGACACACTGTGAGGTGGATGAGGCTGAGAGAGCGCTGAGAGAAACTGCTCTGTGAGAACAACACTATCAGGACTGTGACTATCCCAAGATAGTTACTGCTCCTGAAAGATCCATCAAGACTGGGAATGTAAGATCACCTTGATCTTACAATGCAAACTCCGTTAAATTCTTAACTTGTCTTGCCAACAGCTTCATTTCCCAGAAAGTAGAGAGGAGAACCAGGAGCTGTGCTATTTTAGACTTGATTCTCATCAATAGGGAAGAACTGGTAGATGAGGTGGAAGTAGTGGGCACACTTGGTAGCAGTGACAATGTGCTTTTGGAATTTTCAATTGTGGGAAAGAGAAAAACTTTACGTAGTTGTACGTATAGACTGGACTTCAAGTAACAGGTTTGCTGAATCGTGGAAATTTGGTTGATGTCGTTTACTTGGATTTTAGTAAAGCTTTTGATAAGGTTCCCCTTGATGTTCTGATGGATAAGTTGAAGGACTGCAATCTGGATTTTCAGATAGTTAGGTGGATAGGGAATTGGTTAGAGAACCGCACTCGAAGAGTTGTTGTCAATAGTGTTTCATCAGACTGGAGGGAGGTGAGTAGCGGGGTACCTCAGGGCTCCGGGCTCGGCCCGGTACTTTTAAACATATATATTAATGATCTAGATGAGGGGGTGGAGGGACTACTCATCAAGTTTCCAGATGACACCAAAATGGGAGGACTGGCAAATACTCCAGAAGATAGAGACAGTTCAACGAGATCTGAACATAATGGAAAAATGGGCAAATGAGAACATGATGCAATTTAATAAAGATAAGTGTAAAGTTCTGCATCTGGGTCAGAAAAATGAAAAGCATACCTATTGGATGGGGGATACAGGATGCAGTTCTGGAGGCCTCACTTCAAGAAGGACATAGATAAAATTGAAAGGATACCGAGGAGAGCGACGAGGATGATCTGGGGTCAAGGGACCAAGCCCTATGAAGATAGTGGAATAGGCTGCCTAAGGAGGTGGTGAGCTCCCCCTCACTGGAAGTCTTCAAGCAAAGGTTGGATACACACTTTTCTTGGATGCCTTAGGATGCTTAGGGCTAATCCTGCGTTGAGCAGGGGGTTGGACTAGATGGCCTGTATGGCCCCTTCCAACTCTATGATTCTATGATTCTAGGTTGAGAGACTTGGGAATGTTCAACCTGGAGATAAGGAGGTTGAGAGGGGACATGATAGCCCTCTTTAAGTATTTGAAAGGTTGTCACTTGGTGAAGGGCAGGATGTTGTTTCCGTTAGCTGCAGAGGAAAGGACACGCAGTAATGGGTTTAAACTACAAGTACAACGATATAGGCTAGATATCAGGAAATAAATTTTCACAGTCAGAGTAGTTCAGCAGTGGAATAGGCTGCCTAAGGAGGTGGTGAGCTCCCCCTCACTGGCAGTCTTCTACCAAAGGTTGGATACACACTTTTCTTGGATGCTTTCGGACGCTTTGGGCTGATCCTGTGTTGAGCAGGGGGTTGGACTAGATAGCCTGTATGGCCCCTTCCAACTCTATAATTCTATGATTCTATGTGTCCATAGGAGGGCAACAAAGATGGTGAGGGGTTTGGAGACCAACACATATGAAGAAAGGTTGGGGGAGCTGGGTCTGTTTAGCCTAGAGAGGATAGTTCAGACGCACTGGGAAACCAATATGGCAATAAAAAATATCCAAATTGGATTTATATAGAGTCGTCTCTCCAGTTTCAGTAATTCTTTTATTCTTATTTCACAGAAGTCTCGATGCGTTTCGCCGACAGCTTTTTCAAGGGAGGGTTTTTAGACTTAAAGACCAACTTATTAAGAAATCTCTTGACAGAGTATAAGGTCATACAATAGCTAAACCTAGCTTGTGGTGTTTCAGATCATTTAAAAAGGTGCCATATGGAGGATGGAGCAGAGTTGTTCTCTCTTGCCCCAGAGGGATGGACCAGAACGAATGGGATGAAATTCATTCAAAAGAAATTCCATCTAAACATCCAGACGAAGTTCCTGACACAGTGGTTTCTCAGTGGAACAGGCTTCTTCATCATTGGAAATTTTTAAACAGAGGCTAGATAGTCATCTGACGGAGGGGCTGATTCTGTGAAGGTAAAGGGGTGGCAGATTACAGTAGATGAGCGATTGGAATGTGAGTGTCCTGCATAGTGCAGGGGATTGGACTGGATGACCCATGAGGTTCCTTCCAACTCTATTATTCTATGACTAGAATTTAAGCCCGCTGTAAGCTTAATACAGTGGGTGCTAGTGGGGGGCGCAGTATCAGCCTGGCCATGTCCGCGACGCAGCGAGGATGTTCCCGGGGCCGGGAGAAGGCCGCCGCCCACCAACCAGCGACCCGGGACCTCGGGGCAGGAAAGGAGCAGGGACATTGTCTCTGTAGTCTTTAGTGTAGTGTTGAGGGAGTAGGATCTCTGTTTAATTTCCCCTCTAAGCATCTGTCTTCGTGTGCTCTACGTATTGCTGTCTGGTTTCTTGCAGCTGTGATCTTTGATAGACTCTACTTGCAGCTGGAATCTGGCAGTGATTTCCTGTCTTGTCACAGCTCTGGGGATGAACCTAGAAATGCGGATGTAAGCGAGGCAATCAGAAGCGCAAGTTATGCCACAATGGGTGACTCCAATAACTCCCTCATTCTCTGCATTACTGTGTTTTCAGGTTTTAGGAAAGAGACGCTTCCAGATACAGAAAATGACTGGAGTGGTTGGCTAGGGAGAAGACTAGAGGATGATTGCCCTGGGCTTGGTTGTGAGTGAGGCTGGAGATCTGACGTGAGATGGAACTGGTATTGCTCCAACTGGAGACAGTGCTGTTAAATCTCGCTTCCCCATAGCACAACCAGGTCACATTTCTCAAAAATGAGTCCATTACTCCAAGGGAAACTGAAAAATGTAGGCTTAGAAATTTAAATCTACAATAATGTGGGTTCAGGTGGATTGTATACTGCAAAACAGCAAAAGTAGAATCACTGAGTTGGAAGGGGCCTTACAGGCCATCTAGTCCAACCCCCTGTGCAGGATCAGCCTAAAGCATCCAGGATAAGTATCCGTCCAGCCACTGCTTAAAGACTACAAGTGAAGGGGAGATCATCATCTTCTTAGCTAATTCCACTACTGAAGTACTCTGAAAAAATTGTTTCCTGATAGCTAGCCGGTACCATTATACACATAGTTTAAACTCCAATCTAAAGGAGAATGGTGTGTTGACTTCCCTATGTAGGCTCTCTTTACTGCTGCAACATGAGCCTGAAGGCATCTAGTGACATGGCATTGGAGCAATTGGAGCTTAGAAATAGATTTCAAGCCCTTGCAGAGGAGATGGAAGTAGCAACAAGGGCAAAGGAGGAACCAAAACAAATTCAAAGATGGAGTGAAGAGGGCATGGGGATAAGAGGCAAAGGAAAAGGAAAGTGTTGGTCATCAGTGAATCTCTGTTGAGGAGCATGGAATGTCCTAGTCCAAGAGGTGTGTTGCTTGCCAGGGACAAAGATTAAAGATATTACAGACTGGATCCTGAAAGTGATCAAACATATGGATCCCTACTAGTTTGTGAAGGTTACTTCAAAATGGATGTGGACAAAATTGAGAGGGCTCACGGGAAAGCTGTATCAACAGAGACAACACATCGAAATTACAAGATGTCATAATGCCACTGTATGCAGCATTGATCACGCCTCCACTAAACTCAAAGCCAGAAATAGCCTCCAGGGGCTGAGCTGACAGGCTAGATATCAGGAAAATTCACAGAGTAGTTCAGCTGTCTTAGGAGGTGGTGAGTTGACCCTCACTGACAGTCTTCAAGCAGTGGCTGGACAGATCCTTATCCTGGATGCATTAGGAAGTGCGACTACCATCCCTGGCAGGGATGCAACTGATGACAGCATCCCAGGTCAGGAACTTAGGTGTGACCATTGACGCCTCCCTAACTATGGAGGCCCAGGTCAAGAAGGTAGCCAGTCAGGCTTTTTATCACCTTCGCCAAGCCCGGCTACTAGCACCCTACCTGTCCCCTTAACACCTAGCCATGGTGATCCATGCGATGGTCACCTCCAGAATAGATTTCTGTAACTCTGTATGCAGGCCTGCCCTTGTCCCTGACCCGGAGATTCCAGCTGGTAGAGAACGCAGCTGCTAGAGTCCTCACGGGAATACTATGGAATACCGCTACTTGGGGTTGTATTGGATCTTTTAGGCTTGAACTTTTAATGTTATTAGGGCAGTGGTCCCCAACCTTTTTCAGGCCAGAGACCAGGGGGGGGGGGAGAGGGAGAGCGGTGCTCACTGGTGAGCACAAATGCGCAGGCACAGAGCTGCTGTGCCTGAGCGTTTGTGCCCGGCCCTCCCCCCCTCAGTGCGGTGCTTGCTGGCGGGTGCATAGGCATGAAGCTGCTGTGCCTGCGTGTTTGTGCCCGCGCCTCCTCCCCCCGTGCAGCGTGGCTAGGCTTGAGCGATTCGGCCGCTGAAGCCGCCGATCACTCCCAGCGCAGCGCCTATTGCCCTATGCCCCCTGAGGGGCTCTAGGCTCTGCGGGTGAGAATTTACTGGTTGTTCCCAGCCCCAAAGAAGCACGCCTAGACTCGACCAGGCCCAGAGCCTTTTTGGTCCTGGCTCCGACCTGGTGGAATAAGCTCCCGGGTGAGCTTTGGGCCCTGTGGGACCTTCCAGCTTTCCACAGAGCCTGTAAAACGGAGCTCTTCCACCAGATCTACGGTTGAGGCTGGGGCAGTGTAAAAAATCAACGGGATCCCCCTGATGTTAAATGTTGAATGTCATCTGTGATTTTGTCTCTCCTTCCTCCTCCCTCTTGTAGTAGGGTGAGGGAGGTGCTGGGGGGTTCTGCTATGTTGTTGCTGCTATGTTGTTATTGTACTGTAATTGTCCATTTTAATGGGGTTTTAGCTGGACTTTATGTAGCCTGCCACAAGCCTCTTGGGAGTGGTGGGTAACATATTTAATAATAATAATAGTAATAGGATGATCTTGCATTGAGTAGGGGGTTAGACTAGATGGCCTGTATGGTCCCTTCCAACTCTATGATTCTATATGCTGGCCGTAGGAGACTAGACAGGCCTTAATAGAAGAGTTGTCTGACTTAGGTAAGGCATCATCAAGTGTGTTCCCAGCCCAGGCAGCCCTAAACAGCATGTTTCCTAAATACAACGGGTGCTAGCATAAGGAAGTAGTGAAAGAGAAAGACGAAAAGAGAGAGAACAGAGAACGACAGAAAGAAATGTAGGGAGATGGGGGGAAAGGCAGAAAGCATTGCACTCCAGTGATGTCCCCGCCCTCCCGATGGGCGATCATGAAATCTCCAGGGTTTCCCCGAACCTGCTGATGGCAACAGCAAGCAACCATCTCCAGGGTGTGGGGGCAGAGCAAAGAGCTGGCAATCTAAGTAAAGAAATGGGAGGTATAGAAATCTAAATAAATAAATAAGTATTTGAAAGGTTGTCACTTGGAGGAGGGCAGGATGCTGTTTCTGTTGGCTGCAGAGGAGAGGAAACGCAGTAATGGGTTTAAACTACAAGTACAACGATATAGGCTAGATATCAGGAAAAAAATGTTCAGTCAGAGTAGTTCAGCAGTGGAATAGGCTGCCTAAGGAGGTGGTGAGCTCCCCCTCACTGGCAGTCTTCAAGCAAAGGTTGGATACACACTTTTCTAGGATGCTTTAGGATGCTTAGGGCTGATCCTGTGTTGAGCAGGGGGTTGGACTAGATGGCCTGTATGGCCCCTTCCAACTCTATGATTCTATTAATCCATTGTATATCAAAAGAAAACCAGCCCTCCAGCAGCCCCCCCCCTCCAGCTCAAGGGTGGTGTGGACCAGCACCTGAGTTGCCTCAGTAATAGCTGTCTGGCATGGTGCCATTGTGCAGGACTTTCTCAGCCAGTGAATTCTCCCAGAAGTCCATGCTGTGGAGGGGCGGCGGCGGCAGCAGTAGCAGTGCCTGTCACAGCGGTTCAAGTGGTGGGTGGCAGGTTTGCCCACTGTGAACAGGCAAGCTGCCTCTCCAGGGCAGTCCATAGTGGCCCCTGGTGCCTTACTGGGTCTTAAAGGGCGCTGGGTCACGGCTCTCCTCCCACTGGGCGTCAGCAGCAGGCGGGCTGGTCTGGTCTGAGCGTAGCGAGCAGCAGCGGCAGTAGCAGCAGTGCCGGGGAAAGGAAGGCTGGAGAGAAAGTCAGCATGTAGGGTTGTCACCGCCCTTGCTGCAGCCTCTGGGCCAGTGTCGTGGCTGCTGAGTGGCTCAGTGCTTTGCGGCAGTGTGGCAGCCTGATGCGGCTATTGCCCTGGCTGCGGGCTCTGGGCCCATGTTGGCGCAGTTTGGCGAGCAAGTGGTGGAGTGGGCAGGAGTGAGAGGGGAGGGAGCTCCATGGAGTATAACGCTGTGGAGTTAACTTTCTAAGCTGCCTTTTTCTCCAGGGGAACTGGTCTCTCTGGAGGCTGGGATTGTGGCAGTATTACTTTTATTTCCCGCCGTTATCAGCAAACCATTTTGTGATGGGCAACATGATAAAAACCCCACCTAAAATAAAAGTCCAGGGGATTCCCAGGTCTCTACTGAGTGGAGCACTGGATGGGAGCCCTGGAGTGGAGATCTGTATGTGTGTGTGTGGGGGGGTAGACTTCATACACATGCCATGTGTTGCCCCTCCACCGGGTGAATCCAAGCTGTCCTCTGGAGGCTTGCACCAGGAAGCAGAAAAGGGAGCAGAGTTTGACACCCGCTGTTGTGTGAATAACTATCTCAATGAAGACAGCATGATGAGAGCTGCTGCAATCCCACCGCAGCGGAAAGTGTTGCTGAGCAGGAATGGAGGTTTGAAAGCAGGAACCTGCCGTAAAATCATGAGGTTGAGCAGGGGAGACCCATCTGGTCGCCGCTTGTTAAGTACCCCTCAAGGTTGTGTTGTCAAAAAAGCTGGAGAAGCATGCAAGACCGGTTTGTCTTTGTATTTAACTGTGAGTTTATTTCTGAAGATTTGTCTCCCAAAAGTGGAGCACCTCTTTCTAGTAGTAGGGGTTTGTTTGTCAGGTCAGAATCAGCAGACTTTCAGTCAGGAATCCCTGTATGCAGAAGCATATCCAGGGGTGTGTGATTGGTAATGAACCATGAGCGGAGATGAAAAAAGGTGAGGAGGATATTCTCGCCCCTGAAGTGGCAAGGGCTCTGTACTTATTTAATTGGCGAGATGGCCAAGTGGTAGGGAGGCTTGGGGGGGGGGGGTCGGGAGGAAGGCCGGTGGAGCCGTGGAGAGTCTTCCAGGCTTGGCGGCCAGCATCATGGATCTAAGTTGGCGGGGTGGTGTTGGCTGCGGTACTGGGAGATGTGGGTGGGTCCGGGGAAGTGGCAGGCTTACCATAAGGGTGGTGGCAGTGGTGGGGACATAGGCGCTGCAGGTGTGGGTCTGCCACCTTGACATCACGGTTGGTGGGCTCTGTGTGGGGTGGCAGCATAGTTCCCACCAAGGTGCCCTGACGATTTGCCCCTCTTAGAGCTGGGCACAGCGTGTATTGGATGCACCCGGTGGGCGGACTTCCTGCAATGGCGCAGGTGCCACTGCCGTCCCATCCTTGTCAGTGGTGGCGTTGGGTGGTGGGTGTGCAGAAGCAGCGTCGGCTGTTCAGGGGTGCCTCTTCAGTCAGCCCCTCATTGGCGCAGTGGGCGGTATCGGCTCTCCAGCGCTACAGGCAGCTGTGTGGAGTGGGCGAGTACCGCAAACACCTTGGCAGTCCGGCGCATCTGTGCTGGCCGAGCAGCCAGGCAGGGAGGGCGTGAGCTGTAGTGGCTGGGCCAATCAGGGTGCAGCAAGCTTCCCTGGCCGCACCCTGATTGGCCCTGTTCCATCTCAGACACCCCAGACTCGCTCCACCCCCAGGCAGTTTCACAAATATTAAGGGGAACTATGGATGAGAGTTCTTAGACACCAAAAGAATGATTGGCTAAAGCTGACACCTCCGTTTTAATTGTCCTGCTTAACAGTGAGTAGAATAATGGCCACTTGGGAGAATTGTTAGGGATTCAGGATAGAAGCAACATAAAATGCTTCTTCTATCTGTGTCTTCCCTTCCATCCTGGCCTTCTCGGATTGGTTCTGAGTGTTTGTAGCATCTTTTTATCTCATTGGTATCATGTCCTTCCTACTCTAAGACGCTTTTTTTTTTGGTAGGGGGGAGTTCCTCCACAGCTTTATCCTCAGAACAGTTTTGTCAGGTAGGATGGCTTGAGTGTGAAGTTACTGGTCCAAGGCCACCCAGGAGGCTTTCTGGCTGAGCAGAGTTTGGAGCCCAGTTTCGGTTATGCATACTCTCTTCTCTTGCTCCTTTGACAGGTACAAATGCTTGCTGGAAAACCTCGTGGCAAACATCCTCCCAGAAAGCTCCAGTTTTGAGCAGCTCACAGGTAGGATTTAGTACCTCCTAGTGCACAGTGAAGACTGCAACTTATTCCCACCACTGCTTGCAGTCTGGACGCCTGCCCTTTCACATATCCCAACTCTTGCAATGACAGAGTTGCAGTATTCCAAACACTGGAATAACCCTTTGTTGGTGTGCTCTTTGCAGGGGTTTTAAAGTCTGTATGTGATGTATTTCATCAAGTCCAAAAAGCATCTCGCATCCATGAGAACTCCTGCCAGATGAGCCGGGTTCAGAAACTGCTCAAAGGACAGAAGATTCAGTTGTCGGCTCCAGGTAGGCACCCTTGAATTATGATTTTATCCCATTTCACTTACTGAGCTGCCTTGAACAGGTCCCTGGAGAAGTGGCATATACATTTCCTAAATAAGTAATGCTCTGTGGTGGTTGGGAAACAGTCAGGGGAGCAGAGGTCAAAGGAAGGATGAGTCTCCAACTGATCTCAAAGCCTCAGGGCAGCCATCCAAGCTTTATTAAGCACACTAATTCTGAAATCTCTGGGTATCACTCTTGGAAGGCACAATACAGGGCTGTAGAAATCCTTCCCCTGACACATCTGCAAACCGCTCTGCAGGAGCGGTAAGAATAAAGCAGTAAGGGCATTGTGGGAGGAGAAAGGGGTGGGGTGAGTCCGGGATAAAAACTCGAAGGGGCTAATCGGGAGCCGCAAAGTGTGGGCTGACACGTCAGTGGGCTGACTGGGTGAGGCTTCGGAGCAGGGCCCAGCTCCTTTCCCTACCCCAAAGCCGGGATCCTGGGGCGGGAGTGGGCCGGGAGAGAGGGCTTCGGGCCAGGGAAAGGAGCTAAGCTGCTGCGTCGGAGACGCACCAGCCCAGCTCCTTTCCGTCCCCCAAAGCTGGGTTCCTGGGGCGGGAGCCAGGCGGGGGGGGGGGGACAGAGCTTCATGGCAGGGAGGGGAGCAGGGGCAGCAGGGTGGGGGTGGGCCGCAAGGAGGGCTGCTAGCACTCACTGTATTTCGGGTACAGCGGGCTTAAGTTCTAATCAGTAATAATGATGGTAATGGAATGCGAGCTGCTTCAGGGGGAGGAGGATCATAAAATTTGGCTAGAAGCTTTCTGTACAGGTGAGATATGCTGCAGTTGCTGGCAGAGATTTCTTGTTAATCTAAAAAACATACACCAAATTTATATCCCATCTGTGCAGATATGTAAGGAAGTTTGAGCAATGGCTTAGATGCTTAGGATTCTCTCCAAAGATGGCAGCACTGGTATTCCTTACTGAGACAGAATCACACAGGTGTTCAGAACCAGTGCTCCACTTGGCATGCAGTAGGTCTAAGACCCAGGGCTTCCTGCCAACAAGGCTTTTCTTCTCACCAGCTCTGTCTGTTCTGCCTTCTTCTGCAGACCGCTGGTATCTCCAGGAAGGATGGCTGATGGTGGTGCCCCCCAAGGGGGAGGAAGTACAGCAAAGGATGTTCTTTCTCTTCTCTGATATCTTGCTGGTGACAAAGCCTTGCCACCCACTGCACCCTTGGAATTCACACAAGTTTGCTTGCCAGGCCATCTACCCACTCAGCCAGTGCACACTGACCAAAGTGTTTGGCCACACTCAGAGTCAAGGAGGGCTCCTCAGTGTAAGCTTTCCTTTTATTTCTTCATTTACAACATTTCTGTGCTGCCTCTTCATATTCCTTTTGCTCCTTGGCACTGTCCTTCATAGGCTACAAAACACAAGCTAGAACCTGTGGAGGCAGAATTGGAGTACAGAACGGGGGGGGGGGTAAAGTGGTCAGTCTATTGGAAGGCTATGTGTGCCCACTGAGGCAAAAATGTGCCTTGGGAAGGCTAGACTGCAGAGCAGAGTTCTACCTTGGATTCATAGAATCATAGATTTGGAAAGGCCCATGCAGGCCATCTAGTCCAACCCCCTGCTCAATGCAAGATCAGCCTAAAGTACTCATGATAGTTATCTGTCCAGTCACAGTTTGAAGACCACCAATGAGGGGGAACTCATCTCCTTAGGCAGCGTATTCCACTGCTCAATCTACTCTGTGAAATTCTCCTCCCCTCCCCCGATATCTAGCCGGTACCATTCTATACAGTTAACTAGTTTAAAGCCATTACTGTGCATCCCTTCCTCTGCTGCCAACAGGAACCACCTGAACTTCCTCCAAATGACAACATTTCAAGTACTTAAATAGAGCCATCATGTCCCCTTTCAACCTCCTCTTCTCCAGGCTGAACGTTCTAGAGTCCTTCAGCCTTTCCTCATAAGGTTTTGTCTCCAGAGTTCCCACTAGGTTGCTCTCTTTTATGGGCTTCTGAGAGATTCCACCAGCCTTTTCCCCCTACCTGAGGTGGCTTGAATGAGCTTTGTCAGTGTTGTTTCTGTGCCCCTCCCTCTTCCCTCTCCTTGTGCAGATGCAAGCCATGCAGCAGTGTTTTCTGGTATCTTCCTAGTGTTCAACTTCCTCTCCATTTTCAGTTGTCCTTCCCACACAAGAAACTGCTGCTGATGTCCTGTGATCAGCAGAACTTTAACAAGTGGCATCAGAACCTGGGGACAGCCATCCGGTAAGCCAAATGTCTCTCAGGCTTACATGTTGCCTGGTCTGGCCAAGGGGGACTCCCACAGGTAGCAAAGCTGAGTGTCAGGGATCCTATTTGATTATTCACATGTCTTGTCTTCTTTTCCTGCAGGCAGCTACAAATCAAGCCCACTACAATTTGTTGAAAGGATCAACTGTACGTGTCCCCTCTCTCCCTTAGTAAACAAGCAAGCACAACTGGCCAGAGAGCAAACAAGATCCTACAGGTACAGCTATTCAGACTGTGTGGGAACTGCTGAAGATTTATGCCCACATTCTTGCAAGAATTACCACCTTTCTTCACAAACCTGACACCTAGTGCCACTTGAACTGTGACCACTCTGGGGTTACATTTGCTTTTAGTTCATTGGCTGGAATTGGCATTTCCTGGACACAATTGTGGGCATCCTTAGCCTGCCAGGAGGTACCACAGTAGGCTTGGCCTGGTTGATATCTGAGAAGGCTGTTAGATCTCCATATATATAACTATCAGTGTAAGTAAGGAAATAAGTACTTATATCCCTTAGATAAATGGCTGCTAAAGCTTGACATGTTCTGTACTCTGGCTCCAGACTGCCTGTGGTGAAAGCCCTCAGTGTTAGAAGCGGAAGGGAAGACCTTCTATCTGCATTTTATTCTAAAGGCCACTGGATCTAGCCTTGTCCTTTGAAGCAGTTTGGCCATTCTTCCATGGAGCAGCTCTTCAAGGATTAGAGAAGCCCAATCCCCACAAACAAGAGCCTATCCCGCTTAATTTTATTTTGGTCTATCACTCCCAGGTTTGTATTACCTGCCAGTTTGATATATTTATCCATCCCTGCTAATTTTGAGGCCCGGCTGGCTTGCCCTTCCATTTCTTCTACAAATCATCAAACAGCAAGTCTTTGAGCAGCTAGAGCAGATGGCTGCAATTACTAATAAGCAAGGCTTTCTCAAGAACAAGTCATATCAGACTAACCGTGTCTCTTTTTTCAAGGAAGTTACTACCTTGCTAGATCACAGGAATGCTGTGGACATTGTTTACCTTGATTTCAGTAAGGCTTTTGATCAGGTTCCACATAATATTCTGATTGACAAGTTGGTAAAATGCAGTATGGATCCTATTACTGTTAGGTGGATCAAGAACTGGTTGACAGATCACACCCAAATGGTGCCTATTAATGGTTCATTATCTTGGAGAGACCCTCAGGGATCTGTCCTGGGTTATGTTATTCAACATATTCATAAATGATATGGATGAAGGAATAGAGGGGGTACTTATTAAATTTGCGGATGATACTAATCTGGGAGGGGTAGCAAACTCAGCAGAAGACAGAATCAGGATACAGGATGATCTTGACAGGCTGGAAAACTGGACTAAAACAAAATGAATTTTAATAGTGAAAAATGTAAAGATCTGTATTTAAAAAGCATAAAGCAAATGCATCAGTATAGAATAGGTGAGACTTGTCTTGACAGTAGTACATGTGAAAAGGATCTGGGGATCTTAGTAGACCATACACTGAACATGATTCAGCAGTGACTCGGTAGCTAAAAACGCAAACGGGATTTTGGACTGTATTAAAAGAAGAATAGTGTCCACATCACACTAGGTGATATTATTACTATTCCATTTTGTATCCCGCCACTCCCAGCAAACCTCGTGGCAGATTACAGAGAAAACCCCATATCATAGAATGACAGAATAACAGCATTGGAAGGGATCTCCTGGGTCAGTCCAACCCCGTGCACTGTGCAGGACACTCACAACCCTAAAGTTCATCCACTGTAACCTGCCACCCCCTTGAACCTCTGGGAGCTCGTTGCACTAGGTTGGGTCCAGGACTGAAAAAGCCCTAGCCCTGGTCGAGGCCAGATGAACTTCATGGGGGCCAGGAATCCCCAACAAGTTACTGCCCACAGACCGTAAAGTCCTGCAGGGAGCATAGGAATATAGGCAGTCCTTCAGTTATGTGGGTCCCAGATTGCAAAGGGCCTTGAATGCCAAAAACAAAACCTTGAACCTGATCTGGGCCACAATTAGTAACCAGTGCTGCTGCCTGAGCACCAGCTGGAAATGCGCCCTCTAAGGTGTACCTGTGAGGACCCTAGCAGCCGCATTTTGCATCACTTTACTCCACTCTGACCTCACATGGAGTACTGTGTTCAGTTCCGGGCATCACAACTGAAGAAAGATGTAGAGAAACTGGAGCATGTCCATAGAAGAGCTACAAAGATGGTGAAGGGCTTAGAGAGGGAGCTGGGCTCTTGTCTAGTGTTTCTCTTTCTAAGTCTGTAAAAATCAGGTGTGTGATTTTCCTCACATCAGTTTGTGATCTAAGAATTTTTGAACGCATTCAATCTCTTCACCATCAGTTGTTATTGTGATATATCTGTCTGTTTTTGCAGTGGTCTTTCTAGTGATTAAGGCCAAATTTCTTTCTTACTTCATTGACCTTTGTAATCACCTGTTCTGGGTGTTCCTTAATTTCTGACAGGAGGGTGGTGTCATCAGCATACCTTCACAGAATCATAGTTGGAAGGTACCTCCAGGGTCATCAAGTCTAACCCCCTGTACTAGGACAATAACATCAGATTCCAGTAGCACCTTTAAGACCAACAAAGATTTATTCAAGGCGTGACCTTTCGAGGGCAAGCACTCGTCAGACTATGATCTCCTTACATGTCAGGGAATTTATATATGTAATGTATTCCCCCAGGTCACCCCTCTCCTCTTAGTCTCTGTGTTTTTGCCCAGGCTCTGCTCTGATGATCTCTGTGAAATGCTAATCATTATATTTTTGTTTCCACTTTGAAACATTTGGTGTAGCACCTAGCTGTGGCCAGGCCACCTGGACCAACTGCCAGACTGCTAAGCTCCAACTTTCACACTCTTGTGGATCAAATGGTTCCTTCAAGGGAATGGGTTTTCCTGCACAGCACGGGGGGGGGGGGGGGGGAGAGGCCTGAACCTATAACTGTCGTAGTGCCCCCCCCCTAATAACATATCTTCAACAATCCCTTGGTTTATGAATGACTTCTGCTGATGCAAACTCCTGTTTAAGTGCCTTCAGTAAAAACCAACTTTTGCTTTGTTCCTGACGCCTGGGACTCTGCTCTGTTGGTTCTGGGGGTGAGGTTCTGGACTGCATTCTGTGGGTTGGGACACTTAGCTGATTTGGAGCCACTGTGCCTCTCTCTTACACCTAGAGAGGAAAGAGGATGTGCCACTTGGTTGTGCTGGCTGAAAAGTATAGCAAGCACACTTGTTTCCTTTGTGCTCTCTGGCTTGGCCACAAAGCAGAGTGAGCAAAAGAGTCCAGCCTCTCAGTCCACTGGGGCTTGAAGCAGTCCTGAATGGCTAGATGCATTTTTGCTCAGCTTAAAGACACAGGAGAGAAAGGCTAGCTTCTCCACTGGAAGAGTGGCATAGATTTTGTGGCTGCTGTGTCTAAGAACCCCTGGAAAGGGGGCTGGAAAAATAAAAGGTGGGTTGAAGGAGGACCCCCTCAGCTGGCCTCTTCGTGGGGGGGGGTATCTTAAATTCATAATTATGTTTTCATGTAAAGCTTTCTCTTTTTAAATAAGAATTATATTCAGGATCATCTTCCATTTGAGTTGACAGTAATTTTTTACTAAATTCTCTGGGTATTAGGTAGCACTCTGGCCTAGGAAAGAAGAATGGACAATAATGTGTGTGCTCCATGGCTATGTTTATTGGCCAATAACTAAACTGGACTTTTCTTCATTTCCATGTCGAACTCTGCTCTAACAGAAATGTGATGGGCAGACCCTGCTGCCTGGCACAGCTGACAAAACGTTTCTCATGGAAGGGTGAGCTGTAATTGTACCAATTAAGAGAGCAGCCAATACACCGTATGAAAGGGTGAGCCTCCCCCAGTGTGCAGTTCTGCTTCCCTCACAGAGTGTGTGAATGTATTACTACACCGCTGTGCCTACATGTCCATCTACAAGGCTGACTTCCCTCGTCCAGAGCACATCATCCCTATAACCTTTCAGGAGCTGGTTCACCAGGGTCTTTTCACTGTCTCTATGTGGAAGGGGGAGCGGTGGCAAATGGTTTCCCTTGTATTCAATTACTGCCATTTTGGCTCGATCTATGCGGTCACGATTGGGAATCTGCAGCATTCGAGTGTAGTTCCTTGAATATAACTGGTAGCGTGGAGCTAGTACTTTGAAGAGTTTGTGGATGAGGTCTTTCTCCTGAAAAAGACAAAAGATCCTGTCAATTCACTCGTAAGCTCCTTCTTCGCACCTGGTTACCCAGCAAATCCTCTCTATCTCCACCCACAGAAACCTTTAGTGACAGGCCAAAGGAGAGCAATTAGCCTGGCTTTCTGCCCAACATCTTTCCTCTACTGTCCTGCCTGAGGCACTTCTGGCCCCCTCACAGGAGGGGTATGTGCCATGGACTCACCGTCAGCCAGAAGTTGGCCATGCGCATGGCTTCAGGATCAGTGTCCCCACGCTTGCCATAATCAATCAGCTGCAGAGAACAGAACATTAAAAAGGGTGTCAGAGGCCAATTCTTTATGATGATTAATACCAAATTTAAGGTCCATGCACCTCTGGTTGAGAAGGGGTTTTGGAAAGATGGGGAGGGATAGTTCATTGGCAAAGTTCATGCAGTGTCACTCAGAAGACTGAACAAAGCTTATGGTTCTCCTTGGTAAGAGGAGAATCCCCCACAAGCCAGGTCTTCTGGGATTGGTGCTTCTCACATGACATGGGAGTTCTGCAATAGCAGGGCATAGGGGAAGGTCTTACGTTTTAAGAGTAAAAAAGGCTGCAGAAAAACATTCCACCCCAGTATGTCTGGATTTCCTGGTTCCTTTGACATTAAATTTTTGTCATTCCTACAGAGACAAATTGATAGATGCTTACAGGAAAACAATTCTATGATCATAGAATCATAGAGTTGGAAGGGGCCATACAGGCCATCTAGTTCAACCCCCTGCTCAACGCAGGATCAGCCCTAAGCATCCTAAAGCATCCAAGAAAAGTGTGATGATGCAGTGTGATGTTATGAAGTTGCTTAGATGCATGCAACACACTGTAGCTACACTTTTAAATAACAGTGAATCATGTTGAGAACAACAGAAAATACTAAAGTGGCTATTAAACACACACACAGAGTACCAATGACTCTGTGCTGGCGGTTGTCCTGAATTCCTATGCCCAGACCACATCACATTACAGACTATGCTACAGCAGGTTCCCTTTATTAAATCACCTGACATATTTAGCAAACTTAGTAATTTTGTCTGTTGATGGACAATTTTTAACACCTGTACACATGAGGCTACCTCATTCTGAAACAGGCCATTACAACATGCAAACTCTATCTCCTGATGGACGGCTGCCTGGACAGGGGGGGGTGTTTCCAGCCCCCCCCCCCGATACATTTGCCAGATGTTTGAAAGCTGTAGATGGACGGTTAGCGCAGAGTCACCCGAAATTCATCCCCTCCAATACAGAGGTCCTGGGCCTGGGTAGAAAGAAAGTGCGCCTACCCACAGTGGCTGAGGTACAATTTAAAATCTTGCCCTTGGCCAGAAATTTGGGTATGATTCTGGATGCCTCCCTTTCAATGGTGGCTCAGTAGCGTCCATTGAAAGTAGCCAAGTGAACCTACTAGTGCCCTATCTGTCCTCATTGCTTGGCCATAGTCATCCATGCAACAGTCACCTCCAGACTGGACTTCTGTAACTCGCTCTACACGGACCTACCCTTGTCCCTGACCTGGAAATTGCAGCTGGTGCAAAATGTGGCTGCTAGGGTCCTCACAGGAACATCTTGGAGGGCCCACATACAGCCTGTACTGAGGCAGCTGCAACAATTGCCAGTTTAAGCTCAGATCAGGTTCAAGGTTTTGGTGTTAACCTTTAAGGCCATCTGCAGTCCGGGTCCCACATATCTACAGGACTGTCTATGTCTTGCTCTGCAGGTACAAATCTGTTTAGAGATCCCTGGCCCCAACCAGAGCCAGGGTATTTTGGTCCTGGTGGAATGAGCTCCCGGGAAAACAGGGATCCCCGACGTTCTGCAGGGCCTATAAAATGGAGCTCTTCTGCCAGGTGTTTGGCTGAGGTCAGAATGAGTAAGATCTGGGCCTTTCCCTGAGATAGCCAGGCCATCAGTCTACCCCTGTAACTGTTGTCCTGAGACAGTTTTTAAGTCTTTTGAGCTGGGGGGGAGGGAGTTTCTGTCATCACCAGGATGAGTTTTACGACTATTTTATGGGGTTTTTTTAATCATGAGGGATCACAGTTACCTGCTGCAAGCCACTGTGAGGGAATGGTGGTCTATAAACTGAACAATGAATAATTCCCTCATGGTCAGTCTTGTCTGCTCAGGTTGGCAGCGATTCGACAGGCTCCTTTTAAAGACAGAGGCTGGGGACTGCACCTGGCACCTTCTACGAGATGCTCAGCGACGGAGCCCTCCCAGTTAGTTGCCCCACAAAAGCATTCGCACAACGGGAGGCGCACTGGGCGCACTGGGGGCAAGCACCGTTCACCTCCTCGACCACCCAACGTGCTAGCTGGCGCAAGGCTCGCACGCCACAGAACGCGAGCGAGAACGCGAGCGAGCGAGTCGCTCTCGTGGCCACCGGGGACGGGAAACCCAGGGACGAGGCGGGCCCCGGTGGCGACCTCCTCTCTCCGCCCGCGGCCCGGCTCACCCGCTCGGCGTAGAAGCGCATCTCGTCGACGCGCGCGTAGGTGGACTCGAGGCGCTCGTGCCGCACCAGGGCCGTGACGAGGTTCCGCAGCAGGTCGAGCCGCGAGCGGGGCCCGCAGCCCAAGCGCCGCTGCACCCGCCCGTGGGAGATCCAGACCGCCGCCGACAGCCTCATGATCCGGACGCTACCGCCGTCGCCACCGGAAGAGCCCCCCGGGGCGCACTTCCGGCGCCGGGCCCCGCCCTTCCCCGCCGACGGCCCAATGGCCGGTGCGCGCCTGACGTCACAGAGACGCGCCTCGCGTTTCCTTCCGAGTGCCGTCGCAGAGGCTCACGAGGAGGAGTCCCGCCCCGGAAGGCAGGTGGGCTGATCTGGCGGAGGCCTCTCCCCCATCCCTGGAGGGCTCTGGCCCGAGCGTAGCGGCCCGCCGGCTCAGGTCCCTCCGGGGCCCTCCTGCTCCGAGCGCTCCGCGGAGCGGATGGGTTCTTGTATATTAAAAAAATCCCACTGTAAACAGATCCTTGCTTGGGATCCTTGTGATTAAGTATGTATGTGTTTATTTCTCTACCGCCCACTCTTGTGGCTCAGGGCGGTTTAGATAGAAAGTAGGAATAGTACATTCATAACATTGGGTAAAAACAGTAACAGCAGTGGTTTCAATAACTCGTGATAACATTTCATATAAGTCCAAAGATGCTTCCATGCTTGAGAAGACAAACAAGGGGCAGAAGGGCAAGGTCTCTCCTAATCCTGCCCATTTAAAATGTGTTTGTAGAAAACCTCATAAAATACCATCTTTAAAAAATGGGCACTCAAGCAGACTAAAAAGAAAGGGATACCTCATTGATTAACCCTCAAGCCATATGTGGAGCCTGAATAAGGTGCTCAAGGCGCTCTCCAGGACTCCATTTTAAACAATTGTTTGTTGCCCCGTAAAAGCACTTTTAAGACACTTTTCAGGTTAGTGTTGTGTTGGCGAGAAGGGTGTCAGATATCAAAGCTCCCCCAGTAGACAGGAATCTTGGTGTATTCCATAATGATAGAATAGGACTCTGTCCAGATTCTGCCTCCAATCCAAAAGTAAATTTGATTTTCATCAGTCATAATAATTAGTTCTTCCCTACTTCTGCCCTAGTCCCCAACACCCCCAGGAGAAGTAGTGGGTTGTTTTCAATGTTAAGAGAGCGCTGGGTTTCTATCTGGATAGAACTAAGTCTTCTCACAAGACTTAGTGTTCTAAGAGAAATGCTCTGCAAAAACAGCCCTAAGAGAGCTGTGACTAGCCAAAGTCACTGAAGCTGGCTGCATGTGGAGGAGAAGTGGGAAATCCTACCCGGTTCTCCAGATCGACAGTCGCTCTTAAGCTGCTTGGGTGACCACTATACCACAGCATCATGCTGCTCTTAACTACTATACCACCTTGAGTCTTTGGGACTTTACATAAGTGGCTGCAGGTGCTAACTGCTATGCAAACCTCAGTCCAGCTCTGGCTAGTGGGGGATTAACAGCCCTGATGGTGTTTGCTGGAGCAGCACCATGACCACAAGACCTGGGTTGTACTTTGCCCATCACCTTACATCAGCTATGTGTTTGGGCCAGTGAAGGCCAGGGCGCCGGGCCGCGGTTCCCTCTCCCCGCCCCCCCCCCCCGCAGTTTTTCTGCAATGAGATAGTCCCATCTGGGAGTGATGTGAGACAATGGCACCAGAAGTGTGTTGTAAAGGGCTGGGGGGGATGAAGTAAAGGGCCGGGGAGGGGGGGAGGAATCATTCGCAGCCCACCTCCAATTAGTCGGAAACCCGGTTGGTCTGACAGGACCTGTTGGAGACAAATCCATGCTGACTTCCTTGGATCACCAAATTGTCCTCCAGATGTTTGCAGATCGCTCCCTTTAATATCTGCTCTATTATCTTCCCCACAACAGAGGTCAGACTCACTGGTCTGTAGACCAGACTCACTGGCCATCCTTCCTCCCTTTTTTGAAGATCGAAATAACGTTTGCTCTCTTCCAGTCCTCCGGGACATCTCCAGTCCTTAAAGAGGTCCTCAAAAGGAATTCTATGAGGACATGGTCACTTGCCCCTAGGGTCCCCACCTCCTTCACCTCATCCACCAACTCTTGCCTGTTAGTCAGTATTATGTCCAGTATGGCTGAACCTCTTGTGGGTTCATCTACCATTTGATAAATGAAACTTGTCAGCCAGGCAGGTCAGAACGTTGAATGACTGAGGACGCTTCACAAAGTTTGTTTCCCAGCACACATCTGGGAAATTGAAGTCACACATGATGACAAGGTCCTGCAGCTAGTATATTTTCTCAAGCTGCTCACAAAATGCAGCATCCACATCCTCTCGTTGGTCAGGCGGTCGGTAGCAGACACCAACCACCACACTGTTTGTTTTCCCCTCGCTTATTTTCACCCAGATGCTTTCCACTGTAGATATACTCTCCTTTACTAGAATTTCCTGACAGGTAATCCCTTTCCTCACATACATTGCCACTCCTCCACCTCTTCGATCTATTCTGTTTTTTCTGAACAGTTCGCATCCATTCACTATTGCATTCCAGTCATGAGAATCATTCCACCAAGTTTCTGTGATGCCTACTAGATGTTACCTTTCTATCAGCATGAGAAGTTCCAGCTCTTCCTTCTTATTGCCCATGCTTCGGGCGTTAATATAAAGGCATCTGAATCCTTTTACTTTTGGTTCCCTATGAGCTGGCCTTCCTGGTTGGGCTGCCCCCGATCGGTCTCCTTCCTTACACTCCCTAAGTTTAACCTCTCCTTCCTCTTGTGGCTTCAGTTTAAAGCTCTCCTGATTACTCTCCCCAGGTTCCTGCCAAACACATTCTTCCCCAACTTTGATAAGTGCAGTCCATCAGGTGCTAGTAGGCCTTCCTCAAGAAAGCCTATCCCATGGTCCCAGAAACCAAATATCTCCTGCCGGCACCAACTACACAGCCACTGATTCACCTCCAATATCTTCCTCTCCCGATGCATTCCTCTTCCCTTGACAGGCAAGATTGAAGAGAATACCACTTGTGCCCCCATTTGCTTGAGCTTCCTCCCTAGATCTTGATAGTCTGTTTTAATAGGAGCGATGGTATTCGCAGACATGTCATTCGTTCCCCCATGGACCATCACAAATGGGTAGCGATCCGTAGATTTGAGGAGTTTGGGCAGCCATTCTGAAAAGTCTTTAATTTTCGCCCCTGGCAAGCAACACACCTCTCGGGTTAGGGGGTCGGGCCCAGCCACATGGCGATCCATTCCTCTTAGCAGGGAGTCTCCAATTACCAGTACTCTCCTTTTTTTTTTCTTCTCAACTCCATTTCCTTCTGTCCCCATGGCCTCTTCCCTTTGTCTTAGAGTTTGTTTTGGGACCTCTTCCCTTGTTGACACTTGCACCTCCTCTGCAAGGACTGAAATCTATTTTGGAGCTCCAAAGGCCCCGAGAACCGTCTCACTCTACGCCATTGAGTCTTTTTCCTGTCTGCGGAGGTTCCGTAATGAGGTTAATCCCCTTATCCTCTTCAAGACTGGTTAAAGGTAAAGGTAAAGGTATCCCCTGTGCAAGCACTGAGTCATGTCTGACCCTTGGGGTGACGCCCTCTAGCGTTTTCTCGGCAGACTCAATACGGGGTGGTTTGCCAGTGCCTTCCCCAGTCATTACCGTTTACCCCCCAGCAAGCTGGGTACTCATTTTACCGACCTCGGAAGGATGGAAGGCTGAGTCAACCTTGAGCCGGCTGCTGGGATTGAACTCCCAGCCTCATGGGCAAAGCTGTTAGACGGCTGCCTTACCACTCTGCGCCACAAGACTGGTTGTATCCTCTTTATTCTGAGTTGCACAGCTCCGGTCTATGAACTCCTCCCCTTTCTTAATTTGGGTCAGAGTAATAATCCTCTCTTCTAAGCCCCTAATCTCTTCCTCCAAAAGTCTTACCAGTTTACGTTTGGGGCAGATGTAGTCAATCTTGTCTTCTGGGAGGAAGGCAATCATGTCACACTCACTGCAGATGATGTGATGAGTATCTTGGAGGTCCATTGTAACTTCTAGCCAGTGCAACTACTAGGGAAATATAATCTACTGATTCTAATTGCTAGGCCAAGAACCCCAGGCCAAGAGCCCCAGGCCAAGAGCCCTTTGTCTCTCTCCCTTCGGCTCTGGCGAGGAGCAGCCCTTTTTAATCCTCCCAGCAATCACTCATCAATCACCTCACACAGCACCACAATAGCCTCAGCTGGTCAGCAGCAGCAGCACTCCCTAACAGCTTTCTCCACGTGCTCTCAGTTGTCTGAGCTGAGCTGATTGGTCTGCCATCTGTGTAATCACATCTGCACACAGTGCTGCATGCCTTAATTACATGTCACTTAACAACAAATCCTCAACTCTGCAAAGCTATTTTAGAGAGCGTAAGGTTGAACCTAAACCTGAGTCTGGGAAGGTAAAATGATCACCCTGAAAGAACTTGCCCCACACAGGTTTTCGGTCCTTCATCAGTCCTGGACCTCGGGTCGGACGGGGGATGGGTACACTGTCAGGGCTGCCCCAGTGTGGTCCATTTCAAAGATTGAGTGTATGGGTCTTAGTTGGGATGCGGTGAAGGACGTGGCCATCTGTCAAGCACACCATACGCCTTCCACGCGGCTAGCTGCCCTCTCGAGCCTGCTGGAGGCGGCAATCGCCTGAGCATTGCAGCCCCAGAGACTCTTGATTCTGGGAGATTTCAATGTCCAGACAGATTTGCTGTCCTGAGGATTTGGCTTGGACGTGGTGTCGGCCGTGGCAGTACTGGGGCTCTCACAATTTGTTGTAGCTCTGTAAGTTTCTCAACACTTTGTCGAGTTCTATATGAAAGAAAGGGAGCAAATTTATGTATTAAAATAAATACAAATTTATTTATTACATTTACATTACATAGAATCATAGAATCATAGAATTGGAAGGGGCCATACAGGCCATCTAGTCCAACCCCCTGCTCAACGCAGGATCAGCCCTAACCATCCAAGAAAAGTGTGTATCCAACCTTTGCTTGAAGACTGCCAGTGAGGGGGAGCTCACCACCTCCTTAGGCAGCCTATTCCACTGCTGAACTACTCTGACTGTGAAAATTTTTTTTCCTGATATCTAGCCTATATCGTTGTACTTGAAGTTTAAACCCATTACTGCGTGTCCTCTCCTCTGCAGCCAACAGAAACAGCATAGAATCATAGAATCATAGAGTTGGAAGGGGTCATACAGGCCATCTAGTCCAACCCCCTGCTCAACGCAGGATTAGCCCTAAGCATCCTAAAGCATCCAAGAAAAGTGTGTATCCAACCTTTGCTTGAAGACTTCCAGTGAGGGGGAGCTCACTACCTCCTTAGACAGCCTATTCCATTGCTGAACTACTCTGACTGTGAAAAACTTTTTCCTGATATCTAGCCTGTATCGTTGTACTTGAAGTTTAAACCCATTACTGCATGTCCTCTCCTCTGCAGCCAGCAGAAACAGCATCCTGCCCTCCTCCAAGTGACAACCTTTCAGATACTTAAAGAGGGCTATCATGTCCCCTTTCAACCTCCTTTTCTCCAGTCTGAACATTCCCAAGTCCCTCAACCTATCTTCATAGGGCTTGGTCCCTTGGCCCCAGATCATCTTTGTCGCTCTCCTCTGTACCCTTTCAAATTTATCGACGTCCTTCTTGAAGTGAGGCTTCCAGAACTGCACACAGTACTCCAGGTGTGGTCTGACCAGTGCCGTATACAATGGGACTATGACATCTTGTGATTTTGATGTGATGCCTCTGTTGATACAGCCCAAAATGGCATTTGCCTTTTTTACCGCTGCATCACACTGCCTGCTCATGTTTAGTTTACAATCCACAAGTATCCCAAGGTCTCGTTCACACACAGTATTACCTAGAACCGCAGGATGGACATCTCGGTGGTGGTTTCCATGGGAGGGCAGGTCAGGGGTCAATGGGAAGTGATTGAATTCAGGTCAACCTCAACCAAAAGCCTGGCGGAAGAGTTTCCTTTTGCAGGCCCTGCAGATAATAAAAACCACATTGCTTTGATAACAGTTGCCATCACAGCATTTCAGGACTTAAGGTGAGTTGTGTGTAAGAAAGAAAATATGCTTTATTTTAAAGGATCCCTGTCAAGCTCTGGTTCTGCATGTATTTAAGAATTACTGCATAATCTCATTTCCTGACATTCTGAGGTTGGCTCTGCTTTATGCACCAGCCATTTTGTGATTGCACCCACCACTCTAAAGGGGGTTCAGGAAATCTATGGTCCCCTGGTTTAGCCCCTTTCCCTCATTCTATCTTTGAAGTGGTGAGAATGGATGGACCTGCTCAAGGAGCCTCTTTGCACTGAGAGATGCTCCACTGGCAAAAACTCAGCTCCCTTGTAGCTTGATTTATTTCTGTGACTAAGCAGCAGCTGTTCACATCTTACAGATGCAGAGATGGAGAATTTCAGTTTCTTATACTGCTTTTAAGCACAGATACCTTGAAGTCCAGTTGCACAGCTTACCCACGGCTCCTCTTCTCCCCTTCCCTGTCTATGTCTGTGCATCCCTCATGCCCCCCATCCATTGTCTGCCGTTCTGAAAAGCATGCCTACTGGATGGGGGATACGGTTCTAGGTAATACTGTGTGTGAACGAGACCTTGGGGTACTTGTGGATTGTAAACTAAACATGAGCAGGCAGTGTGATGCAGCGGTAAAAAAGGCAAATGCCATTTTGGGCTGTATCAACAGGGGCATCACATCAAAATCACAAGATGTCATAGTCCCATTGTATATGGCACTGGTCAGACCACACCTGGAGTACTGTGTGCAGTTCTGGAAGCCTCACTTCAAGAAGGACGTCGATAAAATTGAAAGGGTACAGAGGAGAGCGACGATCTGGGGCCAAGGGACCAAGCCCTATGAAGATAGGTTGAGGGACTTGGGAATGTTCAGCCTGGAGAAAAGGATGTTGAGAGGAGACATGATAGCCCTCTAAGTATTTGAAAGGTTGTCACTTGGAGGAGGGCAGGATGCTGTTTCTGTTGGCTGCATAGGAGAGGACACGCAGTAATGGGTCTAAACTACAAGTACAACGATATAGGCAAGATATCAGGAAAAAAATTTCACAGTCAGAGTAGTTCAGCAATGGAATAGGCTGCCTAAGGAGGTGGTGAACTCCCCCTCACTGGCAGTCTTCAAGCAAGGATTGGATACACACTTTTCTTGGATGCTTTAGGTTGGTTAGGGCTGATTCTGCGTAGAGCAGGGGGTTGGATTAGATGTCCTGTATGGCCCCTTCCAACTATATGATTCTATGATTCTACCAGCCTCTCTCTCTGCACCGTTCAGTAACACTTGTGGCACTTTCCCTGCCCCAGACGCTGTGTCCATGCCATCTTTCCATGTATGTATATGAAAGCCTAGCATGTCAGAATTAGCACAGCATAATTAGAGTCCAGTGGCACCTGTAAGACCTTTAAGATAACTTGTGCTGTCTCAGACAGACCAACACGGCTACCCACTTGAATCATGTCAGAATTAGGAACCCATGTAAGGTGTTGGGAGTCTGTGCCTGGTTTTCCATGTGCTCACTTATGCAATGTTTTAGCCCTATGGGATTGCAAGGGCAACTGTTCTTCCTTCCTGGGTGGAGCCTCTTCTCAGGCTGCTTCTTATTTTGCAAAGCCTCAGGCTGGGAGTTGCAGCTGATTGCTGGCCTCTTAATTGCTTGCTCCCCTCTGAAGGAGTCAGGCTTTGGAGAGGAGCCTGTGGGCCAGGGCTTGGCTTAGTGTCTGGGCTCTCCTGACCAACACCAGGACCATGGAAGGCCAGCCTTTTGCAAATGCCAAATATTCTCAGCTGTCTGCTCTCTGTAGCAGTGATAAATTTGGTGAGTGGGGGAGGGGGAGGGCTTGCTCTATGTGAGTGGGTGCGGGGGGGTTGGTATGGCTGGGTGGCACACGGCAGCCGGGTCTGGGGGGAAATACTTCTGGTGCTTGGAGGGACTGCTCATGTGCAAGTAGGGTGTGATTGCCAGAAGAATGCCATTGTGGCTGTGATCTGAATGCCTCTGAACCCCTTCTGATGTGTACTGTGCTCTCCTATGTTACTATTTCTAAATGAAAGTGAGGCTTTAGGGAATGCTAGAAAAGTATATAAGATCCTTAAAATAGTGACTTCTACCCATGGCAGCCATTTTGAAGCAGATTCCTCCCTGTTCCACGGCAGCCATTTTGTAGCTGGCTTCTCATGGCAACCATTTTGTAACTGACTTCTTTTCCTACCCATAGGAGCCATGGTGTTGCAATTATCTTAGGTAGAACCTGTGCTGATTGCATAGACTCTCAGAATCATAGAGTTGGAAGGCACCTCCTGGGTCATCTAGTCTAACCGCCTGTACTATGCAGAACACTCACAACCCTATCACGCATCCATTGTAACCTGCCACCCCCTTAAACATTCACAGAATCAGCTTCTCCATCAGATGGCCATCCAGCCTCTGTTTAAAAATATCCAAAGATGGAGAAACCACCCCCTCCCGAGGAAGCCTATTCCACTGAGGAACCACTTGTGATGTGCATGTGAGTGTGTCTGGAAGAAGGTTTGGCCTTTCTACAGCAAAACTATAGCTTGTTCTTACATTTGTTTTTATGGCAGAATGTCTCTAAAAAACTTTTTTTTATTTTGGACTGAATACCAATGGAGAGTAGGAGGGGATGTTGGTGTTTGGTACTTGTTAGCAGTCACTTCCATTTTTTAATAGTGGGCTTTTAAAACACTTTTTTGGGGGTGAGTTCTTTATTATTATTTTGTTGCTTGAAACATATGAAAAGTGCAATGTTTAGAATTTTGTTCTGGTGCCTTGACATTTGTTTTAAAAACACGAATTTGTTTCAGTTTATAGTTTTAGTATTAGCTTGGCTATGGCAAGCCGCCCTGCACAATCTTGTCAGAAAGGCAATGCTGTGCGTGTTGCTTAGAGTAGTGAACAGGATGTTTTAATTGGCTTGGCCATATCAACAATCTCTTTAAAAATAACCTGGCTAGTCACGAATCCTGAGTTTAGTGCAGACATCTGAAAGTCTACCTGCATGAGGTTATGTCCACCAGAGAGGCCTCCTAGATGAAAAGCCCATTTTTTTCCTTTCTCTCCTGTAGCACTCCTAAGTATGTGCCAGTTCCAGTGGTATCACTGCATGGCATGT
This sequence comes from Paroedura picta, assembly GCF_049243985.1. NCBI lineage: Eukaryota > Metazoa > Chordata > Lepidosauria > Squamata > Gekkonidae > Paroedura > Paroedura picta. The sequence goes on from NC_135375.1 coordinate 5,868,454, forward strand.
TTGGTGGCGGCCACCAAGCGTGCTCTGCAATATGGGGGATAGAACAGCACATAGGCTTCTTGTGAAAAAGTTGCCAAGGGAAAGGAATGTCTCAGTTCGCAGAGCCGTCTTCTATATTTTTGGCTAACGCAGACACTGAATATAACACTGGAGTGTTTTTAGGCTGTGTGTGTGTCTTCACTCTTGTTCCCGTTATCGAGATGTGCCAAAGGCTGCACCTATTTCACGAGCTGGGATTTGCACTTGCATCCAGACCCATTTATCAGCCTGTCCATAATACACAGTGGCTTATTCTTTACCAATGCCTGCCTTGTCACCTTTTCAACTCATTACCTCTTTGGCAGGCAGCTGAACACACGTAGTCCCTTGCATGCCTGCACAGGACAGTCATAGAGAAGTGCAGCGTGCTTTCCCACCATGCCTTGCTTTAATGCATTAATTTGCTGGAATTGTAAACAGTGTACAATGCCCTTCGACAGCTGTAGGTAGAGAATACTGTGACTGTGTTTTATATTAACAAATAGGGAGGCACAGGGTCCAAACAACTGGCAAGAACCTACTGTAAGCTGTAATGAATTTCTGCACTTATATCCGGGCTATTCACATTCCTGGAATGTTGAATGTTGAGGCAGAAAACATCCATTGAACAGAAACATACTGATCGCACAGCAGGATGGGCATGTCAGTGGTGGTTTCTATGGGGGGGGGGCTCAGGGGCCAATGGGAAGTGATTGATTTCAGATCGACCTGGCGGAAGAGTTCCTTTTTGCAAGCCCTGCAGATAATAAAAACCACATTCCTTTGATAACAGCTGCCACCAGGACACTACTGGACTTAAGGTGAGTTGTGTGTAAGAAAGAAAATATGCTTTATTTTAAAGGATCCCTGTCAAGCTCTGGTTCTGGATGCATTTAAGAATTACTGTTAATAACATGCACAATCTCATTTATTGACATTTTGAGAATCCTCCCTTTCTATTGCCAGACATTTTGTAGCTGAGTCCTCCCCTTGTTCATGGCAGCAATTTTATAGCTGTCTCCTCCCCTAGGCAGCCATTTTGTAGTTGATTCCTCATCTTATGGCAGCCATTTTTTCAGCTGCCTCCTCCCCTTCCATAGGCAGCGATTTTGTAGCTGCCTCCTCCCCTTCCCTAAAGTCCTCCCCTTCCCTAGGCAGCCATTCTGTAGCTGCCTCCTTCCCTTCCTATGGCAGTAATTTTGTACCTGACTCCTCTCCGATACAACCATTTTGTAGCTGACTCCTCCCCTTCCCTAGGCAGCCATTTTGTAGCTGACACCTCTTGTTCCATAGGCAACCATTTTGTAGCTGATTCCTCACCTTCCTATGGCAGCCATTTAGTAGCTGGCGCCTCCCCTTCTCATGGCAGCGATTATGGAGCTGACTCCAACCCTTCCCTTGACAGCCATTTTGGAGCTGACCCCTCCCCTTCTCTTGGCAGCCATTTTGTAGGTGACTCCTCCCCTTCTCATGACAGCCATTTTGTACCTGACTCCTCGCCTAGTCAGCCATTTTGTAGCTCCCGTTGTCATGGCAGCCATTTTAGCTGACTCCTCCCCTTCTGAGTCTTCCCATTTCCTATGACTGACTCCTCTCCTTCTCTAGGCAGCCCCTTCCTTAAAGTCCTCCCCTTAACTAGTCAGCCATTTTGTAGCTGACTCCTCCCCTTCCTATGGCAGTCATTTTGTTTCTGATTCCTCCACTAGGCAGCCATTTTGTAGCTGACTTCCTTCTCATGGCAGCCATTTTGTAGCTGACTCCTCCCTTTCCCATGGTAGCTATTATGTAGCTGGCTCCTCCCCTCGGCAGCCATTTTGTAGCTGGCTCCTTCCCTTATCATGGCAGCTGTTTTGTAGCTGACTCCTCCCCCAGGCAACCATTTTGTAGCTGACTCCCTTCTCATGGCAGCCATTTTGTAGCTGACTCCTCCCTTTCCCATGGTAGCTATTTTGTAGTTGGCTTCTCCCTTTCCCATGTTAGCTATTTTGGAGCTGACTCCTCCCCTTCCTATGGCAGTCATTTTGTTTCTGATTCCTCCACTAGGCAGCCATTTTGTAGCTGACTTCCTTCTTATGGCAGCCATTTTGTAGCTGACTCCTCCCTTTCCCATGGTAGCTATTATGTAGTTGGCTCCTCCCCTCGGCAGCCATTTTGTAGCTGGCTCCTTCCCTTATCATGGCAGCTGTTTTGTATCTGACTCCTCCCCTAGGCAGCCATTTTATAGCTGACTCCTCCCCTTCTCATGGTAGCGATTTTGTATCTGACTCCTCCCCTTTTCATGGCAGCCATTTTGTAGCTGACTTCCCCTATGTATCCAATTTGTAGCTGACTCCTCTAGGCAGCCAATTTTAGCTAACTCCTCCTCTAGCCCGCCATTTTGTAGCTGCCTCCTCCCCTTCCCTAAAGTCCTCCTCTTCCCTAGGCAGCCATTTTGTAGCTGACTCCTTCCCTTCCCTAAAGTCCTCCCCTTCCCTAGGCAGCCATTTTGTAGCTGGCTCCTTCCCTTATCATGGCAGCTGTTTTGTAGCTGACTCCTCCCCCAGGCAGCCATTTTGTAGCTGACCCCCTTCTCATGGCAGCCATTTTGTAGCTGACTCCTCCCTTTCCCATGATAGCTATTTTGTAGCTGGCTTCTCCCTTTCCCATGTTAGCTATTTTGGAGCTGACTCCTCCCCTTCCTATGACAGCCATTTTGTAGCTGACTACTCCCCTTCTCATGGCATCCATTTTAGCTGACAACTCCCATTCCCTAGGCACCCATTTTATAGATGAGTCATGGCAGCCATTCTGTAGCTGAGTCCCCTAGGCATCCATTTTATAGCTGACCCCTCTGTGGCAGCCATTTTGTAGCTTATCCCTCCCCTCCCCTAAGCGGCCGTTTTGTAGCTGACTCATCCCCTTCTCTAGGCAGCCATTTATCTGACTCATCGCCTAGGCAGCCATTTTATAGCTGACCCCTCCCCTCCCCTTGGCAGCCATTTTGTAGCTGACATGTCCACTAGACAACCGTTTTGAAGCTGACTCCTCCCCTTCCTATGGCAGCCATTTTGTAGCTCTTCCCCCTAGGTATCCATTTTGTAGCTGACAACTCCCATAGGCAGTCATTTTGCGGCTGACCCCTCCCTTTCCCTAGGCAGCCATTATGTAGTTGAATTTTGTCCTTTCCTAGGAAGCCATTTTGTATCTGACTCCTCCCCTAGGCAGCCATTTTATAGCTGACTCCTCCCCTTCTCATGGTAGCGATTTTGTAGCTGACTCCTCCCCATTTCATGGCAGCCATTTTGTAGCTGACTTCCCCTATGTATCCAATTTGTAGCTGACTCCTCTAGGCAGCCAATTTTAGCTAACTCCTCCCCTAGGCTGCCATTTTGTAGCTGCCTCCTCCCCTTCCCTAGGCAGCCATTTTGTAGCTGAATCCTCCCCTACGCAACCATTTTGAAGCTGACTCCTCCCCTTCACTGATGTCCTTCCCTTTACTAGGCAGCCATTTTGTAGCTGGCTCCTTACCTTATGGCAGCCACATTTTGAAGCTGAATCCTCCCCTTTCTATGGCAGCCATTTGTAGCTGAGTCATCCCCTTCCCTAGGCAGCCATTTTGTAGCTGACCCCTCCACTTCCCTAAAGTCCTCCCCTTCCAAAGGCAGGAATTCTGTAGCTGGCTCCTTCCCTTCCTATGGCAGCCATTTTGTATCTGACTCCTCCCCTAGGCAGCCATTTTATAGCTGACCCCTCTACGGCAGCCTTTTTGTAGCTTATCCCTCCCCTTCCCTAGGCGGCCGTTTTATGACTGACAACTCCCCTAGGCAGCCATTTTGTAGCTGACTCCTCCCATTCTCTAGGCAGCCATTTTTAGCTGACTCCTCGCCTAGGCAGCCATTTTATAGCTGACCCCTCCCCTCCCCTAGGCAGCCATTTTGTAGCTGACTTGTCCACTAGACAAACATTTTGAAGCTGACTCCTCCCCTTCCCTAGTATCCTCCTCTTTACTAGGCAGCCATTTTGTAGCTGACTTGTCCCCTAGGCAGCCGTTTTATAGCTGACTCCTCCACATCCTTAGGCAGCCATTTGGTAGCTGACTCCTCCCCTTCCCTAGGTAGCCATTTTGTTGCTGACTCTTCCACTTCCCGAGGCAGCCATTTTGTAGCTGACTCCTCTCCTATTGGCAGATATTTTGTAGCTGACTCCTCCCTTTCTATTAGCAGACATTTTGTAGCTGACTCCTCATAAGAGCCTCTTGTGGCATAAGAGCCTCTTGTGGCGCAGAGTGGTAAGGCAGCCATCTGAAAGCTTTCCCCATGAGGCTGGGAGTTCAATCCCAGCAGCCGGCTCAAGGTTGACTCAACCTTCCATCCTTCCGAGGTCGGTAAAATGAGTACCCTAGCTTGCTGGGGGGGTAAGCGGTAATGACTGGGGAAGGCACTGGCAAACCACCCCGTATTGAGTCTGCCATGAAAACGCTAGAGGGCGTCACCCCAAGGGTCAGACATGACTCGGTGCTTGCACAGGGGATACCTTTACCTTTACCTTACCTTTCCTCATGGCAGCCATTTTATAATGTAATCAGGGCAGCCATTTTGTAGCTGACCCCTCCCCTTCCCTAGGCAGCCATTCTGTAGCTGACTCCTCGCCTTCTCATGGCAGCCATTTTGTACCTGACTTCCCCTTCTATTGGCAGACATTTTGTAGCTGACTCTTTCCCTTCTCATGGCAGCCATTTTGTAGCTGATTCCTTCCCTTCCCTTTGCAGCCATTTTGTTGCTGACTCCTCCCCTAGGCAGACATTTTGGAGGTCACTCCTCCCCTTGTCATGGAAGTCATTTTATAACTGACTCATGGGAGCCATTTTGTAGTTGTCTTCTCCCCTTCTATTGGCAGACATTTTATAGCTGACTTCTCCCCTTCCCTAGGCAGCCATTTTGTAGCTGACTGCTCCCCTTCTATTGGCAGACATTTTGTAGCTGACTCTTCTCATGGCAGCCATTTTATAACTGACTCATGTCAGCCATTTTGTAGCTGACTCCTTCCCTTCCCTAGCCTGCCATTTTGTAGCTGACCTCTCTTTTCCTCTTGGCAGCCATTTTATGACTTAATCATGGTAGCCATTTTGTAGATGAACCCTCCCCTTCCCTAGTCAGCCATTCTGTAGCTGACTCCTCCCCTTACCTAGGCATCCATTTTGTAGCTGACTCCTCTTCTAGGCAGACATTTTGGAGGTCACTCCTCCCCTTCTTATGGAAGCCATTTTATAATTTACTCATGGCAGCCATTTTGTATGTGAGTCCTTCTCTTCCCTAGGCAGCCATTTTGGAGGTGACTCTTCCCCTTCCCTAGGCAGCCATTTTGTAGCTGACTTGTCCCCTAGGCGGCTGTTTTGTAGCTGACTCCTCCCCTTCCCTAGCAAGCCATTTTGTACCTGACTCGTCCCCTGGGCAGCCATTTTGTAGCTGACTCCTCCACTTCCCTAGGCAGCCATTTTGTAGCTGACTCCTCCTCTTCCCTAGGCAGCCATTTTGGAGGTGACTCTTCCCCTTCCCTAGGCAGCCATTCTGTAGCTGACTCGTTCTCTGGGCAGCCATTTTGTAGCTGACTCCTCCCCTAGGCAGCCGTTTTTTAGCTGACTCCTCCCCTTCCTTAGGGAGCCATTTTGTAGCTGATTCGTCCCCCTAGGCAGCCATTTTGTATCAGACTCCGCCCATTTCCTAGGGAGCCATATTGTAGCTGACTCCTCCACTTCCCTAGGCAGCCATTTTGTAGCTGACCCCCTCTTTTAGTAGACATTTTGTAGCTGTCTCCTTTCCTCATGGCAGCCATTTTGTAGCTGACTCCTCCCTTTCCCTAGGTAGCCATTTGGTAGCTGACTTCTCCACTTCCCTTGGCAGCCACTTTGTAGATGACCCCTTCTATTAGCAGACATTTTGTAGCTGACTCCTTTCCTCACGGCAGCCATTTTATGACTTAATCATGGTAGCCATTTTGTAGTTGACCCCTCCCCTTCCCTAGGCAGCCATTCTGTAGCTGACTCCTTCCCTTTTCATGTCAGCCATTTTGTAGCTGATTCCTCCCCATCCCTAGGCAGCTTCTTTGGAGCTGACTCCTCCCCTTTCCTGGGCAGTCATTTTGTAGCTGACCTGTCACCGTATATTGGGAGACATTTTGTAGCTCTCCTCTCCTCATGGCAGCCATTTTGTTGTTGACTCTTCCACTTCTCATGTCAGCCATTTTGTAGTTGACTCCTCCCCTTCCCTCTGCAGCCATTTTGGAGCTCAATTCTCCCCTTCTCTCGGCAGCCATTTTGGAGCTCAATTCTCCCCTCTCAATTCTCTATGCAGACATTTTGTAGCTGACTTGTCCCCTAGGCAGCCATTCTGTAGCTGATCCCTCCCCTTCCCTAATGAGCCATTTTGTAGCTGACTCCTCCCCTTCTATTGGCAGACATTTTGCAGGTGACTACAGTCCTCAAGGCAGCTATTTTATAACTGAATCATGGCAGCCATTTTGTACCTGACCCACCCCGTCCCTAGGTAGCCGTTTTGGAGCTGACTCCTCCCCTATGCAAACATTTTGTAGCTGACTCCGCCCCTTCCTTAGGTAGCTGATTTGAAGCCTACTCCTCTCCTATGCAGACATTTTGTAGCTGCCTCCTCCATTTGTATTGGCAGCCATTTTGTAGCTGACTCCTCCCCTTCCCTAGGCAGCCATTTTGTAGCTGACTCCTTCTAGGCAGACATTTTGGAGTACACTCCTCCCCTTCTTATGGAAGCCATTTTATAACATACTTATGGCAGCCATTTTGTATGTGAGTCCTCTTCCCTAGGCAGCCATTTTGGAGGTGACTCTTCCCCTTCCCTAGGCAGCCATTTTGTAGCTGACTGGTCACCTGGGCAGCCATTTTGTAGCTGACTGGTCCCCTGGGCAGCCATTTTGTAGCTGACGTCCCCTAGGTAGCCGTTTTGTAGCTGACTCCTCCACTTCCCTAGGCAGCCATTTTGTAGTTGACCCCTTCTATTAGCAGACATTTTGTACCTGACTCCTTTCCTCATGGCAGCCATTTTATGACTTAATCATGGCAGCCATTTGGTAGCTGACTTCTCCCCTTCCCTAGGTAGCCTTTTTGTAGCTGACCCCTCCACTTCCCCAGGTAGCCATTTTGTAGCTGACTCCTCCACTTCCCTAGGCAGCCATTTTGTAGCTGACTCCTCCACTTCTCTTGGCAGCCATTTTGTACCTGACTCTTTTCCTTCTATTGGCAGACATTTTGTAGCTGACTCCTCCCCTTCCCTAGGTAGCCATTTTGGAGGTTACTCCCTAGGCAGCCTGTTTGGAGCTGACTCCTCCCCTTCCCTGGGCTGTCATTTTGTAGCTGACTCCTCTCCTTCCCTCACCAGCCATTTTGTAGCTGACTCCTTCCCTTCCCTAGGCAGCCATTTTGGAGGTGACTCCTCCCCTTCTTTAGATAGCCATTTTGTAGCTGAGTTGTCCCCTAAGCAGCCATTCTGTAGATGACTCCCTCCCTTTTCTTGACCGACAGTTTGTAGCTGACTCCTCCCCTTCTATTAGCAGACATTTTGTAGCTTACTCCTTTCCTCATGGCAGCCCTTTTATAACTTAATCAGGGCAGTTTTTTTGTAGCTGACCTCTCCCCTTCCATAGGCAGCCATTCTGTAGCTGATTCCTCGCCTTCTCATGGCAGCCATTTTGTACCTGACTCTTCCCCTTCTATTGGCAGACAATTTGTAGCTGACTCCTCCCCTTCCCTAAAGAGCCTTCCCTATAGTTGACTCCTCCCTTTCTGATGTCAGCTATTTTAGCTAACTCCTCCCCTTCCCTAGGTAGCCATTTTTAGCTGACTCCTCCCTTTCCCTAGGCAGTGGTTTTGTAGCTGACTCCTCCCCTAGGCAGACATTTTGGAGGTGACACTCGTCCCCTTCTCATGGTAGCTAGTTTTTAGCTGTCCGCTCCCCTTCCCTAGGGAATCATTTTGTAGCTGACTCCTCTCCTCCTCAAGGCAGCCATTTTGTAGCTGACTCCTCCCTTTCCCATGGCAGGCATATTGTATCTAACTTTTCCCTATGCATGTCTGCCATTTTGTAGCTAACATGTGCTCCTCCCGTGGCAGCCAGTTTGTAACTCCTCATGGCAGCCGTTTTGTAGTTGACTCCTCCTTTTTCTATGTCATCAATTTTTAGGTGGCTCCTCGTTTTCCCATGGCAGCCATTTTGTAGCTTCATCCTTCCCTTTCCACGGCAGCTATTTTGTAGGCTACTGTATCCGGCAACCAATGTCAGTCATTTTGTAGCTGACTACACTTCAGATGGCAGTCATCTTTTACTTGGCTCCTCTTGTACTCATGGCAGCCATTAGGTAGCTGAGTCCTCCCCTTCTCATGGAAGCCGCTTTGTAGTTGCTCGTCACCCTACCTTTTGTAGTGGACTTTTGTAGTGCATTTTATAGTGGACTCCTCCCCTTCCTATGGCAGCCATTTTTACTTATCCACATTGGAAATGTCTCATTATTGCTACCAAATGAGTTCTTATTGATAACAAATTAGTTCTTATCCACATGGGAAATGTCGGGTTACTGATGCCAAATGAGTTGTTACCCACATGGGAAATGATGCCAAATAAGTTCTTATCCATATGGGAAATGTTGGGTTATTGATACCTTGGCTTCCAGCACTTGCTCTTGTGTTTTTTTCTCTTTAATTCTCTCTCTGTCTCCCGTCTTACATAATCACACTCTTTTTTGATCTTTTTCTCCTATCTCTGCCTTTCTATATTTTGCTTCCTTTCTCCTTATCATTCTTAATATCTCTAATTCTTAATTTATCTCTCTTTTTATCTCTATCTCTCTTTATCTTTCTTTTTTCTCTTTTCTCTTTCTAATTTCCTCTCTTTCTACTTGTCTTTCACTTACATTCTCTTTTCTTTCTTATTTTTCTCTGTATTTTATCTCACCACTTCCAGACAATTTGGCTCATGGCGGCTCAAAATATATAAAATTTAAAACCTCACAATAATACAGCAAACAGATAAAGGAAACTCAGATGGTAGACATATAATCCCATTTTAGGCCCCTAGTCTTCAGTCTTCTATTCCAATCTTTGTTAATCAGGTTTAAACTAGGTAGACGGAAAAGCCCCAATCCAGGGGGGTCCAGATTATTTAAGGATGGGGAAGGACCCAGTGTTATCACTCAGTATTTGGCCTGGCCTCAACCAAAAGGGCCTTTAGGTCTTCTTGGAGATCATTCCACCAGGCAGGGGCCAGGACCAAAAAGGCCCTGGCCCTGGCTGAGGGTAGGCATGCTTCTCTTTATGTCTTACTTTTAAAATCTTTATTTATTACAATCTTTTTTGTAATCTTTTTATCCTATCACTGTGTTTCTATATCTTTCTTCCTTTCTCCTTGTCATTCATAATATCTCATTCTTAACTGTCACTGACCTTTTATGCACTGGGAATTTCACTTCCCGAGTTCCCATGCAGGTGCACAAATCGGGGACAGATGAGGCGCACCGGGCCAAATGCTCCCCCGTGTGGGTGCAGGAAGTGGTGGGGCAACCTGCGATGACTAAAACTTCAGCCTGCAACCCTGCATGAAACCTCCAGTGCATAAGCGGTCAGTCTCTTTCATTCCCTGCCTGTCTTCTCTCTCATTTTCATTCTCATACTTTCTATCTATCTTCCCTTCTTACTGTTTTGTTTCAATCTCTATCTCATTCTATCACTTTCTCTTTTTCTGTTCCTTTCTATCTGTCCATCTGTCAGTCACTTATTTCTCTCTATTTCTCTTTTTATCTTGTTCTCTTTGTCTCTCTATTACTGTCTTTTTTCTCCCTCTCCATCTTGTTCTGTCTCTCTTCTTTCTTTCTCTTTGAATTATGCCTTTCTGTTTTCCTCTCTTTCTACCTCTCTCAATTTCTGTTTCTATCTGACTATCTGTTTCTGGGTCTTTTTCTCCCACTCTATGAATGTGTCACTCTATCTCTCTTAATCTCACACATTCCTTCTTCAAATCTCTTTCTCTTTATATCACTCTTTTTCTCTTATGGTTTCTGTCTCTCATAATATATCTCTTTTTCTCTCTCTCACTTTTTATTTATTCATAAAACTTATCCCACCATTCACAGACAAGCAGGCTCATGGTGGCTCACAATATGCCTCACAGACATGCCTGGCCGCTACAGCCAGCCAGTTGGTGGCTCCTTTGCTCCAC